>NC_064303.1:110414019-111863068 GCF_023373825.1 Bactrocera dorsalis
TTTTTAAAAATAAAGCTTTAGATGAAAAAAAACAAAAATTGAAATTTTAGCACAAAATTAAGAAATAGAAAATTTTTCTTCACAAACAGCACAATTTTAATTTTTTTTCGTGCAATTACCACTAATCAAATTCAATAAAACACTTTTTAATTTATTTTTTCGCACAATTTCACTTTCTTAAATATTTATAACCGTTATTTATTATTTTTTACACCGTTAACAAAACTATAAATTTTCGCAATTAAATAATTTTTAAAATAAACTGCAATTATTTACCTTCAATTTGAATTGTCACACGTCCAATTGAATTAGCTTTGAATTTGTTCTGCGAGTTGCTTCTGCTTGGCGAATTTTGCCTGCTTGCCTGCCTCAATAGCTCAGCTCAGCTCAGAAATGCACAACGATCGAATGTTTGGCGATTAGCCGCGCCCGTTGGACTTCAATTAGCAGCAACGACTGGCCAAGACATTGAAGCTTACCTGCGAGGAAAGTTTGCGCCCAATACCAGTGCCGCACCGCCTGAGCAATTATCTTAGACTAAGATTGCGTTCTGATGATTATTTGTTAGTGCACTTTTTGTCGCGCAAGCTCTGCGGCTTTGCTGCCATCAATGCGAGCAACGAGCGCTCGTAATCGCACACGCATGCAGCGAAGGCGCATGAATTAGCAAACTCACCAACAACAAAGTAAAAATCAAAGTACATTAAGCGAAACGAAACGGAAAGTACAGTATGTGCGTATGCTATGTAGCACGGCTACTATGCGCTGATAGCCAGAACTTTCAACGAGCCGTAATGCCCACAAGTATATAATACATATAGGATGTACATACATAAGTATCGCGTATAAAAGTGTCGGCATTTATAACCTTCGAGGAAAGTTGAGCAGATTTTTTGCACAAATTCTGTCGGCTCTTCATTGACCATGATCATTGTTGTCAATAGGAATGAAAACGTCGTGTCGCTATTTACAGCAACAAGAACAGACGAGTAAGTACTCGAACTAGGAATAACGACAAATATACAAATATACTTGTATATGTAACCATATGGGTTGCATATCGCCTTTTGCTCCTAAATTATGCGCATGCTTGAAATTCTTTCGACAATCTCGTGCGAATACACACACATTTTGCCATGATATCAGACAGGGAATTGACTTTATGAGCTCATTCATATTCATTAATAAAAGCACTTGCATCTGATATCCGCGTGGACAAAATAGTAGCGAAGTACTTAGACAAATTTCGTAAAGGCGGCTAATGATTTAGATTACAATACGGCTTAAGTGTAGATTTAAATATACTGATGGTCCTAGTAGAATATAATTTACATACTCTATATGTTTCTGCAAAAAAAAATAAAAATGTTGCAACTTCAATTATGGAGAGTGGCTGCGGTTGCTATGCTCAGTTCATTAACATCTGGAAATCAGCTGTCTTTTACTCGTAGAAAGAGCAACGTTCGAGTAAAGTCTAGTCAGCTTCATTATATGTATGTTACTTGTATTATATACATATTCATTCATAAATACCAACATGTCCCTTAAGTCTGTTATCATATTTTGCTCCCAGCAGACTATAGACTTTTCTCGGAGAAAAATGTCTAAAGCTATATATGTATGTAAGAATTTTTTTCTTTGTGTAAGAGCTGTTTACAAACATGTCACTAAAGCTTTGAGTCAGTTGCTTTGTGCTCCTAAGCTTCTTCTTCTTCTTTATTGGCGTAGACACCGCTTACGCGGTTATAGCTGATTCAACAACAACAGTCGTTTCTTCTTTTCACAATGAATTGGAGATTCCAAGCGAAGTCATGTCCTTCTCCACCAGGTCTTTCCAAAGGAGTGAAGGTCTTCCTCTTCATTTGCTGCTCCTCCCATTCCTAGGAGGATGGAGTCATGTGTAGAAGTCCACGCAAGTGAGGAAAGTATGGTTCAAGTAGCTCACGAATTCCGGTCGCAGACCAAATATCGCCTGTGTAACCAAAGAACATTCGTTCCGTCCGTGAGAAGGCGAACCATCCCTCCTTAGGGTTTTGCGCTGGATTTGGGACCCGCCGGACAAAAAAGCCTCGGCTCCTAAGCCTAGTGAAGTATAATATACCGATTATAGATAAAATCATTTAGACATGACATATGCATAGTTCTCTAAAGACTTTAATAATTTAGGTTGTTCCCCTAGGAGACTTCAACTTCATATTTGCCGACTGGTAGACACACATTCAACGTCCCATAACCTAACATTTGTAAGTGGAAAAAGCTTACGGTTCACCCTTCGTACGATATCAGATGCATGCCGCCGAGTATGAGGGAGGTAAGAGGTACTTGGAAAAGTCATTTCGTTCAAAACGAAACCATAAAACTTTGTAGATCGCTGCTTGAGTCAATAGACAAGTGGAAAGATGGGATTTCGCAGACAGACATTGTAATGGGCGTTGCCTGTAAAAGGTTTCCAAGGAAAATGAGTTTGCTACTGAATGCAGCTTTAAGTATGTCCTCAAACCAGTTCTTTTCGCTATAATTGAAGGTGTTGTTGAGAAATATCGAAGCAAAGCGGAACCTTAGTACTGATATGGGTTCAAACTTTGCCTCATTAAAAGATCGACATTTCTTTGAGTGTCCAAAAATTATGCAATACATAGTTCGACCAGACAAAAATCTTTACTGAAAAACTCATCTAATCGCCACTGAAGACAGCACGCAGCACATTAACTCGCAAGCCCATTAATTAAAAATAAAACGAAAACTCTATAATTGTCAATTTGTCTGGTGAAAGTGAAACATCGCCTCGTGCACCGTAATTTTTTCAGACACATGCTTAAAATAGTTTTTGCATTTAGTTCTGACTACATTTAGGCTATCATTCTCCTATTATGCTTATGGCTTATGGTCTCATATTCAAAAACACGTATTTTATTTATGTCTATATGTATAGGTATATTATATATTCGTTGCACAGATTTTTGATAAGAGCGCAAAGCACATTTTCTAAACATAAATTAAAGCCATACTAATTTTGAGTTTCTAATTGCTTTTGATTATAAAAATTCATTTCGTTTCCAAGCGTCTTGAAGCTGCTTAATTTTTGTTTTTATTTCTTCATGGCTTCGCCAAAAATGTTCAACGCTTAAAGCAATGCACCAATCATTATTATTTTTTTAATTTCCTGCTTATCAAAATGATTTAGTAGGCGATTCCGGTAGAAGCGAGTTCTAGACGAGCGTAAGTGCTAGTGCATAGGGCATGCATACTCGTATATGATAGAGTCATTGCTGAGCGATAGGTGGACTCACGTAAGTACAAAGTCTGGGTGCGAACAAACTGTGTTGATAGTAATTGCTAGTAATTTGTTGCAGAAACAATTTATATTATTTGTTTACCTTTTAAGCAATTATTATTGACTGTATCAAAAGAAAGAATATGCATAAAAAATGGCGGTTCGAAAAGTACTTGGTGACAATGCCGGGTGACGCCGCTTTCGCAACAGAAATTTACTATCTCGTTGGCGGCTATGATCATTACTGCCTCCTTGCATTAAACTACACAAATTTCTAAGAAGGTGATATATAGATATACTTCAAAGTGTTCTCCGCATAAAACTATAACACATTTATTTCTGCTTCTTTTGACTGTCCTCATTTGCTTTCAGTCTTACTGCAAGGCAACGCTTAAGTACATTTACGATTACAATAATCAATAAAATTATCAATAACACTAACAATAGCGTACAGCCCAACACATCCAATAACAAGTACTGATAGAGCGGCATGTAAGCGCTGCGCGATTTCAAATGTGGGGCGCCGCTATGTCTCATCACATATTCCATCCAAAAGGTGGCCTCCTCCAATGGATGTACAGGATTATCTCTAAAGCGGCTTGAAGCCTCCAAAGCCTTCTGCTTGTATTGCGGATCATTCAACAGCAGTTGTATGTTTTGCACTAGATCATCACTCGTCAATTTATCGAAGTGTAAAGAGCGCGCATAGCCAGCACGTACTGCCTTTCGGGCGTTGCGATGCTGATCACCAAAGATCGGTATGAACAAGAGCGGTATGCCCCAGTAAACACCCTCTTGCGTGCTAAATATGCCGCCTTGTGTGATGATTAACTTCGTGTTGGCGTGTGCGAAAATATCATTTTGTGGCAGCCATTTGCTGATCCTCACATTGGGCGGTAGCCCAGCGTCGATCGTTGCATTCTCATACTTCCACAAGACATTCTGCTTGAGTTGAGCGAAGGCGTCTAGCAGAATTTTTATGTGGCCACGCGGCATATCCACACTGTGTATATAAGTGCCGAGACTAAAGTAGATGACACCATCTGTTGAGCTGTCAAGATAGCGCTGAAAATAGCGTAAAAACCTTAGAGAGTTAGTTGCGGCAGAGAGTAGGAAAGTCAAAGGAGAGTGGCACCTGCAGTTCCGCTGGCAGCGGCTTGACTGGCTTGATATGTATACCACCGACGCTCACTAAGCCAGGCATGCTTGGACGTGGTGTATCTAAGCTGCGATGTGAGTTTATCAGCATTACTGAGATATTTTGAACCAGCTCGTTCACATGTGGGAGTGGACCTACGAGAGAAAGTATGTTTTAGCATTATTTTGTCATGTAAGCGGAATCAGAATACTTAAAGGATCCCTAAATCACTACTGGCTAATTTATACAGAGTTCGTTTCTTAACTACTTTATGATTGATTGATTTTTGGTGCTCTCAAGCATGGTCAGGAAGTGATTATTAAGTTTACTTATTGCTTACCTTCGATAACCCCGCCGAAGTGTCGCTCCGCCATTGCTTGCATTTGCGGCAAGTAAAACCAATGCCTAAAGAAGGCATCGTAGAGCGAAATATATACATTATAAGCGCGTTGATAGAAGTCCATGTGATTTATATCCGAGAGAAATAAATGTGGCACAAAGGACCAGGGCGTTAACAGACCCATGGCACGATCCATATTATCAGCATAACCCAAGGTGCCCAGCGTCACGACAGGACATTTAAATTTGTGCGCAAACATGAGAAAACTCTCGTGAAAGAACTGTTCCAAAACGACAAGATCGAAATGCAAATCTTTACTAGCGATCAAGGATTTCACTTTGGATTGATTGAGCGCGTATTCGCTACTCGTTAAACCGGTCTCCCAATATAGGTGCAAATTTTCGAAATCACTGCTGAACTGCATCTTAAACATGTTTTCTTTAGGATCTGTAAGATAAACAGAAATAATTCGGTGTTAAAGACACTGATGTCTTCGATATTTACGGTAATATGCCAGATTCAGCGGCGGTTCAATAAGTATTTCCGTTAAGTTTGGATGCCTTTGCTTCGCTGGATGATTGGTTAATGTCGTAACATGGTGTCCACGCTGCAGCAGTGGCGCCAAGAAATGTTCCATAAACATCCAATGACTTGGCGCGGGGAAGGGGCACATAAATAAGATGTTGTAAGCGCCATACGCGCTTGGTGCCAAAATCAGCGTGATCAGTAAGAATGGAAATGGAAAGAACATCTGAAAGTAATACAAAAAAAACTATGTGTTAGTAAGAGCTGCGTGGGGATTTGGCGCTTACCACCAATAGGCTTGAAATCGTTAAAAATAAATAAATACATATTTTTTGCTTAGTTACTAGCGACTACTTAAGTGTCTGCAATTAGTGATCGTATGTTTTTGATAATGGCAACTCGCACGCATATTCAAATTATTACGTTTTCAAACGCGTGTTTTAGAGATAAAGGAGGACGATTTGCAATCGAAAATATGATTTTTTAAGTAGGTCGATTTATGTTGTTATATAAATATTATATTAGAAAAAATGGGCACGCATAGTTTTATCACTGTCTGCTAGGTACTCATACTTGTATTGTGGTCACGCCTCGAAATATAACCATGATGGTTGGTTTTCTTTCGAAAGGAGTTAGCAAGACTGATTTTAATATTATTTGATCGACGTACTCTTAAGAATAACTTTTTTTGTATTTATCATCATTTAATCATTTTAACCCTTAAATTTGATATTCGAGAGTTTTTTGACTCACTCTAATATGCATTTATATACGATTATCAACGAGTGCATGGTTGAGTTACGACACGCACTTACTTAAAAATCCAGGGGTATATTAACAATCTTAGTTGTTTCGCCAGATGTGTAATCACGCTGATTTTTTTATTGCTGATAAGCCCCCAATAAGTGCTAGTCTTAACCCTTATGTGAAATGTATAGTTTTAAGTAGCAGAAATTATATATGTGATAACAATAGTGTATAGTATATTCGTAACTGAAAAAAATATGCAATATAAATTTATATTATATTACAAAGGTATGGAAATAGATAGAGACCGTATTGCGATAGCTAATAGAGTAGCTGGAACCACAAAGGGTTATATCAGTATTTGCCTTGACACAACAAGGGGCTACCCAAAGGGTGAAGTGCTATCCTCACTCTTATAAATCCTAGTCCTGGATGACTTACTTGAACTGCTAACTAACAATGTGGCTCGCTGTCAAGGATATGCGGATGACGTTGTTATATTGTATGAGTAAGGAGAAAATTCGAAGGCACTCAATCTGACATAAAAAGTGGATTACACCTGGCAAAAGGATGGTGCAGTAGGGTTGGATTGAATATCCAAAACGACCATCGCTCTGTTACCGAGATGTAGGATTCTGCCTGGCCTGAGAAATTTATTTCATGGTGGCAAAGAGTTGAAGATGATGAATATCTGTCCCTCTCTATGGATTCCACACTTCGGTGGAAGCAACATATGGACCTGACCATAATCAATGCTACAAAATCACTCATGATATGCGATCGGTTTGCGGGTAAATGTTGGTACTGCAGTCAAGGATAATCAGTGGATGTAAACCAGGACCGTGAGACCGATTATGATGTATGGGCGGTGAAGCATCACAAACTTCGGTAGGACTTTAACACTCGAAGCTGCAGTCTGTATACGCAGGATTAAGCCGCTTGAATTCACGTTTCCAAATAGCGATCTTGTTGCCACAATACTTAGCAGTATATTGGAATTTAACAATGTGCTGAGGCGATGTGAGTCGCTGTGGCAGAGGGTAGTTCACAATAGACTTTAGGACGTGGTGCTTACCTCATTTATTATCTATCTATCTATCTACTTATTTATACATTACTATTTTGATTTCCAAATTTTATTCCAATAAATTAAATCAAAACCGCAAAGCAGGTCTAGTGAAATTTATCGAAAAGAAGTTAAGGAAAATTATTAAAGTATTAACGCTTGAAAATTTTAATCAGACATTTTTTGTTCAATATTCTTTTTAGAACTTAAATAGCTGCCGACGTTTAACAATTTTCTATTATAATTTTTTATTAAACTTTTTGACAGCAAAATAAATCAAAACATTAGCTCTTTGACAAACAATGTATTCAGTCCAGGTGCCTATACTATCCTTACAGCTATTATGCTTTAAGCTACCGGAAAATAACGTGACAAAAGTACCCGACCAATACCTCGTGGGTTAATAATGGACTCTGAAGCAGTTAACCGGTTCAATCCGACGGCAAATTAGTTCAATGAACTCGTTGCGTGGCAAAAACAAAGCTGTATATTTCTTGAATCACCACTCATTTGCTAAAAAAATTTAATATTTTATGCGTGCGTGGTAACATAATGCTGAAAATATAGAGTACTTAATAATAATAATCACTACGCAAAAATTTGTAGTTATATTCGCCACTAGCTTCTATAATATTTGTGTCACGAGATAGTTTACTATTTCGATCCATATAATACATTAGGTTAAATGAAGAAGGCGTGAGTACTTTACTCCCCCCCCATGTAAGTTTATCGCTAATGGGTTCAAATTGTTCAAGTTGTCGTCATTCTCATTCAAAAATGCTTGGTCACACTGTAAAATATTCAAGTGAACATGTCATAACTGTGCGCAATACGCACTTACATACGAGTATATTTGCTCTAGTATTTAATTCATTAATTGCCGATGAGTGTCATTTAATTTCGAAAAGATAAGCGTCGGCTCGTTAGTAGAGTGCTTATTTATAGGCTTTCATTTTTCCTTGGCCAATTAAATGAATTATGGATTGATAATGAGCAAATTACATACTTATACAATGTTTACACTAAAAAATGTGTGTATGTAAATATTTGTGTATATCAATTATATTTTGGTGGTAGGTGGTGATAGTGAAGTGCTAAAACAGCTGTGATTTCGCAGTAAATTATGCGTAGCTTTTTTTTATTGCTAGGGAGTAAAGATTAGAATATTTGTGAAAAAAAAAAATGAAAAGAAATCACAACACCGGGAGTGAGTGGGTTTGTTGACCCGTTATTTGCGTTGAATCAATGAAGACATTAGATCTCTATATTTTGGCGCAATATTGCAGACTTTTTTCTCAAACACAATCTCTTGACTAGAAGTTATTTTTAATATTATTTTAAATCACAAATTCGTTAGAAACACTAAATAACAAATTATATTATTAAAAATATGATGGATGTTTTTGAATATTATTTATTTTTTTTGGTTTGAAAAAAAATTTTTCTACTAAATTTTTTATTTCTTTATTATATAAGAAATTAAAAATGTATACTTTTCAAATTTTTAGTTACAATTTTTTATTTTTTTTTTAATTAATAATTTTTATTTAAATAAAATTTTAACTTTTAAAATTTTTTTTTATTTTTTATTGAATTAAATTTTATTTAATTATAATTAAACTTTTTTATAATTTATTTTTTCAATAAAATTTTTTAATACCTTTGATTAATCAGCGCTTTTTATTTTCAGCTGCAGTACTTAATTTGCACTCATTCACACTCCATCGGTCTCAAAACTCAAGTTCTTAATGAAGCTTGTTCCGTCGGCAGATTAGCAAGTCGCGTTGACGAGCGCGTTTTTTACGGTCTTTATCTTTTACTATGGTTATAAGTAAATGTAAACTTATTCAAGAAGTTTTATTATTACTATTTTTTCACTTTAAAAGGCTTCAACAAATAATAAGAGGAAAATGGAACGCGTCAATGGAACAATAAAAATTATTTACATTACTTAAATGAGAATTTTTTATATACATATACTCGTATGTACATAGTCTTCTTTTCAAGATGGATTTTTTCATGGATTTAAATACAAATAACAAGTTTTATATATAAATAACAAGAATGACAGCTCGATATTTATACCATAATTATACCTCTATGCAATGTTGCATGGACCTTCTTTTAGGAAAACCTTACCTTGAAATATATAGTATATTTAATATTATTCATAAGGCAAGAAAAATATTACAGTAAAACTAAATTTCTTGTACTGATGAACTTCATCAGAGATTCAGAGAGAAGACAAGTGAGTGAGGGAATATTCATCATAATGGGCCTTCTATAGGCTTAGATGCTTCGTCAGACAGCCACTCTATCTACTTACCCACCTGCAACTAAATTATTCGAAACTTAACGGATTTCTAATGGTAATATATATGTATGTATATCTAAAACTCTTAAAGCGATTTCGCTTGATTCTAAAACAAAATTGTCTGTCCCGTCATAATACTATTTTTTGTGTATAAAGGGTCTACCAACAAAAATGTCGCGATATTAAAATCAAATAAAATACTAAAATTTGTTCAAAAATTATTCAGTTTTTTCTTGGTTTGTTATGCAAATAATTTTATGCCATTTACGATTTAAACAAAATGTCGGTCAAATCGCCACCATGCTCCGTTTGCATATCTTCATCATTTTATGCTAATTTTTAATGACCCGGTGCAGCATTTCGGCTGGAATTTCGATTTTAGTGCGCTGAATGGTGTCTTTGCGTTCCTCGAGCGTTGCTGATTCATCAGCATATACCTTTTATTTAGCACATACCCAAAGAAAAAATAATGTAGAGGCCATTTGATTCGACGATTTCTCGCAATTAACGAGTCGCCAAACTTCCAACGCAATATGCTCAGATTGAGACGTCACCGTCTTGTTGGAAATATGGATCTTCCACGGCGATTTCATACAATTCTGAAAAAAAAGTTGGTCAAGTCGGTTCTTATACTCCTTATTAATGGTAGTCTCATTTCTTGCCTTATTTAAAAAAACTTATAATATAAATAATACTTGCCTTACTGAACATACTGACGCAACTTTACGCAAATCCATAAACAAACATGGCCGCCAAGCGCTGTCAAAATCAAGTCATCCCTATTGGTTGAGACTGTATTTCTGCTAGAGGATGTGTTTGACCATATACGTTAGTGAGACTATAAGGTCTCCTCTTTATATCTGTCATCAACAAGGGTGTATTCTACATTTCCGTCAGCTACTCTAGATTCTAATTGGACACAGTAGAAAATCCAATAAGAATTCTAAATCGAAGATCTCACAACTTATGAAACCAAAGCTTCTAACTCTTCTACTTTTATTTTACTATGAGAATTTTGGCTACGTTTTGATACTTTTTAGGTAATTTGGGTCGCTTACTAAATTATCAATACCAAAAATATGATAAAATGGTGATAACTAGTCATTCCAGTGCAAATAATCAACTTTATATATCACAATGAGGCTATTTTTCAATTAATACATCTGTATCTAGCTAATAAATAGTTCCTCTGTACTAAATAATTTGGTTCTAAAACACATTGTAAACGATCTTCAACTAAGCATGCCTAAAAGTATGCACTGATTTACGAATCACGATCAGGAAGTCGCATGATCATCTGATCACCCAAAACTTAAAGTGATGGCGAAACTAAAACTACGTTAAACGATCGGCAATATCATTAAATACTTAATAATAAATAATATATAGTATAATCACAAATAACACACACACATATATAAACAATGATTCATAGTGTTCTAATTATATCACTGAAGAATCTTAAGTATTTTCAGTTTAATCTAATCTCTTGGTACATAATATAATTTCGCAACAGCTTAATCGTGTGAATCACTGCTGCGCTGCTGTTTTGGTTCGTTGCCCTTTGTTAACTGTTTATTTTATGTACATATGTACACACATAAATCTTTACGTTAATCGCTTACTTTTGCAATTGCCAGAAATTTGCTTGCCAAAATTTGTTAAACCCAAACAGATTGCAGCAAAAAATTGCGAAGCCGATCGAACGTGAAGAAACCTTATGGGAGTAACGACGTGCGAATAACTTGAAGAAATAAAAAGAAACAAATTTTCAATTAATTTTTCTAATTAAACTTTCGCTTTTTCATTGAGTTTCGTGATGCGATAAAATGGTGTCAAGGTTTCATGGCTCAAATAAATACTTTCGTGCAATTAATTGCACTTGATCCGAATTTATTGGCAATACCAACTCAGTAGCCTAGTGGACTTTGTGCTGTAAAATCAGCGTGAATCGACTTTTATACCGGCATGATCTTGCTCTTGGAACGGCGTGATCGTCGTATTTTTATATATAGTCTGCAATCTTCATATATTTTTAAGTTTCGGTTTCCTACAGCACTCATTACCGAAAAGATATTTTTTCATTATTCCTCATTCTTATGCACCAGCAAAGTGTTCTGAAAATAAGGATCGCATAAAATGTTTTTGAAAACCGTAATGTGCACATTTTTTTCTGAAACCATATATCGAAACTTACGGCATAAACGTTTATTTTTATCAATATTTTTATTTTTCTAAAATCCTCTGAAAAAAAATTTCCTACATTTTTTTTTAATTTTTTGTGAAAACTTTTCAATGAAGCATCATTACACCACAGTTCAAGAACGTCGAAGCAAATGAACTTTCTCTCTAGCTTCCTCATTAGCATATTTCTCCCTATCGGATTCATGGAAACAATGCTTCGGTGAAAAGATCATTGTGAAATGATGGTTCGATGAAAATCGAGAGATACTACAGCCATCGCATCAACAAAACGCAAACCACGTGCGTTGTCACCGAAACATACATATTTTGCAAATTAAGGGAATTCTTAAACAATTCAATGTAATAGTTGACAACTGTGTATGTTTAAAAACAGCCATATTTTAATTGCTTTTACACTCAGCAGATTTTTAGTTTAATTAAATTAACATCAGAAAGCTGTTAACACGTGCAGAACTCATTAGTTAAAAGGCTAATGTAATACGAAATATAGCACATAGACAGTGCCGCTTTATCCGTTTCTTTTAAGCAATTGGACTTTGAAAACTAGCGACTACTTCTTCCTTTGGATTTCGAAAATCGAAACGAAAATTATCTTCGAACATGGACGATTGAACTTAGGTTAAATTATTTGATCTCCACGGAAAACCGTTTTTTGGGAGCGGTATCTTAAAATTACTATGGGCCAGGTTAACTCCTAAAAGTATTTCTAACAGCGCGCCTTGCTGGTATCTGGCTTATAATTCTTTATCGCAAAAGTTTTGACTTTTAAACAATGCAGCACATTAAATTCTCCTTGTATTCATACGATGGTTGTTTTTCTTGGGTTACATAGCGAAAATCGCTTTATTGTTTTCAAAAATATTGTTCAGATCTATATAATTTTGCATGCTTTTGAACCAATTGTCGAAACACTTTTGCCGCTCAAGTGTTCTGAACATGTCAACCACCTTTTCAGGTGTCGAATAATATTGAAAATGTCATTCGGAACAAAGTCAAGATTATACGGAGAATGACTTATCAAATCAATTTTTTGAGTGCTCAAAAGTGTAGTTGTATCAGTGGACATGAGCTCACATTGTCGTGAAGAAGAGTTTTCTAGCACCACTATATAATTGCTTCAATCTCACGTTAGGTCACCTCACGACGTTGCAATATCAGTTTGCGTCCAGCATCAATAGTTTGCCGAACAACAACTGATTTTGAACGACCTTCACAAAACTCGTTTTATAGTGATCTACAATCTCGATTGACTTGACCATACCATCGATAAAACTGGTCCTTGACGAAACTGATAGAGCTTTATCGCCAAAAATTTAATTAAGTTCATGGATGCGCTGTTGCTGAGTTAATCGACGTCGAAAGTTGTAAAAAAGTAAAAAAAAATATATGAAATTTTACGATAAAACTATGAGATGCCAGATTGCAACACTAGGGTTGTCAAATCCCGAGCTATAAAAGGCAACCACGTATCATTTGTCTAAAAATCTGAGCGCTGAAAGCTGTCTCTAGATTTTTTTACGGAGATATATATGAAAACTAAATAAAAAAGTTCTACGAAGAGTAGTCATGCGCCGCGACACCAACGTTAAGGATAGAATCACTGGATAGCGTTTTGTGATTTTACGTCTCCCACACCGTGAGAAAAAATAAGCATTTCTCTAGAACACAAAATTTTCAAAACAGCTCAATATTGATCACATTATTTTATTGTTTAATAAAATTTCTCCAACTTATAATTAATTCGTATTATTACTTGAATGTAACACTAAATTTTCTAAAACTAAAATTATTTTTCATAGAAAAAATTTGATCACAGCTCTACTGACGCTTTTTGCGTGACTCTTCAGGCTCTTGTCGCCTTAACAAACTGCCCAAAAATTTGAGAATTCTTAACGGCAACCAAATCGCTAAGAAAGCGATCAAGAGTGCGCAACCAAACACATCCAACAACAAGTACTGATACAGTGGCATATAGGCGCCATAAGATTTCAAATGTGGCGCACCCTTGTGCCTCGCAATATACTCGATCCAGAATGAAGCCTCGTCCAAAGGGTGCATTGGATTATCTCTAAATTTGCGCGATGCTTCCAGCGCCTTCTGCTTGTAACTGCCATCGCTGATGAGCAAACGTACGTTCTGTAGCAAATCTTCGCTCGACATTTGGCCGAAGTTCAAAGTGCGCGCATAGCCAGCACGCACCGATTTGATCGTGTTGCGGTGTTGATCGCCATAAAGCGGTATGCTCAACATCGGCACACCCCAATGGATGCCTTCTTGCGTGCCAAAGATGCCACCATGCGTGATGAAGACCTTGATATTTGGGTGTGCGAGTATATCGTTTTGTGGCAACCAGCTCTGGATTTTCACATTCGGCGGCAGATGACCAATAGAAGAGTTCTCGAATTTCCACAAAACATTCTGTTTCAGCTGACTGAAGGCGTTGAGTATCAGGCTGATTTTTTCCTTAGGCATATCTATACTCTTCATATAAGAACCAAGACTGAAGTACACCACACCATGGGTAGAGTTGTCCAGATAGGTCTACGAATTGAATAAATGTAAATAGCAAAATAAGCGGTGGTATAAATTTAGGTTTCTGTGACAAACCTGTAAATCGTGTGGCAGTGGTTTTGGTGTCTTTATATGCACACCACCGACATTCACGAGCCCGGGCATGCTGGGACGCGGCACATCCAAACTACGATGACTATTGATCAACATCAACGAAATATTTTTCTCCAATTGTCGCACATGTGGCAATGGACCCTCCACTTGTCCTGTGAAATGCCGCTCCGCCATCTCCTGCATCTTCGGCATATAATACCAGCGTCGCATCACAGCGTCGTACAATGATAGATACGTATTGTAAGCACGTTGCGTGAAAGTCATCTGATCTGTATGTGAGAGTAGTAGGTGAGGTATAAAAGACCAAGGTGTGAGTAAGCCCATCGTATGATCCATATTGTCCGCATAACCCATAGTACCCAATGTTACAACAGGACATTTAAATTTGTGCGCAAACATCAGAAAACTCTCATGGAAGAATTGCTCCAAAATGATAAGATCGAAATGCTGATCTTTACTGGCGATGAGCGCTTTCACTTTGGGATCGTTGAGCGCGTATTCGCTGGTGAGCAAGCCAACGTGGAACCACATTTGTAAGTTTTGAAAATCGCTGGCGTAACGCATTTTGAATATGTTCTCTTTGGGAACTGAAAGTATGGAAAGAAAAAGAAAAAGAGGGAAAAAAAGAAGAAAAATAATTATTTCAGTAATTGTAGTAATTATAAAATTATCTCTTACAATAATGTGGTATATTGAATTGCGGATCGATGATGATCTCTGTCAAATTCGGATGTACATATTTTGCGCGATGATTTGTGAGTGCCGTTACGTGGTGACCACGCTGCAGCAGATCGCGCAGAAAGTGTTCCAACCACATCCAGTGACTGGGCGCTGGGAAGGGACCCATAAAGAGAATATTGAAGGCAGTTGACGTAATGGGCATCAGCAATGCCGCTAGACAGAGTAGTAGCCATCGTGGGTTCATCTAAAAGGTTGCATATTTTTTATATATTATAACTGAATATTACTTATATAAGAATTAATATTATTAAGAAATATAAGATCATCGTTTAAATACCGGAAGCAAAATGCATTCTGTCGTAGAATTCTCTTAGCTTGTAACAATTAGTGTCGAAAAAATTCAAAATAAATGTCGAAATCTGTGCTAAACGTGTCATTAAGTGAATTATATAATTTACTGCTATTTTATTGTTATTCGAAGTGACATATTTTGGAAGCACGTAATGCAAATACAACAATGTAGCTCCCACTAATGAAGCTCTCTGTAGAACACTAATGCGTTACGAAACTATATTGTTTGACTGCACAGCTTAGACTTTATACCTTTGGCTTATTGCATGTCTATATTAGAGACTTAAATATTTATATATTTATGTATATGTATAGTGAGCTATTTCGCACGCTTTGCATTTATTTTATTCATTGAAAAATGCTTGCATGAACGGCACGTGTTCCAAGTTCAATAAAAGCTTTAATAAATCAAAATGTGATATATGATAAGATCTAGAAAATTATTGTAAGAGGGCGTCATCACAAACCACAGCCTTTTCGCACTATTTTTCTAGTGGCGCTGGCTTACCAAATGATATACAGGGTCTACCAACAAGAACGACGACTTGTTAAAATGGAATTTGGATCTTGAGGTCCCGTAGTATTGCTGGTTGATTGGCATAAACCCTTTATTTAGCATACCCCTTGAAAAAATTTTCTGGAGACGTTAAATTGCATGGTCTTGGCGGCTACTTTTCTGGTCCCCATTTTCGAAATTAACGGGTCGCCAAACTTTGCTTCTGAGGTGACCATATTTAGGCATTAAACATAAGGTGGCGCAACGTCTTATTGGATATAGATACCATCCGTCAAATTACGGTCAAAAAAAATTGGTATCCATCATTTTATAACGCTCGCTGTTAATGGTAAAGGCATTTGCTGCCACATTTTCTAATAAATAAGGTCCGATGCAAAAGTGTTTCCTGAACTACACGAGGATTTGACTCATCTCAATAGCGACAATTTGGTTTGTTGGTGAAGCAAATACGCCAGAAATGAACCTCATCTGAGAAGATGATTTTTTGGAAAACGTGAATTTTCGTAATAATCTTGGTTAATTCCCAAGTGATAGGTGACATGATGAAATAGAAAACCTTACTGAACACACTGAAAATATTTGATACAAATCCGTCCACAAACATGGCCACCATGTGTTTTCAAAATGCCATCATCCCTATTGGTAGACACTTTATTTGATTGTGAAGTGATCGAATGTGTGCAATTTGATGCTGTAATTACATCAGTTGATATGATTTAATCCAGTTGCAACTGATATGCTGCACAACAATTGACATTTAGCTCTTAATGGACTTGTTATACCCAACGCATGACGGCAACGAAGTTAGTTTTTGCTTTTTCAATTTTTGCCATTTAACCAAAGATCATATTAGATCTCGAACTAATTTTTCTTGAGCAAATCTCGAAGTAACCAGTAATTATAGTAAATAATGCTGTCGATCTATAAGATCATATTTTTTTGGATCGTGGTAGATCAGATATTTAGTATTGGAATTCTTTATGGTGTATATATTTTTGGGAGTTTGATAATAACTGCTCTTCGCGCCAGGCGTATTAGGAATATGTTTCTTTGAGTTTTAAAATGGTCGGAGTTTTTAAAAGATTTTCTTCTATCATTTTCTCAACGAAATTCCTCGAGAAATTTGCTAAAAAAGCAAAAACTGTGTATAAGTTTTTATTCCAAAGTCTCCTAACAAAAGGTTTGCCTAGCCTAAATACCTTGTGTGGTACTTAGTAAGCCATCAAAGTCATAATACCCATACAGCAAACGTTGCACTGGGCATACAAATGTCTACAAATCTCTTAGCGTCGCATTAACATGACTACACAAAACAGTTCTATTATGCAAATGCCAAATAAATCAGCACACATTTCCTTATAACCCCTATTAGATCCATAAATTTGCATTTTTCACCAGCTTACCCACAGTTAATTAACCAATCGCATTACTTCTGTTAATGTATGCAATAGCTTGAAATGCAACACTTACTCATAAACTTCTGTATCACCTTACATTTGTCATAACTTCCACTTGTTTTCGTTATTATTCTTGGCAGGCATAACAAATAGTTCACATAGCGATTTCAATTGAGATTAAAAATTATATAATGAGGTGTGTGCAATACTTTGGCTGTCGAGAAAAAATAACTGAAATGTAACTGGTTATTTTTACGACGTTATCAGCTATCAATATAAACATGTGTTTGTAAACAACTTGTGCTTGTGCAACCGAACATAATAAAATGCATGAATGTATTGTATTTGCATTGAACTTAAAGATTTATGGATTTTAAGAGAGATAACCACTAATTTGAAGCGATTTTTACGACACTTCTTTAATTTATTTCCGTATTTTCAATTAGTCTGCACTGCAACTAGTACTTAAGCCACATTTATTGGCATTAATTACATGTTTAGAGTGTTTAGTATTGCGTTAGTAAATGCTACTAAATATAAAGTGGCAGTTGCTTACAGCAATAATGTTTTTGTAGTGATTGACAATTGTTTGTTTGACTTCGCAAAATGAATTGCAAGTATCTCTAGATACTGCATGGTAACGGTTTTTTTTTGTTTTGATAGACTGCAGTCTAAAATGACTTAGTAAAAAATTTACTGCACGTGGCTTACTTTTTGCCAGTTCGATTTTCTAGAAAATGGAAATCAAATTGTGGTTGACTCTTGCAACATAATACTTGTACATATACAAACAAAAACAACACAAATCAAGGGTAAAGCTGTATGCGAAGTTGCAAAAATTTATGCTAAAACCCCTATTATGGTTTACAACTCTGCTGAGTTGAGTTGAAATTGAAACAACTAAACCATTTTTTTTTTGTTTTTGGAAATTGTGGTCGATTTTTACAATATAATACATGTGCAAACAAAAACAACACAGAGTAAAGTTGGAACTGTATGGGAAGTTGCAAAAATGTATGCTAAAACTCTGGTTTTGGTTCACAAGTTGGCTCAGTTGAGTTGAAATTGAAACAACTTAACCAATTTTTTTACAAATTGTGCAGCGGAGAAGAACTAAAATCAAGGATAAAGCTGTATGGGAATTTTCAAAAATTTAAGCATAAACGCATATTATGGCTTACAACTTGATTCAGTTGAGTTGAAATTCAAACAACTGAACTATTTTTTAATAAACTACAAATTGTAGATTCATCAAAGATAATACCTACATATCCACAACACAAATAAAAATTTAAGCTGTATGAGAAGTTATAAAAATTGAAGCTAAAATCCCTATTAAATTTTCAACTTGAATTAGTTGAGTTGAAGTTGAACCAATTTAACCCTTTTGCGGCAATTCGAATTACAACTAGTTTCAGCTAGGTTAAAAAGTGAGGGTTTAACGATAACGGTTTGAGTTGCCGCGGGTACATGAAATTGAGTTGTAAGCCATTAAAAGCGCGTTAATTTGTTGCCTGATCTACGTTATTGCAACGAACCAGGATTCTTATCAAGGTAAGCATTGTTAATTTGTTGGTAACAGTAGGAACTTGTTTTATAGCTATAAAGTAGGATCAAATTTGGTTCGACTCCGGTTTTCTAATAGAGAAAAAAACATTTTTTGCATTAGACTTCAATAAAATTCTGTTTGGAGGCTACTTGGTATATGCAAATTCCCATAAAGAATACTTTTTATAGCCCTAACTACGGACCTTACTATCGCTACCATAAAAATACTAGTATTAAAGAAACACAACAGAAACTTTCACTAGATCAATAAAAAGCCAGATAATAGTTTGATATATCAGTGGCACGAACTGACTTAGAAAGAGTATTACAAAGCATTATTTTTCTTCATAGATAGAGATATTTTATGATCTATTCTCCCGTCTGTGCATAGAGCCATTTGCTGACTAACAATTTAAACAAAATACCTGTAGAAATCCCTCTAGATGAAAAAAATCTCAGAAATTTTAAAGTTCTACCGATAGGTTACATTTTATGTATGTGACATTTTTCTTTCATTACCATATAATGATAATGACTAACGACTTTGATGATGAAAGGGGACGGTGGATTAATATACCTTTGCTAATATTCAAGTATAAAGAGTCAGTTGTCTAGAACCTGGTACACTGTTTCCAGATATGAAAAAATATATGACTGCAATATAATATGCTCTCAGAGAGTTACAAAGCCAAATTTTATATATAGAACACGCCTTTTCTCTTTAGACTTCATAAATCATTTTCACGCTTTCAATTCCATGCTATCTCTCAAGAAGACTGCCACACTTGTCAGCCCCGAACCGAATTCATAGAAAATTTACACAAGTGCTCATAAATATAACGTTTTCGCGTCACATTTATTATGTTTACCCACTTATTAGCTATGTTTGTGGGTCTCAATGACATTCGTTTAATTGCGTTTCGAATAAAATACAGTGAAGACTGGGTTCTTGACGCGTTGGTTGATAATAAAATTTTAACAGTGTTGCATACACAGGTATGTAAATATTTATTGAAAATAAATTCTCAGACACTTTTAATGTGTATATGTACGCTGTTTATTACACTTGCAAACATAGTTATGAACATAAAGAAAGTAATCTGATTACGCTTTTTGCAAGCGTGTGCGAAGTCTTGTGTAACGTTACTGTATAAAAAACCTTCACGAAGAGATAGCGAATATATAATAAGTATTTACTTTTTCTTGTGTAACAGGTACTTATACTTATATGTGTTTACATACATACTATATGTATACCGTATTTATATAATATTTGCTTGGAAAAAGTGTTAATTGTTTCCGGACTTTACATTTTTAAGTAACGTTTTGCGAAAAAAAAAATTATATTTACATATTTTAATACTTATTGATTATAGCAATCGTTCCAAATAGGTATAATATGGTCTCGCTATAATACGAGCAGTAGCCAAATTATAAACTCTGGTTAAGTAAATGTGGACTCTGAACTTATTTAAGTTAAACTCACGATTTCATCAGTTCCAAAGATTAAAAACAATTTTTTGTACACAGGGAGCTATACTTCGATATCTTCAGCATTTTGGTAGAAATATTAATAGATATGACATTTTTTCCGATTATATATTTAAAACATAGCACAATATTTCAACAAATTAATATTTCGAAGTGATCACAATTAATCGCTATATGTACATATATATTAATATATATAATATAAGAATTCTTAAAATATTGTGAAATTATACGAAGTCATATTCCGGAACCTGAAACTGTTGCTTTTCTAAGATTATCTTTTCGATCAGAGATCGTTTCTGCATAAACGTGGCAAAAGAGACAGTGAGAGAGAGGGTTCTGACAGTCAATAAATTTTACCAATCTAATATAAAGTAAGGGTTTGAAAGAAATTTAATTTAGAAATAATAATAATCGCATATTAAGCGTCTCTTGAAGCAACAGTTGCCCAGACACTTCGGCATTTAACGATCAAACCACCATTTGCGGAAAATCTCATAATATGCTTTTGTTATTTTTGCAACAGTATTACAACATGTACAACACATTTCACAAACTTTGCCAAAAGCCTCTTCGATTAAATAGCGGTAAACGTTTTTACAAAGAAACAACACAAAATGCGGCCAACTTATGTAAGCGCCTCAGTACTCGTCACACTTCTTGCTAATAACAACAACCGGCAAATCATTTTGACCGCATTTTATGCTTGAGCGTAACTCTTCAATTATCTACCTTAAGCCAATTCAGTGGTGGCTATGTTGGTTGTAACATAGTTACAATACATTAATCACTCTCTATGTTAAAAATTTGTTTATGGTTTTGCAAAAATCTCATATAGCTTTGTTGTATTCAAACTTCGAGAGAGCGCATTTCAATATAAGCTAATCTCATAAATGCACCAAAGGTCATTTTCACAGTATTTCTGTGAATTTTTGCGTGATTTCCGCGTTTGAACGTCAATGCGAACGAGCGTTTCGAAATCCGAAGGTGAATTTTGAGCATTGCAACGAAAATTATTAGTAAGCAAATGATCGCGTGTTTGCAATAAATTAGATTGCTCGCTATAACGGGACGCAATGTCTTGCCAATTTTGTGAGAAATTTGTTTACCGTTACTTAGCCTATATTATAAACGCATTAGTTTATTTGGCATGCATTTATATATATATATTGTTTATTTTTTACAATTATTTATTTTTACAAAATAATTTATTTTATTATAAAATATGACAGTTATTTTGTTAAAAACATAAACAGGAATTTTTGGACAAATTTATTTTTTATTTAATTAATTTTATTTTTTTTGTATTAAATTTTAATTAATTTTATTTTCACAGAACAACAATTTTATTGTTTTTGTATATTTTTAATTTGAAGTAAATTATGTTTTAATAAAATTTATTTTTTAATTAAAATTTTTTTTTAAGAAATATTCAAAAAAATTTTATAAAAAAAAAATAAAAAAAAAATATTTATTTTATTAAATTTTAATTTGGGTTATTTTTTTTATTTTATTATATTAATTTTTTTGTTTAATTCTTTTTAGAAATGAAATGTTTTTAAGTAAATAATAATTTTACCTGAATTCGTTTTTACTGAAACTAAATTTTATTATATTTTATAAAAAAAATTTAAATATTAAATTTTGTTTTATTTTATTTCATTTTTAATTTTTATTATTTTTTTTATTTCATAATAATTACTTATTATTATTAAATATGTTTTAAAATATTTTTTTTATGTTAAAATATTAAAAATTATTTACAGAGATAGAAAAAATTGAAAAATTTAATATATTTAATTTTAATTTATATTTATATAAAAACATTTTCGTAAATTTTTTTTTTTAATTTAATTAATTTATTATTTTATTGTCTTACATTTTTTTTTATTGTTATTTTTTTTCAGATTAACTGCAGTTGATACGAAGTTGTTTTATTTTAATGTCATTTCTTTATTTTTCAATGTTTCAATTTTCAGATAACTCTATTATTTTCTTTAATTTCGGAATTTAATTATTTTATGATACTTGGAAATAAAATTTAAATTTTTTTTTTTAATTTTTTAACTTTAAATTGCCTAACTACACTAATTATTTATTAATTTTGTTGTTATTATAAATAATTATTTTAATTTTAATTAAATAATTACTTATTTTTTTTTATTTTTTTGAAATTGTTTTTTGTTTGGACGAGATGAGTTATTATATTTTTATGTAACTTAATTCTTATTTAATTTATTTTCAGTAATTTGAAAACTTTTTAAATAATTATTATTCATAGAATTCAATTCAAAATGATTTATTACATTATTTTTTGATTTTATTAAAAATTGAAATAAAAAATTATCGGTTTTATTTAATCATTATTAATATATTAATATTTATTTACTTTAATTTCAATGTTTTAATCAATTATTTTTAATTTTATTAAAAATATTTTTTTAAATTTAATTTTAATTATTTTTTAAATTTAAATTTTATAATTAATTTTTTTTTTGTTAATTAATTCTGTATTTTATTGCCTTGAATTCGTAATTTTTCATATTTTTTTTATCACAACATTTTCCACTAGGCTTATTGCAGTTTGCTTTAATATTTATTGTTTATTAATTGCCTGCTTCATTTTCCACCTTAACAAATACTTATTAGCATAATAACAAATCAAATTTTGTGCAACACAAAAGACTTAACAAAGTCTTAACAAATTTTGCCTTGATTAACTTATGCTTCACCTTTTACGTAACTGCTGCTCGCCTCTTGTAATACACTTAATCGCAGCTAAATTTTTCAAGAGCTTGATACAACTCAACCGAATTGGAAATTGAACGTCTGTTTTACTGCAAGTTGCAGTGTGGACTGTCCAAATCGCTGCAGCTAACAACCCACGAAAGTGTTGGCGCCCAGTTCGGTTGCTTGATTACACTTACAACAATGTTGCTTACAAATGCGGATTGGTCTTATATTAACATATACATACATGTACTTATGTATGTAAAACATATTGTAATGCAATTTGCCGGGCTTATCGCTAGCGTTCGGCATTTGCGCATTGTCAAGAAGTTCGGTGGACACGTTGACAGGGTTGCCAAGTGGGAAAAAGTGCCGTAAATCCAATGTGCTGTGATCTGTAGCTAGTGGTGATAGATTGAGGGTCTCTTATGGTAGAAGAAAGAGTATTATCGACTTATGTATTTTCACATTTTTACATTCACGTAACATTTTCCGAACTAAAAATGCAGTAAATTCAAGAGTGCCTGTCGATTAAATCAAAAAAGACATTTTTGTAAATATAAATAAAAAATCATATGTCACAGGACCGTATAATATTTTATGCCGACTCAAAAACACGAAATATAACCTCAATTTCTGGCAGAGTCTTAATAGAAGGATCTTCTTATAAATACGTATACAAGTTTTCCTTAAAAATATTGTCCTTTCTTATTTAAATAATTAAAATTATATTTAACTTAATATACTTTATTTATAATTTTATTAAACTTTTATTTCTAATTGGCAACTCTACCACCTTTATTTCAGTTTCGTTCATTACATGCGGATATTATAAATAATTGCCGAGGTTTGTCAGCGCAACAGAATCAGCCGACCGCTTGCCTTAATACTTCGGAAAATTTAGAAAAAAAACGATTATCAATCAAAAAACTGAATTGAAGAGAGAAAGAAGAATATTGTATATGATAAGAAATAGCCGACACGGCTATTAAATGATAACAAAAAATTTTTCCGTTAAGCACCTGATAAGCGAAGCAAATTTTTACGAAAAGATAAAAAAATAGAAACAATAACAATAACAAGTAGGTAAACAAAATACCTGTTAATAACAGAAACGCGTGCGAATTATCTGTCTGTCCGCGCAGACGTGTGACTTGTTCGCGTTATTTGCATTTGACCTTGACAGAGAACTACATATGAATATATTATATTTGTTATATATATTTGCTTCGCTTCTATTTATAATTTTTTCGCATTTGTTTGTTTTGTCAAACACTTTTGTTGTTTGTGTGGTGCTGGTGCTTCGTTAAGCGCGTTTGTTCAGAAGTCATTGTACGAGTTAGCCGCTGGCAGCAGAGAAGCGGAGAATGCAACGCGACAGTTTTTTGTTTACACCAATTAGGCAGAGGTTATTAGCTTTTTGTGTTGTGAATGCGTTTATAGAAATATATTTATATGTATGTGGTGTTCATTAGGGTGTGACTGTTTTTGTTACTTATATAATATTTTTAAGAGCTTGATAACTTTTTTTTAAAAAAAAACGCATAAAATTTGCAAAATATTTCTTTATTTGAAACGTTAGATTGGTTCATGACATTTACTTTTTGAAGATAATTTTTGATTAATTGCTTTGGGCCTAGAGTTTGT
Source organism: Bactrocera dorsalis (assembly GCF_023373825.1). Taxonomy (NCBI): domain Eukaryota; kingdom Metazoa; phylum Arthropoda; class Insecta; order Diptera; family Tephritidae; genus Bactrocera; species Bactrocera dorsalis. Next base: position 110,438,616 of record NC_064303.1, read on the forward strand.
TCATTGTTTCAACTCTTGGAGTCATTTCGGCCGGAATAGCCCGAATTTCTTCGGAAATGTTGTCTTCCAAAGCTGGAATAGTTGCTGGCTTATTTCTGTAGACTTTAGACTTGACGTAGCCCCACAAAAAATAAAATGGCCATAGAATCGCGAGCTGTGTGGCATGTAGCGCCATCTTGTTGAAACCACATGTCAACCAAGTTCAGTTCTTCCATTTTTGGCAACAAAAAGTTTGTTAGCATCGAACGATAGCGATCGCCATTCACCGTAACGTTGCATCCAACAGCATCTTTGAAAAAATACGGTCCAATGATTCCACCAGCGTACAAACCACACCAAACAGTGCATTTTTCGGGATGCATGGGCAGTTCTTGAACGGCTTCTGGTTGCTCTTCACCCCAAATGCGGCAATTTTGCTTATTTACGTAGCCATTCAACCAGAAATGAGCCTCATCGCTGAACAAAACACGCGCGCGAAACACATTTCGAACCGAACACTGATTTTGGTAATAAAATTCAATGATTTGCAAGCGTTGCTCGTTAGTAAGTCTATTCATGATGAAATGTCAAAGCATACTGAGCATCTTTCTCTTTGACACCATGTCTGAAATCCCACGTGATCTGTCAAATACTAATGCATGAAAATCCTAACCTCAAAAAAATCACCCGTTATAAGAAGAAATAGTAAATAAGTATGTAATCCACATTTATTATAGAGTGCTCCAAAACTAATCACGTTTAATAAAAAATATGACCAAAATTTTCAGATTTTTTTTACGATTACAGATCATTGTACTGATTATCTTCCAGATACCTTTCTATCTCTGTTTAGGTTTCATCAACGGAGTAGCCGAATGAACTCCACTAGCCTTTTACGCCGTCTGACATTACGTTTAACTCAAAAAAAAAATATTTAAATATCTCTTATGCCCTTAATATTTTAGAGCATATCAATCAATCAAATATATTCCTTAATTTCTCCCATATAAAACTGTTTAAATTTTACCCGCTCTTAAAAAGAGTAGAGCTCCTGCTTCCACCATTGCATCTCTCTACGAATTCTGTAGAATTTATTATCAGCTATTATTGGCGTCACTTATTGATGATACATGTGTACATGTATGTATATGGTTACATTCATGCAGTATGTGTAACAACTTCTTTGAAGCTATTGCGTTACATTGCTGCGACTGCGCAGTGGGTGCAGCTGTCAAACGTCAATTTTAATTTATCGCATTTATTGACTAATTGCTTAAGATTGAACAAAACATTTCGACAACGAAAGATGAGCTGACTAAAAGAGAGTTCGACAGTCGAATTGTGAAGGCAAATTGCTTTATGTGGTATACTATAAGATAAGTTGGTTAAATTTAAGGAACTATTAAAGGATTTAGTAAAATTCTTAAAAAAATTATAGCACGGATATAAAAAAGGATTTCGAAAAAGTATAAAAATTTTCGAAGAAAAAAATAAAAAAAAGTTAGTTCACAAAATTAAAAATAATATTTGATGTTTAATTTTTAAATATTGCTTTGAAATTTATTTAAAAAAAATTTACAAAAATAAAAAGTAGTCTTAAGAAAATCCAAATAACAAATTGTTTGATAAAATAATATGTAAATACTCGGTATGTTTTAATTAGGAATTATTAATTTAAAAATTATTTAAACATTTTTTATTATTAATAAGCATAGTTTCAGATAGTTCTTCAATATTTTATAATTTTTTTGCATTGTCTGGGGGAGTAAAATCACATTTATTTTTTGTCAGAAAATGATATTTCTAACAACTTTCACATTTCGTGATAGAAAAATTTTGTATCGAAAGACATACTATACATACATATGTACATATGTAAATACCTGTATAAAATTCAACTTTATATATCGGATCGCCACGCTTAACGGATTAAATACTTTAAGTAACTAATCTCTTTTTTAATTGTTAATAGAATCTTTCATAAGATTTCCCCTATTTATTGGTCTCTCAGGGGTGGGACCATAAAGCAATTAAAAACTAATTAATGCTTTTTATATACATTAGAGATATAAAGTGATGCATACTCGTACACATGTACTTACACGGCATTACAAACAGCATTTCACTCATTAGGTAGAGCAACATTATAAATTCAAATTTCACATTTCGAACTTCAATTTGTCGACGCATGTCAGTTGGTGGCGGATTCTATAATTTGTTTGACAGCAGCTACATGAGTGCTACTATATAGAAGTAGGTATGTAAAAATAACACCTATATACACATACTTATATATAGACACATGTATAAATTTACACACACACCCTATCTGTAAATGATTGCATGTCTTTCTTCATGCTTGATCACATATTTTGCTTCAATGAAGCAAATCAACATATTGAAATTATTATCGCATTTAACTGCTTGCAAGTAAAAAGTAAATTTTTTTGACGTCTAACTTATTTTGAAGCGAAACAATATTTTTTTTTGGTCATTGGTGGAAAAAGTTAGTTTTAAAATAAATTGCGACACGAAAGCCGCTTTTTCAGTATAGCGTAGTTAAGAGATACGGATATACAACATATATGTATACTTATGTATATATTTTATTTTATATATATATTTATTTTTCCTTTTTTAATAAAAAAATGCTAATATAATTTTATTGAAATTGCAGCTGTTCCAAAAATTTATTTTTGTTAAAAATATCGCAGAATAAATTCACAAAACATCCACACATTAAAAAATAGTTTATTCCTGACAAAAAAAAAATTTAATTAATATGCAAGAATCTTCTAAGTTTTGTATTTTCCATATAAAATATATGTAATAATTACTTACGATTAAATACACTTGTAAACAATACGAAATATGAGTTGCAATTAAATATTTGCCACTGCGAATAAGTGAGAGTGGTGAGGTGCTGCTAAAGCGTTGCCTACATTTAGGCATACATTTACAATAGGTGCATACATTATGTTCCGCAACTATGCATATGTGTGTGCAGAATAAATCTAATATTGCTTGTTATTAAAATCCGTCAATATAAAAATAATAAAAAGATTAAACCTCTGCAACTCCTTATAATTTTGTTCACCTAACGGTTTAATCGAAGTTTTCCTATTCTACCCTCACCTTGAAATCCGAATTTAGAAGTTTTTTATGCAAGAAAATATTGTCTAACTTTTCTTCAAACGATACGAATATAATTGTTTTTGCAAAATGCCTTTTTGAAAAGATTTTAATTGAACTGGTTTCTGTAAGCGAGTAAGTTTTAAATTTTAAAAAAATTATTGAAAAAATGTACGATATCGAAAAGTTTTGTACTTGGAGTAGGTAGCAAAACACTTGAAAGAGTTCTGCCACCCTATTTCACGGCACTCATTTAAGCAAAAATGGCGTTTTAAGCATTATTTTGTATAAAACCGCCGATTTGTGACACATTTTTAATTGTTTAAAATTGTGGGTAATGCCAAACTAAAATCTTCTTGAATGGCATTAAAGCCCATGCGATTCGGCAAATTTCCACATCTTTAAATTTTTTTCTACAAGCAATAGTTTAGAAATTATAAGCATTTTTCCATTCGGCGACTGCTTGCTACATGCGCCTGATCGCTTGGTAGAAATCCTGGATTTTGTTGCCAAATTGGATGCAATTTTTCTGCAGTCGACAGCGGATGCAACCAAAAAAAATGCAAAGGGGCAAAAATTCACCAAAGGAAGTGGTCATTCTGTAGAAGCGGATGCCGGAACCGGAAATGAAAAACTAAACACTTCCGGTTTATGTAGTATTCCGCAAGCTGCATGCCGGAAATAGTTGTAGCCGGAAACGAAAATAACACTTTCGTACTTCCGTTTGGATAAACTTTCCGGAAGTTGTTTACCGGAAACACGGGAATTTGTTCGAAGGTACACCGGAAATGTCCTACATAATTACCGTTTCCGCTCTGTTACTTCCGGTAGACCTTCTAAACCGGAAATTAAAATCCGTTGTATTTTCAATTCCGGTCAGCGCTTTTTTCGGTGTCCGGTTTAATAATATGATGTCCGCTTCCTATAATTTTGCACCTTTGCATATGCAACGCACTAGCAAGTTTTTGACTGCATCCACTGTCGGTTGCAGAAAAATTGCATTCAATTTGGCATCCAAATTCAGGATTTCTACTAGGCGACCAGGAGCATGTAGCAAGCTGCAGCCAAAAAGAAAATGCTTATAACTTCTAAACTATTGCTCATTGAAAAAATCTAAAAATGTGAAAATTTGCAGAATCGCATGCTATATATGCTATAGTTTTCCGATCAGAATTCTTCAATGATTACACCTTGACCTTAGAAAATAATCCAAAAAATACAAAAGTTTTCCATACAAGGACATCATTTTGATCGTTCAGTTTGTATGGCAGCCATAAGCCACGGTGATACGATATCGATGATTCCAGCAAATAAGCAGCTTCTTAAGGAGAAAAGAACGTGTGAAAAATTTCAAATCGGTATCTCATAAACTGAAGAATAAATTCGCGTATTCACAAACAGATCAAGCAGGATATCGCAGAATCGACTCAGCTTGTCATGCCGATCATTTATATATATACATATATTTTGTTTTTGGAGGATCTCCAGTGTTTCTTTCTACGTGCTACAAACTCAATATACTCTCTTCAAGGTATTTTAAACTATCAAATAAGACATTAATATAATTTTTTACTTGTACTTATATAAATACATACATACATATGTACATAAAACTTTTATAGGTATTATTACATACATTTCCAACTGTGTCGCTGACAAGGCGCTTTATTGTCGCGGTCACCACTTCATTTCTCATTTCTTAAAGAATTTCCTGCCACAATTAGTAAAGTAATACTTACTTCCGTTTGGGAAGTGGCTGAGCACTTCAAGGAACCTCAAAAAATAAAAAAAACAAAAACAAATAAATAACACTAAAATGTGTAACATTCAAATAAATATATATATAAATACACATGTAATAACTTTAACGTAACTATTTGCCTTCACTTCCATAGCATATGAATTTGAGGGAGACACACCTCATTCGGCGGTGAAGCATGCAGAAGAGCTGACACTGGTCACATTTTTAGGCAGCTCTTCAAGGTACGCACTTCAAATGCACACACACTTCGCCCATACTTACATATGTTCATACACTTAACTCATATATACATACAGACAAACACTCTTCAGCACATATATGTACATATGTATATATTTATATATCTTTTTACTTATTTTTTACACAACAAATATTCCTGTAAATTGAAATGAAATTAAGCGCGCAGTTTGAGGGTTGGAAATTTTCGTGTTTCTCGCTGGGAAAGTGTTGAAAAATATTTGACCTGAAACATATGTTTTTGTTGTTTTCATTTATTTTTTACTTTCTAGCTTGCGCTTTTGACATTCTACACACATTCATTCACTTATTCACACGCCATATATTTGTAGGTGTGTATGTATACATAGCCATAAATGCATTTGCTGCGTGTTCGCCTCTCATAAAGCCCTCCCAGGGGTGGCTGCTATGCCGTTCCTTTGCATTGTTCATTGTTTGTGATTTATTGCAACTTCTTCGCTAGGAAAGTTGGAAGTTATTGGGTAGTTAGTCTTTTTTTATGAAGTTAATCTTTTTTTGTGAAGCATACCCATCTCGTTTAATGCTTGTTTATGCTGATGGGTGCGTCATTAGCGTTATTTGGCAGTTATTGCTGTTAACTAATGAAAATCTAATATGTGGTTGATGTGACTGACAAGAGCATTTAAAAAACTAAAATATTTAGGTTTCGTTTTTTATTAAGAGGAGTATATACTTTGAAGGATACACTCGATTTTGAACCGTTTGTGTATTTGTTGTTGGATAGATTTTAGTTATAATTAATAATTTGTTGTCACATTGTATTTTTGTTGTGATGAAATTGCTCAAAAAAATGGATACTACTATCCATCATTGTTAAAATCGAAATTCAGAAAAAAAAATTGATTAATTTGCGAATATATTCGAAATTTAGCGAAAAATCTTAACAAATTCGAAATTTCGATATTTAAACGAAAAATCTTGACAAATTCGAAATTTCGTACATTTAAAAAAGGTGATCCGGATTATATAAGGTTTTTCAAGGGTTTTCGCTCAAATTTCCAAATTTTTTATGTTTTTCAATATTTTTCGTTGAATCTTCGAATTTTCGGATATTAAAAAACGTGATCCCGATCACTTAAGATTTCGCCTCTCTTTCAAGGTATTTTGCCCAAATTTTGAAATTTCATATGTTTTTCTAGTTTTTTTGTTCATACTTCGAAATTTCGGAGATTTCCCAAGGTGATTCAGAATTTGTAAGGTTTTGCATCTCTTTCAAGACTTTTAGCTCAAATTTCGAAATTTCATATGTTCTTCAAAATTTTTCATTCTCACTTTGAAATATCGTTTATTTTCAAGATGATCCAGATTATTTAAGACTTCACTTCTCCAGAAGGAATATATTAAAAAGATTTCATTAAAAAAAAATATATAATCATTTCAAAATCCAACATTTTTTATGTAATGTAATGTAATTTTTAGATTTCACTAGGCTCAAAGGTTCCTCTAGAAATTATAGGCATATTGGATTAATTTGTATAATGTCCATTCATTATTTAGGTCAATGGGTAATTCATTCATCATTACATAGTGTATTTAATTACTAATTGAAAACGAAGTAAAGTAATGCTTGGAAATGTTGCAAAATTACTGATGAAATCCCCTCAAATACTCACACATACACTTGTAGGTAAATATGTTAGCTTCCGATATATACAAAAAATACATATAGATATATATAGGCTTTTAACACCAATTTTTAGATTTCCAAATTTCATCAAAAAGCGGAAAGTGTGCACGAGACCAGCGAAGATGATGGATCTAGTCAGTTCCCATACAAATATATTTCAACAAGGAAACATTTAGTCATACACACGTTTGTATTAATACATATGTATATGCATGTGTGTTTACATTTGGGCTGTGATACAGGGGTGCTCCGATAAATATGAAAATTTTAAATATTAACAATTTTTTGAAAAGTGCGGCGGTATTACACAGAACACATACATATATTTTTATAAAATGCGGAATAAGACATATCAAGTCTTTCAGCTATTCTCATTTGACCACTAAAGCTACGATAGCCAAATTCACTAAGGAAAAATTCCTTTAGGACACCTAACGATACAGTAAAACTGGTTTAAATTGAAAAATAACCCTGTCCACTCTTTATATAACGGTACTCTTAAAAGCTGTTGAAATAGATACAATTTTACACCTAAAATGGTATGAGAAAGCTTAATAGGAGTCGGGGTAAAGAGTTGACGTAGGCGTGGCACCGCCCTCCTTTAGGTAAAATCACACATCTCAGGACCTAATAGACCGCTTTCAACCAAATTCGGTGCATAATATTCTCATTTCACAGTTCACGCCTACTTCTCATATAGCATATAGCAATATAAATTTCACTTGATTCTTTTACTTTCCAGTACACTAATCAAGAAGAAATGGATATAACTCAAGCCCCAAATATTGCAAATGTGGACCCTATAGTTGACTCTTGACCGAAAATATCAGTTAATGTATGGGATATACAATTAAAATTCAGAAAAAATACTGTACTGTTAATAGTATCTTCGATATTGCTCTTAAAACTATGCCAGGCCAGTTCTATACGGATCACAGTTCTAAGCCTGCAAGATTTTGGTCTAAGAATATACCTCCCTTCTATATGACTGTTGGAATTCTATCAAAATTTATTTTAGGCAAAAATGAAAACCTTGAGTTCAACACTACCACCAGATAGACAACCACACTAACAAAAAAGTTTTTTTGGTTTCTCCTCGGTCGGGTAACGACGCTTCGAGAGGTCCAGGCGAACTCGAATATGAAACAAAATTTCGACAAATGCCTTCCAACTGAGAAATTCAGTGCACAATTTCTTCTTTATCTTAGATTCTTAATGACAATTTTAAATCTAGTTATAGTTCTTTCTGAGCAAAGAGCGCCCATTACTTTCGGTACAACCCTGTGCTGGCCAATATTTATTTGTCGATCTATACTAGAGCAACGCAGCCTGTAACATCTTGGCTGTTTGTATGTATGTAAATATGTCTATATGTATGTAAAAATACCCACCGCACACTCATTGTTGCTCGTTTATGTTTTTGTTTTTATTTTTGCGCGATCGCAAGAATCAAAATGTGTGCATGTATGTATGTATGTTCGATTGTATTTATTTTCAGTGCGATCCACGAAAATTGGGAAAAACGAAAAGAAAACATGTACATACACACGCAAAGGGAGTGATGTGACTCGCAGTTGATTGCAGAGCGCACACCAACACACATACACAGACACGTTAACTTAACGCTAGTGCGTGCAACCCCCGCGCCCATTGCCATGTCAATTACTTCCCTGCCACACAGCTACAAACACACACACGCGCATATATAAGTCAGCTGCCCGAGCAGAAGATACTCAAGCGGAGCAGCGCAGAAAATGCGCGAGGGCTTGTTGCAAGACGCGGGTGCGCCGCCTTCATGCTATGCGGCGGAGTAAGTGCGCCTTGCTGCTCGGCCAGCGACTTGCCGGTCTCTATGCCGCCAGCTAGCTAGCGCTGGTGCGAGTTGACTTCTTCATTCAGTCTCTGAGTGTTCGCTGTGCTGGACGGTTTGGCGCTTTCGGTGCCACTAACGGTTTCGTGTGTATAGTTCTCAGTCTGCCTGTCTATTTGCTTGTATGTGTATGTATTTATGAAGAGCCGGTGTATACAAGGTGCTAGTTGTTGTTGGAAAAGCGTGAAAATCCAATATTGTTGGTTGTGGGCGCGTCTAGGGGAGTAGCCGATATTGAACGCGATCGCGATCGCACCGAAAAAAAGTTGTTTGTGTTCACGAAAATTTGGATAAATGCAAATGTAGGTGTGTGCCGACGAAATAGTTGGTCCATTAAGCGCTGGAAAATTTGTGTTTTTTAAGTGAAACTAAATTTAATTGAGTAAAGTGTCAAAGTGTATAGTTTGGTGCCACACAATGCGTGCCTACATTTTTGGTGTGTCCTCTATTCTACAAAAAAAGGCAGCTCAAAATTAGCTCCCAAAAGTGTTAAAAAAATAATAGTCTTTTGTTTATAAAAAAAAAAATAATTCTCCTTTATGTGAATTCAATTTTGTTGCACGCATTTGTGTTGTGCCGCAAACAATAACTTCCATTCAGCGTGCTTTAATAAAAGTCTACATGTGTGTGTGTGTTTATAAGAGTTCAATTCAGCTTTTCAGTGCCCCCAATTATCAATAAAGCTCCATCAAAAGGCGCCTAATTAATTTGTTACTCTGCCTCGAATTGCGTGCCACATTGTGACCTCACTCTCAGCCATATAAGCAGCCAACGTTCTTGGGCTCGCATATGTGTATGTGTGTATAGTGTGTGCCAGTGATCGCGGATAAAAAATAAAAATTATTCCAAGAAAAAGTTGTTAAACGCATATGTGTTTAGTTTTTATTAAACGCTTACAAATATATGGCGGTTTATTGGAAAACTGTGCCTACTGTGTTTAAGAAAAAGAAAAGATCGCTTCCAACGATCTCAAAACATAAATCAACGAATGCTTTTGTGTGCAGTTAAGCTGCATTAGAACGGTACGGAAAATCTTGATATCAACTTTTATTGGATATTTATGCATTTTCTTAGTGAATGGTGATCGGCAAGTGATTCGAAGACATTTCAGTTAAAAATTTTGTGGATATATGTGCTTGAAATGTATATCTAATATTTGATATCTGATTCTACATATTTTTTTTTAAATATATTATTTAAAACAACATAATTAATTTTTCTGAGTAAAATGTATAATGAATTTAAATGCATATCGATTTAGTTGCTTTGACTACCAAATTTTGATGGATATTTTCTCTTTCCTCAGTTTATCTGTTAGAAAAAATATTCTCATTATAAACATTTAATGAGATAATTTTTCTAGCTCTTCGAATGTGCTTCAGATGGTCTCAAAAACACGAAAATGTTGCAAATATCAGTTACCGACATATTTCAATCAATATATGTATATTCCTTTTAGGTTGGTATAAGTATGTCCCTCATCCCCCTATCTGGTCCGGCATGACATTCAAAGAATATCTCTGCATAGCCTCAGGCATTTTATGACTCATTCTCTGAAGCTAATACTCTCTTGGTGTCTTTGAAGCACATATGTATATCAGCTTAAGTTACAAAATTGTTAAAGAAGGCCAAATCGCCCCATTAAAATACTTCAGCGAATATCTGTTCGTGATCTGTGTTGTCTTATGACACGTTAATACAACGACAATATCAACACGGCTAATAAAAATATTTTTTTTTTTGTTCGGAGAGGCATTCAGATCTTTGAAAAACTTCAAACTATGCTTTCAGTCTGCTGATGACACGTTCCTATTGAGGCAATATCAGCTCATCCAAGTGAAAACACCAATTTCTGTTTGGAAAGAAGAAATTCAGATCATTTGAGAGATTTTTTAATTTTTAATATCTAAACAGAAGACTCCTCTTTCGAAGCTAGCCATGTCGATTTTGAACACCTACATGTTCAAGGGCGACGCCAGAATTAGATCTATGAGACTATCAACGTCGCTCCTTTGACATGTTCCCTCCGGGACTTTCAATGTCGATTATGGCGTTGTTGAAGGGACTTTTGGCTTATGCGTACGACCTCCTTTTCACTATGCCTCATCACTGGTGATTTTTTTCATACCGATCACTGAGACTGATGATCGATTACTATCCCTCACAGCCGGTCCCTATGCTTCACTCTGTTAGAGCTTTTGGTAATCTCTGTTTGGTGTTCGTAGTCGTTTTCTTGACTCTTGATGTTTATTATTTTTAAAGAGAACCCGGCTGTCCTGAGGTATGGGTCGAGCTGGTAGTATCCACTGTTTGCTGGCTGCGCGTTTGTCATTCTTTTGGACAAAATTCTCATTTAGTCTCAAAATGGCGGTTGGGGAACTTATTCGTAGGTCTCAGAGCGGGGTTAGGGTCTCCGAAGCTGTGTTTGGATCACCATTTACGTAGGTGCCACCTGGAGCGTTAATCCTAAAGTTGTCGCCTTCGCTCAATTTTGTTTAAGCATTTCAACCTTATGTAAAAAGGTGGATGAGTCTTTCAGATGGTATTGTTCATATTCTCCTAATTCACTCCACTCTCGAGACGCTTACTAGAAGTTAATCGGGATATATATCTGATCCAATCCTTCGCCTTTCAAGAACTTGGGACCAACTAATTGGTGGAGTTATTGATATTACTTATACTTTTTTCTCATTTATTGAAGAAATTTGTAAAGTTTTTTTTTTATAAATTTTGGTAAAATTATTTATCTTTTAAACTTCTTCTTCGACATTAATAAACTTGCGATATATGATTAGAGAAATGTGTAAACCTGAGTTAAGGAGTTCATTGAGGGAGTTTTTTCAAATAAATTGGATTTTTCTGTCCCACAATATTAAAGGCATTTGTAGAACTATGGCTAAGCTTTTCAGAAATCTATTTAAATATCAAGTTTTCTTTTGGAAAATCTTATTTCTATTGCTACTGCTACCTTAAATCGGAATAAATTCAAAGAAAACTCCACAAACACAGACATCGGCTCGCACCCATATTTCAATTATTCTATATTTGTGCATTTTCCAATTAATTTCGAACGACACCTAAAACTGCAACAACGAATATATCCACTAAATATTAATCAATGTCTCGAGCGAGCGGCGGCAAACCGTTGACACTACCAACAGTTGGTGCTGGCAACAACAACTTCATCTTCATTAACGAACGAGCAAAGCGGTGAGCCAAGGCGAGCAACTAAAACGCCAAAGACAACAAATTTAGATTGGAGCAACGCTTGCAGCACCCCTACTCTATAAAAGTCGCCACCGACACTTCACAAGAAGCACTAACTGCTTTCTACACGCAGCAGCAACTTGCGTGCAACACAGGGGACGCCGACGACGCGGTGACTTCTATTTCAAAGAGGGGGAGTGGTTTATATTTAGAATTCCATCCGTAAATAATTCACTTTCCTGTTTATGAAGAGCAGCAAACAAAAACAGCAACAACAGCAGCAACAAGAACAATGTCCCCAAAGCTGTTAGTTGTTGTTGGTGGTGTTGTTGTTGTGCCTATTCCTCTTGTTGGCTGGCGGAGGCAGTATTTAGCCGCCAGCTGTCGCTTGCCATTGCCGTTTGATGCTGCGCGTTGCAAATGGGCAAAGGTGCATGCATGCGTACTGTTATGTATATACATATGTATTATATATATGTTCATATATCTGTGCCCACAACTATGTATGTGCATATGCATATGTAGAGTACACACGGTCTCGTTTATGCAGTCAAGTCGGAACGGCAGCCGCATCGTTGTTGTTGCAATTACAATTGCAGCCGTTGTGCTGCACAACAAATTATGTTTTGATTGCTCCCTTTTCGCATGCGGCATGCTACATGTTGCAAGTTGCAAGTTGTGCATTGCTGATTTTCACTGAATTTGAAATGGGTGCAGACAAAAGTTGGCGAAGCGCGTTGAAAGGGGGGGTGGCGACGAAAAATACTTCAAAATTATTATCATTTGTTGTTGTCTTATTGTTGTTGCGCCATTTTTTGCATGCCGCCGTCGCTGCTTTATTTTAGTTCGTTTTCACTTATAAATGAATCGCACTTGCATATATTTTAGCACACATATGTACTTCATACGCGTACATACATGTACATACTATATAGTACATATATACATAATTACATACATACATATACATATATAGTTGAGTTCGCGTATGTGCGCGCTTGCCCCAAGTGTCTGCACTGAGCCATTGCCGCGTCAGAAGTTGTTAACTTTTGCCGCTGCTCTGTTCTGCGGTTTATATTGCTGTTGTTGTTGTTGTTGTAGCAATTGCAGACTTGCATAGGTCGCTTTGCACGTTCCCAGTATTGTTTGTGCTGTTTTGGTTTTTTTCTGGTCTTGCAACCTCCACCATATGCTCGTATGTTGCAAGTTTGATGGTCTTGATAGGTCTTTGCCCTTTGTGGCATATGACTTTTGCGTCAAGTTGCACTTTTGACGTGAAAGTTATTCGAAAATATCCAAAGTTGTCAGCAGCGCAAAATATGCGGCGCAATCTATGTGGTTTGTCTATAGTTTCACCCACATTTTATTTGCTGTGATTTGGTGTCATTGTGAACTCTTCCCCTTTGGGCTGTGAAAAATATGCGGGCGAATGAATGAGATTGGGACGAAATATTGCCAGTCCTTCAATATATTTAGCGCTGTATATTGTCTACAGCGTCACTATGAACGGGCCAAACTTGAAAGTTTCCGATGATTTCGTCCAGTCTCTGGAACAAATTTCCGTTGTCAAATAAGGAATCTAATGTAAAAACCTCTTTTATAGCAATTCAGGATGAGAAATCGTGTTTGCTGCTGGTATCTGCAGATAAGAAATACTGACTCAATGCGAATGGACACACACTGTGCTAAGAGTTCCAGCTTAATACTAAGAGATTATGAACAATTGAGGGCATTAAAGAAACTCTGAGTCATCTACATGACATAAGTGTCTTAAACGGTTGGGCAAACACCAACTACATGACAAAGTAAACTTAGTAAAAGATGACTGGCACAAAGGTACTTATATTAGCTATGGCCAACACTCTAAACATCTATACGGATGGCTCGAAAAGGGATGATGCCGTTGGTGCTGGAATATACTATCCAGAGCTGGCATAATGCAACCCTTAAAGTTGCCGGAATACTAACTGGTCATTTTCCGGTGGCGACACACGTCCGCAGGATAGGGCTGACAAATCGAGAAGATGGCAGGAAATGTCTAGAGCACGGTACCAACGAAGCAATGAACATCTCTTGTGCATTTGTCCCGCATTAGAAAGACTACACTGTAAGCATCTGAGGTTCCCACGGTATGATTCACTGGAGGAGGTATCGATAGAGAGGTCACAGAGAATGTTAAAAATCACGTCAAGCGCAGGACTACTCCTCTTGGGGATAGCAACTAAACTCCATCTGGTATAGCATAGGACCAAACTGGTTTATGTGTGGCTTAACCAAACATACCCTACACGACATTATTAACTCTAGTTTATGAAGAGTTTACTGTTTGTCATACAAAAATATTTAAGAAGCTCTGTTTACCTGTTTTATAAGGTGCTTTTATGATAAGCATCGTGTTTCAGAGTTACTAGAGCTAAAAAACAATTTGATCGAATATTTCGGATTTATGCTGGCGTGAGACGAACAATTTTATTATAATTGAAAGTAAAAACTTTTCCACCGCTTGACATCTCTCTGTTACGACACAAACATGCAACATCAGCTTACAGCAACATAAATGATTTCCAATATTTAAAAGTACAGCGAGTTTAAAACAGTTTTCATGTTTCAAATGCAATAAAAAATTAACACACCGAGAGACATGTGTCCAATCAGTTGATATTCAAAACTGAGAGCCACGATCGTGCGGGATTTTATTGCCGATAACATATGCATTTAAACAGTTGTGTATATATGTATGAATGTTTGGAAGTACATAAAGCGACAGTTTTTTCTTATCTCTTTGAGTGTTGCTGTTGTTGCACATGTTCTGCTTAATATTTTTTTAAAAGGCGCTTAACATTAAAAAGTGCATCTGCTGCCGAGCAGTTGTTGCACGAATTTGTTGAAGTTTTATTGCTGCACTTTATGAGTTAGCGGCAATTGTGCCTTTTAACAAGTTGAAAGCGAATTTTTAATGAGAGCAAAGAGGGATATATTGTCACGCTTATTGTGCTCTAAAAATGAAAAATACATATGATCTGCCGATTCTCAGCAAAATAATGAAATTTTGAGGGAGTCGGATTGATATGAAGTATCCTCATATACAAAGGAATATAAGTGAAAAAATAGAAAAAAATTTTGTTTTAGAGGAGAAAATTATCATTTTTTTTATTTCAATATTAAATAATACTAAATTTAATACATTGTTTGGTAGATCTTTAGTTTCTAAGAAGATATACCCCAAACCATGTTCCATAGTGAGTTGATCAAAGCTGAAAATTAACTCTTCAGAGACTTTTTGCATACTCACGGATCCATTATTATGTCTCTGAAAACAGGAAGCATTAGATTTTTCGAGGTATATATGCAGTAACTAAAGTTTAGGGGTGGTTTTTCTACCTTCCAAACATCGCTGGCGAAAGCCCTTTTGCAAGCAATTAATTCTTTTTAGAATGGCTGAAAAGGATTCGTTATTTTGTACTAAATATAGATCCCGTGATCTCTTTGGCCTCAATAAAGCTAGCTTTTCCATAGTTGTGGGATTTTTAATAATCCCTTGTTCTATTGGCATTCACCCAGTAAGGCATCCAACCAGACCATCTACTGGCGAATATTTCCCTGAGTCTAGTCTTAAGCTCATAGTCAGCGAACACAATCCTAATATCGCTGCGGATAGCCCACACTCTGAGGGAGGCTGTGCTCCGTAGCAATAGCTCTACTGCTACCTTTATGGTACACACATTGAAAGACGCTGTAGGTGTCAAAAAGCTCAAAGCTGTAGCTTATGGAAGTTCCTGACAAAGAATACTGTGTACTATCCTTGATCCAACCATAAAAAAGCTAACCGCCCGTCTCCTTGAGCGTGTTCTTCCTTCCCATGATATTCTCGAAGCTATGTAAGCCGTGAAAGGACAGCCATGACTAAGTTCGGCGACCTTGCAGTGCAAGTATTTTATATAGAAATCAAAGCCAGGATTCTAGAGTGTCCAAGCTCGCAGTTATCTGAGTATCAAGATTCTCTGAATCTGAGGGAACCTTTCGCGGTTATGTGTACCGGTGCTATGTACAAGACATTTGGTGCCATAGTTGATGTAGTTCGTAGTGCACCACAAATATTGAGGAAAGCAGCTCGTTGAACACTAGAAAGATTTTTCACAAGTGCAGTCTTTTCCAACACTGTTTACGAAATAAAAATTCCGTAGAATATTATCCGCTTAACTATGGTTTGATAGAATCAAGGACTTTTAAAATCTTGGATACAATTTTTTCAGACGTATTCATAAAACTCAAAATGCCAAAATTAATCAAAATTTCATTTTTTGTTTAAAGATAAAACCTTAATGAATAAAAAGCAAGATTTCGTTAATAATAGCTTGGAAGCAAATGTTGCATAAACAAACTGTAAAGAAGACGGAAAGAAAAGTATGGTTTGTATACGCAAAACGTCAGCGGCGGTGAGTGAAATTTAAGAAAAAAGCAATTTTCAAAACTTCTGACAAATGCCAAAATACATATATAGACGAAAGCAAGTGCGAGCTTACCGAAATCAAAACTCGTGTAAAAACATAAAAAATATCTGCCAAAAATGATTTCTCTGCGTTGAGTGCGCGAGCGACTGACGATAGCGAACATAACATTTTCACATGTTCTACACAAGCTAAATATATTATATACTCCTCTACATAAGCTATATACTTATACACAAAAATATATGATAAGACAACAACAAAAGGCAACGCCGCAGTAATAACGCTCCCGAATACGCAGCGTCTGCCGGCGGAGGACGCGCACACATGTCGAATGCCGCTGACATGCAACAGATGTGTGCCATCAACGTCAGTCGCAATCATTTACAATAACAACAATCAATTTTGAGCAATTCGACGACAAATAATCGTGAGCAACAAGCCAGCATTGCACGAACAATTACGACAAGCAATGACTCCAGTGGAATTATCGACATCAACACCCACACCCCGAAAATACCGAAAGTAAAAACCAACAACAGAAACAACAAACTGAAAATTTAACTCTACTGCGAAGGAGAAGCAGCAGCAATAAGTGCAGTGATAATGATCGAAATGCAATTGGAACAACCATTTATACGCGCCGCCCCACTCTTCTCCACTCGGTCGGTCTTTGGGGTTCGTGAAGTGAAATAATCAAAATTACGTTTTGGAAGGACTAATTGTTCGCATTCTAAAACAACTACAAACAATTTTTCTAATTGCTTCATTTTCTAAAATTTTGAAACGCACGTGTTCTTTAAACACACACCAATACATTCTCATCACACTCAACTTCGACGGTACGTGAGTAATTTGGGGAAAATGTCGCAGCTGCGTTGGAGTGTCCTGTGTTGTATGTTGGTTGTGGCACAATTGCTTTGCCACAGCGTTGACGCTATGAAAGGTGCGTATGCCACACTCATATATACTTAGCTACTAACTCACATACTCATGTATTTACTTAGGCTTATCTTTACTATCCAACAGTTGCATTTTATTTATAGTTTCGATACATCTTTGTAACCCCAAATAATTTCTTTTTAATGGGTGAAATCATAAACTTGGAAATGTGAGTGCTTTGCATGTATTATTTTGGTTGTAAAAATGAACGAAGGAAGTATTTTTATAGTAAGGTATATTATTTCTGGGGTGATTGCTTTAGGGAAGAGGAGAAACGATTATTGATTAAGAAATTGTTTTCTGATATGGCCTTCCAGAAACTACGCACGAACTCAAAGTGAAAGAAAAATTATGAATTAAAATCTTTTTTCCATTATTTTCTCTTCTGCCAAGGAGCCACATATTCACTAATAATGTATCTGAAGACGTTCTTTTTGATATTCCCCTGACTGAAATACATGTTCATATGTATTTCTTTCTTCTCAAACGCCAGATCAATAGACTAAGAACAGGTGCCTTCAATTCATGCTGGATTGTAGTGAATCGAAGTAACTGGCAGCGTTTGATTTATCTTTAAGAATAGTTGGTCATATGAGGCATTCGCAATGATCAAATTGTTCTAAGAATTCTAAAATTATACTTCGCAGCATAGTAAATAGTAATATCACGTCTCAAGCTTGCAATTTTGTATAGGTTTGGGCAACACTGTTCTGACCATCAAACTACTTGAACCGGTCCTTAAGCGAACTACTTCTATAGTGTAATCTATTTCGAGGTTCCCTACCTTTTTAAAAATAAAACACAGAAACTTCAAAAATAATGGAAACTGTTTAATATAAGTATTGAAAGATATTTGTTGGCATTTATTTTTTGAAGATTATCTCTTTCAAATGTAAAGCGACTACGTCTCACTTAGGCCTTCCGTTGAGTCCAATTTTCAATGACTTTTTCGAGGATTTCGTTTAATTTAGAAACATTCGAAGCGGGTTTTATGTTAATGCATTGGTTTCACAAGAGTTGATATGAATTCGTGACACTATAAAGCAGGGGTTCCCAACAACTGTTGTGAATATGATGTTTAACATAAAAAACCATTTGATTTAAAAGTTAATAAAAATTATAATTATGACCTCTCGGAATGGTCAAAGAATAGATTGATTCGAATTTTATTTTATATACGAGTATATGTTACTTTCTTCCTTAGAAATGAAATGATGATTGAGTTTCTTAAACTTTCTTTCCGATTGCCTTTGAATGTAAAAGTAGAATAATAACTAGAATAGAACAATAAACCTTCGTTGGAGTCCAATGTTAACATTCCTATTTACATACACTTTTATCCGATTAATATAATAGTAAGTCGAAATATGAAATAAAATTATATTTACTCTTCTATCTAAACTTCTCACTAACCTTCCGGATGTCGTTCAACTCAAAATATTTTTGAAGATCCTTCTCCTTATATTTTAGTTCAAAATACCATTCGATCTACTAGCGAGACCTAGAGTTAAGATCACACGATCTTCCCGTAGAGTCAAAATTTTCTGTTCTCTCACTTATAATTGCATGAAATATAGAGCCTTCTCAACTCCGCTGCATTACAAAGAGCCCAGCAGTAGTGCAATTTCGTGACTTGTTGTTGTTCGACATTTTCATTTCCATGTAAACAGCGCTGTGAGCATTTCTTTGTGCACTTCTGCGAGACTTAATGCGAATAAATAAATTAAACCGCATCCAAGCAATTGTATTTGTTGTTAGTGCGTTGTTGAGTTGGAAGTGGATGCGATTATAAGTAGCTACTTCAAAAGCTGAAAAGGATGCAGTTGAGGGGGTAAAAAAATTGAGTAATATATATATTAGTTATTTATGTGTATTAGGGTGGATATCAAATGGTTCAATGAATAGTTTTAGACTTTCGTTTGAAGTTAGGAGGGAGTTTAAAGTTGATGATTTTTAATTGGAAAAAATCGTAATCAAAAACAAGAGAATATGCAAAGGAAATACCCTTCATTAGCACATTTCTTATGGCATAAGAGGGTATACTAATATATTAATATCCATTTTGATCGATCTGTTTGTACGGCAACTATATCCTATAGTGGTCCGATTTGAACAATTTCTTGGGAGATTGTAGCGTTGCCTGGGACAATAATATGTGCTGAATTTTATGAAAATACATACATATCTTGTCAAAAAAAATAGTTTTCCATACAAGGTCTAGGTTTTGATGAATTAGATTGTATAGTATTGTATAGTTCTATCCTACAGGGTTTGTTTGGAAAGTAATAGGACTGATTTTTTCCGCGGCGATTGTACTTCGAAGCTTGCGCGCACCGACTGGATTCGGTAGAGGGCGTTCCTGGCTAACGAACGAGCGGCTGGTCAGTTGTCTCCGAGTACCTGAAGAGTCAGGGCAAATATTTTCGCGCGATGTGTTTCTTTGAGTGGTGCAAGCCGAAAATACAGCGTTCGCTTCCATGAATGAGCTAATCCAAAATAAAAACGATGTTCATTGTCTTCTTTAACATCAAAGGCATCGTCCACCATGAATTTGTTCCTCCTGGACATCGCAACCGTTTGGAAGTTGTTTAGTTTCCTTGCCTGAAAAGGCCGAAGAAAGACAAAAATGTCCTCCGTGACGATTGGTTCAATATTTTTTTTTTAATCGACTCAGTCCTATTATTATACTTTCCAGACAAATCCAGTATAATTGCTCGAAATCGATCTAGCAGTCACCTTTCCCGGTATCCGAACCTGAACTATCTGCTTTGAGGAAAGCGTCATAAATTTAAAAAAACATGACAGACAACGATTTCAAAAATTGAGGTGAAATAACCAGATTTACTTGTACAAATATAAGTAAATATATCTATATGCAAGTCCATGGAATAAATAAAATCAGACTGCGCCACTGATTGCCAACATCAAGATTAGCCACGCCAATAACGAGCCTAGTTGCGATGAAAGCAAATATGCAGCAGACAACAAGCGCAGCGCTGCAACAGTTAGACGGATAGACAGACGTTGCAACAGATTAACATACAATCCACATACACAGATACCAACAGGCAGACAGACAGCCAATCCGCTAGCGACTTAAGTGCTGTGACAACGCGTCGTGTGCTCGCGCATTTTTCACGCCTGCCATTTGACTTGGGGTGCACGCCACTTTCCACAGCTGCAACAAAGCCATGAAGACAGCAATAAAAATCAAAATGGCAATAACAACAAGCAACTAGCAGCAAGCGGCAGGCAACAACGCGCATTTGCATGCGAAATTTTCTTTAAATAAAGCGGCGAACGAGCGGCTTTTTATTGCACTTTATGTGTTGTTGCTGTCGCCTTGTTGCACGCTACTCTTTTCTCCTCTTTTCTTGTGCATTTCATGCATTTTTTATGCTTTTCATATTGTTGTTGCTTGTCGTGACGTCACTCCGCGCAACTTTGCGCTGTTCTACTGGCGATGAGTCATCGGTGTTGCCTACAAAAGCCACAAAAAAAGAAAACAACACAGCTGAATTCGGCCGGCAACAACTTGGCAATTTGGCGCGTTTCGAGTGCCGTTTCGGCCGGCTGTGTGAATTTGCACGTTTTGCCTGATTTCCTTTTAATGGCCGCTGCGGCGTTCTATTCTTGTAATATTTTTAATTTTTGGCAGCTGCCTTGTTGTCGTGTGTCTTCGTTTGTTGTGCTGTCAATTTGCTTATATTTTGCTGTGTGGCATGAGTGTACAAGCAGCGGAGTTTTATTTGTGTGTGAGTGTTTGTGTGTATTTTGTTTTTGTTAAATCAGCGCAGCGTGCCAATTTCTGCTGATGACCAAGCGGTCGAGGAAATTCGACGCGCTGCTGTTTATTGTGCTCTAATTTATTTATTTTCTAATATGATTTTAACAGATAATAAATATTACTTAATGAATATTTTGCTTTTAAGTTGAATAAACATTTTATAAAAAAGCTGTCACCTACATAATTTTTGTCATAATATTCATAAATAAAAGCTTTCAGTAGACCTTTGGAACAAAATTTATATTTTTTATTGGACTAACGGCTAAAGTTCGTTGAACATCATCTCAGATTATGGCGCTGCTACGCGGGTTGCTTGACAGATATTTTGTTGCTGTTTTTTGTAAAAGAAGTATATCCATAATAGTGATATGGACTACTTGAGACAGACTACAGGGTTCGTCCGGAAAGTAATAGGATGGCATTCCGCGGAATAGCTTTGAGAGCCGAGAAGCATGCTGCTTGGATCCCCTTCCATCGATCTTTTCGGGCAAGGAAACAAAAAAGTCAGGGGGGCTACATCTGGGCTGTAGAGCGGCTGCGGAAGCGTTGGGATGCCGGTCTGGTTAGGTAGCTGCTCACAAGATATACGGTGTGAGCCGGGGCGTTGTCGTGGTGCAACTTCCAATCGGCTGCGATGTCTTGTCGGACCCGATTGACCCTTCATTTGAGTCTCTTGAGGACTTCCACATAAAATTTGGCGTTGGCGGTTTGTCCAGGAGGAACAAATTCATTGTGGATGATGCCTTTGATATCAAAAAAGACAATGAGCATCGTTTTCACTTTTGATTTGCTCATTCTTCCCTTCTTTGGGTGAAAGACGCCGGCGTGTGCCACTCGGACGATTGCCTCTTCGTCTCGGGCTAATACTGAAAGATTCATGACTCGTCACCTGTGATTACGTTGTTTACGTTATTCAAAAATTGGGGGTCACTTTCGCACATCTTCAAATTTTCACCCGCCATATAGCCCAGACATTGCCCTTTTTAACTACCATTGGTGTTGGTCATTACAGAACGATTTCTCTGGAATACGGTTCACATAAAAACGGTGTATCAAAAATCAGCTTGCTTCATTTTATTTTTTAGAGAGGGAAGCCACAAATTCCCAGACTCTAGAGAAGCAAAAACAAGCTTCCGACTATTATTTTAATAAAACTTACTTGTTGTTCGTTCTAGACATAAGAAGATCGACCAATCTATGAGTTAAAAAATATCTATTAATCTAGTTTTTTGTTTTACTGTATACATTAGGATCCTAAAAACGGTATTCATTTAGTAGAATAGTGAAAAAATGCTGCCAACCAAAATAGCGTCGAAGCAAAGGTGGCCGATCTTTGGCCCTTTAACGAGCTTTAAAAGAAATTTCCTCGAAACTGCTGTTTTCGTATAGGACAAGAGGACCATGTTACTCGGAAACTATTGGACGTACCCACATGATATTTTAACTGTAGTTTCCTGATACATTTTTGTTATTAAAAACATAGTTCTAATGTCTATACATTTATAAAAAATGTGTAAGGACTCCAACTAAATTGAAAGTGTTTCAAATGGCCAGCGTTTTACGAAAAATGTATATAGAAATTTTTACTCACATGCCTTATTTATATAAAGAGACCATTTTTGATTAAACTTCAAAAAGGAAAAATTTTAGAATCACCGTCGTCCTTCGATATTCTTTTGAAAGGCTGAGCCCGAGGGTTTTTCCAGTCGCCGCCTTTTTGTATTAAAATGTCGATATTGAATACAGTCAAATACATGTTTTCTGAATCTTCAAACGAACGAATTATTTGCCCTTATATACAGAAAAAATTATCAAAATAAAGTAATTTTTGTGGGTTCTGAACTAGGCTCATCTCTTCAAGCATTCACCACAAATTGGATTGCAAGAATATTTTACGTACCATATAATACACTATATATACACATGCTCCAACGTATATTTTCTACTATATATATGTACATATACCCTTGAAAAAAAAAAATAAAAAAAATTCCTTCATATTGCTCCAGAGGTAGTTGTCCTCGCTTAGCGAATTTAACAACCAACGAAAAATCTTCAATATGAGTAGTCGCCATACATGATATCTTGTACTATTCATTCAACGAATTCAATCGTAACTTGATGCTATAATTTACATTTCATCAACATTTTTCCTCGCTCTAAATCTAAAACTCTTCATGGACATCATGGTGATTTGTGAAATTATGCATTCGGTATAAAATTTTGTTGTTAAACGATCTTTATCTTTACAAATTAACTACTTACAACTTTGATATGTGATAATTTTAGAAAGTTAAACACTTTTTGTGTATAAAATTAACGAGCAGAGTTTTCACTTTTTAGCATTAACTAAATAGACAAACAAAAAACTGGACAGATATACAGTATATTGTAGGCAGCTTGAAGTAAGCTAGTCTTGCAGTGTCGCATAACATCCATAAATACCTGGCAGATAAATAGAGATTCCCACAACTGTCACCGGCAAGCGTGCTAAGCTCAAAACGCCGAAAAGTTTTGTTCACCATAATTGAGAAGCTTGATTTGGTGTGGTGTCAATGGCGTGACTGCCTCATTAAATTTTATGTGCTAGTCGTTAAAGTTGCACCATGTAAATGCAGGCAGGTAAATATAAATTTGAATACACAAATGTTTGTAAATAAAATAAAAAAGCTGCGTATGTATTTGTGTCAGAATGCGTCTGCTGTCTCCGTGTGTCTATTTCGAATATTTCAACTACGCGCACAATTTTCCAATAAAATCCGAAGTTTTTTGGGCGCTTTTTCTAAATTTAGCTGGCCACGGCTTGTAGAGTGTAAACGTGAGGCTTTTCCATAAAAAAGACCAAAAGAACTGTCACAGCCGCTCCAATTTATTAGTCATGACTCAAGGCATTTAGTTGATACAATAAATAAACAACTTTATATAAAAGCAACATATCTACCATTTTTGGTGCTTAATTAGCGACAAAACAATGCATGAACTCTGGCTGCTTATTGACAACAAAGCGGACACGTCGTGCGGCGCGTGAAAGACCAAGCTTTGAAGGCCTCACCATAATGTATGGGCAGATGGAGAGGCTGAGAAAAAATAATATCATAATTCACAGCTAAGAACATTAATTAGTGGCTGTAAGCAGGTACAGTGTGTGACACAGAAGACAAATACAAATGAAACATATTTACATACATATGTATATATAGTACACATGCAACTGTATTGATCTTACTTTTGTATTGTGTTGCATAAACGTCAAAGTATTCACAGAAGTAAGGGAAAAGTATGCAGTAAGTGCAGCAGTCATAAATATATTTAATGTCTTGCATATCGGTTTGAATTTACGCTCCTTAATATATAATATTTATATATGGAAATGTGTGTGTTAGTATTTGCTTGGCTATAGGGTAGCAAGGCAAGTTCACAAAGGCAAGTGCCTGGCGCGGTCGGTGATTATGAAAAATGTCTTCTTGGCGAAGCTTTAAATTTTCATTTACTGGGAAAATCAACTCATACTATATACAGGCATATAAGTACAAATATATACACATACAGACCTAGGGCGCTTAAAAATAGAATAGCGACGTTACAGTGACATACAAAAATTTCTTAAAATTATTTTTAATTGCTGTTCACCTGAATCACTTCACTCAGCTGCTTCCTAGGATCTTTTGTGGGTGTTTACTGCATATATGCTTCATATAAGGTCTAGTACAATAGATAAATACATTACTTTTCCAATAGATTGGCTTTAGTAAGCTGTATCTGGCGTTGAATAACAGCAATGGGATTACGCTGTATGGTTTAGAAAGATAAAATTTCATACTAAAAAAAGATTCTCACCCAATATTGTGCCTACTACTTTGAGTATTGTTTGAGCACGCGTAAAGAATGGACACCATTTAGAATAAAATACTCCCATGTTCAAGTTTCTCTTCTACAAAGCAAAAATGCATTCCAGGCATATTACTCTGAACGGCCAATTGTCAAAAATAACGACAAAGTAATGGAAGTCGTCGATATCCAACGCAGAATATCTCTTGCCAACAGGTGCTACTTCGAACTAAGTAGGCAATTGAGAAGTAAAATCCTCTCTCGACGAACAAAAGCAAAACTCTATAAGTCGACGATGACAACATCTGATGAGTCGACGTTGCAAGTTTTCGAGAGAATCAACCGACCTCATCTAAATTTAAAAAATTAATCAGATCTTAAATTAAGCTCACAATATCGAGTTAGTTGGAAGTTAATTTAGGCCAATTATAAATCTGGAGTCTTATAACTTTCATGCTGGATGCTGCGCTAATCGTTAGTTTTATCAGTTAGGCGTCTTTCCACACACTTTAAGTCTAAGTAGGCTACTGCTAGGCTTAACTATTCAAATAAAAATGAGTAACACTTTAAATTAAACAAACAAATGCTTTTCAACTTCAAAATATCTGTCAACTGTCAGTATATGCCTGCTCACTGCACCCACAACATCTATCAGCAGAGCAGAAATGGGACGCAAACGGCAGCAGTCAACGTCTGGTGCAAAAACAACGATTTGTTGAAGTTGCAAACTAACATGTGGAACAGTAAATGCAACGGCTTGTTGAGTTTTTACACTGTAGTCTTTACGCTTGCCACTTAAGCTTGGACAGCCGGCAGGCTGGGAGCCAGTCAACCAGGCAATGACAATTGCTTGCAAATAAATACACTCCAGAGTATAGCTAAGCGCAGCTTTCTATACAAATACCTGCACACATGTATAAAAGATATCAATATAGTACAATATATACCAATAAATGTATGAATATGCAACCAACTCCTACTGGTCGCTTGTTGTCTGCCTCAAGCCACTTATGCAAATTGAATTTATTATTTTGCCACTTCAACACTGAGAGTGGCGCACGCATTTCACGAAAATATTTCTCCACTATCAATTGCGGCGCGTCCAGCACTTCATTTGTTAGTGTCGCCATCACAGAGTCACAGAGACCGCCTCGGCGACTGGTGGCGCGGGCACTTTTGTCACCCATAATGCTAACGCCAACACCAAAGTCGTCGTTTGAAGTGCACAATGTTGGAATTGTCATTTCTTATCGTCACTTCGTGTGCCAGACGAGACAAAAAATGCATGTCGGCTTGTCAGTACGAGTGAGTGTATGTGTGAAAAGTAACATGCACATTTGTGGTATGTGGCATGCGGTGTGTGGCATAGGCTTAGCAATCAATTCGCTAGACATGTGTCCTGCATATGGTCGTGAGGCATAGTTTGTGGCATTTGGAGAATCGGAATGTAAACCAACAAATTTAGATAAGTATGTTGCGAATTGCTCAGCAGCAAGTCATATTTCCAGCTTGCGTGAGAATGATAGTGGTAAATTTCACATATTTTTTTTTGCACTCGCAACATGTTGCGCAGAGTATTTGTCATCTATGGTGGTTTGTAGCATCTAAAATTATCGAGATAGATATAGATTTATATATTTCTAAACGATCAGCATGGCGAATCAAATTGAAATCCAGTTGTTGGTCCATCCATACCTTAAACACGTGGGCAATCGAATTTAAAATTTATTTAATAAGACTTTTTAAGCTCCCAGATACCAAATTTTAGGACCTCAATAGGAATGACTAGGCTTATATTGAAAATATCAGTCAATATGTGAGATATATTAGTAAAATGAAGTCGTCATATTTTATGCATAATAATTTAGTCTGTTGCTGAAAATTATTCAGTGCTTTCCCTAGACTCCATATATCCTAGTATAATGACTGCGGAACTACCATATACAATATGCTAGTAAATACTTAACAAAGCTTAGCAAAGGTATGCCTTACGCCAGTTACCCCATATAGGGGTTTTCAAAAGGATACTATAAAAGTAGACAGATAAGGACAACAAAGGACGCCATATTTTCCCGGCACTTTCAGCATTTCTCTTCTGTAAAGTTTGCCATGTCATCATGAAAAGATATACGATTCAATAACGTGTCGAAATCATTGAAATTTACTAACCAAATTCCGAGTCAAAGGCCACAAGAGCTACTACATACTTCTAACAATAATTATTGTAACCCTTCTTGACTTCTTTTCGAACATCTCGGCTAAATAGTGAGCTATTCTAATAAAATTGCGAAGAAATATGTTCTCAATCATACCCTATTACAATAGCAGACGTACATCCATTTATTTGTTAGGTTAGGTCAAATTACATAAACAGCAAGTTTCGGCTATAAAATTCATTTTCAAGTAGCGAGGAAGCGATTTCGACGAGAATGCTACTTATTGCTCTCATTAACAATCTAAACAAATGCAACTACTTAATTTTGTGAAGTTTCTATTGTTGTACGCTTAACAAGCGACGCTCTCAAACAAGAACTGTTTATTTATTTTTGCTTTAATGTGGCATTTTAAAGTGTTGCATGCAGCTGCTTTACGCCACTTATGTTGATGCAGTCACTGCAGAGCAAATGTTATGCTGGTTTTATGCCAGCAAATGTCAGTGTAGACAAGAGTGTTTCAGTAAAGTAGCACGCAATGGAGAAAAAGTTGCGAAATTTCGGCGTGTTACTTGAAAGCCGGGGATTAAGTGTGATTTATGGTTGTTTGCTGCAAAACACTGATGTAGCGAGGTACACGAGATATTATATATATATTGAATGTATATACTATGTATAGGGAAATATATACAGATATATAAAGTATATAGAGAGTTGTATGGATGAAAGAGAAGATCAGTAAGTGTAGGAAAAAACAAAAGAACACGCACACATCTGTATAAATCTGACCCTTCAATCCACAAAAAATATATTTCACTGTGTCTTACTATTCGCATTTCATTATTCCGACAATTTCGGTAATAAAGCTGCACAATCCATCATGACAAAACTTATGGTTTCAATCTTCGTTTGCTCTCGAGTAATTTGAATCGAATATTATTTATTGTATCTCATCGAAATGGTTTCTAGAACGTTAATGTATTTGATATACAACCGTTTCCTATTCAAGATTAGCTTGGTATTTTGATTCGCTTAGCCGACATATACGAGTTTCTATTGCTTCTAGTTTGGCTTAAGTATCCTATGTTATCTTAGGATCCCCCAAAAAAGGGAAGAAGCACAATTAGATTGTCAACTTCAGTCCATTATGAAGCCAGAAAACTGTCTGTAGTTGGATCTCACGTCTGGACACAGTATCAAGAGCCCATCACAAATCACCGTTTCGTTTCAGTTCTCGTTAGATTATCTGGATGTTGGAAACTGTGGATTTCGATGAGTTTTAGTTCTGATCTTACAAAGACCTGACAGTGAAGATATAAATGTTGAGATAGTTTTATCATCTATGGATTAAAAGTTTTTCGTGACAAAACTGATTGATTCTGGTTAGGTCAGTTCCGATGGTTATCAGAAGCTGTCAAATACACGGTATTTAACTTTCATATCGGAAAGCTGAGATGATTTCATAATGATAAAATTAAAAGTCCTATCTTGCGGACACGAATAGGGTAATGACCAATTAAAATCTCTGTAGTTAGAGAACGTGAACCCAATTGAGAACGTAGAACCCACTGAAGCACATACGATTAACCTTAGCACTGATTACTATAAAAATTCACACTAACATACACTACGTGGGCTTGGTGGTACGACTTTTCAATCATATACATATCTGCTCTTTAATCATATACATATAGTATAGATAAAATAAGATATTGTTCTCTAACATACGCTAGATCTTTCATATCAACTCACTAATGGTAACTCTAACCACTTAACTATTTTAGTTTCGCTGTTCGGCGATGGCTACATCACGATGCCGCTACAGGAGGCCAAAATGTCCACAAACATACGCGTGAAATTCCGTACACAACAGGAGAATGCCTTCCTATTTTTGGCCGCGGGACGCACCGATTACTGCCTTATGCGGCTGGAGGGTGCCACAATTAGCTTTACCTACAAAATTGACCGCGAAGTGATACAGGTAAGTTGGCATATGCGAAATCACCTAAATATATCACAATTTCGCTAAAATACTGCTGTCACTCCTACAGCTACGCTCGCCAAAGAAGCAGCGCCTAAACGACTTGGAGTGGCACGATGTGGCGGTGCAACGCTATGAGAATAACATAACGCTGCAGGTGGATGGCAATATCATGCGCAAAACGCTGCCCGCCGAGATGTCCGCGCTGAATGTGCACTTCGGCACATTCCTCGGCGGGGTGGGCGATTTTCCCGCTGAGTATTTGACTGATGTGGTTGGCTTTCGTGGTTGCATATCGGATGTGAGTGCTTATTAACTGTGGCATAATGCAACTTCTACATGCTACATGTGCATTGATTCTTTCAGGTATTTTACAACAACATCAATATCATTAAACGCGCCAAGGAGCGCACGGGCCACACGACTAGCATCGGCGTGACCTGGACGTGCAGCAACGAATTTGATGGCACCATAAAGGATGGTATTAGTTTTCTCAATGAAGACTCGTTTGCTTTGATGTCGAAAGAGTCGAACGCTGCCGGCGAGTCGTAAGTGAAAACTGCGAACTTTATTTATATGTTTTTGCACAATTACACATTCCCTCTTTCCCAGTCTAGCGATGCAATTTCGCACCATGGAGCCGGCCGGTGTGCTCTTCTTTAATGGCGGCTATGACTTTGTGCTGCTGGAAATCGAAGAAGAGGCCGTTAAGTTAACATTCAATAAAGCTGGCAGTCTCGTGCAGCTTTCGCCCAATCAAAGTGTCTCCGACGGCAAGTGGCATCGTATTTTACTGCGCTATAATGCCGCCATGGCAGAGCTGATACTCGATGAGGTCGTTTATAGCGGCCTACATGCGAATGATACTAAAGCCACCATCAATTTGGAGAAGAGTATATTCTTTGGTGGCGTGCAAGAGGATATGCGTAGGCGTTTGCTAAATAAAGGTTTGCTCGTGAATGACCTCAGCTTCAAGGGTTGCATGCGTGGTCTTCAAGTAAATAAGGTGGACTTGGGTTTTCCGCAAATGAAGGTCTCACATCATTTGGCCGTAAATTGTGTTTGGAAGTATCCTTGCGTGGAGCACAGACCATGTTTGAAGAGCGGCATTTGCAATCAGTATGGTGTGGATGAGTTCATCTGCTACTGCGACCAGTCTTATTGCATCAAAGCTGACTATCAGGGACCTTTCAAGGTAAATTGGAACAAAAATTAATATTGCATACCAATACTTACTTTCTTCATTGCACAGATCTTTACCGAAACGAGTCCCGAGCTGGAGCTGCTCTACGTCTCTCCCATGCAATTGCTTGAAGGCGGTACCGTCTTTCTGTCGCCGCATTTCATCGACGTGCTCATAGATAAACGCAAGTATCCCAGCCTAACAGACACCTCGATTGCATTCCACGTGGTTCAACAGCCAAAATATGGCCAACTTTTACAGTTTTCGGTTGAGAAAAACAACTTTGTGCAGAGTCGCACTTTCAATTTGGTCGATCTCTCCACGGACAAGGTGAAATATGTACACAACGGCATAGAGAACTTCAACGATCATGCCACGCTGGATATGCAGGTGTACGGCGATATACATAAGATACCAGAGAATATATTGGGTAAACATCGCTTCCTTCTACACGCCAATGTCACGCCCATTAACGATCCACCACAACTACAAATACCCATCAACAAAATTTTGCGCGTGATCGAAGGTATTGAACGTGTTTTGGATGTGGATCTCTTCAACATCGATGATCCCGATAGCGTAGCAACGGCTTTAATTTATACTATAATGCCTTCAACGAATCCCGCCGAGGTGTATGGCCGCTTCGTCGTTAATGGCATAGCAACGATGAGTTTCTCACAAGCCGATGTCAATGCGGCGAAAGTGAGTTTTCTTTACAACTCAACCACCACCGAGGCCTTCAGCTATCAAGTGCTCTTACATGTCTCCGATGGCATTGAAACGAGTGATACTGTCTATTTGCCGGTTTCGGTGCATCCATTGGAGCTACGTTTGGTCAACAATACAGGCTTGATCATGATACACAAGTCCGCATTGCCGATAAGTTCGGCCAATCTCTCGGTTGGCACCAATACTGCCGATGAGAACATAGATATACGTTACGATATAGTGAAGCCACCACAATATGGCGCTATACAGCGGTTGCGACAGATCGATTCGTCTTGGGTGAACGTCGATTGGTTCAGCGATAGTCAAATGTTGCTGGGACACATAAGATATGTACATGCGTCCGAGTTTCCGTGGCAAGATGAGTTTAAGGTGAGTTGGTGTAAATATTTACCCAAAATCGGCTTGAATGTGACCCCCACGTTTCTGTCAAATTTGCCTGGAGCTCTGGCGTTCGAGTCCAAAACTCTAAATGTCCAGCACTGCGAAAGATGAAGTAGATTTTTGAGAAGAGCGTAAACGGTTTGTCTAAGAGTCCTTGCAGGAAATTTGGTCTAACAGCTTAGCATCTGACGAAACATTGTGAGTCAGAGTCCCTTTCGTAGAGAGAGGATCGACTAAGCACATAGCTTTTTGTAGACAAAATTTCCTCTAGTCATAGTCTCGTTCATAGAGAGAGAGAGTCGACAATTTTTTGTATGCGAAATTCCCTCGTCCGATTTTCACCAAATTTTATCTTACTTACAGTTTATTGCTTCTTACGGCTTTGTGACCACACAAACTTTTGATTTCCGCATCACCTTTACACGCCTCCGCATAAATTCCGCGAAACCTTCAAGTGTCTTGGTTAACGGCACGCGTGAGTTCATATTGACCAGCGACGTATTGACCTATGAGACTGTACCGATTGACACATTTCCACGGAATATAATCTACAAAATAGTAAAACCAACGAAATATGGCGGAATCTTTGTCGAAGGGTCGCGGAAATATGCAAAGGTAGGTGGATACAAAGAATTTTCGATTCTAGGAATTATATGCTTAACTGATTTTCATATTGTTTCCAGGAAATGGACTCCTTTACCCAACAAGATATTGATAAGAACCGTATACGCTACAAAACACATCTCACCAGCTACTCCAATTTCATAGACTATTTGGAATTTGTGGTCTCCGTTGCTGAGTGTGACGATGTAATCGGGCGACTGACAATACGCTACGCACCACTCGAATCGAATACAGATAAATTGACTTATCAGAAACGTGAGATACTGCTGGTGCAAGAAGGTGAACGCGCTCTAATTACTAAAAACCACTTTGAAATACGTTTTAATCTCTATGAGAGTCTACAATTCACCGTGACTGAAACACCCAAGCACGGCACACTCTGTCGCTACGATGAGCTATCCGCTAAAGTTATACCCATAACAGAGTTTACATTGGAGCAGTTATTTTTGAATGATGTCTACTACTGTCATGATGACACTGAGTCCACGGAAGACGCTTTCGATCTGCTCATACTGTCCACCGATGGCACAGATTTACAATTTGTAGCCGACATCGATGTACGCATCAAATTGATCAACGATAATGCGCCCTATCGCACGGCGGAACGTGTTTTTCACGTGGTGCGTGGTGGCTATCGTACCCTCAGTCCCGATGTGTTGCAGTACTTGGACGCCGATGTGAATACAAACCGTTCGGATATATTGTACATACATGTATCGAGCACAAATGGCGCCTTCTACAAGATGGGCAATTTTATCGATACCTTCAGTCAGGATGACATCACAAATAGGCGCATAGCTTTTCAGCATAAAGGACCCGATGTTGGTACGGCATCATTTATAGTGACGGATCGTCAGCATGAGGTGAATGGTTTATTGGAGGTGCATGCCTCTGATCCATTTGTATCAATGTTGCCGACGAATGCTTCAATTGTGCAGGAGGGAAAATTTGTCATTTTACGCAATAAAGATTTTATATTGGAGACTAATTTGGACATGAAGTTGGACGAGATCTATTATGAGGTGATCAAGCCACCAGCTTATGGTATACTCATGTATTTGGGCAGATCACGAAATGGCGGCAATGATACTATGGCGGGCCAATATAAATCAGCAAATCTGACATCGCTGACTAATTTCACACATTTGGATATTGAGCGTGATCGCTTGGTCTACTGGAATACGGAGATCGCGTCCATGGACAAACTGCGGTGAGTATCGATTTCTTTATCTTTGATTTCTTCTTTTCTTTTACCAAATTTGTTTCCCCAACTTCAACAGTTATCGTGTGCATATTAAAAACATCTCAGCTGAGGGTGAGGTGATCATGCGCATATATCCTTCAGCCTATTGGGAACCCTTGCAAGTGAAGAAGAACCAAACGCTTAATGTGGAGGAATCTACGAGTGTGCTGATCTCACGCGACGTACTGGAGGTATTTGAAAACAGTTGAATATATTTGATTTGGATTTTCAACTATATCTTTTTCTGTCTTAGGTCGTTCATCCCAATATCTCTCCGGGTGACATTACATTCTTGGTTACTTCTTCACCAATGCATGGCTATTTGGAAATGCAATCCATGTCATTCGATGATGAATACAATTGCAAGGTCTTCGATCAGTCCGCAATAAATACAGAGAAAATGTTCTATATACAAGCCGGCGTCAATCAGTCTATGGACTATTTTATGTTTGATGTGACAAATGGTATTACTTGGCTGCGGAACTTGATGTTGAAAATTGTTATCATACCAGAGAAGCTGTACATGCATACGAATGTGGTGTCCGTTGTTGAAGGTAAGGGTTCTGAGAGGAGATAAAGAGGCGATCGCTTAAAGAGTTTAGTTTGTCTTGAGTCATCCTAATGAGGATACCCACTTACCAATATCCGACAAAGTGTAGCCAATGGATTATGTTTTGCTTCGGTAATACTAGTCTTCATATGGCTAAGGCCCGTATATGTATACAACAAATATTATATAATACTAAATACTTCGAGCCTTTCCTTAACGACGACTTTGGTCTCGTTTTTTCACTGAGACTCACTCTTAGATATCGGTATCTGAAACGTAACCATACTCAGGATATCAGGAGTTCCGTATGAATATTTTTAGGTGCGCCGAGCTGAAAACTTTAGATGTCGCAGAGTTTTGAATAAAAAATGCATTGTCGTTCGATAAAAACATTACTTTTTCTCTCCTTCTCAAAGGAAAAACGGTCCAGTTGAGTTCGTCGGACATCCAGCCTTTCTCCGAGTATTATCGTGGCAAAATACTAGAATACATAATAACTATAGCGCCGACTTCGGGCTACATTATGGCGGCCAATTCCAAAGTGAAGCGTTTTACTCAGAAACAGCTGGATCAGGGCAGTATACAGTATTTCCATAATGGCAATGAGAATGCGACCGATGTTATGACATTATTAGCTACAGCGAGGAATAAAGAGAGCGTGCCATTCGAGTTGGAATTCTCCGTGGTGCCGGTCAATGACGAACAGCCGATGGTGGTTACAAACACCGGGCTGCAAGTGTGGAGTGGTGGCAAATACATCATTAAGTACACAGACCTTAGTAAGTTTTTGAAGATTTTTGTAGATATGTATCTCTAAAAGTATTTCGTTATAGTGGCGCAAGACTACGATACACCAGCCGATAACATAACCTTTATTGTCAATTACATTTATGGTGGTTATTTGGCCAAACGTGGCGATCTGCAACAAAAAATTGATACTTTCACTCAAGCGCAAATTAACAACGAGGAGATTTGCTTCATACACGATTCAACATCGCGTCGTAACGAAATGTCATTCATGGTCACAGATGGGCTCTTTAACACCACAGATCAATTGTTGAATATCGCCATAAGACCTGTGGAGATACTTGAAGAGCGCAACACGAATTTGCACGTCTTTCCGCTCACCAAGAAGCAAATTTTACGCGATCATTTATATTTCCGTTGCTCCGATGAGGGACGTGAGATATATTATAACATAACAGTACCGCCAAGTCTGGGACGTATAGTAAATGAATATTCAGATAATGGTTTCTCGAAGGAAGTTACTGGCTTTACACAGAATGACATCGATAATGGACGTATCTTCTACGAACACACTTCGGTCATAATGGAGTTTCGTATAAACGATTCGTTTTACTTTGATGTGGTGGTCGATCGCAGTGATCGCCTGCTGGATCAAAAGTTCAATGTGGAAATATCAGTTTCGTCGGGTGGTCTACTGCGCTTTTTGCCTGTCTCGAAACTGCAAGTGGATGAAGGTGGCTCAGTGCCAATTAAATTGGACTTCTCTAAGATTTTGGAGTATTTAAAAACACGTGCTGGCATAAATAATCCCGAGTTGTATATTGAGGCCACACAAAAACCTATGCATGGCAGTATTGGACTCGGGCATGAGTTCAAAGCGATGCAGACGTTTCAGCCAAGTGACTTTTTGACAAAGAAAGTTTATTACATACACGATCACTCCGATACACAGGACGATACGATTTTAATGTCGGTGTATCTGTCGCAGTACCTAGCGCAAGGGTAAGTGTATATTTGAATGTTGACCTCGACTGAGTAGAACTAAATATTGGGCTAGCGTAGATTTTACAAGATCGAAGTTCTCTTTATCTAGCTTACCATAGGTTAACCTAAGAACGGCTACTAACAGATTTGATCACTTTTTTCAACTAACCAACTCAAATACCTTTTTAATTCATCTTTCCATGTACAGCAACATTTTTCTCTGCAACCTCACCGTGCCGGTCTCCATAAAGCCGATAAATGATCAGCCCTTCACACTCGTTACACATTTTCCGCAGATGACCGTGGTGGAAGGTGAAAACCAAACGATTACGCGCAATATGTTACTTACCGAAGACAAGGATACGCCACCCGATGAGATCGTCTACGATGTGATGAGTGGACCGACGCTTGGTACACTCAAGAAGCTCAATAGCGACGGACACGCTGAAGATTTGCTGGCATATTCGAATCAGTTCACACAAGCCGATATCAATAATGGACGCATTGTTTTTGTACACTTCGGTACACCGCAGTCCACGACTTTCTGCTTCACCGTCTCTGATGGGCAATTCAATCCTGCTTATGAGGTATTCACCATCAAAATTGCGCCCATCAGCTTACTGCCAGCAGACTACCAATATCCGGTGCTGGTACCGCAAGGCGCCACCACTACCGTTATGAAGCTGGAACACATCTCTTTGCGTACGAATGTGCAACAGGAACGCCTGTCGTACAACAT
Source organism: Bactrocera dorsalis (assembly GCF_023373825.1). Taxonomy (NCBI): domain Eukaryota; kingdom Metazoa; phylum Arthropoda; class Insecta; order Diptera; family Tephritidae; genus Bactrocera; species Bactrocera dorsalis. The sequence goes on from NC_064303.1 coordinate 110,474,770, forward strand.
CACCAATTCACCACTGTATGGCATAATCGTGTATAAGCACCAGCCCACACTGCGTTTCAATCAACACCAACTGGAGACGGCGCAAATCAATTACATGCAAACGGATTTGAATCGCTCCAATGACACCTTCCAAGTGAGCGCCTATGTGCCGGGCACCATATATACCGCCACTGTGGATGTGTTGGTTGCCGTCGAGCCGGTTATCAAAATCACGAATATCTCTATGGTGAACGAATTGGGCAAGGTGCGCTTGCAGTCCGTGCTCGTCGCTGATAATCCACTCTCGCTGAAGTTGAACAAATTCAATCCGAAATTTGTCATTACACGCATGCCCACCACCGGCCAGTTACGTAAGATTATACGTAGCACCGGCTTAGCGCCCGAGTCGCAAAACGAACGCTCCACCAATACGTTTTCGTATAAGGAACTGCGCAGTGGCGTTGTCTACTTTGTGCCCAACGAAGCGGTGGAGCTTACAGTGGAGGATATGGATTATTTTGAGTATCAGTTACACATTAAGACCGTGCAACCGGCGCAGAGTGTAGTCCATATTGAGTATCGTGCGCCGCAAGACACCAGTGGCAATACAGTCACCATGGCCAGTAGCGAGTTCAGCTTCAATTACGTTGCGCTACTGATAGTGCTCATTGTACTCATAGTCTGTATCTTGGTTGTGATGTTGCTGCTCAAGATACGTTACCTGCGTCGCGACAAAGCCGACATTTCGAAAGATCAACCACCAGCTTTACCTTGTCCACCCGATTTGACTTCAGTTAGTCCGCAACATCATCACCACCACCATCATCATCATCACTACGCCAACTCGGAGGCGGACTCAGTGCCCGCTACCGGCGCTTCCACACCACTACCCGGTTTCAGTAACATACCACATTGCAAGATTATACCAGTTGAGTCGTACAAACATGATTATCCCGACTATGATCCCGACGAAGGTGATGAAACCGATGATGCTCAGCAAATGATGTTGCCACAGCGTTACAATCCTTATCACATGGAGAATGATACGTGGAGTTCATCGTGCGATATGGCCAATGATTTTGGTGGTTATTCAACGGTACCGCAAAGTAGCGCGCCAACGGCAACACCGCCCTCAGCGCCGGCTAGTAATCCGCTCTTACGTAGAAACCAGTACTGGGTTTAAGTTACGTTATATGTGAGGGAACTGACTTTAGAATTAGGGGAAGTATGTGCAGTCCATGGATGGTCCAGTGCCTTTTGAAAGTTTCATAGTTATGTAATATAAATTATTCGATAATTGAGTACTTGAGTGACTAATAGTGTTAAGAAAACTTTGTAGAGCTAGAATTTTATACATATATGTTTACACATACACTCTCATATTTATGCTTGCCCATTTATCTTGCCAATTCTTATATAGACCCGCAAGAAGTGTAACTATAGTTTGTAGTGAGTTGTACTTAGCTATAAGCCGGCCATATTTTCGATACAAAACATTTTTTACAAATTCTGCAGAATATACATTGATTGGGTCAAAATATACAACTATAAATATTTATATACACGCCCATACATACATATTTATTAAATATAGTTGTAAAATACATATTTTTTCGTACAAAAAATTGTCTTTTTAAGTGCGCGAGCTATTTTTAAGTACTGTAATTTTCGAATCTATATGAAAGTAAGTTTATGACAATAAATGCATTTCTTTGTGTTTTCTTAAAAAAAAATATAAAATGATTTTCAATTTAATCACTGAAACAGTAGTTAGCCAATAGTCTAACCGGTTATGGAAAGCAGTTAAACCTACCTTTCTCCACCTTTTGGTCCTTGAACTTGGTTAAATATTTAAAAATGTATGCCTGAACTACCTCGCTTGTAGCAGAAGTAAAATAACGATAGATTTCAAACTCAATTACTCAAACTTCTTTCTATAACCGAATAATTTCTTTCAAGCCTTAACAAAGTATGTTTTTTTTACACTTTGATACACAACTGGAGCTAATTTGTGATCGCCTATGAGATCCTGCTGTCCGGATACAAAAAACAAAAAAGGGTGGAACAGAACTTTGTTTGAAATGAAGCCATCAAATTATATTTTCATAAGCTATTATGCAGGAAATAACAGACAGCGATTTGAGTTTTATATTTCTGCGGTCCATTTGACACGAAACCCAACTTGATCATTTCTGAAACGATGTTTGGCGTGAGGTAAATATGGACAGAAAAGGAAAGGAAACGGAGATACAGTCGGCTTATTCACAATATTAGTAGATACGATGCTGAAAACGGTAGGCTTCAAGGCTGAAACACGATCAAATGTAAATAATACAAATGTTTTAAGAACCTAAGACTGCTGTTTTCAGAAGCTATCAAAGTTTACTTATCGATATGAAAGATGGCGCGTTTGTGTTATAGTATACAGAGAAAAGAGTAAAGGGGGTTTTAGAGGTTCAAACCACCCATCCCAAATTTAGTAGAATGAGTGTTGAGTTTTTCAAGTGTTCAAGAAAAAATCCAGCGGTAAAAATACCCACTAATTTGGTTTACACCAAAAAGCTTGAACTATTTCGCTAATATCGAGCTGAAGGTATTTGTGGTTGAAGTTTCATTTTCAAAGAAATGTTTGAATATTTATTAATTTTTTATCAATCGTCGGTATTATAATTGAGCAACCAATCGTATCGACGATATTGAGGGAAGGAAGAGCTTGAGGAATGGTAGTTCCGAGGCTTTCCCTCTTTCGGGGTCACTAAGGTGCACGTGCGACAACTTCAGACTCATGTGCATGTAGTATGTCAAACAGCACGTCTCTCATTGCATTTTTGTTTCGCTTCGAATGAATTAGTTTACGTGTTAGTGCTGATGAGCAACTGTCGCAAAGACGTACTACGATGGAATGAGTTAATTAACGTTCTCTTGTTAATTCAAACCATATTTTTTTATTACAGCTGTTTTTACTTGAAGGATTATAATTCTGATGGTGTGATGACGACTGTCACCTTACTTGGTTTCCTTGCGGATCGTTCACAAAAGGTAAATCGAAGAACGAGCATCGGCACCCTTTGCATTCGCAAAAAATGTTGTTGCTTGAAAAGTTGTTGTTTAAAAAGAAAACGATATTAAACAATAAAAAATACATCTTCCTCTTGCCATTTTTAACGTTGAAGCAAGATTCGAACATGAGCTCCCTTAGATTTCTTTCTGCGTACGCCGTTGGTAGTAGAAGCAGGTAAATTGTATCCATAAGAGATACACATACAATAAAAGTTAATCGCTTTAATGTAATCGTCTAGGGATAACTGAATATTAAATATGATAACACTACAGCTCTGAGTTATATTTGGCGATCAAATTAGCAAGCTTTTGCTATTGTAAATAAACATAGTGATACAAATTCTAGCTCCATTTTTCGATGAATTTTTCGCGTTTAATGCCTAACTATTAAGCACACATACCAAAAATATAAGTACAGGTATGTGTGACGTATGTATATATATACAAATTTACATATTTTTGACAATTAGAACAATAAAAGAACTTGCTTTCTGAATTTTTTTCATGAATTTTAAATTCACTTAGGGAAGGTGCTAATTTTTTTCAAAAGTCATTCATGCATAAAACAAATTTCTCATAATCAAAGACCATAATTTTATTAAAATATCTGTTATAACTAATAAATTGCTTAACCGTAAGTACATAGTATTTAAAATGGAAGCAAAACTTACAAGCTACTTTTAAAGAATAAATATCACTTACAAAATGGACGTGATGTTTTACAGTGCTTGATTAAATCAAATCAATATCGCGAACCAATACAAAAAATCGTTATTAGTCAGTACGTTTGGGATTTACAACGATATTTTAATTTGTAAAATCATGCTTAAGTACTTAGCCAGTTGTTTAATACTTTCTCAATGATTTTCGTTGATAGTTCAATTAATATCTCCTCACTTTTACTTCATTCTTTTAAAACTAAATAAATTACTAACTTTAAGTACATGAGTATGTGATTGACGTCAACATGCCAATATACGAGTCATCGATGATTCTCAATAAATTTGCAATGGAAAAAAGATATTGAAAATTTTAATTATTTAAATATACCTATAAAATTGCTTAGCTGAACCGCAGCTTCTATTATATTTAGGGAAATTTCAGCGTTTATTATAGTCATAGATTTTCAACGGGTTTTCGCATGATCATCAGGATCACGATCAGTTACACGCTAAGCATTTGTGCGATTTCTATGTACGACAAGGTGCCATTACTGCCGTTCACTATTATGATTTTCAAATATACATACTATATCAATAATTACATCAAACATGCAAAAAATTATTTAGTATTGCTCATCCAATATCGAAACTGTGAAGACCACTGATCGATCGATGAAGATCAAATTTGTGAGTCACCAATAGTTTTAGCATTAACAAAAAATGTTTGCACTAAGTTTTTGAATATTGAATAGAAATTACTTTGCCTTAACACAATTTCGACAACAACCACAACTCCCACGTATGTAAAAAGGATCAAAACGCACGCACACTACCATTTGGCTTCTCCGAAACAGGCGTCACGGCGAGCGCCTGATTATCATATGAGTATTCGCCCGTTACAGTTGTTGATGGTGTACTATTCTCTGCCGGATAACGCGTACTCACTGGTGTAGTCAACGTCATAACCGAACCTTCGGCGCCTAAAAAAGGAGAAAGGTAATTACTGGAAAAGAAATTAAATGAAAATTTCTAATCTCACTACCTGTCACGCTGTAGATCTGCGATGGCGCCCGCTCCATAGCGCCATTTATGGCCATCACATTTGGTATTGTGGCACCGATGACCATATCTTTGCTGTTGACCCCAGCGCCGGCTGCTTCATGGTGTTTGTGCAGCTTCTTTAGCAGCAGCGCACAGAAGCGTTTGCGTCGCAGCCAGCCTATGCATTTGTAGATGTAGCGTGCAGCGATGAGCGTGAGCAACACGATCAGCAGGATCAGTATGGTGTTTTGTTGTTCGTGTATGCTGTGTATTTCGGCTTTGAGCGGATCGTATATTTTGTAATCTGAAGGAGATGAGTTGATAAATGAAGTGAATTTGAGTATGTGTTGAGATATTATAGGGAACAAAAATAATTTTCAATTGAATTAGTGCTAAGTTGGTAGGACTGTCCTTAATTACTATGCCAAATGATTTTTACAATGGATAAAAATATCGCATAAAGGTTCACAGTGATTCAGTTTTATTAAAAACACAAGTCTATGAGTAGTACAATACCTTCAAAGAATGTCGAGAGCCCAATAAAAACATGCCTGTGGACGATCTTCGACCTCTTCAACTGATGAAAATATTAAAAAAGTGAAGGGTATGGGGCTTCAAAATCTTCAGACAAATGTTAGAGAGATAGAAAAGTAGCTGGATATCTCTTACCAGTTCATTCGAACGATTTTGGTGCATATTTTGGTTATGAAATGCGTTCTTGCTCGACTCGCCCCAATGAAGCTGCATTTTTTTTTTCAAAAAGAGCACCGTAAACTGTCCTGTTTGGACATGCTTGATCGTTCGAATTCCGCTCCCACAGTCATCGAAAGCATTATAAGTGCCGATAGGAGATGGGTTTATTAGTTCGGCATGCAAACAAGTCAGCAGTCATTGGAATGGAGGAAAAAAACGAGCCAAAACCAAAAAATCACGTCAAAGCCGCTCAAAATCAAGGTGATGCTCATTCCTTTCTGATATTCGTGGTTTGGTTCATCATGAATTTGTTCCGGAGATCAATAAAGAGTTCTATTCGGCCGTATTGAGGCCTTTGCGTGAGAATTTAACGGCCAGAACTGTGGAAGAACAAATCATAGATTTTACATCGCGCCACGATTGTGACCGAATTTAAATCCAAAAACGCAATGAATTCCATCGATCAACACAGAATTCGTTGAAGGCCATCCCAAAAAGTGCTTCTGAAAAGTATTTCGAGGACAGGAAAAATTTTCAATCTGTCAATATTTTTTTTCATTAACTCACATACATATTTAATAAAGCCTTAATAGAGTTGATTTCTTTTTCCTAACTCCCCGTTTAATTTAAAGTTAGACCATTTTACGGCTGAAAACTTTTCCAGTCCTTTATGCCATCTGCATTTTAAGAATACTACCATTTTTCAAAAATACTTTATCGACATATATTTGGAACTGCTGTTAAATTCAACTCTTTATTCATAAAAATGACTTCCGATTTTTCACACCTGTAAACCTCACTTCCTCACTTTTGCTGCACTTGCAAATTCTTTCGACATGATGTCATTTGCTCTACCGGTTTGGCGCATGGTTTTTTATTGTTTTGTTAACAGATAATGTCAGCCGTTGCACACAATGAAAAGTCAGTTATTAAATTAAAAATAATAGTAGCTGCAATTGTTTTAAAACGTAAAATGACTATGCAAATTGCAATTTACACACTCACAAAGCTCTTCTGAAGAGTGTTCTGCGAAGCGTTGTCGTGAAATCATAGAAAAAAGGTCGCACAATTTCGCTTCAAAAAGCATGTTGGTATGTGTTTATAAAGCACACCTCTCCACTATATATGTTTGCGTTGTTTATTTGTTGTTTACTTATGCACTTGCATTTACCTATGACTTTTTGTTGTTAACGGCAGCTCGAATTACATTGCAAGCCAGGCGGCAATTTGTTTGCTTTAGAACTTTTTTCCACTATTTTTCATTTTATTTATTCAATTTTTTATCAAGCAGCATTGTTTGATTTGCGCTGGTATAAGAAAATTGATATAATGAAATGTGATTTTTTTCACGTATTAAATTTAATTAGATTATAAGGCATTATGCACGAAATTTAACGCTAATTACCTCGAGATTTCATAGGAATAAGTTTTAGTTGACAAAATGTGTTCCACGTGAAGTTACCTTGTTAAATTAAAAAGTTTTCCAAATAAAGAATTGAGTTTAATAGATCAGTTTGTATGTCAACTATATGCTATAGTTGTCCGATATTGGCGTTTTTGACAAATGAGCAACTTCTTGAGGAGAAAAGTACATGTGCAAAATTTCAGATTGAAAACTCAAAAACTACTGTACTAGTTCACCCATATAAAGACGAATGAGCTGACGACAAATACCGCCGGATTTAATGACCTTAGTGCTAAGTAGAGACTTCATAAAATCTAAAGCTATGAATAGACGTCTAACGGCTGACGGGCGAAAAAACGAGAGACAGGTGAGCCTCGAAGAGTGGCAGAGACAATGGGATGTGGCGGAAAAAGGATGATGACGCACAAGCTCATTAAGAACGTATCAGGCTGGATTGAGAGACAACATGGGGAGATAGACTTTTATCTGACGCAATTCTTGAGAGGCCATGGCTGTTTCAGGGAATACCTCCACAGATTCGGCCACGAGGATGACAAAAAATGTTCAATCTCCAGCAGCGCTGATGAAAACGCCGAGCATATCTTTTTCTTCTGTCCGAGATACGAAGTGGAGGGAACAACTAAAGAAAGAATAATAAACCAAATGATCACGCCTGACAATATTATAAGCCACATGCTGCAGTCAAAGCTAGTATGGTCCGCAATAGCGATCCAAGAACTCAGGATAAGAGAACGACAGCGAAGAAGCTTAAGACCCGCTGAATAATCCCGCAATGAAGAGGCATTCTTGCAGCTCGGTCCAGCGAAGTAATACCTAATGGCGGTCTCGAAGGGCCAAACACAAGCTAAAGCATTTGGTTTTGTGCAGCGTCCATATTTTACTATTTCATAAACATTTTATTTGAAGTCTACAGTCTTTCAAATCTAAAAAATCTTAGATTTTCAGTTTTGACAATAAATTGTTTTTCAATATATAAGCTAATATACTTTCTTCTGACTACCGAAACTCCAATACATTGCAAGATTTAGCTTGGATACTCACAAACTTCTTAAGAAAGCGATGAAGGATCACATTAATTGGTCATTTAAAAAGTCATAGAAACTTTAACAGGAATTTCTGGTAACGGTCTCGGGTAACTAACAAGTAGTATAACCGCTACTTGACTTTAAAGGAAGCATCCATTTATTTTCGTTAGTCAAAACCTGAAGATACTCTAATTAAGTATGAATTTTAGTCAGAGTGAAGATAGGATATCTTTCATGCCTTTTAATCTTCACACCTTACAGAAATTTGACGGCTGAGTTTCTTCGCAGTTCTAAAGAAACCAAGTTTATAATCTTTTGTTTTAAATCCAGTGAGTTTTCGAATGGTGTTTTGTTAAAATTCACTTTAGAGCACAATAAGTTCAACGATGGCTTAAGCGAGACTCTATGGGTCCCGACATTCTTTCGATCTTTCGCCGAAGTTTAGAGAGTGTTCAACTGGTCTTCATTTTTAATATTTGGTAACTTTCATGCATAAAATAAGAAGAGGTAATATATTTATAAGATATATTCACAGGTACTATTTGCTTTTGAGCTTCAGAGACCGCTGCTCTCCTCTTTTATAACCGCATTTATAATACAAAGCTAATGCATACCATAAAAGGAATGACAACTGAAGAAAAGCTAGAGATTGCTATAATAAAACAAAGCACCTTTTGATTTACTCACATTATGTGCAATAATATGTTATTATTTCCATATACATATACAAGTATAAGTCCACTTACCGGCACACTCCCTTGCACAGCTATCCGCATGAAAATTTTGCGAATCCGGATTACAGATGGGTTCACATTGATCACAGCCTTCGAGAAAGTTCGAGCAGTACTCTTCAACTGGTTTACAAATCTTGCCATGGCAATCCTTGCTGGCAGCCGCTTTGCCACCCGAAGCTGCCTTGGCAACGGCCAACGAAGCCGGCAGCAGCAGTGAGGCAAAGCGCAATGCCAGTGCACTGGCACTAGTACCGAAAGGCATGTCGGCAGCACGAGTTTATTTATGTGCGCGTGTTATGTGTTTTTGCTATGTTTCTTTTATCACTCAAGTGTATTTCCGTTTTGTGTTGTTGGTTTTCCACGTAAATTTTTGTATACTTTTATTTTATTTCTCTATTTATTGTACTTTATCTGTTTTATGGCAATATTATTTTGCAACTTTTCTAAAATGGCAACGAAAACAGCTTTTACGATTTGTTTACTCGCACCTTAACAGCCAACAAATAATTATTAAAATACTATAAGTAAAATGTGTTGTTGTGCGGCACGTCATGAAGACAACTCGCACATACACAAATGTAATTGTCTTTACTTTTAGTTTTTTTCTGTAAGTTTGTTGTTGTTTTTGTTACGTGCGCGCGGCAACTGGTTACTAAAGAAATGTGTAAGTGGTTAATTGGTTGGCTGTTAAGCAGCTTGTTCGGGCCGTTGTTGGTTGATAGCAAACCGGCAAAGATGGCGATGACTCATACGCAATGATCAGTGAGTGGCGAGCTTTCTGAAGGTCTGTACACACGCACGGCACATAAAAACAATGCTATGCTGCGGTTATAACAATTGGGAAGTGGTTTTGTATATATTATTTTTATGGTAAGTATATAGTATTATTCTTGGAGCATATGTAGGCATGTTTGTGAAAGACTGAACGGATTTATGTGTAAATTGGACGTTGTGGAGCTCTAAAATCTATTTTTGAAAATTAATATGGTTAAAAAAAATATTCGTAGCTTTCTTTGATAAGAGTGTAACTTGATCGGTTACTAGGCAATGATATTTTAGGCAAACAAATTTAGTATAGGAGATTTTGAAATCGTATTTGAATAATAAAATAGTGTTTGGAATAACAGAGGTCGAGGATGTCAAGAGGTGCATAAAAAATATTAAGAATTTCATTTTAATAAATATTAAAAATTTCTTAGGCATTTTCCATTTCTGCCCAATAAATTTCACTAATAAAAATGATTTTGGATTTCATGGTAGAGTCAGGTTATAGAAAGATAGATTGATACCGATTGAAGGTTGATTTCAGAAAAATTCTAACTGCTTCTGAAACACTTAGTAATCTTAAGAGTTACTAATACGAAGTTAGAAGCACGTTTCCTTCTGGAACTCGTTAAAAGATCTATATGTATGTATAAATTTTCAGCGTGATGAGCTGAGTTGATGTGGGCATATCCGTCTGTCTAACCGCCATATTTTTGAGATATCAAGCTGAAATTTCGCGTACCTTATTTTCTCCTAAAAAAACTGCTCACTTGACGTAATCACCAATATCGGACCACTCTAGCTTATAGCTGCCGTCTAAACTCTTTATTTAATATGAAAAACATTTTTATTTGACGAGATATTTTCACGAAACTTGGCATGGCACGGCAAAGCTGCAAGTTTTTTTTCAGATTCGTCCATTACAGAATTTATTGCCATGCTAACTGATCGCTCAAAACCAAGTTTTAGTATGGGCACTTTTTAGTTATGAAGAGTATTTTGTTGAGCGTAAACGTTTTTTTTTTGTTTCTTTTTTATAAAATTAAATCAATATTGTAAACTTCGTAAAAATTCGTTTTAAAATTTTAATTAATTATTTCACTTATACATTTTACATAATTAATTTTTCCACCTTCACGCACCACTGGCTACTTCACAAGCGCATTGACGCTATGCAGAAACTGGTTTAAGCGCTTAATGGCGAGCTCAAACGCACTGCCAATACACTAAGCCAACTTGCTTGTACACACAAAGCCACTTTTCAAGTTGGAATTCACAAATTCGGAGTAAAACAATACAAGCGCATTTCAAATTATTTTAAAGATAAATTTTTAATCTTTCATTTTTTTAAATTAATTATTTGTTTTATAAATTATTTTTATTTATGTAATTAAAATTAGTGGTATTTCGGTTGCTAAAATTTCTGTCCACAATTATAAACACACACTCACATATATATTGCACACGCTTTATTTACCCGCTACTAGTGCCCACTTTGAGCCAAGCTCAGCCAACAACTAAAGGTGTCGTATTTAAACAACAAAACTTCACTTCTCTACCGACTTTTGGTGGTTGTGTGCAAACATACCTACATGTCTACGAATCTTACGAGTGTAGCGCTCGACGATCGCTTGTTGTTACTTTATATTTTAATGTGGTTTACTAATACAAACACATATGCGCAATTGAGTACCCTGTTGGAAATCAATCAACCGTTCTAAAACGTGAAAATATCTGCTCACTGAAGTTCTCTTTCAATGAATTCATTGATTGATCCGATGTATGTGAAGTGGCGCCGTCTTGTTAAAACCGAATGTCATCAAGATCATGAGCTTCAATTTCAGGCAACAAATCGTCGGTTATCAAGTCGCAATAAGGGTCGTCATTGACGGTTATGTTCTCACTGCCATCATTTTTGAAGATATATGGACTGAAGACTCCACCAACCCACAAACTAAAACCACCAAACCGTTGTTTTTTCTGAATAAAATGACAGCTATTAAATCTGTTCAATCTTCGTCAAAATGCGGCAATTTTGCTTATATACATACCTATTGAGCCAGAAATGGTCCTCATTACTGAACAAAATTTGGCTCGAAAACGTCGGATCTTCTTGGAACTTCTCAAGAGCTCATAAAGCGCAGCGATGTGGAAGGTCTAGCGGTTTCGGTTCTTGCACAAGCTGTATTATGTATGCTTTCAATTTAAGATCTGGACGTATAATGTCCCAAGTCGTTCCATACGTCGGTCTGAGTTGCTTCGAACGGCGTCGAATTGACTCTCCATGGCCTTCGTTTACACTCTCAACTACATTAAGGCTGTACTTCTTCAGTGAGCGCTGGTCGTAGTGCATTCGGTAGAATATTATCCAATAATGAATGCTGGATCTCAATATGATAAGAGTGATGGTGTTACGAATAGCGCGCTCAGTAGGCCGGTAATGTTGACCATAAGTTGAGCGAAGCGCGCGAAACACATTCTTTACAGAACGAGAATTTTCTTAATAAAGTTAAATGATTTTTAAACGTTGCTCAGGAGAAAATATTTCCATGGTATCATGCCAAACAAAACTGAGCAAAACATGACAGCTTGACACGACTCTGTCTAAAAAAAAAAAACTATTGAAAAAGGAACCTTTATTTTGATCACAGTGAAAAAAATCGAAAATATTGCTGTTAGAGTACATATTTCTGCATAAATACTATTATTTCAATCCACAATAAATAATCATTAAGAAATGTTATTTGTTCTATCCTACGAAGCCTTAGTAACTAACATTCATTACTTCTCCTCTGCATTTCCTATAGGTTATCTCTGTATTTGACGTTTGTTTGTCAACAACAATAGTCAGGCAATACAATCGGTTTGCTGCCAATTCTGTCGTTAAACGAGAGTCTACGGCCTTTAACGGCCAAGTATTTCATACACATGTTGGTATGCTGTTGTTTATAAGTAGGTAAATGGCTACTTGAAACGTCAATGCCTTTGAGTAACTTTCATTTCTTTGAGTTAGATTTGAGCGCCGAGAGAATTTGATTGAAAGAGTGTGTATATTTAGATACTGAGACTGCCTTGTTGACTACCTGTTGCTTCGTACATAGCAAAAGAGTGAAGTACGTACTTTGAAAAGGCCAACAAGTTGACTCACTCAATTTCGGTTGAAAGTTAGTTATTGTCATTGCTAGATTTTATGATATGTAAGAAAAGTCGGAAGAAATTGATCGGATTTTAAGAAATTTCTAATATTATATACATATAACTATATATATATACATATATATTATAAGTTATTTAAATAGTATTTTTTTTTTGTTTTGAATTCTTGTGGATGGATTAGTACCTACAAGTATTGAATATTTACTCATATAATACTTGTAGGTACTCATGTATTCTCAAAATGCTGAGGAGTTGTCTTTATGCCTCCAACTCAAAACTGGTTTCCTTTTAAAAACAATGCAAATGAGTTTAACATTATGCAAAATGTATACATATGTACATACATACATATTTATACATAGAGGTAATACCAACAATTATGAAAACAAATAGGAAATGGTGACAATGGCCGCACCAACACAAAAGCATTTGCGTAGTACTTTCTACTCCAGCGCCAGTCCAGTGCTGCCAATGCCAAATGCCGGTTAAATGGTTGTCAAAAATGGCAGCATTGCATTAGGCACAGTTTGAAAGGCTTTTTATTAATAGGCAAACGAATTTTCTGTAGTGTTTTCAATACACAGTACCTCAAAAGTGTTTTAAGATGCAGTTCTACACAAGTTCATTTCTAAGAATTTTTATTATAAACTTTTGGTAATACAAATATTAGCATTTGAAGTCATCAGCAAATAGGAAATTTTGTTATTAGATAGCTGAATTTATTACATTGCTTTCCAAACTGTAAACTTTTGTTATGAGTTCCACTGACAGTGCTGTCACATTACTATAATTTGATTTATTTCGATTTTAATAGAAAAAATATTGACGACACTATTTTATAAATTCAAAATTAAGTTGAAAAATGTTTTTAAAATTTACTTTGGAAACTGAAATTCTGTATATAATTATGTATCTCATGTCAGGCAATCAATATTATATACTCTTGGTCAAAAGCCCAAGCTGCCAGTTTCCTAGTCTGTCTGTAAATTTATTTACAGGTCATATTTAAATAAATAAATAATATTATTTTTTATAAATAAAGCATGTCTTTTGAAACAACATACAGAAACTCGTTTTGAAATTTTTTTCAAAGAACTGTCTAGTCCAATACGGTCATTATTGACAAAAAATTCACATTTTTAGTTATTAAAAGAGGTGTATAAAGCTACGCAAACGTAGGGCAAAAATAATTTTTTAAAAACTTATCAAAAAATTTTACTGAAAAAAAAGAATTAAGTGGCAACTCTGTGTAATTAAAGTGTGAAAAAATTACTCTTTTTCTATTTACATGTTCAAACATTTTAATATATAACTAAAAACGCATCGAATTAGAAAAAAATTTATTTAAAGTGGCAACTCTGTCTCATCTCTGAGGGTAAATTTTTGTATCTCTCCATCTTTGTACTTTCAAATGTATCTTACTATATTTAGTTAGAAATCTATCGCATTAAAAAATGTAGAAATTAAGTGGCAACTCTGCGCCATACCAGAATTCGAAATTTGTTTCTCTCTTTGTACTTTGAAAGATGCATCTAATTACTATTTTAAATAATGTCCTCATCTTATGCTATAATGAGAATCTGTCTTATCAGAAAAATATATAAATTAAGTGGCAACTCTTAGTACTTCCAGTGCACAAATTACGCTCTCTACACTTTCAAATATGTATGTTATTACTACATTAATACGACAACAACAAACTTTCCAACGACAAGTCACAGCACACATACACTTACACAAATAAATACACATTTTACTCATTATATTTGTTGTTGCTAAATTCTTGTGCCTTTGTTTTTGTTGCGTTCAAAACAACACTCTCGTACACCATGAATACACCTCGTTTGTATTTGAGTTAGGCACTCATTTAAGCGCTTGTTGTTGTTGTGGCAATTGTTGGCTGTTGGATCTGGCGGTGTGTGGCGACGGCGGCGGCGGCAATCAGCATAGCGCTGAGTCCACCGGCCATCCATCCAACCATCGCCGAGCATTAATTTGCGGACGTGTGAGTGAAGTGGTGGCACAACGGTAGTGGCGCGCTCGTAGCTGGCGAGTAAAAAACAAAGTGCATTCGAGCAACGGACGACACACGGCGAGGAATGCAGCTGCTGCGTTACAGCTGTGAAAATACTTCACTGATTTCGTTTGAGTTTCAAGAAAATCATTTTCATATTTTCTTATTCTATTTTTGATTGAAATAAATGCGTTTGGTGCGAGTGTGACGGGTTTAAAGCGAACTTTTGTGGCAGAAGTGCTGCGAGGCAAAGTGTAAAGTGAAGAGTGAGTTGAAAGTTCAGTGATGAAATTAAGATTAATTGAGAACCATACGCACTTGATTGAAGCAATTGCTAGAAAATTGTGTTGTTGGTGTTTTTATTTTTATTTTTTGTAAGCGGCTGTTGGCTTGGCCGAGTGCATGAACGCTTGAAATTGGAACCGGGTGAAAAATAATGAAAACACTGGTACCGTTAGGCGCATGAAAACGCAACACGCGAAAACTATAACGCTAAATTCAATGGAAAAAGCAATTTTGAAAAATAAACAACAAACGTTTGGCGAAAGTGTGTGCAGCGTAAAGTGCAAAGCAAAGCGTTAGAGACGGGCGTGGACTAATTAAAGAATAGTAAAAGCAAGAGAAAATACCCTACACAGGTGCATTCCTTACAGTGTGAAAGGGTATAGGAAGATCTTAATCTTGATTTTGAACTGTCAGCTTGTATGTCAACTATATGCTATAAAGGTCTGATCTGACCAATTTGTTCAGATAATATAGCATTGTCTAAGGCAATAAGCTGTGCCAGACTCCATAAAGATTTCCTTTAAAATAAAAAATATTCAATCTTTCAGTTTGTATGGCAGCTATATGTTATTGTGATCCAAGCCATATGCTATAGTGGACGGTGGTTCTAACGAAAAAACAGCTTCTTCAAGAAAAAGAACGTGTGTCAAATTTCAGTTGGATACCTCAAAGACTGAGGAACTAGTTCGCGTGTATACAGACAAACAGTCAAATATACAAAGAGGCAGACGTTATTCCGTTTCTACTTTATTTTTAATTTTTGTTGTGTTTTTTTCTTAATTTCTTGTTAGTGCTGCCATTAGAAGCATATCAACACAACATAAACGCCGCTTGAGCGCAAAGCCGTTAAAGACACTTTAATTTCACATATTTACACGCATTTATACATACATACACATATTTACGACATTTATGTAGCGATTTAGTTCAACAGCAACACTTCCGTTGCTTCCAATTTCGAGATTTTATAACAGCAACAGCAACAAAAACACTTGAGCTGTGGCTTCCAGTAAACACCTGGCTTGCTGCGGCGATAAACCGCCCAAATACACACATACAAACATGCATGCATGTACCCATTAGACGACAAAAACAAGTTCATTTATAAACACTTATAATATATACAACAAAAACAGCAAAAACAACATGTATGTATTTATGTATGTCGCGCTCCACACTCAAGTCGCCCTGCTTTTGCACGCTCAGCGTCGCTTTGCTTTGCCTTTGAGTGATAGCTTTCAACAAGTCGCAAATATCTGCTCTTATAATCAACCACACACTGGCCGTGTGTTCTCGTGCGATTAGCATCTCTAAGCTTGCGAGCGCCGCATTTTTCCTACATTCGTCCTTGAGGCGAACCGCTCTCAAATTCAAGCCACAACACAAACTGTTTTGTGTCTTTGTTATTTCAGCGTAAGAAAATTTGTATTTCTCTATATTCCTTTCCAGTTCTTAACCTGTTTTCTAAAACACTACAACTAAGTCGTTTAATTGTGCGAGTTGTCGTGTAATCGCATACATATCTATATACTACTATTTGCTTAATTTTGCTCATCGCCGGCGAAATTGTGTATAAAAGTTTGAAACAAAAAGGTGAAAAATGAATAACTTGACAAAAACCGAATTATTACCAAAGAGCGGACATGTCAACGAAGGTGAGTGGATGTGTAGTATATACTATATATATGTATAAGTATATATATCTATAGTTCATATGTATAAATAAATAGTGCATCGCTTTTATATAGACATATATCAGATATATATACATAGTATCATATAGAAACTTTGTGATAAACAAAAAATTTGAAAATATTAAGTAATAAGCTTTGTTTACTTTTTGTTCCCACCTTGCATTCGAGCTTGACAGATTAAGCTGCTTCTTTAAAATAGCAAAAATTTGTGTGTTTAATCTATCGTTCGACCTCCAGATAGTCATTGACGCCTCTCATTATAAATGCATTATATGGTTTCCCAGAAGAATGTCTTTAGCCAAAAAATTGAAGACGTTTTCTTTCGAACCGAGAGTAGCAAGTAGAATAGCAATAGAAAAAGTAAAAAAAAATAATCAAAAGCCATTAAATTAAATAAGTTGTGGTTAAATCACTTATCTGTCAATGGCGTTGAGAGTTTCTCAGACTCAATGAAATTACCAGTGTTTGTTTCAAATCAAAATACCACGAAAATTAGTGATTCGCGCTCTATGAATGAAATATCATAATATTTTCGTCCAAATAAAAAATATGTGCTTTTCTCCCTTATTTAATAAAACATTTTACATTTTTAATATTTTTTTTTGGGTGGTTTAACTCGCTACTTATCAATTTTTTATGCCAGTCTAGGCGATTAGTACAAGTTGAGTGTTCGATTCATGATTTTTTATGACAACCAATAAACATATACAAGAAAATTATCTGCCTAGGTCTTCTGCTCTCCATACATGAAATATTTTTGGTGAACCCAATATATGTTTACGGTTTATACCAGTTGAATGTTTGATTTACGATCCTCCGTGACAGTTAATAACCAAACATATCTATATTAACTGCCTAAAATTTTAATTTGGTTATGCCTCTCAAGAGTTTTATACCAGTTGAGTGTTCGATTCATGATTATTCATCCATTCAAATACATGCAGAAACGGTTTATATTTAAAATGTTTACCTTTTTTATGCCAATTTATGTGATTTATAATAGTTGAGTGTTTGAATCAGCATCGTCTATACCAGTAAAGAAACACGCACAGCTTGATTATCTGATAAGACCAACTAACAATATAACTTGAGATGTATTTTGTTATACCAGTTGGATTATACCAGTTTTCATTCGATCGATTCGCGACTGACCATAAGGCTAATATACCTAAATTATCTATTTGGTTATACCAGTTTATGTCATTTATACCAGCTGGGTGTTCGATTAACTATTCTCCATATGTTCAACAAGAATACTTGTTCTGAGTTTATTTTGTTCCGACGGGAGATTGATTATATCAGGCCATGTGATTTACTATATACCATGAAATGCTTTTGAAAAACCAAATATACATACATATGTATGTTTACGGTTTATACCCGTTGTGTGTACGATTCACGATCACCTCGGATAGTTAACGCAACGAGATACCTGTTTAGAGCTTATGTTGTCTTGACATGAGATATATTGTATTAGATTAAACCAGTTCATGTGATTTATATCAGTTTTTTGTTCGATCCATTTACTTTAGTGACAACTAATATAACTGAATTCGATGCCAAGTTCCCTCATTAGAATATGGAAATTCAGAAATATCCATCATAGTATGTCGACTCCGCTTAGTGAAAGCCACAAAGCAAATTCATTCAACTGTTACCATAGCTTCCACCTCGATTAACTTATCATCGAATCATATGCGTATAAACAGAGGCTTTTGCTCTCACTCTCTCCCTAACCACGCACTATTGTTTGAACTGCATTTAATGAGCCTTCTCTTTGATTTGAACTATTTTAATACCAACACCTTTCCTATCATTACATTTGTACAGCAGAAACTAGTAGCTCATAATTGCATATGTAACACTTTTATCAAATCATCAGCGAAACAATCACAAAACATAACAACAGTTAATAACGAAAGACTGTTTTGCAACTTTCACACCACGAACAACAAAAGATGTGATACTAAAATTAAACAGGTATCCCCATATGTTTGTATACATATGTATATGTACTATCTATATACATACTTACTTATATTTATACAAGTAGTATATGAATATATGTACATATGTATATTTAATGAAAGTGTAGACTTTGGCAACCAAAAGCAATTGGAAGCTGCCGGCGATGAAAACAAACTAACCAAAAAGTTGTTTGATGTTTTTTAAAAGTACAACGACTCGAAAGTACTGGGTATGGGTATGTAGAGGTTTCGAGAAATATGAATATGAGTTTGCGGAAATTTCGAAGGCTGAAGAAAATTTTGCTTACTTTTTACTGAAGTTACAGACAGCTGAGTGAATTAGCGAATTAGTTACTCTGTGTTTAAGTATATACATATGTACATATGTATATGCAAATACATGTGAGAATCATATGCAAATTTGACTTTATCTCGCAGCTGTCTATTTACATTCACATACATAACAAATTTTTAACAAAACTCTGCAAAAGTTGAAACATGTATATACCATATCATATGTACATACATATGTATAAAGAAAGAGTAACGTAAAGTATACAACTTTCCATTTGAGTACATCAACATTTCTGTATATATTCATACTCATATGACTATTTATTTATTTAACCCTCTATAGACTGATTTGTTTGTTTATTTGGTTATAACAAGCGGATTCATTGTCAGCTTTTCGCACTCGTATGTTTAGTTAGCTGTTTTTGAGTTTTTATTCCAAATCAAATACGTTGAAAACCTCATTAAATTGTGCGAAGAAGAGGCACACAAACGAGAAATGATGATAAATATAAGAAGAGAGAAGGTACAATCTCTTATAAGAGCGCACAGCTGCTGGTGTACACCGATGACAGCGATATCATTGGTTTTAACAAGTTAGTTCTGCCTTAACCAGACTGTATAAGGAAATGAAGCAGATGGGTCTGATGGTGAACGAAGGCAAGATGAAATATTGTATCTCCTGTCATCAAACAAACAGTCGTCGACCAGGCTCCCACGTCACTGTTGACAGTCATAACTACGTCGTAGATAATTTCGTCTATCTTGGAACCAGTATTCACAGCAACAACATGTCAACCTAGAAATCCAATGCAGAATAACTCTTGCCAAAAGATGCTACTTCGGACCGAATAAGATATTGAGAAGTAAAGTCCTCTTTCGACGGAGGAAGACCAAACTCTATAGGTCACTCATTACTGCCGTTCTGCAGAGGCATAGACGATGACAACACCTGATGAGTCGACGTTACAAGTTTTCTACAGAAAAGTTCTGCGAAAGATGTGCGGTCCATATCGTATTCGATGGAACGATGAGCAGTATGAGATATACGACGACATTGACATAGTTTAGCGAATTAAAAGACATCGGCTTTGCTGACTACGTCATTTCGTCCGAATGGAAGAACACACTCCAGCTCTGAGAGTATTCGACGCAGTACCCGCCGGGGGAAGCAGAGAGAAGGAAGACCTCCACTCCGTTGGAAAGGCCAGGTGGAGAATGACAGATAATGAAATGATTACGTGAGAAGATCTATCCATAAAAGTGGACGATGGACTGTTTCGGACCATCCAACTAGCTAAGACTTAGGGGTTTCAAAGAAGCTTAAGACATGTTGGGCTAATATGCTGGAAACCGGTTGAAGATACGCGAGCTAGCTGAGTCAATAGACTTTTCGAAAGCCTTGAGGGTCGCATTCTCCTAAAAATATTGGGCGTGGAAAAGAAAGGTTTCTGCGCCGTTTGATGAAATTCCACGAAACATAATTCCACTGGCCCAAACCCCTGACCAGTTTCAAGCGGTGAAGCTCTTCCGAAAAATATTAAGACATTACTGTTGACCGGAAAAGTTGTGGTCATCGTCTTGTGGTACTGACAAGATCAGATCTATGTAAATCGACTACTTTTAGAAGTCCAGAGATGTTACCTGGCGCTATCTTCAGATATGGATCAAGCTAGGGATGACAACCAATTTTAATTACAGATCCGGATACAGATACCGATACACATCGTAGCTACATGTCCTCACCATTTCACCACCCTAGCTTATTTAGAAAAGCTCCTGCACTGCCGCATGTGGAATGTTATTTTTAAACTAATGAAGTCGTGCGATGAAGGCGCCAATCAATGCCATGTGGCACACACGCACACTAGTAAGTACCAATACTAAATGCCGCTTGTGCATGGTATCTACAGCTGCTTGCTGCCATTTTCCGCCTCATTTTGTTTTAATGCAACAGTTTTGTGCACTGAACGTAGCGCTCATGCTGCTGCAGTTGCTGCTACTGAGGCAGTTGCCACAATTTGCTGCAAAGTGCAGTGGCACGAGATGATGTGTCTACAGCTGCCGCAGTTGTTGTTGATGGCTTTGTCGTACTCATCAACATTGTTGGATAGTTTTTGTTGTAATAGTTTTTATGTTTGTTGTTGGCATTGTTGCTGCTAAATTGCAAGTTGCATATTGCGGCAACAAATGCTTGATTTGCTGCCAAGTTGGCGTGCATGCGGCGCACCGTTCGGCTGACGGTTACTTGTTGCAAACAATGCCAATAATTGCTGTTTCCACCGCCAACAGCAACAGCAACAACAGTGTGTGCATAAATGGTGGCAGCCACAAAAAGTGTTGTGTGCTCAACGGTCACTGTACAGTTGTTGCCGCAGCATCTGCTGTTATTTACTGCAATTACTGTTGCACTTGTATGTATGTGGTTGTTGTTGCTGTTGTGTTTTTTAAAGTTCCCTATCATTTTGTGGTTGCTGTTGCTTTTTTTTGCGTTTTCGACTTACTTTGGCCGCCGCTGGTGCAACGTACTGCCCCTGCAGCAGTGCTTCAACGGCTGCAGCATTTCATAGTCCACACGTTGTTCGAGTTTTATTGCATGCAACAGCGCGCTGCATTGGCTTAGCGCTTGATTGACAGTCCCTCTTGCTGTTGAACGTCCGTCCAGCTAAGCGGCCGCTATGCCCACATGCAACATGCTTCACTTAAGGCGGCAACGAATGGTTCATTTCAACACTCCCGTTTGGGGTTTAGCTAGTTTTTGTTATTATAATTTTTATTTCGGTCGCAACAAAGAAGATTCTACATTTTGCTGCACTTTCATGCGCCTATCCATACATTAAGTATAACCATTACACCGCTCTGATTTTATTTCGTCGAATTAAAAGCCTCCACATGTGCAAAGAGGCATGGAATTGATCAAGAAGTTTACATCTGATGTTAATTTTGAACTTCTGCCTTCAAACAACATTAATCAAGTAGCGTCTCTGGCATTCTTCGCGTGAAAAAAGATCAAAATTAAATATTTATAACCGATAATTTTTATATGTTTGGTTTAACCACAAACAACTTCGAAACATCAATAAAATGTTTTATAGAATATATAATTTTCTGAATTTTTGGTAAAAGAAGAGGAAACATTGGCTACAGCTACACCGAAGCGATAATAGCCTTCACAGGTGCATATCTTACAGCAGCTATACACATAACTAGTTCTGAAACCGGTGCCGTTAAGGTCACACACAGCTATAGCGTATTCAACACGCGGCTCTCATTGGTTTCAATGGTGCACCACGTATGACACCACTGAGCGGACTTAATGCAATTTTACATAAAGAAAAGTGGCTATCAGATTTCTGGAAGCTGGATGTATTATTAGTACCGGAGAGGGGTATTCCGAAATCCTTTCTCACTTTGATTGGATGGATTGCATCCTTAATAATTTGGAGAACTCCGCGCACTTATGTATCTCCGAGGGATACGTGGTTGCTGAGGAGTCGGCGAAAAAAAACGCAATGAGTTTTTTCATGGATGATCATCGAGAAAATTGAAGGAGTAATCTTCTGTCGTAACTTAAATACTTTAATAAAATGTGGTTACTTTTAAGGAACTATGTATCCATTCCGATAGCTGAGCTGCCTTACAGACATTGAGCTCGCTGATGTGAGCTAAATACTAGTCAAGAGGTCCATGAACCCACTTACTGTAGCATCAAGCAAATTTCATATTAAACTTATATGGATGCTCTGGCGATGAGGCTAAATATTTTGGAGGATTCCACTTGTCATAGTTGCAGAGAGGAAGTTGAAGTCCAGATTAAGGTTAAGGCATCTCGGTCGCCTTTCCTTCTACGAACCTGCAAAATTGGCTGAAGTAGACATAAGCCGCCTTAATACATCTATGGGTGCCTCTAGGCGGTTTGTAGAAATGTGACGGTCGTTTTAACTCATATCTATGAGTTCTTGGCACGACTGCGGACAGGCCTCTCTAACTCTCCAAGGGTAATTTGTTCCGGCCTCACGAAAAACAAGCCTATTTACCCAACGCAAGGCAAATATTGCTATAGGAGTGAATGTATAACTTTCTGTAGTAGAATCAGAGACTGGGGAAACCTTAAAACTTTGATCTCACTTCGAAGCATTTACCAAAGTCTCAAGCTTTTGAATTCTACCAAAGATCTATTATGCTTAAACAATATCTAAGGGGGCAAGAAAAACTTAAAGAGTTCGCTAATACCGACTCCGCACATTTAAGTCATCTAAGTGCTTTGTTAAGATACCTAATGGTAAGGTATGAAACCTTAGCGATACCGTTTCCTCTTTTTACATTTAAAACAATACAGATTAGAGATCTTGTCGATAATTCATGTTATGTGTTGGCATTCGGTAGAAGATACTGTAGGAAAATGATCGGAATACTAAGTGGTCACTGTCTGGTGGCGGCATAAGCCCGCAAGATGGAGCTGACAGATCGAAAAGACTGCAAGAAATGCCTAGAGAAGGGCACCAATGGAGCATCTCTTGTGCACTTGTAACCCATTAGCAAGACTACGCTGTAAACATCTGTGGTATCCATAGTATGATACACTGGAGGAGGTATAGACAGCGAGGTCGCAGAGTCTATTAAAATTCGCGTCAAGCGCAGGCATCCTAACAGATGACTACTCCTCTTGAACTTAGCAAGTGAACTCCAGCTGGTATCACAAAGGACTGCAACAAGGGACCAGATTAACCTACCCTAATCTATCTGTTGGTATGGGTTAGATCGAAATTTTTCCATACTAAGAAGTATGTATGTATAAATATATATCGTTTATATGCCAGATCGAGCTTTACCTCAGTTTAGTGAGTTGTGAGTTGGAGTATGATTCTGAAAGTTATGCGATCTATAAATCAAACTATTTTTGATAATGATCTGAAAAGAGTTTGAAGCCTACCTATACTGAGGAACTGCTTTGTGAAAAAGGATAACCGATTTTCCAAGGGAAATTTTTTAACTTTCTGTTTTATACATTATGTTGATTCCTGCAGGACTGCTCACAAAAGACCATATTCCAAAGACCATTCATTAACGTATTATTCTAGTGACACAATTTGGCTTTCAGCAGAGTCTAGAAGCATTAAGTACTTAAGCGTTTAGTGGTCCGAATAGATGGCCATTCGCTTTTCAATGCACTGAGAAAAATACAATAGTGAAAACTTTTCTCGAAAGTGGCTACTCCTTGCATACATATGTATTTACATAAAACGCTTTATAGGCTGTATGCATTAATATGCATTTACATATGTGACTTAGTTTATGTTGCGAGAGGGTAAAATGTAGAAATATACTATTATACTAGCATTTGTTAATCGATTGCCATAACCCATTTCATTGAAATGCCTACCATGGCTGTCACGCTGTACTTGACACTTGCCACTTGCCACATGCCATATTCGCATTGTGCGGCTTTTCAACTAAAACCAACTGAGAGCTCTTGCGTTTGTGCAGTGAGTAGCAGAAGGACACACTTTTATCGGCCACATAAAGATAAAAGCGAAAATAGTATGATAATTAAATGACAGGAAAAAGTCGTAAAAATATCGAAAAATACTTGGCAACAACACACATGTAAACTCAAATGTGCTGCTTAGCGCCCATCATCCTGCGCAACGCAGCGCCAAGCGGCATGTGGCATGCGGCCATTTCATAGCGCTAACTAATTTTAGAATATTTATGTGTTTTCGTATATATGCACTATATATGTGTATGATATTTGCGCTTGAGCATTTCGTAAAATTTATTTTATTAACAGTTGTGAGCAGTAAAACTGTCAGGCGACATTGGCGCGCATCAACTTGCTGCCGCTGCACCATTTCCAACGCGCCATTCGCTCGCTTTCATCATGGTTAAGGTCATTGTTAGCCAGCGAGGCTGCCTCTCAGCCACTCATTCACGCAGCTAGTTAGCTAGTCAAGCAGGCTGCGCGAAGCACATAATTATTTATAAATTTTAATGCATATCTGTTGCAGCACTCCTCATAGAAATATATTTTTATAGTATATAAGCATGTGTGTGTCGAGCAGTTGTTGGTGTAGCTTCTTCATCGGCAGATTGCAGAGCGCATTGCCACTATTAATAGCCGGTTTTTCGGCGTTCATCGCCTGCAAGTGTTGTTGGTGTAAATTAAGTGCATTTGTCTGTGTGTGTGTGTGTGCTCGCTTACATCAACCTTGAGTCAAGTTTTTCCACTTTCGTTGTTTGACAACAAACTCCACGAAGTCGACGGCAATGACTCCGTACAATTCATCTGCTAATTTTTCCATTTTTCCTCATTTCGCTTTTGCTGTTGTTTTCTTTGTTGGCTCCAGCACCTGCTGCTCAGTTTAACGCTTTTCAGCAATTTTTTATTATTATTAAAAAAAAGTATTTATGTGTTATATGTGTGTTGGTATTGCAATCAAGTGCAACTTTCTAATTTTTTCATGCCATGCACACATACATATAAATAATTGTATGTATGTGTCTGTTATCTCATATCTGTTAGGCTTTTGTAGTCAGTCTTTGACGCTTCGATTACAATTAAATTTCATTTTAATAATTTTATACGGTAAATTTGTTAGTTTTGAAAGTAGCGCCGCATTGTGGCATGTGGAGCATGCAAGCGTTAATATTAATTTTTAATTATCGATCGCATCAGTGTATATAATGACTTTAGCCAAGTGCAATGAACCGTTATTGTTATCTCTCGTTATTATCAGGATATGAGTAACGTATATAGGAAACCCCAAAAATTATGAAAAATATATTTTGAATTTTTTGATTTTCCATTTCGGAATGTGTAGTGTACGAGTATATCTGTCATATGAAGGTTTCTCCATCAAGGGTTCGGAAATGACTTAAATTTCATATGTGCATAACAAGCTATAAGTCGGGAATCATTAAAACGCACAGAAATTGTCACTATAGAGACGATTATAAACCAAATGGGTTCCGACGACAATCTATTCCATGTATACGGAATGGACTCGGATTTTAGTCGACCAAGGTTTGTCAACTGAGCAGCATCTCTCAAAATTTTTTGGAAATTGCTTTCTAAGTCTATATAACAACAACAACTGTGGACATCCAGATACACAAGTATATAGTAGTCGGATTCGGTTAACCGGTGACTTATCCGAAACCTACCGGAAATTTTTGTTGGTCAATTTGGCGGTATTGAAAAAATTAATTTTTATAATGCTTTCTATGCAAGTCCATGTAACCGGAATCAGAAGATATATATAGAGTTCGAGTTCGGTTTTCGAATAACTAGTTACTTAACCGGAATTTTTATCTGGCGAATTCGGAAGTTTCTTTCATTCGATTCCGCCTAACCGCAAAGAACCCGAAATTTCCACCAACCAAGAACTGTCAATTCGACAGCATACCTTAAAATTAAAAAAAAAATCGAAAATGTTTTCTAGGTCTCAACAACAACAACATTTCAAGAGGATGGATATTTAGATATATATACACATGCATTTATGTATATATGATTCGGGTGACCGGAAGGAAACTGAAACTTTATTCAGCCTTAAAAATCCTTCAAAACTGCATTCAGGAAGTCATTATGGTCAAATCTTTGCGGATAAAATGTTTTTCGGACGATAGCAACTTTCTAATGAATATTCACCACGTGGTGAATAAAAAATTCTTATGGATATTCACCACGTGGTGAATAAAAACTAATTTCTTATGGATATTCACCAAGTTATGAATAAGAAAACACGTTTTCAAACTTCAAAATTCACCAGTTTGCGGAAAACAGAAGCATCAGGTCTCATTCCACGATATTTTTTATTTTATCAACTTCATCTATTTATTCGAAAAATACTATAAGATACAGAAAAATAAGGCTTTATATATTTGTATGTGCATATGTAAGTATGTACATCAACAATAATGCCGCTTCAATAAGCTTTTGTATCTGCAACATGTAACTGTAAACCTGTTGTTTGTTATGTATTATTTTACAGTTTCAATTTACTTTATTAGAAAAGTAAAGGACACATATACATGCACACACACACATACCAAGGGTCAATTGTATGCGGCGGATATGCCATATCAAAAATAGAAAATATTACATAAATAAAAAATGCAACAACAAAACTACAAAAAAATGCATTGCAAAAGCATACAAACACTGGTGAAAGAAATCGTGCATTGAAATATCATTCATGGAAACCACAAAAGTGCTGCTGCTCACAGTGCGATTATGTGAAATCAGGCTTTCGACCGTGTGTGTGTATTGGTCATGTTCATGCATACATATTTTTTGCAAAAGCTCATAGCGCTTAAGAAAATTACATGTTGCTCTCGGCTGGTATTGGAAAAAATCTCAAAAATGCAACATTTCCGGTAGCAATTTCTGCGCGGCAACAGTGTGTGGCTTCATGCCTGCTTCAGTTTTAGCGGTAGCGTTGCCACTTGGATTTAAAGTGTTTGCTGAGTTGCTCGCTTTGTATTAGCAACGGCTGGTTCCCACGCTAGCCACTCCAATTGCCGCATGCCTCACATAACAAAAAAGCAGAAATAAATAAATAAATTGAATCAGTGCCTACTCAAGTTCGAGCTATGCGCCGTGACGCCTTATAAACAATCGTGCAAAGATATTTCGCTTCGCAAAGCCAACTGACCAAGTAAACAGTCACACACACATGCGTGAAAATAATCTGAGGTTTAGTATAAATACTTACTTAGTTTCAAGATAAGTATATAATACATAGTTATATGCGGGGGTTTCATGTGTTACATAGATATATGTTTATACCCTGTAGGAAAAGAAGACGGTTAAAATATATTTATTCAATAAAGTTAGTTTCATTATTTTCAAGAGTGTTTGTGTAAACATATAAATTTTTAAAAATTTTACAACAGCAACAACAAAATTTGGGAGCTGAGTTTCATAAAAGATGCTATGTGGAGACCTCATCAATAGGTCTGAGGCGTTTCTTCAATGATAAAAAGCATTGTTTTATAAATTTTAGACTCATTTTTCTGTTGTTGGTGGTTAACTGTCAAAAAGTACAATACGGAATTTCTTATTACACAAAAAATATTTTTTTATCGGTTTTAGAACCTAAGAGTTCATTCATAATATATTTTTATATAGAAGACTGAGACCAGGGGCGCTTCACCAACCCATGAGCTTAATAAAATTATGTGTTTTTTGTGCGTCGAGAAGATTTTCTTCAGTCTCTATTCCTGCTCCAGTCTGTCTATTTGAACAACTGCTGCAGTTTGTTCGTTTCGCTACTCTCCAACGCTAGGGAAACCAAGGACTATTATTTTCTAAGCGCGAAGAAAAATTCTTCGTGAATTTATATGAATCCTATATTCTCACCACTGATAATCCCTACAAGGTACAGCGTAAGCATATGAACCTTCATAAGTGTATACAGCTGTATATGCTAACCGTGGCCAGCACAATCGCATTTCCCAGCTGACCGTTGGCCTGCATGCATATTTTTTGTTCGTAGGCGCACATGCAAACCAGCATGAATGCATATGGAGGCGCGTAAGTGTGTGTTGATAAGCATTAAAGTGTGTAATTTTCACAACATTGGAATTTATGCAATTTTCTGTTATTTTCTCGAGACGTCTCGACGCTGCCACATGGCCACTTAAGAACTCGCCTTTACCTTTTCATTGTTTCCCTTCGTCACTAACACTCAGCACATGCACACAAGCACTTCAAATATATGTACTTATGTTTGCAAGTGTGTACTTTTAGGTAGTCTTAACTGCAATTGGCGAACATTTACAAACAAATACACAATGGTGCGCTTAAATGCAATGGCATAAACAAATTTTTGTAATTTAAATGCCTGCGAGTACTTGCTTATATACATACATATGTATATGATTGTGTATGTGTCTAAATGCATTTAAAATCGTTCTGAATGCCAAATTGCAAAAATTACTACGCGGGTCACTTTTTTCCTCAGTTGGTACGCTCATATTTGTTTGTTTGTTTTGTGTGTATTTTGTCCATGGCGTAGGCATTGACGTGCATTTTAATTTCAGGTTATTGTGCGATTCGTTAGTGAATACAGTGAAGGCCATGAAAATTGTGCCGGTTAATTATAGGCTACTTAAGCTGCAAATTGTATTGATTTCCTGCATTTCTACCAGTTTGGTTATATGTTCCAATTTCGATGTATGAAGATTTAAAAAAAAATTAAAAGTATATTTTCTAGCAGCTATTAACTTCCAAAAAACAATAAACTGTAGTCGTAGCTGAGAGTGTACGCGAAAACCGGTCAGAGTCGATTCGACGTCGTTCGCAGCCACTCGGACTGATGTATTTTTGGACCCACTTTGGCGCATCGTACATCGAGATCTTAAATTGACAGCGTACAAATTACATATGTGTTGGTTGTAAAAGAACTGTAGCCGCTTGACCTCTATAAGCTACATAGCTTCGCGCTATGTGCTCTTGGAAAGTTCAAAGAAGATCCGACGTTTTCGAGTCAAATTTTGTTCGGCGATGAGGCTCATTTCTGGCTCAATTCAATGGGTATGTAAACAAGCAAAAATTGCACATTTGGGATGAAGAGCAACCTGAAGAGATTCGAAAGCTGCCATTTTATCCAGAGAAAACAATGGTTTGGTGTGGTTTGTTGTCCGTGGAATCATTGATCCATAATTTCAAAAATGTTACCGGTAAGAATGTAACCGTCAATAACGAGCGTTATCGCGTCATGATAACTGACTATTTGATGCCTGAAATTGAAGTTCGTGATCTCGGAGGCATTTGGTTTCACAAATACGGCACCCCTTCACACACATATCGCCTTAATTATTGAATTTATTGAGAGAAAATTTCAGTGAGCAGTTAATTTCATGTATTAGTGCAGTCGTTAGACTTTTCATATACCTTTAAACTATATTCTATTGAGAATATGTAAAGTCTAAAGTCTATGCGGACAATCCCGCTTTGATTCAGGCCTTGGAGTTAAACATCTCTCGTGCCATTAACCAATAATCACTCTAAAGACTCGAACGAGTCATCGAAAATTGGACTCAATGGATGGACCATCTGAGATGTAAACTCGACTAACTTTTCAACTCGAAAATCTTCTAAAAATAAATGCCACGGAATGCCAATAAGCTCAAATTAAACGAAAGGTTTTTACTTTTTTCCTAGATTTATAGCCAAGCTTTAATATCTCATTAGCGAGTTTGATTACTGCTCCCTCTCTCTCTCTCTCTCTTCAGCTCTCTTGTGCGCTGGATAACCTTTTTTATCCAATTTGTTATAAAAAATATGTCCGACACTTATTTTACCCTCTACTGTAGATTTGGTGAAATTTTTCATATATTATTAGAACTTCACGGATTTGCTTTATAATTCACACTCATCTCTTCCGTAGTATCTTTAAACGATTAAGGAGGGCTTTTTATTCAAACCACGCTTCATATTTTTGAATATATGGTATATTTATCGTACTTACGTAGCCAGTTCCAACATAAGGGGGATCGTCTTGTGTTTATTAAATCGTTTGAAGTTTGAAGTTGTTCATTTAGGTAGAACTTCAGCTAATAATTTTAAAATTTTTAAAATAATAATAATTGCTATTTTTAAAGTGGTACTAGTGTAATTCGAGGGAGCATAGTTTCAAAAATATTCTAAAAAAAATATCCAAATATTCTAAAAAAATATAAATACAATAATTTTTTATTATATGTATGTATAAGCTTGAAGCAGCTGACTTCTTGAAATATTTTATTTATCAGTAAAATGGAAAAACATTATAAATAAATTTAAAAAAAATCCGTTTAGTTCATCACCCTAGTAAAAATACTAACCTAACACTTTATTATCGCTTCTAAACTTTAAATATTTGTTTGTTTTCATTCAACTATCAAAACCACAGAAACGTATTTGTATGTTCTAATCGATTTGTGGTTGCCTTTGCTTTGAAGCTTCTCTTCCAGCGGTCAAAGTAAGAAGTTTTCGACGACAACGCTGATTTTTTATGGCTACCGTGTTGTTTTTTTTTTTTTTTAATTTTAGTGCTTTTTAATATTTCTTTTATGTATACATACATACATACAAACATATAGGTATATATTTTACACATTTGCGTTTTCTTTGTTTATTTCCCTTCTCGCTTCCCCGTACGAGTTTTGTTTATAAATGTGCAAGTTCATGAAATTCAATCAGCAGCTATACCATATGCATAAATTTAGAATAAGTGGAGAATAGAAAGAGGAAAAAAGTAATAATTTTATTTGTTTTTGTTTCAGTTGGCTTTTGTTTGAATATACTTACATATAGTAATTTGCGTTATTCTTTTGTCACTTGATTTATGGCAATTTTTACGACTCCACATTATGGTTTATCCGCTCCAGTAGCTCCACCATTCTAAACACTAACTTCAAATGGGCGTTTCTTTGCGCACAAATTAAAAATAATATTATATAAAAAATCATAAATAATGAGCAAAAAGTGCTTTAATGGTTATGGGTTACTGGACGGAAGATGGAAGTCGGAAAAGACCGATCATAAAACGCCACTTTTGGAAAAATTATGAAGGTATGAAAATAATTTCCACATAAAAGTGTGATAATGCTTAGCAGCGCGCTGGTCTTTGAAGTTCTATACACTTGGAGTCATGAACTTCCACAATACAAATCTCGCGCGCTGACAGGAAATTATAATTGCCTAAGCCGTGGAGAAGTTATGACTATAATTGTGTTTAATACAAGATTATTCCCTGCTTCAAGTTGGAAATATTTTTACTTAGAATTTGCATAAAAATTTAATTGTAATAAATCCGGCTGAAATGAAAACAAGCAGTGATTTGAAAAGTTCTAAACTAGTAAAGCGTGATTTACCTCACATACGACATTTGCATGTGTTTAATTCTCAACCTGTTTATGAAAAAAATATTTTAATGTGTAGTTCGTATGTGTGTATGTATATTTTTTAATGAGTTATCTATCAACATTTGCTTACATGATGTGGTGATTGAATTGTTGAAAATGATTTCATTAAAAATACGAAAATTATTAATCACAGTCATGTTATAAATATGGCTGTTATAACTATTTTTGTATGTATGTCGAGCTTTTGTTCAGGGCACCCGCAGCCTATAACCTCCTCCGGTTTTCCCTCTACGACCCTGTTAATATGGGAAAAATTATAAAAAAATAATAATATTTACTATATACTATATTAAAATAAAATTTTGAATATAAGTGAAACTAACTGATTACTAACTAACTGATACCTACTAACGAGATTGCTAGTGTCAGAACATAAAAGTTCGAAGGTCTTTACAAAGTAACATGGAAAAAGACACATTGAAAGATGCACATACGTACATATTAACAAAAATTTACCGTTAACCCGTTTTAATGTGGGTGCTGTCACAGTCATATGACACTTAAAAATGAGTAGTAAACATTTTAAAAATTTCGTGCCCATTCATAAGATTTAGTCATGCCTGCACACATGCACACTCACCACCGCATACGTGTGTGTATAAGCCGTTCCATATTTGTATGAATGCCTGCTGTTAAGCCACAACAGAATGCAAGCGTCATATCTGTGGAGCGATATGGGTCAAATGTGTGTCAGTCGACTTTTGCAATAAGCAATTCGGATGTACCAGGAAGATAGCCATGCGCGAAGAGGGAGAAACACGCGATAAGTTCTTATTCATCCACATAAAAGGCCAGCTAAGTGTTAAACAAAACACATAAAAAAATCGGTTATCATTTGGAAAAATAATATAAATAAGAATTGTTGTTGTTGCGGCACGTTTTGAACTCGCTTTTGAAGGCGGCACGAAAGTACTCATGACTGGGTATGACAGGCAAAGAATATGTTATATAATCTGTTAGAAACTATATATGTATGTACATATATACATATGTATGTATATAGTATGCAAATGTTGGGCATACGTTTGTATATACTAATTATGTATATGTAAAGCAAAAGCGTGATTTTTTCTGAATAGAAATTAGTGATTAATTGGTATAAAAATTATTCATCAAGTGGAAAGTATACAATTTATACAAAAAGTGTTATAAAGGGAAAATATACACTTTAGAAATTATTTCTTAAGACTTCGGAATCTCTTCTTTATTGCCGCAGACACCGCTTACGCAGTTATAGCCGAGTTTACAACAGCGCGCCAGTCGTTCTTTCTTTTCACTGTTTGGCAGCAATTGTTGATTCCAAGTGTAACCAGGTGCTTCAACGAAGTCTTCCTCATCTATTCGGACGACATGACGTAGCCAGCGTAGCCGCTGTCTCTTGATTCGCTGAACCATGTCAATGTCGTCATATATCTCAAACAGCTCATCGTTCCATCGATTTTGGTATTCGCCGTGGCCAATGCACAAAGTACCGCCAAACCTTTCTTTCGAATACTCCTGAGGCCGGCTCATCAGATAATGTCATCGTCCATACCTGCATACCATATAGAAGGACGGAAATAATTAATGACTAACAGAGTTTGGCTTTGGTTCATCGAGAAATGACTTCGCTTTTCAATTCCCCTCTCAGTCCGAATTACCGCCTGGTGGCAAGAGTTATTCTGCGTTAGATTTCGATGCTGACGTTGTTGTTTGTGTTAATGTTGTTTCTAAGGAGGACGAAATTATCTACGACTTCAAAATTATGTCTGTAAAAAGTGATGTGGGTGCCTCGTCACGAGTGCGACGACTGTTTATTTCATGCCTGGAGATATTTCGCCTTGTTCCCGTTCACTACCAGACCCATTTGCTTCTTATCCTATCTGGAGAAAGCAGAACTATGATGTTGAGACCAATGACATCAATATTGTACCTTCTCGATTCAGCTCTGCAATACCAATTACTTTCTCCAGCAGTAGATTGAAGAACTCGCACTAACGAGAGTCGCTTTGTCTGAAACCTCGTTTGGTATCGATCGGCTTGGTGAGATCCTTCCCGATCCTGATGGAGCTTTTTGGTATTTCTCAACGTCAGCTTACATAGCCGTATTAGTTTTGCAGGGATACCAAATTCAGACATCGTGGCATAAAGGCAGCTCCTTTTTGTGCTGTCAAGAGCAGCTTTGAAATCTAGGAAGAGGAACGTCATGGATATCTCCAGTGACAAAAAATTCAGTTCTGTGGAATCCATTTGCTCGATTGGTTGCGCATGAGTCATGACTTATAGTAATACAGAAATGTAGACTAGCAGCTATAGTAGATATACGACTGGTCTAAGACAAAGGTTTAATGTTAATCAATAAACTTTTTTAATGACAAAAAAAAAATCCTAATATATAACATAATAACAGACGTTATTTTTACTATAGTAAAGTGTATACATACATACATATGTATATGTAATCATAATCTTTGATTTGCGCTCCTCCATAATTAGACAAAATCATTAACTTCTAATGATTCACAATCAAAGTGGTCAATAAACTCGGAGCCAATCTAAGCGCACAAATAAATTCCTAAACGCTAATTATGCTAATTTAAAAACCTCAAATGGTTCACAGAAATTTTTAGCTCGTCATGCACCAACACACACACCCACCACGCATTCACTCACTCACATATTTCTACACTCACTTTTCACGCAACACGATCAAATTACGCACCATTCTTTACGAATGAATATTTTTTCGAATAAACTTGCTCGGCGGAGCCAGAACAAAATCGAAAGGGATTAAAAGAAAAACACAAAAATTATGATAAATTGTTAGAGGCAGCACCGTGTTGTGTGACAGCCTGTCGGGGTCTGCCTCTGCGCTCGGCGTCAGTGCCACTCAAAATGCGGGTGAAAACGCCGAAACACCAGTCATTCGACAGTTACAATGAATTTCAATCACAAACTGTTGAGGGCGCAATGCTTAAGGGGCATACTTTAAGCCATACTTTACATGGTTGTTACATTCTTGAAATTGTTAAGTGGCTGAGAAAAAGCAGAGATCGTTAAGTAGTTGCATCCGATTGTCCGCAACATTGTGGCAGGGTGAGTCACGCCTGTGCAGCAGTGCATGGTAGAAGGTAAGACGGTTGCATGTAGGTAGAAAAGCTGTGCGTAAGGTAAATGAGGCCAGTAAATCAAACAAAGAAATTCCTGGATAATGACCGACAGCAATGATGAAACTTGTAAGGCAGTTATATTATGGCTTCGCAGTAATAAAGTAAAGCAGTCTAGCGCGATCGCAACAGATCATCAACGAAATGCAGCTCCAATGTGTCAAATATGTGTACAAAGCATTTGAATTGTATTAAAAAGTATGACAGAAATACGTTTGTAAATAGAAAGGTTTATTGCTCTCAACGCCTTCTTGCACCGAAGCGCAAAAGCGGCTTTATTGCATCAGATCGTGCGTGCTAAAGTGACCTATGTTCTAGTCACTTATCATTAGTCACGCAAAGCACACAAATACTCGTAAATATTATATAAATTTATTTTATGTTTGCTTTCAGCCCAATTATGTGTTTGTTGTATGTAGATATATTTGTAAAGGCAGGTTTACGTGATTTTTTACAAATTCTTGGCTTTAACGACACACCATTTAATGATCGCCGCTTTTTCTCAGCTTTTAGCGGTACTCTTATTTTCGCTTTCATATTTTTTTCTCATCGCTCGAATTGCGGATCTGATCTGGCGTTGTTTGACTTCTGCCTTTCGCAATATTGGCCAGAAGAATGTTGGCAAAAAAAAAATCGAATGAAAGCTGCTTAAACTGCTTTGACCGTTTTCCGGTGACTAACAGGATGCGATGACACTTAATACGAGAGTAAGCCTCGCTTAGAAGTGGTATAATGTTACCGTTAGAATATGTATGCATACATACTATATGTATGTATGTATTACATATGCTCTCATTTAAAGGGAAAGCAGGTCTTTAATTCTCTATTTGGATGCGAATTATTAGGTGCCTTCTACTATTGGAAGCGCTGGAGAGTGTTGAATCGAACAAACTACTGGTATAAATCACAATGGCATTCTCTGAATAAAATGGTTTCGATTAGGCAAACGTAAGTCGGTACAATAACAAAAAAACCTGTCTTTGAAATAACTCATCTTTACAAAAATAACTACAAAAGTAGCAAGTTAAACAAACAGCTGGTAAAAAAGCTAGCATAGAAAGTGGCAAGTTCTTGAAAATTTTTAAAGATATTAGGTTTAGCAGAGAACTGGTCTAAATCTAGAAATTTTTACATTAAAATAAAAGTTGGTTTCGATACGAAGAAACTTTTTAATTGAGGCTGGTTTGATACATTAGATATGGCAGAGTAGAGAAGAGGATAAACAACCAGTAAAAATTGTTCGATTTGTCACACCCTTGAGAGTAGCGCAACTGGCAAAGAACTGTTATATCACATAAACTGGCAGATCCAGATGTTGGTTTTAACAGATCTGGGACAGTAGTCCCGAGCAGACTAAATAACTGGTATAAATTAATGAAACTGGTATACATTAAATAAACTGGTATAATAAGATATAAAGTAGATTTTACGCTTTCAAATTGGAACTTAGGAAATCGGTTAAAGAGCTGGAGTAAATCACACAAATTGGTCTAAATCATATAAACTGGCATAATAAAATAAAAAAGCCTCTAAACGACGTAAAACATATGACAGTGTATGAATATCGGATATAAGGAAGTATTAAGTAGATACTCAATATTGGTGATAACCTGAAAAGACAATAACAATTCCGGGTTTCTATTCCCTTTCTTGCCGAAAGCTAACTACAACTTCAGGAGTTATTCATCTAGCTTCACAAAGTACTGCACATAACAGTCAAAGTGTGATCTCTCCGCCTTGCTGAGGATCAGACATTTAACAAAACCTAAGCTAGACGGATTTCTTTAATCGTTAAGACTATCTATGTTATCAGAAAACCATGACTATCTTATAGGCATACCTAGCATACCATTTATGTATATACATATGTATATATACATAGATATATACTATATGACTCATTACCTTAGTATACACAATTTTCTATTAAATTAAATAATAATTTCAATTCTTTCTCCTGTCTTTTATTGCAGTTTGCAAGGAATGGCTGGTACGTGAAGACAGCGCACTGGCCTATAAATTGCAGTCGCAAGAGAGTAAGTCTATATAACCCACATATTACATATACATATGAACATTTTATGACCGGTACCACTTCGCCACCAGTAAATGACTTCTACAAAGGCAATCGGCAGCGCAATGCTGTGGTACGTGAAGACTTTCCGACAGCGCTGAATGAGCAAATCAAAGAGAAGGAGGAGGCGGAGAAGCAAGTGGAAATGTATCGGCGACGTTTGCTCGAGCAGTAAGTGCAATAAAACGGCACTCGTAGGGAGTAAATTTGAAATTTTTATATTACCACAGGGAGGCACATGACAAGCGTGTTGCGAAGGATATCGCCGACAAGCTGGAACGTGACTTGCAGGAGCAACGACAGCGTGAGTTGCTAGAGAGCGAAGAGATGGCGCAGCAGATGCAGGCAAGAAAAATATCTCGACGGAAATATATATGTTTATGCTTAATTTAATTTCATTTTGCACCGTCTCTAGGAGCTGTACGTGAATTTGCCGCCACCCACACGTGGCAAGGCGCAACTGCCACCGCCACGTCCAGCTAAAGCAAGTATCTTGCAACAGAATCCAAATGAACCCTCAACATCGAATGGTAGATATTTTGGTGGTAGTAGTAGTAGCCAGCACACATCAAGTCATCAACAATTGTCACAATCACCACAAACACCACAACAGTCAGCATTTCAACCATATCACAAGCCGCAGCAACAACAACAACACGAATTGCCACAAACATCGCCTGAATCATATTTGTTGCAACAGAATCATTTCTCACAAACCGATTGTTATGTTGGCATAAGCATACAAAAGTCACCCTCGCTAACAGCAGCGGCAGCCTCTACCAGCGCCGTAGATTCACCATCACCACCAACATCTTCAACACGCAAAACCGCAAAGTCACAAGCGAACGGCAGCAGCCACTTATTGGTGAGTCCGTAAGCACCGAAAATTAGCAAAAATGATGCACGCCATTGCGGCTTGCACCTGACTTTGAGCTCACCAAAATTAACATACTAACAACTTCATTTCATTTTCATTAGCAACAACATCAACACTCATTGTCATCCATTTCGACGGGTTCGACATCCTCGGGAGGAGCAGCAGCGTCGGCAACAATAATGGCAGCATCGCCAACCGCTTCGGTACAGTCATCCTCATTTGCACATCAACACCCACACCAGCACAACCACCAACACTTGCATGCACCAGCCGCACTACAACAGCAACAAAAACGCAATGCGCTCGATATGCACCACCCAACACCTACACACTATACTAATCACTCACCAACACACACAACAACAACACCAACTGGTGTGCAACAACAACCACTACACCAACATCAGCACTCAGTTGAAGAGTTGGTGGACTACTCGGATGTTGTAGACAACATACGCCAACTGAATGGTGAGGCTGTTGGCCATGCACCCGAATCATCACCAATACACAACACTTTCAGTAATAATCACCCCAATCCATCAACTGGTGCTTTGAGCAATCGCCTGCATTCGGTTTCGAATGAGAATTTGCTTAGAAATGAACATAAATTTCAGAAACTCTCACCGGAGAAATACGATCAGCTGGTGGGTAATGATGGCGGTGGGCGTGGCGTGCCAAATGCCGTGGCCGCTGAGCGGCACATGCAAGCGCACGCCGACGATATCGAACTGTATGTGGATCCGTGTGATTATGCGAGCTTAAAGGAGATCGGACTGCCCATGGAGGAGATCAAGGAGATGAGTAAGAAGCTGAAGCAGGAGCAGAAGGATGAGGTGTGCATTTTGAATTATCTTTAACTTCAAACATTACGATTATTACTTTCAAAAATTACAGTTGCTGGCGCGTCGCTTGCAGCAAATGGAGGCGCATGATGGACTCACACAGGAAGAGCGCGATCGGCTGCTGGCGATCGAGGCGCAAGACAAAGAACTAGCGAAAATGTTGCAAGATCGCGTAAATTATTGTCTTCCATACAATTTATATAAATATTAATTATCCACCATTTTCCCGCAGGAGCGCGCCAAGGCGAAACGCGCCAAAGAAAAAGCGCGTCTGCGCAAACATCAACAAAAAGATGGAAACACAACGCTCTGCTCCTCCAATGGCAGCTCGTCAAACGGGCTACATTGCGGTCCACTATTACCGCTGCCACAGGATTGCCTCTCATTTGGCAAGCACTCGTCACATGCCGCACACTCGCCAACAGCGGCCGCTGCCAACAACTTCGCTTACGCCCCACAACCGGCCGCGCGCAATGGCTTACACATGCAGGCGGAGGAGCAGGAGGAGGCGGACATAATCGATGTGGAGGCCTACTCGAATCCCATCGATGTGCTGCACAATCAGCAACAACGCCAACAACAAAATGGCACACTCACCAATGGCAGTCTGTCGCGTGAGGGTGGCCGCCGCAGCAACGGCAGTCAACACAATGGCATCGGTGCGCATCCGAACAGCATGTTGCTCAATCGCGGCGAAGATGACATCTACACATTGCCGGTAGACAGCTGTCGCCCGGGGCAACGTCCAACGTCGCTGAACATTAGCGCAACCAGTGATGCGCATCTGTTGCAACACAACTCAATGACTAGGTAGGTTTGACGCTGCATGCGTTTCACCAGCAGTAATTGTACAATTTTCTCCACACTTTTGTTGTTGCAGATCTGAAAACTACTCCATCGATTCGCATGATTCACTAAGCAGACACGAGCTGGCGCCACGCATGAACTACTCGCAGTCGAGTACTTTTGGTATATATGTATTTGGTTGTCAGCCTAAAGCGTGTACATTTTAATGCTTACTTTCTTCTTTTTGTCTTGCAGATAAAAGCTCTAGCCCCACACCGCCTTATATGCCGATTCAGGGTACCCGACGCTCAAATTCAGGCGACGAACGGAAAAAGAAGTCGAAGGATAAGTGTACGCATCAGTGAAGCGGCCACAAATTAGTCGAATTGCTCATTTATATTACATATACATATGCTTAGTAACATATACATATACAAACAAACACACATATACATATATAGTATGCTAAGTAAATTTACATATCCTTGTTATAAACCTAAGTCCGTTTGTAAGGCAATGAAACTGCATATATTCACCTATACATATTTATTAATATACAATATGCATACACACATATACATACATACTACTCTAGAAATTATTCACCAAACTCATTAAATAAAGTCTTTCCAATTCATATCAATTTTTTAATTCACTTCTATACACGCATACATACATACATACGTACTTATTTGTTAAAGCAAGTATTGCATGACATATTAATAAGGACAAGAGTTAACAGTTAAGCCAATTTGTGTAAAGTGGCAAACAATAAAAAGTACGTATTTGGTGCGCTTAAGCATTTATTATAAAAATATCTCACACATACCTACATATAAATATATATAGTTGTATAATTAAAGCTACCTACAAACATACAACCAACATATACATATATTATAGTATATTATACATATATAAATTTAGTAGATACATATCCTATGTTCAGCTATTGTGAAATGTTTTATCGTTTACTCTGAAAATCTATTTGCAAATTGAAATTAAAAATGAATTTAAAAAAATTTATGATTTTTATTTCTTATGTCTATTGGAGTGATTAATTAAGGTTGGTATCGGAATAATTCCAAAAATTCGTTGGCTGATTTGCGATAGGGCTTGGCACTCATGTTTGCATGTTCTCCAAATGGCCAATACCTCATTTTGGTAGCTGTAGTAAGTCTGTAAATACTTTTCACGGATCCATGTAATAAGTCCTTAGTTTCTGCTTTCTCGCATCAGTTTCGCTATCCTGTTCTTCTTCACCTGATCCTGCCAACGGAGGTCTTTCCCTTCTTCTGCTCCCCCCGACGGATACTGGTTGGATGAATTACTGTGGGCAAAAAATAATAAGACTTTTTAATTTAATTTTCGCGAAACACATTTTGCAATTTTTTGTTTATGTTGGTATGACTATCAGAGACATCACTGCCAAATGTCACATCAAAGTCAAAATCATACGTGTTTACTATATGCTTATCTTTCTGAAGTACATAAAGTACATTCGGTGATTTTTGCGAGGACTGAAATTATTCAAAAAGATATTCTATTAAATTTTATGAGCGGTATCAAATTTCTGGTGCCTAAAAGGTACAAAATGTCTTCGATGATAATTGTTTGTCGCAAGCAAGTGTTTTTGATTGGCACAAATTATTCAAAGAGGGAAGGCCATCAACTGATAATCAACATGTCGACAAAAATAAGGAATTGGTGCATGGGAATCTGCGATTAACAATCAGAGACCTTACTGGCATCGTTGGAATATCGGAAGTATCAATCCATTTTGAAAGATCAAGGGTCTATGAGAAGTGAAAGCACGATTGGTTCTAAAATCACTCAGTCTATTCGAAAAACAGCGCCTCCTTAACGTCTGTGAAACAATGCTTTCCGACTTCCAGGATGTCAAGACATGTATTATTACTGGTGAGGAGTCTTGGATCTAAGCATACAACTTTTACAACGTGACAAAGGTGAGCCTAAGCCGAAAAAATTACGTAAAGCAAGATCAAAATCAAGGTTACAATGACAGTTTTCCTGGATTATCGAGGTGTAGAGCATTCAGAATTCCTTCCGACCGCCCAAAATTTTAACAAGGAATGCTATTTATGTACTATTATGCGTCGTTTGCGTGAATTTATTCGTAAAAAGAGGACAGAATTATGGGTCGGAAACTCTAGGTTTTTGCACAACGATAATACACCGTCGCATATTGCATTGATTCTTCGTGAGTTTTTTGCCAAATTTTTAACGAAAAATCGTACGCAACTACTATGGGCTATTCAGCAAACTCAAATCAACGCTCCGAGGAAATTGTTTTGAGTCGATTGAAAACATTAAACGCGAATCGCTACGCGAATTGAAGGCTATTCCGGAAATTGACTTTAACAACACGTTGAAACTATTAACAACTATTTCGAGGATTGGAAAGAGAACATTGGTAGAAGTGTATTGGAACAAGAGGGATTACTGTGAGGGCGACAACAGATTTTGAAGAATAAATTATGAATTTTAAAATTATGAACAAAACCTTACTTTTTGTTCATAGTGTATATTTTTTGGATTCGTAGAGAAGGGCTCCTGAATTAGTCAACTCATCTGCTTTTTCGTAGCCGAAAATTTTCTGTCTGTGTAAACGATCGCCTTCTGTGTTTCCCCGTAGTTGCTCAATAGTACTTTACTGACCTTCTCTATGTTTGGTACTTCGGCTTGGAAAATTTTAACTGAGTTTGGGAGAAGGAAAGAAGCAACTGAGTAACCAATCACCATTTTAGACGTAAGTAAGAGTTAGACTGA
The DNA here is from genome assembly GCF_023373825.1 of Bactrocera dorsalis. Lineage (NCBI taxonomy): Eukaryota > Metazoa > Arthropoda > Insecta > Diptera > Tephritidae > Bactrocera > Bactrocera dorsalis. The sequence continues at coordinate 110,516,992 of NC_064303.1, forward strand.
GCATGAAGTATGCATTATGACGAACAGCTTTCCTCTCTTACGCAATTTTTGTTTCATAAGGAAGTTTAACAACGATTCTGTGGTCATGGTAGTGATATGCTCACTTAGCGGACAGCTCAACTCATTCTTCTTACGGTTGCAGGACAAGCAAAAAAGGAGATGTTTTTACTGTGTTCACGTCAGGAGACTTTATTTTGCAGTTACCAATGCTTCAATTTATTTTACTCTGTCTCTGGGAAACATTATTATCTGTTTGCATCTTTGGTGATTCTCTCGTCCCAAATAAAGCTTCGATTGCTGACATTTGCAGCCAGTAATCACCCTTATTTTTCTTTTCTTCCTGCTGGAGCGCTTTTATACAATACCCATGCGAAAAAGGTTCCGGTCCTGTAGGCCTGGTTGGCGCCACTTCCTTAGCTAGATGATCATCCATCTCATGTCCTTTGTTCCCAGAGAAACTGAGTTCATATAAACTGAGGAAATACTTGAAAATTCGTACAAAAATAAAATTTAAATAAGATTTAAAGATAAAAAATTATTGATATTTGAAAAACTTATTTTTACAAATTTTCATATTGGACTGGAATATACCAGTTGATAATAACCGGTGTCTAAGGTAATAAAGAAGAAGAATGAGATAAAATTCAGCTACTTAGACCCAGAAGCTGACAAACAATAGCTGATTACTATGTTTAAAACCAATTTTGGGGTGATGAATTTTATATTTAATACAGCCACTGTATGTCAGTGCGCCTTCGGATAGGCTAAGTTTTTGTATTTTCCGTTTCAGCTGCCTTTGTCGATACTTAGCATTAAAATTACGTATGTGTTGTTTAAAAAATTAAATGAATTCTACAATCGTATGAACAGTAGTTCTTTAGAAATGAAATTAATTCTATTATTACAACTTTTTCGATTTTATATGCATACTCACATATACTTTGTTTGACGGTTGTCAACCATGTTACTAACCTGTGACTTATTTACAAATAATTTTGGAGCTCGCTTCGTGTAGCAGGTAATGTGGGCATATTTCTTATAACTTAGATAACTATTATACCTGATTATGGTGGCTTACAAAGTGTATAAGTTACCATAGTCATATCAGTTACCTACTGAACTCGATTATCTCGTTAAATATATATTTATTATATTTGACTAAGTTATTTCAATCGCAAGGCCTTTATCTTACTTTCTCCAAACTGCTGTAACAATTCGTTAATATGTATATTGACCATTGGAGCTGGAAAAATCTTTATAGCTTTTAATATGGTAGATTGACTTTTGAGCGACACAACTTAGTGCCGTTGATTGTTTGTACCTTTCATTGCGGTGATTTTATAAAAACTGCTTACAGAATTACAATGAGTTATAACATAAGCAAATCTTTCAGACTTTCATCTTCATTTTCGTTTAGCTCTTCATAACTTTTTAATAGAGAACGAAAGATTATTAAACAATTCTTTTCAGAATTTAATTTTATATTTTTGAAGACCTTCGCAAATGAAGTCCCAGTTGCCATTCTAGCTGTCAGCCTTCAATACCCTCAGAGATCATCCATAATGCTGTCATTTCTATTATTTTTACTCCTAATTACGATTTACAACTTAACTTTATACACCAAAGAAAACTCAACCGTACAAAAATCGTATGTTGAATTGTCATCGTCATATCACATTATATTAATAACCACTACAATTGAAATTAGTTGTCGAAATGTCAAAAAGGAGTTCAGTTGTTTCAATTTCAACTCAACTTAGTCGAGTTGTAAATCATTATGTGGGCTTTGTTTGTCAATATTTATTAGTCTTTAATATTTTTTACAGAATATTTCAAAATCTTAGTTTTCAGGCAGTAAATTCAACTAAAAATCAATTGCTTTAAGCCACTGAAATATGAAACAACTTCTTAGCATTTTCTTCGTATTTCATGATTTTCTTATAGTGTCTTTACCTATGCTACAGTCTCTAAAATACAAGTTCTAAAAATTCAATAATTATTTTAATGTACGCTATTATTCGTATCTCGCTCAACCTTAAATAAACAAATGAACAATTACAAGCATACTCTTACATATATAACTAGTTATGTAAATGCATTGGTTAGATGACATGAAGGATGTATGTACGCAAATGTTATGAACGGTAATGTTGTTATGGTATTACGAGTTTCACACAAAAACAGCAAGTTTGCGGCCAATACCGGAGATCAAAACTTGTGAAACTGATGTTAAAAGTCACAAGTTAGGGTCTCAGGGAATCAGCCATACAAACACATCTTAACGCAAAACAAAAACAACTTAATTATTATATATAGCATACGTATGTATGTATTATAATTAAACAACAACACTATGCGAGCATTACATACAAACTATTTGCTGCTCATTACAAAACGCAAAAAAATTTCAAAATTTTATTGAATGATTTTCAAGCACTTTTCAACTACAATTATGGTTTGTAGAGAGTTTGCTTTATTTATTTCTATTTTTTCACGTTTTCAGCTCTTTGCACACTCAAAACCGCTGCTTGGTGTCAAGCAAAGAAAGCTAGCACGTTGTATAGCATGCCGTTAATACTACTATACAACCTACTACCTCAATTTGCCAGAGAAATGTTAAACTACTGGAACCAACCCGCCCATAACCCACTAACTGTAGGTCCGAAAATGCTAGGCATTTTTAACGGAGCCATTTGTCCTTTGGTTTTTTTTTGGTTCCTTCAACACGTTGTTTACATTGACAGACTCCCATAATGCCGGTCTTGCAACACAAACAACAGCACAAGTTCGGATTTACGGGTTTCTGTTAATGGTCCATAGCGAGTATGCACCATTCTGTTTCAAGTTGTACTCTTAGTCATCCATTTGGTTGTAAGTTTTTGTAGGTTTCTTGTTTTTGTTCCCAAATACAATATTATCTTATAGCCAAACACTCTACCATATGCTGCTAAGATATATGTCTGTTCCTGACAGAGCTTCGATTTTAGAGAAAGGAATTTGTTAATTTTTTGTGGAAATCCAATTGAGGAAGTGTCACCAAAAGTGTTCGTTTTCGCTGTGAAATCCAAATATTCTATATTGACAATAATGTGTCACAGTACGACTCATCATATACCTAGATTGATCTAATAACCAGATCATATACGAATTTCTGAGGGTAATTTGTCGCTTACTATACTCGTATAACATAACCTCAAAAGAGCAATCACCACTTGAAATTTTCTTCTAATTGACAAGACCGCCATAAGCGATCAACGTAGTATAGTATTTAAAGAACCAAATTCTCATTACGATGAAGAAAATATTTGAAAAAGAAAACTAATTTCATTGAATAATTCTTGCCTTCTCGAATGTTCTCACAACATAAGGAAAGTCATACCTTAAGAGTAATGCTTTCATGATAAACGTCAGCGTAAAATTTTTCAGCTGTACTAAGGGCTATTGGGTCTTACTTAGCCTTTCACTTGTCGAACAATGAACCAGAAATTGGAGAAGACACCATTAGCAGACTTTTTTTTATACAGTTGAACGGATTTACGTAGTAGAAAGATGAACTCGGCTTCAAAAATATTCCTGTACAACGTTTTTGAATACTGAGAATACGTTCCACTGCCGTCATCTGGAAGTCATAAACAATATATTAATAATTATCTCAAATATAATATTAAACAACTAATACTTATAACAATTTTTATTGCCTAGTAGCAGTTAAAGCTTTAAGCAGACCTCGAAGCTTTGAATTATTCGGGTTCCATTCTTCCTTCTTAACTTATGCAAATCTGAGACATTCTGTTGAACCAAATCTATGAAACCTGTCCTAATTTAAAAACCTGAAAGTAAAAAAGAAAGGATATTAATAATTGCTGATAAATTCTTTTGAATACCAAACAGTCAAAAAATGTGTATATGTTATCGATTTTATACATATAACAATATATATTGGAAACTTTTTTAAAAAATTAGCTCTTATAGCGTTTCTGTACAATCCCTTGTGAATTATCACTAAATTCCCAAACTCTGTAAACTAGAAACTTATTGCTACTAACAAACATTTTTCCTTCGAATCATCTAAGCATTAGAAATATATGTACTATATGTATAAACCTGCATAACTGTGTACCTATAAAAATAACCGAAAAATCGTTGCTCCTTTCATTGTTGCAACACACTTGTGTGACTGCACATTTGTTGCAACTGTTGATGTTTCTATTACGGCAATAGAAGTCACATTAGCAACATTGTTGCACAGCTATGTTTGGCAACATAACAATGACATTAGACGGAATGTTTGGCTACATTGTAGCGCTGAGTGCCTGTGTAGCCTGCGTAGGAACATATATTTTTATGTGTCTGCAACAAAGTCTGCAAACGTGCTGCAGCCGACTATGCACCATAAATGAAAATGTGTGTAAATATGAATTTTTGTTGTAATTTCGTAGAAAAGGCAAAAAGCGCAAAGAAATTTGTGAGCAAAAACAGTGGTAGGAAACAACTGATTGAGTTGGGTAATAATAAAGCAATTGTTCTTTGTTTATAATTTGGTGTATATGTATGTACATATATGTATATATATAATTTATATTAATATATATTCATAATATATATCTTCATATATAATTATTATATCTGTTTTAGTTTCACTCCAGGGTTAAAGTTTTATATTATGAATAGGCACAAGCGTGAGTTGAATAGTATCTGGTACACAAAAAAATCCATTTTCTATATATTTTTGCATTGTTTGCCTACTATAAAGTATATTTGCATTTTTAAATATATAAAATTGGAATTTGACTTTATCATTAGAGATCAACTAAGGTAATAAATACTGCTGCAAAATCAATAACATTACTCTTGTGTCAGATTTAGAATGAAAATTTATACACGTGTAATAAATATATGTATATATATTTATATAGACATATAGATATTTATAACAGATTCGATACCATAGTGCCTTTATGAGTTAGGTATCTTACCTGCAACACAAATTGAACTAAACCTGGGATAATACTGGTTTTTGTATCCTGACACTTACGCGAGAAGTTATTGAGATATAACTCTAACCCTTTATAGAAATACTAAAACTTGTCACTAACGATTAATAAAAATGGATTCTCAATTTTATATGACTTATCCTAACCTCCAAAGAGAGATCACTATAGATGATGTTTTTCCGGTTTCATTAACGGAGATGGGAATAAGCCATGTACATATTCTTAAAATATATAAACCAAATATATATTCTCGAAACTCTAGAAAAACTGTATAGTAGGTTCTTTCTTAAATCTCAAAAATCGCTCTTTTTAGGCTGTGGTACTAGGTGTGTTCCTTAATATCCTATCTATGAGCTTATTTTACCAATGAAATCCAGAAGATATGTTAATGCACATTTTTATTTAGTCTAGAAGAAGGGGTTAAGTCAGTCTAGCATTAGCCCAAAATCGATTTTCTGGCGAAAAATAATATGTAATCGGTGTAATAGTGAAACAAAATTTTCCTGTCCAATCCGTTATACTATATAATAGTGTCTTAGCTTTCGTGTCAGTAAGTTTAAGGAGATAACATGAAACAATGAGAGTCAGCAAATCGAATTTTGTATGATGCTCGATTGGTGAAATAAGTAAAAAATTACTGTTTACATACAGAGGATCAGAGACAGACCAGAGGATACAAAGGATGCACCTCCCATTGTTTTAAGCTCTCTGATTTCAGTACAGCTTAATAGAGATTTTAAAATCAGCTATTTGGAGGCTGTCACGCGTATCTTCAAGAAAATTTTAACTGTTTAGTAACATTATTTCGAACGCCACGCGCGATTTTATGTTATTATTGAGATATTTTTAGAAATAATTTTCTGTTGATTCCTTTGATTAAAATTTGAGCTTTATAAGTCCACCATTTTGCAAAGAATAAATTATATAAACATACATTTTATTAGAAACTCCTATGACGCTTAAAATCCCCTTATTATTTTGTTTCAGATAACACGCGTTTGTAGAATCATTTTCGCCCTTCGAGGCCCTTTTGAAAAATGCGATTTCGAAATTGTGTCTGAGTTTTTCTCAGCTGTTGTTATATGAAATAAAATATTTCTTACTATCATATAATTGACTATAAAAAAGGCCAGATGCATTTAAGAAACCATAAATTCAATAGAATGCTAATATTTTTGTATCCTTAATAGTGTGTATTAAGTTTGTCAGAAGAAAACTTCGCAGACCTTATAAAATATACATGAACTAGTCCCTCAGCTTTTGAGATATCAATATGAAATTTTGAAGGCGTTTTTTCTTTCCAAAAAACAGCTTATTTGTCGGAACCACCTATATCGGACAACTATAGCATATAGCTGCCTTAGAAACTGATTAAGGAAAACTCTTTAATTTGACGAGCTATCTTCCAAAAATTTGGCAAAGGCTATTATTTAAGGCAATGCTACAATCTTCGAAGAAATCGTTCAGATCGGACTACTATAGCATATAGCTGCCATAGAAAATGAACGATCAGAGTCAAGTGCTTGTATGGAAAACTTTTTCATTTGATGAGATATCTTCGAAAAATTTCATATATAATATTGTGTTAAGCAACGTTATAATCTCAGAAGAAATTGCTCAGATCGAACCACTATAACATATAGCTGTCATACAAACTGAACTACCATATTTAGCTCTTTCATTTGACGAGGTGTCTGGTATTTGTCAAAGATAAAAATCAGAATATATAGAAGTATATTTTTATATCATTTTATACTATAAAAAATGCAATTGTGAAGGTTAGCGTTTTCCTTGTTTAGAATTATATTGAGTAAAGTTGTGAAATACATACTATGTCCGTTTGAAGTGATTGTTGCAGGAAGCATCAGCAGACTAAGAAAACAGATGACTGTGTTTACAAGCATATGTAAAACGAAGAACTTTTCTATACATAAATACATAGTTATGTACATACACATGTACGCAGTACAAACAATTATATAGACATATATACATATACGTATTTAAACAATCATATACATATATGATATACAATATATGTATATAGAAATATCAATTTATAAACATTTTCTTATATTAACGTTTGCTAAATGCATAGCAATTTATGAATAAGCCTAAGAATTGCGCATCCACACATATTTACGATCTGCTATTTACATTATATGCATTTATAATTACCAATACATACACATATATACAAAAAATAAACACATATCTGTGAACTTTAACACGCGTATGCAAATAAGTTCATTGATTTAAATTTTCAGTGTAGAATTCTTGCTATTATCTACACGTAAACACACAGGCGCACATACACACTTATATATAAATGATATTTTGCACTTTTTTATATATTATCACCTGATTTACTATGCACAACTATATATTAACAAACATAAAACAAATAGCTATAAGGTGCCCTTCGCTATTTTATGGCTGTTGTAAAAGTTATATTAGTATTTATGGACACACACACACACACAGTTAAAGTGTGAACTATTTACAAGACTTTACGGCAGTTTCCTTAATATTTTATTTGTGCATATGTGACAAACAAGTTTATTTTTGTTGTTTATTGGGTTTGTATTTTAATATTTTTTTTTCTCTCAGTTATCTGTTTCCTCTTTAGTACATGTTTTTTATTTTTCTAATATTTTTTTTTTGTTCTCTTAAATGTTTATTTTTCCTTCTTATTTTATTTTTTTATTTCTATTAATTTTTTTTTTTTTGCTCACCAGCGTATTTTTTCGCTTTTTTGTTATTTTTTTTTCTCTTTTAATTTATTATTCTTTCTCTTTTTGTTATTTTTTGTAATTTTTACTTTGTTGTTGTCTCCGAATACTGTCTGGCAATCTGGCATCTTGGGCCACACATCGCTCGCGGATGACTAAAAGTGTTGCAAGTGTGCTATTGCTGCTAGCCATTCATGCTGCCAAGCAACGTTTATACTGCCAATGCGTTCCTGTCACGTTCATGGTGTTCGACAACAATAGCAACAACAAATCGGTACATAACTACTCTCGCATACATATTTATATATCAGCTAAAAGCATATTAAATATATATTATTTGTTAGGTAAATACCTATGCACGGCGCTTTGTTGTTGTACTTGATTAATTGTTGCCCGATTTCAGGTGTAAATGATTTTAAAAGTCACTTTACAGCAAACGCAAATTATTATCGGTTCTTCCTTAGTCGGCACCTAATTTCTTTTCATGGCTCAGTTGCCATTTATTCATGTGTAAGTCACTGTTGAACTGTTTATTTGACCAACTGACTATTTAGGCGACTGTCTATCATTTACTCTGTCTAGTTATGAAATTGGCAAGAATACCTTACTGCCGGCTGGTCATGCAATGTATGCGCTTTTTCTACGAAATATATATTTTTTTATACATATATACAACACCAACAAGTAACATTGTATGCAGCACCTAAAAGGGGTGGTAAAAGGGGTGCGCAACAACAGCTTTGTTGCAGGAACATAGATTCATACATATACATAAGCGTAAAAGCCGGCCGGTTAGCTGCCTGTTTATCTATTATATACCCAAAAGCTTCTACATACATATACATATGTATGTCTGCACGTCATAAATAAAGCTATATATGTATATATATACATACATATATACAGATATATACGAGTATAAGCAACATAAGATGTGCAAAAGCATGTTGCTGTCATGTCTGGCTGGTTATGTGCCTCTTGCCTTGTTGTTTTTGTTTTCGTGTTTGTTTGTGTGTCTGCCGCTGCTGCCGGTGCTGACTGTTGACTGCTTCGAGTTCGTTGGCTGTACCTATTTTTCGTTTGGCCAGGACCTACCTCAACAAAGTCGCATTTCCACAAGTACACATCGCACATACACTCACACATACACACATAAACTTTGTATGCGGCGTATGCTTTGCGTAAATACTACACATTTTTTGCTTTGTTACTTGCTTCCTTCCTTTGTGTCGCTGCTTCGTGCGCTGTCACTGTCACTGCCGTCAGCTTCGCTGCTGTTGCGTTGCTGCACGACGCCGTTGCGCTGCTCAGCAGCTTAATTTGTTGTTATTATTTTTGTTGTTGCATACGTTTATGTTTTGGCTTGCCTGCTTTTTCTGCGCTTTCGCGGCGCTCTTGCCATTGCAAATACTTTTTACGTTTGTTTTGTTGTTGCTGCCGGCATGTTTCGAATCTTACTGCTTTCGCATGTTCTCATTGTGTTGTTGCCGTTACTTTTGTTCTTCGCCATAATATGTTGTTAGTGCTTTTGTTGTGCTTTCTTTGTGCTGCTTTTTAATTCCGCTGTTATTTCAAAAGTTTAATCCGGTTTGTTGTTGCTTTTGTTGTTATTTTTGTTTTCTTGTTTTCGCTGTTGCCTTCATCAGCGTTGTGTCCTTAACTTCTGCAGCGCAGCTCGCTCTCTTTCTCTACATCTCTCTCTCGCTGTTTTACTTCTTTTAATGGCAATCTTATTTGCTCTCTGGCATCTGTAATTTCTGCAAATAATTTCTCTCTTTAGCCGTTTCTCCTGCAACATAGTTAAGAAATCGGATATTTGCTTATGAAATACAGTTTTGGCCAAACAAATAGGCACACTAGCACCAAAATTGTTATTTAGAGGATGAAATGATTCAAGGCTTTTAATTTTTGTTTTATAATTTTTAGTGTTTATAGCTATAAGGTATGATTATATTATTATAGGATAAGTGGAAGTTGTATTACTCTTCAGCGCCTATAAATATACTTAATTTTGTTTTTGCTGTAGTCTTTCTGCAATCCAGATGCAGCTATATCCAATAGTAATACTGTATCGGCTGTTCGGGAAAAAGAGTGGCTTCTTAGAAAGCAAAGGATGTATGTATCAAGTTAGCAAGATATCTCGAAAACTGAGTATTAAATCCTCGCAGATGTTGATCATAGATGATAATAGCATAATTTTCTCTTTCATAAAATGACAAGCAGTCGTTAATTTTCATCTTTCTTCTTCATCTAAAGGTAAAAGCTTTCCCAATATGTATTGGAAATGAGGAAAAAGTTAAATAGGTTATTGAAAAATGTTTTGTAGACTCGAGTAAACTGATTTTAAGGTATTGATAAATTCATTCTACCCCTGATAGCCAAAATAAACTTCAAAATACTCAACAACTACTTCCGTGATTCATTGTTTGCTCCTCACGAAACGAACTTAGATATTTACAGACATACAAACACATACAAATAAATTACACACATACATATAACTGTGTTTTCTCTGAATGGCCGAAGTGCTTACTTGTGGTTGCATCATTTACCTGCCTTAAGTTGCAATTAAATGCGGATTTTCTATGAAAGCTTGCGAGCATAAGTAGGTTTTTGTGATTATTCCTGCATAATCTGCTTATTTATGTAATAATAAATATTTTTGTAATTACTAGAAAAAACGTCTGAGAAGATAATTAGGCGGTATGTGATTTAAGAATGCCATTTTCGAGTCTGCAAAAGGGCCTACTTTTCATTATTGATGGCGGTAGTAAAGGAAAAGGAATCTAATTTCTTTCTTTCAGGCTTTATTAAAGAAATTTTTGTGTGTGTAAAAATTTACATTGATTTTTGATTTTGTTGTCAAATAATCGACAGTGAGGCCGCAGAGTCTGTTAAAATTCACGTCAAGCGCAGGTATCCTAAACGATGACTACTAATCTTGGACTTAGCAAGTGAGCTCCATCTAGTGTTGCAAACGATCAAACTGGTCTACATATGTATGGCTTATTGGTCTACAAGATTTAACATAACCTAACCTTATCTTGATGTAAAATAGCGACCACTGGAACAATCAATAGAATCAACTCTTAAAATGGTGGCTTTATGAATCGTTTTTAAAAATGCGGTTTAGAGAAAAATGCTTTTAAAGTTTTTTGTATTGAAGTTGATAGGCCCAAACGCTTCAACAAGACAGCGAATTGAACAGAAAAATCTTTTTTTTACTATTCTAACTATTTATTTATGTTTTTAGCACCCCACTTAGTACATAAAAATGTAAATATTTTTTCATCTTAGACTAGTCTAACACATTTTTCATAGTTGATTTATGTTCAAAGTTTTGTATTTACCTTCGGTGAGGAGAGGCGTGGAAATTGTGATTAGATTCGCGTTCAACGACTTGAAAATGAATACAAGAGCACATTACATACAGTAAGTTTTCTTATCAATAGCTCACGTGAAAAAACTATTGACATCCAAATTTTAAACATGCGCATTTTTCAATTTTAAAATTTGCAATTTTTTTCAGTTTTAACAATTAATACACCTACAAACATATTAGTATAAATCCAACAAACGTAATGCACAATTACATACATACGTAAATTCCTCAACTAATCTGTCTATGACCGCAAATAGATGCCTTAATTAGTTTTCCATGAACAAATAAATCATGTGTGAGAGCCGTAAATAGCTACGGGGTGGGAACTGAGAGATGAGTGAGTGTAGAGAGTTTTGCGCTGACCACAAATGCGTGCATTTTCATGCTCTATTTGATGAAATGAAATATATAATTAATAAAATTATGCATAAAGGACATGGCCTTGCTACAAAATTTATATCACGTTTGCCATGAAGTTTGGCATCAACCTAAAAAAATTTCGAGTAATTTCTGTATATGTATATGCGAACTAGTCGCTCAATTCTTGAGATATCGGTTGGAAATTCTGCACACCCCCTTAATCCTCAAAAAGCTTATAATTTATTAGAACCTAATTGAACCATTACATCATACAGCTACCATACAAAGGAATCGCTCAAAATCAGGTTCTGAATAACAAGAATATTAGGAACAACGAATTATTAAGTTGATTATATCTCATCTACATAAATATATAATACCAAATCTGAAATATATTAACCATATGAACCCACAGAATACCCACTTCTCTGCAGAACCATTGCGAATGCAGTACAAAAACTGCACAACAGCAAAAACAAACAAATAAACATAATTATAACAGCCAAAGCAAGCACTCATATTAATGACCTTCCCCTCCATTAAGGTATAGTAAGTGCACCTACATTGCAAAATTGATGCAACATTTATGCTTGCACACATACAAATCTACAAATGCATACATGCATGAATATAAACACATTCATACGCATACGCAGGCAAACAGCTAAATCCATACCTGACAGGTACTACCCCAACTGAGAGCTACCTAAGGTGGCACCGCTGCGTATACGTAACATCTGCGCACTTGCCACTGTATGGCAGCGGGAACAAGCCGACAATTTGTAAAGTCGATTGCGTAGCTTTAGTAGGTGCTGCACAAACACTATTGACAGCAGCAGTAACAACGACAATAACAACAACAACAAAAAGCCAACATAAGCCCGTAGTTATAGTTGAAGTTTGGAGCGTGCTCAGAGAGCCAACCAGTGTGCCACAAAATATATTTTTCGTACTATAAAATTGGATAGTAAACTACTCATGGGAGTCAGCAACTCACTGTCATAATAAAGTGGCATTTTTGCTGCCAAAACTGTGGAAGCGTTTTGTATTGTTCAAATCTACTCTCATACTCTTCATCTCTTTAGTATAAATTTTTTCGCTCTCAAATAAGTTCTCATGCACCTTAACGCGCATACTTTGTAGCATATTTCTAGGCAGATAATAATTTATAGTTGTTTTGTTGTTATTGCAATTACTATTATTTCTGTTATTATGGCATTATGAGCTGCGCTCAATGCCATTGCCATGGAGCAACGTGTCTCCCTGAACTCCATTTTGGGAGTCAATGTTACTCGCTGCTTGGCGCTACAACAACAGCACACCACATGCATGAGCTCACACATAACTCCGCCTGGGAGCACTGTTTGGAATTTGCGCAGCGCACATTTATGCTGGCTTCTTGCAGCTGCCACTGCTGCTAGCTCTGCTGCTACTGTTGCCGCTGTCGCTGCTCTTGTCGCTGCCATCGCTTTGATTGTTTGTTGTGTTCGTGCACATTCGCAATGCTCACACATTCCACCATTTACTATTTATTCCATCAATCGTTTGCCGGCTACATTCGTTACGCTGCTCAACGTTGCTTTGCAGAGTTGATTAACCTTTTGCCGTTATGTTTTGCCTTGCCATTCGTGACTTTGTATTCGCGCCGCCGCTGCTGTATGCTATGTGCTGCTCCAACGCGTCCATCGTGACAACCGTTGCTCCGATTTAAAGTTGTGGTTTCGTGGGATAGGACGATTTCGCTCGGTATGCTGTTGGTCGCCTCGCCTCGCCTCACATCGCTTCGCCGTTTCGTTGCTTGATTGTTTGCCGTTTTGCTGTTTTGAGTGATTGTTTGATTATGTTTGACTGTGTTGTTATTGCTATTGTTCTTTATCGTTGTTCTTCCTATTTGAGCAGCAGTCTTTCTGCTCGTTGCTCATGTGCCGTTGCTTCTGTGTATATCAGTGTTTGTGTGTGTGTGAATTTCTTGTTTGTTAAAGTTGCTGAATGTTTGTTGTTTTGCTGTTGAGCCCTCTTCCCGCAGCCACTATATGATGCTTAGTGTCTACAGTTGTTGCTCGCATTGTTCCCGTAGCACTGCTATTTTCATATTTGTTTGTAGCCGTTTGAATGTTGTGTTCGTCTACGTTTCTTTTCCAAGCTCCTTGGGTCTTATTTAATTTTTGCTCTTTTTTATTCGGTAAGAGCATTCTACATATATAATTATATATACATATACATATATGTATATAACTGAATGCGTAAAAATAACTATTTCCTACATTGTATTCGTCTATTTTTACGATGCTGTTGTTGCAGATCTTTTAAAATTAAATGTTCTATGCGCACTAAGGACGAGAAGGGAAGCATTATTGCTCATAATAAATATATTAAATTAATATTTTTCTGAGATCATGAGTTTTGGGTTACCACACTGTGAAGATTGGCTTTAAATATAGATCTCATGATTATATTGATCAAATTTGAAATGCCGTTTTTCAGCTGGAGTAATAATTAGACTTATTCGACGGATTGGAACTGCGTCTTTTTTTCTCCACAGTGCTTATTCGAGCCTTAGCACGGCCGTCTTTAAACGCGTTTTCCTCGAAACTGTGTTTTAGAAGTCGGTTGGCAAGATTTCTCAAGAACTACTCAACTGATCGTCATGAAATTTTAAAATGGGCTTTGAGATACAATTCTTTACTCATGTAACCCCTTAAATCTATATGCTTTTAATAATACCTTTTCCGTTGTCGACTCATTTTTAGCTACTGAATGGTTTTTTCCGCCTTTTCTTCTTTATGGAATTCTTACTTTATTATTTGGGAACACATTGCGGGGACGGCTTCTGGCTGCCAAAATATCAAGGTCTTTTGACAGCTTTTTCACGGCTATATTTCTGTATTCCAGTACCGAAATTAGATGTTATATCATTGATTCTTTTTTACGCACTCCCGGAATAGTAGGACTTCGTTTTCAAAAGATGAGATTGCCTTGTGTTCTACGTAAGGATTATAATGACTTAAGCTGTTGGCGATAGTTATGCTGAACTCTTTGCTTACCAGTTAGTTACGAATATCTGCCTACATTTGAAAGATGATTGGTCGCGGGGAGCCTAACTCAGAGATCCACTATTTCCGCACCAATCAACATTAAGTTTATGTGAGCTTTGGTTCTCTAATCGGAAAAAAGGAGGTGTTTAAATAGTTAGCTTCCAAAGAAATGGTTGCGAAACAAGCTTAGCGAATACAGCTACCTACAAGTATAAGATCGTGAGGCTGCTTTGAAAATCACTTCCGAAGTTGACGAAATTCAGAAAGCTTGTGAGAGCAATTATGGGTTACTTTTGCTATTAAAACACCGAGTATCCTCTTCGAATAGCAAATCTCCAAATTATTACGATTGACATCCAGGAAGACGAATTCAAGTGAATACTTGTACTTGTATATATGTAGCTTATCAGAGACGACTACCGCAGCAAAAAGAGAGGAGAGAATCAAAAGCATCGCAATGTGACAGCAATGGTGGTAAACTTCATGCAAAGACAGAGACTCAGACTGGTTCCGGACAGACATTCGTAGATAGATAGACAGGATGAGATGAGGACCTGCATTTCCGCCTAACGCAATTACTCGGTGACCATGGGTACTTTAGAAGCCACCTATACAAATATCGTGATGACTTTATTCCATATTGTCTGAGGTGTACAGTGTGTACAGAAGACTCTGAACATGTGTTCTATCGTTGCTCTCGGTTTTCAAGTATAAGGGAAAAGCTGAATACCACATTTGGCGGTAATCTCACGGTGGAGAATTTGACTGTGCTTTTGAGCGAGTCCTCCGTAAAATGAAAAGCTGTCAGTGAAACGGCAGCTCTAATTATGTATGCCAAGGTTGAGACATTTACAACAGATTAGGCGTCAGTCAGGTTGTACAATAAATCTTCTTCTCTTCCACGAAGCAATACTTGTCCAGTGAGCCCGTGGGAGAGGCTTAAGATGAAACCGGATTAGGTTTAGCGGATTAAAGTCACGCACTACGCTTTCGCTGCTTCCTCCTACTATAAAAAAAACATGCTAATTAGTATAACAACCAGACCTTACCAATTAAATAAATAAATATATTCTGTCCTCTCAGTAACATTATACTATAATTATATATGGCATACCCCATCTTCATTTATAACAAAACTATTGTGCTGTTTGTAGACTAGTATGGCTTCCAGAGTCTTGGGCTCAACCTATACAATAAAATTAATTAGCTAGAGGTCCAATAGGCTCAAATTTATTGTTATCTCAACTTTTCTGCTGATTAATATCTAAGCTTATTCCAATCGATTTCCTGAGTTAAGTTGGTATATTACTAAAAAGCACAGGAAAATCGCCTTAAAGTGGGCCACGTATTTATATAGAAAAAAGTTACAAGTATTATAAAACTACGAAGCTAACAATCACTTAGTGCGGTTTAGTAATTAAATTTGCAAATGGAATTAAATATGAACTTAGTGCAACGTTAAAATAAAGCTACCTGTATTATATGCAAGAAAAAATATAGAGCTCGTTGTATATAATTAAGTCTACATATGTAATTTATTCATGTTTACATATACCTATACATAAATATGTATATATTCATCTTTTATGTACCCCTGCCTAATGGCGGTTTGGTAATTGTAATTGAAATTCGGTGATGAACCGAGCAAATTTCATAGTTTAACAGTGATTGGCGGTGCACCCACTGCCCTGCACACTTATCCACAAACTCACACTCCACTATCGTAGTATAATATAGTACTTGTAGGCGAGCGTTTGCCAGTCACCCATACAGCTGCCTGGGTGTATGTGTGGTGTCTCTGTGCTTATGTAAGTCAGTCAAGTGTTGTTGTTCACTTACTTCACGTTGAGCGCAACTCTCTCGACTACAACAAATGTATGAAGGAAAAAAGTTACTGTTGTTTTTACGGCTTAAAATGTTGTTGTTGCTATTGCAATATTGAAGTTGTTGCCGCTTTTGTTACGACGCCGTTGCAGTGTAACTCAATTTTACGTTGTTTTTGTAGCGCATGTGCGAGTGTATGAGTGATGGAAAAGCGCTAAGAGCCAAATGTGGCGAAGTGTGAGTGTTTGAGGGCGTATGTGTGTATATGAGAAGATATATATGTGTGTGTGTAGCGGTGTGCTGTGTAGATTTGGTGTAGCACTTCCGAATTCGCATGCGGTTGGTCGGCTGGCATTGGTGTGGGTCATGGTCTGCATGCGGAAAAATGTCAGCTGAATATTTGAAGGCAGGTAGTAGAGGCACAGCGAAATATACAGAATACTGCTATACACAATTATCTGTACATATGTGTGTATGAAAAAGCGAAAATATGTAAGCTGGAATATATATGTATAAGCTTATTTTGGCCTATGCATGAGTGGCGTTTGCCAACACATGTGTTTGTGTGTGCTCTTGCAAGAATTGACAATCGTTGTGGATTTTAATAGTTTTTCGGCATTTTTCGGCAGTGTTTGCTATGGAGTGTTTTTCCTCTTTTTCTTTGTTGTAGAAAATCGTTTTTCTTTGTTTTAAGACTTTTTCCGTTTGGTAGCCTTTTTATAGATTTTAAATACGATTTTATACAGACATCTAGATATACGTATATATTTATATTTAGTTGTGGTGTCCACCATTCTACATCTGTGCCAAGCTATACGCTTGTCTTTCTGAAGTACATAAAGTGGATTCGGCAATTTTTACGAGGAGTGAAATTTTTCAACAAAAAAGTAAAGAAATCGGTTCTTGACAACCGACTATTAAAAGTCAGAGATCTTGCTGGAATCATTGGCATATCGAAAGAATTGGTGAAAACCATTTTGAAAGATCTTTTGGGCCTAAAAAGAGGAAAAGCACGATTGGTTCCAAAAATCACTCAAGTATTTCGAAAAACAGCGTTGCGTTAATGTCTGTGAAACAATGCTTTTCGACTACCACGATGTCATGAAAAATATTCTTACTGGCAGTGAGTCTTGGATCTATGCTTGCGACCCGGAAATCTATCGGTCAATCCGTCGAATATTGTCGAAGCGATGAGCCGAAACCGAAAAACTACATCAAAGCAGCTCAAAATTCAAGGTTATGTTGACAGTTTTCCTGGATTATCGAGGTGTGGTGCACCCGGATTCCTTCCGACCAACCAAACTGTCAACTAGAAATACTATTTGAGTATTATGCGATGTTTGCAGCTGTTTGTAACAAGCGGCCGGACTTATGGGTTAAATTTTAAATTATGAACAAAGTCTTACTATTTTTTGCCCACAGTAGTAAATGCATATACATATACTTGTATGTATGTGCGCTGTCCTTACTCACCACTAGCACCACTCCACCTTTTGCAACGCAAGTATAATTGCGGTTCACCATTTTGTATGCGTTTGTAGATGGTTAGTTATCAGTTTGTCAAAATCTTACAGCAATGCCAATTAAAATTTCATCGATAAAAAAAAGCATTGACAGAAATAAATATCAAATGAAGGAGTAGCCAGCAAATAATATTGTTGTAGTTTTTGATGTATGTGTGCTTGTAATGTTGTTGTTTTCGTGTGTTTTGAAGCGTATTGTGGCCGTTTCTTCATTGCATTTTCGTTTTTAAGTTTTTTATCGGTTCATCGCTCGGTTTTCTTTAATTTCTTTCCATATCAGTTAAATACAGATGAAAACACATATAGTATATGTATATACTTTTTAGGGTGAGTCACATGTTCATTCATTTCTAATTTACTCAACTCTAGTTCATAGAGTACAATGACTTTTGTCGAACTGATATATCACTTATTTCTTCCGATGCTTTTTCAAAGTAACTATACCGAAGCCTTTCATTTGCCAGTTAGAAAGGCAGTGACGGCAAGAGAAGGACATCCCTCAGAAAGAATTTACTATCTAGATGTGAGTGTGTGTGATCGTAGCTGGGAAGATGGGCCACAGAGAAGACTGGAATCGGATAGCAGTGATTATTCGGAAGTTTTAAAAATCCGTACTGAAGGCCTGTCAACTGAAGGGCGATAGAGATCGCAAAAGGAGGACACCTTCCTCATAAATAATTATCCATTAATTTTTAAGTATGTGGGATCGTAGAGAAGAAAATGTGCCAAGAAGAGTGTAACCGGATAGCAAGGTCTATATTTGAACGTCTTGAAGGTGTAATAGAGCCAATTGGGATCATAGGTTGCATAAAATTTTTCAGGGTGCTAATGAAATATTGTTATGGTTATTCAAGGAATATGTAGTTCGTGTAAAATTTGGAAAGAAGGTAGACTGGGAACGAAGTATTTCTTCCAACATGCTATCGGTTTCGTATGTTCCCTCCAACTTAACCCTCTAAGTAAGAATTAGTCGAAGAGATTTTGGGATATCCCTATTTTTCTCTGCCCAAACCCGACCGGAACCGGGTGGTAATGTCCGGGTTCTTTGGATCTTGCCAACCGATACCAAATTATGTCGACGACCTTAAGCCTCGTGGGACTTCAAAGTAAAAGATAGGAAAGCTCATATGGTCATGGAAGTGAACTCGACACTGTCAAACTCGGCGGTTCGTCAATCTACTTATCTGTTGTCAGAGTCTCTCAGCTGTTTAAAGGAGATTAAATTGAAAAAGATGAAGGCGTGAAACTTACACTTTCAAAGAGAAGATTGAACTATAAAATGACACTGAAGGTGAGCTTCTAAAAACTAGTTTGAAGAATAAATTCTCTTCTTATTAGTCTCCAGAACTAAAAGTTGGCTTCCGTTTATCTCCTACTTTGTCTGTTCTGATGGCATCTCAGAATTAAGCACAAAAAGTGGCAAGCTTCCAGTCTTCACATCGCTAAACATTATTACTATCACATTTTTAATAAAACAAGCTTCAAAGCCAATTACAACTACACACCCACATATTTACAGCTCTACTTACGTAAATAATTTCTTTATCACATACATAATGTGCGTTAATTAAAATTAAAGCACAAAAACCGACATTACAACAGAAGGGCATAACAAAGCAACTAATTACAAAAAAAGTGAAAAAGTCAAATTGAGTGGGAAGCTGCTGCGTTGCAGTAGGAAGCAGTTCAAGGCGGCACCACGGATGCGCACATGTCTCAACGGATTCGGCAAGGCGCTACCGAGAAGGGTAACTGTTGGAGCGCTGGGAAGCGCAAGTTGTGTGGCATGCCACAAACGACAGACGAGATATGAATAAAGATATAGTTTTGTGCACGAATGTATATAAGAAATGTGAATTAAGAAACGCACTTTAGTATGTATGTGTGTGTGTAGTAAGTATGTATATGGTATATATGAGCTGCAATTCTTTATTCCTATTATTAAGAAGTTGAAGTTGAGACTGAGGGGAGGTCAATCAAAGTCGTTGAAAAGGTGCATGCCGTACAGTACTGTGTACAGTGGTGAGAAAAAATATAGCAATTTATGGGAACTCATGACGGCATAAATGCCTGTTGGTGGAATATACAGTTGTAGCTAAAAAATATTGTCTTTCAGACGTAGTATATGCGGGAGCCAGTGCCTCAATTTTAGAGACATCGTTCTTATATTGTGTTGTCGAAAAAGTCTTTTCGTATTTTTAATCAAACTTCAACTTATTTTTTTATATAACTTTAATGATATATATATAATATCATTCTGGTCGACCACTTTTTGCCATTTTTCCGCTAGAGACAATTCCATTATTGTCAAACTTTCCTGGTTTCTCGGCGAAAAACTGCGACAAGTAATTTTCACAGGCGTCTCTTGAAGCCAACTTTACTTCATTAAGAGAGTTCTGCATTGACCGAAACAAATGGTAGTCCGATAGTACAAGGTCTGGCTATATGGTGGATGCCTTAAAACTTCCCAGCCAAGCTCACCCAGTTTTTGCCGCTGCATCAGGGATGTGTGTGGTCTAGCGTTGTGCTGATGGAAGACGAAGCCGTTACTGTTGATCAGTTCTGGGCGTTTTTTTCGAACTGCTTGCTCTTATCTCATCAGTTGTTGACTGTAAAATGTAGAATCAATCGTTCGACCAGGCTGGAGCAGCTCATGGTGGATGATTTCTTTCCAATTTCACCAAACACTAAAGGTAAAAAAAAAGCTTTCGAGTCATCAATCCAGGCTTTGCGATCTTAAGTTGATAATAATTTTTGAAAATAAATTCACTATTTCTCTTAATAATCTAAAGTCTCTTAACACTAACGAAATAAAATTGAAATACTATTAACAAAAATATTTCTAAAAAGCTGCTATTAAACTGCACACCACTGTCTTCATAGACGTATATGCACGTATGTATGTACATACGCATAGAGGTCGGTTTATTTTTATTGAAAAATAATGCCATAAGTTGTCGAGCAAAGCCAACAGCAGATCAGCACATATTGCGGAGGTAGGAGCTAAAATTATATGTAACTATATGTATGTGAGCATCTGAGTACGTACAAACACGCATTTAAGTGAGTTTGCTTATTTTTCTTGCTCAACGCTGCACTGAGCGCACACACATAGAAATATAAGAATTGCGGTGTGTGCGTGTGTCTTAAATGTCGAAGAACATCGAACGCCCTTGCCCACCATTGCTGCGCGCCACTTGCATCACGCTTTGGAGCAGGCAGCGTAGAAGGCACCACACAAGCACTACGACGATGAAGCGAAAGAGTTGCAAGCGGTTAAGGGGGCCAAAACTGATATTTGCAGAGCACAGCTGCGCGTATTGCAGATGCAAAGTGCCACAGCAGCTACACACCGCCTCGCATATAGCTGCCACTGTGTGCTTAACAGCATACATATACATATGTGCATATATGATGTGTTTGTGTGAAAGTATGCGCGGAAGCTTATGTAGTACATACGAGCGCAAATATGTGCGCGCCGTGGCTGGTAGGTAGGTTGTATGCGGCAGACAAGATGCAATTTCAAAGGTCAATGACATAAACGTGCAGCATCGTTGGCAGCCGCAGCAGCAGAAACGGCAGCGAACGCAGCATCAGCGGCAGCATGCAGCATGCGCAGAAACAGCAACAACAACAAACTTGCAAAAGCACCGGTGAGTACCTCGAGCTACCAAAGTTGTGTGGCAGCGCATCGATTGGCATTGAAAGAGCGCAAAGAGTCGGAGCGCTTGCAGAAATGAGCGACAGCAATTCTCCGCCGCACACACAAAAGCATGCATAGCGTTTTTGACTTTGTAGTGGTAACTTTTAGTTAAGCTAAACTTGCATACAGTTATAACTGGTACAGGTATGTCAATACATATACCCTTTGTGTGTGTTGGTGAAAGAGTTGGCACTTCCCCGCCACACAGTGACAACTAAAAGCACTCATTCACACAAGCATGCTGAGATTCTGGTGCAACCGCACTACCATATGCAGGCATATACATATTATCATGAAAATAATATTAACATACACACACTCACATATACATAGCATTTATAAGCAGCATTTATATTTGCAAACTTGCAATCACCTTTGTTTATTTCTGCTGACGTTTGTTTCTCCTCTCCTTTTGTGTTGTTATTTTTGCTTAATGCACATACAAACATATATAAATATATGTATATGTATGTAGATATGTACATATGTATATCGAACTTTTGTTATCGCAGCCTTTGCTCAAGGGTGCATAGTGCTGCCTTGCACCGCCGCGTCCGGCTGCATCGGCATGCGTTTCTCGGCTAAGTAGCTTCGATTGCCTACTAATGCTTGGCTTTGCGGTGCGTTGTAAATGTGGCACTGCTAATAGTTGTGTACTGGAGCATGAGCCTTTGACTATCCTCCCAACACACTTGCCTATCTCAGTTGAGCTTAATTTGACGCTTCACAGTAATAAATGGCGCAACGCCACGGGAACATAATCCCTACGGTGTATGCTCAGTGTGTGTGTGTGTGTTGATGGACCTTGTTTACAATGTAGCTGCTGCTCTAATACTACTAATTACGTAAACGCCTTTGAGGTTTTTATGGTCCACAATATGTTAGTAAATGTCTTGTCATAATTTTTGGGAGCCATGAGCAATTTGCGAAAAAAATTAGCTTATAATAGCAGCTAAAGAGGAAAATGGCATAGAGAGCTTGTAGCGATGCTCAAATAGATGGTTAGCTATAGCTAAGACAGTAGGCATCTTCAAAAGCTGTTTGGGACATATCGTGCACGAAATATTGACCACAAGAGAACTATCGGCGCGATAGAATGCGCTCTTTCTCACTGCGGACAGCAAGCGCTACCGTGGGAACGCTTTACAGCGGTGTTTGTTGTGGTGGTGTTCGACTCCATTTAAGCGCCGTCGTAGGAAATTCAAAGTTTTTGTTGTTGTTCCTGTTGTTGTGGTGGCAAAAAGTTTTCCTAAAATAGCTCGGAAGGATGCTGCCGAGTTGCTAGTCCTTGACCGGTTAAAAATCCAATGACTTCAAATAACCTCACAAGAAGTAGTTTAATGGTGTTCAAACACAAATTCTTGGAGGACATTCAATTGAAAAAGCGCCTCTTGGGTGCAGATGATTTTCTTAAAAAAATCATTATGGTTTTCAAGTTGTTTTAAGGCAAAACCAAAATTATAGTGGTCCAATGGCTTCCGTTCTTGAGTGAGAACAATTTTACGCGAATGAAAGCCCAAATCCTTTCTCAAAGTCCGCCAGGGAACGTTTTAGGATCGAAAAATTGCAGACTTCAGCAACACTTGCCCGTTTTCTTTACTTCGAGCGGTTCTTTGTCTTATTGGGACCTGAACGTTATGGAAATAAATATTCGCTGGAAATTTTCAAAGAATAGCGAGCACACCACAGACCATTATTATGACCATAAAATGGCAAAAGCGCAAAAAAAACCGCAGGAAAAGTTGCAACTGGAGAAAGATTATTCCGACAATAAAACTGAACAATTTTTAAACAATGTTTTTGCGTGTATCTTTCCATGATAAAATTTAAAAAAATCGAGTTTTTTTTACATATATTGAATGTATTTATATTTGACAATATTTTCCAAACTTATGGTTTATGCGGCAAATAGTTTTGGAGATATGAGCTTACTTGTAAATTTTTTAAGATAATGTAGTGCTCTCACAAAACTCTAACCGCTGTTTCACAGATGGTGTTCGCTTAAAATTTTCATACGGCTTATATAACCATCCATAGATAAGATTTCTTTCAGGGACTAATCGAAGTCACATGATTTTTGACAATACGAGTACTTTCAACTTTTTATATCATACTGAAGGGTGAATTTTTCCTCAGAACATGACTTTGTTTGATAAGCCGGCCATTTGTCAAACATAAAAATTTTGACCAATTCTTCGTTTCTTACCTATACTCATTTTTATTAAGGGGTTAGATGGGTTTACGTGTTTCAAAAAATCGACAATTTTTATTGTCTTATGCACCTCTGGAATATTGTGCTACATTTTCAAGTTGATCCGAGTAATAGTTTCAGGCGAGATTTCTCAGGACTACTCAACCCATCTTCATGAAATATTACACAGGTCTTTGAGATACAATTTTTAAAGTCTTGGACAAAGGATTTTTTTCGATCAAAACCATTAAAAAAAAAAATTTCGCGACATTTTCACTGCAATTTAAATGTTTTTGTAAAAATGTCAGAATTCCAGTTTTTTTTCTTCGTTCAAACTCTAAGTTAAAGTTCTAACTGAAACACGTATTTTTTACTTTAGATGATCCTGTAAGGTGTTATTCAGCCAAAGCGGGCATCTTTTTCTCGAGGGGTCACCGGAAATGGCGTTGCAATGGCAATGGCCCCTAAAAGAAATAGTTTGCTCTTCTTTGCAATGCATTTTTCTGTTAAATAATACATTTGTTAGGGCTTTTAGAGCCAAATTTTTCATTTATTTATTATTTTTGATTATTTCTGATTTTATAGCTTTTACTTTATATCCAACCTCGGTTTCTTTTAATTCCACTTCATTTTAAATTAACCACTGACTCAATAAATATTTAATGGCAATATCATTTTCTGCACTGAACTGCTACATATAAGAAAATATTTTAATTTATTCACTTTTTATATTGTTTTACCACTCATTTTTAATTTCTTATTCAAATATAATTGGCAAGTTCAAGTGGCAGCAACAGCAATTGCTGGAAACGAGTTGCCGGAAATGCAATCTGACGCTTGTGGGTGGTGATACAGATGCATATATATACATACATTCATTTAAAAATATATAAACTTTTTTATCTCTCATAAGCTTCTTCTGCGGCATATTTTTACAAAAACATTCGTATGCATGTCACTGCACTACATTGCTTCCCTTGAATGCGCTTCCGTCTTCGCCGTTCGTCTCATTATTCAGCAGCGTTCTCATTCACATATATTTGCATCTTATCTGGCGAGCACATTTCTTTTTATATACAATACTTTTATTTTTGTTTTTGTATTTTTTTGTTTTGTTGTTTGTTTTTATTTGTATAAATGCGAGCAAAAGGTGCGCCTATCGGCAGCTTGTGCTTTTATGCTGACTTATTTATTCATTATTTATTTAACAAAAAGAAAAATTATCATCACTTTGCTGTGTACTCTTCATATCTGGCTACCTTAGCCAGAGCTCTGCGCAAAATGCTGCCCCCTCGTCCACACTTTTGTGTATGAATAAACGATTGGCTGTGCCTTGCGCCGCACCACCGCTCGTAGCATTCCATTTATATATGGTTTGTGTGTGTGCTGGCTTTCGCCTGCCTTCATGTTTTTGCAACTGGCAATCTGTCTATCTGCTTGGCTGCCATTATCTTGCCACTACTGATGTCGTCTGCCTTTTGCATTGTTCAATAATTTATTTTGCATCGTTGCATCGTTTGGCATCTTAATTATCTGCATTTATGTCTGTATGTTATGTTTGTGTGTGTGGTTGTGCAAATGGCAAATGGAAAGATTGCCATTAAGTGATATTATTTATTTGTGTTATGTAAGAGACATTAGGGCATTGGTGTCTATATACAAATATTGTGAGAAAATGCTTGACTTCGCAGCATTTTCAAGTATTTTCAGAATTTTTCCCAATTAGCACATTATTGTTTTTGTTTTTTTATTTTATTTTATAACTAGAATGTACCCAAATTTATACCCGCAAATTACCAAATCTTCTGTTCCATGAAGTCAATGTTCTATGGCAAATACATAGATATTTCGAAGAGGAGCCAAAGCAGGATTGTCAGACGTCTCAGTGTAAAATTTTCGGAAAATCGATTTTTTTGTTGCATTATCGGATAGTATACGCTGTAAATTCTAATTATTACGGCCGCGTTTCTTGTAGAAAGGAAACAGAGTGGGGAACACTGGAACTCCAATCTTTAAACGCGTTTTTTCAGAATGGTGTTTTTCATAGGAAGAGTTTTGAAGATACCTAGTTCCAATTTGAACAGAACATTCTTAAAGTCATTCTCTATCGCGCTATGAAAGTTTAGTTTTGCATACAAAAATTCCTATTCTTTCTCAGTCAATTTAGCTTCAACTTCAACTACTTTAATGAAAACAGCATGCGAGATAAGCCCCATAAACACCAAGTCTGCCTAAACCTTTACTCAATATACTTCATTAACAATAAAAGCTGATTTTTTATGGATCATAAAGAGATTAACAATTAAAAAAAATACTTTAACATACCTCATTAAGGCTCTCCGGTTTTTGGTTTGCTGTAAATAAAAATAAAGCAGATACAAATTTTCAATTATAATACGTTTCATGTAAATGATATACAATAGATATAAGTTTACTCAATAAGTGAATGCTACAAGCTATACATTTTTGGCTTCGAATCATTATATTTTCAAAGATTCATATATGGTTTTAAAGTCGGCTAATTTCTTATACTATTGATACCACGAAAATAATAATCGACGTATGTCAATTTTTTTTTTTTAATTTACGTATGTATATATAAATAATCTGAACTAAGGAGACGAGTTGAAATTCGAGTCTGTCAGTCCATCCGTCCGTGCAAGCGATAACTTGAGTAAAAATTGATAATTTGATGAAATGCATACATTACAAGAGCACGTAAGTAAGAGGGATTTTTAAAGGCTTCATATCAAAATGTTTGAAAACAAATGAGTTTTTTATCCCCTCCGAAGGTGGAAAATGAGTGAAAATAATTTTGAAATTCGCTATATTTTGAAATTTTTGGTAAAAGGAAGAAAGCCAATGAAATTTGTGAAGTTTACGGAGACGATGCTGTATCAGTTCGTGTAGCACAACAATGGTTCGCTCGCTTCCGTTCTGAAAATTTCGATATGAAAGATGCACCTCGCTCTGGTCGACCTATCGTTGAAAAAGTCGATGAAATTATGGAAAAGATTAACCAGGACCGCTCCATAAACAGCCATGACATCGCTAAGGAACTTAACATTCATCATCAAACGGTTTTGAACTATTTAAAAAAGGCTGGCTACAAAAAGAAGCTCGATGTTTGGGTACCACATGAATTGTCTGTGAAAAATTTAATGGACCAAATTAACATCTGCGATTCTTTGCTGAAACGAAATGAAATCGAACTATTTCTGAAGCGAATGGTAACAGGAGGCAAAAAGAGGATCAAATACGACAATAATGTGCGAAAAAGGTCATGGTCCAAGCATGGTGAAGCTCAGCAAATGGTGGCAAATCCAGGATTGACGACACGAAAGGTTATTCTGAGCGTTTGGTGGGATTGGAAAGGAATCATCCACTTTGAACTGACTCAGCCTGGTCGAACGATTGACTCTACATTTTACCGTCAACAACCGATGAAATTGAAGCAAGCAATCGAAAAGAACGGACAGAACTGATTAACAGAAAGAGCTTCGTCTTCCATCAGCACAACACTGGACTACACAAATTTTTGATGACTCGGCAAAAACTGAGAGAGCTTGGCTGAGTGATTTTGATGCATCCATATAGCTCTGACCTTGTACCATTGAACTATTATTTGTTTCAATCAATGCTTAATGGAGTAAAGTAGGCTTCAAGAGAAGCCTGTGAAAATTACTTGCCGCAGTTTCTCGCCGAGAAATCAGAAAAGTTTTATACTGATGGAATAAAGTCTCAGTTAATCTTATTTTCGGTAAACCAGCCAAGATACTGCCAATAGGTGTCTCATTACATTTAAGGGAGGCTCAAAGCGCTTCGCTGATTTTTATTGGTCTTATGAGCCAGAATATAATAGGTTTTAGGTACCACAATGGATCGGCGTTCTTAGCTGGCCAAGTAAGATCCCTGTTACGGTCGACTTCTTAACCTGAACTGAAACCAATCTCTCAGATATATTATAAAAATTTGGATAGATTTTATCCGATTTTGATGTTCGTCTACAATCGAACTTGGTCTTTTCTTCTTCTTCTTTACTGACGTAGTCACCGCTTCGCGGTTATAGCCGAGTTAAGTCCTTCCTTACATGCTTTTATTAGTAGTCTCATGCATTAAAATTTATTAGTCCGTCTTATTGCCATGACTTGATTTCAATGACACTTAACCTAAAGTTTAACCATCCCTTTATTTAAATCTCATTAAAATGTTTATGATCACATATTTAAATCTATAATTTCTTTAATGTTTGCAGAGACCTCTTCAGTTTATTTTATTTAATTTTTTTTTGTTTTGCATAATTAAATAAGAAGAATTTATTTGAGGGAAACACCTGCTTAATCGCCTTAAAATGTGTTAAGCGCTCGCATGTATGTATGTAGAAATGTGTGTCAACATCTTTTCATTGTGATTTTACATATATATTTGAGTGTGTGTGTGTATGCCTGTGTGCAGACACTTCAAATTAACGCCCACGGCGATTCACAAGCGACTAAAAGGAATCGCATAAAAATAATGAACAGCAAAATTATGGCAAATATGAACTAAATAAAAAACCAGACAACAACAAAAGAAAAACAAAAATTCACAAAACAATAAAAATGCACTTTTAATCGTTTGGCATTATTATTTTTTATTTATTTATTCTTTCTTTTTTCCGTTTTTTTTTTGCTTGCCACCAAATGCCGCAAAATGCACAACAATCGTAAAAGCTCGAGTGCTGAAGTTGTAAAGTTGTGTTAGGTTATGGTCGGCTGCGCCGGCACCCAAACACACGGCACACCGGCGGACGGATAGACACAGAAGCACAAATGCTGACACACACAAACACACACGCACTTAAATACATGCATGCATTTGTTTTTGTAATTATATGCGCATATGCACATTTGCAGTGTTTAGTATATTTCGATAAACATATTTACACAAGTATATACATATGTACGTATGTAAAAGGCAGGCATGTGAGCCGACCACAACAGCGACGAAAAGTTCAAAAGCCTATGCGCATGCTGGCGGCATGTGAGTCCGTTGAGCTATAAAATCGCAACGCGAACGAACGCGGGGTGGACGAACCCCAGCACAGACAGGCAGACAGACATACCAACGGCATAGACGCATATGTTTGTGCCAATTTGTTGATGTATTTTGTGCATGCCTGCAGCACACAACACGTTTCACATATGCCAAACACACACACAAACATATACATATGTATTAACTGTTGTAAATTATTCGCGTTGCTTTTGCCCGTAGCAGCACTTGGCTGTGTGACGCAGAAGCCGACATACCAGACAAGGCAACAACACAACTCGGCCTAGCTTGAGCTGACTAAGGCATTCTTGGGCGAGTCGGCCGACCAGCCGACCTACCAATGTAACAGACCTTCGGTGGCATGAGGGAATGGTCTTAGGCCGCGCGTCGCTGACAAAGCCGACGACGGCGCTGAAGCCTGAAATGGTGCCGACAATGCTAACAACAACAACAACAAAAATTAATACAGCGGTTCACTTTTTGGCTTAGGCACTTTAGCTGAAGTTCTCATTTTAGAAAGCGCTGAGCTGGCATTACATGGTGCAACAGTGGGGATGACGTGTGGGTGTTTAGTACTTTTGCGAATGGCATTGTTTTAATTAAGCCTAGGCAGGAACGGCGCGATATAGCAGCCGGGTAAGCCATGCAAACCTGTCTAGTTCGGTCAACTTCGGCCGGCATTAACAGAGAGTGGCACGCGAAGCTCTAAATAATTAAATTCGAGATGGCGCTGAAAATTCTATGGGAAAACCACCCACTGGTGACTCACCCATACTGACATACAAACAAGCACACCAGTTTTATTCAATTACTCTATTTGAAGTTGTCTCCAGCTATATGACAACCAAAAACAGTTCGAGGCAACTGTCACACATTCTTAAATTTTTTTAAATTTAATACAATAATTCTTCCATTCGCCATTTTTGTCTTTACTGATGTCATATAATTCCTACTACTTCGAGAGGCACAAATATTTAAACTTATAAGAAACTTTAAAAAATGTCAATGCAAAAATTGCCTGTTTGAACAACTGTTATAGTTAGTTCGAACCGCTAGACCGAAGATAGTCACAAGAACATATTTCAATGATATTTTTTTTAATGCAGATCCTTCCTTTCTGTCTTTGAAAGGTCAATACCATCGTTTTTGTAAGATTTCCGACCATCTATTATTTTTAAGTAGTCTAATAAGCCTTTTCCTTCACCTTTCAGAGAGAAGAAACCATCTAAGAGTTTTTCAGATAATACTTCTAGAATTGTAATAAGCCATTTTTGTCAGAAGTAAACCTTACCGGTAATTTCAATTTCATTTTCGAGAAGCGTCATTAGGCTTTTGGAGGTTCAGTTATATTTCGGGACCATTATATCATTATTTTATCTAAGGCAAAGTGGTATACGAAGAAGCTCGATGAAACATCTCGCAAGAATTTAGTGTTCAAATGTCAAAAAGGTTATATCCGGTTTTGAAAGCATTTTTTATTCTCAATCAAACAAGATCCTTTCAATTGACTCGTATGCCCATCATATATTGTATTGCTCACTCTGGGTTAACAGGTTTTGATTTATTTACTGCAGCATCTGTGCTATTTTTTTTCTTGTTTTTTACAGCGTTTTTCTTACAGCCTTTACATGTAGCCTCTGAGGCTATATAGAATAGTTCTCCACTTCATTGTTTATGCCTTTTGTTTTTTTTGTTTGCTCGGTTTTTGTTTTAGTCCAGTTTATTCAACGAAGCAAATATGTATTTTCAAAACTCTTCTTTCGTTGGTTTCTAAGACAATAAATAGATGAATTGTGGGCAAGGAGGGCTTTGATAATATAAGCTTATGGTTAATATTGAATTGTTTAAGAAATTTCGACTTTTTGGGACTTCATGGATCTTGCTTTGCTATTCAACCTGGAAAACTACTTGGCAACCTATCATTTTGAATTATCTTCTTAGCTTTGAAGAACGATGAACGGTCGAAAATTGATTCAAAGTATTTAATTATTTTATTTGAAATAGAAAGATCTTAATTATGTTCTCAGTTCGCTCATAGTTGAAAAGTTTAGATAGCGAAACAATTTGTATATTTCACCTAGGAGTTAGCCTTTTCATGGAAGATTATACATGCGCTGTACTAAATATATACAAACGATATGACTATTTTTAACAGTATTTAACTAGACCCTATTATATTTGTGTGTATGACTTTTGTAACTTCCATTACCCAGAGTTTACTATGTTTCACACTACTTAAACACATTTCAGTATGCCCAAATCTGTCATGTCAAGGCTGAGCAAGAAACCGAGCAACATTAGTTGAAGATATGACTGAGGCTCGCCTTAACTAAAAATAAAGCCACAAATATGTGACAGGAAGGCTAGAAGTCCATACTATGTTTTTTGATCCGGCATTCAG
This sequence comes from Bactrocera dorsalis, assembly GCF_023373825.1. Lineage (NCBI taxonomy): Eukaryota > Metazoa > Arthropoda > Insecta > Diptera > Tephritidae > Bactrocera > Bactrocera dorsalis. Next base: position 110,548,171 of record NC_064303.1, read on the forward strand.
AGTTCTATTCAGCTTTCACTTTCTCCAGCTAAATAAACTCCTTAGCCTTTAGCTTTAATTTTTTAAATAAGCTCTTTGGTATTCAGCGCTTATTTAGATGAAATTTTATTTAGCTGAATAAATTCTTGGACAATCAGCTGTCGTTCTCTTCATTGATTATATAGGGTCGATTAAACGCTGTCTTGACTAGGACATCTCCCAGCTCAAATCTCTTAGAATCCCTCAACTAGCCTTCAAATACAAACAAAAATAGTTATCTCTACTAAACCGAAGGAACTCACCGCTTTGGGTCGGAACTAGAAAATATATGTTTGTATGTATTTTTAACTGTACTTGTCAAAATGTGGGAGTTAGCTAGTCAAAGCAACAATTCCAATTCAAAGAATCCAGCCATGAAATGTAAGCCCGAAGTGGTCAAAGGTACAAATTTGTGATAAACGGTTGTCATGCTGGAGCTTAATAAAAGGCAACTCAGGTTGCAGGTTCGACTGACAATCGACTGACTGAAATTGTCAAGCACACATATGCCAATCATTTCCGATGAAACAAGAACTGTCTACAAATATGAAATCTGCATAAATGTGTGTGTTCGAAAGCGTGGCTTCAGCAGCATCATGCATTTTTAAATTAGTGCAGAGTAGCTTATGCTGCAGCAGTTGCAACACATAGTTGTATATACTAAGTGATTTATTCATGTTGCATAACCATTACCAAATACATCGAACATAGTGCCGCTGGCATAAGTCACCATGACAATTGTACAATCTGTATTTTAAAATTTTCAAGGCGAGTAAAAATTGGGTATAAAATTTATAATACAGAACGGACCAAGGGCTGTCTCTTAATGTATTGGCGGTTGTACAGCGATGGGGGATTTCGTGAAAGGATTAGGGAAAGTGGGAAAAGACAGTATTAGTAATTTTTTTCTCTGTTTATGTCTTGCGTAAGCGATTATCTACGTGGCAGAAGGTTATATTAGCTCAGAGTCCGAAGCTAATCCCCCCGACGGTTCTTTATGATACCAAAAAATCCTTACAAAGAGATGACCAGTTTCTTATTTACCGAAAAATCGCTTTGAGCCTGGCCAGTTCTTTTAGATAAAAGAAGGTATGAAATCTAAGCTGTTCCAACCTCAGACTAACACAAGCTGAACTGTCGAGATATTTCCAATATTATTATTGTTTTAATATTTCTATTGATTTTTAAAAAAGCTACCGAGTTGCCTACGTCCTAATTTTAAGTCAACAATGTGCTTACAGTGCACACTTGGTGAGGAAGAGTAGTGAAAGAGATAGTTTAGACTGGAACGATATTGCAGACGACCGAGTGTATGCTAGTTGTTGTCCAGAGCTCGCTGAGCTCAACGAAGCCCGCCGTCTAAAGTTATACCACAAGCGGACAACTAAGCTTCGCACCCGACAACGAACTCTAGACCAATATTGCGGTTATACTGTCGCAGTGAATGTCCAACTCAAGCATAAAACAACAAAGAGTCCATATTCGAAAAAGCACCAAACATCTAGTCGGAATCGGTCTGACATTTTATGAGCTCTAAGAAAGTGTTTCAATAATTTCCATTGATCCATTGACCCGGATTTGGCAAGGGGTTTTCTCAGTCGAATATTTGGAAATTCTCGGATTTTATATATAATTAGTATCCTTTAAATCAGTAAACCCAATACTCCCAAATTTGGCTTCCCTTACAGCAGTCCTTCTACCTCCGCCTACTAAGTTCTTGAGTTGGTTCAGAATGACAAATTATAACTAAAAATTTCAATAAATGCTTGAATTATTATAATTTGCTTAATGTTGCAATTAGTGTAACCGCGGCAACATGTGGCATGCGCAAATCAAATTCCACAAATGTAAAATATGTCAACTAATAACACAAGCCAATTAATTGCGCACACAACAAATTGTATGCAAAGTCAGCGGCAGCGACGTGCACTGAAAAATGCGCCACAACCAACTGACAACTCGTTGCAATGCGGTGAGCGACTGTTGCTGCTGCGACTGCTTGCTGCGCCGTTGCAGTGGCGCTGACAACGAAAGCACGCAATAAAATCATGGCCGCATTCAGTGCCACGGCCAAATGCAGCATGTGGCATGACTGTGCACAAAGTAACGTTGCACAAACGGGTTTGCACAGCGTGCCACAGGCGGTGTCACGCAACGTGGAGCGACAGTGTAGGCTCCGCTATGCACAAAGCCAAGGTACAAGCGAAAAAATCAACAAAACAAATACTCAAATGCAGTCAAACTTGCAATACGAAGACAACAAGTGCAACAAGCTGGCAGTAACTTAACCGTGTTGCATGCCGCGGCCGCCATATTAGTGGCTGACTAGTTGTACGCGCGGTTGCCTTGGCCACCAAATCAGACCGACTGCCACAGCAGCAACCTGTCTTCGTGGGCACCGGACTCGTCAGCCAGCATCGCCTGGCGCACCAACAGCAACAACACAGTGGAATTTTTGCTACGCTGTTGCAGCGAAAAATCTTGTGTTGCTAGGCATTTGCAATATGCATACCCTCCGCTTGCCACTGCAGCGCATTTAGCGGCAATATTAGCCGCTGCAATTTTTTGTTTGTTTAACTGTGTATGTGTGTGTATACGTGTGTGTAATAATGCACTCAAATGAGTGCAGCTGCAACGTGTGGCAGCCAGAGCGATTGCTTTTGAGCAGGAAATTCGTGTTTATTATGTTGTTGTAGTTTGGTTTTTGTTTTTGCCTTCGTCTCTTGCGTTATTAACTTTGTTGTCTTGACTTGCATTTCTCTTCTTGTTATTGTTGTGTTATTTTAGCCGCTGGCGACCGCAAAAATTGCACCACGTTGCACCGTGGCGGCTAACAGCCAGCGCTCGTAATGCTTTCAACCAGTTCCTCGTCAGTTTCTCAATTTTCAACATGCAACTGTGTCCGATAACGATGCGCTTGTTGTTTTTGGGATGATGCTTTTTTACTGTTGTTTATTCCCATAAATGTGGTTTTCCGACAGATTCGTGTCGACAAGTGGCAAGTTTTGTGATCTTTTCCTTTCCATTTCTTGCCTCAAGTGTGAGAATGGCTGTTTCCCATAAGCAAAATTTAATTCAATTGGGAATCGCTGAAACGGGACATTTTTCTGCCGAAGATTTCAATTAGCTATAGATTAGTTTTCGGATGAGGAATGCAATTCAAGGGTTTAGTGTAAATGAAGCGTGAGAAAAGTGGTATATACATGGGGCTGAGGAGATTTTCTGAGTTAGAAGTGTAGGTTTTTCTCCAATCGAAAAAATAATCGCTTGCTTTATTTTAAAGGAAGGTCGAAAAAATAACCGACCGCTCTTGTGACAGCGAAAATAATAAACTATGCATATTTTGTTTCAAAAGCCTAATAGCCTTTCTTCAAAAACTCTCCTACTTGACCCCGATGGCATTGTACATCTTAATAATGAGCAGCAACGGGCTTAAAAATAGTACTTGCTAGACAACCGTATACTAAAATGTACATTATGTATGGCAACTGGCTGTTGATCACAGGTAACTAAGTGCACACGGATTTTAAATTTCATTGAACCTCATTGTTTTTATTCGTTTTACGAATTCCAGTGCAAATGTAAACAATGCTGCCATTTACCTTAAAAATTGCTTTTCGGAAACATATAATCAAGGTTGTTGTCTTTGTTTCAAGTATAATCCGGTTAGTAGCCAGATCCATACAAAATAGTAATATGAAGTGGTATCTAGTATGTCTAGTTGCTAAACATAATAGGGGTGTTAGTCCCAGAGATGTTTAGCAATTGAAGAAAAGACAATACTGAGGCAAAATGGCCAGAAAATGATCCAGTAGATCAGATATATATATTGAACTCTTTCAATGATTTGTCATTTTACTTGAGAAAGAAAGTTCTTTGCAGCTAGAGAGTTTTCTTTCTCATTATCTCTGAAAACCCGAAAACGCTTTTATGCCGAAATGAAAGTTTGAATCGAAAAATCAGCACACAATCGAAAAATTAAGAGATTTCGGACATCTAAGTGTCCACGACTGCTACAACTGTCAAACTTATCTCCGTCGAAGTTGTAAATCTTTAAACGGATTTCAGATTTTCGTTTTTAAGCCGAGGTTGTTGTTTTAGTGGTAACGTAAAATATTCCCAAATATATTTTCAGAATTCTAGGTGGTGAATTGATCTTGACTACATAAATATCTGGGCCTGTTCTAGTTAATCAGAATCTAGTCTGATGTCTTCATCTTCTGACTTGATCTTCTTTAGCGCTGAAGACTACTGTTTTAAAAGTTTTTTATTTCGCTCGGCCGATCCCTGTTTTTTTGACGATATTCGAGATTTCCTCAGTGTGTACCAACTCTTTGAAACACTAGTAGTTGTAGCCAGAAATTTAAGAGTTCTGAAAAGGCAACTTTTTGGGCGAAAATCGAACAGAAACCGACTTTCTTCTTACTTATACGAAGGTACTCTTTTATATTTCTGGATTTGGATACACTAGTGCTACAATCAGAAAACTTACACTTTTATCGTCAAGTTGAACAATTTTGATGTTGTACATAATCAAAAAGTGTTGACATACGAGCATTATTTGTAGTGTTTACAGTAACTCAAAATATTCATCTCGGCTAGAAAATGGAATTAAATCGCCAAACTTTTCGCGCTATTATTATTTTTTGTAACTTTCGACGTGGATGAACTCATATCGAAGAACTTGATTCAATTGCCAATGAAGCTCTATCAAGTACCAGTGTTTATCGATGATATGATGAATTCAATAGAGGTTCCAAGACGTCTCTCATAAAGGTCGTCCAAAGTCAGCTCTTGTTCCGGAAACTATTGATGCTGTGCACAAACTGAACCAGCTGTCTTTCAATGAATCAAGAAAACTAACTACCAAGACCAAGACCGATCACTCTACACTACACAATGCGAACTCTCTCACATCGTTTGAAATAATTGCATTTTAGCACTCAAAACATCAATTTGATGAGTCATCTTATAGTCCTGTCTTGGCATCGAATGACTTCTTCTTATTCCCGCACGTAAAAGATAAACTAAGACTTCAACGCTTTTTGACACCCGAAGAGGTTGATGCATTCAGAAGGCATGTTTTGGAGATACCTCAATACCTTAAAGGAGAATATTTTGAAAAACTATAAAGCGATTTTCTATCGATACTAATATTTTTGAGCGATTTCCAATTCTAAATACATAAAATAATGTGATAGCGGTATCAAGAAAGTATTTATTTAAATGAAGAATGCGCAAAACACGTGCAGCTTTTTCGAGAGTAACCTAATTTGATGTTAACCAAGACAGAGCCAGATAGGAAGATGTATTATCTGCTTACCGTCTTCTGCTTGAACAAACTTGATCTCCGTTATACACAAATACACACACACACACACACACACAAAATGCAACAATTATGATAATGAAACTTAAATCTCCCGTCGTGTGTCGTCGCGCAGATTTATTACATACCAACGGGTACATTGTGTACCGAAAAAGTGTACACGAAGAAAAAATTAATAAATCTCCATTATTTGATATTGAGCCGCCGCCAACACACAGTCAACAACACCAAAAAAGCGGCTATTCAACGCCATTGCACACACAATCTGCATATTGCGATCGGTTCATGCTCATTGCATCTCGCCTTTCGACGACGACGACGATGACGACGACGAGAAATTTCGCACAAAAGGTAGTCAGTCATGCGCCTCCACAGCACAGCTGCCCCGCCGTTTGTCTTGTAAGTCGTTTTTGCTTCGTTTGTAAGTGCATGTTACCAAGTCGCCGTGAATTTTATTTGTGAATTAAATGCGCACAGCGACAGCACACGTTTGCATAACTGCAAATTTAAGTACAGTTATAAAGATTAAAATGCGCCGAGCGAAAAACAAAACAAAAAACGAAGAATATATAAAATGAATGAATATAAAAAATGTTTCGAACCAGAATCGGCTGCCAGGCGAATGCAACTTGCTTTCCTGCCGCCGCTGCTGCTGCTGGCGACATTGCGTTGCATGAATTTCGGCATTTCGTAAGGGAGAAATTGATATAATGCAAAAGTAGCAACAAAACGAAATTAATGCCAGTAAAAAATTGAAGAAATACGCGTGGGTATAAGAAGTCAAAAAAGCAAAGAAAAAAAAATTCAGAAAAAAATGCGCTTGGTCAACCAAAACCCCAGAAGGGAGCGGTGCATCGAGCGAGGCACGCAAAAATGCAGAGAGGCAAGCAACAACAGGAAGCGGCACAATGTGTTCCGTTGCGTCGATCGTCAGCGCTGTTGCAATACGGTGCAGTGCAGCCCGCGACGCCACCACCAACAACATTGCGGCCAAGCGGGCTCGCCTTCGAAATTCGCAGCCGAATGAATGACTCTGCCTGGTTCCTTGAGTTTTACGCATTGTTACCAGAAGTTTTTCAAACATTTTTATTATTTTTACTTGCAATTTATTTCTTGCTTGTAATTACGCCTTTCTTTTCTCGCTTTATTTCGGTATCAAGCTCGGCTTCAGCGCTGACTTGTACTCGAGTTGCGCGCGCATTTTCACTTTTCGTTTAATGCGAAATTGCTTGTATGCGTGCAACACACATGCTGAACCCATTTATACAATACAAATGTATATATGTATGTACATATGTATGTGTTTGTGCGTATATTTACATTGTCGTTCTTGACTTTGTTGTGTTTTATGCAAGTCATTCAGGTAAGAACTTTGACTTGGCATTTTAATCGATTTTCGCCATTCGTTTAAACATTTATAACTTCGACAAATATTTGATTGACAGTTGTGTCAATAGTGGACACAAGATGTCAAAATAACGGCAGTGATTAACACGTCACAACAGCAATTCTCAAATCACATTGGTATGACTGTTATTAAATTAGTTACATGTGTTTGCCAATATGTTTTGAGTTTAGGAAGAATGAGGCGTTTTGTTTTATTACTTGAAAATTGCTTGTGATTCGTTTTCAAAGAATAATTTTCTTAAAAAAAAATAAGTTATAAGAAAAAAAACATTAACTTCGACTGTACCCCATTAAACGTGCATTTTTTATAGCATAAAAGGGTACTTTTTTATTTTGACCGGTCCATTGTATGGAAACTTTATGTTATAGTAAACCGATCAGAATAATTTTTCCTGAATATTGTAGTGGTGTCTCAGACAATAATCTATGACACATTTTGTAAAGATACCTCACCACAGTTTTCCATACAAGAACTGATTCCGGTCATACAGTTTGTCTGGCAGCTATATGCTATCGCCCCCATATCGGCGGTTCCGACAAATGAGCAGCCTTTTGGCGAGAAAAGGGCGTGTGAGAATTTTCAAGACAATATCTCAAAATCTGAGGGACTAGTCGCGAATATACAAACACACAGAGAGATATACATAGCTAAATCGGCTCAGCTCGTCACCCTGCTTGATTCATTTGCCGATGATCTTAGAAAATGTCATTGGAACATGAATTCGCTGAATCCAAATGGACATTCTTATTTTAACTATACTTATATCCGAATATAAATTTTTTCTCACAACTAGTGCACATCAAGCTTTGTAATGGTATTATAATAATTGTCCACCTCTGAACTACAACTTTTTTTGAGAAGAGATGTTATGTTAAGAATTCGATTTATTTAAATTTAACGATTCTGACATTTCACGCAAATACATTCGAGATATAGAACGAGTCACCAAGAATATAGAAAACTGAGTTAAAAGTAGGCACTGCAATAAACTCGACCAAAGCAGCTCGGATGACGACATCGTTTGCCATAGAAGACGACCGAATTTTAAAACGATCTAATATTAAGACATTGGGGCGATCTGAAATTTTCTCAATAAGCATTGTCTATATATTAATCTATGGCTTATCCTTCTCTTTCACCAAAATGTATGTTTTTATGAAGGTGATTTACGGGCTGAAGTTGAGAAAAGTCGATAATTTTTTTTCTAAAATTATCAGGATCACCTTAATTGTTGTATGAAAATTAGAATTCTCTTTGCAACAATTGCCATACAACCTTTTAAACGATTTCCTAACAATTATGGTTGCATTAATAAATTATAAATGAGCACTTTGCACCTAAAAAGCTAGAAAATAATGAAGGCACCACAAGTCGTTCACTATAAACGATGAGCCATTCACAATAATACGCAATTAATGCGATATTTATATTGCAGAAAAGACACATACCCAAATTTGTCTAAAAAGCAGTGTGTGTGTATTGTTGTTACAACGGAAATTTTGCAGCGTGCATTGTCCAAAGTTATTGTCATCACCGGAATCAGCCACAACAACAACATTAGCTGTGACCGTTGCAGCAGTTAGCCGGCCATAGCCACAGTAACTGCAATAACAAACCGCTGTTGGCCACTTTTCAATATGAATGTTGTACTTTTTACAACAACAACAACAACAAATTACATGCGCACTTTTTAATGGCAAAGTGTGTTGAACATGGAATGGACGTTAATTGCAAAGTGACTTTGTGTGTGTATCTATAAACAATATACATATGTACATGTATATAGCTATGGTATTTTTGTTGCACATATGATAAGCTTACATACACATAATATATATACACGTATGTACATATGTAGGTGAAAGTAGTTGTACTCATATTTGCACTAAATATAAGCATATGCTCTAGTTTCTACTAAGCATATATGCATATGTGTGTATGTGTAAGTGCATATATGCATATGTAAATATTTGCATAAATTTGTTGTTACTCTTGTAAAGTGATGACATAATTTAAATTAAACGGATGGCAGCCATTAAAAATAGTTAGCTTCTTGGCACACTCTGACACAGCCAAGAGCTCAGAATAAGCTCAAATACATACATATGTATACTCGTATATGTAGGTACAACATACATATAGCACATACATCAAATTTCATTAAATATACATAATTATATATGTACATGAGTATGTAAACAGTTAACTGAAATATTTACAATAAATCTGTTGTAATAACAAATTGAAATGCCATTACAAAAAGCACTTAAACTCAAAAACAAAAAAAGTTGTAACAACAATAATAAAATAAAGTACATTTGAGTAATTAACTTATCACGAAGAGTAATGCGACTTTTAATTACAAACAAAAACGCATGTATATGTGGGTCATAAAGGTGAAATTTATAGCTGTAAAATACAATTTTACATTAAAAAAAAATTTTTTGAAGCAAAAGCAATAAGTCATTATTCACATAAATATTTCAGAATTATTTATTTTACAGATTCCGTTATTGCCTACACGCGTGCAAAAGTTCAACGCAAAAAATTCGTCAAAAAAATTTTTATTTTTGTTGTAACGGTGTAAGCTATTTTTGTAAAACGGAACGCAGCAGTAAAATAAAAAGTATTTTTTTTGTTGTTATGACAAAAAGATATTTAAAAAAATTAATCAAAATATTTTCGAAGAATTCGGTCGACTTTAATCTCATGAAAAGCCGGGTTTGGTGCAGTGTCATATATATTAAAACGTCATGGGAATGAAACAAAAAAATAGTTATTATGGAGATGTTCTTCCAATTGATTGGGCCATTTCGTGATAACACGTTCACCAAACTTGGTTTTCAATAAATCGATTATGACATTCGCTGTGTGAATTGTGGCGCCGTCCTGTTGGAACCACATATTGCCCAAGTCCATATCATCCGACTCAGACCAAAAATATTCGGCGATTCCTATTCGCAAAAACGTGCCGTTCTTGATCATCAAGAAGAAGTACGGCCCAATGACGCCCCCGTCCCATAAACCGCACCAAACCGGAATTTTCCCGAGATGCAATGGTGATTTATGGAGTACGTGACGATGCCATTCAGCCAGAAATGCGCCTCATCGTTGAAAATAATTTTTAAATGAAAATCCGGATCATTTTCAAGTTTTCACGAACTTACGATGATTCTGGTAGTCAAGTGGCCTCAGTTCTTGGGTCAAATTGATCATGTAAGGATGTAGGCCAAAAACTTTGCACAAAAGTCGCCACAACGACATCATAGAGATGCCCAACGCTTGAGAACGACGTGTGAGAGACTGATTTGGGTCTTCCTCAATTAATGCGCTAGCATCAGCAATATTCTCGACACTACAGGCACTTCTTTGTATTACTGGCACGGGAACACTTTGCGCTGTGACTGTGGATTCAAATTTTTCCACTAGAGGCTCAATTGTTGATCTGACGGAACGATTGTGACTACTATAAATCGAACTTAGCGTATCTTTATATCTTTCCATTATGAATTGGCAAAAATTATTGAAGAGCAATGTCGAAAGAGCATTGAAAAAATAATGTCGTTTGCTGTCTCTATAGCGTCCTTATTGAAAACCCCGTTATATGCGTATTGTTAAATTTTTTTCCAAATTATTTATATTTTGTATGAAAAAGAAAACCTGTTTCTAATATTTTGAGTTTTCTTGGTGGGAGTTGTGTTAAAAATGAGTATCACCCTAATATATAATATTATCATTTCAAAATGTGTAATACAGTGCACGTATAAGGACCACCTTAATTTGGAAAATATATTTTTTTCATGTATTTTAAAACGAACTACATGTGAGGATCACCCTAATACCATAGATGGAATAATTTTTAAATAAAATATAAAATGAAAAAAAATATGCGCATTTGTAATATTTTGATTTTCCTTGATGCTAGTTCAATAAAAAATAAGTGCCACCCTAATATATAATATGTATATATGAGGATCACCTTAATATGAAATTTTTTTTTATGTATTCTAAAACGAACCACACGTGAGGATCACCCTTATATCATAGATGGAATAATTTTTAAATAAGATATTGAATGGACTAAAATATATACAATGTATGGTAATTCCTTAAAGTATAGGCATTTACTATTCCAAATGGATCATAAAGCTTAGCTGGTAATAAAATTAGAATACGGTCATTATTCTTGCCAAACTGTAATCCTAAGCTACACTCAGTTTAAGGGCCGGTTTCTCAATGTGTGTTTAGCAGCCAATTCTCAGTTCAGTGCTGATTAAAAACTGGTTATATCCCGAAAGAAAGAGTCTTGGTTAAGTTAACCAGAACTTAACTGGCAGATGGCTGCCAACCCGATAATAAGAACACGGCTATAAGTGCATTAAAAATATCAATCTATATATCCAGCAGCTTTGTTATCTTTTCAGAATGAAATTACGAATTTACGAGTATATACTTATCCATACATACATATGTATATAGCACATATGTAATATCCATATAGATGAAACTAACTAACCTCCATATAGATGAGCTGAGGAAAGCGTTGTCATTGTTTCACGTTCATTTTTTATTTGTTTATTCATTTTTGCATTCGCACAGCGTTCGTGCTTCATTGCTGTGTGCGCTTTATATTTGTCATCGACCGCAGTCTATTTTTTGCCTGCACTTCCTATTATTAATGCTGTCATTACAAAATTTACATATATTTGAGTTTTTGCTGTGGTTGTTGTTGTCGTTGGAACGCAGCAGACAATGAATTGGAAAAAGCAGACAAATAGACAACTAACGGATGCATTTCATTTCATTCATTTGTGCGCCATTCAACAAGCCAGACAGACAGACGGGCAGGCAGGCAGCCAAAGCCACAGTAGGGCTCACACACACATAATTACACACATGCATAGATATTAAATGATATGTTGAAACACACATTGGCTTGCAGTTAGTGTGTCATCCGTCAGCCGTGCTGTCAGTTAGCCAGTTAGTCGATTAGACTGACATTTATCAAGTGTGACTGTGTCAAGGGATGTCAATACAGTTCAGCGCATCCTACGTACACATACTTATAAAGAGCACAAAAAAGTCTTTTGTGTTCAGGTTTTTCTATATTTTTCAATATTTCCATGTGTGTATGTATGTGTGTGTGCTGGCGAAAATTGTGTCGCCACACACATTTGCATAGAATTCAGTAATAAAATGGCAATTTAACATTTTTCCACACTCGTCTCAACTTGCTCAACCCACATCCCCCGCTGTTTAGCATTTCCTCTTGCTCATCTCATTCGTTCGACACATTTCAAATCACCCATTTTTAATGAGCGCTGCATTTTTCAAGCAGAAACTAAAAACGCCGAGATGATGTCATCGCCATCATTTTCATCACTGTCAATCAGTCAGTGCTGTCAGCGTTGCGCCCCACTCAGTGCACCCACCCACCTATTTAGTGAGCTTGTCCATTTTATTTCGCAAGGGTGCAGGTTTGAGTATTGCGAGCGTGTGCATAATTAATTTTACGGAATCAATAGTAGAACACATTTGATTGTCTACATGCAGCTCGAGCAAAATACCTATAAGACATGTGGAGAGAAAAATTAAAAATGAGCCCGCTCTAAAAACGATCTCATATTTTCAAAATCCGTCTGCTTCAACAAATAACAAAAATTCGCCTTTAAGCGCTTGAGGGCCGAATATCTCTGTAGATCATCAAATATGGATATGAAAGCTATGGATGTTGATAACCAAGAGAGTCGCTTGTTCGAGTTCTTCTTCTTTTCATTGCCAGGGTTTTTTACGTGACCGGTCTCAACCCAGCGCACAACACTGGGGAGCTGAAGAAAAACACAAATCTTCTTCAGTTGTCTTGTCCTTCCCTCATTAAATAAAGATCAACAGTTTTGGAAACGTAACTGGGTGCCTCTAAACTGACAAGTTTTCACAATATGTTCACCATAGTTCATGGCTATTAAGAAATTTGTAGATGGCTCGTGGATGGCTCGCCTTCAATTAGTCAAATTGCGGGTCTTATTGTCGGGTACGTTTCATAATTACAAACCTTTTGATACAATGAGCTCTTTCCAACAAACTGAGCTTTGAATTTAGGATTCGTTCCAGCCTTATTGGATTTCATAATTCCAAAGCTTTTGATACAATGAGCTTTTGTCGACAAACTGAGCTCACAGCTTAGTATTCGTTCCAACCAACACACATGATTTCAGATTCATATTGGCTTTCATAATTTCAAAGCTTTTGACGCAATGAACTTTTTTTTTGACAAACTGAGCTTTCTGTTTAGCTTGCTTTGTTTGCTGGATAGAAACAAATAATTGAAAGTATTTACTGTACACGTCACATTTTTAATTCATTTTGAAAAGCGGTGAAAGTTCAGTTTGTTTAAAAAAGCTCACAACGGTGAAAATTCAGTTAGTTTAAAAAAGCTCACATTTTCACGTTATGGTGAAAGCTTATAGCGGTGAAAGTTCAGTTTGTTTAAAAAAGCTCACAACAATGAAAATTTAGTTAGTTTAAAAAAGCTCAGTTAGTCTAAAAAAAGCTCACTTTGTCTAATAAAGCTCGGTTTGTCCAGAAAAATTTCCCTCAGATGAAAGCTCAATTTGCTTAAAAAAGCTTATAGCGCCAGAAGACATTAAGCGATTAAAACCTGTTATGTTTTGCATAAAATGTTTGAAAGCTGAAGGTTATAGAAGGCAAAATGGAAAATTGCCTGAAAGAAGATGATGAAGAATATTTCTATTCACTTCTTCAACAGTTATTTATAGAGCTTAAAATTAAGTGTAAATCAAAGATGTCAACTAACTAACACTTAGCTTTGTTTACTTGAGGCGATAATAGCTTTATGTCTACTTGTAATTTATGGCACTAACATTCCTTGTCATCAATTTTCCCACACTCACAACTTAATTGCAAATTGATTGATTGTCGATGCAATTTTTACATTTTTGTAATTATTTCATTTGCTGGACAGTTTTATTTTCTTTTGCTTTGCTTTTCTTTTGTATGACAATCACAAATTCTACGATTTCCACGCTTTCCGAATTTTTCACGCTTCCATTGAAGATAACCGATTTCAATCAAATTCAATTATACACTACTACTTCAAACACTCGTTCGCCGCACTCGCTCACTCACTTACACATATTCGTATGTGTGTGTGTGTAATGAATAATTTTCGCGACTCTCTGCGATGCAATACTCCATTAAATTTTGCATGACTCAGACAAATGTAATGCGCAACAAAACGTTTGAGAACGCCAAATGCAATGAATGGTGTGATGAGGCAAAGAGGAAGTACGCTCGAGCGATATGAAGAGCATATTGAGGAAAATTGCGGAACAAAGAAATGAGCGAGAAATCCGCGGGCAAACGGTGGAGAGGAGTGCAATTTTGAGGCGATATTGCAGAAAAGTTGGGATATAAAGAGAAAAGAGGAGATGTAGAGGAGGAGACGTATTAAATAGGAAGAGCGATATTATAGATGAGGAAACACACTCGAAGCGCAGCAAAGTCAGAAATTTTATGATCTAAAACGTTCACGCTTGACTAGTCAGCGGTTAGAAAAGCATGAGAAAGGCGAGTAAAGGTCTATAAGTAGAAGAGAACTGCCTTTGCTGCATGTATAAATAAAAACTTTAAATGCCATAGCTGTTCTTGTGCTTGAACTTGACTACGCTCGAGTCACCGTCAACTATTCCTTGCCGCCACGTCGCCTTTGCTGCACTTTTCTACGTACTAGTTGTCTGCCGTTTCTTTATTCTTTCGACTCACTAGTCTTCGTATCCCACTTTCATACATTTCATTGCCGGCAAGCACTTGTCTGCCTCTACCGACTGCGCTAGATTCGCTCAACACGCCATTTTCCCCACACACACGCGCGCGCAGACATGGCGCCGATCGTACAACGAAGCCGCGATCGGCCAGCGAACGTATGTGTGTGTTTGCTAGCGCATAGGAAATAGCAAAATGTAGATTTGTGTGTGTGTGCAATTGTGAGCAGCGAAAGGCGAATTTGAAAAGCGACCACAGCGAAATATGCTTTTGCGTCTGCCATGCTTTGGTGGCTGGGCAACAATTTATGACATAGCAACAGCAGCACCACTTTAGAGGCAAGTACATACAGATGTTGTCATGGTACAAAGGCACTGCATAACCGGCTAATAGCTTTCTACGTGTCTGTAAGCGGGGATATAAGTGAGTATTTGCAGAAATTGCTGATCTGGCTGTGAATTTCAGAAATATGTACATATGTATGTATAAACGCCGGTATGTATTTATATATGTTGGATAGGTTAAACTTTTATGACTATATAAGAAGTGGCAGCATCTAAGTGGCTAGACTCTTTCTTTGTTAACCATTCTAAGCCATGAATTTATAGCTTAATGCTCAAATACATACATACATGTATAATTACATACATATATTGCTGTCTATAAATGTAAGGCTTTATTGTTCGCTAGCAACACGCCAGTATGGCAGCAGCGTCTGTGAAATGGTGAAAGCCGTTAAAATTTCAAATTTCGCTAATGTGGAACGCTGCCACAAGGAATAAGCAAATTGGCAGCAAACAGCCACATATATATTTTTATGTACTATTCATGTAGTTATGTATATGTAAAACCGATTTTAGAAGTTAGCATATTACCGCTTTTAGATTAGCAGCGTGAACCGTAAAAAAAATTATATTTCGTGTGCTAAATAAGATTTATGTTCAAACATGCACTAAAACATATACTTATATACATTTACATAATTAACAGTTCAGCTCCCAAAATGAGTTGCAGTAAATACAGAAATTTATGTAGGAAACTCTATTAAATTATTTATGATCGCAACCTACTTTCTTAATGTCCATTGCTTCAGTCGCTTCCTTGGCGTTTCTTGGCATTTTTTTTAGAGCGGTTTATTGTTATTGCAATAGTTGTACACTTAAATTTATAGCACCTTCCACTCAATTGGTTTTGCTACTGAGCATAGACGGAAATGTTTGAATTAAACTTTTACAACAAAAAGAACAAATGATTTTGAATGAAAAAAGTTACTTTTTTGCCAAATCAATTAAAATTAAAAAAAAATTAAAAAAAAAAAATTCTCAACATTTTCCATGCCATTTTCCTCTATTTCTTTCAAAAATTTATTTTCCAATTTTTTTTCTCAAATTTTACAACTGCGTATTTCTTAACGGTTCTCAATGTGATATTTCAAATATAATTTTTTTGAAATCATAAAGAAAAGTATTTTTTCTTACCATTCGAACACAATTTTTGAAAGCTTAAATTAGTGAAATAAAATGTTTTCGAAATGAAAAATAAAATTTTCTTTCAGACTGTATATAAAATTGTTTTTTTTTTAATTTTTTTTCAAAATTTTTTGATTTCGAAATTTTTTTTGAAATTTAAAATAAATTTTTTTCTCAGACTGTAGATAAAATTGGCTATAAATGATTTTTTTTTCAAAATTTTTTGATTTCGAAATTTTTTTCGAAATGTAAAATAAAATTTTCCTTCCGACCGAATTGTAAAATAAAATTTCCTTCAGACTGTATGTAAAATTTATTATTTTAATTTTTTTCAAATTTTTTTGAAATGTAAAATAAAATTTTCTTTAAGACTGTATATAAAATTGTTTTTTTTTTCAAAATTTTTTGATTCAAAATTTTTTTGAAAAGATATATATATATTCAGAATATATGTATGTAAAATTTGTTATTTTTTAAGTTTTTGTTTCTTATTTTTTTTTTTGAAATTTTTTCAAAACCTTTGTTCAAACTTTCTCAAAAATCCTGAAATAAAATATTTTTTCACGATTCTCAATTATTTTTTTGGAAATATGGGGTTTTTTGAACATTTTAAATAAAACTTATTTCTTAACGATTCGAAATCAGCTTTTGAATGTTTCCATTTACGAACAAATGTCTTAGTTCTATAATGATAATTATTATTTATTTTAGGAAACATTTAATTTCTTGTATGTTATTTTTTTACATTATTTGTCTAATTTTTTCAAATTTTTCACAAAATAATTAATTTTTTTTAAATCCTTTACCATTACAGAGCAAGATAATTATTAAGGATTTTCGAATAGAACACATCAGAAACCAAACTATTTCTTTTTATAGAGAAAGCAAGACAATATTGTACTAACATATACAGCACACACACAAATACGAAATTGGTAATTTGATGCCAAAAGCGCATTGTGGAATACTAGAGAAACCATGGCAACGTCATCGATGGCATTAACTAGCAACCAGTTTACGATATGGTTCCGATGCATATGTTTAGATAACTGGCTGTATGTATATATGTATATGCATGTGTGCTGGAAATGTGTGTGCATGTCAGATTTTCTCTGGATTTAGCAGAATTGCCAACAAGCGCTAGTCCATTGTTAGCCGCAGCATCGCATTTAAACCTCATAGGCACAAATACATATGTACGTATTTGTATATGTATGGCTTAGCGAGCATATAATGGATTTCTATGTATTGCTTCTTGCTGGAAATTTCTAACGATTCTAACAATCTACAAGTAGTTCGTCCATAAAGCTGCATGGTAAACTCGATAGGTAATGCAGTGACTGTACAATATTGCTAGCCGGCAGTATTAGTATTGGGTGACTGTTTGTGGATTTCATAGAAGGTGCCGTTTGTGGATATACTCGTATTGCTGGGAAATTATATTCGTTAATCTCGAAAATTAATTTTGGAATTACCTTTAAGCTGCGTAGTTAGCTTCTAATTGATAAAGAGATTATGGGAAGTAAGGTTAATATTATAAATTATTTTCCTACAGAAAAAAATTAAGACTTCTTCTGAGGAAACTATAGCTTTCTGCTTCCATATCCCATAATTTATACCCTTAGTATATATTTTTATATATTAGATAAACTCTTGTTCTTCTCTAAGCCGCATACACAAATTTTTAATTATTCACGAATATTACTCATACGCACTGTCAGTACCAGTCTTGGTTATATGGTTGGATATGGTATGCTGCGACTTTATACCTTTTCCAATAAACATTATTTGAATTATTCAGAGCTATATTTGTCTTCTGAAGTATATGTTATATATCTACATATATCAAAACGTCATTCAATCTCTGCTAGAAGGATCACAAGGCGACAAGGTTATATTGAAGAAATAATAGAAGAAATATAGGTTAGTCGAAAAAGTATTTTCGTATTTTGTCAGTAGTTGTCGTTGTAGTCGGATATCACAATCACATTGTGTCATACCATATCTATTGGAGAGGTGAGATTTTAGGTTTCATTTAACCATAAAAATTTAGTTCGGAGAAGTTAAAAAAAGGTACAGCTGTTCAAAAACGATTGAAAATAATGAAGAAATTCGCTAGATTTTAAAATTTTTGTATAAAAAAGGAAAGAATGCTATGCAAGCAACCAATGAAATTTGTGAAGTTTACGGAGACGATGCTGTATCAGTTCGTGGAGCACAACAATGGTTCGCTCACTCCCATTCTGGAAATGGGAAAAAGGGCAAAAAGGGGTCGACCAAAATGGTACATACATATTTGTTTCTTTATTTATATTATTTTATTAGTAATACGAAACGACTTTTTCGCCTACCCATTATAATGTAATCATTTATTAAAAAGAACCATGTTATTATATTCTCTTATTATCCTCTAATAAAGTCGAAAATTACAAGTGCTGCCAAATTTTCGGCACCAATTAAATTTCAGGTTGGGAAATAAGTGTTTACCTACCTCAACATGTCCTTATTGTTTTGTGCATTGTTATGCTGATATTATTTAATTAGTGTTTCGTTCCGTTCCAACATATATTCGAGCATATTTTCAGTAGAATTTCGACGGCGCTTGCACCCCCACAGCATGCATACAAATACAACAGTACAGGCATATAAATGTGGTGGCTGCATTGGTGGAGACTCAGGCTTACTCAATCGCTGCACAAATGTGAGTGCAACAACACACAAACTAAACTGCATACATATGCAAGTCAATGCATATGTATATCCAAAGCCTACATATATTCAACTCTAACTATATATAAATTTATATATATTTATACATATGTATATAGGTATATATGCTTCGGTATGCACATAAATATATTTCCGTTCGTTGACGGCATCCTCTTTGCACTTGAACTATTATCCTTTGAGGCCATCCTTTTTCGCACACGGCAAAAGTGTACACAGTAGTTGCATTCGCCGAGGCCTTGTCCTCGGCCAATGTACGAGTCCTGACAGTAGTTGCACGAATGCTGCACCGTATTTACGAAGTCACAAAATTTTTCAAACTAACAACGAATAGTGCAGCGAGTTAACGAAACGAGCGTCCATTTTTGGTACACCAGCGTTAACTTAACGGTAAATAGTAGTGACGAAGGCAAATAGTGTAGAGCGCTGCATTGCATTGACTTCGTAGTTGTAGAAAAGTCCTTGCCATACGTGTAGTACAAGTGTATGTATGTATGTGGTTCATGGCGTCCTCAGCCACTATTTTAGTGTAGTTTTCGCTGGTGCTTCTTCTTGTTATAGTTTTGCCGCACAGTTCGTTGCTCGACTACTCGTTAGTTCTTTGTTCGTTGTGTGTTTATGCTTTTTGTGTTGTTTTTTTCTTGTTTTCTTCACGGTTTAAGGGTGGTTGGGGCCTGCATGTTAATTTTCACCAAATACATTCGGAAAACAGCATTTTGTTTTGCCTTCACCCAGCTACGTTGGTGCTGCGCATGTGCATAGTTTTTGTTGCAATTTTTGTTGGCAGGGTCAGTTTTTTGTTGCACTTTCATATATGCACCATTATATGGGTATATATAACTCTTTTCTTTCTCTACTATTGAATCGAATCAAATATTTGATGTACATAAGCTTTAATTGTTTTATCGTAATTGCGTAGTAGTTTTTAGTTTGGTTGAACAGTTTTTCACGTTCCATCTGCACTTTGCAATTGTTTTGAATTTTAAGAAATTTCAAATCATATTTTTTTATTTATTATATAATATTTTATATTATTTAATGTCTTTTATATATGAGGTTAGGTTGAGTTTTCTTTTACTTTTGTGAGCTTAATTTCGGTTTATAAGTTATTTTAAAGTTTTTAGGCACATTTTTTAATATTATTTAGTTAATAATAATTATTGTGGTATTTTTTGTACAATTTAGTACAAGAAAAAATCCGAAAAAGATGGAAGCTAAGTTGTCATGAAAGAATGAGAGCTTAGGAATGATTCCCCTTTCAACAGAAAACAAATACAAAAAAATATTAGTTTAGTCATCAGAAACAATTTTTAGTTCTGTGAAGAATGAAACACAATTTTTCTAGTATTTCTTAATACAGTGAGAGAAATTATATTTATAGATATTATATCACCGAGGTCATTAAAAATTATATTCCACAGGAGTTTCTAAATCCTCTTATTTCAGGATTTCTATATGACAAACTCGCCCTTTGCTTTCCATAAGGCTGTCAAAATTACTCATCATTCATCATCATTTCAGAATTATCGTGGTAAAAACTCACCACATATTGCAAATTCACCATATATGGCAAACTCACCACACATTGAAAACTCAACATGAAAATACTTTTTTTTTATTAACGAAGCCGAAAAAGCAGAATTAGCATAGTAGGAGATTAATTATACCAGTAGGTGTTTCAGATAAGGAAGGCTATAGAAAGTATGGGTATAATGTCAATAGTATTAAAAGCTTTGCAAATCAATACATTTCCGAAATTTGTAATTTAAAATTCACCACGTTTTACAAACTCACTATGGAAGCATATTTTATTATTAAAGACAAGGATATATAATAACTTTGTAAATAAATACATTTCCGGTTTTCGTAATTAGAAACTCACCATGGAAGCATTTTTTTTGTTAAAGACAAAGATATAGAATGACTTGGCAAATAAATACATTTACGAAATTCGTAATTTAAAATTCACCACTTTTTACAAACTCACCATGGAAGCTTTTTTTTATGGAAGACAAAAATGTAGAATGATTTTGCAAATAAATACATTTCCGGTTTTCGTTATTAGAAATTCACCATGTTTTACAAACTCACCATGGAAGCATTTTTTGTATTATTAAAGCCAAACATGCAGAATGGTCATTGTTAAAGATTAGTCATAAGAGTTTCTATCAGAATTGCCACAATGGCGTTAATCGCCAGATAGGTTAGAGTCGCAGTGGAGATCACGTCTACTTGTAAAATATATTGGAACTCACAACTTTAAACCTCGAGATGAATAAGCGGGAATTAAAATAAAACATCTAAGTGGATTTGAAATGAGTTCAAGGTGCTTTACGGATTAATGGAAACCAACTATTTGAGTTTTGTAGTCTTCCAAAGGACTATAGAATATATATACACTATACATATGTAAGTGTAGCGATGGACTATAGAATCAATCGTAACATAATATTTTATTTGAATGATATAGTTCCTTATACAACATATATACGTACGTATTATTTACTGACCAATAAAAGCATTAACCGAAAAATAAAAATTAAAATATTAGGTAGCCGCAATGGCAAACTATCTTCCTATTCATTAACTTTTCGTTTAATGTGATTTGATTATTATGAGTTTGTCAAAGCTTTTTGGTGTTTTGCCATTTTTTGTCTTTTATAACTTCTACTTGAATTACTTCCTTTATTCTATGGCAAAATATTTTACTCATTTTGTTCCAACTTTATGACATCAAGGCAGTGAGAAAAGATGGCTCTTTTCAATTTCCCACGGTTTTCTGAGCGCTGCATACATGTATTTTAAGAGCTTAGCATAAGTTCTATGACGAATTTGTATTTATAACTTCCTGTCTTTCTTTGCGCCATTAAAAATTGTGACTCTAAATATTATGGACCATAAAGAATCGCATGAGAGCATGTATGTTTGCATATATAAGTCCATTTGCAATGGTAGTAAACGCTAGAAAATGCAGTTTAATGTATGGCTGTGACAAGTATAGGTAGACAAAAACAATGTTTTTGGGCACTTCATAAACGTGAGCACCAAAAATTATGGAAATGTGATGAAAAAAGATGTTTTTGCTGAAGTAAATTATATGCAATATTTTTTTTATACGAAATATCTTTTGTGTGCAATATTTTCAAGCGAGCTTTTAAATAAAAAAAATATCGGAAGAAAACGACAAAAATGGATTTTTGGTTGTTAGGTTGTTATTAGACAAAGCATTAATTAAAAAGTCAATAAATTGAGAAAACTACGTAAAGAACTCTTGTTATTGCTTTTTCTGCATATGCACCAAAAATGATACAAATATTGTTTAGTACTATGAAGTCTATCAAAAAAGGATGGTGATTATTCTAACTGGTAGAAAATGTGTATCGTATGTACTCAAGACTTATAAACATATTAAAATTTCTTGTAGAATTGTAGATTATAGAAATTAAGTATATCACTTTTTCTTTGAAAATATACCAAGCTTTTTACAGAAATTTTATTGGTAGTAACTGACGGTTTGTCAAGAGATGAGCCATGTGTAAAGTTCACACAAGCAAGGAAAGTTCTCTGATCGCCATTTACTTAGGAGTGGCCAGAAAGGATTTTTTTACATAAGGATCAAGCAGTTCACGACTTCCAGTCTTGGACCAAGTTTTCATTCCATTTGAAAGCGAGCTAAAATGAGAAGGCGATCCATCCCTCCCAAGGGTTGTACGCTGGGTTTGGGAACCGCTACGTAAAAAAACTATACCGATAAGAAGACGAATACAGCCTTTGCTGTTGTTAACTGAGCAGGAGAAAAATTTTCTACTCAGGATGTTGGTCATTTGTATATATGTACATACATATGTATATAGCTACCATACAAACTGTCCGATCAAAAGCAAGTTCTTGTAAGAAAAATAATTTATTTGGCAAGTTATCTTTTCGGGAATTGGCATGGATTATTGTTCAAGTCATCGGTACAATCTTCGAACAAATTTCTCAGATCGGGTCACTATAGCTTATAGCTGTCATACAAACTTATGGATCAGTATCTATTTCTTGTATGAACAGCTTTTTCATTTAACGAGATATATTCGCGAAATTTTGCATGGATTATTATGCGAGGTAGCACTGTAATGACCGAATATTTTTTTCGGACGGACTACTATACCTTATAGCTGCTATACAAACTGACTGATTAAAATTCAAAAAAAGTTGGTTTTATATCCCTTTAATGCTATACGAAAAGCACCTATGAAAGGTATTACAGCTGATTTTTCTTGTTTTCATTGGATTTATCGGCACATTTCTTGGCCTTCCTTTACATTTTTCAGTTACTTAGTGCTTTACTATTTCATTTTAGAAATCTTATTTAATTTATAATTTATTTTCAGTTTTTTTTTGTTCATAATTTTTTCTCTAATTTTTCTCATATTTTAAAGAATTTTTTGATAAATTTTTAATTTAATTTCTCAAATCAATTATATGAACTTTTAAGCTAACAAAGAACAAAAGTTTACGATAATGCAAATGCAACAATATCAACAAACAAACACTTCACTCCAAACAACAACAAAAAATGCAAAAGCATATACATATGCATATGCATATGCACATAATCATCGACACCGCCAACGGGCCTTCACTTTTGGCCACAGTGTTCATGCGCGTTGACAGCCACTCGCTGCGGTGTGTATACGGCAATTTTTCGTTGTTGTTGTTGTTGTTGCATAGCTATGTGTTATATACGGCTGCAATGCTGTTGTGAGCCTATTTTCATGTTGTTATTGTTTTTTGTTGTTACTGTTTTTGTTTTTGTCATTATGTGGCTGCCGCTTGTTGTTGTCCAAACAGCAAGTGCAACATTTACGCTTACGCTAGCGCGCTAGCGCGCTTGTGTGTGTGTGCGTGTTCGTGTTATGTGCTTTTGAGTATTTGTTGGTACACAACCCTTTGCTCGCTGTGTTGGTGCGCATCTATGGCGGTTGCCTATGTATATTTCATAATATCGACACAAAATCGCATATGTGTTTATGTGTTTGGATATGTGTTCGCAAATAAGTACATGTGTGTGTATGCGTTAGCATATACTTGGCTGCCAGTGTATTGGTATGCCTTCCATGTGTATTTCAAAGTGCGACAGTATGTGTGTGTGTGCGTGTATTGGTGTTTGGCTTGCAACTGACTTCATTTCCTTTGTCGTAGGTCAACGAAAAAATTCTTTCACTGCTTCCGATGCGATTGGAGTTGGTTGCAACGAGTAAAATATCTAAGAAATTCTCTACCAAACGGTGTGTATATATGTTGTGTGTGTGTGTGAGTGCGAATTGCCACTTTGGCAGATAGTAGAAGTTAGATTCGAAAATTATGTGAATTTTATTGCCAAAACATTTTTTTATTTTTTCGAAAATCTCATGATATTATTAAGCAGAGTTTTAATTACTTTTTTTAATTTTTATTTATATTTATATTATATTTTATATCTTTACGGGTATTATTTTTATAAGCATGTATAGCTTTTAATTTTTATTTCCTCATTTATGAGCTTTTTATTTGTATACAAATTTTTTCTCATTAATTTTAATTATATTTAAATTAATTTTTCTCATTTTTATTGTTTCGTAACATTTTCAAAATTTTTTTTGCACTAAAAAATAAACTCACATTTAGCGAAATATTTCTCTTTTTTTTGCAGCCAGTTTTTTGCCTTTTGCTTTCTCGTCTATGCACACTTTTATCACATTTTGTATCAATTTCAATTTGCAGTTTTCCGTTATTTCAGAAATTTTTTGTTGTTACTCACTTAACATTGCACTTTGTGCCAGGCATGAAAAAACATAAATTCGCGTTACATTTTCTTTTGGCTTTTTTTTTTTTTTTAAATATGCGAGCGTTTGCAGGTCTGCCCGTGTGTATGTGTAACTTTTCAATCAAACTTTCGTGCAGACAACCTGCCAGTTAGCTGGCTTGTGTTAAGTTCATAGCAGCGCACCGTCACCGTCAGTCATCGTATACTTAGTCGCCTAGTCAGTATAGTCAATTCGTCAGTCGAGCGCTTGGCTAGTGTGTTGGTTTAGCGAGCAGCTGCTGCAGCGGTGTGCATGCACTTTTCGTATTAGTTCAGTGCCAACGTTGCAAACGTTTCAAAGTCGCGCTCCATACTGAAAAAGGGTAGAGAAATTTTTCGCATTCGCCTCCAGGTTAGCCAGCCAAACAAACTCACCAGAGACCCAGTGACAGCGCCTGTGCCGGTGTCCGGGACGGCGGCGACGACGGCAATGCCGAAGACAGAGACAGAGCTGTTGAGCATTGCAGCGCAATGCCAAAGCGGTAATGGAGTGCTGACGATGGCAGTAAGTAGCAGAAATTGTTTTGAGCGCGCACAGTGGTTAGAATTCGTGGCGAATTCGAGAAATTTAATAAGCAAAAAAGTTAGAAAAAGTTAATGTTATAGTTAGAGAGTTGCTACACACGTGCTCTCAAAATGTTTGACAACCTCGAACTTCACCCGTTACGTATGGAACTTAGACTTGGACTACAAATCAAACCAATGCACATTTTTGTCAAAATATAAATGACACAATAACTTATGTTTTGTGTATAAAATATATTTTACTTCTGGAATATTATGTTTACTAATGTCTCTGTCTAAAGGGAATTAACCTTGATCTACTTCTCTGAGAACAATTTTAGCTAAGCGAATAACCAATAAATCAGTTACTTTTGACTTTTTACGATATGGGCCTTGATCTCAAATTATTGTTAGTTAAAATGCATTAAGAGGTTAGGTCGATCTAGGAGTTTGAAAATCTCGATTGTTTTTCTTCAGCTTAAAGTAAATTTGGGGGTCCGAATCGCAATCGGGGAGTATCGTTCATATCTACCTGAAATTTTAATCTTAGCATCATATTGAGTTTATCTACCAAACGATGGACAACTTTTTTGTCTTTATTGCAATGTTTGTTTTCACCAATCTGCTGTTAATTTCTTCGATCAAATATTGAGTTTATTTGCAAGTCCCTCATTTTTCGAAAAATCGTGGTAAAACTAAAACAATCCCCAGTTTAACAGCAAATACTATCTAGATCACCATCGTCTTCTTAATTATTTTTCATATATCACAAGTTCCTAGATTATCTTGACCGAGGTGACTCGGTAGATTTTTTTGTACACTCAAATGCATATATAATAAACCATGAATGATAAAAAAAATCGATTGCTTCTCCTTTTCCCCAGAAAAAATTGTTAAATTCAAACGGCCTTCTATGCGAATATGAGCGCAAACTCTGTAAGACACGACACGAAACATTATTTTTTATCTGTGAAAGCTCATATTATAATATTTGCGAAAAACTCTCATAGCATTCGCCCATTCCTCAAACAATCAAGAAAGTCCATTATTATGTTTATTCAAATTTTTAGTTCCAGAACTTCCATCAAAGCGATTAATGCTAATTTTATATAAAAAGACAAAGAGAAAAGGCCACAATTTTCAGAAATAAATATTTATTATGCATCACTGTAACGAGTAAATGCAAGCGACAAAACAACGAAGCGAGCGATGAATGCGAAAAACAACACCAGCAACAATAACAACAACTGGGGTGCATAGCCACAGAGGAAACGGAGAGTCGTTGACGCTCGAGACCGAGTGACTTTCGAGCACAGTGACTATTCAGCACCAGAAATGACGAATTGCAAATAAGAAATGAAAGGGTGGCAAAGAAACGAACTAAAAAACAGCAAAAAAAAAGTAACGAGTGCAAGTAGAAAAGCGGAATAGACAACTAGACAGGCGGATGAACGAACGAACGGTTTCGCTAAATGAACGGATATATGGACTTACGCTTGGATCGTAAGGTGCCTTGGTTAATAGCAATATTAAGCAGGCGGAGTGATCGAAATATGTATAAGTAAGTGTGTAGGTACATGCGTATGTATGTATGTATGTGTGTACCGAAAAGTACAAGTTTATCGAAATATGTACTGGCATGCAAATTATGCGAATAATTAGCAAGTACATTGAGATAAATATATATTTATATACTAATATATTGATACATATACATATATATGTATGTATATGTAGGTATATAGCATCACATACTTACACACAATAATGCAGCTACAAGCGAACTATTGCCATTTTTAGTGCACTCGTGCATCGATTATCAAGAGCGTCAGAGAAAAGAAAAACAAAACAACAACAACAATATACAGAACGGCAAATACAAATATGGCAGAATTTAAATCAAAGCAACTGCATTGGTGCACCAAGTGCAATCAAACAAGCACACACTCACACCAGCGCGCACCTCACTAACACTTGCAACGGCCGCTACTCAAGCGTTCGCCGCGACGCGCACACATACATACATATGTAAACAGCATAGATACACGCGCTCATATGTGCAATGTTTTGGCGCTTTGTGGGTGCATTGCTCCGCTCTACGCGCGCGTTCCATGCGCATTGCTATAGAGGCACATGAGCGGCGCGTCGCAGCAACCGCCTACCGCCTACCACCACGCCGGCAGCGCTAGCGGCAACCTTGCGACTCACTCGCACAGCCGCGCCTCGTCTAGCATCCAGCAACATCACCTGACTAGGTGCCACCCCACGCGCCGCTGCGCGCTCTAGCATGCATTTGTACGCCACTCGCCGCTTGCTGTTTTTTCGTATTTCAGTTGTGACTCTCCCGTACGAGTTGAGTGCGCAAATTGCAATTCTTCGCCGTTTCGCTGTACTATTGTTCTACCGTCCCTCCGCAGCCGCACAGCCGTCTTGGCCAATCGCGTGTGCCGCCTCCATCGCAATGTGTGTTTGCGTTGTGCCAATTGTGCTCAACCCGTTGCATACCCTTGACTGCTGCATTGCATTCCATACACATACACACATGCAAGTACGCGCGCACTCACACACATATACACATACAGCCATTTAAGTGCGCCTGCTCTTCGGCGCCCAGTCGTCATTATGGCAGAACTAGCAATGTGCTCGCTCGTACGCCGCTCGTTGTTGCTCGAAGTGCCGTGCTGATAGCGCTCCCGCTCGGTGGACTCGGTAAGCGACTTTTTTCCTTACATTTGCGTTGTTGTTACATCACTCAGTTCCACACCGCCAATGCGCAGTTAGGGTTCTGCTGCTGTTGTTATTGTTGTTGTCATATAGTTTAATTATTTCTTGTTCTCACTGTCGACCGTCGACCGTCGACTGTCAGTTGTAGTTGGTTCGTTGTCTTGTTGTTGTTGGCATTGTTGCTTTGCACTTCTACTATATAGTTACTAGTTGTTGTTTATTATTGCATTTATTGCATAGGCAATAATTGTTGTTGTTGTACTTCCCTCATGCATTCATGCATATATTTGTTCTTTGTGTTTGGTGTATCTCTGTTGTTGCTATTGTTGTTGCTGCTATCAATGTGTGTTGTTTTAGTTGTTGGTTTTCTTTTAGTTTTATTCGATTTTTAGCTTTTTGTCGTCTGCATTGCGTCGTAGAATATCTCAGAGATACTAATACAGATGCACATACACTCATACATATATACATATGTACATACAAACATTTTCATACATACATACATTGATATGTTCTGCACTTTGTGTCGTTGCAATTGCCAAAGCGCGTACGCTAAATATATTCAACATACGCCGACAATGAAATCACCATTGACGACAAAAGCAGCGTTGCATTTTCAATTGCATGAATTACGCTCGCATTATGACTTTTGTTAATCGCTGGTGTACCGTCATGAAAATTTGTTCATAAAAATTGAATATAAAATAATGATTATTCTAATCGGTTTAAGGTCGAACTAAGAGTACTTGTAATTATTATATAATATTATGGGTTATTATGAAAGTTTTTCGACGACATTGTTAATAGGTTTCGTTCCGACAGCTGTTTCATGATCTTAAGACTTGTTTCTTCGCTGTTTATTCTCAGCGAGTTTTTACTCTACAGCCATCGAATGGAGGAAAAAGTGTCCGAGATTGACACGCCGTCGATTTTCTTGAGAAATTATCTTTCAAAAGTCTGGGGGCTTTGTTCACAAATGACTTCAGAACGATTTCATTTTTGTTTCCATAAAAAACATCTAAGTTCTCCTGAAAAAAACCTTTAGATAGTTACTTGTAGCTCTCTCAATACATAAAAGTAAGAAGTTTAGTACAAAAAACTTCGATATTTTACAAAATATAATATTTACCTACAGTCGTTTAGGATTGGATTATGCTATACAGATTAAGAATAACTACAACTCGAGCTAAAAGACCTTCTCAGGCACTTTTTTGATTGTATGACTCAATATTGCTTAAGGAAGTGTTTAATGAAAGAGTGTCCAACAATCAAAAAACAAACAATATCTTACAGCTTTTCTTCGATTAAGGCGAAAAACGCAAGCAGTGTTTGTGCTTTTGATACTTTAACAGCTAATCAGGGTTTCGGCAATTCCGTTCTGGTAATTTTGATGTTGAATTTGATCACACGAAACTTCAATTATCGAAGAAATAATAGAAATCGTATAGTCCGACCAACATGTTATAAGGCGTTGCCCATGGTCGCGATGCAATCCTTGCCCATCTAACATATGGATTCTACAAGAGTTAACGAACAAAACCATCTTAATTCAAATCAAAGTTGAATGTAACTAGCCAGACTTATTATTTGAGATGTCTCAAATCTTCATTTCTCGTGTTTGTATTTGTATTGAATTTTAGCTTGAGGCCTGGAATATAAAGGAATGAAACATCAAAATATAGCCTTGCTTTGATGACAGGTTTTCTAATATTTTCCTAGTAATAATGGTGATTTTATTGTTAAATAATCACTGTTTCGTACTCAAGAGTTTACCACGAAGAAGTAGAAGTGATCTGCATTCAGACGATCTCCTCGAATATGACGAAATTTTGCGGAAGTAATCACGGTAAGCTACAGTTCTGATTTGTATTTTATAGATTGAATTTAAATGGTCTTATAATATTGGCTGAGTTAATAGACTGCGACCAACTCAACTCATTTATAGGTATTATCATATATACACAAATAGAATCTGTGTAACCACAGTATATTGTCCCGTGGCGGTTGCACTTTTTCAATTTCTTATTGAGGTTCAAAAAAGGTAAAAAAAAAACCGTTTACAAAACAATTATTTTTGATTGTTAAAAGTGTAGCCCCAAGGCGCTAAACACCAATAACATAGGTACAGACGTGTTGCTGAATTTAAACTTGGTCATACAAGCCTTGAAGACGATCCACTTGAAGGACGTCCAAAAAACCCATCAACACCAGAAATCATAACCAAAATGTAGGATACGGTTTTGAAAGATCGTCGATTGGCTGAGAGAGATTTAGTAGAGGCTCTACACATTTCATTAGGCAGGGTGAGCCATATTTTAAGTGAAATTTTCGGTTTTAGAAAGCTGGGTGCACAATGGGTGCCGCATTCGCTAACAATGAAATAAAAACACATTCGAATGCGACATCTTCGGTAACATTTGGATAGTTTTAGAAAGAATAAAGTGGATTTTGTGCGTCGATTCGTCACTGTGGATGAGACATGGGTCTATCAGCATGATCCTGAATCAAAACAAGAGGATGAAAAGTGGTGGGAGCCTGGTTGTTCGGCTTCGAAACAAGTTCGTGTCGAAAATCGGGCAAGAAGGTTATGGCATCAGTTTTTGGTGATGCGAGAGGAATATTGTTTGAGAATTACTTGTAAACTGGTAAAAAAATTAACTCTGAATATTATTGCAACCTTTTTGACCAGTCGAAGGAAAAAATTCGAGGACCCGGTTTGCAGAAGAAAAAATCCGTTTACATCCGGACATTGCACCGTGTCACAAGAGCATTTTGACAATGGCTAAAATCCATGAATTAATGTTTGAATTGTAGGAGCATCCACCCTCCTAGCGCCTTCCAAGTGTTTCCAGAACTCAAAAAATTTATGGGTGCAAGCTTTTTTCATTAAATGAAGAGGTCATAACGGCTGTTGTAGCTTATTTTGCAGACCTTCCGGATTCTCACTTCAGGGATGGGATCCACAGATTGGAGGATCATTGTAGCAAGTGTATTAATGTACAGGGAGAGTATACTGAATAATAAATGTATTTTGAATCATAAACTTTTGCTTTTCTTATCAAACGACAAAACTTATTGAACAACTTGGTTCATCGCATAGAAGATGTTTGATAGTCTCCTCCTTCTATCTCCTACCTCCTGACAACTTCTACAATAGTACTTATGAGGTGTTCCTAGTCTACTGTCATGTATGCTTATAAGACATTGACCGCTTAGTACTCCTAGAGTTTTTATATCATTATTTTTTAAATTTTAATAGTCGTATTCCATTCATGCCACCGAGGCTAAACTATGTTTATAACATATTTGTCGATTAGATATCAGTAAGTAGCCAGAGACATATAAACTGTAGGGTGATTTCTGATCATGTTAGTTCATCTGTTTCACAACTTCCTGGGATATCGCTATGTTCTGGCATCCACTGCGAGTTTATCGTGAAATAGCATGTTAGCTCCACTAAGAGATCAATGTATTCTTTCACTAAAGAAGATGAAACCCTATATATGAATATAGTGCTTGTTGTGAGCAGAACAAGAAGTCTTTATTTAATTGCTGTGATCTTTCTTTGGAAGACATCGCACTTGGTTTTCTAGTTTTAAGATACGTCAAAACGATGAGAACTGCGTTCGTCTTGATGCCAAATACCGAAAGCAACATTTCTTTCTTCTATTCGACTTATTTATTCTTCTAAGCAAAATGTACCAAATCAGCCAAGAAATTTCAGAAAATATAGTTTTTTGGCTTTAAGTACACTGGAGGGCATTCAAATTATTAGAGAATTGGCAGAATAGTGAATTAAATTTGTTCCAATCACATCCGCTTTAGAGCCGAAGGATCGGTTCAGCATTTTTCAAACCGATTCTGAAGTTTGGCGCATTTTTTAACGCATTTTCAATATAAAAACACAAATGTATATATAAAAAAATCTTGGAAAAAAGAAACCGATTCTTTTTTATGTATCAAAATTGGCACTTTATGGAAGCTCTAGTTTGGACTAACACAGAGAAAAAACTGTATTTCATATAAATACCTGATTTTATTAGCACCCTTGCTCTTTCGTCATTTGTTTATGCCGTCGGCGTTGACAATTTTGTTGTATAGTAAGCTTTCGTAAGCGAATGCTCGTGCTAATCATTACCGAATGCCGTCGCCATTTCTTGCAAGCGAAAAATTCAATTAACTAAATTGCACAAAAGCGCGTACTAAGTACGGCTGTAATATATTTTAAATTAATGTAAATTGCATTTCAAAATTAAAAATGTACTTCCTGTTGTAGGTGTACATATTCTCAAACATATAGATTCTGCTATGAGCCACTACATAGAACTTAGTCCGTAAATACACGCGTATAGTATAGAAATTCACTTGCGTACAGTCGGTATACACATTATTTGTAAGTAACGAGTTGCATTGAGGTAGGGTCCAAAAGCGTCGAAGCGTCGAAGCATCGATCGGCGAACCTGAGTAATATATTTTCACGTATATAGTATACTATATATGTATGTATATTCGGTATATGAGAATATCTGAGCTTGCACTTTTGCACTTTTCTTATTTCTTATTACACTTTGCTTTCAGCTTTTCGTAAACGAAAATTGGTTTATTTATGCGAGAATTTTCATTTCATAATTGATTGTAATTTTCGATGAACTTTTATATACTCTATACTATATACATATGTTTTTGTTATCACACGCAATGCTGGCAGCCAGCGGCGTTTATACGCTCTACGCACTTCATTACGGTAATGTTTACGTCGGCAGTATTTCGTGCTATAAGATTTTACGTGTTTTGGTTTTTCGAAATTTAATTAATTTTTTTGTGCACATTTTGCTCGAAACAGTTATTTATTTATTTTTTTTTTTAAGTTTTATTATTTTTTTTTAATTTTATTATTTTTTTTAATTTTTGCTCTCTTCATTTATGCAGTCAGCGAGGTCGGTGAAAAGCGCCGCGTCGAGTGCATTGCTACCGGACGACAAGACGGCCAAGAACTTCAAATTCGCCAGCAAAAGTATAGCGAGCGGCAGCTGAGCGCGCCACTGTAGGTGTAGTGGTTGCACCAATATGTATATGTGCAAAGGCCTATCGCTTGGGTTGTGGGGTGTGCGGCACCTACGACGGTGCGCGCTGAAGCTGGCGTTGCTCAGGAGCGCTCCCGCGTATGCGAGTGCAAAAATGTGTGCGCTGAGCGACTGCTATATAGCAGGAACAAAAAGAAATTCTCCAAGACAAGCATACACAGTGCAGGCGCAACGCGTAGAAAAAAGTGCAGCGCTGCCGATTGTCTTTGTTCGCAATGTGAAAAGCGCTCGAATGCAAGCGCCATACGAACTCACTCACATGACATACTACATGTAAAGCGAAGCGCTGGCGTTGCGGCAGAGCGCTCTGCAATTTGTAGTGAGCGCGCGTTGGCTGAGCGTACAAAATTTTGCAACACTAAATTGGCACTCTTTCGTTGTAGATTTGTTTTCGGTAGTGTTATTTGTAGAACCTGTTCAACGGAATAAGCGACGCATAGTGCTCTAACAAAATACACAAAACTAATTGCACGGTAACATTTATTTTTGCAAATATTTAAATTATTATTATTATTTTATTTATCGCTCATATTTTTTGTTTTCAATTAACTAAATAGCATGAACGCGCCGCCGTACAAACCGAACAACTAAACATGCGCTTGCATCAGACGCGTTTGGTTGGCGCATTGCGCTCGCTTTGGTTGGATTTGAATGTCGTGCCGCCGCACGCAACAAAGTCAAAGAACAGTGGCAATATGGCAATGGCAGCAGTGACAACAACGCTGACGCGCTGCTGCGACAGTGACGCGACGTTCAACGACGGCGCAATGAACTGCAACGCGGATCATTGGTGGATTTGCAAGCGCACACAAGCAAAACGTGCTCACCAATGCGCACACATACTCATATGTACGAAAGCGCGTTGGTTTAGGTGAGCGCTTGGCATGCATGCATTTCGCCGTCGCTCAACAGAAAGCTGCACACACACTTTGACTTTTGAGTGAGCAAATTTAAAGCTAAGGCGCCGCTAAGCGCAACTTCAACGTGAGTGGAAATCGTGCAATGGCTTCGGTATATACATGTGTGTGTGTTTGTGTAGTATGTATGCCTGTATAGACTGCGTCGGCGTTTTACCCCTTTTATACTACAGTGCGCGCAAAAGCTATTGGTGTATGTGCATAAAAGCATACATATGTATTAGTCGTTATATACCATAAATGTATAGTTGGACTTACACAAATAAAGCTAAAAATGTGAGTGTGTGTGTGTATTGGTGGCGTTGAAGGAAAGTATAGCGCAACGCTACTGCGCAGGGGTATTTTTTAGTAAAAAGTAGAAAACGAAACGCAGCTCATTAAAAAAAAATAGTTGAGACAAATTATATTAATTTATATTCATTACATATACATTGTATATATATAATATAGCGCGCATAATAATATTTACACATACACAAGTGCGACTAGACCAAATGTGTATAGTTGTATGGTATATAGAATAAATATAATGACTATTTTAGTTTTCTATTTTATTTATTTTCATATAATTCATTAAAATAAAAACACTAAGTCTCAAATTGGAAGATTTTTTCTTTCGAATATTTTCATAAATAAACCTTATTCCTTAACCGTTACCTGTCAGCTAAAACTATATATGTTTATTCAATACAATTAAATTTAAAAAATTAGAAAGAAATACCAATTTTCCCATTAAAGATCCATTAAAATTTATTCTAAACATATGTACATAAGTAAGGTCTATAAATTAGGTCTAAACATATACAAATTTGGTATAAACTATCTACTGCATGTGTGTATGTAATTTCTTTAGCTATCAAGTCTTCAAGTTGGTGAATACACTTATTGCTGTCAGTGTAGCCGTCGATTGTTAATTGGTTTGTGTATTTACTGGTTGTGTGTCTAAGCTAAGGCAATGGTACAGGGTGTATGTGAAATTGTATATAATAGTGATGTCATATGATCATTGTTTCATCACATGATGTAGTGATGTCACATGTATATGAAAAGTTAATCAATTTATATTGTGTTTAGTTAAGAAAATTTTATTCAATGTCGTTCATAACACACTGCCAACATTTACGTCTGTATTTTACTGGTTGTGTGTCTTAGATAAGATTGTGGTGTGAAATTTTTATGCTCGTGGTATTAACTCACATTTATTACAGTATTTTATCGCATAGATTTCTGTGAACGATTAGAGACATACAAAGCCTCGCTGGCCGGAACTCCGCATTTTAGCAAATGACACGCCAGAACTTAACCGAATCGTTAGAAAATTATGAGGCTACTCAACGGCTACTCAATTTTG
Source organism: Bactrocera dorsalis (assembly GCF_023373825.1). Classification (NCBI taxonomy): domain Eukaryota; kingdom Metazoa; phylum Arthropoda; class Insecta; order Diptera; family Tephritidae; genus Bactrocera; species Bactrocera dorsalis. Next base: position 110,583,314 of record NC_064303.1, read on the forward strand.
CTTAACTACTATGGATTACTTTAATATTTCCTAGGTGTGAACGGCTTAAGACTGAGTGACATGATAAACATAATAGCCGCATTTCATAGTCCGATATACTATTTCGATTTTCTCATGGCTACATCACCACAGCCATTGAGAATGAAATTCGCTATAACCAGTCTAGATATGTGGATACGCTTCAGCTCATGTTTGAATTCATCTTGCACCGAAAATCTAAGCTTTGGTGGTGCAGATCTACAGAAACTGGTTGCCTATGATTGGAAGGACCTAATGCTATCAGTTGTTGCTGCTTCTCTTGGTATTTTACATTACAAAGTAATAGCGAATCGGGGTATCCGATGATAGTTCAAAACATGTTCCAGCAAAAAAATATTGACAATCGCGTCTTCATCGTCTATCTCAAAACATTTTCATATCTAAACAGGTTAAAATCATAAATTTTGGTTTTTCAGCAGTCAATGCAAAGAGTGTAATTCATATCAATAATGCCACCTGCCAACCTGTAACGGTGTCACCAGAAACTTACGTTGAAAAAGTGGGTAAGGTTTATAAGCTTAAGGTCAGGCATGTTGAGGGTTAATTTTGTTGTGGAACATTTACAATTACACCTAGGTAAGGTTATGGCGGAAGTTGGATCAAAAATCGATGGATGTCACTTGGTTAGATATTTGTCCTTTCTGTTACCAAAAAGTGTTCGAGGAATGTGCATCATCCCATAACTCAACGAAGCATTTTGAGCTGACGACAAACTTACTAAGGCGGTTCACATCAATCCCAGTCACTTTTCTTCAAAAGTGAGTCTATCCTGATATTTCAATCTCTGTATGATAAAAGCCGAGCAATAAAGATGTAAGTGATAAGAAGGATCTGCTTGTTGACCTGCACCTGCAAACTCAGTGGAGGTCAATAGGTCCAGCGTTAAAACGCAAGAGAAAATTGGACAATCGACTAAATAATTTTACAATAGTACTCTTATAGAAGACTCATATTTATTGGCAAACAACTGAGATAGTAGATTTTCAAAAGTTACTCTTGGGGTACCAGAAAAATCATTCGCCATGGACAGGAAAAGACAGTAATTAGTTGGTGCTAAGTCCGAAGTTTCTGGGAAGTTGCTATCGATGTTTGTGGCTTGTCTTTGCACTCATGGAACACAATTATTCTATTATTAGCCAAAGCTAATCGCTTCTGGGCGATTGTTTCCTCCTGACGGTCTTATTTATAACAACCGAGGTGTGAATTCAGCAGCTCATAATTATCTATCAATCCCATTGAACACATAGCAGGACATCCATGACCGTCAATCATAGCTTAATCCTCCCGATACGACCTCGACTGCGTTGTCGTAAATGACCGGGTAAATCACCGGCAACCAACCGCTTCACAAATGTATCGACTTTGTTGTAATCTATATAAAGAAAATGCGTGCAAATAATAAGTTTCCAGTTAAGTGGTAGTCAGACGAAAACATAAAGAACGCAGTTGGTTCAGTAATGCTTTGCTTCCGCATGATGACATCACAACCAAGAAAGTTTTCTTTTTTACTTAAATCGGTTTAGGTTCAAGCATCTGGAAGGTATTTTTTCAGAGTTCTGCCCAAATGCTAGTAACTTAGTCAATATCAATTGTATACTATAGCAACATGTTGCTACAGAGTATAACAGTTTTGTTCACCTAATGGTTGTACTCGTATGCATCAATTAAAACTAAACGAGATAGATATAGGGTTATATATACATATGTATATAAATGATCAGGATGACGAAACGAGTTGGTATAAGGAAGTTTTAAAAGAGCCGAACTCAAAATTGGACGATAGGAGTGGCACCCGCCTACAACGACATCTATTATAAAATACGCAAATCGTTTGCGACTACCAATATCAGCCTATATGTGAGTTATCTTCATAAAATTAAATTAACCTATTTTCCTTATAACGGTGCTTCTTCTAGACCACATATAACTAACAAGGCTTATATGTATACCAGAAGGTACTTCCGCGGCTTTAAACCCTGCAAATTTCAAGCGAGTGAAATGTTCGATTATACCCGAATTAGCTCTTCCTTACTTGTTGTGCATACCAATGTTTCAATTGCACTTGTGTATTTATAAAAAAAATATTTACTAACACTATAAATATATATATCGGTTCGTTGAACATACTAATTGATTTTTAATCAATGAGATACGATATATGTATGTATAGTAAATGGAACGGAGCGATTGCAAGCCCAAGGAAAATCCTACTACTATGTTAAAGACAAGTTAAGCCCCAAGAATCGTACATATGTACATTCTAAATTACTCACTTTAGAGCCCACAAACATAGGTTGGCCTCGTTTCGAGTATAAATACTTTTTCGCACATTCGACCAGCAAACAATTGTTTATGGCACAGCGTGCCTTTACCATCAAAAGGTAGGAGATAATAATTTTACATTTTCATTTTACTCAAATACTTTTAACTTAGAATTTCATTCTTTTGCCAATAGTAACAAAATGTTCAAACACCTTGTAATTATGGCAGTCATCTCGGCGGTGCAATGCGCTGACGTCGTACGCATACCGCTACATAGACATGAAAAGAGTCACAGAACGTTGGCAAGTGTACGCGCCGAAATCGCTGGACTTCGTAGTAAATATAATGTGACAAAGACGCAGACGCAGACACAGAGTGTCAGCAAAGAAACACTCATCAATTCAGAAAATATGGGTTATTATGGCAATATTAGCATCGGCACACCGCCACAATATTTTTTGGTGCTCTTCGATACGGGTTCTTCGGATTTTTGGATACCCTCAAGTAATTGCCTAACCAAGGATTATGCGTGTCACGATCATCATCGTTATAACAGCAGTAAATCGAGCACTTATATACCGAATGGCAAACAAGCTGGCATGTTGTATGGTAGTGGTGATATGTCTGGTTACTTCTCCACCGATACCGTACGCATCGGTGGTTTAATTATTACAAATCAAACTTTTGTTGAGGCGACGAAAGAACCGGGCAATACATTTAATCATAAACATTTCGATGGCATAGTCGGCATGGCCTATCGCTCATTCGCATCGGATCACGTGGCACCACCATTCTACAACATGTGGTCGCAACATTTGATTAGCAAGGACATATTCTCCTTCTATTTGGCGCGCAATGGCAGTTCGCAACAAGGTGGTGAACTCATATTGGGCGGTTCTGACCCCAAATACTACCGTGGTAACATTTCATATGTGCCGGTTACTCAACAAGGCTATTGGCAATTCAAAGTCGACTCTATCTCAGTTAATGGTACGACTGTGAAGCGAAACTTTCAAGCAATTGCCGACACCGGCACCAGTCTGATCGCTGTTGGTGATTACGAAGCTTTCGTCGCATTGAATGAGAAAATTGGCGCTAAACGATTCGACGCGGACAACTTTTATGTTAATTGCTCTACAGTAGCCTCGTTACCGAATGTTGATATTGGAATTGGTGGCAAAAACTTCAGTCTCGCACCAAGCACCTATATACATCACTCGAATGGTTTATGCTTGTCGAGCTTCTTCTACATGGCAGATTATATATGGGTTTTGGGTGATACCTTTATCGGCAATTTCTACACTGAATTTGATTTGGGCAACAATCGTGTGGGGTTTGCGACAGCCGCATAAATTATTTAGATAAACTTCCGTATTAAACTGATTATTTTATTGGTTGTCCATAAATCTTCGTAATACGAATGCTATATTTTCGATTAAATAACCAACTGTAAATATACGAATGCATTTATTGAGTGAAATATATATTTTTTGTGAAAAGCAAAAGTCAAATGAATAAGTATATAGCAAGCATGAGGTTGAAACTTTTTCGTTTTGCGCTAAAAGTATGCAATATTTCATTTTTAGTTGTTCAAATAGTATAGTTATAGGCGCAAAGCCATATTGCATATGTTTAGGAGCAAGGTTAATTATTATTGTTAATAATATAGTTCTGTCGATCTGGTTCTGCCATACCTTGGTCGAAACGAAAATAAATTAACTTATTGCCTACCAACACAATAATGGTAAATATAATACTCGTATTGGTACTTTACATATACAAGATAGAGCTTGTATAGAGCGCCTAAAAGCAGTCTTTGACAAATTATTTTTGTAGTAGAAGGAAAGGTTTCATTATCATACTTCACGGTCCGGAGATCGTTGTAGATATACCTCGTTCTGGACGCCTTCGATCTCTTTAATTGATGAATCTCCTGAAACTGTTGAATGAAATATTAAAAAGTTAAAGATATGATACTTGAAAATCGTCAGGCAAGTATTAGAGAAATGGCAAGAGAGCTCGACATCTCCCGTAAGTCTGTTCGAATGGTTTTGGTGAATATTTCTGGTATGAATGCTGATTTTTTTTCAAAAAGAGTACCGTTAACCGGTTCATTTGGTCCAAAAACGCAATGAATACCAACGGGGAACCACCGTACTCACCAGATTTGGTTCTGTCTGTTTTAGTCTGAAGTTGCCGCTTCGGGGAACCCGTTTTTAGTCCAACGAAATTCGCTGAAGAAGCAAAAATCCATCCCCGAAAGTGCTTATGGAAAGTGTTTCGTGGTCTGGAAAAATCGTTGGTTTCGTTCCAGTTTATTACATTTGGTGAAACTAACTTTGAAGGCGACAAAATAAATCATGATAAATAAATAAATACAAATTTCCGATTACTTTTTTGTCACAATGTATATATGTATACATATAAATGATCTATGTGACAAACTAAATCGATTTAGCCATGTCTGTCACGTCTTTCAGTTATATATATACATATAGGAATTAGTCTCTCAGCTTTAAGATACCGATTTGAATTTTTGCACCTTTCCTTTTCTCTCTAAGAATCTGCTTAGATGGAGGCACTAAAATATATTTGCCACACAAATTGACTGATCAAAGTTCTTCTAAGTAATATTTTCTGAAGTATATGTATTATAGCTTCGTTGTAACCGAAGTTAACGTTTTTTCTTGTTTTATTTTTTTTTTTTCATGAGTCATATACCGAAGTCTAGGCGGCAAGCTGCAAGAAATTTACAATTTCAGTTTAAAGTGTTATGATCGCCAAGTCCGGAAACAATTAAATTAAAATAAAATAAAGATGCACTAAAGCATAAATTATCAATCAAATAACTACTGGTATTGATAATAAGTACTACACCCCAGAATATCTTATCAAGTTGGAGTTCGTGGGTGCAAATACACTCACATGATAAACAGTGGGCTTAAAGCGAATTATATTCGATACAAAGTAAATTTTCGTTCTTAAAAAATAAGAAAAAGTATTGCTTACAACATTTGTGCTGATAATTTCATACTAAAACAATAAAAGTTAATTCCGCCTGCACCGAAGCCATAATACCCTATAAGTAGGGGACTAGTTCGCGTGTATGGCAGGCACACACAGTATATATTAATTTATGAGCACGGCAAAATTGATCAAACCGTCATCCTGATATGCGAAGTGTGTTCAAAAATAATAAGGATTATCGTTTTTTGAAAAAAAAAACAAAATTATTCATTCGACTGCCAATATTTTTGCCTTCAAAATAGTTCCCAGTCGATACTTATGCCTGCGCTTGCTCCAATTGTCGAATCACTTCTTAAACTTGATTTTTGGCATTGCCTTTAGATCTTTCAGAGATTTTCATATATTATATCTTGTAAAACCCAGTATATTAGGTTAATAAATGTTCAGGGTATACCATAAAAAGAACTTGATTAACACTTATTTGTGTGACAGAGTAACAGAACCTTTGACTAAGAACCCCTTCTCTCTCATTTACAGTACTTGCACAAATATAGTGAGAACGGACGATCGGACAGGAGAGAGCTAAAACTTTACTCATGCGTGGACTGACTGAAGCTTATTTTATGAATCACGGCAGCCTGAAACTAGTTCGTGATGAATTTGTTCAAGAATATAAGGTTTGGCAACGCCATAACAAAACGCGAAACAAATTCCTAGCATTAATGTTTCCAATAATTACACTCGCTTTTTGACCAAAGAATCAAATAAACAAAGTCATTACTCATAATTGATTATTATTTGTTTGTGTTTAGCAGCTTAAGATCCATCGATTGCAATGTCGCCGATAAGACATTGCACATATGAGTGTACCTTCGTATGATACACACGCAACATGTTGCACAGAGTAGAATTTTTTTGTTATTATATGAACACCTAGAAGTAAATGAGATGCAGATATAAGGCGACGCTGGAAAATCCAATTATTTTGATTTATTGACTTTAAAAAGTGGACATTGCTCCGTCACCGAAACATTTAATTTATATCTCACAAACCTCTAAAGTTTACTAGCCAAACTCCCTTCAAAATGCTATGATATGACCCAGACAGACGACGAGTTCAAAAATAGAGCAATAGAGCTGGGGTACCGTCCACATTTCGTTGATTTTTCATATCTCAGCAACTGTTGGACCTATTAGAGTTGCCACTGAAAAATTGCAACTTTCTTCTATAAGAGGTCGAACATAATAGATTACACCTTTTTCTTTCTCACATATCGAATATGACATTCTCCGCTATATACTGAAGATTCTGGTCACTTTCTAAGTCAATCTCAATGGGATTCCCTAAGTAAGTAAACACACTTTGCTATCCACAAGGCTGTTTGGTATTAGTAACCGGCCCACACTTCTCAGAGCCCACAAAATATAAGGACTTTTGACCATCTGCGTGACTTTAAATCAAAAATGTAGATAAGAAGCACAATATCTAGGTGTAGTAAGAGAAATTAGTGATCTCATTTATAAGAGAAGAAGTTGAGAATATACACAATATACGGCTGTAATCGAACTTAGTATTGCCTTACTTGTTATATACTCGTATGAATAACTGTAGTATTCCACACCTGCCGGTTGATGGGCCGAGCTTCTCCAACATATGTGTGGTTGCTATTCGACAAGGTGAGGATTTTACAGGTATTAACCCCCCTCCAGGTAATATCCCAAACATCCGAGAAGCCTTTTAATTCCAAAAAGAAATAATCACAACAAAAACGTGTATTATCTAAAATTGTAACGTTGATCGGCATTTAAGCTAACGCAAAATCGCCTAGTAGTCACGCACTCAATACTTCATTATGGCACCCCAAGCATATAATATAAGTGGATTGAATATCCAAAAATACTATAAAAAGGGCATTAATTTAAGGAGCGCAAAACTTCGAAAAGATTTATATTCCACATATCACCACTGCAGTGTGGTCCAATCAAAATGCTTAAGTTAACCGTGCTAGTTTTGTGTTTGGCCTTGGTGGCAGATGCCGCGCTCGTACGCGTACCGTTGAATAAGCCCAATAAGCGGCGCTCAATTAAAAACTACAGCACAAACCTGGCCGTGCTGCGCAGCAAATACAACTCGAATTTCGTCGCTACCTCCGAGCAATTGAGCAACTATCTAGACGATCAATATTACGGACCCATCACCATTGGTACGCCACCACAAAATTTCAACGTGCTTTTCGATACCGGTTCATCGAACTTATGGGTACCTGGAGCACCGTGTGCTTCCACCGATGAGGCCTGCTTAACACACAATACCTACGACTCCAGTGCATCGAGCACATACCAGGCGAATGGCCAGAGTTTCGCCATAGCATACGGTAGCGGTAGCCTGACGGGTTACTTAGCCGTGGACACTGTCACGTTTAATGGTCTAAGCATTTCAGAGCAAACATTTGCTGTAGCGACCTCTGAGCCAGGCACTACCTTCCTTTACTCCGAATTCGATGGTATTCTGGGCATGGGTTATCAACAGATTGCGGTGGATAATGTAGTGCCACCATTCTACAACCTGTACACGCAAGGCTTAATCGATTCGCCCGTCTTTGCATTCTATTTGACCAGTAATGGCACTTCCACTCAAGGTGGTGAACTTACACTCGGCGGCGTTGATAGCAATCATTATGTTGGTGAACTCACCTATGTGCCGGTGGTAAGCGAAGGTTACTGGCAATTCAATATGGATTCGGTCATCATTAATGGTGAGTACATATGCGATGAGTGCTCAGCCATTGCCGATACGGGTACCAGTTTGTTGGCAGTGCCGACGGATATCTACGAAAGTGTACAGAATGCTATTGGCGCTCAGTTAAGCAGTGATGAAGCATATTATGTGGATTGTTCGGTAGTGAGCAGCTTGCCAACTATTTCGTTTGGTATTGGTGGCACAACGTTTAGCCTTAGCGGTTCCGATTACATTGTAGAGTCGGATGATGAGAATGGTGATGTCGTGTGTATGTCCGCTTTCCAAGATGCTGGCACAAACTTTTGGATTCTTGGCGATGTCTTCATTAGCAAATATTACACGGTCTTTGATTTGGGTAATAATCAAGTGGGCTTTGCTCCAGCAACCAGTGAGGCATTAAATGTTGACCCGAGCTCAACTTGCAATTGCGCGTGTGAGTGAACATTACGGATATAATAAAACCGTTATTAACGAAAACGATTTAACGATAATTCTTTTACTTTTGTTTAATAAAATATTATAAAAATAGCGATCACTGGTGAAATATATACGATCCACAACTTGTTTATGTGTTTGGCTGGAATTATTTCGTTTATAAAAGGATTAGTAGAAAGCTTCGAATAAATTTTCTTCGGGTTCTAAAGCAGCTGTGTTAGCCATTTAGATGATATATACAATATATCATTATACATGTACGAGTATGTATGTATTATTTGTGACTTTTTCGAGTTTTGCTTAAGCAGTTCCCAAATAAAATATTAATGTTGTATTTTAGGTACAGGGACGATTAAATCGAGCTGAAGCTGTGGTATAAAAGAGAGATCTCTATATCTTGGGCATGTGTAATCGCTTTAAAACAACATCTGTTATAACTGATATGGTTATGGACAATGATACTTGTATATTAAGTTCAAAGATTTTATAGACAGTCATATCCAAAAGTTATATTAGACGACATTTGAATGTATATGAGCGAGTGAATTCTCTCTTGTTAATAAAATGGCGTGAAAATAAAAACAAGCGATTAGTTAAATGCAGCGAGTAGTTAGTTTCAACGAGCTTTAAATAGCTTTTTCTACTATTTCGTCGTCTTTATACTACTGTTAAATACTCCATAAATGAAAAAGCTTTCGCTTGAAGAGTTGCCAAATCATCCCAACGTTTCTTTACTAAAAGACCACCGACCGACCAAATTATGTGACTCATCATTTTACTCATCGTGACTGTTTTTTCAACATTGCTCAGCAGCGAGATCAAAGAACTTTATGATGAAGGAAAGTTTCAGCTCCAACGAGTAAGTTCTGATAAGAGATTATCCTCGATATGTTAGAAAGGATCCCAAGGAAAAGTATTTAACTTTATTTTTTAGTAGTCATATTTTTAAAACACCACAATAATAAGCACTGACATCGAAACCAATGCAAGGACCTGAACGAAATAGCTTCGGGGATAAGAATACCATGCCAAAAGAGGAATATTTCAGCTCTTGAATATAGTTATAGTTTTAAAAGAGATCTTCACGTCGCAGAGCATGTAAACTAGTAACTTATTCGTTACTTTTAAGACCGTTATTTTTTGTATCCATTTTTGCCTTAAGCTTTCTTTGCACCGGGAATTAATTTCGTTATAATTAAGTCCATCAAGGTCCAACGTTGCGGTCATGAGATATCGAAAACATTTCAAGCATTTTTATATGTATTAGTGACATTATTTTGTATCTTATCTTATCTTTTTTTTAGGGATTTTGCAACATTCTAACTCATGGAATTTCATCAGAAATGTGTGATTGCTGTTGTTGACTCGGCTATAATCGCATAAGCGGTGTCTACGCCAATTAAGAAGAAGAAGATGTGTGATTTGTGCTTTATATTTAAAAGTTAAAGTAAATATACGTATATATATTAGGGTGGGTGAAAAAAATAATGCTTTTCTGAAAAATTGGTTGATGGACACCTCCAAGAAGGGCTCTCCAAGAATCAGCTCCTAATTGTAGCGGGAAAGTCCACCACCTAATGGTGCCAAGTTAACAACAACGCGTTTCTTCTTTTTGCAATGTGGCGCCAATCGGAGATTTCAAGAGAGGCCAGGTCTCTCTCTTTTTTGGGGATTAATGATAAAGTTATTTCTTGGTCTTTACAATGGAGTGAAGGTCGTCCTCACTCAGAGCTGGAGTGTTTTCGTCCTTTCGGACGACATGATCCAGACATAACCGACGAAGAGGTAGTGTGTGTCGATCTCCCTTTCCAAGATTATGTGGTCAGTGCTAATTTTTCAGGCCTGAAGCCACACAGATTAGGTCCAATCAGTTTGTTGACCGTGGACTTTAACCTTTCACACAATACGCTCGATAGAACCTTACTATATGTGCGATGTTGAGGAGAATTATTCCACGGTAATTGGCACAGATTGTGGGGTCTCTCTAATTGTGGATTGGGCAGAGCACACTTAAGTTCCAATCGTGTGCTTTCGTCCGACCATATTTTACAAAGAAGCTGATGCACGGTCCTTATCAGTTCGCAGTAGCTCAGGCGGCAATCCATCGGCTCTTGCCGCTTTGTTGTAAGGGTAATTGCTTCTTCATGGCCGGGCAATGGAACGTCTGCTCCATCGCCGCTGGTTGGGGAAGGCGGAGGATTTACCCATTAAAATTAAGAGCTCATACTTTGAGAATCTTTCTTAGAGAAGTATATAAACCATTTTTTCAGAGTACGAAACGAAAAAAAAGTCAACAACTTTTTTGACGCACCCTAATGTATATATGTATCAGCAACTTTGTGAGACTATATTGCATATTCACGGCGTTGTATTAAGCAGCTTAAAAATATTTTTTATCTGTCTACAATTACGCCGATAATTAGTGTGTTATTAGGACTTAAGCTTATGCATAGTGCGTTGTCAATATAAATTTGACTACACTTCTCAATAGATAGCACTTTAAAACTTCACAGTTCGACCTTTAGAAATCACCTATTTATTTGCGATTTGCTACTTCATAGAGGGTATAAGTATAGGTATGATGCAGAAATGATAAAAATACAGCTGACGACAGCTTCGCCGCGTTGCCTTCCTTGGCATGCGTTTGACAGAAAAATGTGTTTATTCCTGACATCATAAACGAAGGTACGAAAAGTCTTGTTCTCACTTACTAAAGAATTTTGACCGTTCGATTCATTTATGACGAAACGTAACAGTATCGAAGAAGAAGAAGTATCGGTATCGTTATCTAGCATACATGGATACTACACGATTGCAATTACGAAGCCTTATAGTAAGATTGTGGCATGGGTACGTCATGTTAGGCACAATTTTGATAGAGATAGTATACTATCCAGAAAGAAGAAAACAATTTTCTAGATTTACAATTGTGTTTGGAAATTGGACAGGCCAGCCACTTAGTTTTATTGCATTTTTCGGCACTTGTGATAATGATTTCATTAAATAATATTTAATAGATAAACAAAATAATTATTTTACAAACATTTGTATGTACACAGTGGCATATTTTTTATCATTTAATGAGGCATTTAAGAGAGACACATTTGGAGTGCGCCTTCATGACTAATACCACAATATTGATACGAAGAACGTTAAGTCCTCGTTATTTATTAATAAGTTCCGAAATTTTGATAGTAGAAGTAGAAGCGTACATAAATAATTAATTATTACGTATGGTGCAGTTCAGTTCAAATAGACAGTCGCAATGTTGAAGTCGGTGATAGTAGTTTTGTGTCTAGCATTGGTCGTCGATGCCGCGCTCGTGCGCATACCGTTAACTAAACCCAATAAGCGGCGTTCGATTAAAAACTACAGCACACATTTGGCCTTATTGCGCAGCAAATTCAATTCGAATTTCATCGTTGCCAACGAACAATTGAGCAACTACGAGGACGATCAATATTATGGACCTATCACCATCGGTACACCACCGCAAAATTTTAATGTGCTCTTCGACAGCGGCTCATCGAACTTATGGGTACCTGGAGCACCGTGCGCTGCCAACGATACCGCTTGCTCTACACACAATACCTACAACTCCAGCGCATCGAGCACTTATCAAGTGAATAATCAAAGTTTCGCTATACAATATGGTAGCGGCAATTTAACGGGCTACTTAGCGGAAGATACCGTCAATGTTAGCGGTTTGGTTATAACAGGACAAACTTTTGCCATAGCCACCTCGGAGCCTGGCACCACATTTGTCTACTCTGAATTCGATGGCATTCTGGGTATGGCTTATCAACAGATTTCGGTTGACAACGTTATACCACCATTCTACAATATGTACACGCAAGGTTTGATCGATTCGCCCGTCTTCGCATTCTACCTGACCAACAATTCCGCTGATGGTCTCCCTGCTAATGGTAGTGAGCTCACGCTCGGTGGTTACGATACTACGCATTTTATTGGTGATATAACTTATACACCGGTTACTCTCGAAGGGTATTGGCAATTCAATGTGGAATCGATTACTATTGGCACTAGTACAGCCATATGCTATAGTTGTTCGGCGATTTGTGATTCTGGCACTAGTCTGTTAGCTGTACCGACCGCACTTTACACAGCTGTACAGGCTACGCTTGGTGCTATATTGAATGAAGATGGTTTGTATGTGTTCGATTGCACCCAAACAAGCAGCCTGCCGGTAGTTTCGTTCAACATCGCTGGAACCACCTTTACATTGGATAGCAGTAATTATGTTTATGAAATGGAGGGACCTTATGGCAATATATTATGTGTGTCGGCTTTCGAGGATGGCGGCACGAACTTCTGGATTCTGGGCGATGTCTTCATTATGAAATACTACGCAATCTTCGATATGGGCAACAATCGAGTCGGTTTCGCGACGGCTGTTAGTAATTCCAGCAATATAGAAGTAGTAGGAGGCGGCGCTTTAAATTTGAGCCCTAACTTATTGGGTATCATAATACCTGTTCTATTGGCTTTCTATTTTAAAGCATAATTAAATGTTGCATGTGAGATTTATAAATATCTAAATTATACATTGCAACACATTTTACGTGGCTTAATTTTATTAATTGTGGAAATTGTAAATGTTAATGTTGTATGTAAACCCTATGTATTTATGTATGATATATGTATTTGACGCCACTGTAACTTCGTTATCAACGTGGACTTTCGATTTCATTTCAATTAGATAAATAATGTTTTTATATAGGACACATATGATATATTACCTCCAATGAACCGACTCATCCATTTTCATTTTTTTGTATCAAAACAGTAATAAACGAAAAAGTAAACAGAAAAACAAAAAAAACAAGTAAGGAAGGGCTAAGTTCGGGTGTCACCGAACATTTTATACTCTCGCATGATAAAGTGATAATCGAGATTTCATTATCCGTCATTTACATATTTTTTTTTTTATTTTGGTTCCTAATGTATATATTGTATTATACAGAGAAGGCATCAGATGGAATTCAAAATAGCGTTATATTAGAAGAAGGCGTGGTTGTAAACCGATTTCACCCATATTTCGTACATGTCATCAGGGTGCTAAGAAAATATTATATACCGAATTTCATTGAAATCGGTCGAGTAGTTCCTGAGATATGGTTTTTGGTCCATAAGTGGGCGACGCCACGCCCATTTTCAATTTTTAAAAAAATCCTGGATGCAGCTTCCTTCTGCCATTTCTTCCGTAAAATTTAGTGTTTCTGACGTTTTTTGTTAGTCGGTTAACGCACTTTTAGTGATTTTCAACATAACCTTTGTATGGGAGGTGGGCGTGGTTATTATCCGATTTCTTCCATTTTTGAACTGTATATGGAAATGCCGGAAGGAAACGACTCTATAGAGTTTGGTTGACATAGCTATAGTAGTTTCCGAGATATGTATAAAAAACTTAATAGGGGGCGGGGCCACGCCCACTTTTCCAAAAAAATTACTTCCAAATATGCTCCTCCCTAATGTGATCCTTTGTGCCAAATTTCACTTTAATATCTTTATTTATGGCTTAGTTATGACACTTTATAGGTTTTCGGTTTCCGCCATTTTGTGGGCGTGGCAGTGGGCCGATTTTGCCCATCTTCGAACTTAACCTTCTTATGGAGCCAAGAAATACGTGTACCAAGTTTCATCATGATATCTCAATTTTTACTCAAGTTACAGCTTGCACGGACGGACGGACAGACAGACATCCGGATTTCAACTCTACTCGTCACCCTGATCACTTTGGTATATATAACCCTATATCTGACTCTTTTAGTTTTAGGACTTACAAACAACCGTTATGTGAACAAAACTATAATACTCTCTTTAGCAACTTTGTTGCGAGAGTATAAATATTGAATAGCGCGATATGACGAATTGATCCAAGATTTCCAAGAAATTAAATCAAATAGCGTCAATTAGTCACTTTTTTGGCACACAAAAATTTTTAATCCATCAATGCGATGGTGTTTTTAAGAAAGAAATTCTGTACTATTATAGTCAAAATTTAAAAGGATCAATTTGTGGGTCTCCTGCAAGTGATCTTTGACTCAAGGAGCGACTGCAGACAGAGGAAATTCCATTTCCGTTTCTATGAATGTTTCAGTCAGATTTTCTGAGAAGCCCCAAATTTATTCCGAAAGCGAGTGAAAAAAAAATATATATAGACCTTTGTCTAGAGGATACAAGACCTTTGCCTAATTTGTGCGAAATTTTTACTCGCTTTAGGACTTTACTTTTCTGTCATACAAGGCATTAAGATAGTGATTATACTTCGACAACTTCTAAACTACCACTATAGTCGGCATCACACAAAACTTGTGTTCAACTAAATTTCCTTGCCAACTGAAGATAGACATATCTTCTTGACGGCAAGAGGTCTAGTGACTCTTACGATAGCTTCTGTATCAGAAAAACAATAGCACGGAGAACGGTCTAACTGTCCAACGCTTGTTGAATATACGTGAAGACCATTTGATTAAGGGTAGATCTCAAGAAGGGAGGTTTTAAGTATATACAAACATTTTTACTAGTGTTGAGGTGTTTAGTCGAAGAGACCGAAACCCATGTAGTCGTTTTCTTCGGACTCCGACTCCTCCTTTTGGCTTCTTCCTTCTTTTACGGCAGCAGCTGAAGCAGAGACAGCAGCAACAGCAACAAACCTGCTGGGATCCTTGATGAACTCCTTGATGGCAGCAGCTTCCTTGAAGTCCACTTCGGTGGCAGCAGCAATAGCCAACAGATTCTTGGAATCATTGGCAACACTATGTGGTGCCGAAGCAATAGTTGGGTAACCAATCTGTAACAATTTATCCAACTAAACAACATGAGCTAGACGAAGCACTTAAAAAAGCATTTATTATAATCTCATTAGTACTTTGTTTCCAGACTAAAGACAATTATGCAAATGATTTAGCAATGCCACGGCATATGAGGCTTCTACATATAGCTACAACTTACTTTCGATAATTTAAATAAGGGAAGCTCAGTGACCCTGTTTCCTAAGTTGTGCTTTTCAATGAATTGATATTTTAAATTCATGAGTTAGGTTAACACGCCACTTGAACCTTCGAATAATTTCTCCGCACTGGCAGTTTATTCCTATATCTACCTTCGGGTACTTTCTATTAGAATCGGAGCTTAGCTTCATCTTTCGAGTTTTTTCCTATAGGGTAGCTGAGATACTTTCATTACTTATCGGTAATTGCAACATCAATTACAGATAAAACTTCTCATAAGAAGGAAACCAGGAAGAAATACTCCACGATAGTATAAAAGGGTACTCGTCACATATAAGCTCATCATAGTACGTTTATCTTACGTCGTGCTAAGTTTTACTCTCCAACCAAAATGTTGAAGATCCTAGTTACTGTAACGTGCTTAGCGTTGGTCGCACAGGCGACTGTCGTGCAAATTCCTTTGAATAAGCCTAACGCAAAACGTTCCTTGAAGAATGTCGCCGCACAATTGGCCGTGTTGCGTAGTAAATACAATTCCTTGCCACGCGCTACGGACGAGCAGTTGCACAACTATTTGGACGATTCATACTATGGCGCTATCACCATTGGTACACCACCACAAAACTTCCAAGTACTCTTCGATACCGGTTCATCGAATTTGTGGGTGCCTAAAGGACCATGCTCGGGCGATCCGGCTTGCAATAACCACAACTCATATGAGGCAAGCAAATCCAGTACATATAAGCCGAACGGCACGGAGTTCTCCATCCAATACGGTACTGGCAGTTTGACCGGTTATTTAGTTGAAGATACCGTATCCGTTGCGGGTTTACCTATAAGCGATCAAGTATTTGCCGTAGCCACGACGGAACCTGGCACTACTTTCGTGGATGCCGTATTCGATGGCATACTCGGTATGGGCTACCAGGAGATCTCTAATGATAATGTGGTACCACCATTCTATAATTTGTACAAACAAGGTTTAGTCAAAGAACCCGTCTTTAGTTTTTATTTGACACGTGATGGCACTTCTAGCCAGGGTGGTGTCTTAACTTTAGGTGGCATTGATAGTGATCATTATGAAGGTGATATAACCTATGTTCCTGTCGCAAGCAAAGGGTATTGGCAATTCAACGTTGATACGGTATATATTGGTGATAGCGAGTTCTCTTATGAAGATTCGGCTATTGCTGACACCGGCACCAGTCTTGTGGCAGTACCCTACTATTTATATGGATATCTACAGGAACTCATTGGTGCTGAACCAGACTACGAAGGACAATACTTTGTCGATTGCTCTCAAGTATCCAGTTTACCAACGATTTCGTTCACCATTGCCGGCACTAACTTTACATTGGAGGGTAGCGACTACGTCATTGAAGTTGACTCTGAGAGTGGTGAGCAGTTGTGCATGTCTGCTTTTGAAGATGGTGGCACTTCTTTCTGGATTTTGGGAGATGTTTTTATTGGAAAATACTACAGTGTTTTCGATTTGGGCAATAACCGAGTTGGTTTTGCTAAAGCCAAATAAAATATTCGATTTGAAAAAAAAAACATGCAAATAAACGGTCATAAAAGAATGTTTGACTAACCTCTGCTGTTTTCATAATTTAGTAGTTTTATGCGACTGAACATTTTCTATTTTTTGTAATTGTCGAGACCTCTGTTTTTCGCACTTGGAGAGGTTTAGGTAAGGTTAGTTGGTTGATCGATAATCGCACGTAGCTTGGTATTTATATAGTAAGTAGTTCTTTGTGAAGCCATAGAAAATAAGAATTTCTGTGTTCGGACTTGCAGATTGGAAAAATGCTTAGTAGCCTATACAAATTTCGAAAGGCGGTTAATTTTAATGAGATGTCTGAAGGCATGCGCTCCCAAATATTTAAGTCTTGACCTCCTAAACGAGAGACAGTCAAGAAGGAAATGTTGAGTTGTTTCCACCTCATCTTCTTCCAAACAGTTTCTGCAAACGGCGTCTGGTAAGATTTCCAACCTTACAGTATGGACGCCAATAGGGGAATCACCTGTTAAAAGTCCCACAACTAGGGAGAGGCTAGCTTTACTGAGGGAAAAGAGATCACTAGATCTCCTGCGATCAATCTTGGGCCAAAAAGCTTTTGCGAAGTCCAACTATCCAGTAGCAGACTTGCAGAGGTTTAATCATTTCGAAAATAAAATTTTTATATTGGCGATATGTTCTAAGCCCATTTCTGGCCAAAGGAATGAAAGTGGACGATCTTAAGCTTACAAAGGGAAAGGCAGTGAGACATGTTGGAAGGGCAGCACTGATGATAGTATTTCGCCAGCTTCCTGCCGACTGCGACATGAAGATCAAATAAAACCTGCATATTCAAATAAACGTTAACCAGGCATTTCCCATGCAAAGTTTTGACTAAAGAAGGACCTGTCTTTGTATGCGCAAGAGGTTAAGTGACTCTTATGACACATCACGTACCATAAAAACCTTATCACAGAACGTTGTCCAGCTGCCGTCCACCCTTGTTACGCTTATATGAAGATCATTGGCTAAAAAGCAAATCTGAGGAAGACATAGACACCAAATACAAATACGTACATACGAACATTTTATCCAACTAAGCAATACGGGCTAGACGAAGCACTTAAATAATCATTTATTATAATCTCATTAGTACTTGAAACTTTGCTAGACTGGAATATGCAAATGATTTAGTAATGCGATGGCATAGAAGGCTTCTACATTCAGGGTTTGTCCGGAAAGTAATAGTACTGATTTTCTTCCGCCGTGACTGTACTTCGGAGGTGCACGCACCGACTAGATTCGGTAGAAGGCGTTTCTAGCAAACGAACAAGCGGCTGGTCAGTTGTCTCTAAGAACCTGGAGAGTCAGGACAAATATTTTTTCGCGACGTGTCTCTGTGAGTGGTGCAAGCTGAAAATGCAGCGTTCGTTAGAGCAGAGGTACGCGATTAAGTTCTGTGTGAAACTCGGTAAATCTGCGACATAGACGTTTGATATGATCAAGAAGGACTACTCAGATGTTGCTTTAGCAAGAAGGGTGTGTTGCTGATGAAGAGCGTGCTGGGAGACCTACGACGATGAAAACAATGCTCATTATCCTTTTCGACTTCAAAGAAAGTTTGACGGGTCCGACAAGACATCCCAGCCGATTGGAGGTTGCACTCACGCTGCCTTTCTTGTGAACAGCTATCTAACCAAAGCCGGCATCCCAACGCTTCTGCAGCCGCTCTACAGCCTAAATGTGGCCCCCGAAGTTTTTTTGTTTCCTTGCCTGAAAAGGCCGATGAGAGGCAATCATTTTGAGACGGAGAATGCCTTCCTATTATTTTCCGGAGAAACCCTGTATAGCTATTATTTACTTTGATTTTGCTTCTTTAAACTCATGGGTTCAGTCATCACACTCCTTGGGCCTTCGCATTACTTCCCTGCAGTGACAATTCATCCTTCTATCTGTGACTATTTTCTATTAAAATCGGGTTCTTTCGTGATTTTCTAGAAGATAGCTAAGTCACTTTCAATGCTTATCGGTAATTACAATTAAAATTACCGATAAAGCTTCTCATACGGAAGCAACGTTAAAGTCAACGCGAAGAAATATTCCACGATAGTATAAAAAGGTACTCGCCACATAAAAGCTCATCAAAGTACGATTGTCTATTGTCGTGCTAAGTTTTACTCTCCAACCAAAATGTTGAAATTTCTAGTAACAATAACGTGCTTAGCGTTGACGGCACAAGCGACTGTCGTACAAATTCCTTTGAATAAGCCCAACACAAAACGTTCCTTGAAGAATGTCGCCGCACAATTGGCAGTGTTGCGAAGCAAATACAATTCCCTGCCACGCGCGACGGACGAGCAGTTGCACAACTATTTGGACGATTCATACTATGGCGCTATCACCATTGGTACACCACCGCAAAACTTCCAAGTACTCTTCGATACCGGTTCATCGAATTTGTGGGTGCCTAAAGGACCATGCTCGGGCGATCCGGCTTGCAATAACCACAACTCATATGAGGCAAGCAAATCCAGTACATATAAGCCGAACGGCACGGAGTTCTCCATCCAATACGGTACTGGCAGTTTGACCGGTTATTTAGTTGAAGATACCGTATCCGTTGCGGGTTTACCTATAAGCGATCAAGTATTTGCTGTAGCCACGACGGAACCTGGCACTACTTTCGTGGATGCCGTATTCGATGGCATACTCGGTATGGGCTACCAGGAGATCTCTAATGATAATGTGGTACCACCATTCTATAATTTGTACAAGCAAGGTTTAGTCAAAGAACCTGTTTTCAGTTTCTATTTGACACGTGATGGCACTTCTAGCCAGGGTGGTGTCTTAACTTTAGGTGGCATTGATGGTGATCACTATGAAGGTGATATAACCTATGTTCCTGTCGCAAGCAAAGGATATTGGCAATTCAGCGTGGGTACGGTATACATTGGTGATAGCGAGTTTTCTTTCGGTGATCCGGGTATCGCTGATACTGGTACCAGTCTTGTAGCCGTGCCCTTTTATTTATATGAAAATATCCAGGAACTCATTGGAGCTGAACCTAACAACGAAGGACAATACTTTCTCGATTGCTCTCAAGTATCCAGTTTACCAATGATCTCGTTTAGCATTGCTGGAAAAAACTTTACGTTAGAGGGTAGCGACTACGTGATTGAGGTTGAGGCTGACAGCGGTGAGCCATTGTGTATGTCTGCTTTTGAGGATGCTGGCACACCTTTCTGGATCTTGGGAGATGTCTTTATTGGAAAGTACTACACAGTTTTCGATTTGGGTAACAACCAAGTTGGTTTTGCCAAAGCTAAGTAATATTTTAAATTTCCTATGATTTACAAATAAAGAGTTAAGTCCATGTGTATATGAATATTTGACTCTCCTTTCTTGTTTTCATAATTATATTTGAAGCTTTTCGAACTTTTGGTTATTATCTGGTTTTGTGAATGTCTAAACTTCTCTAGTCTTCAAGTGCAATCCAAGGGGTCCTGTGGACTTTTCTTTCCAACTATTGAGATATCAAGAAATCCTTTGTACCAGACCAAGTTTGAGGTGATATTATTGGTCCAGCCTTTTTCCAAATTTTCTTCCAATTAAGAGGTAAAAATAAAACTACTGTTGTTGATGTAATGGCTATCTAACCCTTTTAGGGTGGTAAGGTTTAGATAAGTTTTCATTGAAGTCAGCCAACGTTAGGCCCTGGAAACATGCTGTGTCGACGGGGTCAGACCATAATTAACGGGGTGTCAGAAGTGTAGGAATAGCTGGGCATACAAAGAGGTGGTTAGAATTGGGGACTCCTTGCATGCTGGACATATATTATGTCCAGGTATGTCGGCATCGATTCTGGATTAGTATGAGTTTAATCTGCTGCAGTTTTCAGAATGAAACTGCTCAAGTGTTACTCTCGATTCTTGCGGCAACTCGAGCTTGTCATCTACAATGGGCAGTGGTTTGACTCTAAGTACGCCATTCACTGAGGGGAGTCGGTGAAGGTGTTTATGGCTCCACCGTGAATGGGGATCAGTGCATGTCTGAAGTTAGTTACGTCCGAAGTCTGGTCGTCGTATTGTCTTATGTCCTCGACGTAGTTAAGGAAGGACCTCTTGATTTTCTGTTAGATGGTTCCGCTTCAAGCGGTCAATTGCAGGAATGGTTTCTTCGAAACCGCTTATACTCCTTAAGTTGAAGCATACGGGCCTCCCGGTGTAGATGTTCGATCGGAGACATAAAGAGGCGTCCTGTTATAGTCCGGAACTATTAGCTCGATTGGGCTTAAATTCCGACAGTAATCGTTTACGAGAATCTATTACCAGATAGTAAAAATCTCTAGTAATTATTGTGTCATTAGGTAGGTGGGGTTATGTTATCATAAACCCCCTTCATACGGCTTAATACACATATAATTTTGAGCATTTTAGTAAGATTTTTATTATGACCTATTTATTTTTAATTCAGATATTTAATAAAAAATTATAAACAAATGTCAACAACGAAGAGGAAAAGACAACTTAGCAACAATAAGAAACCTAAGAATAATCATAGGAACCTCATAAATCATTCAATGGGGTCACATTGTCTTCATT
Source organism: Bactrocera dorsalis (assembly GCF_023373825.1). NCBI lineage: Eukaryota > Metazoa > Arthropoda > Insecta > Diptera > Tephritidae > Bactrocera > Bactrocera dorsalis. The sequence goes on from NC_064303.1 coordinate 110,604,830, forward strand.
GCCATTGGCGGCGATTGGTGAAGGAACTGGTGGTGTTTTTACCAGCATATCAGTTGCGTTGGTAACCATAGCCGCCTGACGCCCACATATGTTAAGACCCGGTATGTTATTTGGCGACGGCATTGTTTGTGTGGCAGAATTTTGAGCACCTGAAATTTATAGAATTACAATAATTAAATGCTTCACGGTGCAAGTGATTTTGATAATTGAAAGTAGGACAAAGAAAAAACAGCATTGGCAATGCTGCAAAGATTGTAACAGCTGATATTATTTACATTTGGTTACTTACAAGGGGTTGTTGCTCCTCCACCACCATTGGTAGCACGAGTTGGACGTGATTTATGGAACATTGCGGCTACGGCAGCAGCTTGCTGTTGAGTTTGATGATAGATTTGCTGTTGCAGCATTTGTGCGTAAACTAGCCTTTCATAAATCCCAGTGGTTGTGCCAACAGTCGTGCCCTGTGTGGTGGCGCCACTTAGATATTGGGTTTCTTTGAAAAAAGTATTTAGATACTGTTGTGTAGTTGTGGTGAGCATCGGATTGGAATAGAGAATAGTTGGCGAAGTAGCCAACGCGGCGTTAGCTAAACTATTCGAAATAAAATTGGTAGTTGTAGAGGAATGTTGGTTGTAGACAAGTGGCGGTGCTGCAGGCGCAGCCGCTACATAAGTAACTTTGTTGCCCAAAAACATGCCATACGCAGTGCTACCAGCGGCCGGACGTACTGAAGCCGGCTGCAGACCATTACACATCTGATAATAAGCAGCTGTTGCGGCAGAAGATGCAGCCGAAGATTGCTTCTGAAATGAATGCACAACAGAAATTAGGCAACGCATAGAAAACATATGTATGTATATCATATACTTACACTGAGATTAGCAAAACCAATACCGGTTGTTGTCTCTGGTGCTTGTGGTGTGGGATACAAGCCATTACCATAGCCGGAAACAAATGGCACAACTTCAGGTGGCGTGGATGAACCTTTCACGTTAAGCAGTGGCGTAAGATTCTCCGGAAAGTCGAGAAAATCTTTACCATAAATGGCATAATTTTGAGCAGCTTGAAAGTATTCAGTGCTATCGTTGGGAGGGTGGCCCGTGGTGTCACCATAAATTGCGCGATTTACTTCTTGTACGTATGTGTTGCTGCTGCGACGACAATTCGATTCCAATTTCGAATTCCAATCAGTTTCAACATCCGTGGACTCACATTTCCCAGCCGGTAAGAAAGATTGATGCCAAATTGGATCAGTTAGCTTTTTAGAAGTAGGCGCTGTTTAATTGAGCATTACCATTAATGGTTAAGAATCTAATTGTTTAAATTACGATATTGTATTACCAATTTCCTTTGTATTCCAAATGGGGAATTCGTTTTTAATTTTTGACAATTCTTTGGCAATCGAGTTTTTTGATTTTCGTTCTTTTTTATTTAACCTTGATAAAGAATTACCTGTAGGCTCTTCCGTACGAACAAAATTTTCATTGGCGCTTTCATAAGATTCTTTAGGATTACCCTGTTCGCTTTTCATATTGTTGCTGTCGTCTTCGTCCTCACTCGTTGCTGAAAAAATGAAATTGTTTCGAATTTATAAATTTTTTTTCTTTTTGTACGCATCTGTGGAAAAAGAAATCATGCAGATATTTTTTGGTTATGTATTATTATTTGAAAAAAAAAAAATTCTAACACAATTATGGTTTTGGGGAAATTCATAATTACAATCTAAAAATTCCAGCATGTCCTCTATGAGCTTTTCTGTTTGTTGAGTCTGCTGTGTTTCCATGCTTTTGTTGACCTTTTGTTTATCTACTTATTTGTTGCGCTTAAGCGCTGGAAGCACTCAAACCAAAAATAAAATTAACAAAAGAATTGCACCAACAGTAACGTGTGTGTAACGGTTGCTTTCTTGTCACAGCTGCCCGTTGGGATTCAAATTTCACTGTATTTGACAACAATTTTCTATAATCGATATTTTTTAGCCGTTTTTCTACAAATTTTCGCCGCTTTCCGATCTGTCTTCAATAGATTTCTTAAAAATTTAGAATTTTGTTTTATTTTTCAATAGCTTGTTACGATTTTAACCAACTTAAACCATTTGCTTAGGTCAAGTTTAATTTTTGAGGTTAATCGCAATGCAATTCTTTACACCCGTCAAGGCATACTGCAGGAGTAATTTGCAGCGGACAGTGTTATGAGATTTTTGCTTCTTCACATAGCCTACATTTTGGCGCTGCCATCAAGTATATGTTTACATTTAAATGTATTAAAAACAGCAATTAGTTGCAATTATTATATTTTATTTTATCACAAAATATTTACAGAAAAGGACACATTTTCTGTTTGAGGTGCGCCCAGACGCAAAAGGACGTAATATTTTTAAGTGCTTCGTTCGGTAGGCACTTCACAAATTGCATAGCAAAATCCTGCGCCAGTACCAGCGACTTTGCAAGGTCCGGGGAGTTGAATTCGCGTAGGTGAGCATCTAAAGAAGTGAACTTATTAGCATGTGAGAAAAGTCTATCTTGTTAGCATCTACTTACAGATTTTCCGTGCCATCATTACCGCAGTTACCGTGTTCATTCCAACCCCATGTGTACACTTCGCCACTCGTGCTTCGTAAAAGCCCATGTTCAGAGCCTAAGTGTAAACGTGATTCTATAATCGAACTGGGCAAATCCAATTCCTGTGGCGTTGCTTGATTTTGCGTTACACTGCCAATCCCCAATTGTCCATAACAATTACGTCCCCAGGTAAGTATTCTATTATCTTTTAATGTTACTGCATTGTGCGTCCAACCGGTGGCGATTTGTTTAATTTCTTCATCGAATTGAAATGAATTTGCTTGTCCAAATTTATTGTCACCCAAAGCAATAACACGCTTAGCACCGTCACCATATTCCAAATCAATCACTTTAAGTAAAATGTGGTTTTGTCCACTTGCAACGCCTATAATACGTAGTTCACTAGGTTCGCTGGCTTGAATTTTTATAACAGGTGCACAATTTAGCGTTGTCGATGTTATACACAAGTCTGAAGGTGGTTCATCACCTATACGTAGACGACCGAAGACATAAACCTTATGGTCGGCTGTAAGTATGGCACAGTGTCGTAGTCCGAAACTTATGCGCGCTGGTGTGTCGTTGCGTGGTAGTATTACAGCTAGTGGACGTCTTACTGCATTGAATTCACGTTGGCACAAACCTAACTGTTGAAAAGAATTCGAACCCCAAACATACAACTTTTTTGTTACTGTTATGCAGCCAGATATATCCCAGCCACACGAGATGCTCTCGACAGGCACATCCTGTATATACGAATATAAAATTAAAAACAAATATCCAATAAGTAGTTAAGAACTAAAGAAAGTACCCCAAAATATTCGCCTGGTATAGTTTGAAATGTATTAAAGCACTCCTCGGTTGAGTTTAATCCCAACTGTCCGCGACCATTCCAGCCACATGCGTGAATGCGCCCATTTGTATCCAGCACAAGTACATGACCGCCACCTCCACGTATGCGACGAACATTATTCGGATTAAACGTGTACTCACGAACAAGTTGTGGTGACATGCATAACTCCGATTCAAAGCCAAGGCTAAGCTGTCCGTGCGAATTGGCCCCCTGTTAAGGCAAGCAGTTAAAATAATAATTATCAAATGCTAATTAGTTTGATATGCAAATTACTTGCTTACCCACGCATACACAGACATGTCGTGCTATGCACAATCGCCACTAGTTGCTTTTCCGGCGCACGACAAAGTTAAATTTGTGTGTGAAATCCGTCAAGTGCGTTAGCCGCAGAACTAGCTGTCGAGAGTCTTGCTTGCCTGGATGTTAGTTACCGACTGCCGTTTGAAAATTGCTTTCGCCTACTTTTAAACTTATATCTTGAAAAAGTATCCTTCCTTATGCTCACGTAAAGTTTTATGGCTAATTGCATGTTTTTACCAAATTAAAAAGGCTTTTTTGTTGCTTGCGTCGAATGCTTAGCTGCAGCAGCTGATAGCGCACAGCTGACTCGTTGGGACACAGGGTGTTGCTAGAAAATGATTTTCAGCAAAGTAGCATGCGATATTTTTTGAATGTCTGATAGAAAAATAAATTAGTTGAAATTTTATTATTATTACAGCTAGTGATTGGAAAAAGAAAATGCTTTAAAAATAAAGTTTAAAGTTGTAATTACTTTTGAAATTTTAAATTCATATAGTGTTAGTGTAGTATTTATTGCAACCGTATATAGCAAACTGAAAAAATATCTAGGAATATTTTGAGAGCAAATTCGAATTACTACGTGTAACGTGCAGACACTCCTTCGGGGAAACAATGGATTGGTGAGTGTACGTTCAAATTCCTCAGCATCTATAAGTATGTTTCAGTCCTAACGGTGTGCCTAATATACCCTGTTCACGATATAAAAATTACTTCAAAAGCGAAACGCTAAAATTACTGACAATCGGCTCAAAAGATCTCCGCTTGTACTGCGCATGAAAATGCACCTGAGTCCCTAGTAGTGGGCAAAAATAAAACAATTACAGGAAAGCATGAAATAAAAATTAAAATACCAAGCAAGTGCATATACTACAATACAAAATAATACAGGAAAAGCGCACAGCACGAGCTTGGAACCTGTCGCACTGTCTGGCTGCCCTCAATGTTAAGTATCTGACTTGGTCGACTTGATTGGCTCATTGCTTGCGGAATGCAGCAACAAATGGCGCACAAATAAATGATGATGGAGTTATTCACCATCGCTGCAACGGCTTGTGAACACAACTGTCCGATCTGTCCTAGACTGTCTAACAATGCGAAGTTAATATCAAAATATTGTTGGAGAGTTAACTTCAAATCTTAGTATTATACGAAGTATAGTAGCCAGTGAAATGGTTTACAAATAACAACAGCAAAAGCGGCACGAACAAAACAGTTACCGCACAATTGCTTAGTCATTGCAATTATCGGTGCAACGAAAGGGCTTCCTTTTCTCCACAAACTTGCCGCTACACAAAATGCTAGTTTATAATCATATATGTACATATATAAATGTGTACTTACACATTCATGAAAGTGCTTCTTTTTTCGACAAAATAGCAAAAAGTTTCGTTGATGGGTAAGCTTGTAACTCGAAAAATAAACTTGCAATGTTTCAGGTGCATCTTCAATTAGTTTGACAATAACTACAGCGATTGTCGGTTTTAAAGGGTGATCCATTTCGAGGTTCCCTACTTTTTTAAAGAAAAATCACAGAAACTTAAAATTTAGTGGGGAATATTTTTTATTATTCGAAAAAAAAAAAATCTTTATATTTATTTTTTGAAGATTATCTCTTTCAAATGTTTGCCGTGGCTATTTGTCAGTTAATCCATTCGTTGAGTCCAATATTCGATGACTCGTTCGAGCATTTCTACTGGTAATTGGCGAACGACACGCGTGATGTTTTGCGAAATTGTCCGCATAGACTTTAGACTTTATATATCCCCACAGAGAAAAGTACAACGGTGTGATATCTTACGATCTTAGTGGCCAATCGACAGGCTTAAATCGTGAAATTATCTACTCACTGAAGTGTTCTGTCAATAAATCCATTGATTAATGCCATGTGTGACTCCTGTTGAAACCAAATGTCGCCAAGATCACGAGCTTCAATTTTAGGCATCAAATAGTCGGTTATCATGACGCGATAACGGTCGCCTTTGACGGTTATATTACCACCGGCCCACAAACCATACCAAAGCGTTGTTTTTCTGGATGACATGGCAACCCTTGAATTTCTTCAGGTTGCTCTTCGTCCCATATGCGCTAATTTCGCTTATTTACTTACCTATTGAGCCAAAAATGGGCTTCATTGCTGAACAAAATTTGGCACGAAAACGTATATTTTTAGAATTTTTTAATAGCCTATATGTAGAGCGATGTCTCCTTGGAAGGTCGAGCGACCTCAGTTATAGTACGCTTTCAATTTAAGATCTCGACTTAAAATGCACCAAGTCGTTCCATATACTTTCTTCACTACGTGCTGGACGTGGTCTATGCAGTCCTATATTATCCAGTAATGAATGCTGGGTCTCAAACTGGGACACGGTGTTGAAAATAGTGCGCTCAGTAGGCCGATAATCTTGACGATAAGTTGAGCGAAGCACGCAAAACACTTTCTTTACAGAATTTGAATTGTCGTAAAAAGAGTTGAACGATTTGTAAATGTTGTTGTAAGTCTCTCCATGATGAAATGACAAACAATACTGAACGAAGATAACATGACAGATTTACACGACTCACGGGTGATCTGCCAAAAAAAGGCTATTGAAAAAGGTGCTTCTCTTGGATCATCCGTTATTTCTTAAAAACATGATGTTATTACAGTTATGTCTACATTATATCGACGAATATGGTTAAGAGGGTATTTTAGTCTAGAAATCTAGAAATAAAAAAAAAATTGATTTTCTTTTTTATTTTCAAAGTTTAACTATTTAATAATATGAAATAAGAGGATTCTATTTATTTTTGGAAATATAGTTATTTTGCTGAACCGATATCCAAACAGGTTCGGCCGAAACTGAAACTTTAAACGCATTTTTCTCGCAACTGTCTTTTTCAAAACGATACCCATCATTTCTCAAGTTCGACTGGACCAATTTGACTAAAAATTTTACTCCCAAGAAGCTGCAAATTTGTCTGAACTTTAGATATCGGACCACTAAAAAACTTATCGATCTAATTCCAATCCTTGTATGAAAAACTTTTTTATTTGACAACATATCTTCTAGAAATCTGGTAAATTTAGTAAAATCATTAATTAAAATGAAATTCCTAGAATATTCGTCGTTAAGTTCTATAAGCTTTTGCGTTTGAACCAATTATCGAATAACTTTTGCCACTCTCACGGGAAGTGTCTCCAAAACTTGCATTCTGAACGCATCAACCGTCTCATTAGCTGTCGAAAAAAAAAGTTTAACTCTTTTTTCCTGTATGGGAATAAAAAGAAGTTATTAGGTGCCAAGTCAGTACTATACGGGGATATAAAAAGCAACTCACGTATTCCTTTCTTACTAGCTAAATAGCTTCTTTGTGTTATTTGCGAATATTTTATTTGTAATTTATCAAATTGGTCCACTTTTTGTTTGAAATCAGGACAACAGTGTGCTCCCAAAAAGCAAAAATAGAGATAGAAAAAAATAATTTAATTCAAAAAGCAAAAACGAGTATAAAAATTATTGCTGTAACCATAACTTGTTGATTATTTCGAGGTAACCTCAATCTCTAATGACCAGATGAGCTTCGTCTGCCAGTTAGGCTTACAGCAAATGTGTGTTACGGTAAAACAAAAGTGTAAAAATGTGCCAAAAATACTAGTGTTAGCATATGTAGGGCGATTTTAATAATCGTACTTATGTATTACTATATACTAATTTGTATATTTGTATGTATATCCACATTAATATTTCTGAAGAATATTCTCACTTGTGCATGTTCGTAAGTAGAGTACGTGTGCTAGTCAAGCTTCTGGGTGAGAAGTCACATTATTTTCGCAATTGAGTTCGCGTAAAAAGAATGGCGAAATTACAACGAAATTTCACTTTAATCCGTAATAGAATGGCTTCATCATGTAAAATGTGTAGAAGTTGTAGCCGACATGGCTAAGCTAAGTGGACAACGAGCTCGAATTTAGGGCGCTTCATTATGTTTGCAGGCGCAACGCGGTTTCTACGTTTGAAAGCTTTGAGGTCAGTGCTTTTATTAACATGGATGACCATATACATATATATATATACGTATGTGGTTCTATATGAGACTAATGCTAATTTTTTTCTGGTTGCGACTGAGAAAATGTTCTAAAAAATTATTCTAAAAATTCGGAATTTGAAAGATCCAATTATGTTTTCCACCAAAACTTCAAGTAAATAATTTTATTGATACTTCTTAGACCTTACAGCAGAAATAAAAAATGTTATCACGAAAAAATTTCTCTAACGCCCACCTGCACTTGAAAATGCGCCAAGCTTCTGCAAGCGGAATGCTTAAGCACCGACGACACCTACTGCTTTTCTTCCTCGACAATAAATCGTAAATTCAGCGCAATAAAATAAGAAACTGAGCAATAGCAAAAAATTCTAAATTTCGTTATAAAAACAAAAACAACAAACGAAAACCACAATAAGAACAAGAACAAGCATTGAATACAATAACATATTGGTTAAAAACCGTCAAATCCTCACTGATCAAAGCGACAACGAATGGCGGCTGGCACGTTTGTGAGTGTGCGGCGCAGTATGGAGGTGACTGAATTTTCTCCCAATTTTGGTAGCTTGATTTGTCACGAAATTCACAAAGCGAAAGAGCGCACAACAAATTGGTCTGTAGTTGAAAATTGACAAGAATTTCGTGACTTTGTCACCTTTGTCTCGGAGGTGGCACCCCACACACCAACACACCACCACCATTGCTAGTGCCAGTGCCAACACACCACCAACAGCAGCCAGTGTAAGTTTGGCCAACTGCAGCCGAATGATTGAGTACGGTCTGTGATCTGAGGTGGCTGCTTGTTGGGCTGGACGGCCGGTGTGCTGGTGGATCGCTCAGCTGCCCACCATGCGATGCCGCGTTGCCGCTTGTTGCGCGTGCGCAGCAACACCAGCGTTTGTGGTAGTGACGAGATGGCAGCAAGCGCGCGCTGCTTTTGCTTTGATTTCCGCAGCGCAGGAAATTCAAATTCAATGTTGTACCTGCAGTTACACACATTGGCTATTGTCAGTGAGTGAATTTATTTTAAATTGTTGTTGTTGCTTTTATAAGAACCACAGCAATGAGTTAAAGAAATGCTTACAAGCATTGGAAATAAACGACATCACTTCATCATCATGACTTTAACGCTTCGAGGCGCTTCTAATGTTGATTTTAATGGCCAACAACAAAGGCGACGCTTGCTTAGTACGAGCACTTCCTAAATGCCGCTTTTTTCAATGACTTTTGTTTCTAAACTCATTTATTTTTAATTCGGTATTTTCGTTAGGGTTCGATGGTTGTGTGTTTTTATTTTTTGTTTTTTTTATACCCTGAATAAGTTTGCCGTGACGTTTATTAGAACCAGAAGTCAACGTCAGGGATCCTTTCGGTGAACAGTGTGACGAGCTGAATTGTTTTCAGTTTTTGAGATTTGAAATTTTGAAAACATTCTTTTCTTGTCAAGAAGCTGTTTATTTATCGGAACCGCCGTTATTGGACCACTATAGCATATAGCTGCCATACAAACTGAGCGATCAAAATCAAGTGCTTGTATAGACAACTTTTTTATTTTTTAAGATATCACCTCGAAATTTGACTTGCTTGGTTCTCTGAAGCAACATTATAATATCTGAAGAAATTTTCCAGATCGGACAACTTTAGCATATAACTGTCATACAAACTGAACGTTCAAAATCAAGCTTTTATGAAATCTTCTTTAATTGTTAAGGGTATTTAAGTTTTATTGCAGTCGTTGTTAATGCTATTCCTTCGTTTATTATTTTTAGCCGCCCCCAACCGCTTGCTGCTTACCGCTTGTCTGTCGCTGATGTACGACGCGCTGGTAGGCAACAAGGCGACTAGCAACTTTGTACCTGTAACCTTTTGCACTTGGAAATTGTGCCTACATTTCGTAGCGGTCGCATTGACAGTTACTCGACAGCAACGAACAATACAATGCAGTAACAACAACAATAACGGCAACAAGCGTTGGGCAGAAGAATTGTTCGAAATACACTAGTAACACGCTTTGAACACGAGACAACGGTAACGTGCCACCTATTTTACATGATTCAATGCAATGTACCAACCTATTTCAATACCTTCAGACATACAAACAATCTAAACATAAATATATTTTAATGCAGCGGTCGTCAAATGTTTACCAAATGCCAGACATTTGCTGAAAATTGTTGGAAATTGCAACGAATTGTGTTTGAAGTGCAAGGTAAGTGGTTATTTGAAATATTTTTATTTAGTTTATAAGTTTTGGGGTTATGAAAAACCCCGCTCTGCAACCCCTGTCAGTCTTTAACATCGAGTGAGTGCTCAGGGAAGCGATGAAAGTTCCAATATAAATGCTTTCTAGCGACTTTCAGATATTTTTTAAGGGAAAGTATCTTGAAGATGCCACAGTCAATAAATTTTCCTATCCTTTATTCATCCTTTATACAAGAAATCGCATCATTTATACCGCACGCCACTTCTTCCATATAATCCCGAGGTACATCATTGTTTTCTAAGGTCAATAAGTACTCGCTCTCCTTATCACAAAAGCTTATTCTTGTTGACAAACCCTGGCACCTTACCTTATTGCGAAATAGTTTTCTCGAAACTATTCCCTTTCCAATCCTTCAATAGTAGTAGAGACCTTAGCTTACAAATATCCAGTTATATTCGAAGCTCAGGATTTGCAATTAAAAAAAATCTTTGGTCGGCTTGAATAGCTGGTGTCCGACATCGTCGATTCTAACAGCTTCTTGAGGAGAAAACGTTATTTGAACATTTTCAGATAGATATCTCGCAAACTAGGCACTCGTTCGCCTGTATACAGACAATCAGTCTCTGACGTTCCCTTCTGACTGCTACAAACTTCGTGGCAAACTTAATAAACCCTGATCAGGACAAAAAAAACTGTCGTACCGAACTGTCAAGTTCACTAAGTCCACTGTTTGCTCACCACTGAACGCACATTGGCGACCGCTGCCAATTCGACTATCAGCTGCGCATGCGCTTGCGACTATTTCAATGGCTATTGCGCATTTAGCCACAGCAAGTGTTGGCGCACTTGGGAGGTACGTTGCCTAAGGCTTGTGCGCTTCCACATCTACACCACCATCATTCGTCTTCCGATCCACTTTACAAGCTTAGGATTTTCTCTCCGAATGTACATAAGTACGTGTGTAGTATTGCTGTTGTTGCTACAAAAAATTGACACCATGTACCGTTGTGCACTGTGCACGCCACCACGTCAAATCCATCAACCGCACACAGCAATTGCCGCATAGAAGAACGTATCAACGGTGATAGACGACAGGCAATGTCGACAAATCGTGCATCAAAACGCTCATTGATTGGCTTTAATTATACAAATGTGTCGGCGAGCGAACACAAATCGACTGTTGAATTTTAATGATTTCAACACAAAAATAAAATCTACACTATTTACTGTAAACATAAGCGGTCATTAGCTTCAAAATGTTGAATGGTCGAATGCCTAGATTTTATTGACTTGTTTTTGATGGGGGGTATTGAAGGTTTACAGGTCTATAATTAGGTTGGGTTAGGGTTTAGACGAATGACAAAAAAAATTAAAATGTATATACTTTCATAAAAAATCTAATCTATATTAAATGAACAAAAAACCCCTGATCTTGAAGGGTACATTTGTTTAGAGCCTGAAAAATAAGTATAATTTTGAAAATATATTCTGGATTCGCCCATTGATCCTAAGTACTTGTGCCATCTCAAACAAAATAGAAACTGAAATCTTAATCTCCATAAGATAAGATTTGGACACCAACTTCTAGTGGATTCTTGAAAAAATTATATATAAACAAGTTGCAATGCAGCTAAAAATTTCTGTGGATATCTGCCTTAGTCTCTATGTATTAGCTTCACCCGATTTCAGAAACGATGTTTCGAAGAAAGTTGGAAATGTTGATATAATTGTTTAAGGATCCCAAAACCCATCGTTGACAAAATCTATTCATAAAAAAGTCAAATCTCAATAAAATAGTCGCCGAAGTTTTCCTCTCTCTCTCTCTCTATCTCTTCAGAAGTTTTACCATCTTCCTCTGCGGATCATCTATATTTTATTTGTCCAAAACACACCCTGGTGCTGGAATTTTATTCGGTGAAAAGAAAAAGTTATAACACTCTTAAGGCATTTTACCGTTTTGTCTGCACCAAGATGTGTAAATTTGGCTGCTTATTAGCTGATGAGCGACGCTTCGTATTGCCTCATTCAATATTAAGCCTAGTTTCCATGCTATAACATATTTCAATATACTGCTTTCTCAATTAAAAAATGTATTTTTAAAGAAGCTAACAGGTCAGTTTAAAAGTCCTAGGCATACCATAGTAAAACATAATTTTGGCAAACTTGGTTTTTTATTCAACGCAGTTCTCTTCACTGATTATACTTGTAGCTACCGTTCAACTTATCGATACCATTTTTGGAATACGATTTGTCTTATGCTTCAAAATAGGCCTCTGTTTCGGCGATCGCCTCTTCATTCGACGAAAATTGCTTTCCAGCGAGCATTTTTTGAGATCTGAGAACAAGAAATAGTCGCTGGGAGCCAAATATGAAGAATACGATGGATACGGAAACAATTCAAAGCCCAATTCATGGATTTTTGCTGTCATATTCACTGACTTGTTAAACGGTGTATTGTCTTAATGAAACAGCATTTATTTTCCTCAAATGCGCTCGTTTTTCGGCGATTTCATCCATGAAACGGTCCAATAATGCTATGTGGTAGTTGTTGATGGTTCTTCCTTTTTCAAGGTAGTCAATAAAAATTATACAGACGCCATAACCTTCACAGCCGACTGTTGCATTTTTCACGCTTTGGAGCGGGTTCATCGTGTGCAGTTTACTCGAATGACTGCCGATTGGATTTCAGAGTGAAATGATTGAGCCATGTTTTATTGAATGTCACATATTGAGGCAAAAACTCGGGTTTATTACGCCTGAACATCTCCAAACACTGCTCCGAATCCAAAACTCGTCGTTATTTTTGGTCAAAATTGAGCTCGCCGTACTTTGCACAGAGCTTTTTTATATCCAAATATTCTTGAATGATATGATGTACACGTTCAGTTGATATCTTCAGAGTGCCTGCTATCTCGAACAACTTCACTTTACGGTCATCCAAAATCATTGAGTTCACCGTCTTCGGTGTTCATTTCATCACGTCTAAACTCCAATCATTGATGGTTGATTTTCCTGGGATAGTGTCCTAACATTCGTAATCAAACCATGTTTTTTCTTCAACTGTTTTTTTCCCCTTCAAAAAGAAATATTTTACCAACACGCAAAATTCACTTTTATCCATTTTACCTCAAGAATAAAGTTGATTCATTCAAAAAAATATAATTTACAAGTTAATGAACCGACAGTTGTCAAAGGTTTGAGGTTAGGGCTAAAAGTTAGCTAAAAATCATATGGTTTTTGTGTCATCTATGTGTCAGGCCCGGATTTTCTGATTGACCTGTTCTTTTGGATTTTTTCACTGTTAGTTATTTTGATTCCCTCCCTGGTTTCGCTATTTAAATTCAACGAAATTTGTTCGAGAATTTGTACTGGACGAACAAAATTCAGCTTAATTATTTGATAATTAGTTAATTGCGCTTCTGTGTGCTCATGTGAGAATTAAGCATTCAGCTAAAAAAAAAAATTTTAAAGCTTTCATACACGCTCGAAAGCTGCCAAAAGTTCCAACTTTAACATATGTTCAAGTCCTTTGAGAATTTGAAGAGTTAAACTCAAATTTAAAAATTTACTTTATATTTTTGATTAAAGTATTTTATGTCAACAGTTACTGCATGCATAACGGTAATTGCATGTTTGTGCAATCAGGTGGCACGTGCAACATGCGAAGTAGATTGTGAGCGCAGCGTTGCTATTAAATTATTTTAAATTGAAAAGAAAAAAATCCTGAAAAAATATCAAATGAAGTCACATTTATTTGAATAAGTTGCAGGAAACCTGCGTGTTAAGAAATATTTTATAATATGTATGCGAAAAAAATGCGGAAGTGAGCACAAAGCGCACGAAGAAAGTTCAGGGTTAAAGCAAAGGACACGATTAAAAAAGGAAATACATGCCAATTAAGTCATGTTAGTGGGTTGCACCGCTAATGTGTTGCAAGATGTCGCCTATATCATGGTGTGGCACGCATAACGGTGCTTGGTTATTAAGAAGTGTAATACTATAACATGATTGTGTGTGAATTAAGAATAGATGTATGTGTGGCAAGCAGTTAGCAGTAACCTTGTGAAAGCGCATTGTTAGATAATATGTTATAAAGGGTGTTTCAACAGTTGTCACTTTTTTAAAACACTTTTGAGTAATGAATTTAAATGAAGTGGTGTGAAATATTTTTGATTTGTGAAATCTATAATTGTGAAAAAAATACATATATAATATATAGGGTGTTTCAATAGGTCTGCTTATTTTTAAAATTTTTTGGAATATAATTTGGTGGATTTTTTTTTGATTTTTTTAATCAATAAAAATGAGAAACAAAATAAATTTTTTTATACAGGGTCTTTCGAAAGTTATTATTTTTTTTTAATTTTTGGTATTTCATTTAAAGTAATATAATATAAATGAAATACTTTTGACTTTTTAAGTACTAATAATTTTTGTCTAAGAACTTTTTAGCTTGCGCTCCAAACGCAGCACCCTATAAAATTGTGATTTGCACGTAGAACTAAATAAATGAATTCATAATGCATACATATGAGTTACACTTTGACGCCGCCACGCTGCATTTCTAATCGTCACCGAACATGCAACCAAAGTGTGCGAGCGCCAGTGATTATCCTTCAAAGTAACAAAAAACTGCTTTATAAAAACAATTTTAAACGAAAATAAAAGAACATAAAGCGCACCTTTCTAGAGTGTCGTTATACCCATGAAGTAACCGTAGAAGCTTAGGACAGCAAATGAAAACTAATGATTTGCACTTAAGCCGCAATGGTGTCGCGCTGTGCCGGCGGCTCAATGACCAGAAGGACCACCGAAGCACGCGATGTGGCGCACTAAAAAATTCAAAAAAAAAAAAAACACGGCAATAAGGATTAACTGGCGGCAAGTGCAGTAGTGTGGCACACACCTATGTATGTCGCACACGTTACAAGGCGCGTTCACGGCAAAGGGAATGCACCTTGCGGCCATAAGCAACGACTTTACTCAGCACAGGTCGACTAGCAATACGTACGGTATTTGTTCGGTAAAAAATTGTGAAAAACATTACATAAGCTTTAAATTTATTTGCGTGTAACTTCTTCAACATTAATCTAGAAAGCATAAAACTAAAAAAGCGGCGCGCTAAAGTGCATCGAAATAAAAAATATTGAGGTTAGAAGGCGAGGACACACTTGCACAGCATAAAAGCACATTAAAATAGGGCAATCGACCAACAAAACCATCCTCACCGCTTGTTAAGCCGCCGAAATCCAATACCCAGGCATATCGAACGCTTTTTGTGGCAAGCGCCAAGCGTGGCGGCCAGGATGGCCCTCAAGTAGCTCAGTTATTGACAACCTGCCACCGACATCGGCTGTCTAACCGTATTGTGAACTATTTTCATGGCAGTTGTTGTTCTAGTGCCACCCGCTGGGCGTTGCCTACGACCACATAGTCCACCTGTGTGCTGAACGCCTAGCAGTGGAGCTTTGGCGCTTGTGTGGTCGCTCACATGCAATGCAGTAGCGAACGGATGCTGTGTAATGAACCGATGAATGGTTCAAATTGAAGCGCCGTGTGCCACACGCAAGGAGCCGTGGATACAGGGTGTGAGGTATGGTATTTCGTGTAAATTTGGAGCTCTGCAGATTTTGAAGGAGTTTCGATACTACTTTTTTATACTTTATGGTTTAAAATTTATTGCTTCACAGCAAATTTTAAGGTATTGAGGTGTTTGGGTATTTGGACGTGTACCTTCGAATGGAATTATTCATACTTGACGTTTTGGCCTTGACTGGGCTAGTTCACTGTACATCTCAAAGTACTGAGGATCTGATTTTGGTATAAAATGTAGATTATATGGACTTGGACCCATTCAAAAACCCAGATCTCCGAGTTGAACAAAGCCTTCAAAGACGGTCGAGAGATGGTTGAAGACATGCTTCGTTCTTGACGACCTTTGATCTCTTCAACTGATGAAAATGTTAAAAAAGCGAAGGATATGGTTGGAAATCATCAGGCAAGTAAGAGAGATGGCAAAAGAGTCTTTTCGAGATTTTTCAAAAAGAGTACCGTAACTTTCAGTTCTCTTTGGACATGATTGAAAGTGCGAATTCCGATCCCAAAATTATGGAGGGCATTATAACTGATGTTGAGACATGGGCTCGTGAGTTTGACATGCAAACAAGTCAAAAATCATCGGAGTGGAACCCGTTTCCAGTCGATCGATGAGACAAAACAAAATACGCTGAAAGAGCTGAAGGCCATCCCAAAAAGTGCTTATGAAAAGTGTTTTGAGGACTGGACAAATCCTTGGCATAACCGGAGACCACTTTAATTTTTCTCCGCCAACACCCTGTACCGGCTTTAAGCTGTGGTCGCGTCAACAACTCTCGCTGTTGAAATGTGAAAAATTAACAAGTTTGAAATGTGTAATTAAAGCGCATAATTTGTTCCATTTCTTGTGCTTGTTTTATGCGGATCGACAGAAGAAACATGCTTTGTTGTTGCTTGCATTGACACGGCAGGGAATTTTGTGAGCAATTATAGATTTTCCAATTCGGTTATATAAATGTGAGACAAATATACAAACACATGAACACACGTGCACAAATATAAACCGCGAGCGCTGCAGTGGTCAAGCGCTCGTTTGCTTCCTAGTATCTGGTTGCAAGCAGGCAAACAAGCGCCGTCAATTCATTTCTAGCAACACTGGCGTCTGTACACTTTTCACTAACTTGCCACGCCATCGCCATCGCCATCGCCCAGCCAGATCAATTGTGCCTCCTGTGCGTTGCAATGAAGATCAATTGTCGTACAAATGTGGCGACATGCCACATGCAACGTGCCACAGCCGTAGGTACTAGGCCACGCTAGTCGCGCACTCCTTGCACACACGCACGCACACACACACACTCCAACACATGCGCGTTGTGTACTCAAGCAACTTATTGATTGCTGCTGCCACTGCCACTGGTCTGCTCGTTGGTGGCTGCCGCCGACTGTTGACTTGCTGTGGCACAGCCATTCAGTCAGCCAGCCCGATCGAGCGGCAAATGCTGCGCCAGCGGCGTGTCTAATTAATCTCGCTTTAATTGTGCGCCTTTTTGCGTTTATTGAGACCCCCTTTTAATATGGAGCAGCAACATGTGCGGATTCTCATGCAGACACATATGTGTGTTTATCTGTCCCATTGCATAGGGAACTTGTTGCAAAGACGTCGCAACATATGTTTGTGCCTGTGTGTGGCTGCAACTAAATACTGTGAAAAGTGAAAAATTGCGGCGAACGCGGAAAATAAATGAGTTGTTGATATTTTTTGAGTGTTGCCATTTTTAATTGAATTATGGCCTCAGGTGGAAATCGGATATGCAATGCGAGTGTGTGGCGGTACCGGTGGTCGCTGCGATCAGGTGTGGGCTAGCTGTAATTAATTTGAGTAACTGTTTGTTTAAACAAAAAGAAAAGAAATATCAATAAAAGAAAATAGAAATAAAATGTGCTTTAAATAAATAAAATAATATAAAAAACACTCAGACAGACTATTTGAAAATAAAAAAATGGATTCTGCAGAATAGCTGCTCATGCCGTTAGCTGAACGAGAAATATAAAAGAGTGTGAAATAAGCGAAAATGAAGTCGGACGTGAATGTGAGGAATGCTATGCAAGCTGAAAAATTGTATCGTTCTTTGAAGGGCGTAGCTAGATCTGGAACAAAAAATGGTTTGGAATATCAATGAAATTTTTTATTCCTGTGAAAGAACCTTGGATGTCATTACATAAGGACTTCGATTTCTATTGCATGACCACCATAGGCTTGCTTGCAGAAGTCCAGACGCTGAACTCAATTTTAGACTGTTTTCAAGCATAAATCGGTCGATACTGCTGCAATTTCACGTTGGATCAAACGTCGCTGGCTTATTGACATAGACCATAGACTTGACGTAACCCACAAGAAAAAGTCTAATGGCGTCAAATCGCATGACCGAGGCGACCAATTGACTGGACCATTTTGTGAGATAACACGTTCCCCAAACTTGGTTTTCAATAAGTTGATTGTAACATTCGCTGTGTCGCTTGTGGTGCCGTTCGGTTGGAACCACATATTATCCAAGTCCATATCATCCAATATTCGGTTATTATTGAGCGGTAGCGATTTCCATCCACAGTAACGTACCGGTCTGGATCATCACGGAAGAAATACGACCCGATGACAGCGCCACCCCGTAAACCGCCTCACCGTAATTTTTTCGGGATGCTGTGGTGACTTATGGAGTACGTCCCGATGACAGCGCCACCCCGTAAACCGCCTCACCGTAATTTTTTCGGGATGCAGTGGTGGCTTATGAAGTACGTGTGGATTACTGCCTGACCAATAACGGATATTTTTGACATGCCATTCAGCCTGAAATGAGCCTAATCGCTGAAGATGATTTTTCGACGGAAATCCGGATACTTTTGAAGTTGTTGATTAACCCAATTCACGAACATACGACGATTCTGTTAGTCTAGTGGCAGTTCTTGTGTCAGTTTAGTCTCATAAGGATGTAGGTCAAGATCTTTTCGCAAAATTCACCACACCGATGTTACAGAGATGCCCAATGCTTAAGAACGACGTGTAAGAGACTGATTTTGGTCTTCCTCAATTGTTACGCTAGCGACAGCAATATTCTGGACACTACGGGCACTTCTTTGTCTCACTGATGCGGAAACATTTTGTACTGTGGCTGTGGGTTAAAATTTTTCCACTAGACGCTCAATTTTTGATCTGACAGGATGATTAACACGACCATGAATTATACGTTGAGGCCACTGACACTTTCGGCAGTAAATTTTAATAATTCCGACTCGTTGTTGGACCGTATATGTCCCTATCGGTCTACTCTTGTAACGTCCCTATTGAAAACCTCTTTACAATATCGAGTTTATTAAACGCTATTTTTTATGAAAAAATGGTCATGATACCAAAAAAAGATTCCCATGAATATAATTCTGAGGCCCCTTTAGGTGAATTACTCTAAGTATTTTATTAAATTCCATTCATACCATGTAACACAAAGGAGGAAAAGTCGAACCGAGGGAAGTGTTTAACAAATCGTTCATGAATATTTGGATAATTGAAAGCTCTAACCAAAAAGGACACCGCAAACCAACACAATCCGTCAGTGGCAGCAATTGATATAGATGCTTTGTTTAAAGGTATTCATAAACATTTTTTAGCGTCTATATGAGACTATTGAAGAAACATGACTCTTAGACCCAGTATTATCTAGGTAACTAAAAAACATCCGTTTGAAGGCGAGTGAGAAGGAGAACCATCGCTCCACCGGATTGTGCGCTGAGTTTGGGATCCGCTAATAAGAAACACTACCAATGAAAAGAAGAAGAGACGGATAAGTTGGATGATGCGAGCAAAGATGTCTGTCTTCTATGAGCGCTTCAGCGCACTTATGAAAGCTGCCTCACCTCGATGTCAAAATCGTGCTTGGCGACTTTAACGCCAAGGTACCGAGGTCTTACATTGACTCAGACCTTGTTGGTCACGAAAAAATTAATAATACAGAAGTTAAGATTGCCAAAAATAATGGTATGATTTATCCGAAATTCTCATTATTCCTTATTTCCGACAATAAAAAGTGTTCCTATGGTACTTACCGGCCATCTAAGTAGCTCCTCCAGACTATTTTTTAGTGTTTTGAGCTCTTTATCTACTTAATGGACAAAAAAAAATTTGTTGTTTATTTAACAATTTTATTATCATATGAGCATTCAGGTTTTGAATAGATCTTTGATCCTAATTGCTTCTATTTTCTAGACCTTGATTCACGTAACCGCGTTTTGTAAACTTATTTTTCTCAAAACAAAGAAATATCCCACGAATTATTGATCGACAATCGATCGGCATAGACTTTGGCACCAACTCAAGACCTTCCAAAAGTACTCTCTCTCTCTTTGTAAATCAAATTAATAATAAATTTATTACATTTACTTTTGATACCTTAATTCGCGCAAACAAAACGCCTCCCCAGCCAAATGGCCACATAACCATTTGTAAGGCTATATTTGCAAGCTCAGCTTCTTTGTGCTCTTAACAGGGCTCCTCCACTTTTGCGCCATGCCGCCCATTTAGGGTATTACACTTAGTACAAGGGGCATTTGCTTTACACAATGTGCTCAAACAAATAAATTATTTTCTAAATAAGCGAAAGGAATCAGTGCAATCACTGCCACATTCATTGGCCACTATAATTACGGACTCAATAAAACTTGTGGCGCAAACTGAAGGTGCCCATTAAATAAGGTTGGTCAAAGAGACCAGCGCAACGAAAAAGAAACTACAACAATAACTATTGAGTGATAGTAGCAAGGTAGTGTGAATTGAAAACACAAAAAAAACTTTGGATTACTGTTTGCAACCTTGTAAGCAGCGCTTACCGCAAACTATTTGCAACACCACCGTGTAATCGCGGCAGAAATCGTTCGATAATCAAATCGGCAAGCAAAATATCTAAACTTGTGTGTTTAACTTTGCATTTCTGCTTAACCTGACCAGGCAGGTCATCACGTGCTGCTTATAAAGCTTTACGGATGAGTTGCCGCACATCCGCGCTGCGGCATTGTTGCAAGCGTATTCCCCAATTGCTAACGAATTAGTGGCGAAAATTATTGAATGGCTACATTTTGGTGCTGGCAAAGCAACAAAAACAAGTGTAAACGCCATAAAAATGTCTTAATTTCTTTGCAACTTTATTGACTGACCGCCCAAATGACTATGAACGCGACCACGACTGTACTTGCAACCGTAAGTTGGCTGCTGTTTGTCTGTCGGTTGTTGCCGTGCGCTCTATTTGCCAACCAAAGTGCGGCAGCGGCGCTGTAATGCAATCCCTATAATTTGCATGCCGTTTTTATGACCTCAAAATGGTATTGGCTTTCAGGTGATTTTTCACGCTGAATTATTTGATTTGATTTTAATTTGGCTACTGTACGTACCGATTGCGCCTATTTATGCTTAAATGGCGTACGCTCGCCTGTAATGCAACGTTACTTGCCGCGGCTTTGCCTTGGAGCGCGTGTGTTGCATGTGGCTAATTGATGGCTTGAAGAGTTTATTAGCGACGATTAAAAAGCTATTTTCAAGCGCATCGTAACTAGTAGTCTCGTTTGCCACATGAAATACGAGATGTGGCAAGCAGCACTTGGGGTGTGTGTGTGCTACTTATATGATCTGCAATGAATAAATTAGCAATGCCATTACCGTTGTGAAATATAAAATGTATAATCGACCGGTGTTTAAATGAGTTAAACGAGTTTTTAGTCAGATGAAGCGTGGATAAAGTGAAAATGTGGCTTGTGCAGAATTAAAATAGCACTGCTTTAATTATCTTTAAATGTAGAGGTAGTAACTATCAGAGATGAGATTGGAATGTGTTCTATTCGTAACCATTTTCTATCAGCTGTGCTTTAACTACAATTATACCAATTATATGTAGCGATTTTAAATATTTTAAATTAGTTTTATTTCAATTAAGTTTTGTTAATTTTTTCTTTAATAAAATTAAGCCTTTAGTTTCAAAATAGGTCTCGGTCTCAATAGATTTCCTTCAGCGAACATTATCTAGAAGTTTGAGAACTGAAAAGTCAAACTTTAGCCACGCCTACTTACCATATAACCTTATTTTGAGTTTCTTATGGCTTCCACAATTTAAAAATAAAGAAAAGTTAGGAAACATGCCTCAAAGTACAAATGCAACATAGCATCTCCACCGTAACAGGGATTGCAATTATTTACATTTCCTTTAGTGGTAGTAGTTTTGACAAACACCTACACGCAAAAACAAAAATAAATGAGCTGCTGTTGCAACACTTTCGTACACAGCTTAGCGTTCAAACATATTTACATGGGCAAGTCCGATTTTTTACACTTTTTGCGGCGCGCGCGCGAAATGATATCTTTAATCCTAAATAATGCGCAACATTTCCGCGCATCAAATTCGCTTGATTACACCCCCACAACGTGGCAATAGCTAAGGAAGAAGAAGAAGAAGTACAACAAAATAAGACTTCTTCACTGCCTACAAGGGCCCGTTGTTGTTTGCAGTTGATGTTGCATGCAACAGTGATGCGCTCATTCGTTTAAGCCGCAAACAGCACAGCAATGAGTTTGATTTTGATGTGGCTCATGTCAGGCTGCACGTTTTCCGTATTCACTTACAGCCGCATTAAACATATATTTGTATATCCCTTTTTAATTTCTTCTTAGCTACACCTTTTCTGCCTTCTCCTTTCGCTGTTGCCTTCTGCGTTCGGCTTGCAGCTCAAATCGCAATGCTTTCACGCTTAAATGATTTAATTTCGACTTTGCCATTGACGTCGCACGAACAATCCGTTGCATGCAGGCACGCATGCGCGCATACCACGCACTGCGCACACAAAAGCTTTTAATTTATCCTTTTTACCGCTGGCAGGTAAAATACTCATAAAATTCGAAATGAGGCCGCTGTCGTCTCTGGCTAAGGCTCCACGTGTGTACGTGTGTGCGTGTGCCTTCGAGTGGCGTTCGCTGCAGGATGATCTTTCTGGAGCGCTTGATGAAATGCATCCTCATATGAAGTAATTAATTCGCAAAAATGCGACACCCAACAACAAAGCCTCCACGTCGCATACACAAAGGTAATGTTTTCAAAGAAAATAAGTACATTAAAAGTGTCTGTGTATATGTGTGTTTGAGGGGGGAAAGAAGTTCCTTGAATGGGTTTGGAGAAATTGTAGGTTGTTCAGGAAATGCGTAACGCTAACTGTATGCAGTGCTGCATAGAGGGGAGGCACTAAACACTGAGAAAAATTTGTGTCAGTTGAAGACAATTTCTTATAGTTGTTTAGTGTAAGAGTTAGTAGTGTTATATATTAAATTTTTGCTGTTGGATCGAGTCTGGTATGAGATCACAGAAAGTCATGAAAAAGATTTCTCTTCAATTTAGATCAAAATAGCGAATGATCTTATAGGAAATGTGATATGTAAGCTTTTAATCAAAAAAATGAGTTCCGTGTCACCTTTGAATCAGCTTCGTTTGTATAAGAGCAAGAATTCGGACCATATTACCACGGTAGATCGCCGATTAAGGGTGCACGAGTTTGCTGAGTCCGTCAGTATCACAAAAGAACGAGTAGTTCATATCCCACATAGGAATAAAGGAGCTCGAAACAGCTGAATTCTCAAAGGCCGCCTGGGTCATGTCCAACTTCGATGATTGCCGCTGTTGCTCCCACCGACCCAGAGTAAAGCCGTAAGATCTCTTCATAGCAGCTGACGAAACATAGCTTCACTATGTTCAATACGCCAGAGAGTAAATTATGTGTAGTGAGTCGATCTGAAATTTTGCACACGTCCTTTCCTCTCCAAGAAGTTACTTATTTGACGGAATCGCCGATATGGAACCACTATAGCATATGGCTGCAATACATACTGAACGATCGGCTTCGAGAGAGAGTGTATGGAAATCTTTTTCATTTGACCAGATATCTTCAATATGGCATAATCTCCGAAGAAATTGTTCAGATCGGATCACTATAGCATACAGCGGTCATATAAACTGAAGGATCTTAATCAAGTGCTTGTATGTTCAACAGAAGTATGTTTTTTTTAAATGACTTGCCTGTTGCTTCTCCTCACAGTGTATTTACGGCAGAAAAGTGCGTGGTCGCTGCCTTCAATAAACATTTTTATGCCATTTATACCATCTCTCCATTACCCACTTACGACGGGCATTTAGTTTTGCCACATGCCACACAACACCATATCACACCACACTGCAGTGGAGAACAAAAGCACTTGCAACCGACTGCACAATTGCTGCGCCTACGTCACCAATTCACTCCATCACCGGTGGTTGTCTGTCGGGTTTGCGTGTTGTACCT
Organism: Bactrocera dorsalis; assembly: GCF_023373825.1. Taxonomy (NCBI): domain Eukaryota; kingdom Metazoa; phylum Arthropoda; class Insecta; order Diptera; family Tephritidae; genus Bactrocera; species Bactrocera dorsalis. Next base: position 110,628,663 of record NC_064303.1, read on the forward strand.
GTTGTACGTTTACGTCGAGACGAATGCTCTCAGGGATTTTTTAATTCTTTGCGCATTTTTTACTGGGTGTGTTGCAGCGTCATGCAGTTCGTTTTGTTGGCTGGCATAGTGTGGCATTACATTAAGTGTATTCCGCATTATTCGTTTCACCTACGCCCACTGACCGACCGACAGATCAGCCCAGACGCAGCGTTGCACAGCGACCGCACAACTGACGAACGAGCGCTGTTGTTGGTTTCTGGTTCTTTATGTTTTGCTGCGATGGTTGCGGTGGTGTTGGTGGCGTTAACGTCAGTTGCAACGTTGAGCCGCACCAACGACTATAATATGTGCTTGTATGTATGTATGTTTGCAATGTTGCAGCACTTTGAATGTTTGTTTATTTTCCTGAATGCTCGATCTCTTTGCGATCACTCACCAATGAATGTTTTTTGTTGTAGATATTTTTTGCTTTCAACTGCTTTTTGCTGTGGCAACGTCACTGCCTGCCAACGTGTAATTATTTTATTTTGTTTGAATTTGGGAATTTTATATGGCATCGTCTGACATGCTCAATTGCCAAATAATAAATAATTAGTCTTCTGCAGTGTTGAAAATCCAAAATCCGTAATCTGAAAACTGCAATGCTGCACATGCGCAAGCCGTCGCCTGTTTTGTGGCTGATTTTTCGGTCGGTTTGCTTGCCCAGGCCATTGGGGCGTCAGTGTGTTGACGTGATGTTTACTTTGGCGAGTAGCAGGCGAGTAAAAAATAAAAAAGAAACAGAGACATTGTGACTGTGGCGACAGTTTAACAGTGGCTCAAAGACATAATAACTCATAAATATAATAATATATATTTTGTTAACTTGTTTGTTTATATAAAAATTTAAATGACATTTTCACAGTCCAGATAATTGTCCTAAATTTTCTAATTAATCCGAGTAATAGTTTTGGAGATACAGCCTTCAGAATTTGTTTGCTCGAGGCTAGTTAGGTTAAGTGCGCCGTATTTAAACACGTTTTCCTGGAAACTGTGTTTTCGAAGTAGGTTGGCAAGATTTCTCAGGAACTACTCAACCGATCTTCATAATATTTTGAGATACAATTCTTAAAGACTTGGACGAAGGGTGTTTTTGGGATTACGACTATTTGAAAACAAAAAATGTCGCGAAATTTTCATTGAAATTTTTTTGTTTTGGAAAAATGGCTGCCAAAAATCCAATATGTGATCTTTTAAGGATTCATTTTTTCCGAGGGGTCATCAGTAACGGCATCGCAATGGCCGAGTTTCAAATATTTTTTTCCAAAATGCGAAAAAATTGTTGAAAAAGGACTGTTTTTACTCGAGGAAACCCATGTACCCCCTTAATAACAAAAAATGGGATACATAACCCCCAGTTCTACAGTACACTGAATTTGAAAAGCGTTATCAGTAGCTGTCATCAATTCGTTCAGCGTTTGAGAGTAGAGAATCGAACATGTTATACCTACTGTTCACAATTGGCAGCACTACAATAGAACTGTTGAAAATTATATTTGTTTGGAAGCTCTCAGCTTTTTAACAGTCCTGCTTTACGAAAACGGATATTGAACTAAAACTAGAAAGAGCAGTCTTGGCGGAGAATGCTTCTATTAAAATTAAATAATTTCTAGTGGTTAAGGGTTTGTTAATACTCTCTAATATCGATTTTAACTCGCTAACTTTGTTGTTACTTTTACTGGTGAATTTTTCGACAGGAGAGCAGCGTCCAAAGTACGAGGAATGAAGTGGCGAAATCATGACGGCTAGTACATCACACAAAGCTCGTATGTCGACGTCACAGCTGATAATAACTTTGTAGCCAATATATGTTTGTGAGGTGTACATACCTAATGGTTTAAATACACCATATCATGAACATTATACTCTGTATTGGCTACATAAAGAGAGAGTGGACGTGTGTTGTTCAACTTTAAAGTGGAAGGTTTTGCGGGTTTTCATTTGTGTTCTAGAAGGGGTTGCAAATTATTATTTTGTATAACAGCGATAATAGTCTTGTTCTACACTTAACTAGTATCTTAATACTACCTCGAAGGAAATTTGAGAAGTTAGTGAAAGTATTGTCACAAAGAACGAATCTACGAAAAAATAAAGAAACAGCAAGCTAATAAAAAATAACTAATAAATGACTAAATGATAGTTTTGGCAATCATCATATGATTAATAGGTTGTCTAAAGGTATATAGTAATTATGTCATCATAATCTTTTAACATATTATTTCTTAGTAGAAGTACTTTGGAAAAAATCACTCATACGCCCCTGCAACAAAATTTTTTCGGGTATAACTTCAGTGAAAATTTACTTTTGAATACTGAATGTAAGTCCAAAATTAATATTTGCATTTCTGCCTTTATTATATACTTTCTACCAATACACTTTACTCTTTACTTATCTAACAACGAAAATGATTTACACATCGCAGAGTCTCTCAGGGAAAATGAAATCAAATCAAGTTTTTGCTAAGAATTTTCTATTAATTCATTGCTCCATTTGAGAAATATTTCTATTATTAATAAAATATTGCTAGCTAGTTGTCTAAATCTAAACAACTCTCGACATACCTCGCCTCTCTTTCACACAAGCACCTGCCCTACTCACCATTAGGAGCAACTTTATATTTCATCAAATAATGAAATAAATTTCTATGTAATCTTGCAACAGAAATGAACCACTGTGCTATTTTTGAGCCATGTGTTTTTTTCTTATTTCCTACCAATGTTGACGGCTTCAACGTAAAAGAGCTGTAAATCAAATATTTGCGTTTGAGTTGAAGGAGGATAACCGTTTTTTGGGAATGAAATAATTATTTACTTTCTTCAGCAACTCCTCGATGCTATTAAATACATACCAGACACAGAGCTTTGAAGGATTGCGTGCGCATAACAAAAATAACTGAAGGGTAGGCAAAGCCGCATGGTACATACATATAAACACTGAAGAGAGAAAGCGACGTTGACCTATATAACGATACTTATTATGCTAAAATCAATACGAAGAACAAATTATATAAACTATATATATCACTTTGAAGACTCATCTCCGTCAAAAATTGAGCAAAACACAAAGAAATCGTAATTCATGCGGCTTTAAGCCAGCAAATTTTCGGATTTCCGCCAACACTTTGGCACAACCAGCAACACCAACAACAACAAGTGTTACGTATTACGTATTCTATTCAAAAAAAGCAAATGCAAATCGCATTATGTAATAAAAATGCTTAAAAGTAGCAGCAGCCGTAATAAAATGTTGCTGGCACGCTCAACATGACAATTGACAACAAGCAACATTTGTTGCTAGACGCTTAATATTTATGAGCATGCGCTGAGTCATGGCAGTGTATGTAGGTGGGCTTGCGTCCATACACATAGTGAGTGCATAAAATTTTGTCTGACCTTAAGCCGAAATAAATTGCTCAAAATCGCATCAGCTCCCCGCAACACCCGCCAGCTATGTTTATAAACATTTGACGCTGCTTATTACGTGTGGCGGGCACAAAATGCATACATGACGCGGAAAAAAATAAGGCAACCAAAAATGTGCTGCTTCAACGCAGTAACATCAGTCGCTACAATAAAAACAACAATATGTGTAAGTGTTGCAAGTATTGTACAAATGTTGCGCATACAAATGTTTGGTGCGAGCGAAGGGGCATGAATGTGTGCCTAAGTTTGGGAGGTGTGCGCACTTATTGTTGTCGTACAAGTAAACAGCGACAACGACAACTACAATGCCAACAATAATAGCAACAACAACAACAACTGGTAAACAGCAATATTAACAAGCGCAGCAAAACAATTGGCTTATTCCATTTGTTGGCAACATTTTCACAAAGGCATATGTTGCCATTAAACCTATACACATGTACTTATACTGCTATGTGTGCGTTTGGCTAGTCAAACAAATGACAACAGCAAAATCTATTGTAGTACAACTCGTGTCGTTTACCAGTTGCCAGCTTGTTGCTATTGTTATGCACGCTACTGTTGTTGTTGTTGTTGCTATTGTTACAGCTGTTATATTACTGTTTTATTGTTGCTGCCGGCTGCCGACTGCTGTTGCTGTCATTCCTTTGCCGTCGCTAGCATTCGCATGGCATTGCTTGCCCCATAGCGCTGCTGTGGTATTGTTGCAACTCTATGTTGCACACAATTATGCGCTCATATATGCAGATTTTCAGCGCATTGCCAGCAACAGACGCTTTGCATCTTCGACTATTTGTTGCATTTGCATAAATTTTTGTTTGTCTGCATAGCAACAACAACAACATGCAGTTATTTATTTTTCGCTGTTTATCTACTTGCCACAACGTCATACAGGTTGTTATTTGTGCAGCCACACTCTGCACGCTTGTTTGTGTGTGCGTGTGCTTTGTGTTGTCTGGCACTTAATGGCCATGCATTATTTACTAAATGCCGCAATTTGACTGAGTAAAAGGGTCTGGCCTTGAAAAATTTATAAACTCATTCTGTTTGTTGGGGCAGACTCTGTAGCAGCGCTTGCAGTGATTTACGAATTCCTTCAATTTGACACGATTTTGGCGTTACAGCAGAAAGGATTAGCTCTAAGTTCCTGCAAGCTAAACACCAGCTGATCTGGCGAATATTGTACCGTTTAGTGATGGAATGCAATCATGCGACGTTTGATTTGACATTTTTCTTTTATATTTCGATTCGAATACCTTCTAAGTATAAATCAATACAGTCAATCCTGAATAATATATTTTCATCAACCGAAATATTGAATAATCTTCTGTTTTTTATTTCGCGGATTCTTGGCTATTGAGGTCTTATATAGCTAGACCGATCGCTCAGCATCACAAGCTGTGATGATGGCTTAGCTCCGGTACCATCCGACATCCGTGTATAACTGTGGTGGACCTGGATTATTTCATAGCACTTCCAGAGCCACATTCGTCAGGATAGGTTGTACCCATTTCCAATGGACTCAGAGGATTTTTTCTTCAGTATCTCCCTCATCCAACACACCGACGATAACGAGATTCCGGACCACAACAGTAAACGATTTTGCGGGCGTCACGGACTTTGTCTTCGGTCTTTTGGCTGATCCTCTCTTGCTTGGCTACCACTTCTGGTGGTTCAAGTTTAAAACTAGACAAGGCTCCCACACTCAATGGATTCTTGGAGCTCCTACGTAAGCTCCTTATTGGCGGGCGGTTGCAGCAGCAGCTTAATTAGTAAGCAGGCAGTCCGTAGCTTCTCCGAATACCTTGCATTCGCTGGGTCAGCGATATTAAAACTAGGCTATTCGTGCTGTTGTCTTCCTGGAACTAGTTTTAACTTCAATTCCCTTGCTAGTGCTAGCCTTTGCACCAGCTCCCTCCAGCTTTTTTGCAGGAGATCCGGACTCTTTCAATTATATTTTATTATTTTTTACATTTGGGTTCATATTTTGGATTCACAAGTGTATGGGATAGTATGTCCGCTTGTGCATGGCTCCCGTAAGTTCCGTTTGCTGCTGGGCTGTTTAAGGACTCTTAGTTAGGTTTGCCTATGACATGGGTCGTATGGTCTTTAATCCAGCCCTTTCTGTACCCCTATAATAAGATCCTCCATCTGGACGTTCTGCTATTGAGGAGCAACGAACTTCAGATCAGACCTTAAAGACCGAACTGTTACCAGCCCGTCTCTGCCTACGTCGTAATATTGTGTCTATTACCAGCCGGCAACCTCGGGGAGCATTCAGCGTTTCATTTTTGCAAACGTCAAGTGCTAACTTACATAAAATTTACAAAATTACCAAATTCAGGTAATCTTAGGGAGCATCTGTTCTGCTTAAATCTAATAATTATGACGGCAATCCATGTGCCCTCTGTGAAAAATATCCAGAACTTTTGAACACATTAGATGAGCCGTGACCTTTTAATGCTTCTCCAATAATTCATGAATATATTTGGTACAACGTTATAAATAATATGTACAGCGTTTCTCCGGAAAGTAATAGGACTGATTTTCTTCCGCCGCGACTGTACTTCGGAACGTGCGCACACCGACTGGATTCGGTAGATGGCGTTCCTAGCTAACGAACGAGCGCCTGGTCAGTTGTTTCTGAGCACCTGGAGAGTGAGGACAAACATTTTCGCCCGGCCTATTTCTGTAGATTGTGCAAGCCGAAAATGCAGCCTTCGTTAGAGCAGAGGTATGCGATTAAATTCTGTGTGAAACTCGGTAAATCTGCGACAGAGATGTTTGATATGATCAAGCAGGCTTACTCAGATGATGCTTTAGCAAGAAGTGGTGTGTTTCGGTGACACCAGACCTTTTTGGAGGCACGGGAAGAGGTCGCTGATGAAGACCGTGCTGGGATACCTGCGACTTCGATAAATCGACAATGTGACTCGTGTGCGCAAAGATTTGAACTTAGACCGACGACTAATTATTCGGCCGGCATCCCAACGCTTCCGCAGGTGCCCTACAGCCCAGATGTGACTCCCGGACTTTTTTTCTTTGCCTGAAAAGGCCGATGAAAGGCAAGCATTTTGAGACGACAGAGTGGATCCAAGCGCACGCACCTCGGCTTTCAAGGCTATTCCGGAGAATGCCTACCGTGACGCCTTCAATTCTTGGAAATCGACGCAGAAGGTAGGCTCCTTTGAACGTTTTTAAAGAATTACAACGATTGGTGCAATAATTTTTTTTAAATCGACTTTCCGGACAAACCTTGTATGGGGTCTTCCGTTAATATAGTTTTACCTGAATAGAGCAGAGCTTAGCAGACTTACTGTGGCCCAAACACGAATTGAAAACACCTTGTTATTCACTAACCTGGACTTGTTGGAATTGAAGGGAACTTCAATTACTTCATATAAGATAAGATAGAAACTTTTTTTTACTTAGTTTCAGTGAAGATCGGGAATGATCGTTTTCAAGTAATATGTTAAGCGACGAACACTTGTGGCCTTTATGTAAATGTATTTGCAAATTTCATATACAAAATACAACAATAATAGCAATGTGTCTATTAATATGCATAATAATACTCTCAGCTTCGTTGATCTTTGCATGGGGTGAGGATGTTTTGAACAGCCAACGTACAGGCAATAATTTTAAAGAATACGTAAGAGCTAATCACATATATTTAATAAAATCAAATACAAATAATTATCACATAATTGTCTTAAAAAAGGCGATCCACTATGAAGATGGATGAATGCATTAGTGCTGATAAACTATGGTATGAACAAGTTTTCATAATCACAATAACAATTCAACAAGTGCTGAGAGTGAGAGCCAGTGAGCATAATACTAAAACAAAAATATGTTATCAACAAAAAACAACAACAACAAGATTATCATATTCTCCACATGTCTCCAGCGACAACAAAAGCGACTGCTGGCACGCAAACACATGTATACGATAGACAACGAGCCGGACGAGCGCCACATGCGAACAAGTGTATACCTATTCAGTCAGTACTCAGTGTTCGACAAGTGCGGAGCGCAAAAATACAAAGTTCATATTATCGGAAAATAATACTCAATTATCGACAGAAAAATGTCCAGAATCGTGAAGAAATTGGTCAGCACCGCCAACGCCGCCAAGCCGGTGGCACCGTACAAGTATGTTATAGGGAGTTATTACTGCAATTATCAGCGCATTGGTAGCGACCAGCGAGCATTAAGAACATATTGACACTTGTCAAAATAAGCCATTAAAATTATTAATCTTACAAGCGAGCGTTGACCACCAGCGCGCCACCAAATGCACTTACGTATGTATGTACACGAACATTAATTATTCTTTCTGCTTCCAATGCAGTCAAGCGGTCATTGCCGATCGTACTCTCTATGTATCCGGTTGCTTAGGCCTGGACAAAGACACGATGCAACTGGTGCCGGGCGGCATTACGCAACAAACGGAGGTGGCCTTGAAGAACTTGGTGGCCGTCTTGGAGGCCGCCGGCTCTAGTGTGGATAATGTGGTCAAGAACACGATATTCGTAAAGGATCTGAATGACTTTGGCGCGTTCAATGAGGTGTATAAAAAAGGTGTGTACACACGAGTGGATATATAATTTATATTTCAATTTTTTATCGCCATTATAAAGCAATCATTAATTGTCGCTTAATTGCCGAAAATCGAAAAACAAATATACTTCAGCTTATCAGTTTGATCAATAGTTGAATAGTAACAGCATTTAGCGCAACTGTTTTGACTTGCTTATGGACGCGTTTATTGTTTATGGCGGCCGATTTCATACGTGGTGATACTGTGTGTCTCTGCTGTCTCAGTTTGTGCGCTCTTTGCTGCGAAATGTCTCCACTAATTTTAACTCTCCCTTCTTTTATTTTATTTTTTCAGTTTTCTCCAAAAACTTCCCCGCTCGCAGCTGTGTACAAGTAGCTCGTCTGCCACTCGATGCTTTGGTCGAGATCGAGAGCATTGCTTTAATCGGTGATGTCGTTATTGAGTCTTAATTTTTAAATTCGTTACAAATTAAGTTTAAATAAAAATTAACTTTGTTGTGCAACGAATTTAATAAATACAAAGTTTCTAGTATTTTTTTGTCTATATTGTTGTTTCGCTTTTTCAGATGTGGATCCAATTCAATGCTCCCATTTATGATGACTTTCTGGTTAGTTAAAATTTTTATGATGCGCTAATAAAATTAAAATAAAAAAAAAAACTGTTAATTGTTGTTATTGATGATACCTGTTGAAATCCGGCAGGAATCTAACTGCAAACGCCTAGGCATTTTAAAACTTGTTACGAAAGCTTAAACTTTAGAGATTTTGGCAGATCGAGCTAACATTAAGGATAGAGATTTCCTCTAGATTGTTGCCAAAAAAAAAAAAAAACAACTAAAAACTTTAACTTCGGCTGCATCGAAGCTAATATTCCCTTCACAGGTGCATTTCTTTTAGTAACTATGCGTCCTCTTTGTATGGAAGCTATATGCTATAGTAATCCGATCTGAAAAATTTTGTGGGGATTATGTTATTACTTTAAGGGGGGAGCCTGCTTTATAGGCTTAAAAGATCGAGTTCTCTATAAATTTCGTACATTATTAGTTTATGTGATTACCTCTTCCGTCCTCTTCAATCGAGGAGATTGAAATATCGGCGGTTATTTTCACTACAGAGAAAACATTTTTTTTTACAAAAATGTACATACAAGTATATTACAAAATATTGGTCCATTAGGTCATATGAAGGTTGAGAAATTATAAGCGCCAATATGCAAGGATTCTTTCACGTATATCTAAGGTTAAATAAATATTTGTATATTACCGAATAAGATGAAAAGCTGAGCTTGTCATCGACTATCAATAATAATCCTTCTATTAACAAATATTTACATAGTTATTGGTTGCTATTAGAGAGAATTGCATTCACCAATTTCTGTTTGTAAATATTTGGTAACATGCATAGGAAATTTTTTAATGTAAATACAGCACCTAGATATGGTTGGCTGGTTGAAGAGGGAGGTGCGTGATCGTAACCAATTTAAGCCTTATCCACCAACTCAGTGGATTTGGTAAAAAAAACCTGTTTATTTTCCATTCCAAATGTCTCATGCGGATGAAGGGTTGGTTTCAGCGTCTCATTATTCTCCGCGCATGCTGTTAATACTTGACCTTAAGGATAGGTGTCCTGTGATAACCTCTATAATGATTCTATGCTTTCTTTTGCCTAGAAGTAGGACCTTTTTGGTCTGTCTACCATCAAAACTACTTCAAAGTTATTTTGCGGTATGCTCTGTGTTGTTAGTGGTCCAAGACCTGAAATGTTCCTCTAGGGTTTATTGCTTCAAACTATCTAACTAAAATAAATAAGTGGGAAAGGGAGTATTTGTCATCCTAAAATTTGTAGAGAATTCTTACAGAAAAAGTTACCAAAACAATTTAATTTTTTTCTATTGGATAGTCGGAGAAGTCTTTTTACCATTTTTCCGCTAGAGACATTATTATATCTGTGTAAAACTTTTCTGGTTTCTCGGCGAAAAACAGCGACAAGTAATTTTCAAAGGCTTCTCTTGAAGCCAATTTTACTCCATTAAGGGATTTCTGCATTGGCCGAAACGAATGGTAGTTCGATAGTGCAAGGTGCAAACCTTCCTAGGCAAGGTCTCCCAGTTTTTGCCAAGTCATCAAAGATGTGTTTGAGCTAGCATTGTCCTGATTGAAGACGAAACCCTTTCTGTTGATCAGTTCTGGCTGTTTTTTCGATTGCTTGCTTCAATCGCATCGGTTGTCGACAGTATACTGTAGAATCAATCGTTCGACCAGGCTGAAGTAGCTTATAGTGGATGATTCTTTTCCAATCCCATCAAACACTCAACATAACCTTTTATGGCGTCAAACTTGGCTTTGCGACCATTTGTTGAGCTTCACCACGCTTGAACCATGATTTTTTCGCACATTATTGTCGTATTTGATCCACTTTTCGTCTCCGGTTACCATTCGCTTCAGAAAAGTTTCGATTTCATTTCGTTTCAGCAAAGGATCGCAGATGTTAGTTCGGTCCACTGAATTTTTCACAGACAATTCATGAGGTACCCAAATATCGAGTTTTATTTTTTGTAGCCAACCGTTTTTAAATAGTTCAAAACTGTTTGATGATGAATGTTAAGTTCCTTAGCGATGCCATGCATGCTTATGTGACGGTCCTGGTCAATATTTTTCATAATTTCATCTACTTTTTCAACGATAGGTCGACAAGAGCGAGGTGCATCTTTCACATCGAAATTTCCAGAACGTAAGCGAGCGAACCATTGTTGTGCTACACGAACTGATACAGCATCGTCTCCGTAAACTTTACAAATTTCATTGGTGGCTTGCCTGGCATTCTTCTCTTTCTTTATATATAAAAATTTCAAAATATAGCGAATTTCTTCACTATTGTCACTCATTTTTGAACAGCTGTAACTTTTTTTTCGACTTCCTGAATTTATTTTTTTTTTGGTTAAATCATGTTTAAGATATCACCTTTCCAAACAGTATTGTGTATGATACAATGTGATTGTTAGTACTGGAGATAGGCGACAGCAACCACATCTATTGACAAAATACGAAAGGACTTTTGCGACTACCAAAAATTTCTCTTTCGTTTCCGCAAGTATATGAATATAAAATAAATATATGTATGTATATGTCTATTTCTATTTCCCAAAACATCAAAGAAAATGCCTACAGCTTTCGGCATCGCCTACACTTGGCAAAATTTCGACTTTCACAGCCTGTCGCCGCCTGCGAAATTATGGCTTGACACATTAAACTGAAATGTTGAAAAATGCGAATGAAGCCAAAATATGCATTTTAATGTTGTAATTAACAAAACTGTTTACATGCGCACAATATACAATGTAATTAATTTAAATCGCCGCTTTAACTCGCAATTATGTTCCATAAATATGCGCCGAAACATGCGAAACACATTTGCCGAAAATTTCGAAAAGTTCGACACAGGAAGCTTAAACACGCATGTGTCGTGTTGCTGCGACTGTTTGTCTGTTTATGGATGCCTTACAGCGCCCACACAGTGGGTGATCGGTAAAAAAAAAGAATAAAAGTTTCAAAAAATGAATAAAAATTGTAGATGTCCTAAAGGTAAGAGCGTGGCGAACACAATGAAGGTTGCACCTTCAGTGAAACTGATGCAACATGCTGTTACCGTTGTCGCTGCAGCACTTTCATTACGAAAATAAACACAAACACTTGCGTGTTATGCACAAAAATTAAAAAAAAAAAAGAACGAAATATAAAAATTTCAATGATTTCGAGAACTGCTTACATTTTATTCAATAAAATTTTTTAAATTATCTTAATTTTTTTGGAATTTTTTTGGCGACTCCAGCGTGATATATGACACATTGCAAACGTTGACAATGATGATCTCTTCACCCACAACCAATTAATTTGATCATTACGTTGATATAGTGGACGAGCTAAAGGATATGACAATGCGCACACAAACGCATGCGCACAGTTGCCAGCATAAGAGGAGCATGCATGTTGATGGCGAAGAATGAGAAATAACTTGGCCGACTTGTGAGCATTTAACTATATAATATCGAATAAACTTATTTATGTGCATGTATGCATGTGTCTTCACATGCAAGCTTTGGAGCATTGGGATAACCATTGCCAAGACTGCGAGATATCCATGGAATTTTTATGATTATGTTGGCTGGTGAAAGTGCACATAATTTACAAGAATAACAACGGCACACATGTACGTGCGTGTGCGTGTGTGTGCGTGCGCGGCAAAACAACAAACTTGCAATATGCACAAATGAAATGTGAAGCCCTTGACGTGGCCACATACATATATACATATGCACATGCATTTGTACATAAATGCCATAAAACGTCTTATCATTGCGCATAAATTGGTGAATTGTATTTACTGACATTCGAGCGAGAATATTCGGCAAATTAATATTGAATTAAATTTTATCGGCGTTTACGATCCGCTTAAGTAACACATTCGGCTGCTTGTTGCATTCGCACACACATATATACCCACATTTAAGCACATGTGCCAAGCTTCGTATTTTATGCTCGAAAGTACGGCCGAACACAGGCATGAACGTGTAATAAAATCCCAAACACAAGCATCGGCACTGCCCAGTAGCCTTAACGTTTTCCTGCTATCTCATCAACCGATCTCAAGCAGAGCGATTGAAGTGGGAACAGTGTTTTGAGTACAAACAAATTTGGTCGACATTTTTTTTTAATTTTTAAAAATTTTATAAATTACCGGTTACCGTTTACCTGTGGTATTTTAACTAGAAATCCTTTCCAATAATTTTAACGTTTTATATAGCAGGATTTCTCACGAAGCTTACAGCTAACAAGCTACTTCATTATCAAACTCATTTGGGTGCCCTTTCACAGCATAATCACTGGCAACTGTAAAGCCGATGAACTCCCTTGCTCATATAAGAATGGTACCGAGTTCGCGTCTTGCGTTCCAGCACCGAACCAATGTACCTCGAGTGGACCTATTAGACGTTTACTAGTTGCTGTGCGACTGCGAGAACCTTTTGATCTAGGTAGAGATCACTTTACCGCAATCGTAGTTCCTACTGTTCACTGTCCAATAGGCATACATGTCAAAGTTTTATGGAAGAGGGTAATGTGGAATCATTCAGGCACTTTTGCCTCCGTTGTTCAGCCTTTTGAAGACTAAGGTTATTATCCTCGTAGGATTCATCTTAACCTTTTTATATCTATTCGACCCGAAATTCCACCATTTTAACAATTTTGTATTGAGTTTCCACGGATTCAAGTGCAATGATATGCAAATTTAACCAGTTGAGCACCGGAATCGTTGTTCAGAGTTTTACATATTTTATGATGACATCGAAAAAATTTTTCGCTATCGTCGAATTAAAATGGATCCTTTGGAGTTAAATATTGTTTGTTGATCTCGGTAAAATTTTTCACTTTTTAAAGAACCATCGTATGGGAATGTGTATTGATATAACATTTACGGTTATTTCTCAGTATTGTTTGAGCTCCGTTCCGATCCGGTAATTGTGATGTCAAAATGTACTACATAATGGAAATCGGCGAGGTAAAGATTTGTTGATTGTCCAGGAGCTAAATATTGCACAAAAATTATTTGGAGCCATATAATAAAGACTGGATATGAAAAGAAGCTCTATGTATAGGTACGATTACCAGCTATTAATCATCAATTCTGTTTCATCTGAGGCGGATGCTTTTGTTGATAACTAATTGTGGTGAGCTAGGGCAAATAGTGGATTAACGGTCAAGACGATTATGCTAATTTTATTGGGTCAGAATGAAATTACTAGACCAAGCTCTTAACGTGAGTTTGTACTGTTAACAATTGGTCCCTTTGAAGGAAGCAATCGACCGGAAGTGTCCAGCTTTGGCTAATAATAGGAGTTGTTTTCCATGAAGACAACGGCAAGCCACACACATCGATAGTGACTCGTCATAACCTCCAGGAGCTTGTTGGGAAAGTTCTTATGCTTCCTGCTTATAGATTAGACCCGGCACAAAGTGCATGTTACCTGTTCTTGTCTATGACGAATGATTTCTCTGGTGAAAAATTCGTCTTGAGAGAAACTTGTTGAACTTGAAACTAGCGAATGAGCAGTTTTTGTTAACAGAGACGAGAGTTTCTATGATAATGGTATTATGAAAATACATTCAAAATGACAACAGATTTAACCAAATAAACAGTTTAATGCAAAAATGGGAACATTTACTATATTGCTACTTTTCTGTCTCCTTTGCTATGTGCTCACTCCAAGAGCTTTGGGAGTCCTAAGAAGCAGTCCATAACAAAGAAAAATTATTGAGCGAAAAGTTTTCAGATTTTCAATTGTGACAACCCACTGTGCCGCTTGACCCGGCTGCTGTTCAGTCCTCGAACCCTTTGCGTGCACACATCCGCGAGTGTGTACATATGTTTGTGCAATTGTTTACTGTTGCACTACCATTTTCGCTGTCTTTCATTGCTTTTGTAAGCGATCTTTGAGATTTCACTGTTTTCTCTTATTTTGCGGGCAATTTATTTATTTGCACGCAACTCTTTCGCGTATTAATTTACAATTCGCCAGCAACGGGCCGCCGCCGCTTGTCATAATTAAATTATTATTAATAATTTGTGGAGATTACGTGAAGGCTGCTCAGGTGCGCCCCACAATGCCGCGTTGGCGATGCGGTGGCAGCAAGTGTGCTGTGCGCTTTTTAGGACCACAATTAATACATGTATATGCACATATATGTGTGTGTGTAGGTATGCAATGCGCCGTAAGTGTTTCGACATATCGATGTCCACAATCGGAGGCAGGGCCGACCACGCCAGCAATATGCATATTTAATGCTGACATATGACAGTGAAAAATTTTTAAACAATCACAAGTTAATCACTTTTTATTAATTTCACTTAATTGATTTTTACATCCTTGTCTGTGTGTGTGTGTATGTGTTTTCAAAACCCAAAACAGCAAGCTGCTTGCAACATTGTCAGCATACATTGTAGCTGCAATAAATTGCGGAAATTGAATGCACTGCTTATGTACGAACGTATTGTGAAAATACAACAACAACAACAATTTTCTGTCTACAACAACAATAAGCTGCGCCAAAATCAGCTTTGTTTCTCAAATCAACGAAAGCAAATAATGCCACAATCGACACTTGTGAGCGCACACACACACACAGAAATATTGTATATCTGTGTATGTGTTTGTGCTTGCCACCATCCAATATGGGGCAATGGTAAAATCGTGCAACTTGCAACTTGCAGGCCCAGCAAGCGCCTGCCTTGCCGCTGTCCTCATGCCAGCGAGAGATTTTTGTTGAAAGCGCCTTGCATTGCATTGTAAGTGGCTCACCAGCAGCGGCAGCAGCAGCAGCACGATTGGCGGCTACCGTTACACTATGATGCATGCTACGGCGCATCAGCGCGCGCAAATGTTCACAACAACTAGACAACTAGTGAATAGTAACTAAGCCAGTGGTGGCATGGTGGTGGCGATGGCGGTGGCAGTTGAAAACACCGGCACCAACCAACAATCACTTTGCCGCTTTGCTAACGCTGCTGAGGTGATGATGATTTATGCAATGGCATCGTTGAAATTTAATATCAAAAACGTTTAACAGCTTCCTGTTGTTGCAGTGTGAACAGGAGCCGCCGCGGCGTTGCCAATGATGATGATGGCATCGCTACTGCCTGCCAGCCTGCCTGCCTACCTACCTGCTTATTGATGTTGCTGCTGCTGCAGCTATTGTTGTTCTTGCTGTTGCTCCAGCACAATGTTGCGCCGTTGATTTCTCATTTCACCGCGCTGATTTTGAGTGGGAATATTGAAAAAGCGTGATGACGCGTAACGATTTGATAAATCTTTGTGCAACATACTAGTTTCTTACAAAGAAAAATGTTTGTATGTATGTGTGCTTTATATACATACATTTATTTCTTTGTTTACAATAGTAAGTCAGAGGCGCGCGACAGCGCCTAATCTTGGGGAGGGATATTTCGCCTTCTCACTTTAGCTCACTTTCAAAGGAATATTCTTTGGCTACCCAGATGATACTTGGCCTAAAGCATGAAGTCGTGAGCTCCTTGAATCATATATAAAATAATAGTTTCTGGTCACTCCCAAGTGAATAGCACTCAGAAATTGTCCTCACTTGCGTGAACTTCTATACATGGCTCCACCACCAAGACAATTGGGGTCTCTTGGCGTTATACTTTCACTGCCATCCAGCAGGCTGGAGTAATGTTGCTTTCATAATTTTAGTATGCTCTGGGCATTAGTCAATAAATCGCCCCTGGCGGTTCTACAAGAGTATACACCGGTCTTGAAACCTTCTGTTAGTCGTGTGCTGTGCCGCATCTTTTCGCAGAATTGTCGAGTATCGCCGCTGTCGGTCAGCTTGTCAACCTCTTTGTACTCACGCATATCGGCCTCTCTCTTGTTTTGTCTGCAAATACGTGTCGTTTCCCTCTTCAGGTCTCGGTAACTGTCCCATCCCCCACGCGCTGTAGTCATTAATAACGTTACTAGGTAGGCAGTCTGATTTCTCTCCGCTGCGTGCCAACTGTTTTTTTTTGCCTTTTCCGAAAATCAATAGTTTCGTTTGCAGTTGTACGTAAGGAGCTTGAAATGCCTTCCCTTATAATGAGTTGGTGATAAATGCTCTTAGAGAACAGGAGTGCAAGTCGTTGTGTTTGCAGTTTCTCGATGTCGAACCTTCCTTGTCTTTGCGGCAACAAGATAGTGGTCCGGGTCAATGTTAGGACCTCGGAGTGTACACACGTTTAAAACACTGAAGACGGGTCTTCCGTCTATCATAACATGACCGATCTGATTGGTGGCTTTTCGATCTGGAGACAGCCAGCGAGTTTGATGAATTTTCCTATGCTGGAATCTAGTATTACAGACTATATTTCGGTTCGCAGCGAAGACGATCAGCCCCAACCCACCCATATGGGGATGTTTCATCATGGAGGCTGAGTTGACCGACCGTTGAGCCAGAGATACCTTCTTTGCTCACCCTGGCGCTAAAGTCGCCAAGCACGATTTTGAGATCATGGCGGGGGCAGCTCTCATAGAAACGTTCCAAGCGCTCAAAGAAGACATCTTTGATCACATCGGCCTTCTCTTCCGACCGGGCGTGAGCGCAAGTCAGCGATATGTTGAAGAATTTCGCTTTGATGCGAATTGTGGCTAGACGTTCATCCACCGGAGTGTATGCCAGTATTCGACGACGAAGTCTCTCTCGCAACACGGATCCCACACCGACGCAAGGACGTACTTGCCTTAGTCCTTGTCCCGTCTATCGCATTTCACGGACGGCAGTGATGATAGCCTTTACTCTAACGAAGACATCAACCAGCTGGGCAGCGGCACTTTTTCAATTAAGGGACCGGACATTCCAGGTGCATGATCTTAAATCGTAATCCTTAACACGTTTGCGGGGGTAGTCATCAAAAGAGGGGTCTCTAATGTTAATTTATTATTGATAGTGGTCAGTAAGTGAACAGCTGGTGTGAAACATATACATATGTATATGTTCAATTCGATACCAACGGCAACTAATAAAATCAATTAAGTAGGCAGAAAACAAATTTCAAAATGTTTATTGTTTAACTGAAAATACATGCTTTTATATTAAAAATTTAAATTATTATTAAAATTCGAAATTTTGGTCGATGTGTCTGTCGTTTTTGTTCAAAACTCCAACTCTTTACACAAATTTAACGCCGCAAGAAATAACAAAAATTCCCATATCATTTACAAATCACTCCTAAAAATACCTCAATTCATATAACACATTAATTAGCTATGAGCTGATATGTCAAACAATCAAAATCGAGAAGAAAGTCATGCATACTTTCGTTGCTTTTACAACTCACTCGTGAGGAACGTCATGGTTTCCATGCAATAACGGCGCTGCAGCACTGTTTTCTACAAACAAGTCGAAAAAATGTTGCTTACAATTAAGCCATATGCGCCTTAAAATGTTTCGAAATCTTTTACAAATCTACAAAGCTAGCCAAAATGCTTGTGAGAGAACCCTGCCGGCTATGTTGCCGCCTTCCCAAGCAACGAATCAAGCCAGCAAGCAAACCAGCGCACCAAACCCAAAACAACCTGCGGCGATTGCTACACCTGAAACGTTTGAGCTAATTAACGTGCAACACTGACAAGCAGCTCCCCACGTTTTCCTAATCCTTCTGCTTCTTTTATTTCTTCGAAAAAAAAAACAAAAAAATTCAGCGCAACATTGTTGCTGCCATTAAAGTATAAAGACAAGCACATTCAAGCTTGGCTTATAGATATGTTTAGCTGAGCTTGCATGTAGTTGGTGTTGTTGGAGGAGGTGTAGAGCGAGAAAACGAGCAGCGTAAGTCATCGCTCGCATCAAGTGCAACCACGAAATTATACAAATCACTTCAAATAATTTTTTCCCCGACAAATGAAATGTAGAATTAGATTAAATCATTTAAACCGCAAATCACGATTTCAGATTCTCTCGTCTATTGCGTCTATTGTGTGTAAGTAATAGCTCGAACGAGCACAAAACAACTTCGATAAGAAAGACATAAGTCTAAAGCTTACAGCGGATCCAACAACCTGTACAAATGTGGCTCAACTGTGCTCACCATCTGTCTCGCCAACTCGCAGACGGTGCTGCACATTACCCGCGACAGCTGAGGCTGACGGCTTGATGGATTTGCTAGCGAGTTTTGGGCGTAATGGCTGCGAAATCACTGTGGTTCGCCAGTTAGCAGGCAAAAAAATACGAATATGTAAGTTTTTATATAAAGATATAGATATGTGCTTGGTGGTTTGAAAGACAGATATCTTATTCTTCGTAAGATATTTGAGTACTTAATATCGCAAATAAAAATATATTGTAATGTGTAACAATTATTTTAAGAATCTCCGATTGGAGAGTAGTGAATCGAACAAACTAGACCAGTTGTTTGAACAGTTTGGCAAGACTTGTAAAGCAACCTTGCACTAACTTAACTTTTCTCTTGTGATTCAGTTATATTAATAGTAAACTTAGCCGTGGAGCTCTTCCAAGCTTTCAAGCAACTCATTCAAAGCCTTCTTCTTTACTGGCGTAGACATCGCTTACGTGATTATAGGCGAGGGAGGATGCGGTCAGGTGTAGAGGGCCACGCAAGTTAGGAAAGTTTTCTGATAGCCATTGGGTGTGGCCAGAAATGATTCTTTTACATATGGCTGAAGTAGCTCACAACTTCCGGTCCTAGACTAAGTATCCTTTGGGTAGCGAAAGAACATTTGAAAGCGAGCTAAAATGAGAAGACGAAACATCCCCTCTACAGGGTTGTGCGCTGGGCTTGGGACCCGCCACGTAAAAAAGGCTACCGATGAAAACTAATCGACTGCCTCGGATGAGAGACTCATTCAAATCCCCAAAAGCTATTACATACATATCTCTTGATATATCTAACCGGTAGTCATTAGTCGAAGTCAGAATCAACATGCAAAAAATATCATTTATTTATACAGTTTATCATTTAAATTTACTTGGGATCCCAAACAATATCTTCACAAAATCACTATTCAAACAATTAAGCCAGCGTTGCCAAACCAATACGCTTATTGGCCATATCGAATTCGGTATAGAAGCCACTCAAGAAAGAATCTCCTAAAATCCAATAATCAGTGGTACTCTTTTGAACGTCAACCAGATTTGAAGGAAGTGCATAGATCGTGCCGCCAATCACAAATACCATATCCGGCAAAGATTGTGAGGAATTTTCAAAAACTTCCATGAAAAGCTTGTAAGCACCATCAGGCATAAGTATTACACTGCTGCCAGTATCTACAACAGCTTCACAGCCATCCTTGCATAACAAGCGTTCACCGAATTGCACGGTATCCATTTTGATTTGCCAACGATCTTTCTTCGTGATTTGCACATAGTTCAAGTTGCCTTGGTAACGCGATGTGTCTGAGCCACCCAATATAAGTTCACCACCCTGAACGGACGAGCCATTTGTTGCGAAATATAATGAGAATATTTCCTGTTCCAGCAACTTTTGCGACCACATATTGTTGAACACTGGCGTAACATCGTCCACAGCGAGCGTTGGAAAGCCCATGCCCAAGATACCGTCAAAACCCAGTTGAGTAAACGAGTCATCAACCTCAGTTACGATTTCGGCGAAAACTTGATTCTCCACAACTATACCAGCCACGCGTACCGTGTCCTGTGAAAGATAACCAACTACGCCGCCTTGACTATAGTCCATATAAAAGCCTGTACCGTTGGCGACGTAGGTGCTGGACGCGCTAGAGTTGTATTTTTGGTGACTGAGACACGTTTGACTGCAGGCGCTGCATTTGACCGAAGGCACCCACAAGTTGGAAGAGCCGGTGTCGAAGGACACGAGGAAATCCTGTGGCGGTGTGCCGATCGTAATTTGTCCATAATATTGCTTGTTCGCTTGATTGGTCAGTGGTTCATGGCCTACACTGGCATTGGCGGTGGTGGTGACTGCGTCCAGCGCATATTTGGCGCGCACGATTTCCGCCTCGGCTGCCGAGTTTTCGGGTGTTCTCTGGTAGTTGGGATTCCTATAGATCGGTATGCGCTGCAAATCGGCCGCGGCTAAAGTTGCGCATAGCGCTAGTAATAGAGTAGTCTTTAACATTTTCAGTTTTTGCTGCGGCGCAAGAAGAAGAAAATAAAGTGCTATTAAGTGTTGCTGTGTGAATTTACTTATTCAATTCACTCACCTTCAAACCGTTGCTCTTAACAATTGAAACAAAATATACAGCACTTCTCAAGTTCACCGCTTTTATATACTTCTTGTTATCGATTTTTTCTTATCATTTAAATATTTGTTGTATTTATAAACAAAAATGTCACAAATTTTATAATCGATGAGGCTCCCATCGTTGTTGTTTATATCTAGATAGAAAAAAAGAAGGCGTGTGCAGCTTAATCGACGACCTGTTTCCGATTAATCGTTAAATTATACTTAGTTGATATTAAAAAGACTATAATATATTCGTGTATTGGAAAATATGATCGTTACTAATGGATTCTATTGTGCACCGCCTGAGCTCTAAACGAGCATTTTACACCGATACTCTGAAAGAACTAAATTTTTTTCAAAAATTATTTTCATAAATTCATCAAAGGTTGCCTTACAATTAACACTTTTTATAAAATATATAATTAAATCTCTTATTTCTCCCATATACGTAATCTTCCAACCAAATCAGTTGAAGCTGAAAATAAACCAGTTGAAAAATATGTCTACCGATTTGATTGATCACTTTTCGATATATTTTATAATAAAATTGCAAGATAGTGATAAAAAGTCTTATGCTTAAAAATTTAATGATAAGAAAATGCATTTTCAGTACACTTCAGCTTGTCCACTCCCAATTTTAAAGCGACCCGGTGACTGACGGTCTCAATTCATAAAATCAATTGATGAATCGAACAAACAATTTTTATTTTCGCAAAACCTTTGTGCATAAAAAAGCAAAGTAAATAAAATGAAATGCATATTAATGTAAGTAGGATTTTTTATTATTAAAGTAAAAATTAAACGAAGAAATATTTTGTAATTAATAGTTAAGGTGAAATAACAGCTAATCTTAAAAAGGTTTTAATAGCTAGTAGGATAAGAAAATATGGTAAGATCTAAAACTTCTAAGCAGTGAAATAATTATTGACACAGTTACTGTTGACTGACGTTTCTACGAGTATTAGAGTAAATTATTATTTTTTAATATCTATTGTGTACTACTTGTGTGCTACTGGTGTATAGTTGTCGATCTACTTTTGACGTTACCTTTCCACACAGGCCGCGGCATACTAGAAAATGCATTTAAAAACCCTAACACACATATTTGAAAAGTGCGCTTTAAAATATTTGGCAATTTTATTAAAAAGAAACCAAAATAACTGAAAAAACTGTGTTTAAATCGGACACAAAATTACTAAGCATATCCCTTCTGTCTGTATATACAGGAACTAGTTCTTCAGTTTTTGTAATATCGATTGAAATTTCACACACGTCTTTTTCTCCCACAAAAAAGATGTTCCTTTGTCGGAACCGTCGATATCGGACTCCCATAGCCATATGACCTGATCGATCAAACTCAAATCCTACTTGTTTTACTTGACCGGATATCTTCACCAAGTTCAGCATAGAGAACTATTCAAGAGAAAGGTACAAACTCCAAAAAAATTGTTCAGATCCGACTACTATAGTATTTAGGTCATACAAACTGAGCGATCAAAATCAAGTTCTGGGAAAGTCATGTTAATATAACAGGTCAATTGAAAAGTCCCTGGCCTGACATATAGATGGCGCCACTAGAATTAAATACATATGATTTTTATTTAGCCTTAACCTTCAAAAGGCGCGTGTATAAATTTGACAGCTGTCGGATCATTAGTTTGTGAATTATTTTATTTTGAGGGAAGCAAATTTTGTTATTTTGAAAAAATGGATAAAAGGTATAAAATATTAGAATTTTTAAGGGAAAAAATACAGTTGGAGCAAAAACTTGGCTTGACGACGAGTTTTCGAGGAAAATCAGCATCAAGGATTGATATGCAAAATTTAGACGTCGTGAAATAAGCACCGAAGAGGTTGTTACCGACGTAAATATAAAAAAGGTTCAGAACATAATTATAGTATCTGCTAATGTCAACTGATTGTATACATCCATATCATTCACATCATATCATGAGTAAGTTCTGTGCAAAGTGGGTGCCGCACGAGCTCACTTTTTACCAAAACCCACGGCGGGTTAGTGATTCGAAGCAGATTTTGGAGATGTTCAAGCGTAATAGACCCGAGATTTTGCGGCAACATGCATCCATCATTTCACTCCGAAGTCCAATCGACAATCATCCGAGTGAACTGTATACGATTAACGCGCTCAAAAGCATGAAAAACGCCACAGTCGGTTGGCAAAGTTATGAGGTCTGAATTTTGGGATGCGCGTAGAATAATTTTTACTGACTACCTTGAAAAAGGAAGGGTCATCAACAGCGACTACAACTTAGCGTTATTGGACCGTTTGAGAGACTACATCGCCGAAAAGAGGCCGGATCTGAAAAAAAGACAATGTTGTTTCCCCAAAACAATGCATCCTGACACAAGGCAGGGAAAGTTATTGCAAAAATACATGAAATGGGCTTCGAATTGCTTCTGAATCCACCGTATTCTCTAGATCAGGCTCCCTTCACCTATTTCCGTGACTATTTCCTGTTCTCAAATCTCGGAAGAATGCTGGCTATGAAGAAATTTTAGAGTTATGATCGCCAAAACTGTGGTCTTTTTTATTGCAAAGAACAAAGGCCGGGGACTTTTCAATTGACCTGCTATGTGAAAGACATTGTGTTTTCATTAACGTTTTATTCATTTTATTTATTTTATTTTATTTTAGTTTATTTAACTTAATTTAATTTTATTTTAATTTATTTTATTTTATTTTATTATTTAATTCATTCTACTTTCATATTTTCTTTTGTATTCCTCCTCAAACTCGCTCTATTTCCCACATTGCTTCGATTCCCTAATATGTTGGCAAGTAATCTTCAAATTTATCGTGTAATCTACCAAATTGCTTATCAGTTATCAGATTTCACGATCAAAAATTTCTCACCAAAGTAGCGATAAGAGAAATAAAAGCCAAAAACAGAAGCTCTAAAGCCAAAGCCACCCACCCAACCATTTTCACCGGGCAGCTAAAATCGCCATAAGCAACCAATCAGCAGTTCAATACAAAAACAAAAAACAACAATGAATATCCCATATTTGGCGCTGCGAAGTAAGTAGAACAAATAAACATGCGTATGAGTGCATGTATGCAACAACAACAATGCTACTTGCCTTTTTGTTTCTAAAGCCAGCAATTTATAGCGTATAGCCGCACAACAACACCGACAACAACATTTAATAACAATACAACACGATAAATTTCAATTACACTTTATTGCCCTTTTACTCCACTTTTGCGTCTTACCAAAATAGGCAGCTAAGCTACGCCAGTGGAGTTTTTACGAATAAGCTTAGTTTCACTACTCAAAGTGTGGTGCATCAATTGATTTATTGATCTATCTATCGGCTGTTACTGCGGCTGCTGTTTGTTTTAATTTTATAGCCGAATTGCAAATTCCATCAAAAGGAAACTTAACGCTTTCATTCGGCTATGCATCCAGCCACCCAGACGCCCAGCCAGCCATCCATCCATCCATCGACTTATACCAACAACTCTGCATCTCAATGCGCAGCATTCACCGTTGACCTCTTGAGCGAAATTTTATTGTAATGTTAGTAGTTTTTATTGGTACACGTATTTGGGGGTACCGACATATTCAATTTTCTTGAGCATTTCAAACGTGTGTCTCACCAACGTCCATCGTCCATTGTGAAAAAATATATATCTTCATATGTACTGTCAATATTCCACCACGTAGGAAATTAAATTGGGTTTGAAACCTTGAGCTTTTGTCTCATCAAAATTTAGGAACTCTTGCGTTTTCCCTTTTCAACAGAGGTTAGATTAAGTACGGTTTAGAGCCGCCGGAGATCACAAGTCTCATACTATTTTCGACCGTTGACATCCCGGTTCTTTGTAATACGAAAAACTACTATGTTACATGTGGATTCCTATGAATCAGCAAAGATTTTTGAAACTTCCAGTTTCTTCGAAGGTATGAGATCCAAAATATTTCACCCTCAGTCCAGCCAAAGCTGGATAGTCGAGGAAAAAGTGTATATATGTTTCTACCTCACTTTGTAAGAGTCAACTTTACCTAAACCGCTTGTCGATCGAAAGTAGAGCTGTCAGCCACGAAGTGCTTGTTGTTGATCCATGATGACCGAGCTCACGCGAGGTCCAACCGTTTAGTGTTGAACCGCAAAAGAATATCGCGGCTCTGATCCGTTGAAAATAGTACTATACTCGTATTTGGATGCTTGTGTCCTTTCTTGCAGATTTATGGGATATACTGTTTCCAGTTGTATCTCAAATTAGTTCGATTCAATTATTAAAGACACTAAGCACTCCATTAATTGCCTTGGACGTACAGTTAGCTATGTAGCCCAGGAAAGTATAACCGCCTGTTGTTGAAATGATGGACGGAATCTTAAGTAAAATGTTGGGAACTCATAAGTGGAAATAATCATTCATCAAGGTAGTACGTTCTGTATCAAATTAAGGCTTAATGTGCTCGACCTCTCTGATAACCAATTCATAGTAGGAGATAATTAATTGAAGAAGAAGAAGAATAACTTAGATCCTTACCAAATTCCATAACATTTCCCATTGGGTAAATCAGCGTTTTTTGTAAATCTAACTCCTCATCAACCTAAAAACGTTAGCGTACTTGGGCGCACATATGTGTTACTTTGAGTGTAAACTGTTGGACGCCTTTGAAGCTGCGCCGATACTGGGTCAGCGCCATAAGTAGTGGTAGGCAAAGAAAAAATAACAAAACACAAGTCCGTAAGAAGCATACGATGCCGCACATTGACGAAGGAGACAATGTGGCAGCACGTAAGGCAGTTGCCACAAAGCCACGCAGCTAAGCTGGACATGCGCAGTCAAGCGATGAGAATGAACACTGGCTGATGGATCACGCTGATGGAAAATGAACTTAAAAGCGAATACGCATAGAACACATGGATATACAAAGAAAAAGTATATATGAAATAAAGATGAGAGAATGGTTCAATAAGTACTTGGACTCAGTGCCACTTGGCTGACGCCACTATCATGTCATAATTTCAGTCTCGGACTCTCAATTTTATCTTGGCAGGTCTGTGATTCGATCCACATCTTGCATGAAAAACTGAACACGGGAAAGTTTTCGGTGGAATGGTTGAAAGCACTTCCCCGTTTGGCATTTTTTGACCACCAATGAAACATTGATCTACTGCATCGCACAATACTAAGGAATAGTCGAAACTGTAGACTTCTGCTACCGAACCTGCTCCAAAGAAGGGGAAGACAATCCTATCGGCCACAGTTTTCGGAGAGCTACAAGGTGTGATCTATATCGGTTACCTTGAGAAGAGCTAAGCTGCTGCAAGGCTCTTAAAAGGCTTTTTATTCTCTACTGGAAAAAGTTGCTTGTCGGGTAGAAAGTTGTACCCACCATGGATGCTTATTTTGCTTATCTCCAGAAGTAGCTGGCCTAATCAAGCGCATTGAGCTAACACGAGCCTTTATTGAGGTAGAAATCGTCATTTTTCGAAAATTTTCGTTCTTCTTTTGTAGGCTAAGTACTCATCGGACCGCCCTCGAATACATCACTTTGTGTGTATGTGAGTGTACGCGGGCACTTGCGTATGGCTTAGGAATGCGGTGATTATTTTGAGTGAAATATTTTAGAAAGTCTCAATGCGGCTGCGGACGGTGACGGCGGCAATGTGTCATGACATGGAAAATCAATCATGTCACAATTTCTCAAATAAGATGTTGACAACAATTCGGATGTCAGAAAGCAATAATGTTGCACGGTCGCATATGAATGCATGTATGAGTGGTCTCTGATTTCACAGAATCATGCATTAGGGCATGCATGCGGCATAACGGCGAAATGACTCACCCGAGTGGCAGCAATTTTTGTTGCTCACTTTTTATTTGTTTGTGTTATACATTTCGCACTTTGCTGAACCAGAAATAATCAACTGGCGGCAGCGTAACGGGCTTTTAGCAACATGTTGCTGCGTGTGTTGACAATGCGCACGTGTGCTGTTGCTGTCGAGAGACAAATGTCAATTGCTTTGGATATGGAAAATTATGCCACCGACCGCAATATAGGGTAGCTGGCGGGAAGGTTGTAAGGCAACAGCCGTCGGCCACACCCAAAATGTGCCAGTGCGCCACTTGATCCTGGCGCTTGCTGGTGGGCCAACAGTATTTGCTGTGTGTCTACGAAGTTGCTCTATATTTAGCCGCCGTCGCGGTTTGTTTGTCCACAGTCTTTGCCATGATTTAGTTTTCAGCCATTATTTATTGTGGCTGTGGCACCCCATTGCGTCATCCTGGTGGCAGTGGCACTCGCTGCCAAAGTAAGGCAAAAGCGACAATCTGCAGCCATTTCCAGCCAGTCACACTCAGCGGTGGGTGGTGTCTTATTTTGATTTTGTTGCAGGCATATTGTTTTTGTTTTCTGGTCAAATTTCAATATGCCACTTGCAACTGTAACGGTACACGACCGGCTGTTGCATGCCGCGTATAACTGGTTACTTTTTAATTGCACGAAAATTATAAATCTAACGGTTGTTGTTGCTGCTCCAGTAGTTGTCTTGAGTGAGCGGAAATTTTCGGTTGCCAAAAAAACCCAAAAATTGCAGTCTAAATATTGTTGTTTGTAAACATACGTAAAAACTTATAGATATGTATGTTGGTGCACGGGTGAAAAATCAGTCCGACACCGCCTGCCAGGTAGCCGCGGAAACAGAGATGTTGAAGACCACCCACCGCCGAAAATCTCAACAAATTTGCACTGCGGCGCTATCAGCGCAGGCTTCGGGTGCAAAGGGCAATCGCTGTGGCGATATATCTATGTATGTATGTGTGTATCATTTATAATAAAAACCAACAACAACAAGAACTTTTTATATGTCTGTCTTTATGATTTATAAATATTATTGTTAGACCAATTTTTCCATCATAAAAGTTGAGCTGTTGTTCCTTAAGTGATTGATCGTCGATCGTGGTTATGTTATTGTTCCTGTTGTTGTAAATTTACTAAATATCGATTATTTTAGCGGAACGTGATTCGCCTGTTAGTTTCTCATTGTAACTGTAGTGTACTGTATTCCAACTTTGTTAAAGGAGAATACAAAAGATGAGGTACGTACAGATGAAGATCTAACCTTGAAAACGATGACCAGAACCTTCAGGGAGTAAATGGGGCAATCGTGGTGCCGTTAGGAGGCGCTGATTTTGTGTTGGTTATATGGTAAACAGTAATTTTGCTTTAAAAGGTATAGGAATTTGTAACCCTCTTGTTAATGTTATGAAATTCTCATTGAGTTTTGGGGTCACTGATTCATATCACATAAAACAAAACTTAATCAAAATATGTGTTCATTTTCATAAGATGTTTTAGAGCTTTGGCTTTTAGTGTTTTATTAAGCTATCATTATTTTAAGTTGTATAAAAGTTGAAAACCAAAGGTGAGGAAAGTGTGGTATGAACTTTAATACTTAGAGGAAAGCCTTTTGGCTATCCTTCACCAATTTCTTCCGAAGAACTTTCAGTGGCCATCAATCAGCTGATGAGCTTCAATAAAAGCTCTCAAGAAGATTTGTTTAAAACAGTCATTTAAGCTTTAAAGTCAAGCCTTTTAACTTGCATTTTTCAATTTCTTCCAAAAATGTTTCAGTGCCTATCAATCAGCTGATTAGCTTCCATAAAAGCTCTCAAGGGTTCTGTTTAAATCAGCCTCTTAAGCCTTAGAGTCCAACCTTCTGACTTGCCTTTTCCAATTTCTTCCGAAGAAATTTCATTGGTTATCAATCAGCCGATAAGCTGCCATAAAAGCTCTCAAAAGTTCTGTTTAAATCAGAAACAAATGAAGTTTCGTTATGATATCTTAGCCTTGCCAAATAATTTGTCGGATGCATTCTTTTTCTAGCTTATCGAACTTCCTTAGTTGGTGTGTATGTATAACTCCAAGACTATTGTAACACCGCGAACTTGTATTTCTCTCGCACTATACTTCATAACAAACAGCTTCCGTCAATAAACATTTTATTTTATTGACTTATTGATATCTTTAAAGCTCTTCACAGATGCCAATTGCATACAAGTTGTAATTAATGGATCGATTACTGTATTGGGTATTTGCTGAAAACAAATTGGCCAATAGTAAATTAGTCTACATGTACTGCCTGAAGTCGTAGATGACCATTCCTCTTACATGAATATGTATATTTTTATCTGCATTGCCTTTGTAAAGGCGCCCGCAAATTAGTAAAACAACACCTGACTGGAGTTGGCTGCCAAATCACATAGCGGTGGGCGTTTTAAGTGAGTCCAAGCAGAAGAAAGAAAGCTAGCAAGCATGTTAAGTTGTTTACGATGCAAACGGTTTGAAGAGTGTGGGCGTAACCGCCGCAGTCATATTACAAATATTTGTAGAATTGACTTGTGGCAGGGGCACCAATCGCATATGTATTTAATTTGTGTATTTAAGCAACTAAAATTACGGTAAATTAATTCATTCTATGCTGCAAGTAAAAAAGAAGACGAGAAAGAAAGACACCATTGTGGTAGCCTTTTTCCCGATTTTCCAAACACATTCCATTTTTGGTAGCACATGCTTTTTGCTGCGAATGGCAATGCGCTCTCACGCTCACGCTGCCGGCCTGCATGGCATGGCGCAGCATATGCACGTGATCTTGACCACCAAACAAATAAGCATTTGTGAAAACTAGGCGAGCATCAAGCAGGCAAATGAAAACACACACGAAAACTAAGGTGCGCGCTCTACAAAACCCTTTTTATGGCATGATCACGTGTGTGAACCCAGCACTCTTTTCAGCTCAACTTCGGTGTGTATATTTTGACTATTTTTTCCTTTTATTTTTTCATACTTTTTCGATTTGTTATTTGTATTTGTTTGTTTTTGTATTGCCATGTGCACTCTTGACCTCGGCATCATTGTGTCACTCAAAAGCAGATTTATATTAATTTCGGCAGTAGATTCTTATTTATTCTTATGTATTTTGTTTCATAATATAAGATTTCTTTAGAAAAGATTACATTGTTATCGGTTATAGCGTCTTAATGCATAACATGTGATAATTTATTGTATAAAATCTATTTGTTTCCCTCCAACGACCCGGTCGGAGGCCAATGACTCTTTCGTTTACCTCTAGCCACTTCCACAACCAAGAAGTGAAGACCCTTTTTACCGTTAGCGAAGTCAATAACCTTAAGGTGACCCTTCACGAGGTCAAGGATTCTTTGTGCATGTGTTTTTACATTTGACGAAGTCCTCCTCCCGGAGGCAATCTTTGGTGAGATAATGATACTTTTGTTTACCTTTAGCCAGGTCAGCAACCCTGAGTTCAATGATTTTTGATTAGTTCAATGGTGTTTTTGTTATCCTTTAGCCAACCACTATAGAGCTATTACCTTTGGTAAGGCCAATGATGTTTCTGTTTACCTTTAGCGATATCAACAACCGGTGGTCAAAAACCATTTAGTTTACCTTCACTAAAGTCAACAACCCGAGATCAACTACTAGTTTCTGTACCTTTAGCGTGGTCAGCAACCTATAGAGATGCACTAAAGTTTCTGAATTTTTTATATGCCTTTCATACAATGATCAGATGTGATATTAGTTTTAAACAATCTTCTTCATTTAATTCACTTGAGGCAAACTGATAAACAGATGAAGAAAAAAACTATTGTCCTTGAACACTTTCACATTGCAGTGGATTAGGCTGGGAAAACATTTTTTAACCATTGACCCATATTTCTAAAACCCTAAAACATACTTTAAGCCTAATATATAATTTTTTTCTCCATTGACTCATGTTCTTAAAACTCTAAAATGTTCTTTAAGTCTAATACAAGTATATCGTTTTTTTTAATCCTAGACTACTCTAACCTCTGAATATACAATATGGAAAAAATCAAACAGTACTGCATTTTGTTCTTTATTAACACATCTCATACTCATGAGCATTGATAAGTAGAATGGTGAAGGAGAACGGTTCATTTAAGCAAAACAACAATATTTCTGCAAACAAGTGAGCGGCGTGAGAGCAATGCACACAGTCATCACATAGTATTCTCATTGGAATGTGGAAGAGTGCTGCTGAAGTTGATATGTGGGCAGATGTAAACAAAAGTGCGTGTGCAAAGGTCAATTGAAATCTAAAAGTAAGTGTTAAAAGAATTTACAAAAAGTGCACATCAGGTCGAAGTTTATTGAAAATAAATATTGGTTTCAAGTAAATAAAAGAAATTGTGAGATAAAAGCATCAGAAATAGTTGTAAGTGCTTAAAATGTTGTGATTTGTTGAATAATTACACTTATTGCCGCTGCTGCTGCGGCCATGCATTCGGTTCGGTTGTGTTCGTTTTCGTGCAATTTGCTCGTTTTTTTAAAACGTTAGTACGTTTATATAAACAAGTGAGAAATTAAAATAAAATCATTGAGAATTTTTAATCTGGTTACAAACGGGTGATGTTTTTTGATTTAGTTCAATTTTTAAATGAATTAGAAATTGTAGAAATCAGTGAAATGCCAATGCCTTTGTGTTTTTTTGCCTTTGCATTTGTGTTTTTTGTTTTGATTCATGTGTGATTAGTTGCAATGGATGAGTGAAGTTGACTGAAAGGAAAACCAATTGCAAATTTATGCACTGGTGAGACTTTGGTGAGTACACACAATATTTTTAACATAGAAAATACAGGACCTAAAATACATAAGTAGCTGGTTCAAACATATGTATATATGTGCATATATAAAAACAATTATATATTCTACATAAAAATCGCCTAGTTATAAATTACTTTGTCACCAGTATACACCATAAGCCCATTGAGTAACTCGACTGTCATTTTTCTATACAAGCAATTTTGGTAATGAAACTGTACAAATGTGAAATCTAAGATTTACTATATCAATCTCATGATAGTGGTACGAATAATGCTTCTAGGTTAAAATACTTTAGTACAAATTCAGTTGAAGTCAACGAAACTGCCTTTTTCTTTACCCCTTCATGAATGAACCATACCTACGTCGTTGCATATTTATTCTTAAATCTTTGGGACCAGTGGGTCAAAATAAATCAAGGCCTCCCGAATGTTCAGCAAATTTATATATAATTTCTTTGTTATGAGCTTTTATGAGAAATCTTTCACTATTATTACAAGCTTAGCAATAGCAACCACTACCATAATACAGCGACTACTTGCAGTACACTTTGCCTCGAGAAATCATATAAAGTGAATCTGTTCAACACTTTTATCTCTTTTCATTCATGAAAGAGTTTTGAAACTCTTTCCGTTCGAAAATCTCTCATACGCCCTGATAATTACCCTAGTTTACTGTAATTTCGCGACTTTGATGTTAGAGGCTGTCTTTTGCTAATTTTGGGTAGCTTTCTAACTCGTAGGATTTCTTGTGTTGTAGTTAGAGTTGTAGGTTTCAAACCCCCACTATTTACTGAAATTATAAAAATAGCTATACGCAATGGAAAAATTTTTGTAACTCAAATTTGAAACCAGGACACCTCAAATAGCATATATGCCGCTTAGCACATCAGTCTCTCATATTTCCTTCAGATTTGTTGATTAGTGTTATTGATGATAATTGAAGATATCTTATAAAGATATAAACAGAACTCTGAGATCATTAAGATGTAAAATTTTAATTCTCTCTTCGATTTTTTGGCATTTCCTTCTATCGGAATCTCATTTTTCTTCTCTGTCAATTATTTAAAAATTCTTCCAATTCTAAGAGACATTTCTCTAGGAGCGAAATACCCAAAATGTATTAGATTTTATCACTATATACAAATACTCGAAATGATTCTGTTCCGTAAGTTCATAAATTTAAATTATTCTCTGTCGATAGCTATAATCTGAGGTCAAACTAAGGTCTAATTATTTATGCGTTGTTTTAATTCAACTTTTTTTCTACAAAATAATAATATTATAGTTATTCTAATTTGTACTCTTGGAAAAATTCCCTGAATTTCATTTATATTATATGTCATTACTTCTTTCTAACTGTATCACTGCCACACAAAGCCCCATAAACTTCGCTAATACGACACACAACTCAATTTCATCACGATAAAGTGTATTTGACATTAATTCACACTTGTGTGCAAAATAAGTGCAAATAAGCACTAACAAATGTGTGGCGCAGCAAAGGACAAAATGCCCGAAATAGACGAAATACCAAAAAATCAGACTATCGGGCGATCAAGCAAACGGAATGCACGTCTGACGCGCATACGGGGCACCACCACAGCGCAGAGAAATGATGGTGCAGCGTGCACGGAAACATGTCAACACCAGTTGTCAACAGCAATTACAACGCCAACAGCAGTTACAATGTGCAAAAGCGCCCGCAACAGAAGTTGCAACAGAAGCTGCCAGGCGACAGGCACAAAAAACGATTTTGCCACAAAACGAAGAAACGCTAATAATACTGTAAGCAGACAAAAAGCCGGCGGACTGACTGACGGACAGACTGCCAGCCATTGGTGACACACAGATATGTGCCGACTTTGCGCTTGAGTGGCGGCTGAGTGACGATGTGGCATGCATACACATACGAGTATGTGTGCAAATGGCGCACACGGTGGACAAATGGACTGTGGCACAACATTCAGCAGCATGTTGCATGTGCACAAACTTGTTGCTGCTATTGCGGATGCTAATGGTGGTTAGTTGATGGCAATGCTGATGACGTTGGAGTGCTGGAGTGGCGTTGGTGGGCGCCGCCACTCAGCCGCAAGTGACAATTATTGGCTACGGTGGTAGCTGATGAACAGCTCGGTGCGCTAAAGTGTAGCAGCAAATGCTTTCAGCTCTTGTTCTTGCTTCAGCTGCTGTGTTGGCAGCCAGGTATTAATTAAAGTGAAATGGTCGCCACCGCCTCCGGCCAGTTGTTTGTTAGCCAGGCATGGCCGCCGGTGTTGGCGTCTATGGCGAATGCGCCATGAAGTGTGTCTCTCTAGCGTTAATTTATGCAGGCGGCGGACCGGCAGTCGCTGGTGGCCGCATTTCCGAGCCTCGAGGCTGTCTGCGCATTCGGTAGCATTTGGTCGCAACAAATCATTCAAATTGATCGCGCGTTTTTGTCAAATTTATTTATATGGCCAACACATCTACTTGCTGGTATGTATGTGTGGTACATATGCGGCGTCGTACCTCACACTTCGCAGCCACATAGCTCTCGTGATGCCGTTCGGTGATATTGTGAAAGGTTGGTCCGCCATGGCAATCGATTTAGCATATTTTCGCTTCAAATTATTGCATTTGTTTAATTTTTTACTAATGCGCACAACATGACTGTGGCATGCAACATGCCATATGCCATATGCCACATGCCACATGCCACATATAGTAAATGGCGTGCAATCGTTACATTCCATTTAGAAAGTCTTTCCTAGTTCACTTGCTTGGGTGGAGCCATAGCCGCCGCCGCCATAGTAGCCGCAACTTGCCACACTTGTGCGGCAACAACTCATACATGCCTGACGTTCAATCTGCCAATGTCAATTTACATTCCAAGCGATAACCCTCGCGATATGGCACGCAATGTGTCGCAAACGATGATATGCGCCAAGTAGCACACGCGCATGCGCATTCACATATCTACCAACTATGCAAAGAAGGTGTATGTAGATTTTAACGGCATCCCACACTGTTGCAATATGCCCATGCGCCATCGTTGCGGCACGTGAATAACTGGGTCATTTAATAAATTTATGCCTAGTAGTGATTTTATTATTCTAATTCCGTCAGTTACAGCGATGACAGCCCCCGCACGTGTGCTTTTGCACTTGCGGCTGGCAGAAATGCCTTTCTCTCTCTCTGCTAGCATTTGTACGCACTTTTTCACAACTTTTTCTTTTGAGCTTTCGATTTCTCCAAAGATAAAAAGTGTGCACAAGAAATGTACCCACTGGTCTGGAACAAAAAAGGTGGTGTTTAGTTCAGAAGGGATCAGTTTTTTCGTTAAAAGCATGATATTTCTGACACGTGGAGTGGAGCTGGGCACGTGGAAAAAGTAGACGGCTGTTGTTTCCAACTTAAAGTTGCTCCAAGTTGTACGCAAAACCTTTGTACGGTCCTTGTTTCCGGGAAATTGAATACCATTTTTTTTAACAAGATTGGTTACAAAGCCTTAAAATTTGTTCCTGATAAGAGAAAGTTTTTCATAAAGTTCATCCTCAGAAGCCCTTTGAGCTTGGGCTTGTATTATCAATTATTTGTTGAAGACCTTGATTCTTCTTTTCCTTTGGCACTGCAACCGTGGGTCGGTCTGAGACGAGAGCACAAAACATCGCCAGTTGACTCTATTCTTTGCGAGATCACGCCAGTATATCCAAAGTGTAGACAAGTCGCTATGCGCTCATTGTTCATCCAATATACACCTATGTATGTATGTTTCGAGTCGAAGAAGAATTTTACTGGAGTATCGTCACTGCGAATGGCGAGGCTGCGAATGGCATGGCTTAACCAGTGTATTCGTTGAATTTGTATGTTCTTAACTAGCTCCATGTCGTCGTAGCAGTAGTCGTACGGCTCGTTGTTCCATCTCCTTCGGTATTAATCGTCCACGCGGACGGTACCAAACATCTTGCGAATAACAGTTACCTCGAATGCTCTAAGTGCTTTCTCATCTCGGGTCGGTATGATCCGTGTTTGTTCATTTTCGGATCTGGTTATCAATTGCTTATCGATCCCAACGCAGCCCATTGTTGGTAAGAGCTATAATGCGTTCGACTTAGATGATTTTTGGAATTTATGCAGGTTCCGCCATATACAAAGTCTAACTTTTTTATATGCATAGCTGCCAACAATGATGTAGTTCCGAAGACGGAAGAAATCGTTGTAAATAACCTCCAGATACTATGTCTTTCCCTCGTTTACAACAAGTGTTCACTCAATAAATCTATTGATTGATGCGATCTGTGGGAAGTGTCGAATGTCAAATGTCGCCGAGATCACGAGGTTCAATTTCAGACATCAAATAGTCGGTTATCATATCACCGGTGTCATTTTTGAAGAAATATGAACCACACAAAAACTTTTTTTTCTGGAAGAAATTACAGCTCTTGAACCTCTTCAGATTGCTCTTCGTCCCAAATGCGACAATTTTATGTATTTGTTTACATACTCATTGCGCCAGAACTGGGCCCTTGCTGAACAAAATTTTGCTCGAAAACGTCGGATCTTCTTGGTGCTTTTCAAGAGCCCATAGAGCGAAGCGATGTTGCTTGGAAAGGTCGAGCGGCTTCAGTTCTTCCACAAGCTGTAATTGGTACGTTTTCAATGTAAGATCTGGACGTAAAATGCGCCAAGTCGTTTCATACGTCAGACCGAGTTGCTGCTAATTTGGGTTTCCTGATCTATTAAATGATACAAAGAAAAAAGTTGTTTACCAAAGCGAGGAAATATTGGCAAACTTTCTTAGACTGTACCGCTTCCGAGCTGGTTTTAAAGTAAGCCAATTTTCAGAACTCATATATGGATTAAGAACTTAAGCCCCTCAAGCAATTGTCAAGTTGAAATAGTGTGACATTTGCGGGAATTCTGCACTAAACTGCTAGGTTCTTTTGCTGAAAAAGTAGATTCCAACAATTCCTTGCGCTGGCAAATTAGTCTCATCTTGTTATTTGCGCTTTCAACTAAGTAATGTGAGTTTGTTGCACGTATGAGTAAATTAGCGCGCGGCAAGTTACTTTGCGTGCCGCGGTCGCACTGTCAAGCTGGCGTGCCCCGTTTACCTGTGACTTCCTTGAAATCATCTCATTTCGCAGCAATTCGTTACAGCTCATTTGGGCGGAGCGCGCGAACAAAATACCTACAACACTTAGTGGCTAAATGCGCTACAATACCTTTGTTTAGTTAAATTTTTATTATTTTTTAAAACTACCACTGCGATGTCTTTAAGTTGCGCTCCGCTTAAAAGAATAGGCAAATGCTGATTTCGGCATAGCTTCATAGCGGTGGATGTGTATTTGGTACGGGGTTCAGTTGGGGTTGGCCATTATCAGGTGTTTTCTGTGTCTCACGAATTGGCAGCGACACACATATACGAACGACGTGTGTTCGGCGGCATATGCGCTATTCGCTCGGTATTCATTTATACGCGACGTGTCACCGATTAACTTTGCCGCTACGCCTGAGCAAATCTTTCAGCTTTGAGCGCGCAATTTAAATGTATTTGAGTTGTGCTGTTGCAACCAGGTCGACTGCGCGCCTGCTTGCCTGATTCACTACCGATTTGGCTATTTGGCAGGCATGAAAATGGATTTCCTTTTGCTCCAAAGCGTTTGGTTTGCTCCGCTTCATTTCGTTGGCCAGCGCTGCTGCGCTCTTCGCTTTTGCTCAACCGCCTCTGATGGTGGGTGATAAATGTTGCCTAGAGCAGCAGTTTAGGGTCTCCACCTATAATCACATGTCTGTCGGCAGGTATGTATGTGGACTAATATATGTAAGAGTATAGTTTCTGGTCTAAATAGCAAGTTGCAGCGCAATGTTGCTGTGTTGCAAGTTAAAAGCCTAGCACTGCTTTCCGTTGAAATTAGTTATTCACGCGCGCCTCGTTTAGGAGACAACATCCTTAAATACTATACTTACTGAACACTGCAACGCTGTACGGCATGTATGTGTGTATTTATTGTTGTCTGCTTTTGTTTCAATGGCCAGGTCGTTGCTGGTGCTGGTGCAAATGTTGCCGCATCGACTTTTGGTGGTGCATATGGCACCCATTGTTGCCTCCGCCATATATCCACATTGACTAAAAGCTACATATAGCTAGCTGTGTTTGCGCTTGTGTCCCAAGATTTTACTCATTTGCTCATGCCGACAATGATGATCGTGCCGCTGATGCTGACTGCTGCCTATTAACTGCTAGCTACTTGCCAGCCCGTTTTTGCCCTAGCAGCCTAGCTGGCTGTCATTGCTGGCTTATCAGCAGCCTCCATGCAATGCCCACTAGCTGTGCCGGTTGCCTGCTCTACTTGCCACATGTTGCATGTATAAACACATGTATAGATGGCGGTGCATATGTGCACCCACCATTTGCGCGGCCTTTTTGCACACTTTTGGGCCGCTTTTGCTTAATGGTTAATGGCTTATTTCCTTGAAATGCGCCTCTCATGCGACCGAAAATGCCGGGTAATTAACCTGAACCATGTTAATGAACTTAACAAAACATTTATGCAGATTTAACTGCCGTTGCTGCTGCTACCTTAGCTTCGCCTGCTGCTGCTGCGCTGTGTCACAATGTTTTACCGTCAACGCTTGTTGGTTTTTTTGTTGTTGTTTTTGCTGCTGTTTAGTTTGCGCTTAATGCTGCCGCTCGTCCTTTTTGCTAATGTGCGGACACATTTGTTGGAAATGAGGTTGTTTTCGTGTTGTTGACAATCTAATTAGAATACGTGCTGCACAAGTTGTTTTTGTTGCTGTTACTGTTGTCTTAACTACTTTAAATAATGTCATTTTTGTTGTGGCCGCTTAATTGTTACTGTTGTTGGTCTATTGCCTGTTGCTGCACCATTTGCGATTTCAGGTTCATGGTGTTGACACATGTTTCCAAACGAAGTTCGTCGGTTGTCGGCAGTTCACTCAGTCCGTGAAGTTCTGTGGGTGTGTGGGGTGTTGTCATTACCACGAATAGGTACTTTGGTGTCATTGTATGCTTAATAAGGTGACATTTAATCACAGTTTTGATAATAAAAAATTATAAAAATTGTAGTCGACATATATGTATGTTCCAAAGAACTATCTTGATGTTGGTCTTTTTCTTTCGGATCAGCCGCGCTGTAGATCTCCTTTATTCCAACAAAATTTACAACAATTTACCAAGCGGTGTTCCAGCTCCTTTAGCTTGTCTGAAAATTGTTTTCTAAAGCTCTGCAAAGTTAGCCTGATTCAATTGATTTTGTCGCAGCGTCGACGGAATTGGTAGCCAGTAGATTGTAGTGGTAGCGGGTTTTTTCTGAAAATCGAGGTCGTATAGATCTCAGTGATCGTTTTGCTTTTCTTTTGGAAGTCGATATAGGTAGGTCCCATCCTGTGAATATCGGAAAATGGTAGTCATCTCATTTCTGGCCGATAGGATACTCTGCAGGTCAGGAGAACAGCTTATCACTTAGTCTCCATGGTAGCGGATTCCGGCTCCCCCGGGTTTGTCTTATTAAAAAAGAGTCACCATTGGCATCGGAGGAGAAGAATTACAGACTGTGAGCGCTCTCTGATTTCACTGACCCTTCAACGAGAAAAGTCGCGACTATAAATTTAATTAACCAATCCAATTTGACTCAAAATACGAGAATATACAACAAGGTTTTGTTTTTTGTTTTCAGATTCATGATTTGTATGATATAGATAAAACTTTTCTAGCTCTTGTGTATAGAAAAATGAGATTTTTTAATTAAGTAGGCCTCGCTTATAGAATGACTCTAAAAATAAATGCAATCGTTCCAAGCCATAATCATTTTCAAACTTTCTCCTGACTTTTTACCATATATCGAAGTCGATATCCAAAGCATCTAAATAGAAATAGGGGGTATGTTGTCCTGAAAGTACGAGTAGTATAATTCCTTGAAAGTTTAGTAGTATTGGTTTACTCCTAATCGTATTACCCATAAAGCCCTTACAAATACTCGTATTATCTTCTTCTCTATTGTTGCAAACACCGCTTTCGCGATTACAGTCAAGTTTACAACAGCGCGTCACGACTTCATTTTCGCTGCTTGGTGCCAACTGGAGATTACGAGCAAAGTCAGGTCCATCTCCACCTGGACTTTCCAGCAGCTGTTCACTCTTTTAGAAGATTATACCTTCTCTATTTAATTCTGCAGCTCGAGTGATTTTCTCAAAGAGTAGATAAAAGAATTCGCACGAAAGGAAGTCGTCTTATCCGAAACCTCGTTTGGTATCGAACGGCTCAGAGAGGGTCTTCCCGATTCTGACGGAGCTTTTGGTATTGCTCAATGTCGGTTTACGCAGCCGCAATAGTTTTACGGGGATACCAAATTCAGACTTGGCGGCATAAAGCATCTCCTTTTCGTTAAAGCGACACCTATAAGGTCCAATCAGTTTGTTGAAGGTGGGCTTTAACCTTTCACAAAATATGCTCTATAAAACCTTATATGCGATATTGAGGAGGCTAATCCTTCGGTAGTTGGCGCAGATTGTGGGGTTTCCCTTTAGGTGGAGGGGGCAGAGCACACCTAAACTCCAATCGTCAGGCATGTTTCCGGCGGAAGATATTCTACAAAGAAGCTGATGCATGCTCCTTATCAGTTTTTTGCTGCCGTCTTTGAATAGACACCTCCGGCAATACCTGGGCCCCCGAAGCTTTGTTGCTCTTCATATGGGTAATCGATGTTCGAACTTCTTCATGGTCGGGCAATGGAAAGTCTGCCCCGTTGTCATC
This sequence comes from Bactrocera dorsalis, assembly GCF_023373825.1. Lineage (NCBI taxonomy): Eukaryota > Metazoa > Arthropoda > Insecta > Diptera > Tephritidae > Bactrocera > Bactrocera dorsalis. Next base: position 110,668,814 of record NC_064303.1, read on the forward strand.
TCCTGGTTTTATGCTTTCAGCAGGCTGGAGAAGTGTTCTCTCCATAGTATTAGTATGCTCTGGGCATCAGTCACTAGCTCACCTTTGGGGGTTCTACAAGGAAGACTTATAAACCAATAAAATTGAGAAGAAGTACTTCGTTTCTCATTAGTATTATATATGTGACTATAAATTTTATCTCAGTCAGGCAAAAATATGCCATAATCACATATCCTTTCGATTTCACTTCACAAGTTATGATATATGAAATCAGCCCATATTTGTCCATATAGCACCACTAATCCCCATATTAGCCGCATAATAATATTGCCTTTCCAAGTACTAATATGAGCAAAAGATAACAACTTTAACATTCATATACGCCGTTGCTGCATTTATGCTTGCAACATGAACTTTCGCTTCGCGTGCAGAGGTTGCTTCAACATACCGCCTGCCTACAGCTGCGCCTATGCCGCTGACATCCATAGTAGCAATCGAAATTTACGACAATTTCGTCTCAAGGCAGGCGACAGTGATCCGCCTTCGCTCAACCGTCGTCTGTCTCCTGTCGTCGTCGAAAATGGCGAAAAAACATTAGCCCCAAAAAATCTGAAACTTTGCTTATCCGTTAATGCGAATACAACGGTAATAATATAATTTACAAGTGGATTTGTTGTAAATACGTTAAAGCCAAGCGAATAAATTGTCTGTGACCGAAGAGGTTGTGGGTTTACGAGAGAAGACGAAAGAGGAGCGAGAGTGTTGCAGCCGAAGCCCACAAGTGACTAGAGTTAAACTTTTGAAGAAAGCCAAGTAATGGCAAAATGCATATAATGTCGTTACTGACAGTTGTCCAATTGACAGTCGTATAACAGTTGAAACTGCCAACGCCTGCGCTCTGTGCCGCGTTGCATATCCCCAATGCCAATGTCAGTGTCAGTGGTGAGGTGCTTTGATTTTTCTCTGTTTCTTATTATTTGTGTTTTTATAATTTGTTGGCCGCTGACGGCTTTGGCATATTGTTGTCGTCGTTCATATTGTCCTCTTGTCGTTCGGTCGTTCGCTCAGACAGTTGTTGTAGGTATTTTGTACGGTCGTACACCTTGCCACACATGCGATTTTGATTGCATTGTTTGTCACCACTGGCTGCCATGCTTTGCTGCTCTCGAATGTGGTGGCGCTCTGATCGACAAGCAACAATAGCGAAATTGTTGTCAAATGCCAAATCAAAGTGGTAAAAGTTTTTTTACGACAATTGTCATTGACATGAATTGCCGCATGCCAATTGTGGTGGCGTGTCTTTCGCGCTTTAAGTTGGTTGCAGTTTTCCATCGATATCATTAATGGGCTCATTTTGTCTGAAAAGCGCTTATTTACAATAACTAAATTATTAGTCAGTTATTATTGGCGGATGATTTTAACTTACCGTGGCCACAATTGAATTTTCCTTTGTTTTTGAGTAAACTTCAGTTTTAGTGACCACCTCTTTTTGTCGCCAAATCTCTCTCCTAAGAACGTACTCTCGAGTTCATAAAACTAAAAAATTAAAACAGTTGGATCTGAGGAAAACGATATATGCGAAAGCCACTCGGTAACGAATTGAAGCAAATTGATTTATGTTTGCATTGAATTGTTCTCCGCTGAATTATTTTGAAGAAACAGCACTTTTTGCTTATCCGAATAGGACCGCTTTTCGGCAATTTTCTACTTAAGAATTTTCAATGATGTTTGTCTACTGTTTATAGTTTTTTTCGCTTAAAAACTGGCAATGAAAATTAGTCCAAGCTCATTCCAAAGCAAAGTCGTCCTGACTTTGGACGATGAATATTGCATTTCACGCTTTCGATTCGGTTTATCGCTTATCGTCCACTCTGAGTTATGTTTCATCCATGATCACAAATTGACGCAAAAATTATGTTGCCTTTTCTTACGCAGAGCTCCGATAACTCTAACAATGTTTAGGTTGGTTTAAATCACAGAACATAAGGTTTCAGGAGACTTCATATGAGCTTCGTTTTCTAGAAGTTAGTATTTTAAGTTGCTGACTCTAAAATAAACCAGAGTCCATTAACACATCTAGTCTCCTTTGCTAAAGCTTAGCGGTCAACAATTTTTTTCGTGACCTGCCCTGTCTGAATTGTCGACGAACCTCAGCTAGTCAACATGATTTTCTTTTGAAACTTCTGATAATTTTAACTTTAATGCTCTTTAAAAATCTTTTGTCACAGCTGATGCCCTTTGCTATCGCTTAGCGGTCGTCTACAATCGATTTTAAGAGCTTTTTGTCATTCCAATGACCTGTTAAAGACAGATCTGAGGTTACCTTATATACTGGGAAATAGCCCTGTTTCAGATATATCCAATCATATGTTGAATTTGCGCCTCTGTGTCGGATCATCTCTGGTTTGGCCTTTTTTTTTATATAAGATGGTCACATTTTCTCGGCCAATTGATCGGTGAAATTCGACGAGTAACATTAGCCGCGTATCATATTGATAATAAACGCTGTCTCGAATAAAGATCTCTCTTGTATGGCCTTTACCACAATATTTTTTGCAAAATGAAGATAGTCAGATTTTCTTGGCAGTGAACGATGAAGTGACAAAGTTTTAACATAAGCCGTGTCCGTCGTTCTGAAATTTGAAGTGCCTAGATATTGAAAATGGCAATTCGTTAGAGCATTTGAAACTTATCTGTACGAGCTTTTTAGGTTCCAGGTTGGATCAAATCACAGAATATAAAATATATTAGTATTCACAATATGTTACAAATGTTTCAGTCATTGCTACGTTTTCTTGAAGTTTGTACTATATCATTTTGATATCCACTATGTAAAAGCGCCGCAGTATGCTAAGAAGAAAGCGCATAAGAGTTCGAAATAAAACATCAAGTAAATGAAAATAGTTAGTGGGTGGTCTTGCTATATCTTTAACTAACGGTTGTTGCTCTAAAACACTTTTCATTGATTGCGCTAAGTTGACCCAGAAATCGATTGATTAATTACATACAACTCGCTTTAAAAACGAAAAAGTTACTCTTCTAATGAGCACCTGAAAGCTCCCACTCAGCCCCATTCCGTAGTTGCCATTCCCACACTGTCACTCAAATATATAACATCCATCAAGTGCTCTTTAGAAGTATCTAAAAATCATGTTCACAAACAAACACATTACACACTAAAGTGCGATAAATTCTAAGCCATACGAAAACAAAAGCTCCCGCAGTCGATTCAGCCTAAAAGCAACGTTTATAAAACAATTTATTTGTGGCTCATTTAAGTCACTAACGGTGTTAACACCTTTTCTCTGGCTTGTACTAATTAATATTGAGTAAAGTGATTGCTGCTTGGATAACGGGGGAGAGAGAGCGGACTTTAGCGCTGTTGGGGGGGAAAGCAGGAGGTGCGTGTACTGGGACAAGGCACGCATGCGCGTCGTGGAATAGATTTCCAGCAGCCGCTCTGTGTGTGGCAGCAACACTGTGTGATAGAAGCGCAGAGACGAGCAAATAAACGGAAATCGGTCAGTGGGCATTTCGGCGCACAATGAACGCGGGCAGTGCGCAGTTGGAAGCGCGAAGCAGTAAAAAACTAACTGTTTACACACACACTCATTTGCTTGTTACAAAATTGAACCAGAAAGAAAGAATTTCTTTGCCCACAAGCATTAAGAAGGTGGCGGCGCGCCGCAGGCTTACATTGGCGGCTGCCAAGCGAAGCTTTAAAATGAAAATTGTGTTTTCTGCTTTTAACCAGAAAACCTAGAGAAAAAACAACGGAAAAAACTTGATAAAAGAAAGCGCATCTCATATTATTGACGTGCCTTTGTCGACTGATTGACTCGCTTAGTAAGTGACCACCTTCATGTAAACAAATGCTCATTGGCTTGTATGTATGGGTGTGACTGATTGCTGGATAGGCGACGTGAGTGCATCATTGATTGGCTGACTTTCATTTGCCTACACACAGTTAGTTAATGCCTCATTATGTTGCAGCTGTGTATGTGTGTGTAGGTGCGTGCAACTTCTCCACAGCATGAATGGCTGCATTAAAGAATGAATGCAATCACAGTCAAAAACGATTAATCAATCAAATGCTCATTGCTGCCAGATGGACACAAACAAAACGCGCTTCACATTTGTATATATGTTTGTATATATGTACTTGTGTGTATTTGATTTGTTTTATAATCTTCATTTAAGTTTCGTAAAATAATACTTTTTTCTATGACACTGACGATTGTTTTGTCTATACATGTTGAAACCGTTTTATGCCCAACGTTTTTAGTGCAAAGTGTGATTTAAGCTTTTTGAACTCTATGCTATATACTTGTAGCTCGGTTCGAGTTCCGAAATGCAAACTAACAATATTAAATCACTTAGTGGGGTGTGTGTCTTGGCTTAAAGGAATTTACTTGGCATCTGGTCGGTTAGAATTCCGATAATCACAGTTTTAGTCCATATTATAGTTCATATCGAAGGTTTTCTCAATTTTTATATACAAATGTTTTGAAAAAAGATGATTTTGTGCTTTCCATAAATACTTCTATATGATTAAGAGCCAAATAGACTATTTCTCATGACCTCTCCTGTCTTAATTGTCGAGGAACCTCATAAAATCAGCATAGTTTTCTATTAAAAATTTGTTTATTTTTTGCAATTCTTATGCTTTTTAATAATCGATTGTCACATCTTATGCCCTTTGCTATCGCTTAGCGGTCTATAATCGATTTTAAGTGCTTTTTTGTCATTCCAATGAGTTGTGAATGACAAATTTAAGGTTACCTTACATACTAAGAAATAATCTTGTTTCGGATATATCCAATCCACTGTTGAGTTTCAGCGTCTGAGTTGAACCTTTCTCTGCTTTGGCCTTTACCATAATATTTTTTTTTTTCAAATGAAGGCAGTCACATTTTCTGGGCCAAGTGATCGGTGAAGTTCGACGAGTAACATTAGTCGAGTATCAAACCTCATCCGTCGTTCCGAAATTCGGAGGGCCTATGTACTTAAAATGTCATTTTTGAACAGACCATTTTAGACTGTATCATGTCTGGTGAGAAAATTCATGGAACATGAGATACGAGTATGAGTTCATTAACAACTAAGACTAGAATTAACTTAAGCTTCAAGAGAGAACTCTACTCTTATCTTGTTCTCTAGAATTCCGTGGAATAAAGGAATATTTTGAAGAACAATTTAATTGTTTTCTCCTTATAAATTGCAATTAGATCAATAAACTGTTCACTTCGCTTGGAATACGATCAAACAATCGATTAATGTCTGATACTGAACTTTTTTTTTACTAGCAAAACTTGAATGAGCAAGGGCGACCCTTTCGGACTGTCTCGCGACGTTTAAGTTAAGATAAATACATGAAGATTGCACCGCGACCTAAGGTCTATTGTGTCTCGCGGCGTTTATAAACAAATCTCCTTCGAGATCCAAAAATTTTTCGGTCGGGGTTGGTAGCGAAACCATCATTGGGCTAATTTTGCGAAATAAAATGAAACAGTTGTCGGATATTGTTTCGTTATATGTTCCGACAAGAATAATAAAATCAATTCATACTAAAAAATTATCTGGACTTCGATGTCAAAATTAGTCTATACAGTCCGTTCAAATAGATTTCCAAATTTGACTCCCCAGAGTGAGGTTTTTATGAGGTTATTTAGAAAGCTAAGTGAGTGCCAGCAGATCTCGGACTATTAGAAAGATCAAGGTAAATATTTGTGCCAAAATCCTCGTTATACAGCACATGATACTCGGAAAAATAGTGAGAGAAAAGCGAATATTGCTGTGACATATGTATACATAGGTCTATGTAAATCGCAAGTAAAATGAAAATATTTGAAATACGAATATATGCCGATCTTTTTAAAGATCATATTCCGGCATACTACTTTGATCATATTGGAGAGCAATACTCCAGTCCTTTCACAGGGATACGGGCATAGTTTGCAAGGGCTGTCCAACAATTTATATTAAAAAAATTTAGCTAATTTTAAAGATTCTAAACCTCTTTCTTTCTATGCAAGTACATCGTTTTCTAAATATCTTTCTCTCCATACAGTCTCTTCAACTTATTTGAGGTATTTACTTCAAAATTGTATTTATCACAGACCTTATTAAACAGAAAATCCTCAATCAGTTGTATAACCATTGCTCATAAAAATTTCGACTCCACTCGTTGTTTACGCCCACTTACGCTTTTAAACCTCGAGTGCATGCCTTACCACCGTTGCCTCCCCGCGAAGTAGGCAATTTTGTGCGGTCAGCGGGTGTGCTTTGCGTCGCGCATTGCGTTGCACTTGCTGCTTTGTGCTCTGTTGTCTTGTTGCCGCAGCAACGCCAACTCACCACAACTCATTAATTGCTGAGGTGCGGCATGAAAACTGAACGCATCAATTTTAGAGAAATAATCAAATGATGCGTTAATGAATTGGGCGTCAAATTGTTGTTTAACGCTTTTGTGCGAGTGCCACAAATACCAGACGAATACACATGTATGTGTCTCTGTTTGTGTGCGTGTGCTTATGACCTCTTTGGGAGGCAATATTTTTGTTGGCCGTTTGCAGGTGTTTGAAAAATGAGTGAGGGCTTTATTGCATTGTGCCACTTTTCCTTTGAAGATTGCACTACGATTAATAACAAAAGCTGCTTGCTGCCTATCCAAATTGTTGACTCGAAGACAACAACTTTATGAATGTGAACTAATGAATTGGTTGGCTGGTAAATAAGTATTAAATGCCACGCATTTAATATGCGAAATTGTTAGAAACATGTGGGGGGAATTAATATTTTTGTTTACTGTAATAGATTAGATTAGTATACAGGCCGGAAAAGAAGGTCTCATAAGGAATGACACTTAATTTTGGGAGTAAAAAAATTCATCGAATTTCTCTGCTTCATTTTAAATGCAATATTTTGATACACTTTGAAACAAAGTGGCGGCTAAGTCAACATTCGAAAACAACAAGAATCACTTTGCCTGAACCGAAAGTGGAATATTAAAAGTATAGCTTAAAAAGGTATACAAATTCGTAACCTTGGTTTTGATTGATCAGTTTATATGGTAACCATATCTTATAGTAGTTCGATCTGAAAAATTTGTTCAAAGGTTATAGCGCTGCCTTCAGGAATAATCTCTTTCGAACTTCGTGAAGATATCTTTGTCAAATAAAAAAGTTTTCCATACAGAGACTTGAATTTCAGCGATCAGTTTGTACGGTAGCTATACGTTATAGTGATCCGATCTGAATAATTTCTTTTGGAGATTACACTGTTGTGGTAAATAATAATCCATGCCGAATTTCGTTCAAATATCTTGTCAAATGAAAAAGTTTTCCTTACAAACACTTGATTCGTATCGCTAGTTTGTATGCCAGCTTTATGCTATAGTGGTCCGATATCGACAGTTCTCACAAACGATATTATCTTTAATAGAAAAGGACGTGTGCAAAATTTCAGATTGATATCTCAACAACTGAGGGAGATATATAGAGACCGCATTAGCTAATTCGACGCAGCTCGTCACGATTTTTTATATATTTTGTATCCAAAGGTGTATTATATACTAAAAATATTAATTTTTGAGCATCTTAAACTGCTCCAAAAATTACGCAATCTTAATTAATTCACAACAACAAATTCTGGCGTTTTAGCGATTATTTTTACTTTTCCTCGCACTGCTTATTTATTAAAATAAAATATGTCACCAAATGCAAAATTTCTGAAGCGTGCGCCAAACAGTCACCGATTGTTCACAAGTAACCAGGAAATAGTGTGAAAATCACTGATACACAAAAGTGAGGTTAATTCACTGGCGCAAGCTAATCAGCGCACAGTAGCAAATGGCGTGAAATAAAATGTCGAAAAGTTGCAGACGCAAGCACCACCGATATGTAAATACTCATTATATTTATGTCAATGAAAAAGTTGTAAAAAGTTCGAAATTTCTGTGACAATTTTAGAAAACACCCGCTGATTACAAGTGCTGCGCATAATCTGTGTCAGAAAACCACAGTAAAATCAGCGCAGCGCATGTTGCACGCAGCAGCCATGCTTTAGTTGTTGCTGTTGTTGTTGCCAGCAGTGTCAACCGCTGTTGCGATAATTAGTCGCACACACAGCATTGTGGCGCATGCGTGTATGTAACAAGCACAACATTTGCGGCAACTTGTCTCTTGCTTGCGTGCCTCGAAAAGTCGATTTTGCCTGCGATTTTTATTCATTTTTATTTTTTTTGTATGTTTGTTGTTTTTTTGGCATTTTTTTTTTATTTTTCGCCAAATTAGCCGCATTAGTTAGCTAATAAATTTACATTGTCAGCGGCGTGTTGCATAAAAGCGCAAGCGCATGCGCTAAACACACTCGATTACTGCGCGCTGCACTAATTTAAATGGCAGCCGGCGGCGCTGAGCGTTGTAACATTCAAATGCAGTTGACAATTTGATTAATTTATATTTACATATATGTGAATGTAAATGCAGCGGCACTTCATTACCCAATAATTGAATGAATGCATACATTTGTGGACGTAATACTTTTCTTGCGGAGCGATTACATTTTTGCATCGCCAAAATATTGAAAATTAGGTAAGCTTTTCCTTTATGACTTTTCTGACTTACCAAACCAATTTGAAAAAGGTTGAACTCTCTAGTTTGAATCAATAAGCTTCCGGTGCAAAATATGGCATCATTCTGTCAGTGTCATTATGTCTTTTGAATTGGAGGTATTCAAAAGTATTTGCCCACGGTTTTAACGTATTGAAGGAACAAGGGTAACCTGTAGTTAAATCGGATTTAACATTTTGAAAAGCATTTCTATTAAGACATCCTCTTTTTTCTTTTGAACATATAGCAAATAGCCAACAGAAGAGTTGAGTTTAGTTGCTGTATCCATCGTCAATAATACGAATTTATAATATAGATGATAAAAGAGCCCGGGGTTATAACTACTCCTCTTGATGACTTGTCAAACACCGTTTGGTATCATTTACTTTATAAAGCTTCATTGCCATTTTTTTCAAAGATGGTATGTTCTTCTTATTACTTAGCCAACAAACGGTGGGAATACCGAAATTAATTTCATGCTTACTATCGAATACGTGGGTTGCTTTTTATATTTGGGATTTGGCAACCCTAGTGTTGCAATTTGGCAACTAACAACTTGCTCATAAAGTGTGATATTTTTTATATTATACTCGTATAGTACATATTTATTTTTGGCACACGAGCGCTATTTGTATCGTCTACAGTAAATTAAAGTATTCTTTTCGGTCAAACATTGGAATTAATAAGTGAACATTTTCGAACGTTTTTTATAGAGTATTCGACTCGGACTAACTCAACAAGTGTATCGATGAACTTAATTAAAATTTTGTTGATGAAGCTCCAACAAAGACCAATGTCTATCGATAGTATGGCGATTTCAATCGAGGTCGTAGATACTCCATAACGAATTTCATGAAGTCCATTCAAAATCAGTTGTTGTTCCGAAAACTGTTGATACTGTGCATAAAAGTATACTGCAAGATCATTATGTGACCTACCAGGAGATTGAGACAGCTATAAGCATTATTGGGATCAGAATAAATTCTATATAGCATGAACATTTCATTGTAAAAATGTTTGTTCATGTTAATAATCGCTCAAAATAGGCTGGTAGTGATGGGAAAAAAGAAATGTTAAAAAATATTACAAATATGCTCAGCAGACCTCTTAATAAATATCAAAATTTCATGTTTCATTCTACTGATGGTGAGAGTGAATTGTCTTTCCTTACAAGCTCATCACTTATTCTTGTGATTCTGATAGGCCCAGACACTCAGTCTTATTCTGAAGCAACATGATTCCAATAATAGTGAAGTTAGATATCCTTTAACGAATCTTGAGCATACGGCAGTGCGGTGAAAAATAGTATTGCGACTTTTATATTAGAGTTTATAGTTCTTTGTCCTTTCATAGATATTTAAAAGAGGGAGCTCCTAATTGGCGAGTGCTGCTATTCCCGATTCTGCCACCAGTTCTCTTGGGGTTTGCTGAAACACCAAATATATTCAAAGCTCCGACTACAGCTTTCAGCAGTTCTGTGTTGAACGCTTGGCTGTATTCGTTTTTTGATTTAGGATATTTGTCGTCTGATTACAGCTTGCTTATTGAGTGATTAGTTCACGGTTTCCTGCAGGTGAGAAAGGGATATGTGTAGAATTCAACCGTTTTTTTTCCTTTTTGAACCTTTTCGTAAGGTTCAGAGGTTATAAGTTAACACTAGACCGCTAGCTAGACGCTTAATTTTCAAATTCTCCACAGGATCGCATCGGCCGCTCTGCTCTCTCTGTAAATAAAGTGATCAAAGATGTGAACTGTGGAGGAGGAGCTCTGGTCAAAAATAACGCATGCTTCAATCTGTCTCTTGGCATGAGCGCTACCACAGTCAACAATTAATCTCGAGCCCCTACGCATGATCGCCTGCAACATTTAAGCCGATTTCAAATGCCACACGCTCGCTGCTCCGACGTTCGTACGACTGTACGACTGTAATGCAACCGAATTAACAAATTTATTGTGTCAGGCGCGCAGATATCAGCGCTTATCGCAATTCGCTTGACATTTCTTGCGCTTTTCGCCGCAACATTATTGCGCAAGTTGGTGTTGTTTTGTTTGCAAACAAGAATGAAAATAACAAAAATTGCGCAGAACGCATGGCAAAAGCCAAAGATTAAAGAAAATTTGGTGCGTTCGCAGAAAAGACGTTTGCAATTATTTGCGAGCAGCAGCGGGCGTAGACGCGCTACCCAGCAAAGTGCATGTGGCGGTGACTTCTTGCGCTTGCCAGCCAGCGAGCCTTTTGTCAATACAAATATGTGTTTGTGCTTTGGTGCATGTGTGTGTGTTGGTGTTGGTGGCATACAATTTATGCAACACTGTCTGACATATTTTTTAAGCGTCCAATGCGACGCTGCTGCCGCTTTTTACAGTGCGTTGTATCTCTGGTGAATTGGCGAGCGTCCCGTGACAGGCGAACGCAGGTAAACCGCACGCGTCCCCACCAACACCCGCTCAGCCATCACCACGATGGCCAGCATGCGGGCAACCGTTGTTGTACGTATTTGGCTTAGCAGCTGAAAAAATCGCTACAGTCGATGTTGCTGTCACAAATGGCGAGTGTGTGTGTGTGTCCACACATGCGTTTGTGTGTGTGCGGCACTTTGCCGCATTTGTACCGCTGAAAGCCAAAAAGGTGAACTAATGTTTATGTGACATGTTGCTATGTGATTCTGCGCTATTGTTGTTATTGTTGAACACTTTTTTTTGCAGCGCACCTTATTTTCCCGGCTAAGAGTCATCGCTGGTGTTGGCTGCTGGCCGCAATCGTGCCGGCTGCGTCTGTCTGCTTTTGCTGCCAGCGTCATCTGTGTGCATGCATATAGCTGCTGTACGAGTGTGTTGCATGTGCTGCAAGTGTTGTAAGTGCGCTGAGTGAGATATCAACTTAAGTTTACGATGTAGATTCGCAAATGTGGAACAACTTTATTGCTTGTAAAATGTGTTGTAAAGGCGATGGTGACAACAACTTTATATTAAACAAGCCAAAACAGCAACAACATAAGGCAACTAAAATTAACAAAAAAGGAGCGTAGCATCTTAAGCCCATAAACAAACAAACAATAGTAGAAACTATGTGGACAAAGATAAGCAACAACAGCTAAAAGAAGATATAAATACATTTTTAAGTAGATTGTTGCATGCAACATAAAACAAAGGATCAATTGAAATTGAAAGCGAAAAGTAATTGTGCCGCAATTAATGAGAATTCTGCTTCTTCTATATATGTGGAGAGATCTCCTTTTTGTTAACCAAGCAAAAATGGTCGAATATAGAGAGCACTTCTCATTAATTAAAAACTAAGATAGCTTGCATATTTCATCAAAATTTTTACTTAGTCAGGCATCTGCACATGGGAAAAGTTTTTAAAAATAACTCTGTTGAGAAAAAAGATAACGTTTTCATGAAAAAAATACTTTAAGCCTATTAAAGAACTCTCACTCAATCTTTCATCGTCGCTCTCTTTCGCTCTCTCTTGCTCTTAATTCACTCTTTCTCTTCTCCCTTAATACCGGACTTGGTGACCGTCGGCACCGTCATATCTTCTGTCGGCACAGCAGGATTTTATGTTCTGAGCAGCCGCAGTACATCCTCTGGTTACGTGCAAACTAGATATAAGAACCTTGGTCTTCGGAATGCAACCAAAGTCCACTATTTCCAAAACGACTTAATCTCACAGGCTTTAAAGCTGTGCAATCACCTCATTTACCCATATCAGTGAGAGATCCTCCTCATATTTTACGATCTTGACTCCATTAACCCAACTAGTACCATCGAAAATTAGAATAGGCGTGCCTGAGTCTCTATCTAATCTTGCGAAGAGCACATTTTCCGGTTTCCATATCTCCTCAGAAGTTTGTTCGTTGCTTCATTGAGTGCCGCCATTACGCCTTACTATATTTTTGTCGTAGCCCAAGCCGAACTTTCCTCTATCTCCTTCCTCCTTTGGGACCTGTAGCTAAGCTATTATTGTACTTTTACCACTGCTTTACAAGTCGGTTTTACCATCAATACCTGCTCCACTAGGTTTTGCCTCTTTCTAGTCTTTGTCGCCGACGTAGTACTTTTGGCATCTCTTTGAGAGCGTAGGCTGTGCCGTGGTTTTAGCAGCCACTTTTTCACCGGCTTTTGGGTTGATACCTCAGGCCGATTTTCTTTCTTGTTGTGATCTACACGGAATTTTGTTTTCAGGGAACATCTACACCTAGTGTATAGTATTATGCTTAGCCTTAGGTACCACATTGCAAGAGGTAAATATAGACCTCATCCCTCCATAGCGTATGCAAAAGAAAAGGAGAATGTGTCCATTACTTCTGTCCCTTGTAGAAACTAGTCCAGATGCAAAGCCGTGCTGGTGGACGCAGCGACGTCCATTGCCTAGTCAGCAGTCTCGATGAGGATATGGCTAAAAGTATTGCGGAACGAAACCAATTATAAACTGCCTAAAAGGCTTTTGGGGCGAAACTTATCTTTTCCAACACCATATAGCGTAACCCGATCGTCCCTATACAACGCGAGATGCAGATTAGTAAAGCCAACTATCGGAGTATTAATAGACTTCTTTTAACTAAACCTATTGTTGCTGTTGTAGCGGCAGAGTTCTGCCGAGTCCTAGGACTCAATCCCATTCGGAACCGCTCCGGTTACGTAGACCCGACTGTCGTGGAAATGTTTATCTAGACCTCATATGAAAAAATGATAGATTTCGATTGGATTGGTGATTTCTAGATTCAATGAAAGATGATATGAAATGTTTTCTAGAATAAAATAATTTTTTTCTCAGTGCTATTTCTGTTCATTTTCGCAGTTAAAATTGTATGCAATGCTACAAGTATGTTTCTTAGGATAAGCTTCAATACAGCTTGGGTGATAGAGAACTGAGGCCAAGTTAAAAGTCATAATGGGAAAGTTATACATAAAACTGAGCTTCTTGGAATCTGTGTCAATACCGAAAAATTTGCGATAAGACATTTGCGATTCACATTTTTTAGATCTGTTCATGAATGGTAGTTTAAACATTTGGTTATTGGTAAAGGAGTCTTTTTGGTCTACCAGAAAAACATAACATAATAGGTATCAGCTTCATATGAATACTGTTTTACTAAAATGTAAAAGGAAGTAGATACGAGCTACAGTCACGAAATCAACTATAAACTAGGTTTTTAAATCGCAAATTGAAGACGTTGACAGACGTTTCGTAGAGTTAATGTACAAATTTTAATCACATTTTACTGCTGCTCCAATTTATTTGGCCGCATTTTACATATGAATCACACACATCCATATTTTTGCTGTTCTGCTGCTCTTATAAGCGTCTGGCATTGCACCCGTCATAGCTCACTTTCCATGCTGCATGTTGCAACAACAGCTAAGGTGGCAATTTCGCTTGGCTTTTTAAGAGACTTTGCATTTTACGACACTTCCCTGTTGCACTCGACCGAATTCACTGTTAGCCCTGCCATTATTTCGGTTATTACATTGGCTTCAATGGCCGCTGTTTGCTTTCGTGGTTTCAGTTACGCGACTTTCCTTGCCACAAAAAATTTGCTGTGGTATTTATGAGTGCTGTCAATCCGAAATGTAGTTCGAAGATACCAGTTACAATAGCCAGACGTTTTGCATAAATAATTCCGATTTGAAGGTGCAGCTGCAACAGTAGGTGGGTTTAAGCCAACAAATAACAACAACATGTGCTTATTTGGATTAAAAAATCATGAGAGCATACTTGTATGTGGGGTAATGAGAATTTCGGTTCGACAGGTAGGTTTGAAAAATATCGAAGAAATAATATTAAGTTTTGGAAAATATATTGAAGAATATTATGAGTTATTTTTCTGAAACAAACTATTTGATAATTTTAATATATTTTGAAATTATATTGAATTATTGTTAAAATCAGCATATTTTTGGTATATCTACATCCATTACCTATACTAAATACCTTACACTCATATTTTTATACACATGCACTCGAAAACTGTTGTAACACATATTATGGCAGTACATTGAAGACTGCAGCCTTCTCAAAAATTGTAAGAAATTCCACTGTGCCACACATGTCAAATGCAACAAATTTATGTGTTGACAAGCACAGGTCAAGTGAAAGCCCAAAAATGAATGGCAGAAGCCGCATACAGTTAAGCTACGCGTTTATCTCAACCATTGGCTTAACAGTTTTTTTTTCACGTGGCTGCAACTTGGCCGGCAGTTTGGCCTTCCAGCCTTCATATTAACTCCGTTCAGCCCAGCATTTAAGCCACCACTCTCATTATTCTTTGACTTAAGCCAATTGTGCTTCTGTCCTTTGCATTTATTTCATCCTCATTCCTCATACATTTCGTACCATCCTCTCTTATTACGTTGTTGTTGTTGCCGCTGTAGGCAAGCGCAGCTTAAAAATTGAATTCACCCATAAACATTCTATAAGTGGGTAATAAAAATGAAAAATAAAAGTTCGCAACAATGCAATTGAATAAAAGTCCGGCTGGAAGCGATATAACTGATGGTCACGGGGCGGCTGCCATGACATGGTGCCATATTTTAAATGATCATACATTAAAGGCGGTGGAAAATTCAGGTTACATCGAAATCAATAATATGACTGTCTTATGTCCTTGTCTTTCGCACAGTTCACTTTTAAGTTTCTCTTATAAAAGTTTCTTAAGACACTGACTTTTTCGTATTCAACAACTGAAGCTTATGATGGAGTTCTTGAAAATGTCTGCTAATGAATGGTCTAAATAATTACGGTTGGTTTGAACCCGCTTTGTGAAATTTAGGCGTCTTTGTGAATTTTACACACTCTCCTCTATTTCTCTGAGAAAACTCCTATTGAAATTCTTATAAAATAATCTTTTGAAACTTGTTTTCTGCAGCTTGAGCAATTTTCTCCAAAAGTAGTTTGAAGAAGCCACGCAAAAGAGAGTCGCTTTGTCTGAAACCTCGTTTGGTATCGAACGACTCGGAGAGGTCCTTCGTCAACGTCAGTTTACACAGCCGTATTAGTTTTGCGGGGATACCAAATTCAGACATCGCGGCATAAAGGCAGCTCCTTTTCGTGCTGTCAAAAGCAGCTTTGAAATCGACGAAGAGGTGGTGTGTGTCGATTCTCTTTTCACGGGTCTTTTCCAAGATTTGGCGCATGGTGAATATCTGGTCGGTTGTTGATTTGCCAGGTCTAAAGCCACACTGATAAGGTCCAATCAGTTTGTTGACGGTGGGCTTTAATCTTTCACACAATACGCTCGATAGAACCTTATATGCGATGTTGAGGAGGCTTATCCCACGGTAGTTGGCGCAGATTGTGGGGTCTCCCTTTTTGTGGATTGGGCAGAGCACACTTAAATTCCAATCGTTGGGCATGCTTTCGTCCGACCATATTCTACAAAGAAGCTGATGCATGCTCCTTATCAGTTCTTCGTCGCCGTATTTGAATAGCTCGGCCGGCAATCCATCGGCCCCGCCGCTTTGTTGTTCTTCAGACGGGTAATTGCTATTCGAACTTCTTCTTGGTCGAGCAGACGTTCCTCCATCGTCATCGATTGGGGAATCAGGTTCGCCTTTTCCAAGCGTTATACTTTCACTGCCATTCAGTAGACTGGAGAAGTGTTCCTTCCACAATTTTAGTATGGGCATCAGTCCCTGATCACCTTTGGGAGTTCTACAAGAGTATGCTCCGGTCTTGAAACCTTATGTTAGTCGTCACATCTTTTCATTGAATTGTCGAACATTACTCACATTACAAGCTGGCCGATGTCAAGCTGCTGAAACATCACAAAAACCCCGCCGCCGTTATAACGAAAAATTCACTTCAAAAATTGTCGAAATCGGACTATACCTTTCAAGACCCCAGATATCTGATACGAGATGTTCCATGCCTATGTCGGCATGTTAGAAAATGTGCGATTTAAGTATCTTGAGAAAAAATATATACATTTTTACTGAAAGCTATTCAGACCTTGGTCTAGTCCCCTCACACCTAATATAGTGATTCTCGACGGTTGACTTGCCCTCCTATACACAACTTGGTGCCTTACAGCTCACTCATTTAGTTTGTATTTTACTATTTGCCCAACGGTGGACCGCCAATGAAACTGTGCTCGTAGCTGCTCCTGTTGTGCAAACTGCCCGCTTTACCACATTACACAGCCATAAAACTAATTATTATTGCCACACTAATAGCGCTGCTGTAACAGCAGTAAAAATTTGTGAGCACCGCCTTACACCAAAGATCGATCGTTTGCTTTGCCGCTTGGCCGAACTGGTCGTTGATTGGAGCAGAAGTGGCCACCTTCTATGACAGAAGCGAAGGAGTAACAAAGCACTTCGCTTAGCTTTTTACTTCACTATTTGTTTTCTTTGCTACTAATTTGTTTGGCTGCGTAAGGCTTCTTCTAGACTTCCAACTTTGAAAATGCTACGTTTGTTTACCGTCATAAATACGCAATTTTCGAGCACTGCAAGCGGTGGGCACAGAACTTTCAGGCGAGTACATAAAACTAAGAGTTCAGTAGTTAGACGAGCTGCGGCGACTCACCGCTGTGTCTCATTCAACCTGGTTGTGCCACATTAAATGTGTTAAACATAAAATGCACCATTGTGGTACGCAACTTTTCCAATTTCAACGGGTACTTCAAACAAAGCGCCTGCGCAGTCGCAGTTTGCACTTTCAACGCCGTCTTCTCCACAGCGCATTTGCATTCTCCTCCTGCTGCTGCTGCTCTTATACGGGGAGGTTATTTTTAGCGCTTCTGGCGTTTGTTTGTGGGTGCTGAGTTGTACTCAGCGGTGTCTTAGATGAATAGGCTAAGTTGGTCATTAGCTGCTAATGTTTTGTGGCTGTTCCTTTGCGGCCACTTTCGTTATTGCCACTCTGTTTACTTACATTGAGCGCGAATTTTATTTTTGGCGACGACTTGCCGTTGCACTTTAGTTGCATCTTGCACAGGTGAATAATGACTGTTGGGTCATTTATGTCAGCTTTGGGCATTCAGGTTAATTTTGTTGCTGGTTGTTGCTGGAAATACAAATATACATATCGATAACTCCAAGGATGGTGGATTCTTAGTTTCATGTGGGTAACCGGCACTTTGCAAGTTGTGAGTATGCGATGTAGTCAGAAAGAAAAACAAAACTATTTTTTTATTATTTCAAAAAAAGTATAAATAAAGTATATTAATCGAGGATTAAGTAGTTGTTTTGACCTCACTGTTATTGCAAAAAGAGCTAGCCAAGGCTAAAAATATATTTTGGCCATAAAAATCAACTTCTGGCAATCATTTGTGGTTTGCTAAATTTCTTATAGGTTATGGAGGTCTTTACAGAGATAATGAAGGCAGTATACATCCAAAATAGGTTCCAAAAATAAATGGTCTGAAGTCAAATGGGTATTCAAAAGTTTAAGACTAAGTCGCTCAAAATCTACCACCGATTTGCATGTGTTGATGATTTTGAGAAGTGTTTAGAACCATATATTGAAATGTTTGAGTAATGAAATAGTGAAAAATTACCCGTATTTGAGGAATAGTAAAGTGCTGACTTCAGTCTTGGTGAATTTACACAAAATTAACATTCATCATATTCTCAGATCTGCCTATCAGCGACTTTTTCTTGTACTCACAACTCAACATAGCATTCGCTGGGAAGAAAATTGGCAACAACGCAGAAATAATTGCTGAAATCGGGACTTATTTTGAAGCGAAAGTATCTAAAACTTGAAGAGTCGCTGTAATCATTACATCCACATTCACCATATTCTCTAGATCTGCTTACCAGCGAGTTTTTTTTTGTACTCATAACTCAACATAGCATTCGCTGGGAAGAAATTTGGCAACAGTGCAGAAGTAATTGCTCATATCAAAGCCTATTTTGAAGTGAAAGTGGTGTCTAAAACTTGAGGAGTCACTGTAATCATTGGATATCTATCGAGAAAACTGGTCTAGACCAATTCCTATTGCACGCATTAACCTAGCCATACGAAACCAGCCTGTTATGTCAGCTCAAAGCTCTAGATAAGCAAATAATTTGGCAACGATCGACCTCGACAGATAATATAAATTGGCGAGATTTCTTTAGGAATCCCATCAGTCGTTGTAGAGCCTTCATTTTAGCGAAAAACTCATAATACTTCTGTTATATACATATTTGAAATATTTTCTTATTGTAGGTTACAATTCTTGTTCGTTTCTGATAGTCCGTCGCATATTTTGACTAACAAATTACCAGCGAGTCGGTCAGCAGCAAGTGCACTCAGCATATGTATATTCTTATATATGGTATGTAGACCCACATATTACTCACCCGCTAGACCAAAACAATTGTGTGCAAAAAGCGTGATGTTAACATATGAATAACATCGATCATTTCTCACAACAACTTCTGTGCCCCTGCGTCATACTCAGTGCGGTACTGTTCTACTGATCACCAAAAGGCACCGACCGTTGTGACCGCAAAAGAGCAAGTAATGCGTCAAAATGCGGCAAATTTGCGCTAAATATGCCAGTGTGGCATGCAGATGACGTTGCCACAGACAACGCGAAAGCAATTATTACCGCAATAGTTGAGTATCACAGGCTGGCATGATGAATGTGCGGCGGCAGCCGAGGTGAGGAGCAGTGCTGTCCCTTGTTTAAGCATGAACATTAATGGCGCAATGTTAAGAGCATTTTGTTTGGCTGTGCGCTTTAGAGTTGGCCGCCGTGCAAAGTGGACGATCGCCTTAGCTTGGCTCGGCTTGGCTGCCGACAAAAGCGGTTCTATCACTATCTGCCAGTTGATGGCGCGGGCGATAGTTGCAGTGGTCCTGCTGCTGCTGACTCTTATGCACCGGCTTCCAACTTGACTCATAGCCTATGACTGTTCAAAAAGAATATTTTCTTCGTTTTTCTTATTTTGGTAGCTGCTGATCCTGTTCGTGCAACGCGAGCACAACGCGAGCATGATTTATTGCCACTCATTCCTTGTTTAAGCATTTTATGCTGTACTCACCAGTTTGTATTCATTTCTAAGCTAATTTTTTGCCAATTGCCCATTGTTGTTGGGTTTTTGTTTTTTGTTTGGTATCGTTTTATGGAATTTCGCGATGATCTTCGCTGCATTGCAGGTTGGTCAGTTGATGGCCCCGTTAATTTGTGAACATGCACTTTGTACTTGAATAAATCATTTTCTGCACAATTTTTATAGTTGAGAATAATTGGTATTTTTTGCGAGAGTGTAAAACAATGTTTTAATAGACTGCATATTGCTTAGTGTTTGATTGCGCGTAATAAAATGGGTGAATTGGTATTTAGAGCACTGCTAGTGAAGTATGTAAAGAGGGAATGCCTCGGGCTGTTTTCATGCGGAATACTACCTCGTGTTCTCGTATACTCATAGTAACCGAAAATTTTGATAGTTACTGAATATTCGCATAGCGATTATTTATTTTATTAAAAGCGCAGCTTTACTTTTCTTACGTCGAAATAATGTCCATATGAGTTTCAGGCTTTACCTATATTATATTCTGATTTCATTCGGGCACTGTCCGTTTACTGCAATGCAATGTTATTTAGTATACATTCTCAAAGTATCACTGGAACACATTTTTTGGCGTTCTTTTCACCCTTTTTATATCCTATTAATTTTCTCTTTCGAATAATCGTCGAAAACCGAACTTGGCTTACATAACTTTCAGACTCCGATCTGAATAGTTTGTTTGAAGACCGTAGCGTTTCCTAGTTAATTATCTATAGTAGTCCTATAGCATCGACGATTACGACAAATGAGCAGCTTTTTGGGAAGAAAAGCTTTAAATAAGAGGGGTTAGTTTGCCTATAGAGACGGGCGTGGCTAAATCGTCAAGCTGATCTTTGTGACTTTATGGGAATATTTATTATGCCAGATTTACATAGAAACTCTGTGTTCTTAGCATCATCCGGTTAGGATTTATGCAAACTAAACAGTAAACAGTTGAAATAATTGCAATAATTAACTTGTTTAAAGTTCCCTTGGACAATAACTAAAAAAATAATGGTGAGAATAAACGAAAATTGCTATAAGCATCAGTGATGCTTTCTTTATCCGATGCGTGTTATAAAATAATGGTCAATGCATCCATCTTTTGTAGAGAGGATAAGTCAAAACTCGCACGTGTTACAATATTTACATTTACTATAACCAAAAAGTCAAAAGGCATTTCCCTATGAAAGGAATATCGTAGATGAGATCTATTCTCATACGTTTAAATATTTATTCCATGCGTAAACTCACGAGTAGATCAATTTGCATGCCAATGCAACAAATGCAACACGCGGCACTCATGCGCCTTCTGCGGCAGTTGAAAAGGTGGAAAGTTGCAAGATGCATTTTTGAGAGCTCAATTATGCAAACATGCGTGTATATTTTTGTAAGAGAGTCAATAGAATTTTTGGAGAGTGTATTGAAAAGATGTCAAAAACATGGACATACACATAAAACTGTATATTTAGGATTGAAATGCTTGATTTCAGATATTTCCAACCTACGCCAACATATTTTTCCGTGAGTTGCGCCAAGTATTTCGAAAAATATTTAAAATTTGGAAATGGAAGTGTGTACCTGTGTAAGACAAAGGTCACATCTTTTCAGGGTTTTTGAACCTTAAAAACGAAGCTATAAAAAGATTTATGCAAATGGAGCTGATTTTTAATGAGAAAACCAAAATTGTCTTTCTTGTTTTTGATACGATAAATCACTCAGATACAAAAAACACTGAACAGAAAGCATTTGATTATATATTTTAATAGTGACACGGAACGTCTTTTTATTAAAGACATCACTACTCAGAGGAAACCTGATTTTAGACTGCTAAAGAAAGTTCAATGTAAAACTAAAGCTAAAGCTCTGCACCAATCTTTATAAAATTTTTATGAAGCTTAAGCACAACCTATGTGCAAGTCCTTCAAAAGCATTTTGTGGTAATTTCAGTATGAGTTTGTGAAATATGTTGAAATAAAATCGATTTTTAATTGATTGTCACTCTACTGAAGATTTAAAGAAAGCTACACAAATTCGTCTTTTGATGAAAGCTTAGCCCAACCGTTGTGAAAGCATCGTAAGCTCTTAGACAGCTTTTCGATAGCTCTATATATTTACTTTGGTTGTCATTCCATTGAAGATTTTGAAAAAGCTATATGCAGTCGTCTTTTGATGAAAGCTAGGCGGACGCGTTGTGAAATCGAAAGCTCCTAGGAAGCTTTCCACAAGCTCTATTTATTTGACTAATTGTCAGTCAAATGTCTGTTTGTTATGTATTACTACTATAGTTTTCGACAGTCTGGAACGGCTATATTAGAAATATTCTTAACATAATATCATGAACATTTAAAGATATTCCTTTGATGCTTTTGTTTACATTTCCGAGAAGCTTTTGTTTCTATCAGTTGGCAGGATACTGTTGATTTTGGTTGACGAATATTTCTTATTTATGTTTTTTTGACCATTGTGTCTAGACAATATCTAAAATAGACTAATGCCGCTTAGTAATATATGTATTTATATAAAAAATGGTTGTTGGAGTTCATGAGATCTTCAAAATATAAACGGTCGTGATCATTAGTAAAATTACCGAGAGGAAAACGTTGATTTGTGTTAAGCTTATATGGGATCAAGAAGCTTTAGATTGAGGAGAGTACTCTCTCTTTAGGATAGATACTATAAAGTTACGGTATTGCTTTGGAATGGTATACCACAATTCGGGTTTATATCTTTGATTAGTAATTAATTGTTGAGTGTATAATAATGGCATCGAATTCCGGAGTCATCTTGTCTCTGTTTGGCATGAGTTCTTTCCCATTAGCGTAAATCTATAGAAAAGAAATGCATTTTTTCTAGCTAATCACAGAAACAACAAGCAAACCTTCAGTCGGGTCTGTGTGCTGCATGAAACTCTCACATGATTTTCAGAAATCGGACCTTCCTCAACAAATTGTGTATGCAGCGATGAACCCTTCCTCAACAATTTTTGTGTTAGGCTTGCATCTGCTTGCTTTTCTCAAAACTACTGCACGTGTAAACTAATAAATATTTATTAAATTTTTTTCAAATTCTAATTTTCCGCCGAATTTTTCGTTTTTCTTCCGACTCCTCTGCCCCCACTAATATTTCAACAAAAGACATGCAGATGCATACATACATATATGGGGCTATGTATGCCAATCACCTCTTGACGTACCTTGACAGAGTTCAACGCCGCGTTTTTCCATGTTTTTTCCACACATTCATTCAATAACAATAAAATTATTCTCGAGATCAATCACTTTTATGCAAATGCACTTACATAATCGCAACTAGACGCATGCGTTGGGCGTCTGGGCGCGCGGGTGGCGGCGCTAATTTCCTTAAACCCTTGCAAGCGCGACAAGGCTTCGTGCAACAATAACAACTAAGTGATATTTGATTACTGGAAAAAGCTAGATAGGCGACAATAACAACAACAGCCACTATGTGGCGCGTAAAATCGTTTGTGTGGTAAATAAATAATCGGTATTTCTGGAATATGTTAGAAAAAAGCGAAGCGGCGCAGAAATAAGTAGAAATTTGAAATGCAATGCAAAGCAATGATAAATTAGAAAACTCGAGCAAAACAATATTTAGCTCACATGTTAGATAACATTGACACGGCAAAAATGCAAATGCAAGCCGGCTGCGCGCGGTAGCTGCTGCGGCGCTGCCACTGACGACGGCGCTGCGTCTAAAAGCCGGCTTGAGGTACTTGAGCGCCTGACAATATATACTTTTAAATATTATTTATATATAATACAAATATATGATGTATTGTTGTTGTTCTACATGCGTCAGCACAGTTCAATAGTGCGCATGCGCGCGGTCAGCGTACGCCCCTGTGCAACACCTTTCCCGCGGTCACTTGAGCGACGCAGTAAACAGCCACACGACAATCACCTCTCTCATATAGCCGCCTTTCCCCGCAGCTTAAGTAAGTCACTCGCGTATGCACTTCCACAAGCTGACTGCATTTGCATCTGCGCTGATATACTTGTTGTTGTATGCGGCTATCAGCGATCGCACGCTGATTGACTAGCTCCACGCTGACTCCAATTGACAAGCTGAGTGTGTGTCCGTCCGACTGACTAACTGCTGGCATATCGATCTACATATCTACATCTCTATAGCGGCGAGGGAGTATGCGCGTGTGAGCGCTCACTGTTGCTTTAACCATTGAAGCAAGCTCATATGTGTATGTAGCGGTTTTATCGCGCCAATGCGATCAACTAGAAATTCTGATGTTTTTATGCATTGACATCTCTTGTTGTTGTAGGTGTTGTTGCTGTTGCTGTTGGCGTGCGCTGGCTGCCTTCGTGGCCGCCTGCAGCTCCCTTAAAACACATACTAACACATAAGCATTTATACATGCGAGCAATATTTTCGTTTGCTTTGGAATTGCAATTCGGTTGTTGTTGTTTTTTACGTTACTCTTTTTTGGGCTGCCAGAGTTCAGTATCCTTTTGTATTTGCGTACCGTTAGTGTTTTGCAGCGCTTACGCACCTCCGCCAGCGCTCTCATAAGTTGCACTCGCAGCTTCGCAGCTATTTGTCATTGTTTTCTAAATAGAATTGCAAATATTTTGAAATTTTAAGGTGGACTCAATAGGCTGCCGCCGTGCATTCACCCCAAAGCTCGTGTATTGACTTCTCGAAATGCAACTATTTAGTGGCGTTTAAATTCTGTTGCGAGTTTGTGTGTATTTTTTGCGTTACGAAGTGCGTGTTTACTTAAATACAAATTTCTTGCAATGAATCTGTTTGCTTTCTTGAGGTTTGGGTGTTGTTATTGTAAACGGATATTTTTGCGGAGTATTTTTTTGAATATTTCCTATAAATTTAAAGAGATATGGAGAAACAGGCTGTCTTTGATTAGCCCTTTCCCTGCTCGCTTCTGCGCTCTTGTAAAAAAATACAAAAAATACAAAGCAGCAACAGAGTTATCGAATTCAATTCGTAAAAGATAATATGCGAATAATCTTGCAGATACTGATATTGCAAGACAATCATGTGATCTATCGTGAGATTGGGATAACTATGGGCATTAATGGGACTAGCATACATTTAATATTCTATGAACATTTTGCTGTAAAAAATTTGTTGACGTTGGATCCCACACAATTTCTAGATTGCTCAAAAAAAAAATCTAGTGTCGATTGGTGAAGGGTAATGAATCGTGGATTTACGCGTATGAGAATGAAAGTAAACAACAATCCACTGTATGGGTATGTCAAGATGAACGCTTCCACGCAAGGGTTGCCTGTTTTTTTGAAAAAAAAAACTTTACATGTCGTAAACACACTTCTGAAACAACACAAAACAGTAAATTCTGAGTGGTATGCAACCATGTCAGATTTTTTAAATCAGGAAAACCAAACGCCGAAGAAGGAACTTTCTCCACCACGACAATGCTAACTGTCAGACGTCGCCTAAAAAACTACTTCATTCTTGAGCACTCAAAACATCGATTTGATGAGTCATCGTCGGTATAGTCCTATAGAAAAAATATACTAAAAGGTCAACGTTTTTCGACACCAGAAGAGGCGTTTTTTTGCGTTCAAAAGACATTTTTTGCGTAGGTGTATATGTTAGATCTTAATGAAAAATATTTTGAAACATAATAAAAAAGCGATTTTCGATGATTAAAGTTTGTTCTTGTTTTCATATCACGAAACATAAAAAGCAACCTACGTATGTATGTCGTTTCTTAAGTTGACCTCTCGTAGTACTCTCTTTAAGGGAATATCGAAGTTATGTAATAAGTTTCAAAAAGAATCTGGTAGGTACATATTCGCATATGATATAATGTAGACTATAGTATCCCACAAGCTGTAACACTGAAATCAAAATCTGATAATAATAAATTTATTAATATACTTAGAGCAGACGGTAATAGATCGGAATGCTTTGGCTCTAAGATCAGATCTCCAAAGATACAAATTTTTAAATCCTCTTCATCTTCATTGGCGTAGACACAGCTTATACGGCTATAGCCGAGTTTACAATTGGAGATTTCAAGTGAAGCCGGATCCTTCTATAAAAATCCATTAAGGTCAGAATTATGTAGAATATCAGCAGGTATTTTCTAAAGAGGGCACTAACGAAGTGGAAGCTAATTGTCGGAAAGTTTTTATGGAAGATACATACGTAGCGTCATCCTTCTTTTGAGGACCATTTAACTTCATATTCATAGATATTTTTAGGTATCAAAAGTCGAAAGTAATTTAGATTCAAACATCCTTTCCTTCAGAGAGTATGGAAAAAATGCAAGATTAGAAAACACATAGTCGGAAAATATATAATTTTCTATTTACTAAACTAAATTTAGTGCGCCCATCCTATAAATTTTGATGAAAATAATATATGACTGAGTCTTGGGTACAGAGAGACTCGATTTATTTATTATAATCAACTTCGTGATAACATGTTATCCATGTTTTAGAGAGATCGGTATTCAGATGTGTAGCCAATTTAAGTCTCAAGTTATCTCAAATTGGTGTTCCGAAATGTTTTCACCAGCAAGGAAAAATCAGCTTTCTTATTGTAGAGTACGTCTAGTAAACAGATCTATTTAGTCACACTTTATTTATTTAAATCTAATTAAAATCCAACAAGCCCTTTATAATCTCTTGAGAATATATCCCTGGTCTCAAAGCCACCAGCGCCTTTTATGGAACCACTTCTACATATAGAGACACCCAGTTACAAGTAAATAAAATTGTGCCCTCAAATAAATCCAAGCATTTAAACGCCGCCAAATCAAGCGACAGGTGGGAAGGCAGCGGACAGACAGTTAACTCGACAAAGAGGCAGTCGGAGAAAATCTCATTTGTTTATTGGCAAGTAATATACTAAAAACTTATAGCCACAAATAGTCATCAATACATACCAAAGTTGGTAATTTCAGTACGAGATCATAAATTTTGTAGCGCTGCCATCACGACATCCTGCCACACCATACAAAGGTGGTCTGAGCGCGACTAGTGGGAGGACGAAAGGCGCGCGAAGCATAAGAAAGTGCGAGAAGGCGGCCATAGCCGAGGCTGAAGCCGGCATTTATAGCACGAACATACGGGCAACTAGACCTAGTCACTGGCATGCAACTTACATACCACAATAAAATACACCTGTGCAACTGTAGGAAATGCAAATGCGGCGAAATGCCAAGTGCTTGGACAAAGTGTTCTTATTGCTGGCTGCGCGTTTTTTGTACTTGGCCATTGGCCTGTCAGAGTGATCAATAATAAATTAAGGTTTGCTAAACTTATGGCAAGTGGTTGCTGTTGGCTTGTGGCCGGCGGTTGGCGGTTGGCGGCAAGCATATGCAAACTGACTGCATTATAGTTATATAAGGTGGTGAAGACACCGTGCTTCGCGTTTTTCGTTTTTTTTTTGCGAAGCTTTGTGTACGTAAATGGCAAGCGCAGCGCTGCTTGAGGCATAGTCTTATTGGCGGGTAGGAATAAATCGGCAAATAACCCATTAACTTCAAATGACACCAACGATACATAAATCTTTTTCGTGCTCCAACATTGCGGCGATCCACCTCAGCGCCTCCGACTCCGACTCCGTTGACTTGACTTGGCGGCTTTGTGTGGTGCGGGCACAGATTTTCAAGTGCAACGCGATTTCTCGAGGCACTGGGTTGGGCTGCAACAACCACTCTGCCATCACGCCGTTGATGTTGCATGAACTGCAAATACGCTGGCATTACAGCGAACTAATAACTTCAACCCACAACAACGGTAACAAGAACTGCGCGCAACAATCACAGCCACAGCCATAGTCACAGCAACATGCAGCAAAATAACAACGTGGAAGGCAAATAACACCAACAATAGGAAGTAAGCAGCATTCAGCTCATACACTTGGCATATAAACATTTATGAGCAATGACTTGACGATGACGCTGTGCTTACATACACTTGTATGTTTGTATGTATGCATAGCTAAGGTTGAGGTTGAGGACGGCAAAGACGCTGAAATTGCAATGAGACAGAGTCAAATTAACGATCTTGTCGTTAGTCTACAAGCGCTCGATCCATGATCATGACCAGCATAATGTCCATCATTAAGATCATCATGTTGATAATGATGTTGCTGTGAAATAAAATGTTGGCTCACCAAACCGCTGCTTTCCACTTTATGCTCGTCTATGCCGCTGCGCCGCTGCTCTGTAAATGGCGCACAAAAGCTCAACAAATTTTATTACAAACAAATTCTTTGCAAATCTCGAACTTTTTTGTTATAGTTTCCACATTTTTTGTTTTTTTTTTTTGTTTGCACTATGTTTCTCTTCCCACTGTCTGCCTAACTGCAAGTACAACTTGTTGCCCGTCCACCCGCCGCTGTTTGTTGGTTTGTTGTAAACATTTTACGATCTATTTTATTCCGTTGAACTTGTTCGACTCTAATGTTGATCGCTTTGATTAACAACACATTCATTCAGTCACTACAATTCATTGCCGATATCGCGCGTTGATGGCTTACAAATTTCTCTTCAACTTGTAGAAATGCGCAACGGCATGCGCTTTCGATTCTCGCCAAGAGAGGAAGATCATCAAATTTGCAATAATTCTAGGCGGTCAGCATTGGTGTTCTAATTTATATCCTCTGCTGTCAGTGGAGTTGCAGTTATTTTATGGCTGTATGATTTTGGGATGTGGGAACTGGACCATCTAGCGATCTATCGTACCTATCGCCACAAAATGTTTAATGCGAAACCGGCAATTTGTGAATTCATTATTCATACATAATGAGGTACATGAACTTATTATTTAAATATATTAGTAGCAGCTATCTAAATATAATGGCATGGTGAGCAACGATCGTTCGTGTCGTTCGTGTTTTTCTTCGGTTCACAATGGAACCTTAAATCCGATGTTTCTGAATATAGTTTTCTATAGACTCCTTATTAGTTATTTCAGCTCAAAAGTTTATATTTACTCTGCATAGATTTTTGGTGAACCTTAATATCTTGATAGATATATCCTTCAAATTCGTTTGATACCTTGAAAGTATCAGAAATATCGCCTTTTGCGTTGCTAGAGCCTAGCGAAGAGCCTTGAAAACCCTCATCAGCCCTTCTATGGTAGGAGCAGAGATTTTTTTTCAACAACCTTTTTCAAAATGCCAAAATTTCTATCCCGCGGTATGCTAAATCCCTTGAACCATTATCCGACAGCAATGAGATTTATAAGGTATCTATGAAAGACGGGCCTTTTTTTTTAGTAGAAGGAAACATCAAAAGTTGGAGGGCGGGACGTTAATCCGTTAAACCTAACCTACTCCCATTTCATGTCTCTCCCACGGGACCATTGGACAAAGTATTGCATTACGGAAGAGAAGAAGAGATTTAAGTGTTGTAAATGTCTCAATCTTGTCATAATTAGAACTACCGCTTCGCTGACAGATTTCCATTTTACAGAGAACTCGCACATCAGTTCAGTAAAATTTTCCACTCCAAGTGTGCTTTTCAGCTTTTCCCTTATACTTGAAGACCGAGGGCAATGATAGAGTACGTGTTCAGAGTCTTCTAAGCACTCTGTACTCGTCGGACATTATGAAAGTCATGACGATATTCGTATAGGTAGCTTCTAAAGACACAAAATATTTGGGTCAAGTAGAAATCCAGGTCACCATGTTGCCTATATATCCACGAATGTACAAAGTGCAGAATCAGTTTGTGGGTTCACCGTCCTTTGGATGAATTTTGCCACCATTGCTGCCACATTGCGATGCTTCTAATTCTCTTCTATCTTCTTTTGCTGCGGTAGACGTCTCTGATAGGTTATATATGCACGCAAACTCGTCCCCCTGGATGTCAATCGGCGCTATAATGGCAAATACCTCAGCAGCGTCATTTGATATGGTTCGGAAAGCACTTATCACGTGTATTGCTGAAAACTGCTTCAACTGTAACTGCAAAGTATTCTCACATTCTCCTATGATGAGCGATATCTTCAATTTTTTTGGAGCTTTTAAGCAAGACTTCTGTTTTCTGCTCAGCCAGCTCTAGGAGGTCATCCAGATGTTTAGTTACTGCTACCACTATGAGGTCATCCGCATATGCGATACACAGAGGTCTAACACAAACAGATGTTTTCAATTCCTTCATATCCTTCCCTTCCTTTGTAAGCTGTTCAGGTCACGGGATATATATTGTAGTTCAGATCTTCTAAACTTCGAACAACTAATTCTCATACTTTATGGAAGTTAGGGAAGCTTAGCATTGCATCAAACTCTCAAGCGCTGAACTGAAACTTCTACAAAAAAATATTTCCTTAAAATATGCTAGTAAAAGCTAAACAGCTGGACAATAAGTATTCTTGAGTTAATATTATGACACATTTAGCGCATTTAGTTCAAGATTAGTACTTCTTATGTCATGGTTGAAGATTTTGATCATGTTAAGAACTCAAATTGAAAGTGTCTCGCTATGAGAAAGCTCAAACCAAGGACTATTTCTCTTTCTAGCAGCCAGCAGACTGCTTAAAATACGTAAGAGGCTTTATTTGATGAAAAATATGAATATGCACACCTCAAAACTCGGCCCAATACATGCTTGTCCTCTTATAAGCCGCTGAGTAAAGTCAAGATCATTGCAAACATTACCTGGGAACATTAAATATTTTCGCTTATCAAATGTTATGGATTATTTCTGATTATTATTGTACTAATTTCATTAAATACCGATAAGCTGCAACTGGCATGCACGCCCTCAAAGCCTGAGCCGCGAACGAAATGAAGTGCCTCACCCATTGCGCGTCGATCGCTTTTCTAACGCAAATACGGCCAACGAGCGCTCATAACAACTAGGAATTAAATCCTGTTGCAAAACCAAGTGTTACGTGGAAACATCCCCCGCAATGCATGGGCCATAAAATGAGATTCGTTTAAGCGCGGCTCAAATGTATGCAAATTATTTTGGCAAACTACATTAAAGAAATTTTAGCATTTGGCATTTTTTGCCACGGCGGCGGCGGCTGCTGTAGCCGCAGTTGCAATTTCCACATACACGAGCATGGAAAAAGAACAACAACTACACGCTTCGCGCCTAGTCACATGCCTAAAAACAGGCGAAGCTGCAAAACGAAATTGGCTCAATAGTTCAAACAACAGTAACAGAAATCATACAAATTCACACACAGCAAGCACATGCACACACACACACATACATTTATGCGTGGCACATCCCGACGAACATGTGAGCGCCACACACATACATACATACATGCATCCATGTTTCACTCTTGTCTATTATAACGTATGCAAGCACCTACATACGTCCAACAACAACAGCACCAATGCATATATATGTATTTCCAGCGAAGCAACAACAGTTAGCGGCAAATAACAGTTGACGACACACCCAAAGCAATGTATCTCAAAGTACTCGTTACGTATGAAAACAATATCGTGCGGCGTCGTATGTAGTACCTTCGCCATGCGCCTTGCCAGCGCAAAGATCGTCGAAAAGGCAATGGCCTGCAATTGGGAAATCTCGACGAAACGCATTGTGGTGAAAACGCTTTCACGCCTAACCTAACGCCTTATATCATCAGAATGAATTAGTGTGATTTATTTCGCCCGGTTCACATACACACTCACACATACACACTCTCAAATGCGCAGACATCGCTTGCTGCTTGTTGCTTGTTAAATTGAAGGCATTTGAATGAAATGCAACGTCAACAAACAACAGTGCGCGGTACTCAGAATAACAATAACAACGACAACTGCCACCACGTATGTTAATTCTAAAGTGCACTTTCGTTTGTTGTGCCACTAAAAGTTCAATCGCTTTTGGCAAATACTTTGAAGATACGCTCGAAAGCATACACAACGCGGAGATATGTTTTCATACATTTACAGGAATGCATTTCTTGTTTTCGTACATTTTGAAGTACTATTGTTTATTACATATATTTGAGTTGTTTTCATTTTTTTCTCTTCTACACTAAAGTGTTTTGGTTAAATAATATTTTGACTTTTTTATATTCAAAATTAATATTTTTAGTGAAGGGTATAATCTTGAGAGGGGTATATTAAGTGAACCACGTAGTTTGTAAAACCCAAAAGCAAGCGTCGAAAACGCCACAAAGATTATAGGGAATAGAGACGATCTGAATCGACTTAGCCATGCTCAACCATACGCCTGAAGGCACACGAACTACTATACTCTCAATTTTTAGATATCGATCTGAAATTTTGCATTCATCCACCAACATAAATTGGTCCAATATAAGATATAGTCTTAATACAAACTGACTGATCCAAATCAAGATAGAAATCTTATTCTTTTACATGAAGGTTCTTTATATAAAACATTTGTCCTAAGAACATTCAATTCTTTATATAGAACATTTTCCGTCAGATGTCTACCGTTGGCTGGTAATATTTTCAGATCTTCTTATACATAAAGTGGATATAAAAAATTATATTATACATAAAGGTGAAATAAAAAATCGACGCAGCCAAATTTTGATTGGCAACGATATATTTCTATAATGCAGACACTCCTCGACAGCTTTGGTCAAACCTCCCAATGAATTGCCACCATGAAAAGCTTCTCACAACATTACTACGTCACCACACCACATCAAATCCCTGAAGAATCAAGAACCAAAGGAGTTCTCAACCAGAGGCGACTGCCATAGTGGTAGTAGTGGATATACTTCCGGAGTACTGTTTCCATAAGAGATGTGAGCATTCACTCCCTTAGTAAATCTTTGACTTCTAATGGTTCAGCATTAAGTCCTATAGCAGAAGCGCAAATACTGGGCTTAAGATCGCCGACAATGTCTTCAAATTTTGCCCAGGTGTGATTAATTTCTTTGCCAAGTGCATGAAGCTTTATTATATGACTTGGATGAACGCCTTACGTGAATTGTTGGGAAATGTAAGTCTGTTGAATTTTTAAGAAATATTACTCACTGTCATCCCTTTCATTCACTGACATCCTGTGGACAAGTTAGAACCCCATTGTTCTCATGTCTAGTTCTGGGCGGCTGGGGTTCGCATGAACTCAGTGAGCTGTAAGTAGGAGAATCATTGAACCACTTGATCTCAGCAAGATTCAACTTGCTCTTGCATCCGAACATAGCACAAAAGCAAACCAATGGTGAGGCGAAAAAGTTGTTTAGTACCTTCACCATACTAAGATTGAAACATTTTGGATTTTATATCTTCAGTTATTCGGTCAAATAGGCTATAGTAGTGATTTTCAATAGATTTGCGGTAGATTTTGATAAGTTTTTCGATTTTTTAGATATCACAAGCGATCAGTCATAGGATACTGTTCAAATGAGGTTTATAAACTCACCTTACCGTGGTCTTTCATTTAATTTTATCCCTTATATGTTGATCAATAAATACACAAAATACCTTAATACAAGTGATTGAAATATTTTGAAGAATAAGAATCAATGACTTCGAACAGAACTTTATCCTCCGATCGATATACTGAATGTAATAATTTCCTCCTTTTAAAGTCGAAATCTAGTTTAATGAGGTAAACTCTACAAAACTATATGTGAGTAAAATAAAAGAAAATTTTAATTTAAACGCTATAACTTCGTCTATCAACAAAAAGTGATTTCCAAGAAAACATTTTAAAAATATTTTTTTTTACCCCTATAAAATTACTACATAAGTAAGTATTACTCTTTAATGCTTGGTTAAGTGAATTCATCGGAGAGCTCCAGAAACCAGTTGCGGATCCTCTACTCATTAAGAACAAAAAATCAAACCATCTTGATATGTTTTTGATAAAAAAATAATATTTCTTCATCGACTTGAAAGATTGTAGGACGTTTTTAGTGAATTTAGAGTAAGTTCTTGTTTAGTTCGTGAACGATAATATGCTCGTAGCGGCTTTGGCGGGGTCCTAAGGTCGTTAAGTTTCGTCTTCAATAACTGCAACAGCCTTAATATTTGCTGCTTTTAAGGAAGAAAATGCTAAAATGGGATTTGAAACTCACAACAAACAGTATGCTTTCTTCTTTGACTGCTTTTAAATGAATCCAAAGAATATATCACAAACAAAGTGGAAGGTAGTTCACTATTTGTATCATCGTTGCATACCTTTTCATGGTAGATTTCCATAAAAACAAAATTTAGAAAACTGAGAAATCGAAGTGAAAATCGAAAGTGACAGTAATCAATCATTGTCGAGTCAAAACATAATTGAAAAGCAATGTGATTTGTCTGCATGCCAGCCCGCCTTCCACCAGCCACTCAGCGCAGCCACTCCGCCAGCTGAGTTGGATATGTTTGATGCGAAGCAGCGATAAGAAACTTCGAACTCAAACAACAACAAACAGTTTGATGCCTTCCCAGCATCCCGAAAATGATTAGCATAAGCAATAAAAATCTTTCACTCTGCCTGTCTGTCTGTCTGCCGGCTTAATATGCTTTGTATGTATGAGGCATCTGTGGCTCGAGAGTGATCGCGACTATTGCTGTGATTGGCTTGCCCGCCTCCTCGCGCTTTCCAAGCTTTCCAAGGTGCACACAGCTAAGCAGTGATTTGCAGCTCACTTTGCAATTCAATGTGACAACGACAAAGCAAAAAACAAAATAACAAAAACAACCATAAAACGACTGTCTAAGCAAAACGCCTGCACGCGCTGTATGCCTCATGTTTGACGACCCGCAAACCGTCATCCGAAACACATTCAGTAGACAAACCAAAGTACGAACATGTCACCAGCGATGCGTTGGCGGTTATATGCCACAGTTATATTGTTGTTGGCGTTTTTGAAAATAATGGTAGAAATTTCTCTAAGAAAGTGAGCTGAGTGCATCGATCGCATTTAATCATTCCTTAAGGCTTTGCAGCCGCCTAAATTATCATTCTCGGAGGCTTATATGTTTGATTGTTCGAGTGCATCACGCTCAGCTCATGTGTCTGCAATACATGACCCGTTGCACGTACTCATCATCAGCTGTTGCGTGTGCTGGATCGACGTAATCACACCAAACACAGTACGTTCACATCCACTTTCCACTAAAGTTGAATGGCCCAAGGCGTAAACTTGGGGGTATCTTCTTCACAATTGATTTACATGTCGAGAAATTGACTTGCCACTGGCGTTGCAATGATGCCAATAACCCCTGCATCATGTCTCATCCGTCAGCACGTGTGTCATATGCGTAAGCTCAAAACGGTAACGCGGCAACTCTGATGGGTGTGATGCGCCAACCGCCTTGGCAACAACACCAAACCTTCTCAGACTCTAAGGTGCACTGCACTTTCAGCATTGCAACAAATTCTTAGGAATCCGCAGCGAAAGTATGAGATGGCAATGTCCGATCGTAAGGTATAAACTCAAGGATTTCACACAGCAAGCATTGACCTTTGAGCGGCGTTCACAGCGGCGTGCAATGCATCATCGTGCAAGCCTCGAAATTGCAAATGAGTTAAGTCAGTTGAAGTGCAACGCTTAATTTCCTTATCATGCTAATTGCTGGCGTACGTATGATGGACAATGAGTGACAAAAACGCAAGAAAACAGTAGGAGTGAAATGAGAAATGTATTCATAAGCAATCTTAAAGAACTTTTAAAGTTGTACGAATGTACGGTGAGGGCTTGAATAAAGTTCGCTTTTACATATATAGTATATTTTTTTTTATAGTATTCATATGCAACTGAAGCGTTTTTAATGGAAAATCCCACTCCATTTATGGACTCTGTGAACTTGTTACTTTATGCTCTGTTTCAACTAAAGATGTCACTCTTGTGATTGTATTATTCGTACCGCTAGAATAATTCCTCAAATCCTTCCCCGATTCTTTTCTTCCTGCCTCTTTTATTTTTTCCTTCACAATTGATTTATTCTATTTCCTTCTTTCTTATTTTCTTATTTACTTTCTTCTTTTTTCAATTCATCGTCTCTATTTTCCGGATTCCTCCTTCCTTATTTGGTTAAAGGTTAGAGATGTGCTCAGAGATGACTACACTTCCATACACCAAGCTTAATAGGTCGAGGATCGAAATAATGAATTGAATTGATAGACTTTGAAGGAACCTAACTCGGGCATCATAAAGTTTTTCTTACCAAAAGTGACACACTGGACACATTATATCCGACCATCAGTCTCAAAATTAACAAAAATGAGAATTCGACCCATTGACAGTTTAAGATACAAGTATATTAGGGCTGATGATAAGTTTGTCGGAGCTTTAGATTTTCGTAAAACTATTTCGATTTATTCTACAAGGTCTCCTATCCCGCTGGGTTTTCGACGAGTGTACAACGGTATCGAGAGAGAGAGCTTGGGTGAGAGAAGACCACCATTCATATTGTTGTTTTTGTAGCGGCATAAAACATTTCTAAAACAATATCGAGGAATGGTTCCAAATTGAAAGTCCTTTGAAGTATAAAAATCGTGGTCAGATCCGGTGACTTACCCGACTTTCGTGGAAACGGACCACTCACATTCTTGTTCTTTGCTCTTTATGAATGCTATCATTCAGTTAACTTACTCTGTCGGAAGGATTGGAAGGGAAGACAGCCTCATATTACTATACTTCATCTTCATTCAGACGACTGATGTACAGTCTGGAAACACAATTTTACAAAAAAAAAAAATATTCAAACAATTCTCATTCTCTAAGCCTGCAGTATTCCATGCTCAGTTCGAAAACGGATTTCGTAATAGAACTGATGTCTGTCGATAGATTTTGAAGTTTCATTAGGGACGAATAATTTTGATGAGGGACTACTGCTATATGGCTTACATCTACTAAAGTTTCATCCTTTAAGTAAACCTTAAATCTAATTCATTAAACAAAAATTAAATATTCCGCTTTATAATCTCTCAATTTAATAATCTCAATTAATTTGCAGCAAGCCCATTTGTAAGCTACACTAGCCACTTAATTGGCGAACCTAATTTCTGTGATGCTTTTATGCTTTACAGTTTAGCTATTGTCCTCTTCTTCTTTGATATATACTAAGAGTATTGCATTGTCCCGTTACTAACGCTGCAGTTACTTTACCTTTTTATTTAAATTCTTTGTTTTATTTTATTTTCTTTTCTTTTTTCGTTGACTGGCTACCTTCCAGGTTGCTAACCCAAGTCTCAGAGACACTTGTGGCCTCCGTCCGTTCATTGCCACCGCTGGGAAAAAAGGAACAAAATAATAAATAAAGTCAGTTTTCATGTTTCCAACGTGTAGGCGGGCTATTGACCAGCCTGTCTGTCGTCTGCTTGTCTGCACGGTTCTACTCGTGCACCGCGTATCAGTATGGCGAGCGAGTTCATTGCGCTCTCAGGTGCATGCGTACCTTGGCATCGATCTCATGTGATTGTGGGATTTTCGTTACTTTCGACAGCAGACGGCTTCAGCAGTCGGTTTGCTTGAGCTGATCTGCAAGAGAATTTATTTCCTGTTTGTTTATTTGAACTGAATTGATTTATGCAACATTTGTTCTTCTTGTTTGTGTGAAGGTGGCGAAGGCGCCGCAGTTTCTTGAACGTCAAATATGTATTTTTCGATATAGAAAAGGTTTCGTTCTTGGAAATTAATTTGTGAAAAAAGTATTAAATGAACTTTTAAAAAAATGAACGAAACAAAATGTGTCAGCGATGGTGTTTGGGGGTTATTCACTTTTTGGATAACTTTATAACGCCAATATCCCCAACTCTCTGCTCATTTTATGGACAAATTACTCGTCTAGCAATCAAGGAGTGTTAAATACGGACAACATTTACTCAAATTTTCGAAAGCGAACAAATGTTCTTTCCATAATTAAGAATGAACTAGATGTGAGCAAAAAATTAGACCTGTTAAGCTTGCTGCTGACCCGTTTCTAGAATTCCTTTTCTTCGTTTGGCAAGCTTTGAAAGCTTTAAGGGAGAACTTTTGGATTCTTGCTTGGGTTTATATCTGTGAAGCTTTTAATAAAAGCACTTAGAATAGCTTAGTCTTGTATCCCAGCTGTGAAAAAATATGTTCTGAAAATGTTGCCCTATTCAAAAAAAATTATTGCGAGCTTTGAAAGCTTTGAGGGACAGCTTTTGGAGTCTTATTTGGGCTTATATCGCGAGTATAAAAACATGTATTACAGAAGTATCTTTTCTTTAAAGTAAACTTATTTTAATTGCAAACACTGAAGCTTTTGATGAAAGCTCTTAGGACGGCTTAGTCTTGTATCGCAGCTGTGAAAAAATTATTTATCAAAATGTTGATCCCTCAAAAAAAATTAAATAAATAATTGCACATTCTGAAAGCTTCGAAGAAGAGCTTTTGTAGTCTTGCTTGGGTTTATATCGTGGCAGAAAATATTTGTATTATAGAATATGTTCTTTTTAAAGTTTTATTTTTATTGCAAGCTGGAAAGCTTTTGAAGCTTTTGATGAAAGCTCTTAGGACGGCTTAGTCTTGTATCGCAGCTGTGAGCAAATTATTTCTAAAAAAGTTTATCCATCAAAAAACAAAATTTATTGCAAGCTTTAAAAGCTTTGAATATTATATGAGCCTTCGGAAATAATGGCTTATAAATCAGCCATTGAAACTTTACTCTAGACTGCAAATGAAGAGTCAAGCTGCACATAAACATATATACCACTTACATCGAATTTGCTTATTTTTATTGAATTCATTTATTCAAAACGACATTACTCATTGAAAGCCTTTTCTGAGGAGATGTTAGGGCAAAGAAAAAAGCTTGAAAAGCAAAGACAAAAAGATTTCTAAAATCTTTTTCGGAGTAGATCATCTTGTATATGTATGTATATAGTGAAACAAACGTTCATACATATGTATATGCCTACACGAGTCATTACCTATGCACTTATGCACATACATAAAGCACACCAATTTGCGCCGCAACCCAGTAACCTTCCGCGTGTGCGCCTAATGAACGCTTAACCCCATGTCGAAATGTACAAATTTCTACTAGCATGTTAAGTTGTACGAATAAATTCAACGCAAAAACAACAACAACAACTTAAAAAGCTTGCAATGCAACTGAGCAAACGTGTGCGCAGTCGCAGAAGTCGCCCATGTTGCACCGGCAGCTGAGTGGCCATTGTATGGAATTCCTACGACAATGACAAGAAAGCACGACAACAACAGCAACAATAACAATAGCCGCTGTGAGCAAATGATTGCTGACAACGATGACAATGGTGCAGTAGCAGCAACATGTTGCCTACACCACAAAACACGCACGCACGAACACACAGGCGCGTGTCACAGCGCTGAGTTGACACACGCTCGTAATTTGCAATCAACTTAAGATGACAAGAGAAATGAAGCATTGACACCCAGCACGGGAACAAAACCAAAAGCAACAACGCAAACGGGCAACTCATCAACCAACCAACCAACCAACAACCGGGTTCAGGCGGAGCAACAGTGGGCAACAAAAACAACGGTACAACCAGCCAATAGCAGCGGTGGCGACAAACGGTGCTTGGACTCGAGGTGGACCTGTTGTCCAACAACTGCCACGCACGCATTGTTGCTGCTACTTCGGCTGTTGCTGTTGCTGGTGTTGTTGTTGCAGCTGCGACTCTGCTGTTCATATCCGCGGCCTGCAACCAAAAGTAGAAATCATTCAAATTAAAAAAAAAAACAGGAAAAACAGAAATGCAAAGGTGTCAAAGTCAACGAGCGCGGCGAGAAAGGTGGATACAAGCACAAAAAAAAAAAACAAGAAAATGCCAAAGAGCTGATGACAATAATTTCACCAACGCATGCCAAAAGAGTTGTTGCTGACACGCTGTTGGTGGTGGCGACCTTATTGTTGTTGTTAACTCGTGGACGCGACATTCAGAGTTTGTGCACACTGTGATTGTCGCATACAACCGCACATTGTTGTTGCTCATATTGTTGTTGTTGTTTCTCATGTTGTTATTGCTATTATTGTCGTTGTCACTACAGATGCTGGCAGCAATTTCATTTGCAGCAAGCGTGCAGGTTATTACCACCACACATTCATTCTGGCGCATAGGAAACATCGCCGCGCGGCCAGCAACATGTTGCCTGATATTAGACACATTTTATTATGAAAATCCACTTGTGACGAAATAAAACACGACTTTCGGTGTCGTCCATAATGAAAATATATGGCAAGTTAATGCCAGAATTTATTTATCACATCGATGTGGCAGCCAGTGCTGTCGGCGTTGCACGAGGCACTGAGAGGAGTACAGACGAAGCTTCAGCGCAAGGAGACAACGGCGAACCAGCAATCATGTGCAAATTTTCTGTACAAATATGTGTGTATGTAAGCACACCAATGCATCGACATACATACTCAAATGTTGTCCACATTCTCAGCCAACAACAACGACAACAAAAGCAACATTTAGGCGACCTAACCTTCCGCAACATTTAAACGTATTATAGTTTTTGTTGTTGTTATATATATAAACATATATTTAAGTGAAATGAACCGCTATGGCAGCAAAAGCAGTCGTAAGAAATACAAATTTGTAGTTTGCAAACCATTTGCAACATGCGGAAATGCCATCAAATTAGCTGCAACATGTAGCCAACGGTGTTCGAAAGAAAAAGGCGCATCTTCGCACACTAATTTCATGTAAATAGTGAATTATAACTACTAAATATTTATTTGAACAATAAAATTACACTTCATTAGAATTTCCATGTTCGCACTAATGGAGAGAATGGAGAGAGTTCTCTCTTACATAATGTAGTAAGAACACAGTTATTTTTCTGAGTTCCACCAAAAAAAAAATAATAATAAATAAGATGGTAGATATCACTGGGTTCATATGATATGTTTACTTTTTCTTCTTATTTGGGCGTATCTTTAAAATTTGTCCCTTTTTCAGTGTAGGCGATAATCCGAAAAATTAAGTTAAGCAAAGTCTATTTTCATTTATGTTTTTTTGACAAAGATATTTTGGTTTTAGACTCAAACAAAAAAATACTTTATATTGCAGTTGAAGTCTTTTCGGTTTTACAACTTTTTTTTATATTTATAACGAACTTTAATGAACCAAATATAAACCATTTGGGTTGACCACTTTTTGCAATTTTTCCGCTAGAGATATTATTCCATCAGTTTAAAACTTTTCTAATTTCTCTGCGAAAAACTGCGACAAGTAATCTTCACAGGCTTCTTGAAGCCAACTTTACTCAAATAAAGGAGTTCTGCATTGACCGAAACAAATGGTAGTCCGATGGTGCATGGTCAGGGCTATATGCTGGATGCATCAAAACTTCCCAGCCAAGCTCTTCCAGTTTTTGCTGAGTCATCAAAGATGTGTGTGATCCAGCGTTGTCCTGATGGAAGACGGAGTCCTTTCTGTTGATCAGTTCTGGTTATTTTTTTTATTGCTTACTTAATTCTCATCAGTTGTTAACAGTAAAATGTAGAATCAATCGTTCGACCAGGTTCGAGCAGCTTCTAGTAGATGATTCCTTTCCAATCCCACCAAACACTCAGCATAAACTTTCGAGGCGTCACTCCTGGCTTATATCTACATGTCTTGAAGAATGGAAATTAGTTCCTTTTCCCCCAACTTTAATATCATATGATGCACAAAGCGAGATTTCTTAGTTAGTTAATCGTACTAGTTTATTTTTCCATCGATTCTTGTTAAATTGCTTTTCTAATTAATTAAATTTCCTTTTTGTAGTTTTTCCCTATTAGTAATATGTTTCTCTACAGGGTGTGTACTTATGTACATATCTATATACGTATAATACTGATACTATAAATAATCATTATAATTATGATTGAGCTCGAAGATGCTACGTTGAAAAATGCAAGAAACTACTTTGAGGGGAACAAAGCAAATGCACACAAGTGAAAACAAATGCGACAGCCGCCGCACCACTAAATGTGAATGGATTGTGCTAGATGCATGGGTGCATGATTGAGTGACAACGCCAGTAGCATGCACATGCAACGTATGACTTAGTGCCACTCACTTTTGTCGGTGCTTGGTTGGTGCATCTGCTTTTGTCATTATACCGACTCTACTCTCTAGGTGTCTCCGCGCACCTTAAGCGACACGCTGCAGCGTGGGCACCAAATATTTTCTAATTTGTTTCTTTCTCAGGATTGTCAACTCAAATTCGATTATGTTTCTGCCTGCTGCCACTGCCTGCCACCAATTTATTTCCACTCATATTGAAATATGAATGCCGATATTGTCTTACTTTCCTACGAATTGGTTTGACTGTGTGAAGGTATGCCGACAACTTTCTGTTTTCCCTTCGCTTGCTATAGTCTAGGGATTGGTGAAATTATTATTTACTCAAAAAGAAAATCCATTTCAGACCAAGTGGATGTGAGCGTTTGTAATCCAATTGGAATAATTAGGATTCCCAATAAACCTATTGATTTTCTAATCAGTAGCAGAGGCAAGAAAGTATTTCTGGGTTGACTATTGCGTGGGAAAATATCTGATTAGTGCGGGTTTGGAGCGCAAATGTCACACAAATCTAAATGAATTTGTTTACTCTAATTAGTTAATTTGAAGTTTGTTTAATTACACAATATGACAGTCTTGTTTCTGAGATTTCACATGTTTATAAATGAAACAAACCGAGTGGCTGGTTTATTCCACATACAGTGGGCGACAAAAAAGTCTACGTACGACCCACATTTTTGATGTATTGCTGAATGTTAAAAATAGTATGGAGAAAGTAATGATGCA
The DNA here is from genome assembly GCF_023373825.1 of Bactrocera dorsalis. Lineage (NCBI taxonomy): Eukaryota > Metazoa > Arthropoda > Insecta > Diptera > Tephritidae > Bactrocera > Bactrocera dorsalis. The sequence continues at coordinate 110,711,066 of NC_064303.1, forward strand.
GTTTTGTTTTAAATACATTTTTATTAGGAAATTATAAAACAAAAAGTGTACTCCACACAAAACATAAACAAACTGTTCACAAAAAACTAAAAAAAAAAACCATTGACAAAAGTCTACGTACGGCATGTATTATATACTTTATGTATGAAAGTACCGTTAGTTTTTGTATTGTATTTATGCTTTACAATAAGCTTCATGTTAATCACATTTCGATATAATCGCGTATAGTTTACACAACGTATAGTTGTCACAATGGGTCCTCGGAAAGAAATTTCAACAGATGTGCGAAACCTGGTGGTAAAATACAAAAAGAAGAATAAATCATTTAGTGAAATATCAAAACTGCTTAATTTACCTAAATCAACTGTGCAGACCACATATGAAAACTTTATAAAAAATAAAAGTGTTGAACATAAACCACGAACCGGTCGACGGAAAAAGCTTAGTAGGAGAGATGTCTCTTTTATTTTAAAAGAAGTTAATGAGAATCCACAAATTCATGCCACTAAGTTAGCCACGGAATTAACAGTGCGATCGGATAAAATTGTACATTCCAGAACAGTTCAAAGGCTTTAAATGAAAATGGATTGCACAGCAGAACTCCACGCAGAAAACCCTTTATCAGTGAAAAGAACCGAAAGCTTCGTTTGGAATTCGCCCACAAGTATAAAGATAAAGATCTTGATTTCTGGAAACAAGTTTTATTCACAGACGAATCCAAGTACAACACTTTTGGAAGTGATGGAAGCGTCAAAGTTTGGAGAAGAGCCAATACAGCAATGAAGCCCAAACACCTCATCCCTACTGTCAAGCATGGCGGTGGAAATGTTATGGTTTGGGGCGCTGTGGCTGCATCTGGAGTAGGAAACTTAGTATTTGTGGAGGGGAACATGGATCGTTTTCAATATAAGAACATATTAGAACAAAATTTAAGAGCATCCGTGGATAAACTAAACCTTGGTAGGAGCTGGCTCTTACAGCAGGATAACGATGCGAAGCACACGGCCCACATTATAAAGGAATGGCTGCTTTACTATATTAACATTCTGATGTAAAATAGGGGTTATTGATCCAGTCTTCGGATTCACTTTTTCATGAAGACTTTTCGGAATAACAGAGGTTCTAGATACTCACGTTAACTAAAATCAAAAAGATACGCAATTTTAATCTACATAAGAGTTGCTAGTAAGGTTTTTGAGTTTTTAGTTTTGAAGCCATTTTCCACAAAAAAGCGGACGTGAAAGAAGAGGTTAAAATGTGTACCGAAGAATAACTGGCCAATTTATACAATAAAAAAAGTTTCAGTGGTAAAAAAATACCTGTTAGAAATACGACTAGAAAGATGTTCATTTCAAGAAAGAAATATCATTATCTGGACTAAATAATTTATTTATATGAACCATCGAATGCAAGATCGAAGTTGTAAATTTAAATAAAGCCGAAACGTTGGCTTTGAAGGTGTTCAAAATTTCGTTTTGTGCATGTAGTCTGCGTAAGCTTTATTTTTATCCCGTTCACTAAAACTACAACTTATACTTGAACTGATTTTATGCGTTGCATATGTAGCATAAAGTCCTAAAACCCTTAAATTTTCCATCTCTAGGTCACTTTTATCTAAAACTATATTAAGTAGACATTGTGATAATCTAATCCAAGTCCAAGTTCAGTCCAAGCAAGCTTTTGTTTACATTTAGCCAAGTCCACAACCTTTGTTTACATTATGAGGTAAATGACGTTGGTTTACATTTAGCAAAGCCAACAACCTTTGTTTACAATGCGGGGTCAATCATCCTTTTGTTTCCTATGTACCGACTCGATCTGAAAAATTCTTCGAAGATTACCATACACAGCATCTCATCACAAATTTCGAGAAAGTATCTTCTCATATGAAAACGATAATTAATTCCGGACCTTCAGTTTGTATGGCACCTACATTTGTATATTGTATATGCTATAATGGTTTTATCAGAACAGTATCTCCGGAAACTTTCTCTTGAGCAATAATGCATGCTAAATACCTTAAAGATATCTCCTCAAATGAAGAAATTTTATTTTAGGCATTTGATTTCGATCGTTCACTTTGTATTGGAACTATGTACATACTGTATTAAGCCAATTCGGATGGGTAGACAGAAATGGTCAGTATATACATATATTTCATAGAAAAGTTATGTAGTTTTATTCAGTAAAAGTCGGAGTTTCATCATAGTTAATGTTCCATCCTTTAATACTATATTTTGTGGCATCATGAGACATTAACTCCCATGAATAGCGTCATTGTATTCAAAAACCATAACTAAATAAATATAAAAAATGTAAAGAGAAAATTAACAAATGCTAACCATTCAGTGTCGTTGATGACTAACGATGCAGCAATTGCCACAATATCGCCATCGCACGAGTTGCGAGCGGCCACAATGTAAGCCTAGGCACATGCGTAATTAAGCAAAAGGGGGCGCCTGCGCCGTTGCATGTCTGCGGTACGGCCTTTTCCACAGATACACCAGCGTGCGTGCCATTTCAATTAAAATGCAAATTTTCCAAAATTTAACTCCTGCTGTGCTTGCTAAACGCTAACGCTGCGTTTGCGCTAACGGTCTATATAAGCTGCATGCCACCACCCCCCTTCAATCTTCAGGCACCCACCACACCATTCAATTGCCAGTCAACTCGTCACACAGCTTCAACCTGAGTCTAGGCGTTGTTGATGCTGACAGAAATTGTCAATTTGCTTGCCTACTAAAAATTTGTTTATGTATTTTGTTTCACTAATTTATGTATACATATATTACTCGCTGCATACTAACAAATGTTGTGGTTATATGCAGAAATTATTTGCTTCATGGAGCTCTGGCCACAAATTAAACGCATTCGTTATATTGGCTAAAGACCAACAATTTGTACGGAAGTCGATCGGGCGGCCACACCATCACCATTACCATCAACTATCAATCGTCGGCGGCGGCAGCTTGTTAGGCTTTTAGTCACAAATTGCCATAATTCTGTGGTCGCCGAGGCAGTTTTCAACACTTGACTGGGTTATTAGTGCGTAAATTACTTTATTAAGTTTGGCGCTTGCGTAGGGGTTTACTGTGGGGGTATCCACACAGGCAGTCATACATGTTTGTAAAAATTTATTTTTCGAATTTATCAGCCACTTATTTACAAGCGAGTAGTTTTTATACCGTTCATGATAGATCGTAAGTTGTTTGAGAAATTTATTTGACCATAGAAAAAATTGTGTACAAAAATGTTCAAGTCGACTGACTGAAATATCTAAGTTGTTATCATCTGCATTTTTAGAATAGTTCTTAATAATAGTTCATCTCTTTATAAACGTAGAAGTCGTTAACGCGGTTCGAATATCCTTCCACAGCTGTAAAATATGTTGAGAGTCAGAGTCAGCTGACACCTGAATTTTTCACTCTTAATTCTTCATAAATAAATACTTATATTTCATACTCTCATAATAATAAAGGTAGCTGATCTCGTGATCTGCCCGAAATTGAAACTTCAATACGCTAGAATAAGAAATCTTTCGAATGCATAACTCAGCAAAAGTTGAGACTTTGTTTAAATTTAACCAAGTCAACAACCTTTGTTTACATTTGGGGTTATTTACCTTTTTGTTATTTTATGACGTCAGTTTCCTCTTTTTTATATTATGAGGTCAATGAACCTTTTGATTACATATTCCATTTTTTTAGATTGAATATTTACGTTTAGCTAAATATACAACCTTTTCAACTTTAGCTAAGTCAAGAACCTTTGTTTTCCTTGAAGGAGTTACATGGGTATCCTTAGGTATTTTTTCAGCAATTTTTTTCTCATGTAAAAATGAAACTTCACAGCCTCAGAATCTCAGTTCCAAAAATCCACAAAAGCTGCGGTTCAAATTCGCTTCTTTTACAATGCAGATAGTTTTTTTAATCTAGAATAAGTAAGCATCCTTTTTTTGGAGACCCCATCCCTTCCTCCAATTACTTATCTATACTTTCGAGAAATTATTGTTGATCGCTTCGACTTTTTTTTGATTTCGCATATCCGCATTTAAGATAAATCCAACTTTCTTCGTCTCTTAGGGTTCGTGACTTCAATTAAATTGCGTGCTTGCGTCAAAAGGCAAAAGTTAAAACTGAATGTGGTGCGGTGCATGCAATAGCAATAAGACTAATAATATATGTCATACTGAGTTAATATTATGATAGGACTACGCTGTGCGAGACAGTAAAATTATAAAGCAAAATCAGGACAGAGCAGAGATCTCTGCTGTTCGGGTGCGTGGGTGGCTACAGCATTGCAATTTAATTATAAATTATAAAATATTGAAAAGTAAGTGGCTGGAAAAGTCAGTAGGAATCTACGTAGACAATGCAAGTTTAAGTGTATATTGTACGTACTTGTTATACGTGAGAGAGCCACCTTGTCGGAATTAGTGAACCAAATGCGTCGTTAATTTTTATATACAGTAACCATTGTAGTCGAAAAAAACTCCTCAACTTCAACTAATTTTTTTATATTTATAATGAACTTAATATGTACCATTTTAGTCGATCACTTTTTGCCATTTTTCCGCTAGAGACATTACTCCATCAGTGTATAACTTGTCTGGTTTCCAAGTAATTTTCAAAGGCTTCTCTTGAAGCAAACTTTACTCCATTAAGGGAGTCCTGCATTGCCCGAAACAAATTGTAGTTCGATGGTGCAAGGTCAGGGCTATATGGTGGACGCTTCAAAACTTCCCAGCCAAGCTCTCCCAGTTTGTGCCGTTCATCAAAGTCGTGATGGGTCTAGCGTTGTTCTGATGGAAGACGAAGCCCTTTCTGTTGATCAGTTCTGGCCGTTTTAGTGGATGATTCCTTTCCAATCCCACCAAACACTCAGTATAACCTTTCGAGGCGTCAATCCCGGCTTTGCAACCATTTGTTGAGCTTCACCATGCTTGGACCATAGCACATTATTGTCGTATTTGATCCACTTCTCCTCTCCGGTTACCATTTGCTTCAGAAATGTTCCGATTTCATTTCGTTTCAGCAAAGAATCGAGGCTATTAATTCGGCCCATTAAATTTTTCACAGACAATTCATGTGGTACCCAAACATCGAGCTTCTTTTTGTAACCAGCCTCTAGATGATGAATGTTAAGCTCCTTAATTTCATCGGCTGTTTCAACGATAGGTCGACCACGGAAGCGTGCGAACCACTCAGGAAACTTCTTGAAAGCCGTCGCCCCATTCAAATATCCAGTAATTCACATTCTTCTAATCAAGTCACTATATTTTCCGACAGGGCGCATGTATGCAAAATGAACGCACACATGTTCACCAAGCCTCGGCAAAAATTTCAATCGCACTTTTGTCGAGTTCAAAAGTCTAAGCGGCGCGGCAGCAATTGCTAACTGTCATGCGATGATTCATGCCACAATTGCGCGCAGTCCGTTAGTCACACGGCCAGTTAGTTAGTCAGTCAAACCTGTGATCGCCGATCGAACGGGTGGTAGAGCTAATCAAAAGGCAGCAAGCGCATGCGCTCTACCTACAAACTCGTGCATATTAGCCTCCTTGCATTGTAAAAACTCAGTGAGTTGTCAATTTTGCGAGCAAATCACTTCAATCAAAGTGTACAGACAATAAATTACGCTATCAACGCAACGATATACTCGTACACATATACTATATATTTTGAAGCTGCCACATGACTGTGGCAATTGCTACGGCAACATGCTAGCAAGAAAAACGGCGAGTTAGACAGCCAACAGCTGGCGTAAGATTTTACAAATAAATATCAATAGCTCAGCGCCACCGGTGCAGCCCGGCCGCTGTGTTTGAGCCGCGCCACTAAATCGCTGCCAAATTATTGACTTTGTTAGGCGTTCACGTGGAAAATCGGAAAACCTTTCAGTTTTTCGCCATTGACTTTCCGCAAAATTGAGAAAAAAAGACAAAAAACGTATCTAAAATAAAAATTAATAACTTTACCGCTGCGCGCGCTTGGCAGTGTGTGTGTGTGCGTTGCAAGTGATTGTCGCGGCGCCGGCGGGTGTTGTCAACTACCGCGCGGACAATTATCAAGCATAAGTACGCGGTCCGTTCCGTTATTGCATTGATTTGATAAAAATTAATGAGCTGCCAAAAATGGGTTTTCGCTTTTAATTTGGCGGAAAATCACGTTTGACATCAATTAACGGCACTGACGGCGACACCGACGGCGATGGTGACTGTGACAGTGTTGTTGCCTGTGGCGGCGCCTCTGATATTCAGCGCGTGCGTTCGTAAGACCGCTTGCTTTACTCACCGTTATTGTATTTATTTGTTGATATTTTTTTTACACACACTTTTGGAATTATGCACATTAATCGGCGCAATTTTCTGCTTCAAAATCATAAATTGTTCTGCACAGTTTTATATCATTAAGTTCGCATAAATGCAACAATAATTGTCGGCAGTTGAAAGTAGTGTATAAATAAGTTGTGTAAATTAATTGTAAATGTACAGATAAATAAATTATTTTTCATAATAATATTTTATAGGCAACGAAAGCAAATTTCAAAAAAATGGTTTGAGTCTTAGATGGATGGAAATAAATAAATAAAGCCTAGCAAATAGAAATCAAATATGTTTGCATTCAATTGAAGGTATTATTTAGCATAGTCTTAGAAAACCTCGACTTTATTGGCAAAGTTTTGGGGTAGTCGATTTTCACAAGCTTCTCTTGAGGCGAAGCTTTCACCAGACCAATCATTCGCCATAGATAAGAATAAGTAATAATCACTTGTTGCTTGGTGAGGACTATTATATAAGGTTAACTACAAAGAGACCGAGAAATTTGCAAGTCTCTATCTATGTGTGGGCTGTAAGAACCTAGGTGCTTACAGCGTAGTCTTGACAATGCGGCACAAGTGCACAAAGGATGTTCCATTGCTTCCCTGGTGCCCTGCTCTAGGCATTTCCTTCAGTCTTCTCAATTTGTCAATCCCATTTTGCGGGCGTGTGTCGTCAACAGACCGTGACCAGTTAGTATTTTGATCGTGTTCTTACAGCATTTTCTATCGAATACCAGTAGGAATTTTGTGTACTTCCGATCTACCGTTTTGTACATGACCAGTTTTGCACCCTGGTAGCTCGTTCCATGGGGTTTTTATTTTGGTCACTATGTTATTGTCGAGGTCGTCATATAGACAATTTATCGTTTTTACGCCAGACATCTTTTTCTTTGTTTACTTTGAACCTTCTTCCTAGTTAAAAGTGGGGTCATGTAGTCGGTGTTTGAACAACCACTATCACCTACCCAAGGCTCTATATGTAAATTTTCCTGCAGCCAGTGGAACGTTTAGTGCCAAGAGCTTTTATATCGTTTCTTTGTTGCCTTACCATCGAGGGATCTCTACCCCTAGCGTATTATACCTACCGCCAGGGACCTCAGTAGCAATGGCCGTTTTATTACCCATTCACCTACTTTTGAGGATGAAAATAAAGCAGTCCAACATAAGGGGATGATAGGGAAGATACGTCGAGTTTCGCTAGGAGTCGCCTGCCTGCTAAGTAATGACTCTGCCATAAGCCAGCTTGAGATAATGACATTGTAAGTAGCGACACCCATTGTACAGTCGACACCCGCGCGGAAGATACAGCTAAGAAAATTATTGCCGACCTACAAAATAATCAAGAAATAAAAAAAGAAAAATTGAAAACGAAAAATAAAATAACAAATAGTAAGGCCTTTTGATGTTGCATTGCATTTTTAAGGGTTAAGAATGGTTTATCTTGATTTCTGGTGAAACTACGACTTCTTTAGAAAAAAAATATATGAAAATACTGTAGGTAATTAATCTCTATAACTTTTGTAACGAGTATTTTCACATACCTTTAACTTTAAGCCAAAATTCAAAAAAAAAAAAATTTTAACAGGACCACATTGTTTGAAGACTGTTTCTTGCTCAGATTAATTAAAATTCAGACCCATTCTGGTTACGTAGATCCGAACGTTAACTGTCATTCGCCACTTTGGAATCACTATCAGCGTTGTGCGGAGAGTTTGAGCAATTTATTTATTTTGCCCATATATAAAGACGTGATCTCAGCACTCAATGTTTCCTGGTCAGCATCATCATTTGAAAAATTTAGGTGATTATTTAGCGATATATTACCTTTTCCTCAGCTTAAATCAGATAAATATTTCTCAAAATCTTCCAAACGAAAAGGAAACATCATTTGGATAAATAGTTTGCATTATGTGAGAGTTCTCTTTCTCTTAATTAAATTGCAATATGATTGCACTTAATCAATTTAGATCACCTCTTCGCTGACATTCGCATTAAGCGCAAGCCTACACAGCAGGCTTTCAAGTTTATCCATTTCCTGCACCAGGCCGATCGGACTACTGACTACCGGCCCGCCAAACTAGCAGCCCGTCTGTCGGTCACCACCGACAGCACTTTGCCCACTTTTTGTGACATTTCTTGCCGCAGTTCGCGGCAATCAGGCAATTATGTTTAAATTGGCAAATAGTTCACATGGCTACCAAAAAAGGTCATTGCGTCGAGCCGCCGCAACGTGGCGCTGGCAATCAGCGCGCCTAAAGAGCCACACACAAACCAACCCACGAATGTGTACATGTGTGTGTGTGTGTGGATTAGTGGACCCCCAACAGCAAAGTAGCCAATCAACAGTGCCGAAACAAAAAGTACAAAGCGCATGCAACAAAATCAAGGAAAAAGTGTTGCAGTACGCTTGCGCTCGCCGCAGTAGCTGCCTTTGCCTTGCCACACAACTGTAAAGCAGGAGCGTTTGCAACGCTGCGTGCATCCACTGCGTGTCAGCGACATGACGGAATTCCACCGCCATCGCCGCATGCTTTTTTGCTTGCGCGCCGCGTAGCAACTCACTTGTCGCGACCGGCGACGGACATGTGTGTGTGTGAGTGTGTGCGCAGTCTGCAGTTCGCTGCCATTTTGCCATGTTGTTGAGTTTTCAATTAAACGCAATTTGTTTGTTGCGCGTCGCAGCGCGCACGCGCATCCGCTGCACTGCCACCGCTCTCTTTCTCCTCCGCTGCCTTAACCAACACAGGCACCGCGGCCACTTTTCCACTTTGTTGGTTCGCTAGTTTGCCGGTTTACAGCTCGTTTGATCGAAATTGCATTGGACATAAATAAAACAAGATCAATCAATTGATTTATTTTGACATGTTGCTGCAACAGTGCCACAATGGCAATTGCTATGGCCATTGGTATGGCGGTGGCGCTGTCACTAACGGCAGCTCGTCGTCGCAGTCGGTGTGTCTCTCGGGTGATTTCTGTTGTCGCATGGGAAATTGTTTTTCTGCGCACAGAATTTTCGTATTTTCTCAATAAAATACAAGCATTGCTTGATTGTTTTCACATCTCTGCATCTGCTGCTGTGACTTTTGACTTTTGCGTCTTGTTTGGCTGCTGCTTAGTTAATTTGTCGAATTGCTGGCACTTGTTGCTGACAACAAGACTTGACAACAATTGCTCGTGTGCAATTTGCATATTTTTTATCCACATTTGTGCCGTGTAGTTATTTCGTTTGTTGGAAAATGTAAGTTATTTGCCTACTGTGATCCGCATCGGATAGTGGCTGAAAGCTCCTTGAACTCAGCATTCGAATTGTTCGTACTAAAATTCATTGTTAACGCTCTTTTTATGCCTGCAGTTAAGACATGGCTGCTTTTAGTATTGTTTTTTGTTTTTGTTTTTGGTTCAAATCAGCGTATGTATCTTGTCTTTTATTTTACTGCTAATTTAAATTAATTTACGCCGATAATATATGACATGGATTTGTCCAAAAATTAATCGCTTGTAAACAAAGCGACTTTGGATTATTGGACTGTTTCACAAGTTCAATAATTGTATGGAAAGTAGTTGAATGTTTGCGAAGCCTTAAGGAGTTAAATCAGGCATATAATGGCTGATCCAAAACTTTTTGGGGCTTCAAACCGAAATAGCTTCTGATTACCCATATCCGGATACATTGTGATGAGTTCTGGTTTCATTGATCTAAGGATATAAAAGAAATCTTAGAGAGTGAAATTTGGCGATTTTATGGAAAACTAGGAAAATAAATCTTGAAATCAACAACAGTTTCTGGTGTCGAATTCCAAAGTGGTAAGTTCTGATTTCTGCATGATATCATGTTTACTGCCTTAAAAACGAATGAAATAGTCCTAAAAAGTGACTTAAGCCTATAGGCAGGTCGGTCGAAGAAAACTCCTAAACACCGTCTACAAAGCTACCGAAAGGTACCTCAAACTGGGTATCCAACTGGGCAAATAAAAGCGGCTTAGCCGCCAAACCAAGTAAAAAAAGTCATTTACTTGCCCCTTCACTTTTTCGGGGGTTGACGACTTCAACCTGTTGATAAGCTGAAATCTAGGACTTATCCTAACTGGAAAGCTTTAATAGAGGTCAAATACTGCGAAGATTGTGAATAGAGCATCGGTGGCCTTGTATTGCTGTAGATGAGCTATAGAGAAAAGAAACGGACTTTCATAAAAGGTGGTGTTTTGGCTCTACGAAACCGTGGTCGAGCCAATTATGTTCTATAGTGAGCATGTCAAAAGAGCGGCTCTCATCGGCATCTCCGGTGCACTATGGACTATAGCTTCGAAGTGTATTCTAATGCTCAAAGAAGCTGGGAATACAAAGGGGTCCGAACAAGTACACGTTGAGAATCTCTCCTCCTTCAATTGCAGTCTTGAAAGCTTGAGACGGTGTTTTCTCTGCTCAAAACACCAACGAAGAATATGCGGATGGCGAGAAGTCGCTGGCGAAGAGGTGGATTGAGCTTTTCATGGATAATTCGAAGGTAGAAGGGAAGGTCGGAGGTGGAGTATTCTGTAGGGAAGTCCCCGTCAATTTTAGCTTTAGGCTACCGGATCACTGGAAACCTTTCAAGCCGAACTTTTACTGATTGCAGCACGGAGAACTTATTTATTCCGAACGAGTTTTAACATGTCATTGAATATTTTTCGTAGCAGCCCCTGAAGTCCATCTTTTAATTCCATAACAAAACATCTTTTCTCTTAATTATTGCAGTAACTGGTTCGTGTTTTACTTTCCTCAAATTCCCGTTTTGAAAACATAAGTGGATAGTGTTGATTACTATGTATGTAAGTATGCTTCATATACTTTGGATTTAAATTAATTTATCCTTCCCTCAAAAAATATCTGGATAGCTCTGACGATACGTGGTCACGAGTACAGATTCCAGAAAACATTCAGTCGACTCATGTAAAACATAAAAGAATACGGTTAGTTACTGTTTCTGGGTATGGTTTATATACTTAGGGTTTACCTGCCTTTAGAAACTTTTCGAAAGCTCCGACGATCCTACGAGATCACTAGTAAAGATTTCAGAAAACGTTCAGTCGATTTAAGTGGAAACGTTCTCGACTACAAGTCTGTTGTTGAAACTATCTACAGATTGCCAAAAAAGAATACTTACTTAATTAAACCAACTGAATGTCGTCATGACGCCGCAACAAGATGACACACAAATCGACAACCGAGGAGCTCGTTTCAATTAAATGTAGTACTTAAAAGCTTGGTTTTTGGACATCTAACACTTTCAGCTCGATGAAAAATCCAATGAAAAGATGAAGGTCAGGATCACCTTTTTTATTCTTGTTGCAATCCCTGATGAATTGAGGTCACACATGAGAAATTTTCAAACCCTTAATTTGGCTATAATAATAACTCAGTATTGGGTTACTCTTGGCATATTTGCTCACCCATTTTCGTCACTCACTCACTCACCCACTGCAAGCCACTACACCAGCTGCGGCTGCAGCTGATGGAGTTACGACCGCGGTTGCGGTGGCGGTGGCGGCAGCAATACTTGTACAGTGCCACATCGCTTTCTATTCGCATCCAGAATCGTGGTATTCCTAGTATGTATGTATGTATGTATGTGCGGTTGAGTGCCTGAGAATACTGCCAATTGGCAACAATTACATTATCGCATTGCATCGCAACAACAATGTGTAATGATCGCTAAGTGGTAGAACAAAACCGAGAAATATTTTGTTGTAGTAAATTGCTGGAAAAGCACACTACTACCAGCAATAAAATCAAATAATTCGCGACAACGGTTGTGGCACTGCTTTGCCGTTGGCTCAGCGACTCTATTCCACTGCTGCTGTTGTTGTTGCTGTTTTTTGTTGTTATTATTGCTGCTCTAAGTATTATGGCTGCTGCTGCTCGCTGTTGTGGCAGTCTCGTGACTTTGATGACCCAGAATCCGTACTGGCGGCGGCAGTTTGTTGCCATTAGTGCGGCTATTGTTCGCTCCAATTGCCATTATTTCTGCCGCATTCTGTTGATATTCTTGGTGACTGCCGCGTTTTCTGTCGTTTTTTATTGTTGTTTGTTCGCAGGTTTTGTTTTATTGCAGTTGTTTTTGTGCTCGGTGCGCAGCATTAACTAGGTTGCCGTTTAAATGTTATTGATTATAGTTCGTTGCGCACTCCAATATTGTTCGCATGGTGCGAGTGTAAAATAATATCTACGAATATTTGCTTGTTCGTGAAGTGGAATAATTTATGAATATTCATTGTTGGCACGCAGGTTGATCTAATCACTGCGCTCTCACCCGCTTTATTTGTGTAAAATGGCAAAATGGCTAAATGGCTTTTATTGAAGCTTTCGCTCGGGGAAATCACGTTGGGGAGGTGGGGCTGGTGTTGCAAACTTCTTCGCTGCCGTAAATGTGCGTAGCTTATTTTGGTCTAGATACATATGTATTGTATTTGCTTGAGGTCTGAGGTCGAGAAAAGTCACTGAAGGATCTGGAGACTAGGGAAAGCAGAAGCAATGTGGATTCTAATGACATTTTGCCATCGTTTTTGGTTTCAGTTTCTTTCCTTTTGAATGATTTGTTTTTTGCAGATTTCATCTATTGAACGTTCGGAACGTTTTTCTCTATTTAACATAGTCGATGAAACTTACTTCATCATGGAAGTCCATTCTTCACTTCGGTGCTCATATAGCCTACACTTATTTAACCAAGAGGTGTTGCATTTTGCTGAATGAACTTAATTGATGGAGGAGTTAATATGTGGTCGTTAGAAGGTTAGGTTAGGTTGAGATCCGCTGGCTCGTTTTTACGCCCTTCATAGACCTACAGGTCTTTTTTGACGTCAGACGCGCTTTTTGCGGAGTTTAATAGCCACTTCATATCTAGATAATTTGATACTTCCTTCAGTCGCTTGAGTTGTAAAGTTCCCTCTTAGATATTAAAGTCGAGTTCTAGGGAAGCCCGGAGATAAGTTGTTCCAGCGTCTCTCTCATGTCTTCTTATCTGCAATTTCTGTATGTGTCGTCCATACTTATACCCTATGAAGGGCCTGCAACCGTTCTAGAGTCTTTTCGAGACCGTGTGAGTAGAAAACTTGCGTATTTTCCTTCGGCTCTCTTACACATGATCTTGGCGATTCTGCATGCCCCCTAAGGCATCTCAACTCATCTTGATCTGTCAGTTAGCCCTTTCCGAATTTTCATTGTGTATCACTTATAACGACTTGCTTATTTCAAGAGATGTTTCAGTAGTCTAGTGAAGGCATGCTTGCAATCTTATCCGATATTTTGATTGACGGAGCGCCCTTTTGGTCTAGAACATATTATATACCAGCAACTTTCCTGGCCGCAAAGAATTCTGTCTGAGAGATGTTGTTAGAAAACTTTGATAAGATCTGTTTTGCAAATTGATTCATAAATGACTCAAGCCTACAAACAACACTAAAATCGTAAGTTCTTAGCGAACCCTCCAGTGCATGCCCTCTGACGTCCAACGTCTTTCAGGCAGGATTATAATGACACAGAAGCAAATCGGTTCTAAAATTTCTTATTATATATTCCAACTAATAAATTTTAATTCCAATAAACAACACATTTTTTTCGATTAGCTTTAAATGCATACCGATTAGTTACACTTGCTCCAACTTGAGCACACCAAAATTCTCCAAATTGTTAATAAATACAAAAGGTTACTCATAAATTTGGTCATCACCGCTATCTGTCAGCCAAACAATTGTAACAAGCGCTTTGGGCCACGCGTCAGCCTTCCTATGCCTATCCATTTGTGGCGCTGTGTGGCAAGTTGCCACACACGTACAACACGACACGCTCTCGGCCTCACACACTGGTCTCTTTGCATAAATCAACTTTTTTATCTGCATAAGTATAACCAATTCGGAAACATACTTTAGACTTAAATCGTCCATTGCTTAGCATAGCAATGCTCCGGTGCGCCGTGGGTCCAACTATCTAAGTGGATTGTAATAAGATTTTGAATTATAATCAATTTTGTCGACTGCTTGATATATTTGAATTATTTATTTTAAACTGAATTATTAGGTGTCGCTTTGTTGCCAACTTCAGGCGGCAGATAAACGCACAGATATTTATATGTAAATGTGTGTATTTGTATGTATGTATGTATGTCTTTATGCTTCTCCTCATTCTATATTATTGCCCAAATCGCATTGTCACCACTTCATTAAGATTACACCGTCGAGGTATCGATTTAGTTGCGCCTATTAAGTTCCAGCTTGTCGTGTGGCGACTCACGCTCACCGGCCGCTGGTGCGTGCCGAACATTTAACGATTTGTTATGGCAGCGTGTATTAGACAATGAATGATGTTAATATACTTTGATAGAGTTTTGTATAAAGCAAAAAAAAAATCCTTTGTATGTGCTACTTAACATTTAATGTCGAGGGTGTATGATAGGTCTGTATTACGTGAAGGTTTGGGGAAGCTTAGAAGAATGTAAATAAAAATATCTATGTCCTACACCTAAAGAAAGGTTATAGAAGTTGTGAGTACGAAAACGTTGCTGAAAAGTTTTTATCATTTTTATTTATTAACATATTTCGCTTATATAGAAGAATCTTCAGCTAATCTGAATCTTAAGGGAGTATATATATTAAGAATAGGATTCTCATTGAAACTCTCCTAGCCGATGATTCTTGTATGTACTTGCGCAATCTTCAATTTTCTTTCTTAAAGTAATAATTTCTTAAAGCTTATTATCATATTCCACGCCTGCCCAACCCTTATCAAAGTGTAGGTAAATTTTCCCGAAAAAAAATTAATTAAATGAAACCCTCAGGGCTAAAGATAACTACATAATTTAAAATATTTTATTGTCAAATTTTTAATTGATTCCCGCCCTGACACATAGATGGTACTACTAAGACTAGATCCATATGATTTTTAGTTAGCCTTAACCTTTTAAAGGCGCGTGTATAAATTTGACAGATGTCGATCATTTGCTTATAAATTATACATTATCATTTTAAGTTAAGAAACTATTGCTATTGTGAAAAAAATGGATAAAAGGAACTTCACGTGTTGATAAAATATTGCTCTGTAAATAGAAAAAATACAGTTGACGCAAAAACTTAGCTTGACGACGAGTTACCGGACACTCCCCCAGAAAAATCGACCATCATGGATTGATATGCCACGTTGAGGTGAAATGAGCTCCGAAGGCGGTGAACACAGTGAATGCCCAAAAGAGGTTGTTACCTACAAAATCAACAAAAAAAAAAATACACAGTATTATTTTGGATGACCATAAGGTGAAGTAGTTCGAGATAGCAGGCACTCTAAAGATATCCACTGAACGTTTACATCATATCATTCAAGAATATCTGGATATGAGAAAGCTCTGTGCAAAGATGGTGCCACACGAGCTCACTATTGACCAAAAACAACGACAAGTTCCAGATTCGGATCCCAGTGAATATTGCCTATTCTCAGATCTCAAAAGAAAGCGCGCTCGAAAGACTTCGAATGAAGAGGTGATCGCAAAACTGAGGACTAGTTTGAAGCTAAGGACAAATCGTACTATAAAAAGTGGTATCGAAAAGTTGGAGGGTCGCTATAATACTTTTATGATAGGCCGGGCTTTTCTATTTACTTGTTATGTATTAGAAATGAGAAAAACACTTAAGATTGAATTCGAATTTTCAATCCAACGAAGAAATGTTAATTCATGTACCAAGCCAACATATAACCAACCATCCGATGTCTTATCGGAGAGGGCGAGCGATGAATTGAAATCAGATGTTTTGAACCTAAAAAAATCCAAAAGAGCGTGTTTGACTGAATATTTGAATGTACGAAAGCTCTGCGCAGAAAGGATGCTGTTCGAGTTAGCAGTGTTTGAAGCTATTCAATCATGATAAACCCGAAATTTTGTCATTTACTGTAGTCCTTGATTCAAAACAAAAGCATGAAAGGCCCTAAGGTAGTCGACAGTATTAAGCTGAAAATGTCAAAGGAAGTCTACTGATTCCAAAGCTGTGAAGAGGTTGGCATACCAAAAACACTCCATAGAGATAAAGTAGTGTAGCAAAAAAAAAAATCAAAAATTGTACCATCAAACTACAAGTGCTTCCACTTTTCCTTGTTCTTCCGTCTTTTGACACTAATTTAGAGCAATTTTAATAGTAAGCAACATATTTTAATTGTGCTCCATAAATTCGTTTATGACACCAACAACTTAACTGTCAAACGTGTACGCATGTGTGTTCTATTCACATGTTTTTAAATAAGACAATCATCACTTGCTTTTACTACACCCAACTTGAGGCAGCATTTTGCTGCATGGCGCATTGTAAAACCCGCTGAAGCGCGTGTTGTAAGGTCAACGCGTGTTGAGAGGAAACGGCAAATTGCCGCGACAACAACACCAAACGCAATAACAACAGCTACACCAAGCGTTTCGAAGTCAAAACGCAAACAACGCGCCGAACACCTAACGTGAGTTCTAGGAAATGCTGACAATCACGATCAACTCGCTTTAATTATTACGGTTAGACGAACCGGAAAGCGACGACAACTTGCAGGGCCAAAGTCAAGCGTCAATCTGGAAAAAATGTAGCTAACAAAAAATCCTCAAGTTAAATGTCACTGGAAGCAGACTTAAACGCAGCAAAAAATTGCGGTACAAGCCAAGTAAAAGCCATAAAGCACCTAACGAATTCAGCAGAAGACCCGCAATCAAGTGCCGCTGCTCACAAACAAACGCAAAAAGTTATATGAAACAGTTGCCTTCACAAATCACAAAAGGAAACGCGCCGCACGTTTAACCCGCTGGCAACACGCACACAATAAAGCATGAATAATAATAAATAAGAGCATAGCGCGTTGAAAGTAGAAACGAAACGAGGAAGCATATGAAACCTAAATCTTGCTTAGAGAGCAATGTAGTTTGCACTATTTTTCGGTTGCGAATTAATATTTGCCAATATACTGGCTTTCAGTTTTGCAAATTATTTAGAAACTTCTTCGTTAATTTAAGTTCATAGTTTGCTATCAAATCTGGGTATTAAAATTAAAATGTTTTAATTACGTAATTGTTCTTCAAATTTCGATGCCGACAGATGGCGCTTGATTGATTTGATGATTCTAAGTTTAGTCTCTTATTACAACTGTTGTTCAAAGCAAGCAAAGAAGTACTGAACTCGATCCTAAGAGGGATTTCACTTGGAAAGCTTATACCTAACTGAAACTCCTATATAATATATTATAAGATCCTTACAAATCGACAAAGTGCTTTTTGAGTCGGCACTGGCTACGTCCTGGTGCGCCCCAGTTCAGATTGCCTAGAAGTTTCCACTTCAGTCGTGCAAAGACTGGACAATGGAGGACAATGTTCTTGGATGTTTCCACCTCAGCCTCCACCATATAACTTGAACAACTTGTGTATGTCAAGACTGCACAAGTGCCTATTGGCCAATTTTCAGTTAAAACTCTTACTCTTTCGGCAATATGAGTTTTGCTAAGGTTAATTAACTCGGAAGATCTCAGAAGCTGCTGAGAGAGCGATATTTTATTGTCTATTGCGCAGAACTCATAAAGTTTCATTCGTTGGTAGAGTTCACAGATAATTTTTTAATCCTGAAGTTAAAAGTTCACAACTCTTGGACTGTTTTCAACCCTTCTTGATTCGTAGAATTGAAAAATGTGAAATATATTTCTTGAAAAATCACTTTTTAGTTGTAGACCTTACTCTAAACATGTATAGTATTCTAAACAATATTTGTCTTTCTTCATCTTATCATTATCTTTTGCTGACAACAATATCCTAGAAAATTTTAACTTATAAAGAGGACTTACTGATTAACTCTTGGAAATCTCTTGGTTAGTTTTAAGAAGGTTGCTATTGAAACCTGTTTTCAAACTCTTCAACCTAGCATTTTTCGCTTAACCTCATCCGACTTAACAGTTGGAAAGCTACAACTACTTCTTAGAAATAATTATCTTTGGAGACCTATTCTAGATATCGTGGCATCTGGGTTTGTATTTACTAAAATATTTCTAGTATGTATAGTTTTGATGTTATAAAGCCGGTTCGGAAGAGTCGCCTCACCTAAAATAGTCGCCATCCAAGTTCTCTCAGATTATTTAGAGCACTTGACAAAAAAAGGTTCGGATTATTTTTAATGCCAAGTAGCAATATTTACAAGGCATCACTCACAGTAACGGTATGAGGACCTTATAAAAATATTCTGCGAAAGTCTATACACATCACAGGACATTATTTCTGGAAACAGTTTGTGATGTGGTCAAAACTTTTATAACAACATTTTATGCATCGGCTTGCATCCTCATTTTCAATAAAATACTTCGTAGCGCTAGGAAAGATCAATAAAGTTGATTAGATAACCGAAATTCTGGTCTTATTTGTGGAGCGCGTAAAAAAAGTTTTACGAGGGCAACTCTTATTATTTATTAAGGAAAAATATGATGACAGTGACAGCAGGTTCATCAAAATATAATTTTTCAATCTTTTTTGTGAAATACTATAATCTACTTCAGTTATTTTACATATTGAATTGGAAATAAAACTCCATATTGTATTCCGTTTCCATCAAATTTGGCCTAACATCACATGATCTTACATCACATGATATGCATCACATGATCTCTTTTTATTTTATTCTTGAGATCTCAGTCAGATTACTGTTCAACTATATTTCAAATACACTTCTTATACAACGAAATAATGGCATTTCTTGCCACCTTGCCAGTAACAACAAAATTGTGAAATCACTTGCTATGCCAGTTGCTGCTTCCACACAAAAAATATTTTTTTTATTATTTTTACTAAGTCAGTATGTTAAATTAGCATTGTAAAAGTAACAAAGATCATAAAAATATATGTATGTCTCTTTGTGTGCTCAGTTAGTGGCTAGGGTATAATCGTCTCCATCATCATCAACGCAAACACAAGCACCATAGATGAGACTAAAGGTAGCAAGTAACATTAGCAGCCGCAGTAGCAGTGTTGATTACTGCCATAACAAGTGGAGAAAATGTGTAAAAACGAAAAAAATTAAATAAAAATTTGTTAGAGGAAAAAAATTGGAAATTGTACGCGCTTACCTGTTGGCCAATGCGCGGCCTGCCTCAATTACGACACTCCAACCAACGGCGGCGCAGCACTACAGATTTATGACCGCCAACAATGCTAAGATACCACTTGCCACCACATTTCAGTTGAATGTCGCCCAGTTGGCAGTCACCGCGCCGCTTCTTTCTACAACCGTCCATTGACTTACCCCCTTCGCCTCAACCAATCTACATTTTTCCAACATTTGCTACACATTTATAACACAACACTGTTTTTTCATTCATTTAAATTCGTCGCTTGTGGTCACCAACATCATTCCACACACACACATGTTTATCACACACTTCAGTTTATCTCTAAAGCACTTGCCACTGTCACGCCGGGTCAGCGCGCAATGCGTAGCCGCCGATAACGCGGCCGAGCGTGTGTTTAGTGCGTCTTGATTTGAGTGCGCGCTTTGTTGTTGTTGTTGCTGTTGTGGACATCATAAACACCACTTATCCACCGCAGCGCAAACACAAGTGTCTGCTGTGCGCTTCCACCACTGATGCGCTGTTGCTGCTGATGATGATGTTATTGTTGTTGGCGGTGTTGGCCGTTTTAACAATTCAATCTGCGCGCGCTCAATTCCGCGTAGAAACATATAAACCGGCGAAGAGCAAGATGCCCAGATATGTGGACGCTTTGCACTTGCGTCTGTCGCCGGCGTTTTACGGCTAAATTTGTTGCCGCTGATAAATCAACTTTTTATGGTTTGCACCGTTTGTTTCTCAAACACTTCTCCAGCTCATTTTTAATTTGATTTAATTTTCAGTGTTTTCGCGTTTTTTTCGACTACTCTTTCCAAATTGCTTGCTCTGATATGTATTCATATACGTCTGTATGTATTTGTATATGACTTTATTTTTGGCTTTAATGAATTTTTATTGTGCTCCGCTTGGAGAGATTCTAATCATAATTCGTGTGAATTTGTAACTGGAGTAACAAGTGGATGTTCCGTTGCTTTGCTGTTGTTGTAGTTATTGTGTAGCTGAATGACAGCACGTTCGCTGTGTCGCTCGGAGCTTTTCGCTTTAATCAATTGCCCGATGTTGTAATCAGAATAATGTCTTTCTTACCAAATTACGCAGAAACCGCGAGTGGAGAAATGCAGCGCGAAGAACTCTAAATTTCTTTGTCTTCTGTTTTTCCATGCCTTTTAATTAAAGTTTAGCTGGAAAAGCTATGACTACCGGAGCGATGCTCGGAATATATATTAGTTGATTAAATATGAAATAATAGTGTTTTGCTAAATATGAACGTAAACCAATGATTAAATTAATAAATTTAGTTGAATTTTTTTAATAAATTTATTTAATATAAATGCAGGTAAGAAAGAGCTATATTCGGTAGGATCCAAATATTGCATACCCCTTTAAAGTGTAAGATATAGTTTTAAATCAATTACTTGGGAGGAAGAAACCAACTGAAAACTTGGATTAATTACATATACATACATACTACTGTGGGCAAAAAATAGTAAGTCTTTTTAATTTAAATGTCACGCAAAAATCCCTTTCTTCGCCATAGAAAACTAGGTTGATATGACCGCCAGTGACATCTGTGCCAAATGTCACCTCAAAATAGTCATTAATGTTGTCTTTTTGAGCCCCATAATGTGAATTGGGCGATTGAACTATTCAACAAAGAAGTTCCATTAAATTAGGTGCCCGGAATGAAGTTTCTGCTGCCGAAACGTTCTTAATTTTGGAAAAGACGGTGATAATTGTTTGTCGCGAGCAAGTATTTTTAATTGGTATAAATTATTCAAAGAGGGTCGAGAAGCCGTTGACGAGGAACCACGTCCAGGTCAGCCATCAACATCAACTGATGATCAAGACGTCAATAAAATAAAAGAATTGGTGCTTGAGAATCGATGATTAATATCGAAAAGATCAGTAAAAATCATTTTGAAAGTAAATTTGGGCCTAAGAAAAGTGAAAGCACTAAATTTTTTCGAAAAACAGTGACGCGTTAATGTCTGTCGACCGAATATCGTGGAAAAGGTGTGCTGAAGCCGAAAAAATATGTTAAAAGAGGTCAAAAATAGAGGTTATATGGACAGTGTTTTTCGGTTATCGAGGTGTGATGCACTCCGAGTTCCTTCCGTCCAAGCTGTCAACAATGAATATTATTATGGGCAAGGCTATTCATAAAAAATTCCAGATTAAGAATATTTTAAACAAAGTCTTGCTGCTTATAATGGTATATATTAGTGTGCGTAAAAAAAAACAAATATTTTTCCGTTTGGTACTTCGAAAAATATGTTCTTAGAATCCTCTTAGAAATTGTGTAGAATATTAGCCTTACAGCATTCTATTTTTTCCAATTATTAGATAAAAAACTTCAAATCTCGCTTCCAGTTACTTGAAAAAATAATCAAAAAATGAATGCTCTACAAAAAAGTCTCTTGCGATTTTTTCGATTATTTTAAGGCAACATGTTTTTCTTATGAATTTTATAGCTCATTGAAAAAATATTATAAATCGAAGAACTCTTAGTTTAAATTTACTGCTGTACAGAACTGGCCTAAGAATCTATTTTTCGGAGTATCAATATAAAAAATTCATTGGTTTTTTGACCCACACTACAATGTATTTATATCTATGTCGAGGTGCTACAAATAACCGTCAGGGGAACATACTGTATATAGGCAACTTAGTAAAAAAAGTCATTGATTCATATTAAATTGAATTCTTTACTTAGCATAGCTAGAATCATCCGAATTTAGTTCAAATACATTCCGGATGAACTCATGGCCCATTTGCAAAAAACTGGGACAGCCGATTTTCGCAAATCTTTTCTTTTGAGACACATTTTTTATCATCAAGATTATCCGCCTTAGGGAGGAACAGGTAGTCTTCACTTTGCACGAAATCTGGACTGTAAGGAGGACGCATAGGAACATTCCAACAAAGCTTGCGGATACACTATTGATATATGTAAGTGGCCTTGTGTTATTCCTCCTGTTGGAGAATTTACGCAATCGCTTCCTTGAGACAGTCCAAATTTGGAGAGACAATACAGAAATAAGAATTTGCCCACAGAAGGACAGAAATACAGCAGCAATAATAGTAGATCATTTTCGGCTTATCTCACTATACAGACACCAGAACCTTCTCGACCGTCAATTTTAACTTAATCGATTTTGTTGCGATTCAACAGAGACTCGCAGATGTAAATTCGGTCTAAATATTCTGCAGAATCTTTTCTCGAAAGTTTGTAACATCGACTCATCAAAGTTGTCATCCTCCATACCTCTAAGTGACGAGTCGTAGAGAGAGGACTTGACTTATCAATTGCCTACTCAGTAGCACCTGTTAGCAGGAGTAATTTCCCGTTAGAATTCGAGGCTTACGTTTTTGTTGGCGTTAATGCTGGTTCTAAGACAGAGCCTATTCGAGATCGTTTATCTATGACTAATTATTGGATACCATGATAGCAAGCAATTGATCAAAAAAATACAGATTGCTAGCCAAACAGAAAAAAGGTTCTGAAAAGTTGGTAGCTGTTTTTCGAAGAAAATTATTATAGTAAGACGTCACTTCCAGAGCGTTAATAATGCAAGTAAATTTCCAAACTCTTTATGTGTCCATTTCTGTGTCATATTTTTCTCATATAACCACAAATTCATTGCACTGAATGAGAGCATGGTTGCATCACACCACATACATATGTATGTATGTATGTGCATAAACATTGCTGACGGTTTGGATGCTTGCAACAATGCAGTTATGCCGCTTGGCAGCATCAACATTTATGGCCAAGCACTTCCGGCATAAGGCAACAACAGGCATATACATACTTACATATATACAAATAAGCGTAAACCAACAGCATGTACAAAATGCAACAACAACAATATCAACACCAGCGCAGCAACGAATGCGTCAGCAAACATTTGTAAATGCGAGCGTTATGCCGATTGTGTTTATTCTCACGTTCCGTGTTGCCGTCTGTGTAGCGTACCAGCACCAGCACCACAACAACAACAAAACCAACAACCAGCGTTTGAAAGAATGTCCATATTTGCGTTGATATATAAGCACCGCGCTGCACTCGTGTCGCCAAGCGCCACACATTAAATACGCAAACAACTCTATTGCAGCGGCGAGCACGCCTCCCCCGCGCACCCGCACACACACACTTACACTCAACTTAATGGCAATATATGGTAACATATTTTATGGCTTGACATTTATAAATATGAATAGCCAAGCTTGTATGCACCATTGTAGCAACATGTTGCAAGCGCCAGTGCACACAATTGTCGCACAGTTGCGGCAAAGCCATAAATACCACGGTGTGTGTTGTTGTAGTATGTTGTTGCTTTTCATTTGCCGCATGTGAGCAGTCATGCTATTGTGTTTGCTGCACCTGCAGCTGCAACTTTTACTCCGGCGGTCAGCAAATTTATTAGCTTTTGCTATGGTTTTGGTGTTTGCGGCACTATGCAGCATACGGCATGCGGCATGCTGCATGTTGCATAAGTACACAAACAAAAACAACCATTGCGGTAATTGTATGCATAATTGTTGCTGCACAACTGCAGTTATCTTTATCTAATGTGCGTTTGTGTTTGTGTGCGGAAATATATGTGCCTGGTCATGTGACTTCTATTTGGCATGTAATTTTTATGCTTATTTGTATGGGTGAAGGCATAAAATGCTGTACAAATTAATTAATGAGTGTTGGCGGCAATTTTGTTGGCCACAAAGAAATTGACCAATTTATGGTCAGTCAAATATGGCATTATGGTTTTTAGAAAGTGGCTCAAGCTGATAACCAAAAATATATTTGCTGGTTGTGAGCGAAAACGATGAAAGCAATTGCCGGTGGAATGTTTTACAATTAAATTCTTTTTTGGGAAAATAGCAAAAGTTTACTTAAATATATTTTTAATAAATGAACCGAGAATAAATAATATTTAATGTTCTAATGCTTTTTTATCTTTGATGCTCATTTGAAATCCTGCTGGTTTTATATCAGCTAATTTATTATATTTATAATAGATGAAATCACAGAGATAAATGCTGATCTCTTTCATAATACTGAACTCCCGGTTGCTACAAAATTAAAAATTGTTAGTCTACCCACCATTC
Source organism: Bactrocera dorsalis (assembly GCF_023373825.1). NCBI lineage: Eukaryota > Metazoa > Arthropoda > Insecta > Diptera > Tephritidae > Bactrocera > Bactrocera dorsalis. The sequence continues at coordinate 110,735,591 of NC_064303.1, forward strand.
ATAAACCCTACGTGTTGCCTTTTATATTTCGTGAATATATCACAAAAAATGTTAATCGTCGAAACCCGATTTTATATTTTTAAAATATAATAAAGATAAAGATCTACATACTCTTACATGTGTTTGAACCATTTTTCGAGGCACTCTGATTGAGGTAGCTCGAAAATATGCCTTCTGAACGTAAAGATTTCTTCTGTAGGAGTCGAAAAACATGGATCTTTTAGTGAATTTTTGATAATAAATTAAAGTCAATCGTCAAGTCAAGACCTTACGGTGGATGACTCATGGAAATGATATTTTGAGTGCCCAAAACTACAGGTTCACTAGTGATGAAAAGTCATCCGTCTTTGGCGTTTGGATATTCTGATTTCTTGAAAGATATCTGACTAACAATTGATGGAATACTACTCCGAATTTACGGTTCTGCGTTATCGTTAGCGTTATCAATTGCTGTTTTTTGCTCATACGCATAAATCCACGATTCATTACTTGTCACGACAGCACAGACCCGTTTCGAAGCACCACTATCGTTTTTTTAACCTTTCTCTCTACCAATCGCCGCGAGCTTTTCGAAAAAACAAGTAAGGAAGGGCTAAGTTCGGGTGTCACCGAACATTTTATATTCTCGCATGACAAAGTGATAATCGAGATTTCATTATCCGTCATTTACATATTTTTTTATTTTGCTGTAAAATTAATTGGATTAGTAGTTCCTGAGATATGGTTTTTAGTCCATGAGTAGGCGACGACACGCCCATTTTCAATTTTTAAAAAAAGCCTGAATGCAGCTTCCTTCTGCCATTTCTTCCGTAAAATTTAGTGTTTCTGACGTTTTTTGTTAGTCGGTTAACGCACTTTTAGTGATTTTCAACATAACCTTTGTATGGGAGGTGGGCGTGGTTATTATCCGATTTCTTCCATTTTTGAACTGTATATGGAAATGCCTGAAGGAAACGACTCTATAGAGTTTGGTTGACATAGCTATAGTAGTTTCCGAGATATGTACAAAAAACTTAGTAGGAGGCGGGGCCACGCCCACTTTTCCAAAAAATTACGTCCAAATATGCCCCTCCCTAATGCGATCCTTTGTGCCAAATTTCACTTTAATATCTTTATTTATGGCTTAGTTATGACACTTTATAGGTTTTCGGTTTTCGCCATTTTGTGGGCGTGGCAGTTGCCCATCTTCGAACTTAACCTTCTTATGGAGCCAAGAAATACGTGTACCAAGTTTCATCATAATATCTTAATTTTTACTGAAGTTACAGCTACTTCTACTCGTCACGCTGATCACTTTGGTATATATAACCCTATATCTGACTTTTTTAGTTTCAGGACTTACAAACAACCGTTATGTGAACAAAACTATAATACTCTCCTTAGCAACTTCGTTGCGAGAGTATAATTATGTGGGATCCAACGTCACAGTCAAATTAATGCAGTATTCATTGTACGCTCGTCCCAATAATTTGGGCATAATTTGGGTTGCTTTAATTTCACCATAGGACATATGACGATCTTGTCAGTTTCCGCACAGCTTCAATAGTTTTCGGAGCAACAACTTGATTTTGGATGACCTTCACGAAATTTATCTTGGAGTGTTCTACGATCTTCACTGAATTCACAATACCATCGATAAACCCTATACTTTGATGAAGTTTTATCGCCAAAAATTGATCTAAGTTCATCTATGCACTTTTGCTGAGTTAATATCCAGTCAAAAGTTGTACAAAATAATGGCACGAAAATGTTCACGATTTAATTTTATATTTTTGTCGAGATGAATATTTTAAGTTACTGTAAACAAAGCAAATAGCGCTCGCATGTCACAACGTTTTGAGTATGTAGCATACGTAATGTTGTATTACTCCTTATATGGTGGTCAAAAACCTGAGCTGTTCCTGTAATACACTTTGCTTTGAGCAGCTATTTAAAGAGTCGTAATCGACGACCTCAGCTGAAATAGTGGGATACTAAGAATTCCAAACTATATTTACGACCAAATACTCACGAAAAATGGTTTATTGTTGATGGTTTTTTCTTTAATTTTTATAGAACACAAACATTAAAATATTTTTTTTTGTTGTTTTGGATTTTTTGAGTTTGTTTCTAAAATTACCACAGCCTCCCTAGTAATTCTATCGTTTAGACGCCTGCTCTAAGCACTTTCACTTAGATTTACATATAATAAGTTATGATCTACGGTTAAATTTTATTAAATTTACAAATAATTATTTATCTTCCTCACATATGCCTTAAAAATAATCCATTCAATAACATGACCCAACCATAATTACTTCAGCTATAGCTATCTTCAAACAGTCTAATCATGTACTGCCTCTAAAAACTATTTAGATATTTTGAAGTAGCAAATATACCAAATCTTTTCAAATTTTAAATCAGCGCATAGACACACGTATACATACATATCTACAAACAACAATTATTCACAAAACAATGTACCTTCCAATCCAGCTTAAGCACTAATGAATACATGCATTTAGTTATGCTATATATTTGCACAATCTGCCATGTCTGGCCATTTGTTAATCATCATTGTTGCATGCCATTCTGTGATAATTTTAACTCTGCAGCAGCAACATGATCGACTTGGGCGCGTCTAACATTTCGAGTAGGTCACATACCAAAGTGAGTGAAAATTACGATTGCGCCGCTTTGGCGTGGTGAAAGAGAACGTACGAAATAGAAAGGTACAATTGGTGAAATTAACTTATGCAAAATTATTGACATAAATTTGATAGTCAACTAAATGGAAAGCAATTGATGGCAAATGGTAGGAGAGCGGTATCGTTTTTAAGGAAATTTGGCATTCAACCAGGTTGTGTGCTAATTGGTTAACATATTCGTGTATCTATCTTTTTTCTGAAGAAAGGTTGCTTTGAATATATATTTGAATATGATAGAGGACTCCTGCGCACGAATTCCGCGGCATTAGCAGAAATTGTTGTTGTAAGGTAATAAACTCTCTTTTATGTATTTGAACTGAGGAATATTTGCACGCAACTAACATTTAGTTCATACAAAAGATGAGACACATTTTAGGTATTTTTCAGGGATCGGAATGCGGTTCAAAGAATTATATTACTTTATATGGTCGCTATATGCTGTAGTGAACTGATTTGAACAGTTTGTTCAGTGATTGTGTCGTATCAGACGGACGTTTATGGCGAAACAGACTCAGCTCGTCGCGGTGATATTTATATACATACATATCGTCACCTAAAAATCATAACAACACATCAACAAAAAAATCGAAATTATGTTTTTCTTGCTTGCGATTCACTACATCATGTTACATATATTTATATAGTATACAATTTTGAGCTATCGTTGTCAGATATAACCAATATATAACCAATGCATAACCAATATATAACCAATATATGTATAACCACTTTATAACCAAAACTAAAATTTTGTTTGTTTGGTTTCAATTTCATCGTTTTTCTCACACCTGTAGACTTATTAAAAGTGATGTTATACAAATTGTAACCTAAAATTCAAAACAATGTATCACCAAAAAAATTGACAATGAGTTTTTCTTGCTTAAAATTCACTACACCATGTCGCATATGTGTGGCATAAAATTTTCAGCTTCCGCTGATAGATATAACCAATGTATAACCAATATACAACCGACATATAACCAATATATAACCAGTTTATAACCAAAACTCAAATTTTGTTTCAATATGAGTGGTTTCAATTACATCGTTTTCCTCACACCTGTAAACTTATCAAAAGTGATGTGACGTTTTTTTGCATTTTAAATGACGATACATACTTTTTAGGATCTCCAACGTTTCCTTCTGGGTAGTACAAAATTCGTGGCAACCTAAAATACCTTGTTTAAGTTATAAAAAATACAAAACCGAAATAATTTTCGAATTATTTATACCACTTAATTTGTTGTGCGAAAGATGTTGGCCATTTAAGCAAAAGCATTTCTAGAAGCCACCTCATCTAAACGAAAGTAACGCGCTCCGGCTTACCTTGGAAAATCTATAGATATGAAAACCGACTTGTTTAGTCCATACAAAGGTTGCCACTTTCATTAACCCACTCAACACTCATTGCTCAATGTAGCCACTTGTCTTGCGCACGTCGTCATCATTAACCACACGAACCAGCCGAACTAAAAACTCACCTGTTCGCGAGCGCGGTAATTGCAAGTAATAATGACAAGTACCAACCTTAGCGTACATGCGCAGACAAACAGGCAACAGCAAACCAAGCAGACCATTTGAAAATGTCTATGAGATGCCACTCAGCGCTTCGTGAAGCATATGACACCGAGCGTTGTGCGCTGAATGCCAACGGCTTGTTTTGTCTAAATAAGACGACGCGCTGTCTCAGGCAATGACGATGCTGCCACAATGATGGCTCTTAGCTGTTAGCTGATGCTGTTGCCACAAACGCTGACAATGACACTGACAGCAACAGCAACACAGTTTTTGGTGCAGCAACAACAGCAATGAGAAACACCATATATACTGTGAGCGGGTGAGCAACTACAATACACTTGTTAAAACCGCTGACAAGCACAAACGGCAACAACAGCAAGAATACAAAGACAAACAACAAACACAAGCAGAGAAAAAATGACAAGCAGCGACGAAAAAGCAAAAACCTCTGTCGACCATTTGCCTGCGAACACGTACGAGCCACTTGGCGCACTCGCCAATTGAGCTGATCACTGTGGGCACTTGAGTTTTACATCACAAGCTCATCATGACAGCCATGACAACTCAAAAATATTGTGAATATCGCTTTTTATTACGCTTGTCATTTTAGCCCGAGTGCCGGCCATAATGCTGGCTGCGCCGCCAGCGTCACCGACGTCGCTGCGTGTCATTTCGTTTCGTATCTTTTCTCATTTTTCTTTTTCTCTCTTCCTAAGATGACCACCATTCTTCACATTTTTATTGTTTACAGCGAAGTCGTTTAGTATGCGATCGACTACTTTTACACGCACACACACACACACAGCTTCTTATACATATGTATGTTTGTGTTTCTTGTCGCTGCTTTGATTTTCATGCGCGAAAGCGCTGTTTTTACGTTTCACTCAGCCTAAGTCGGGGTTAACTAAATTTGATGAGCATTGTTGTGTTTGCTATTTGTTGCTATTGTTGTTGTTAATGCGCTGTCATTGTTTTTGTTGCTTTGCTAGTGTTTTTTGTTGTTGTCCCACAGCTAAGTTTGACGATTTGCTGCCTTTTATGGTTTAATTTACAACAAAAGTCGCCGCCATTCTTGTCGCTACTTTGATAGCGCTGACAACAACAAACCAATGAGCGCCCTGTATCTACAACACCATCCATCCATTCACTGGTAGCACTGTCAACGGCGTCATCTGCGAAATTGATAGCAAATACATGCGTAGCAACTAATATGAAATAATATATAGTTTTCTATATATGTATGTATGTATGTTATGTATATTAAAACTAACACACTGTAATATATTCCACTATATGAACGCTTTCTTTTGTTTCACGATGCTCAAAAGCTCTGAAATTTGCTCACTGACATACCGGCAACCCAACTCCGCCGCTGACGTCCATTTCAGCCGCTGACCAACTTTACAAACGCCGTATAGCAGGTCAGCCGGACAGCTGGACACTTGGACTTGGACAGCGCCTAAATGATGTGTAATAAAAATGTTTAATCTCCGCGCATATACCGTTTGTCATGCGTGGCTAACATGTGATTTTCAATCTTTTTTCTTCACATTGTTTTGCTATTGTTGTTGCTGCGGCTGTCATTTTTAAATTGTCTTCATCTTGCTCGTTGAGCGCTGCTTTTTATGCCATTTTTGGCGTTCATTTGTGCGGTGTCCACTGGCTTTCAATGTCTTTGATTTAATCAGGGGTAACAACGCGGCAAACGCTGACCCTCCTTCTCATCTACTACCGTTGCTTGACGGCTGCTGTGTATCGCCACTCTGCACTGGGTTAATTGTTACATGTCATCGCGCTGCCAACATTTCTTTTTTGCGGCGGCGGCTTTCCTAAACGGCTTAAGTCATTTTGCCGTCAAGGCTTTTGTGTTAAGCCATTCTCGAGAATTACATTTTCGGGGCATCAGTGCAAATTATGCGCTTCTCTTCTTAATTAATTTCGTGTTTCTTTGCGCAAAATGTTAAACAGCGAATGATCTGCGGAGTGGCGGTGAAAGCAAATTTGTTTGTGTTGTTATAAAATGCTCTTTATGTAAATGTAACAAAAGACTTAAGCGACGAACTTGGTGTGGTTGTTATTGACTAGATGAAGTTTTGATTTTCAATATTTAAATAATTTCTAATATTAAAAAATAAATTCCTTTTTCGTAGAATAAATATTTTAGGATTGAAAAGAAATATTTTGTAATTAAAAATAAGGTTTTTCAAAATGGAGAATGTTGAAGTGCACAGACAAATTATTAATAATAAATCTTAAACTTTTATATAAAAAAATATTTTTTGTTCAACCAAATTCTGTCCCTATTGCGTTCTTGAATGCACCCCTGCCACTGCAAGGTAGTCAACTCCTTCAAAATAAATTTTTAATAGACGACTCCTTTCAGCTATACTCACCAGCAAGGAGACTTCATTATTCGTGAGATGGTAGAAGTTGAAAAGTGATTCGAATAAACGGAAATATAGCACTTAGCCTTACAAATTTTGTTTACAAACTCTGTCAAAAAGTCGGAAGAGTACGTTCGTATCCTCACGCTGATACCTGCGATCGGCTCTCAATCGAAACCAAGCCTTTCTTCATACTCTTCATACTACTCTAGCTGAGGAGTCTGAATTTTTTTCAGTCGGTATGTGTCAGGCATAAGACACTCAGCGATTTTATTCACCAAACCATGATACATAGCTTCAAAGTAATTATTGCCTAGAACTCCAGCTATAGATCTTGTGTGAAGTCCCCCGCTGCTATCGCATACAGGCTTCGAAATCATTAGCATAGTTCTAGTGATGATATCAGTAATTTTTGGTAAAAATTTTGAAATTCAATGGATTAGTATCTGATAAAAAATTGTCTAGTCATACTGATGGTAATAATTTGAAGTTTTTGAGGTGAAGTGCGATGATAACTCCTTGCAAAAATTAAGGGTCTTCCTTCAAGCGTTAGACAGTAACGAGTCGAACCGACTGGTAATCCTTGCGGTTAGTGAGAGCTTGCACTAATGTTTGCTTTGACGAATGCGCCATTATGGTAGCTTTTTTGGAGAAAATCTTCATTTCACGCCAGATAAACTTCAAGGATCCTAAGCTTTGATCAATTCATCCTCTGACACCAAAGAATATTCGCAGAATTTTATGTTAAAATGAAGTACAGTAAGCAACTCTTTAAATCTGTGATCTACCACAACTAAATGTAATTCCAAATAAAACTTAAGTCATACATTCGGTACACATAAAAACAAAACACTGTCAGCATACCGATAACCACTAGCAAATCCCAGCAAAAAATACTATTCTTCATGCCACACACAGAGTGCGGCACCAGAATCGCAACAATTCTCAAAAAATCGAAAAACAATCGGGATGCAACAAAATCCTAAAAGATAAAAACCTATTCTACTGGAATAAATTAGTGCGCTAGGTGCACAACGTGAGAGTGTTTGTGCAACAACAAGCACCTACCGAGTTGCATTATTTGAGCACAAACAACAAAACCAAATTATATATCACTCTCGGAAATTCCACACGAAGCAACAGCTCGACAGGCATGTGAGAAAAAATGCTCAAAAAGTTGCGCTGCACTTGCTACTGCCACTGCCACATATTGTTGCATGCAATCATTCGCTATGCACACGCTGTGCACTGCTTTTTCCCACTCCTGCACGGCTATTAGACATTTTGCACTGTTATGTGCAACAAGATATGTGTGCATGTATGTGTGATATTGTATTTCTTTCATTGTAATTGATGAACCTGTTAAACGGAAATGCCAACAACAGGGCACAAAGCAAAAAGACAATAAGCGAACCATTTCTATGAAGCCATGAATGCAAAGGACAATTCGTTTAGAAGGCAACGCAGAAATCGCTCGGAGATAATCTTGTGAATGATTGCTGCTGTTGCTGGGTCGCTATGGTGTGTTGAGTTGAATGTGAAACAGAAGCATCACAACACAATTGACCTGGCCAGCCTACGATTCGGTGGATTTGTTTTTGCTTTTGGTGTTGTGGGTACAATGTGTGTGTGTTTGATCTTGTTTTTTTTGCTTCTGTTGCTCGCCGGTTAGTACAGATGTTGGCTGTGAGATACAGGTGGAAAATGGTTATCAATTAAAAAATGGTTTTATATTTCAAAAAATTATTTAAAGTATATTTATTCCATTGTAGACATGAAATTTTACGAATTTGTATTTCAATCTGCCTAATTTTGGTTATTTTGAACAATTAGTTTTGATTATATCTCTTTAAAAGTAATTGAAGCTCTCGTAATTGAATATAAGTTTGAGCACAAATAGGGTGTCAGTATTACATAAATAAAAAAATATATTTTTTATTAAAATTTAGAGCATTATGACTGATCTAGCGATGATTTCTGGCAAAAAAAGCAGTAGAGCTCTGAGGATAGTAAATCTGGTTTACCTATCTAAGCTAATATTCATATCGACATCGAACTTCAAGGAAGCTTTGATCGCATTCCTACCAACGCGAACGTTCCATTAGCAATATTCTTAGTGTTAATTTAATTTTATATGAAAATAAAATCAAAATAAAATAATGCTTAGGGCGTTTGAGACTATTGTGAATACTGCGCAACACTCTACCTCTCTCACTCTTAGTTGTCGACGAATTATTTTGTCATCCAAAATTTTATTTCCTGATAAAACTTACTTATTTCCGTCTTATTGTGGTTACTTATCAAAATCTTATTTGAAACACAGCTCGTCGATTCCCGAAATTGCCCGTCTATACAAACTAATACCATGTACTACTCGAAATATAAAGGCGCTAGGCATGGCATAAGATTATACTCTTCATCTAAAATTTTTGATAATTTTGAATATATGATATAGGTAGGTAAGCAAGAGTGCTACCCTTAATCTCAATTAGCGTTTGATTCTCTTGATGCTCCGCTATCGTTGGAACTCTATAATCTTGCTATCTCGTTTCATCTTCACGCCCATTTGCTATGCGTTTGGTGGACAGCCATTAAAGTTGTGGTGCTTTATTTGTTCCAAGTATTCTGTTTTTTGTCTGTGCTTGAGCTCGGTATTCACAGATAAAGTGGAAAAAGGTTTCATTCTGCCTTTCTAGCTAGCAACTACGGCAAATATTGTTATAGGATAGAACCATTTTTAACACGTGTTCTCTAAACGGCCAGTGCCCCATTTTACTTGCAGTTAGTCTGAACATACCATCCCTAGACCTACGTAATAATTCCTTTATTCTACTTGTAGTGTTATTATACTTCGGCCATATTTTCTTTGCTATTTTGCAGCTGGTTATTGATTTCCGTTTGCACTGATCTAGTTGTTTAAAATGAGTATAAAACTCTTCTTTGATCGTTCACAGTGAACATGATATAAAATCCCCTTCGAATTCTTCCCAAGAAGCTCCTAGTTTGGCCAAACCCTCTACTTTTTCGTTACCGAAAATATTCCTGTAGCCGGAAACTCAAAGTAAGAACAAATGGAGTTGACTTGACAGTGAGCTTAAAGCTTTTCTGCTATTCTTAACTAACTGGCGTCGACAAGACCGGTATTGCTACCTGGCTATCCGTGTGTATGTTTGCTTTCTGTAGACGCCCGTAGCTATTCCATAGAGTTCCACAGGTCCTCTCTATACCTGTTACTTCCGCTTAAAAGATGCTGACTAAGTTTGGTAGTCGGATGGAGAGAGAGAGATTTCAAGACCAACGGAATATACATACACACGACCCTCCTCCATAGATTATTTTGCACACTTCAGTAGTATAGACAGAGAGAGCATCATCCTTTCCTACAAAATCTCTTTTCCATTCACGTCTACAGCGTATGCTCACCCGAAAGTGGCTATATGATCTAACTTTTGGAGAACATAGTCGGATTTACTAAAGTTCTTTGATTCAATAATATTTGTTTCCATTATTATTCCAACCTGAAAATTCCTGTATTTCTATAGCAAAGCTTGTTGCCATTTGCCGTGTAAAAACGTCTATGAATCAAGGAGAACATTATTAGTGTTGTTGCTGCAGTATTCTATATTACTTCTAAAATACCTAAATGCCTCTATAAAAACTGGTACCGAAAAATAATAGAATAGAACAGAAAATAAAAGAAATAGAAATATATACATACAAACTTTATTCAAAAATGTCCGAAGGAGTTGCCCCATAAACCAATCTTGATATAAAGGTAAATTTCTACATTAAAGAGCTTTATTCCCATAATTTTCAATCAAAATCAAAAAATTTTCAATCAAAAATGGATTGATGAATTGTCTTTCTCAACGTTATTAGACCCAAAAAAATATATTTAATATAATTATATTTTGATTAGAAAAACGCACTTGTAGAAGAGCATAAAAACCGACTTTGCTTACACCCAATCACTTTTAAATTCAAATTATTTTCACTTTTATTTGCTTATTCATTTTCATTTAACTTAACAGGTAGCTTTTTATCTGAGTTAAGCTTTTTGAAATTTCTTTTGTATATTTAACTTCACATTGCTATTCTGTGTAGGCGAAGTTTAATCCTATTAATTTCTCATCTCAATTTAATTACCTATTTTAAGTGAAAGCAAGAAGGCCGTCACTTGTTAGATGAACGCAATTTTAACAGTTGTAAGGGCTTACTTTCGTTGAGTAATGCATTTATATCTTGGATACCAAGTTTACAATACAATATATACTGCTCGTACCTGCCGAATTTCGGTTTTGTGTTCTAAAATATATTTCAATAAACTTGCAACTTAAATTTTCCTAAAGACTTCTCTAAAAGAGCTAGACATTTTTTTTGAAATTCTTTTACATTAAAGACTTTTGGGAATACTGGCGAGAACTCGACACGTTTTATACTATTCAAAATACTAATTTCTGAAAAACTAGTAACTCTGTTTTTAAATATACTCCAATAACTTAAATAACTTCGAAAAGCTAGTCTTTTTTAAGTCCTATTAACGAATATGTCTCAGAAATAAATTTATCTTATTTGGCCATTTAACTGTGATATTTCTAATTTATAATATTTATAATTTCTACCGCGAATTTGAGACCAATTTTTCCTTCAATTTCTTCGCTGATTTTTGTGCCATTTGGGTTGAGCGCCTGAAATTGTGCTACAAAACTCTTAGTAACCTCTGCACCACATATAAAAGTTGTCTCTCGATCAAAATATACTCGAACTCGCAATTTTGGCTACCCTTTTTTATATAAACTTGGTTATTTACATACGTCATAAAATATCACCAGATTCCATTGCCCTCCAAGGTAAGCAAATTTCGCGATGAGCCCTTCGTTATGCTAAATTTAAGGCTCTAAAGAATTGGAGTGAGAAAATCACGATTTTTATAAAATTCACTTTTTTATTCACTGCGTGGGAATTATACAACTTGCGTGCAGTGGTTAAAATAAATAAATTCAAGTATTTTTTCATAGACCATTCCACTATTTGATATTTTGGCAAGCATGGAGATATTTTATTTGAAATTAGCAATAAAACGAGCGTAACAAAAGCAAGCTGCAAAAGTTTTGCTTTCATTTTAGCAGATCTCCTTAAGCTTTTGTGAAACTGCGAAGCAGGTAAGCAACTATTTGCTATGACGATTGGCGGACAGGCGGTGGAACTAATACCCATTTGAAGGCAATGCAAAAAGCCACGGCTACACGGAGGGATTAGAAATTAAAACCGAAACTGAAAATGAAAATGAAACCGGGGAACGCGCTGTACAGATCAGCACGATGCGGCGGCGAAGATACAAGCCGAATAGACTACAAACTTAAGCGTCGGATTATTGGGCAATAGTAATAAATTGTCAAACAACACGGCATACAACGCAAACAAATAAATTAAAATCGAAGCAAAATGTTTCTTTTTTGTTTTTGCTAAATCAAAAACTATTTTAGCAACGGGAAAAAATCGCCACAGTGGGATTTAAAAATAGCAAAGATTTTAGTTTATAATGAAAACGAGAAAAAAGTGTTGCCGCTAACTGGAACAAACAACAGCAACAACAACAACAAGAAATGGCAAACAAAGCAATCATAGAAGAGTGCCGACCACAGCAGCACGCCGCTGACAATGAGTGTGGCATCTTAATTTCTTGGAAGCTGTGGTGGTGCAAGAAGATTTCAAATTGCAAAAACAAAAGCAGTGTGCGCAACTATTGGCATAAGTTGTCGGGTGAAAAAAAACGGTCTGCCAAAAATGAGACAGCAGATAATGAAAACGGTCAGTGTTCCACTAAACTAAGAAAAAAAACAAAAAAATGCTTGAAAAATAAACAATGAGGCATTGCAATAACAAACAAAGCACCGCAAATGCCAAAGTGAAACGCTACAATAAATAAATGATTTGTTGTGAAGATGCTACCTTTTCGGTGCAGGTTCACACGCTGCTGTACGAACGGGTGCTCGAGCGTTTTGTTGGTGTGGATTACGGCGGTTAACAAAGTTGGTAGTAGAATACATATACATATGTATGTATGTATCTACATAAAAGGGCATATAAGGTTCGATTTCATGAATGGATGCACTTAGGTGGCAAAGTCCGGACTAGTGTTGGCGGTAAACAGTTTTTGGCAAAAGCGTGGGTATTTGGTATAAGGATTTACATGATATTACTTATTATTGGAAATTTTTGGACAAGGAGTACTAATGTACTTTTTAATATGTAAATATTAAATATTTGACTTTTTCTCTCGTTTTTTCCAGATCATTCTTATACTCGTACTGAACTTCTTCGCTCTCAAGTCAAGCATGCTCTGCAGGGTTCTTCTTGATTATTAGTTTCCCTCCATATTTCTTGGTTCTCAGAGCTTGTAGCTGATTTTATCTTTTTTCACTGGCTTACCCTCCTTACTCCTGGTTCTTACAAGCTGGTTCTGGTTCTTTGGTTCTCTTCTTCTCAAGGTTCTCAGTAGCTCTGGCAGTTCCTCAGTGTATCTTCTCGGTTCTCCGTAATTTTAATTGTTTTTTAGTGGCTATCACTAGTTTTTAGTAACCCTCACCATATCTCAGTAGTTCTCCTGGTTCTCATTGGTTGTTTTGATTCTCTCTGGGTTTCAATGCTTTTCAGTGGTTTTCGCTAGTTCTCATAAGTTCTAACTTGTTCTAAGTAGTTTTCCCTTGTTCTAAGTGATTTTACTCTAGTTTTCAGACCCTGCGCAGGTCTCTTTAATTCTCTCTGATGCGCGGGGGCTCTCATTGTTTCTCTCCCTCGTTTTAGCGATCCTCCCTGGATGACCTAATTCTTTCCTGTTCTGACTAGTTTTCCTAGGTTCTTCCTTGTTCTCAGTAGCTTCCTCTGGTTTCATTGGTTCTCTCCGGCTCTCCTAGTTCTTCGCAATCCTCATTGGTTCGCAAAGGTTCTCACAAGTTCCCACTAGTTCTCAGTGGTCTCCTTGGTTCTCAGTGATTTTCACTGTTTCTCGGAGGATGTCCCTTTTTTCATTGATTTTCGTTAGGTCTCCCCAGATCTCACTTGTCGTCAGTGTGATTGTTCTCTGGTTGCCAATATCTGCCCAGTTCTCTGTGATTCTCTCTGGTTCTCAGCGGCTGTCCTCGGTTTTCCTTAGTTCTCATTGGCTTTTTATGGTTTTCAGTGATCCTGCCTGGTTCTCACTAGTTCTCCCCGGTTTTCATTGATTCACAAAGGCTCTTCCTGGTTCTCCAGGTTCTTGGTGGTTCTTAATAGTTTTCGGTGGTTCTTTCTGGTTCCTAGTATCATCAGTTGAGTCTTGTTTCTTCTTTTCTATATTATTTTTATCAGAAATTGATCAGAGTATACGAGAAGTTCTACCATAGCTCAAATTTACGTGAAGTGGGCACTCTGACAAGCGAAATTGGTTTATTATTCATTAAATTATGGTATGCATATTCATTTCAAGAAGCAGTCAGCTGTTAGCATGACTAACTTCTAATCAAACGACTACATTATATATAATGAATGTATGTTAGCTTCTCTGTTGTACTATGCCAATTCGCATGAAGAGTGCTGAAGTACCTGTTGCCAGCATAACACAAATCAATTCGATGCAGTTGGCTTGCAGTCTCTTGTTTTACTTTAGCCATGCACAATCAGATTCCCAGAAATTAACAACTTTCTTCCAACTGCAGCATCCTGTGATGCCAAAGCAATCGATGAGCACGGCAACAACAACAGCTGAAATACAATACTCCAAATATACTCGTACTTCTGTAAGTTAAGTATGTATCTATGTGCAACTCCATCACGCTGTGCCAGATTTTGCACTCCTTTTCACTTTGCTCTCATGTGATTATGGTTTCTCCACGTTGTTGTTGTTGTTGGTTTTACCGCACGCAACAAGTGAATGACAGGATAATCGTCCTGCTTGTGTCTGCCAAAGCAAAACACACGCATTCACAATGCATGCCTGTGCACATACATACATACACATTTGGTCTTGTGATTTTTAGTTTATTTCACGCACTTTTTTCCCAACATTATTTGCGCTGATTTCGGAGCATGCGCATTTTCACATGCAACAATTTGCTCGTCGCTTCATTCAGTACAGTTCGCACACAGCAGCGGCCGCTGGAATCTTTTTTCTTACGAAGACTGCCTGGGAAGCGTGCGAATTATTGGGAATACCATACTATTATGCATACAGACAGACGGACAGACATACAGCACTTGAATACATGTGTTGTTACAAACATTGTTGTTTTCACTTTTTACACAGCCATTCCCGATATTCCCATGAACAAGTGCATTCCAAATTTTTGTATGCCATAATGAATACATTTTCGCTTAATTGTGGTGTGTGTGCGTCTGCATAATTGCGGGTTTGAGAAAATGTTAAATTCACACGTCCCTAAGTGGAGTATTACTGTTTTATGGTTGTGCAGCGTGTTTTTGTCCATTTTCTGATTGAAATTCCTCAATGCATCTCTATAAAATCTAATAAAAAAAAGTATTATTTTTGCTTACAGTTTTTAGTTTAGTAAGAATGATCCGATTTAGGTCAAATGAGCACCGTTTTGTGTGATAATTTATTGTCCCTCTCATAGAGAACTTCGTCCCTATTGGCAAAAAACTGGGCCTCTTGATTATCAAAAGCTTCTTCTGAGACAAGCAGAATCATACGACGTAGACAGAGTAGATGGTTCCAGGTGGATGCATAATAATCTACAGACCGAAGTCTCGAAGCTTCTATTAAGTTTCTATTGACGTGTGTAACTTGGTGTGTGCTTAATAAACGCAATTCATCTCTTTTTGTCCAAAGACCGCTTCTGTGGCTCTGCTGAGAGTAGAGGTCCGAATTAAAAGTTCAGTCGAAGGATAGAGCTCACAGTAATTGATTTCCTGGCAATCGCACCAAATACATAGAAAATCTTCTTTACCGTCGATCTCGGCTTGGTCACAGCTTGTGCCCGCTCATCTTGATTCGACTATGACCACTTTCGCTTATCAAAATTGTTTTTAACTGGCTGTTATCAGAACTATCAAGAAGTTTCTTTGGTACGAAATTTTATCTTTACAACATACCTCGAACGCACTTATACCCCGCGAGACACAGATTATTTTTTTCTTAAACTAAATTATTCACTATTTCCCGATGTTCAAGCTCATTTAATCCTTCTTCGTGATTGACGGAGTTTCATATATTTCACCATCTTCTTAATTGTCTGTGACTTCTCTCTCAAACTTATCGAGGTTGTGAATTTCATCGTTTCCTTTATCTAACCCTCCCGCATTTGGAATGTCACGTCTTCCCACGTCTTTTATTAAATTTTTGCCTTACGGATTGTTCTTCCTCTAATTTTTGTTGAAGACTCCAATTGACTTTTGACCAGTACCTGGAGAGTTGTGACTTTTAAGGAGCGAATATAACAATATATATACATTAGGGTGTTTTTTTTTTAGCTATTAATTTTTTTTGGTCCCGTCGCCAAATTTCCTTGAAAATACCCTAATAATGTTCCCTGAAAATTTTAGCCGAATCCACTAGTAGTTTCTATATATTTCACTAAGAATTTCCACGCCTCCCTCGTAGTATTTAATTTAGCTCTAATCTTCAAACTTTTTGCTAATAAAATCTAAATTCAACGAATGAGAATCATTATAAATGGTATCTAAGGTACATTTTGTGAAAGTTACATATATTTTTCTTCTCTTAATAATATACAACTTCCTTCCATATGTTCGTACTTTACTCAAGTTCGTTGCATAAGTCTTTAGAACCAGACAGGCATGTGCAAATATTGCATGTGTATTTGTAAGCCATATAACAACATGTATAATTAAAATGCAGTTACAGTTAGCTAACAAACACTAATTTCAATCAAAGCTGCTCAATACCGAAATAAAAAATAAATCCGCCCACTTCGCTAATACTGGGCCAACATATCGCTTATAGATAGCGGCCAGCAAAAACCATTTTTAACCAACTTGTGAATAAATGGAAATCGTATTCATTCATACATTTCATAATTCCTTATGCTTTTCACTCACTTTACGAGGCAGCGCAGCAATTTATCCAAATTATTATGCATTTCCTATGAAGATTTATTATCCCATTAAAATGCTTGACTTTTTTATCATCGTCAAATTAAATTTACTACCTTCACGCCCACCTATCAAAGCCCGCTGATGCCTGCCTGCTCCTGGGTGTGTTTGCCACACATTTCTCTCAATGCCTCCGCCTATGTACGTGTGTGCGTGTGTGTGTGCTGGGCAGCCAAATTCAATACCAGTAGCAGTCGAACGTGCCAGGTTAGTAAAAACTAACTAAGCAGCGATTAAGGAACAAAAAACGGCAAGCAACAAGTCAGAAGGAAAACAATGAAAAAATCTCAGTGCACAAAACCACAAAGTACAATGCTTTAAGTCATATTTCTAACCGCCAACTGGGTAAGTGGTACGCTCACTGTGCGGGCAGGCGAAACGGGAGGGGCAGCGAGCAGCAAAAACTTTTCACGGAAAATCATCATTTAACATATAACATCAGTTTGCATTAAGCGGCAGCGCAAAGATTGATCATCGTGCAACGTGCAGTGTGCAACGTGCGGTGGCAAGGCAGCCATAGCGAGCCTGTCGGCCGGTGAGTGAGCAGCAAGTGCGCCCTGCCTGTGTGTGCGGCCACACCCACAGTAGTCTAATGGCTGCGCAACGGCAAGAACGGCGAAATGTTAATATTGAAAAACGTATCTGAGCTGCATAAAAAGAAAAACAACATAATAAAATGAGGAAACAGCGCTTAAAACAATACCCATAGCTGTAAAAATAAATAAAAGAAAGCTATAGATTCACAAAAAGCTGAAAGAGTCATATGAAAAACGTAGCTAAGTACAGTAGCTGTTTTCTATTTAACTTTTTCTACATTCAGTTTTGCTTTGCAGTTAACGTTTTCTTCAGTTTCCCCTCATTATAAAAATTGTACTGTTTTGTTTTACCCGAGAGTGTTCGTGGCATTAGCTTATTATTCTAGTAATCTAGTATGTACCCACCAAAACATTTTCTGATAATTTCATTGTTCGTTATTGATTGTCACCTGTCGTCGAAGTATTACTTTTACTATGCGATCTTGAATATATACTTACAAATTGCAAAAAGTATTAAGGCTTGGGAATTATCATAACTCCAAATGAGACAATCATGTTTATTACCGTACCCATTCAACCAAAATCAAGTTTTATCACTGATCGAAGCTTGCTTGTAGAAATCGGTATCGGTCGTCATCTTAGTAGGGCCCATTTACCGAACGAGCCACACTCTTGATGATCATTCGGTTTTAATTCTTACACGAGATTTTTTAAATCGGCAAGCCGAGATCCTTCCGCAGTACTTCTATAAAGTGTATGGGCACTGTTGCAATTGTTGTGCGTGTTGGCGGATGGACTCATTCGGTTCTTCTTCGATACGCTAGCCCACTGCAGCAATAGCGTCTTCGATGCGCACTGTATAGCGTCTCTGAATATGCGAACTAGGGCAAACGTGGTGTGAAATCAATATGTTATCTTGAATTACTAACTCTACTTGGCGTTTATATTCTTATTATCCATGTTTTTAATCAAATCTGGAGAGAGATACTTAGGTCTTTTCACAAAAAAAAAATCACATCATTTTAGAAACATTTAAAACTACTCGTAATTTCGATTTATTGCTTATTAGGGTTGTATATTTCGATAAGGTTCCAGAAATACATTTTACATAAGTTATATGAAGCGTGAACAATATCACCTCCGTTGTAAGTATAAAATTGAAGTTGAAGGAAGTATATGTACTAGTATTGTAGTGATTTTCTCAGGTATGAAGCTGAGCTACTTTTGGCTTAGATACTTTTTTCTGGACATAAACGTATGCAATGTTGGGTTTTATGATCATTTAGATAACTTCGCAGATAGTGGATAACAATTACATATTTTATGCCACTTCATCCAAGCAATTTATGAGGCTTTGAGAATGCTCATTATACGTATAGTGAATGAAATTCTCTGACCGTCATGTACAATTTGAGTCTTATATGACTACTAGGTGTATACATATAAACGCTTAAAATGGGAACCTAGCTATTTAGTTTCAACTTCTCCGCAATTTTGTGCCGGACAAAGTTCATCATGTCCCAATCGGGGAGATTATTAACGATCTTGGCGAAACCTAGTTGTCAAAGTTGCATGCAGAAGGGTGATATGGAAACATTTAGGCACTTTCTCCTCCTCATTGGCCAGCCAATGCAAGACTGTGGTTGAAATATCTCGACAGTCTTAACTTTAATCTTAGATATTAATCTTAGCTTTAACTTATATCACACTGGTTTTCCATCATTCCTTATTCACAACCTAAAAAATCTAAATTTGGTTTGAAAACAAAGGATTAAGTCGATACATCTCAGTGTGCGTTGCGATTTCAGCAATGCATAAAAATGTCGAACAAAGAATTTTTCTCAAATTTTGTAAACTTAGGTTGATTCAGTTTTATCAAAAACAGAAGCCTACGAGTGTTACAAAGCCTTCAAAGACGGTCGAGAGATCGTTGAAGACATACCCCGTTTTGGGCGACCTTGGATTTCTAAAATATTAAAAACGTAGAGGGTATGGGCTTGAATATCGTCATGCAAGTTTTAGAGAGCCGATAAGAGAGCTCGACGCCTTTCGCGAGTCTCCGTTCGTATGATTTAGTTGGAAACGCGTTCTTGCTCGACTCGTTCCCATAAAGCTGAATTTTTTAAAAAAGAGAACAACTCTGACTGAACTAATGCCAAAACGCAATGCGTACCAACGATCAACCTCCGTGTTCACCATATTCGGATGTTTGTAATTTTTTTTGTTCCCCAAAACTGAAATTGGCGCTCCATGAAATCCGATTTCAGTCGATCGAAGAGATAAAAAAGATCGCTGAAGGAGCTGAAGGCCATCCCAAAAAGTGCTTATAAAAATTCGTTGGCATAATTGTGTTTGAGGCCACCAAAAGAAAGGATTATCTCCGCCAAAGTTTATAACTCGCTGTAAATGGTTAATATACGGCAAGTGTGGAACACTGAAATAACTTATATGTAATGATATATTTACCTAAAGCAGTACTTACATATACACATGTAGATATTCTTCTACAATATTTCCATGCAACTTTGCTAGGAAGCTCATACAAGGATGCCTCCAAATACAAAATAAGTATTCCCTTAGAAAGCTGCTCCACCTTGTGCATTGACATCAATCAAAACATTTGAAGTGGCACAAGTGCGGCAAGCCCAACAAGCGCTGCAACTACGGAGGCGTAAGATTGTGCCGAAATTGACTATTTAGCGAGGCACAAGTTAAAGACGAATTTTTTCCGCATACACATTTCTTACTTGTGGTTGACTACTGGCTAGAAACTAGCGAAATAACTGCTAAGCCACCACCCAGACAGTCAGCCGATCAACTAACCAAACTCCAAGTGCCTTAGCTATATGCATACATGTAAGTATGTATATATGTATATATTTTATTTGCCATATATTTCCCTCATTCATACATGTTGTCTGCCACAAGTGCTTCATTGCAACAAAAACAATACTGCACTAGCTGAAACAGCAGCATGCCTCGGCATCACATATGGGTGCATCTTTCGCGGCTGACACCACGGCGGTGGGTGTATATCACCAGCTCAATCATAAGGTCACTCACTTTGCATGCAGCGGCTGTGTGTGGCAGGCAGCAATATTCGCGTAGACCGCGTTAGCACCGGTCGCAGCAGCTATTAGACAGACACTTATGTGGTTTTTGTTGTTATTGTAACTACATATTTCTAGCTTTTATTTGGCGATGCTGCCGTTGCTGGTGGCTCTCCTTTTGGCCGTATCATTGTTTTAGCGGAATTCGTAATTGCTCTGAAATTTCCATATGATAATATTTTTGTTGCACATATCCGTGGCCACAAGCATACACACATGCTCACAAATGCATATATCATGCTGTTGGCAAACATTCAGGCGTGTATTTGCATACATGCACACACGCTTATCGAGCAACTTGAGCTTCGGGTTCCTGCGAATCGATATGTGATTTTGACACTGAGCCACCGGTGTGCCCCAGCCACTTTGCCATTGCTGCCACCAGCTATTTTGCATGCGTGGGTGGTCGTTATTTTCATTTAGCGAAATCGATCATACACTCACATACATGTGCATATGTGAGTGTGTGTAGAATAATATCAGGGAAATGTCTGCATTTAGTTTTTTTCGCATTTCACCAGAATTGTTGTTTTGATTACATTATGTGGTGCTCTTTGGTCTAGGCTCAGCCCACCTGACTTACTCGAGCTACGGCGTCTCGTCCTCCAAGTGTCTGTCTGAACTCATTGTGTGCTAAAGTGTGCGTAAGATCACGTGGTGTTATTGTGTTTACTATGCGTGGGTGGGGAAGTGTGCTTTTCAGCCAAACTTATATGGAAAATTCAAATTCAGTTTTCACCGTTAGAGGATATAACATCTTTTCGCAAAGATTGGCACCTTTTACTGAATTCGTGATATTTGAAGAAATGCTGAATAGCTTCCTTATGGCAGCAAAATATGAACCGGTGCAAAAAGGTCCGAATAATTGATGCAAAAGAACACTAAAGGCTAACCGAAAGAAAGCCGCGTTCAATCGACTAAAAAAGTGACGTCTTATTCTCCCTCAAATCAACAACTCCAATGGCATTTTGCGACCTTAGCAACATTAGCATAATTGCGACTTCGATAAGGCTGAATGCCCCAGGACACATCATGGTATAACCTTAATGATATTTCTTCTAAAATCGCTCTTGAGCTGACTTCAAATGAGAGCTATAGAACAACTACTGAAATTATTTGGATCAAAGATTATTTTATACAAAATATTTCAAATACTAACCAACAATGAAAGTTGTTACTCCTCTTTAATACAGGGCACCAGTCGTTCCTCCTTTTCGCTTCGCTGTTTGACGCCAATTGGCGATTCCAAGTGTAGCCAGGTCCTTCTCCAGCTGGTCTTTCCAATGGAGAAGAGGTCTTCCTCTGCTTCCCTCGGTGAGTACTGCGTCGAATACTCTCAGAGCTGTATTGTTTTCATACATTCGAATGACAAGTCTAACAAGTTTTTGTCAACATTTTGACAGCAACAACAACATTTTTTCGTAATCCCTTCCAAAAATTTTGCATATGTTTTGCCATTGCTACAGGAAACGATGAAGTCACATGGGTCATAGATTTCAGAATTGAACTCTTATCTGGTATTTAGTTCTAGGTTTCTATTTGATATTCCCCACCGTCCTTTACAGGCAATACCTTGGAAAAAATCAAGTATTTATATTCTTCTTTCTATAGAAAATAGTTTGGAATATAAGAAAACTTCGAAAAAATTGAGAAAATGTTTCTCAGTTACTGACATAACGAAGAAATATAAAAATACAATATATACTTAAGTATGTTATATTTGTATATGATATACTAGGAATATTAGGGTGAGTAAAAATTCGAATTTATTTTTTGCTTGGTTCTTTGAAATATTTTTTTTTGGGCACCTCTTACTCATTTTCTTTAAAACGAGATATGAATTTTTCTATCTGGTGATAAGCAAATAGTAGAAAACTGCAAGGCGAAGGACATTTTCTCTACTATTAAGATCTCATATTTGGAGAGATTTTTGTACAGGTATGTTTCAAAGCATCAATCGAAAAAAGAAAAAAATATTGGACCAACCCTAATATACAATATGTGAGATCTTCTTGGTTACCTACGCCATTTTTCAGGTACAAAATCATGTCTATGCGCCAATTACAACACAGGCAATCAATCCAATTTCAATCGATACTTCGTTAAGTGTTCCCCTCCATTCTGCAATGTGCACCGGAAGCAAAATGATACATTACACATTAGCAAATATTTAATGCGCACAAGTAGTATTATCTATGATTTCCTTTCCCACCTACTGTACGCATTTGCTATCTATTTTCTCAGTTTTTGTTGTGAAACGGGTGTGCTCGCAGAGGTGACAAAAGGAGCGTTGTGAAATCGAGGAAGTGCAACACAATTTGCTGATTACAGTTTCTTTGAATGTGCTGTGACACAAACAAGCGATTATTTTTTTAACAAGAATTTAATTTTGCTTGTGTTGAACATAATGTTTGTATGTGTAAGGGTAAAAAATAACCTACAAAGGAATCATAAAATAATAGATAATGGGATAAAACTCGTCTTCACTCGAAAATACCCACGGCATAATGTTTACGGGGCGTAACAAATTACGGTAAAAAGAGGATGCGCAGGTGCATTGATGTGATTTTTTCGCTACATTGAAGAAAGTGTGCAGAAGGATGCAGGAAGAATAGAGTTTTGTGCAACTTGTTGTAGTAAAGTGGTATAAAAATAGAAATAAGGAAGGAAAAAGGGCTTAAGTAAGAATTATGAAATACTCAATTAGATGAAAACTATTTTGTAAATAATGCAAAATGTTTAAATTACTGCATTATTGAAAGCACAGCCGTGGTCGAAATAATACTGACCTCTTTACTAGCTTCAAACTTAAAATTTCGCCCTGACACTACTTACAATATTTCGTCGCCTAAAATACAAAACAACATATTATCAAAAAAACCGAAACTGATTTTTTTATTGCGTACGATTTACTATATCATATTAGATATATGTGGTATAAAATGTTCGGCTCCAGCTGTCAGATATAACCAATATATAACCAATTCATAACCAATTCGTAATCAATTCATAACCAATTCATAACCAATATATAACCAATTCATAACCAGTTCATAACCAATTCATAAACATTTCATAACCAAAACTCAAATTCTTTTCAATATTAGTAATTTCTCTTACATCTTTTTTCCTTGGTCTGTAAACTTATGAAAAATATGACGTTATATTATTTTGCATTTTAGGTGCGATATGTACATAAGTAGCTTTTGTCAATTCACTTGTATATACATATATTTGCTTATATAATATTTACAAACCCATACAAAGCCGTTAAAATTACCACACATTAATTCTCTATTTTAAATATTTATATTGTTCGTCCGTTGCATGCAACAGACATTTTTTTGTAATTTCTTGTAATTTAAAATAATAATTTTACGTCAATAGCATGCAATTTTACTCAAATTAGCACAGTTATGTGATTGTGATTTTATTGAAAAATTTTTATTATAAAAGCCTCGAACTTCAATTTTGAAAATCAGTATATTTTATAGAAATTGTACAAATGTGGCATAAAGTGAAACGGATTGTGATCATCTTTCTTGCAGTAAATTGTGCGTCAGCCGAGGATACTGAGGCTGAGAAGCTATTTCGGGAACTGGAAGTTGTGCCTGATATATTGGATGAACCACCAAAGGAATTATTGAAGGTAAATTCTTCGAAAAAGTTCAATTAAAATAAAATATCTAATAAAATTATAATAAGTTTGAATATTTTTAAGAAGTTTTATCCAAATAATTTATTAACAAGCGAAGCGAACAATCCATATCAGTAGATTTACAATATAGACTCGTATAAGACCGAACGATCAGTCAGGGACCAACCTAATACTCTGCCTTTAAAACTTTATAAATGACTGACTGAAGTGGACAGTATCTATTTCCTCTGAGAGCTAATATTTCATGGGATGGACAATTAACTGTCCCCTTACTTAACATACACAATATTTTCTCGATGACCTAACATCATGTCTCATTTCTCAACGAAGCTTTCTGAATTTGTACTTCTAGTGATGGCATATGGCTTGATTAAAGTACCGATCTGATCGCTCGTAGATGAGGATCAGTTCAGATCAGATTGTATTTCCACCGGCTTCATCTGTATGAAAATTTCAAGTTGTTTAGAAATTCTCTAAGGGTTAAAGAACCTTGTTCTCCGACATATGAACGATATTATTTTTAATGTAATCCTGTATATGCATACATATTGTGTATAAATTTTCTTTTATTTCGTCAGATTGAGTACGATGGCGGCTTAGTTGTTGGCAGAGGTGAGGAATTCACGCCAACGCAAACTAAAGACGAACCGAAAGTCGATTGGACTGCTGAACCAGATGCGTTTTACACAATTATAATGACCAATCCGGACATACCGACGCGACAGAACCCAGCGACGCGCGAATGGCTACACTGGTTGGTGGTTAACATACCGGGCACAGATTTGGCTAAAGGTTACGTGCTAGACCCCTACATCGGACCATTGAATCCAAAGGAAAGTGGTTTGGTGCGCAACGTTTTTGTGGTCTTCAAGCAACTCGGCAAGCAAGAATTCGATGAGCCCATACTCAATAATACGAATGTGGCTGGCCATGAGAGATTCTCTTCTAAGGGTTTTGCTAAAAAATATGATATGGAACTGGTGGCTGGCAATATATTTACGTCACGTTGGGACGAATATGTTACGCTACTGCATAAGCAATTCGGTATTATTAAGTAAAAAGTACGAGGAGGAATTCTTACTACATATGGTGCATGCATACATAAATATTGATAAATATATATAAAACCATGTACCTTATCTAATGTCTAGAAAATTTTCAAATTGGATTTGTAATTTTAGCACGGCGTCTGAAGGACCCAACATATCTATTTGTTCATTCTGAAAATCTGTTACATTCTGCTATAATGTCACAATATCTGTCATAAATTCAATAAACTTAAATTCTTTGATTTATTGCTATTTCCGAAACAATGATATAATATGTATTTCATTTAAATGTTATTTGGAAACACTGGGTGTCTCTGTAAGTAGTAAAAAAATTGTTTGTTTTCATCTGAATCATCCTGCAGAAAACAATATTTACAATGTTCACGAAATAATAGGAAAGCATGAAAAACTGTAAGCTTGCGCCGAAAATATTTCAAAAACACAAAAAATAAATAATGTTCTCTTTACTACACACATATTGTTTTTACCCAGCGAAAATTAACAACAAAACAATCCAAGGAATAGAAATTCCTCTCTTACGGTATCAGCTACTCATGAGTGGTGACATTGCATTGTTGTCTTTTGCATTTGCATGTACCGCAACCGAAAAATTATGCGTATGTTGAGAAAAGCAATTGGAACGAACAAGTGTTGTTGCGCTTGTTTAGAATAAAGTAAATAACAAATTATGGATTTTCAATCGCTGCTTAGTGGCACTCGCTAAATTTATGAGCGCCTAGTGATTCGATATGTTCATTGATTGATGTTTAAGGAATTTTTAATACATTTTTTCTAATCCGATCGATCTTCAAGGACGCAGAAAATATTTTTCTTTTCATTTGTAGGGCTATAATTTTGGCTTACATTCACCAGGCGAACATAAAACAAAATATAAATATTTGATATTTAAGTATTGTTTTTGTTAATTTATTTTTCCTTTTACTCAAATGCTTCTAAACTTTAAAGTTTTGTTAGTGCTGCGCTGTAAAATGCCAATTAGGAAAGAGCTTAGGGCCGCTTGGTTACTGAAACATAGAATTGTTGTTATGTGAAAATATTTAAAAAGTAAAGCCATTCAATTATTGCCACCTACAGCCTGACTTTGTGTGCCTGGTTATTTGACGATGTCCGTAATATATGTATATATTTAAAATAAATAAGCACAGCAAATATTCTAATACACAAACAGGAAGATCCAACACACCTTAGTATTTAGAACAATGATCGCATAAAAAATTTCATATATGGGAAATGTACGAGAGTAATTAATTCTTGCGATCGAGTCTCGTATAAGCAATTATAATATGATATGTGCACCTGGATGCCTAGCGATTTCATTTATGAAAAAATCTGTCACGAATAATACAAAAAATATATATTTTACTTACCTTTCGCGCATCAGGCGCACATAAAAATTGAATGATAACTCCAATCACTTGTTTTGTTTTTCCTCATTTTTCCTCCTAAATCAAACAGTGCAAAAGCAACTACAATTCTACTGTCATGCTTTGGGAAATGGAACAAAGCATTGTTCTTGGAATTCCAGGAGAAGTAAACAAAGCAAAAGGCGCATGATTTTGTTGCTTTTGTGATTGCGAAATATTTACCATAACAGAGCTTATAGAGATCATGTGTTTTTATAAGGGTGTTATCACATTAAAATTTTTGCGCTGCTAATGTGACTGAAGTTAATTTATATGGCTATTGCAAATTGTGTTTTTAATTAATACAATATTGAAAATTAACTTACCTTAAGATATGATAATTAAATACTTAATTTATATTATTATTGAAGGAATTTTATTACTTAATTTTTTAATTTGTTATATATAATATTATTTCAATTGTTTTAACTAAGGATTATTCTAGAAACATAAAAATTTTATATATGCATATATTAACCATTTTATTGGGAAGGCAATAGGCCTATTGATGGCCACGTCCTCGTGTGTCAACCACTAGTTTCAACCACCAGTTTGTAATTGTCTCAACCGTTTGAAACAAATGTAATGGAAACTGAAATAAACCATGATAAATAATTTTTGAAAACAAAAAAAACATAGTAAGGTGAAATCCATCGAAAATGAAAAATAATATAATCAAATTTAAAGGAAAAAATCTTACAGGCGAGCTATGGTCGGGAGAAGGAACAGGAGAAGCTTGGTTGAATTTGTAAGGGCTAAAAAGGGTTTTTTCTCGATTTTCGGTAAAAATGTAGTTTTATATTAAAAAAGTTATAGGGTAATGATGTAGGTAATACTGTGTTCATAATTGTTGTTTCAATATTTTTAACAAAACCCCAAATTTATGTGGAAATTTCAAATAACCAATTTTTGGGGTTTTTTCTTTTTATCTTTTTTTCTTTAGTATTAACTTACCTTAAATGCAAAAAGACAATTTAGTAGAAACAGCTGGATCTCTCTGAATTCTGTTGAATCTTTATTTTCGACGACAATTACGTATGGGTCTTTCCAAAAATTTACTTATTGTTTTAATGTAATACCCATTTTCAAATATTTTCTAATCTAAAAAAGCGTATATTTGTAAAAAGAGCTCCACGAAGCTTACATATTTTCGAATATTGGGTCACCTTAGTGGTAATCTACTGTTGTCCTCTTTCAGCAAGCAAAAAATAAAACTGTTGATGAGAATGATATTACCTAGACAATAAGATTGAATTGTATTATGATATATTTACACTGTGAATAAAATATTGTATTGTATATAAAAATGATTTTAAGATATCAAGGACTTGTGACTTACCAATGATACATTATAAGGTGGTCATTGGTTATTGGTTGGCATCAAATTCACTTACAATCGGCTACCATTCTAATGCCAAAATACTTTAATATTTATAAAATAAAGTAAAAGCTTCCGCCGTTTACTGATTCGATTTGACTTCTGCCGCTAAGTCCTACGCTTCGTCATCCCATTAGTCTCAGTCAACTCTACCTCTACCTCAAGCCTAAAAATAAAATGACGAAAATATGTGACGAGTTTTAAATGAAATTGCATTTTGATTATGGTATTTAAATAATCTAACAATAGAGATGCGAATGCACACGCATTACTACCCACTTTAAAGAATCACTTTAGCGAAGTATAACAATAACTGCAAAACTTTGAATTGGCATTAATTTCCAAGCCAATTTTTACAACAAATATTTTGATTGCAAGTTGCATGCCGCTAATCGGCACGAATGCACTGCAAATATAGATCAAAGGTTTTATAATTCTTTCAAATTAGCGCAATTATTCACAGGCCTTTATTGAAACCCCGTATAAATGCCGAGTTTGTGGATGATTGCTCAGTTAGTATGCTGTGTTAAGGGTTTGGAAAATGTGGCAACGCATTTTGTGTTTCTTTCTGGCGGCACGTTGTGCAGTCGCTGTGGACAGTGATGTAGAGAAGCTTTTCCGCGATATGGAGGTAGTGTCTGATATACTGGATGAACCGCCCAAGGAGATGCTGAAGGTTGGTTTAATAGAATCAAGATATAACACTATAACGATCAGACGAAGCAAAAGAAGGAAATCACATTATCAACACATTTTTTTAACTTCAAAACATTTTTTTTTATATAATTTTCAGATTGAATATAATGACGGCTTAGAGGTTGGCAACGGCGAGGAGTTCACACCCACTCAAACTAAAGACGAACCCAAGCTATATTGGACATCCGAGCCGGATGCATACTACACAGTTATCATGGTTAATCCGGATATACCAACGCGCCAGAATCCGCTGCTGCGCGAATGGCTACACTGGTTGGTTGTCAATGTACCGGGTGTCGATATCGCCAAGGGTGATATCATAGATCCCTACATTGGACCGATGGCACCTAAAATGAGTGGCGTACTGCGTTACGTGTTTCTTATTTACAAGCAACCTGGTAAACAAGTGTTCGATGAAGCCAAGATTACCAACACTGATGTTACTGGACATGAGAAGTTCTCTTCCATGGGCTTTGCTGGGAAATATAATATGGAATTGGTGGCTGGTAACTTGTTTCAAGCGCGATGGGATGAACTTGTGCCCAGTTTGCATAAACAATTTGGTATAAGTTTATAAAAGTGAAAGGACAAGAAAAATATTTGTTAAAGAAGTCTGTATTATGCAGCAGATTCTTACGTTGAAGTAATTGAGTTTTTAAAGGATTTTATTGAAGGTGGGGTAGAAACAGTATTTTAGGAAACGGTAAAAAAATTATATTTTAGTAAGGTTTTTGTAAATTTTTGAAGCTGGTACTTAGTTTGTTTGGGAATTAGCTGGAATATGAGGAAAGCATACATAAGTTTGATAGAGAAAAGTTCCTAATCATTGTTTGCTATATCATATATATATATATATACTGTACGTTTTTTAATTTGTAGTTGTATTTTTATTTAATAAATGCTTAGCCATTTGACGAACATTCCAAAAACATACGCTTGACTCAATTTTGTGAAATCCAGTGCTGTAGGCCTTTGTGCTCTTCATCGATTCCCATTTTAAGATTAGCCCAAAATTATTTGAATATTTCATAAAATAAATGGAATTCCTTTGAAAAGTCTATAAATTAGTTTCAGCCTCTATTCCATATCTAGATGAAAGGCGAATAATAAATGATAATCGCTGTGTAACCACTATTTTTAATTATGTTCTCAATTAGAGGACGCTGAAATCAATTTAGAGAGATCCCTCCAAACTCTAACGCATGAATTAGGCCTTTAGTTGTAGTTTCCAGTAAACGGAACTACTTCGGTATATATTGCCCAACTATGAAGGTGGGTTTCCTGTAAAAATGTCTGTTTATTGCCATAGAGTTTTTTCAGACTAACGCAATGAATAAAGTATATTTGGCAAGTTTTTAAAATTTGAACGGTCGAGAGAGTCCGGATAGGATAGAACCAATTTTATATATTATATACGTAAGTATTTAGAGTTTTTTGTATTTAGATATATAAGTATTATTGATTATTGATACCAAAAGGAGTGCATATATTGCTTTACTTTTTGAACGAAATTTTTTTTGGACATTTTTTAGTCCCTCCATGGCCTGCGGAAGTTGCCATCATTCTCAGAGAGCTTGGGTGAAAGAAGATTTACTGCTCTGGAGTGCACTTATTCGGAAAAGTGACCATTCACTCATGGATTCGCCAAACCGAGCGGCGATTCTATCCTTAAACTCATTATACAAAGGGTGTTGTGGGTAGGAAGAAGTCGTTGGAGAAGAGGAACAGTGAATTTCGCTATCAACAGGATCGAAAATCTTTGTAATAAGACTTGGGATGGGTGCAGGCCACAGAAGAATCACAGGCTTCAGACTGTAAAGCTGATTGCAGTGTCTTCCAGGAAAGGCCATTAACTAGTTGAACTGCTGTTCGGTAGAATGGGAGCAAGTCGAAGTGATCCCGTTTTTTCTTGTGTTTTACTACTAGATAGCTGAGCTTTGGAAGCTGCTAGGCCAGCGCTGTGTCACCATAATTACTGTCTGAAAGACTTTTGGTCCAAGACCGATCGCACGGGATCTAGTGATTTCTTTGGTTAAGTTAGGCTAGTCCTTATCTTAGTTTTGGGACTTTTAAGATGCTCACCTGCATCTCTATAAAGTCAGAAATAACACAAATCACTAGAGCAACGAGGTGAGTCGATTTAGTCACTTCCGTGGCCAACTCTGCTTTAGCTCGTTTGATATTTGTATATACGCAAATAGCTCATGGGAAATTTTCAAGGTATCGTTTACATATCTTCCTTTCAAGTCGTCAGACTTACTGCTTATTTGTCGAAAGTGTCTATACGAAAGCACTATAGCATAAAGCCCATAAAAGCGATCGTTCGAAAGAATCAGGTCCTTGCATATACTTTTGTTAGAATTCCCATCGAGAAAAAATTGAATTTGTGGACTAATTTGTCGTATCTTACTATCTAAGTGAATTTCCTCAATTTTCCCAAAAAATTGCTTAGATCAGACCAAAATAGTTATATGTAACTGTGAAGCCAACTGATCGTTCGTAGCGCAATAGTTTCGTAATTGGAATTTTAATATGTTTTTAAAGTAAGGTTCTATCCGTATATACGAGTTTGCCTTATAGAGATTTTGTCTAGAAATCGAATATATTATGATAGTTCGCACACACACAAGAAGATATATTTCTACCTATCTATGCTATAAGATATGCACCTGTGAAGAAAATTGACGCCTCAGTGCAACTTAACGTTTTCTCTTTAAAATAAATTTTCAAATCGTTTGTCGTTGAAAAGTTAATTTATTTCATTTTTTATTGAAATAATCAGTTATTAAATGTTGCACCTTTATTGAAGTTAAATTTTTATACGCAACTTCTTCTTTGTGGCGCTTCCCTTAATCTAACCGCAGCTTAACTAAATAACCCTCCTCATATATATTCCAACCCGCATATCTGTAACCATTAAGACCACCTCGAACAAATTGCAAAATGTTTACAGTGAGAATTTCACTTCAATTGACCTTTGCAACTGTCATTAAAAATAACATCATTTCAGAGAAAATAAAAAAGTACAGTCAGCCAGGTCTGCTGGTGGTGGCCTCAATATGCCAAACGTATCCTTGCACCTTGCCGCAAACACTTGCTCGTGCAAAGCACCTTTGGCGAACACAGGCGCATAGCGATGCATGCCACACTTGCTGCAAACTTACATTTACGTGTGCAACAAAGTGGTGGCTACACATTAGTATTGTAAATTGTAATTCTCTTATGAAAACAGAACAATTAATACTTTGCAACAAATGTTGTGCCGCTAAAGTTATGCATTGTTGTTGCATTCGTTGAACGAGTAAATTTGGTGTGGCACAAGCACGTTGCGGTGGCATGCGGGCTCATTAAAAACTGTGGCACGCTTAATGTACCTGTTCGGGAGCAAACCGCTCGCGCCCGCATGGAATATCTAATGCGCTTTTCGTGCGGCAAGAGAAGGGGCAGCCAATATTTAGTTACAACGAGAAAAAATTAAAAAAAAAAAAAATCTTGTGAAAATAAACAGCAACTTGTGCACGTTCAGGTGACAGACGACACCACGTACAACAACAATTGGTGCAACACAAATTATTATAGGAAAAAAACAAGTGCGAACGGTGGTATGACCACACGAATTTCGGCGCAAAGCCGACGGCTGTTGCACTGCCACGCTTAGTATGCACCACTGCACACCGCGCGGGGCAAGTGTGTTTGCCGCCACCACCACCATCAGCAACAAACACCACCTTCAACAAGCAGCCGCTTACCTGTCTAGGCACGCTCGCAGGGCACGTTCCGGCTGGACTCGCTTTGAAGTGTCCTCCCGACAGCGCTGCACGGAAATGCGCCGGACAGTGGCAGCGGCGTTGGCAGGCGACAGTCGCGCGCCAACGCACACTCAAACCCACTTACATCTTCAAATGCAAATACGCTTGCGTAACGACACATCAAAGTTGAAGCCAACAACAAGAATTGAAGGCGACACTTAGTTTTTCCTGCAAATGCCGCCTGCCTTATGACAAAAAATAAGGAAAAAACAAGCAAGAAGACACTCTTCAAAAGGTAAGCTAAGCGCCTGTCCGTCGTCCACACATTCGCCCTCTGCCATGTCACATGCCATCACTCTCCGCTATGTTGCTTGTAATTTGAATAATTATGCTCACAAAGTGTTCGTGTCGGTCGCTGGTCGCCGGTCAAATGCCTAGTTTTCCTCCTACCATCTAGAATAACACAAACAGAGTTCATCGCAATTCGAGTAATGAACACATTGCATAATATATCCTGCCCGCAGGACATGTGTGTGCATTACCACCGTTTGTTGCATGTACTCGCGCTGGTTGTTGCAAGCAGGTGGGCTGCAGCTCAGCTATTTATGCATAATTTTTTATGCGTTCACTGGAGTGAAACAAGTGTTTGGGTCAGTATCGTTTTCATGTTTTCTTTGCCTGACCGGTCGGTTACTTGGTTGCCGTGTCCAGTATGGGTATTTGTGGCATATGCATAGCGCATTCGTTTCGTAGTTGGAAATTTAAATTTCAGGACGTTAGATAGTCAAGCCCTGTGAGCACAGCTGTCGTATATGGGCTGAATTATTTCAAATTAATTACAATACAAATTTACACATAAATATTTATCTTTTGAAAGTCCTATTATCCTGAATTTTAATTTTGAAATTCTACTTTATTTTTTTTTTTTATTTATTGGGAGTATACGAGTAAAAAATTAAAAATGAAGCGTTATAACTTTTTAAAAACCATAAAATAAGGCAAAGTTTTACCTTATTGGAGTTTTGTCTATATAGGAATATATTAAATTTTGTATTGACTCAAAGGATGAAGAGGAGGAAAGGACATGTCAGCAACCGAAGCCGAGCCCAGTATTTGATAGATTTTCTCAGTGTCCACCGTTATTCGATCTTTCTTCTGCGTTAGCCTTTCTATGAAAACGGTTCGCCTTTACAATTCATTAATTAATTTAATTTGAACTAGGGAGTAGCCGGAAAGTGAGACTAGTTCACTCGAAAAATCGTATCTTCTGACGACTATTTCACGATTTGCTCTATGTCAAGTACCAAAAAGACAACGAATGGAGATCTGAAACCTCTATGGTTATGCTGGAGCCAATGTAGACTCTGAGAGAGTGACAGTGATCCGGAGCCATCTAAGCCCAAATTGACAAATGATTTTCAGTAAATGATGTGCCCTAACAAGAAGAAACAGAACTTCACTAGACACCCTTACGTTTTATTAGATCATGTCATTGTTTTGCGAATAATTAGTGTACAATTAATGTTCTTGAGGCAAAATAACGAGCAAATCGCTCTATGAAAACTACCATTGTCCCAAGTTATTGTCGCTAATTTCATCTTTCTTACTTTTTATTGGGTTCTCTTGAGGTCTGCGCGGGATGAAGATACGGCAGTTGCAAAAGCAATTTCAAATCAGTGCATACAAATTTTTCCAACGTTTTTATTAATTCCTGGCATTGATTGATGTTTGTTTTACCTTCTTTCTTTTTCTCCTTCAATATTTCTGTTTATGGCAATTTTTATCCAATGATTTTTCCTTCTTTGGACACCCTATACAAATTATTTTGTGAACGTTCCAAAGTATACTACTTGTAACCATATTCGCCATAAGGTATTTTTCGGTTCGGTTCATTGCGTGTCGTTCACTCGGATGATAGACGACTTGACTTCAAAGTTAAATAATGGTCAAGAATGGAATAATTTTTACAAACGTCGACGCGAAAATTCGGCTGAAAATACTACTTAAATCTTACTTGGACGGCTCTCATCTCACCGTTGTTTGGCTAAGATTTGAGTCCCTCAAAGTACTTTATCTCACGAATCATTCGTTCAATAGAATTTGCCCGCGGTAAGGTATGTCTGTCGTAAGAGGCGACTAAAATCTTATATGCCCGATGTCTGTTGGCTTGCCTCAAAATATCAGCATAGTCTCGTTAGAAATAGTGCTATAATACTCAGCTTAAAGTAATATAATAGACCTTGAATGAGTTTTCTTCTAACGAAAAGAGATTTGAAGTTCAAGCGACAAATGTCACCAGCTATTGAGGTTGATGGGTGCTGAACTGGTAGTTGCAAAAGCTACAAGGTCTGACCCGAGACTTGAATCTGTTACCACGGGGAGCAGTTAGCCCTTAGAGTTCAATCCAATCTGCTCATTGGGTTTGGCTCTTTGGACAGATTCGTGATGGCTGAGGTTTAAATCTAAAAGCAGTTAGAATTGAAAATTCAGTTCAGTGTAGAGTCGCACTGCGGCCGAATGCCGAAGCCACAGCCCGGTAGAGGTTTTACTTCAGCCTCGAACCCGAGCAAGGTGGAAAAGGTGACCTTCCAGCTGGCCAATTGAAAATAATATTAATAAAAGGCTTGTATTTTTTGGGGCGCTGATCAACGCATTACTTGGATCAACAAAGTTTAAATTAGTTCAATTACAACACAAATGGAATGAATTACGACTACTTCCGATACAGATAATACTAATATTTCATTATGACTGGCAATTAGCTCAACTATTTTGTGATAATGCCCTAAATTGGACATGCAATGAGGACACCTCCGGAATATCTAGGTTAGGTTCAGGTAGGTTAAAAGATCGATGTTATAAATGGGTTGTCACTTAGGTACGAGTAAACTCCGGTTAAATTATTTGAGCTAAAGTTTATGAATCTCCTGAGATGATGAACTCGAAAAAATCCTTTTTGTTATTAGAAAATTAGTCTGTATTGATAGCCTACAAATAAAGTCTCCTAAATATAATCTCTGATATGCTCTTTCTTTAAAAATATTAACTCAAAACTTTACCTAAGTGTAGCTTAAAGAACAAACAGAAAAAAATGTGTAGCAGACATATGCTCGTTGTTCGTTGAGCGCTATTCAATTTTGCCCCCCAGCAATAGTTCAATGAACTTCCTGCCAGGATATTGTACGAGTTGTACAAGTAGAGCACAAGTGCGAGTAAACGCTCAAAAAAAGAAAATAAAAAAGAACACAGGCGTATTTAAAGAAATCACTGCACAGCGGCAAAGTGGAATGGAAACAGGTGTGTCCTTTGAACGTGAAATAGTGCAACGAATTTTTACGAGTCTGCGTCGTTTTTCCTTCCATATTTCTCTGCAGGAGCGAGCACTTGTTCGACACAAAGGCGGCTTAGAGGCAGTGCTGATGGTGTCACACCCACACAAATACGTGCGAATGCTTACAAGTAGAGCGAGTGTTGGATGTTTTAAATGCTCACAAAAAATCCGGGCACATCTGTAGGAATTGAGGTCAACGTTTTTGGCATTTCAAAAGCAAAGCGTTGGAGCTATTGAATTTATGGGTTTAGTTAGAGGACTCTTTATATGCTTGTAGACCTACATATGCTCGATTTTAGTTCATTCTGTATATGGTTTTGTAAGCAGCAGTTGTCGAAACAGTTTCTTGGCTCCAAGGCACAGTGGGGCTTTTATTTAATAATTGTCAAGAAAAATATATATTTTTTTCCCCTTAAAAGCGCATTTGAATATTTAGTAAAAAATTCAGATGAGCGAACATTACAACTTTTTTATTACGATTCTGACTCAAACAAGCCCTAAACGGTCTAAATCGCCCCCTACATAATTAGAACTGTCCGTTAGATAAAATGAGAGTTTCACTTTTGTACTCTATACGTCGTTTTCTTCGTATCCACAACATCATCAAGAGAATTTTCAGGTTAAAGAAATGCCAAACTAACATATCAGTTGTCACTTTATTTGTTAGAATTGTCAATTGGGCCTTAAGGGAAGCATAGAAACTTTAACGGCAATATCTCTTAGCGCTATTGGGCAATTAACCAGTTACTTAACCGATAGTTATCTTTCAACTCCGTAAACTTTGCTTTTTGTTGACTAGACATAGTGCTTAAAAGAAATTCTCTGGATCACCTTTGGTTTAATATGGTTTGTGAGACTTGTTTAGTCTAAATTCATAGCAGTTCTATCAATATTTGGTTTTAATATTTCAAGTTGGGTAACAAACTAGTTTAATAAGCTCAGTTTATCGTGATAACTTAAGGTTCAGAATATTCTATAGGTTATAGGAAAAATAAATTCAATTTTGAAAATCTTCGCTTTTTTCATCATAAAGGACGCGTTCACAGTTTTTTCAAGAATACACCACTGTGCAATGCTCACATTGCAATAAATCCAAGCGAAGTGGTTCCATTCATGAATGAGTTCTACTTTAAAATTTGAATTGCATTTAAATGCGACGCGGTGCGCAATGTTGTTGTGATTTCTACGCTTAAGCAGTGACGCATGCTTTTATGTTGTATTATTTTGGTAGTGTGTAGTGTACTTATTGGAAGGAAAGGTGTTTTTCTTTGCATTTCAAAAGCGTGCACGCGCGCATTGAGGAATTACTTAAAGGAATTTCCGGTGTTGCATTTGAAATGAATGAAGTGCTTACATTTTTGCTCCGAGTTTCGTATGCATGCGCACCGGTTTCGGCAGGCGACGAGTTCAGTGACTGGCTGGCGGCAATGGCGCGCATGCGGAGGAAGCATATGTCGCCTTTGTTGGCTTTGAGGACAACAAGAACAGCCGCACTTTAGCCGCACCATTGCGAGTACGCGCGGTGATTTGTTCCGTTCCGAGTGCGAACATTATCGCAGCCGAATCTCGATATTCGATGGCGACTTCAAAGGCGGCCGACGCGCGGTAGTAGCATTCGATTTTATCGGTGCAACGAAAATAGCATAAATTAACGGCAAGCAGAATGGAAATCAATTGAGTGCCCGAATAGTCGTGATTTTATCGGCACATTACGGTTAAATGCTTGTTACTGTAGTTAGCGCTGTCGGCGCGCTATGCGGAGCGGCGGTAGTGGCGGCGGCGACGTAGCAGGCAGCCATCGGTGATTGGCATTTAATTGATGTGTCCCGCGTGCGCTATTAATGACTGTCGGTGGCAGACGACGCGCGCCTCATATTGGATAACAAAACTAGTATGAGTAGACTTATAGAAAGGTAATTGTTAAAAAAACGGTGTGTGTGTATAAGTCGCATATGTCTACAGTGACAGGCGGCGCGTGCTTTTCTAATATTAATATCAATTTTTAGTATGCTAGCGTATCCGTTGCAATTGAAAATTTTTTAATAATTAATATTGAAAATTCTTACCCTCCAAATTTAACAAATACAAAAAAAAAATAAAAAAGAATAATTTAAATGCCATGCGCCACCACTTCTAAGCACTTTTATGCACTTTCCTCACCCAAAACACGAACGCACGAAGCGCGCATGTGCAACAGTCCGTTACAAGTCCTCATTTAACAACGAAAAACAACAAGGACCTGCATGGCTATGCACTTGTGCCATACTTGTGTCAGCTTGCAACAGGCAACATGATGGTAATAAAAGACATGTGTGCTGCGACAAGGATAATGCCATCACACATGCCTCGTGTCATCAACCCGCTGGTGTATTTGTAAAATACTTATGCAATATGACACAAAAACGTATAAAAATAACTGACAGTATAATTCGCCCCGCACCGCGCAGCACTCAACCGTAAATAGTAGAAGCGTTGTTACAGTTCGGTACCTTGTATAATATATAAATATTCTTAACAATGAAGAGATCGACTAATTTCAATAAAAAGCTTCGGACGGAAGGTAATCTATTTATATTATACAAACATCTATATTAGCTATATGCTTAGACTCTGGAAGAGAAGATCCGATATTAATGAGCAGAAACCTACTAAGAGGCATGGATACTTTCTTATTAGATGGCTTATAAAAATAAATTTTGACAGAAGAGACTAACCTTTCACCTTTGAAATACGTACGTTTTCCAAAAAAGACTATTTGCCAGAGCCAGGAAATACTCAGAGTTTCCTTTGTCGTACGAAAGCACTAACGATTCGAACGAACATATGAATTTATCGTACAACTCAAGAACAGTTTCCGAAACAGAGTCTTTTACAGTCACAGCAAATAACTAAATATTCTATTTCTGATTAACTTTAATTTGCGCATTAAAGAAGAAGATACAACTCGCAAATCGAATTTAAAAAATAGGTAATATTTCACATAATCGCTAAAAACTATAAATAGTGATCAAATTGAAAGGAGAATTTTTGTCCATTTCAGCTTCTTTAAAGTAATCCCCTCCGGTTGCAATACACTTAATCCAATAAATTTTTCAGTTCTATTCAACATAGAACCTGGAAAAACCTTCGCCGTGATGGCCATCAGAGCCTTCTTCGATTCAGCTTTTATATTCTCAATTGAGTCAAAATGGTGTCCTCGGAGTGGTCTTTTGAGCTTGCTAAACAGCCAGAAGTTACACGAAAGTAAGTCAGGCGAATGCGGTGGAAGCAGCACGGTAGGCATGAGCTCAGTTGTTAAACTGTTAAAGTTTTTTTCTGCAGAGCAAATAAGTATAACGCTATATTTCGTAAAATAGTTTCAGAAGTAATTTTCAAGAACTGAGGTATTCTCAAAACTGGAAACTAACTTAGAATTGCGCGATTAACTTAGGCTATATAATATGGAAGTACCATGACCATTTTTAAAGTAGAGCAAATTCTTGTGCTTTTCAGGCACTGATCGACAACACGCTCATATGCTCACTGCGAGATCTTTTTGGCTTCGAATAGAACCCAGAGAATTTTGAAAGGTTTAAGTTGTGAAAGATGTATTAAAGAGAGTGAGGTGAAAACACTTTTTCCCCTGTTGTCTAGCTTTTGCAAGACTGAAGATGAAATATTTCGATAGTCTTACTCTCGGCGAACCAGGAGACAAAGCAGAAACTGTTAGCGGTCTCAACAAATCTGTGATAGGCTCAAAACGCTTTGTCGATTTATAAATGGGCTATAATCTATTATTTAGGAGGTTTAGATAACAAAACGGACCGGTGTTCTAAGCTGTTCTAATGAGATCCCTGCCAGGATCGTACTCTTAACTTAATCCAATCGATTTTATATTTGGTCTACTTTATCCACATTTTTGTTTCGTGTATTATAACGGCATTGGTGATCCTCTCTCTTCGGTGAGAGTTACCTTTTCATTGTTCTAAAACGCTATTTAATTTGGTTTGTAACCGAAGGGTTCTTCATAAAGGGAATGTTGTACTAAGAACTTTGTATTTTATTATAGATTTTTTTTTTGTATATTGTTTTCAAAAATGTCTAATTTTCAAAATGTTTAAGATGTTTCAGGCAAACAGCTTCTCGTGTGAGTTCATGCTCTAAGTTATATTATAGAAAAGTATACCTTTTTAAATGGTTTCTTGTTATACATATGCCTTAGTCACATATTTTCTATTTATTCGTTCGAATATACAATCTCCTAAGGAAAAGCACTTACTCGATTATTTGAGAAAAAGGTATTGCAGTTTACAAGTCTAATGGTCTGAGGCCTCGAATTAGGGTTATTTACCTTACCCGCAGAATCCCTTATCAAAGATTTTTAGTTGTCTTGATTAGTAAGAGTTGAGGTGTCAAAACTTTCAACAACAAACCGTTGTTTAGATGGACTTAAAAACGGTGCTTCTTTTAAAGAAAAGCATTACTGATTTTTGAAGTGAGTATTACAGTTTATGGACTACCTGGTGTGATGCTGTACTACAAAATGCGATAATTGGTAATAAAAAACTACGGTGTCAAATGTTTTAAAACTTTAAGGATATATTGCAATGATCAGTGGTCGAAGAAAAATCAAAAATTTAAAAAATGGTGGCGTTTAAAAAAATTAAATTTTAAACAAAATTTTGGTCGTTTTCAATTGCTAAAAATCGATTTTTGATCAGATCTAAACGCTGTTGGGCCATTGTAAGGAGAACTTAATATATTCAAAGATTTTATAGTGATTGGCTTCCAAGAAATCAGTTAACTAATTTTCAAAAAAGGGTTTCGAGGAAAATACGTTTAAGAATAAAGTGATGGAGGAGCTGTTTGAACTGAGTAGTTACATTTTCGAAGGTCGTAACTCTAAAACTATTTTAGATATCGATTAAAAATTTCAGTATATTAATTGCAAAGGTATAATTATCAAAAAATGTAAGAAAATATATACATATATTTTTTTTAATTCAAAATAGGTGTGCTCCTTAAGCAACTAAAGTAATTAAAGGTGCTTTACGAACTCAAACGCCCATTTCAACATAATGCACAAGGTGTATCAACATATAAATAAACTCATATTAAATGCTTTTGCAGTCAGCTGCCAAAAACTCGTGCCCAATATTCGTCAGCGGCACTTCAACACCAAAGTGCAATACCAGACACAAGTGGCAGATGTCTTGGGTACGCCAACCACCAAAGCCTTCACCGACTCATCGGCTAACAAGTATCAGCAAGGAGTAGCGTATAGACAGCGGAGGGAAGCGACAGTGTAAAACTATTTGGAATTTGAACACAAAAAAAATTCAAAACAAAGGAAAGCGCTGAAATTGCCTGCATATAATATATAGGAGTACATACTTATGTATGTACTTAGAAATGTAAGTATGTAATTGTGAAGTGTATTAGAATATGAACTATTTGTGCGGAGACAAAGAGTTGCCTTCAAAAAAGAAGAATTATGATTATTGTACATATGTATATAAACACACATATACATATATAAGTATATAATTTGATGCCATATAAGGAATACTTTGCTAGCAAAACTACCCTAGATACATAATTGAACACGATTGTATATATTTATATTTATATGTGTGTGTATTGTAGGCCTCAAACCTGCTTACTCCGCGTTAGGTGCTTCCTGCACTTCGCTTTCCTGTCGACTTTACTTGTTCGAATTCACCCAAAGATAGGCTCAAGTTGTGACTTATTATTATTAATTTTTTTTTGTTATTGCTTTTTACATTTCGTGCGGTGTTGAAATGTTTACATGCCCTACTACTTTGTTGTCGTAGCTTTGGTGGTTGTTGTACGTTGGTGTTCATTGATGAGCTGCCTTTTGCATATTTCTTCACGGTGTCTTCCCCAAAGCCGCGGCTGCGCGCACACAGAAAGCAACAACTACAACAAAAAGTGGCAGCTGTGTTAATAAAATTGTGTGGAAACACCTTTTCCTTTGCAGCAACAAAAGTGCGACTCCAAGAGCTCCTCGTTACACTTTTTGACACACATATCTATATACTCGTATGTATTCACATTAATCAGTGGGTTAAGTGTATGTATGTTTGTGTGTATGTTAATGTGCGGAAATCAGTCGAAGGGAACGCGTGCCAACGGATCGGA
Source organism: Bactrocera dorsalis (assembly GCF_023373825.1). NCBI lineage: Eukaryota > Metazoa > Arthropoda > Insecta > Diptera > Tephritidae > Bactrocera > Bactrocera dorsalis. The sequence continues at coordinate 110,777,362 of NC_064303.1, forward strand.
TCTGTCGCTGATAGATAACAAGTTGAAGTAGACCATTGTTGGCTTGTGCCATACTGTACCAATAAACTGGAGTATATGTTTGTATGTGTGTTTGCATGAAAATATGATTATTAAAGAAAATTATCTGTGTTCTTATAAAAGGTGTTTTCAGCGGAAATGTGCGCGAGGCTCAATCGAAGAAGTACTTTGTCGTTTATTTAAATTTTATTTATTACTTCAAAGCGCTTTTTATTTGCATTATTCGTTTTTGTTGTTGTTGCATTTTTATTGATCGACTAGACGCCTGAATTTCGAACTGCAGATGTTCGTTATGTATTTGTTGAGCATGTGTGCTCTATTGTTGTAATTACAGGTATTGCGCATGTGCGCAGGTATCCAGTCGTTTAACCCGTCAATGGCGTTATGCCGAGTGTATAATTACAGTTTGAGATGGATTTTAGATGCTTGTAGAATAAAAGTCTTTGGATTTTTGAAAAAGCCAATAAGAAACCGACCTTTCGATATTTCGAATTGTTCCTGGGCTCGAGAGTCAGAAATGTAACAAAATTCCTATTATAAGTGGCTTGGAAACAGATCGAATCTTCGCTGTTGCTTTCGCTTTACTACTGTCTGAATGAGCTTGGACAACTATTGGCTAATTACTAGTACTATTTTCACAGTCTCAAGATTTTTCTGATCCGAGATAAATTGAAGAAAGTCTAGTAGCATATTTACTGTCAGCAAGTCCTTCATTTTCCTAGTTAAAAATGTCTCTCTGAATGTCAATTTTTTAAGTTTTCTGCGTAGAAGACAAGTTGGAATTAGCTCAACATTGTCCTCTTTACTGTCACTCCTTTTAGCCGGCAGGTATAACTGTTTATGAGTTATCAGAACACCTTCACCTGTTCTGTTGAATAGCGGAAGTGGAGGTTAAACACCAGTATAAGCATATCCAAGGTTTCTGATGGGTTCAAGGTACCTAATCAATACACGGAATTCAACTATTGGGTATTGGGTCGAAAAAGATAATGGTCCAAGCAAGGTGACACTCAATAAATAGTTGCAAAGCCTGGATTGACGCCTTGAAAGGTTATGCTGAGTGTTTGGTGGAATTGGAAAGGAAGGAGGAAAGACTCCAGCCTGGACGAACGATTGATTTTACATTTTACTGTCAACAACTGATGAGACTGAATCAAGTAATCGAAAAAAAACGGACAGAACTGATCAACAGAAAGCGCTTCGTCTTCCATTAGGGCAACGCTAGACCTCACAAATCTTTGATCCCTGGGCAAAATTGGAAGAGCTTAGCTGGGAAGTTTGATGCATCCACCATATAGTACTGACCTTGCAGCATCGGACTACCATTTATTTCGGTCAATGCAGAGCTCCCTTAATGGAGTAAAGTTGGCTTGAAGAGCAGCCTGTGAAAATTATTTGTCGCAGTTTTTCGCCGAGAAACTAAACAAGTTTTACACTGATGGAATAATGACTTTAGCGGAAAAATGGCAAAAAGTAGTCGACCAAAATGGTACAAATTTGGTTCATTAAAGTGTCTTTAAAAATATATGCCTTCTCACTTGAACTTAAAATATATCTTCCAACCGCACACATTACAAATAAACCCATTCTAATCCTCAATGGGTTAAATAACTATGTAAACTTCATCACCACAACTGACTTGTTCGTCATTTAAATACCAACAAGAGAGTTATGCTGATCACTGCCCTCAGAACTTCTACACACAGCAATAAGCCATCGCCAAGTAACGGGTGATTTTTTTTGCTCAGTATGCTTTGACATTTCATCATGAATAGACTTACTAACGAGCAACGCTTGCAAATCATTGAATTTTATTACCAAAATCAGTGTTCGGTTCGAAATGTGTTTCGCGACAAATTTTGTTTGGCTACGTAAATAATCGATGCTAACAAACTTTTTGTTGCCAAAAATGGAAGAACTGAACTTGGTTGACATGTGGTTTCAACAAGATGGCGCTACATGCCACACAGCTCGCGATTCTATGGCCATTTTGAGGGAAAACTTCGGACAACAATTCATCTCAAGAAATGGACCCGTAAGTTGGCCACCAAGATCATGCGATTTTAACGCCTTTAGACTATTTTTTGTGGGGCTACGTCAAGTCTAAAGTCTACAGAAATAAGCCAGCAACTATTCCAGCTTTGGAAAGACAACATTTCCGAAGAAATTCGGGCTATTCCGGCCGAAATGCTCGAAAAATTGCCCCAAAAATTGGACTTTCAGAATGGACCACCTAAGACGCAGCCGCGGTCAACATTTAAATGAAATTATCTTCAAAAAGTAAATGTCATGAACCAATCTAACGTTTCAAATAAAGAACCGATGAGATTTTGCAAATTTTATGCGTTTTTTTTTTTTTAAAAAGTTATCAAGCTCTTAAAAAATCACCCTTTACTTGAGGGGGCTTTCGGTATTCACCTTTTCCAGTTTAAGCACCTGTCCTTGATATTGTTTACATTGACGTCGGGTGTTTGTCGTATCACCGCCGCGTCACGGAATGAATGTGTGTATAGTGGTGTTTAGGGTGAACAATTCCAGCGCAATTCTTACCGCCTGGCAGTCAATGGTGTGGGTGCTTTCAAAGCCTGACTTCAAGCCACGACAACACAAATTTATAAGCACACAAATAGATTATATATGTATCTAGTATATATGTACTCGTATGTAAATATATATACATTTAGTCATATAGTCTGCAAATAGCTTCACATGTCATGATTTAATAAATAAAATTGATTCACTTTCTGCTTCATAAATTCAATCGAGCATACGAGTATGTACATATATAAAAAAATATCATTTCTAAATATTTTTATATGTATGTATGTATGCTGTTCGATATAACCGTTCACGTGTGGTGATGTGTCACAATGCCTTTGTGGATCCAGGTGCTAAATGATGTGTTCACCAAATATGATCGATGATTTATGGCGAAAGACTTTTCGTATTGCGTAAAAGAATGACTTAAGATTTTGGGAATTCAACAAATTTTAGAGACATTACGAGATCCCCTCCTTTAATATTAATCCCTTAAATATTGCGTACCGTTAGCCACCATATTATATGTACATATATGTACATATGAAGGTACAAATACACGTAATTTTATTGCTCGTGCCATAAATATAAGTCTCATTTGGCCTCCTTCGTGGCTTAAGCTAAGTTACTTGGTGATTGATGAGTTAGTATTTGGGTCAAAACGAAGCTCAGCTGTAAATTAATTCTTATTCAAACATACGAAACTAAATAAAAAGTTTTGGGCTATATGGGAGTTCTGGAAAACAGACTCATTTTGATCTATCGGATGATACCTCAGTCGAAGTTATAGGCTCAATTCTTGAGCGTAAAGTTAGTGTCTTCAGAAACTGTGAGAACCACTTACCAAACATTTGTGAGTTTGTTATTATTTTCAGCAAACTCTCTTCAAATTCAATGCGCTGTTTGTTGTCTTTAATCTGCGAGTTTTAAGGACTCGATGAAACCCATTAAGCCGCTGTGAATACTAATTCCTGCATCACGCCGCTTTACACAACTTCAAACAAAAAGAACATAACTCATACGCACACACAAACATACCAAAATATATAAGGTACCTACATATATATATGCACATCTATTTACCAAGTACACACAGCATCTGGCCCAGTTATGCCGTAAGTACGGCGCATTAAACAAGCCAGACAACTTGGCGCGCTCATGTCTAGCAGCCTACAAGCGCTAAATCTAGGCTAGTAGCACTCGGCAAATGCAACAGGGCAAACTAAATGAGTTGAATGTGTGACTGCCAATTCTTGGAATTCACAATTGTGGCTGACTGAATGACTGGCATTTTGGAAACCAAATAATATGCACATCACAGCTCAGCGGGGGCGCAACACAACAAGGAATCCTACTTAGGTAAGGAGGGCAACGCCGGTTGTAAGGAAAATTGTTATGTTCCTAATAATAAAAGAAACAATGAAGGCTGGCTGGCTTGGTTAAGAAGTGTTTTCATTACTGTCGGTGCTAGAGGTGGGTTTGTCGTTTTGCATTGTCTTTTTGACAATTAGAATTTCATTTAGTTATTTATGTGTGTTTCTATACGTGCTAACCAGTCGGCAAGTGTTGCTAAATGAACGATTTACAAGTATACTGTAACTACGTTAGAATTTTACGAAAACGTTCGTCCAAATTTTTCACATTTCATCTCTATACCTTTATATATTTTAAAATATCAACCTTACAAGAAAATATGGGACTCATTGGGGCCATTATTACTGGCCTTATATGGTGGCAATACTTCCTATATTTTGAAATCGATATTCTACTGAAAACAGTATCGTTAGTATTAATTAAGAAACTGTCTGTAGTTCAGGCTTGGCTGGTGGGAGTACTTGGCTAAGGCAAACAGCAACCTTTTGATGTCTTTGATTTAGCTAGGAATTAAATATATGTAGGTGGCGAAAAGATCCCATTCCACCTGTGTTCATATAGAAATTTTTATGTATACGTGACTTAGAGGTATATTAAGTGGGCATGCTAAGAGTGTGGCTATCATAACACTTATAAAAATATGAAATATGGTTTTAATATGCTGCTGGATATGCCAATGTGTATTATCAATATTGATCTACCTTTAAAAAATTATTAGTTTTAATATGCTTCCAACTTGCTAATGGTGGAAAATTCTACAGGAACGTATTTACGACAAACGTCTATGTATTTTTAGTCTCAATATTTGGTAGTCTCCATATTTTTTCCTGCGCGAGATTCTTAAATGTGACAATTACTCAAATAGACCGACAAGAGAACCTAAGGTACTTCCTATCAACTTTTATTACCCTAAGCCTTGATAGTCTCTTTAGAATTAGTGATGACGATGATCGCCTGTGTACGAGAAACTTCAAAAGTAAAAAAAAAAAATATATAATTTTCGATAGTTTCGACTTCAAAGCTTTTTGTCCACTGTTGCTCGTATCCTATCCTGGTGACGGCTTTGATTATATATTGTTTTTCAAACCATTAAAAAAAATATGCGACCTGTGGCTTCCTATATCATTTCCATAAAAAACTAGGTAGAGAGTATGTAGCTGTCTAACGACGAAGAGACTAACATGATTATTTACTTATATTTTGTTTAGAGAGAAAATTTTCGACAAAACATAGTTTTTTTTGGCTGCATATATGTAACTTAGGAAAGGATATCACCAAAAACGAGATATAAAACAGTTTGAATGGATGTTCCAAAAGTTCATAAAACTTTTATCAAACTAACAAATTGTTGTCTACGTTTTTCATCATGATTCATTTTGTATTTTATATTGAATATAGAGATAATAGACCGATAACAGCAGTTCCGAAGACTTTCGTATTCAATGGTCCTGATTTCAAATACTTAGAACAATCTGTAGTCGAACTGGTATTTAGCTTATAAAGTGTGATCCCTTTAGAGATAATAATTTCAATATTTTTTTTTCATAGATCACTCGTGAGTCATGTCAAACTGTTATTCAACTTAAACTCAATATGATCGACCTACTTTGCGTAATATCCGCAACACCATTGAGACCCGGCATTCATTATTGGATAACATTCGACCTGACCGATCAAAGCATGAAGACGTTTTCATATTGGTATTTATACAAAAAATATATTAAGTATTTGGAACGAAGAGCAACCTGAAGAGATTCAAGAGCTGTCATTTCATCCAAAAAAACAAGGGTTTAGTGTGGTTTGTACGAAAACTTAACGTATATTTCCAAAGAGGCAGGAGAAGGGTTTGGTCTAACTGTTTTTAAGCGCTTCTTGTTGCAAAATAGTAAAAAATAATAATAAGCATCTAATATTTTACGAAAAAACACAACGCAATAAATGTATTTGATAAACATCCCAACTAATAGCATTTATGAACCTCAATGATCCCAAAAAACACAATAGTATTAAAAATATAAATCTAACTCAATGGCGGCTTAACACATTTCAACGATTTATGACTTTATTAAACAAGAACATAAACGCCAATAAATGTAGCAATTGAAACTAAAGCGCAACAACAACGACTACAATGAGACCACATGAGTACTATATAAACCTAGACACACAAACACACACATATGTTTATACGAAGTTAGTAATTCAAAGTGATGCGCATGCGCGCCGCGCTCAGCAGCTTAAACAGCATTTACGTGTTGAACTAATAAAATTAAACACCTTAGGTGTGGAGAGTATGCTAACGGCATACACATACACGCACACCACATATATATAAAGCAGTACAAGGAAAGAAATTAATCTTAAATAGACAAGGCGCGGGCAATAAAATGGAACGACAGCAGTTAAAGGTAGTCGCCGGGGCATCAACAACTGCCGCTAACAGCGCAACTGCTTAGCATTTAATCTTATATGTATGTATGTATGTAGTACATATGTGTATCATATTTTGTACCTGTATGTGTGTGTTGCGCCATGTTTGTATGCGTTTAGCTTTTAACAATACAAGACATTTAATTTTTCTACTTCTTGTTAAATGTAATTCATTCAAAGTGAGAAATCAACGGCACAACACACACAAGCACACCTATATATATGTATGTATATGTAGCTGTGTTGCACGCATAAAAGCCACCGTGCGTTTTCGTTTTGCTGTGGCAATGCAAGCGCATATTTTGTCAGGTGTCATAAAATGGGAATTTATTGCGCATGCGCAGCAACTACGGCGGCGTACGCATCCCATGCGGCTCGACCGCGCGTTTTGTTGCTGCAACAGGCAACACTGATCTTCTGTCGTGTTGTTCAAAAGTGCGTCTGTGCGTCTGCGCAGTTGTTATTGTTGGCACTTAAATGGATCTGGTAGTAGTTTTCAACTTTGCTGCAGCTTTGTTTTGTTGTCGAGCGTAATAAATCAGGCGTTGCGCATAAACATTGCTGCGTATGTATGTGCGTGTAGCGACGGCACGGTGACAGTGGTTTAAATGGAAGTCGCTGTTACAATTGTCGAAATGAGTTACTAGTTTAAAGGAAAATAGAATGCGCCTTTGGCATGGAGCGCGCATGACAATGAAATGGGCGGCTGGTGCGCATGCGCGTGCTTAATACGTTTAATTACGCCTCATACATATACTTATATTTACCTACTCAGGCGCGTAGAGCCTCGCAGTAAGGCGTGTGTATAAGAGATGAGCAATGGCTTATTACTTTGGGTGTCTTTTGGTATAAAAATGTATATAAATATGTACTTATATCCTAGGATACGGATATCTAAACAGTTACAATAAAAGTATAAATGGAGCTAATTCAAGGTCAACTATTTTCGCGTTTGGCTGCAAACCGCAACTATTCTGAGACTACTCGAGGAGCCTTATCACATGAGCTGTTTTAAGTGAACCCCAAGAGTTCCTTACTTAGTAAGTAACAGGAAAAGTACCAGAATGAGGTTAGGTTATATATCCGAATCACTACCAGTTGAGCTTCCATATTGCTCTAAGCTGGTAGATAATGGTAAACCCTAAACACCAAACCTAAGCCATGCAAGATACTAAATCTATATTATGAAGCTAAATACCTTCGTCGTCTGAACAAAATCCCATCAGTTCGATATTCCCGTAAATGAAAATCACACCACTGACATAAATTGTCCTAAACCTTTAAATTTCATCGGAAATTGCTAAAGTACCCTCTTCACATTCGCGCCTACAATAATGCCGAGCTCTTATCATGTCACTTCAAAACTCCAGTTTACAAAGTTAGAAGATTCTGAACTATGTATATGTACATTAGAGCGGGTTGATTGACAGGGAGCCAAAAACCACAAAATATCACTTATACGGGAAATGCTCTACGGATCATTATGAAAACCTTTGCATAAGATTGCATTGTACTCTTAAATCCGGTTTCGAGAAAGTAATTTTTAAGGCGATGTCTTTTCGGAATTATAAAAATTTGTTCGTCAGTTTTTGACATATCTCAACGAAATTTCTTACGTAGATGAATTTTGATATTTTATTTATCATATGTTGTTATTGGGCCAGATCAAAAAACTACATCACATATCTCCCATGCAATAGATTATTCAAATTTATCAAATTTCCCCTTAAAAATCGCTGGCTGCAAACTGTTATTAGAATAAGACACTCAAAACTTGGTCAAAATGATCCACAGAACATTTACTGGATATGTGATTTTATGTAAAAAACCGACCCGCTCTAATGTACTTATTTGATCTTGACCTGATCGTCCTTGTTCGAATATAAATATGGATCCATTCGGTGTGAGTAGACCCGAGTGTGGTAACAACACGATAAATTGCAATGCCTTCTATTGTATATTATTCTTTAATTTATTGAACGGTAATTTCATTCTCATAGAGGACTTTGTCCCTATTGGCCAAAAACTGGAAGAGTCGATTTTCACAAACTTCTCTTGACTAGAATTTTTCACTTACCCATAGACAGGAGCAGGTAGTGATCACTTGATGACATTTTCGAACTATGAGATAGATGCATAAGAACTTTTGAAACAAGCACCTGGAGCTTCTGGCAAGTTACTATCGATCTGTTTTGTTTGGCGGTTTCCTCATGAAACATCATTTCTCTCCTGTCGGCTAAGATAGTCCGCTTCTGGACAATTGCTTCCTCCAGACGGTCTAGTTGTTGACAACAAAGGTCCAAATTAAGACTTTGACCATATGGGAACAGTTCATACTCCAAGAAAAATTACGAATGAAACAGTAAATATCGGACTATGGAATATTGGGTGAATATACTGAGAGTTAGCCTCTGTATTAACTGCGTCACATACTTATTTTTGGACAGATGTCCTCTCGCATGTGACCAGATGTTTCTGCTCTAATTCAATACTTTTGCCCTGACCACTTACCTACCCTATATTGTGTTGATGACAACAATGACTGCATACTTGCAACATATTAACTCTTGTCTTGCAACACAGCAGTAATCTCAAGTCGACGCAAACTATACAATTAGGAAACACCTAAGCGCTTCTGTATTGTCCTCACGAGTAGAAGGGAATATCGTTAGCATAAGCTGCAAGATTTCCAGACGCATAGTCGCCCAGACGCTGTGTGAGGTGAATCTGCCAAAACCTGTGGTGAAGGCGTGAAATTCCTAAACAATAGAAATTGCTTTTGAATGAGCAGTAGAAAGTAGTAGAATAAGTTAAAACAATGACAGGCAGGCGCAGGACAAACGCGATGAAGGACCATGAGACAAATGATCTAAGCATACAAGTACATCTGTTTACGAGTAACCATTGTGAGATCCCTCGTAGAAAAGATCACTTAACCTATTCATTTCTATTAGGTTTATTGGACAGCACACCTGTCGGTCGTGTGGGTCGTTTGCTCACAAAAATATCTAATATTTTTAACAAACTTGTTTTTGATTTAAGTATTTTTGAAATAAACAATTAGATATTAGTTTCACATAGAAAAAAAATCTATAGCAAAATGAAGCATATTTCAAGAGCTCAAGTGGAATGGAAAATTTTGCTGCAATAATTAAAAAATAATTATAATTATTAGAAGCAGTTTTGAGAAGCAGTTAAATCTACAGAAAGCAGCAATGGTTTTGCGATGTATGGACAATGCTGCAGCCTATTTCATGTTGTACGTAAGTTTTCGTTTGATACAGAAGTCTGTTTTTAAGATTACAAAACCCTGTTCCTTTTTATTATTGCGTTTGATTCTTTCTATAGAAAGATGCATTATAGTATCGTCTAATCGTTCAAGGAAGACCCCAAGTCATATTTATTTTTTGGGTCAGTATCTTCATGATAAACATACATGAAAGCACGGACTTTACACCTTACAGCCATTATGGCGAAAAAAAATAAAAAATCGAAGTGAAATAATCTACAAATAATCAGTCAAATAAACAAACATGTGAGACGTCATAAAAAATTGTCGACATACATATACATGTGTATTTTCTACCAAAATTTTTAAAACACTGTCGGTTTATCCATTTTATAAAGAATAAAATCCATAACAGTCCGACAATACTTCCTTATCAGTTTTTAGGTCAGAGAGAATATAAGTCATCAAGCAAACCTGACCATTCGCATTGAAAACAAAAAGCAAATAAACATACATATGTATCTGTCAGTGGCGACATGATGACACAAATTTCGAAGCTAAAGCTGATAAAAATGGGAAAACACATTTTGGAAATCCTTAAACAAATTATTGAAAAAAATATGGAAAAACAAATCGGCGTTGTCCAATAAAACCATTTTCCCAAATCGATTATTAGCTCATATTTATGTGCATATGTTTATTGACATATTTATTTTTGCTTTGTTGACGATACGTGTGCGACATTTCTGACACGGCACCTGAACTACTCAGCACACATCTCCGATCTAAGGAATGTAAATAACGGTGATTTTTTGAGGTTAGGATTTTCATGCATTAGTATTTGACAGATCACGTGGGATTTCAGACATGGTGTCAAAGAGAAAGATGCTCAGTATGCTTTGACATTTCATCATGAATAGACTTACTAACGAGCAACGCTTGCAAATCATTGAATTTATTACCAAAATCAGTGTTCGGTTCGAAATGTGTTTCGCGCGCGTGTTTTGTTCAGCGATGAGGCTCATTTCTGGTTGAATGGCTACGTAAATAAGCAAAATTGCCGCATTTGGGGTGAAGAGCAACCAGAAGCCGTTCAAGAACTGCCCATGCATCCCGAAAAATGCACTGTTTGGTGTGGTTTGTACGCTGGTGGAATCATTGGACCGTATTTTTTCAAAGATGCTGTTGGACGCAACGTTACGGTGAATGGCGATCGCTATCGTTCGATGCTAACAAACTTTTTGTTGCCAAAAATGGAAGAACTGAACTTGGTTGACATGTGGTTTCAACAAGATGGCGCTACATGCCACACAGCTCGCGATTCTATGGCCATTTTGAGGGAAAACTTCGGACAACAATTCATCTCAAGAAATGGACCCGTAAGTTGGCCACCAAGATCATGCGATTTAACGCCTTTAGACTATTTTTTTGTGGGGCTACGTCAAGTCTAAAGTCTACAGAAATAAGCCAGCAACTATTCCAGCTTTGGAAGACAACATTTCCGAAGAAATTCGGGCTATTCCGGCCGGAATGCTCGAAAAAGTTGCCCAAAATTGGACTTTCCGAATGGACCACCTAAGACGCAGCCGCGGTCAACATTTAAATGAAATTATCTTCAAAAAGTAAATGTCATGAACCAATCTAACGTTTCAAATAAAGAACCGATGAGATTTTGCAAATTTTATGCGTTTTTTTTTAAAAAAAAGTTATCAAGCTCTTAAAAAATCACCCTTTAAATAAATCGCATTTACATATATACAAACACATGCCCATGTTCATCCTATAGACACGTTTTCGAACAAAATGTCTCATTTTTTTCACTAAATACATAGTATTTTTATTGCGATATTTGTTTTTGTCTCCTATTTGTTGCTGTTTGCTTTCGAAATGTCCAGCACATGTTTGCATGAATAAACAATTTCACTCAGATCTAACACTTTGTTATGCGTAAATATTTGAACTTTTTCTAAGCAAACACAAGCAAGTTGCGTGTGAGAGTGTTTGCTGTTGTTGGCATGTGCACTTGCAACACACGGGTGTATATGTGTATGTTTGAGGCTATATGACACAGAAATATTTGCACAGATTTGTGGTCTTGATAACGCAGTCGACCCCGCTAATCTAGGGTTATCTGCAATGGATACCTTCGGTAAGCAGGTGAAAACTTGTGAAATGAATTCGAAAATAAATATTTTGAAAATCTTTGTAAAACTGAAAGTAAATATGTGACTCATATTTTTATAGGTATACATACATGTAAATACATACATACATATTTGAATTAAGTAACCTTTACTTTAGAATATTTAAAATTAATCTTTTTTTTATCAAAAAGCACAACTTTCGTTTTAAAACAATTATTCAAACACTTGTTATAAGGCTTCTTAGGAATGAACTTAGTTTTTCGTATAATATAGAAATTGCCATACTACAATGTATATACATATGTATGTATATAAGTTAGACAGTTTCTGTATAGGCCATCAAGGAAACATTTAGGTAAACCGAAGATTCTGTCATATACTTATTCAATACTATTTATTTTTTGCACAACGTTTCTTTTATCCATTCTACCTTCTGAAACTAACTGATCAGCAGACTGCAGGCACTTGTTTTCGCAAATCAAATGTCTCGTGGTCCTTCAAAGCATTGTTCCATCTACCGTCAATTGTTTTGGCGTATTCTACAACTTTCTAAGGCTCATTCAAAAGCAATTGCTATTGTTCAGGAATTTCACGCCTTCACTGGAGGCTTGCACATACTCGCCTCACACACCGTCCGGGCGACTATTCGTCTGGAAATGTTGCACTGTATGCTAAGGAGATTCCCTTCAACTGAAAAGAACAATAAAGAAACGTTTGGAAATAGTTTACCCGCACTAACATAGCTGTAACGGCAATGACAATAGCAAGAACAGCAGTTAATATGTCTCAAAATTGCCATCTTTTCAGCGGTGACCATTTGAATGGCTTAAGCAGGTGTCTTGCGCAGTGTATGTGAGAGTAGGTGGTAATCTGGGTGCATTAGAATTAGAACATTTGACCAACTGAAGAACTCAAACAAAACATCTGGGCAATACCAGTGTGTATTAGAAGTAGCACACCTGTGCCTCGGAGAGTTGAACAGTTTATGCAGTTCGAGCATATACATATATATATATTATATTGATTTTGTGTTCTGAGATTAAATAAAAGAAGTTTTTCTGGTCCAGGTGAGACTTATTTTGGAGGCACAGGGTACATAATCTTTTGAAGAAACAGTTCTCATAAAGAGAGAGATTTTCGTTTGCTTGGAGCAACCTTACTGTCGATTAAAATGGTTGTGGTTGTGGTTGTGGTTGTGGTCAAATCTAGGAAGACGAGGCTTGAGCTGTAGTAATATGCAGCGAATACTGACAAATACTTAAAAAAAAGTATAAGGAATAAAAAAATTTACTGCGCTACATATTTGAAATTAAAATGATAATATTAATGGAGAAATTCGTGGCATTTCGTAATTGGAATCAAGGTCAGCAGCAAATGGAGTAAGCACCACAAGCTCTCTGCCGCAGCACACATACCCAAAATGTTTGTACATTTATATATTTATTTGAGTATGCAAATTTGGTACACGAAAATGGCACACTGGATACCGACAACCCGCGGCGTAGAGGCCAGCACCTGCCACCTCCAACAGCAACTATATCAGGCAGCATCAGGGAATGCAAAACTGTGGCATGAGCTGTGTAAAAGAAAAATGTCTGTGGGCGGCAAAAAGTCAGCAACGGAGCGGCGAATTGTGACAGAAGGAGCAAAAAATGGTGCTTAAGAAGCAAAGAAAATTTTACAGGAAAAACTTCAATTTTTACCAAACAAGCAATAATAAGACTCAAAATGTAAAAAAATATCACAATTTATATAAGCAACGCGTCTCTTTTTATTATTCACATATAATTTTTTAAGCGCGTACTTTTATTATTTTATATGTCGCTGCATGAAATTTTAATTTTATATAAAAAATGAACAAGTAGCGCGGCATGAACCTGTGTGCCGCTTCAGTCAAGCAGCCAACGAAGTTCATGCCATGTAGCATACAGCGTTGCAACATGCCGCGCGCTGAAAAGCTTACTTATGCCAACCAGCTAACTAGCTCGTCTACAGTTATTGTCAGTTTGTGCAATCGCACGCGGCAGTCGGCCGCTGAGTGGCACGAGCTTAATGTCAGCTATGGCCACAATAGGAAGCATATGGTGATTTTATTAATTTCACTGTACCCGAGAGCAGGTTTTTGCCTGGTAGGGAATTTCATGAAAGAATGAATTTTTTAGAAAAATGAGAAAGGTTTGGGTTTAAAAGTAATTTTAGATTTATCTTAGAATCTAAAACATATCGCGTGGTTAGTACACAGCTGCCATAAAACGAAAAATGTTGAGACTAAAAATGTTTTATAATTCAGTTGATATTAATTTGAAAGAATTTCCATTAAAAAAATGCTGTTAACGATTCACCAAGCGCTGGAGAGTAAACTTAACACTAGCATATTACAGCCGGAATTGTGAGCTAACTTCTTTGTTGGCTTAACTTGTAAAAAGCTTGATAAAAGATCACCCTAGCGATACCAAAAAATCCGTATTTACATTAAATTTGGTCTCACCCGTATTCTCAACTGCCTTACATTTTCTATTTTCTTTAATATCTTTTTGCAACTTGCCCGAACTTTTGCCAAGTCATTGGACGGTGTCATACCGGCTCTTATTTGACATTAATTGTGACTTCATTCTGCCTAAAAAACAAGAGACATTTGTCGACGCTTGTTGGTCGACAGGTTTCAAGCTGACGCGGTTGAGGCGCATAAATGGTACAAGTTTTTGTGAATAAAAAGTCTTGCGGTCGACTTTTTACTGCTCCATTACTAAGTTGCTTATATTAGTAGCACTACACTAACTAATATGAAAGCCCAAAAAGTAAGACAACAACTAACCGACGCAGACACCGCGCGCGCGATCGACCCACCAGTCATTCAGCCAAATTCAGGCGACTCAAAAAATGTTAAACGCTAGCGCCAAAGAAGCGTAAGGCTGTCAGTTGGTCTTTAACGTGCTAAATCAGTAAACCACAGTCGTCACATATATAAATATATAGTATGTATGTATATACACTGAAGCCATTCATCCAAGTTATCATCAAGTGTCAACTGTTGCGCCTGAACTGTGAAAAGTCTCTTGCAACATGTCATGGCTTACAAAAACTTTTTTGAGCTTTTTATTTCATTTCTTTACACACCGCCTTTGCCACATAGTATCATATTTATTCCTCAAAGCATTAATGTTTTCAACATTTTAGGGTCATTTTCAAAGGTCATCAATAAAAGTTTACGCTTACATTTTTACTTCTTCATTGTTTATTGCAAACGAGCGCGCAGTGTATGTCCATACCTGTATAATAAACGGAACAGGCCAACAAGTTGACGCAATTTCATAATAATCGTGCCGATGAAGAAAGCCAACAAGGTAATGTCTACATGAATATATGTAAATGACAAGCAATACTTGTGGTCAACTACACGCTTGAAAGACAAATAACAAACGATGGCTAATAAAATGATTGGAGAACTTGTTCCAGAATTCTAATAAAATTTGCGGCTAAGAGATTAAAGTTTCGCAGGTTCTACATTTTCAACTGTCGGCAGGGAATTCACTTGTGTCTTAGTAATAGGTTCTGTCAAAGTACTGGTTGTCTGCGTGTGCTTAGTGTGTTGTAATCTAGCTAGAGAGAAAACTGTGCTCGGTTTGGGTATAAGGCTGAATTCACCTAATTAGTAGAGAAGTTTTATAGATTTGAGAATATTGCAGACCGCGAAGGCTTCCAAAATACCAGAAAATTAAAATTAATAAATATGAAGGATTAATATAAAATATAATTAAATATGCAAAAGGTGGGGTCACCGAAAGTGGTTCTCTGGCTCTACGACATTATAGTCTAACCCATTATATTCTACGGAGTCTTTATGTGACGGAGGTCTTTAAAAAATACCACACTGGCAAAAAAACTAGCGAGCGTTCAACGAGCGGCGCTCATCAACATGTGTTGTGTACAAAGGTCCACTCCAACTATGGCACTTAACGCCATCTTGCACATAGAACCCGCAAACATAGTCGGAAGGTTTCTATCTTACTCAGAGAATCGGGCTCTTAAAAAATATATATCTGAATACCCGGATATCCTCACACACTTTGATTTCATACTGGATCACTCAGAGGTTGCAGCCATTAGGATAGCAGTAGATCTGCTGCTCAGGAGTGCAGCCTGCTTCAGAGAAGTGATCATTCACTCAGTTAGCAGAGCGGCGATACTAGCCTTGAAATCAATTACAGTTCATTCAGGGTTGGCCGAGGAGTGCCTATCCTCGCTATCAATAGCATCTAGTGCCCTTGTGATAAGACTGGTATGAGTGTCGGGCCATAGCGAAATCGCAGGTAATTGCAAAGTTGATGAGTTAGCACAAAAAGGTACCTTAGAACCGTTATCGATAGAATGGGAGCGTGTCGGTGTTTCCTCTTGTGTTCTAATATTATATAGCTGGAATTCGCAGAAACTTGGCAAGTGCTGGGTTACCATCGGTACATGCGCTGTCGCAAAAGCCTTTTGGCCCAAGTCTCTAGCCTCTCTCTAATTATGGGGCTTTTAATAGGCCATTGCTCTATTGGCGTCCATGCTGTAAGGTCTAGCAGACCGTAGACCACAGACTAACCACAAAATCATATCTGATATGAGATATTTAGGACAAATTTTTGGATTTACGAGGCTAATAACGGAAAAAGAAAAAACATGTTTTTACGTATGACTCAATCTCTCGGAAAAATTGTTTTGTTGAAAAACCAGAAGGTTGATTTTGGCGTATAGTGCTTTAATAGAATACCCTCATCTATATATTAAAGTAAATTGATATTCTGTAAAATCCATTCTAGTAAATATAATATACAAAATCTCGCTCCCACTTATCCGCACGATTGCTGCTCTTCCACCGGCAAGAGGCAAATATAATCCATCATTCTCAACACATATTGTCTCCATTGAACTCTTCTCTCTTCTTGCATAGTACTTCTGCTCCTCAGTTGTACGTGCGCAGGCGATCCTATTGACATTGTCCTGTGCCTGCGCACATTATATCCTGACATTCATCGCATTGTCACGGTGCTCTTTTCATTCATGTCTTACGGTTTGTTGTTACAGGTTAAATGAATTCTTTCACAATTGAATTCTGTGAGCATGTAGCCTCTGAATAATCATGTATGTCTGGGTAGGTAAGTGTGTAAGGATTTTTGTGTGTTGCTGTGGCTTTTGTTCGAGATCAAGAAATCAAGACACCTGGCACATGTGAAACTCTTTTGTTTCGACAAAAATCTGCTGCAATACGAATCGGTGCAAACAGTTGGAGAATATACATATGTGTATGTGCTTGTATTTTGAGTAATGTACTCGTAGGTACTTGTTGGAACTCGTTAAGTATAGTAGTGTCGTAATGAGTAAGGGCAGAAAACAAGTTGACGGCGCAAAATAATTCAAGCATACAAAGAAGAAGAAAAAGTATGCGCGAAATATATCTCTATATAAGGAAGTCAGAACATGAGTAGACACGGTATGGATTGTAAGGTCTTTAACCGGGAGAACGCGTCACAAATAAAATCCCGTATCTAAATATTGGAGGACCACTACATGGTCCGAAGATATTGGACCGAGATATTCATCCCAACTGACATTAATATTATCCGACAATTCGAGAGATGTAAAAACTTGAGAAGCCCATCTCCGGAAAGCTAATCAAAAAAGGAAAGTATTTCTTTGACGAAAATCCACTCACAGTTTTGCTGTGGTCCTGTGGAGTCGCGACACTGACTAGCCCCTACATCCGTTGATAAAGAAGTCAGCGAAATCATCTCTGATCGAAGACTACCTTTATAAAGATGACGTCGAAAAATTTTAGTTTCAGTAAGGAAATCCCCTGAAATTGCGCATGGCAATTGTAAAACCTGCAAACAGATACACATAGAAGAATAACAACAATAACCAAGCCACAAACATGTGCGAGTGATACTCATATGCGCTTCATTTCCAAAATTCCTCCCGTGCCGCACACGTGCTTCAAAGGCACTTACGCTGACCATCAAAAAAGTCGATTTACCCACGACTAGATTAGCCGACAAATCATAGGCAACTTCTGAAGAGTATGCAAAAACTACTACAACTCAATTTTGCTGCATGCCACCTGTCCCAACGCAGACACAAGCAACGTTATCCTCACGCAAGCGTATAGAGATAGATAAAAGTGGAAAGAATCCTAATCCTCTCCGACGTGTCGGTCATGGCCTGCCGTTGCGCCTGCCTACTTTCAAAACAAAACAAACAAAAACCGATAGGTAATTGGAAAAAACGCAGCAAAAGTGAAATAGAAGACACCGCACATGGCAAATACATACACATGCATCTACTACAGTATGTGTATACGCGGACTGAAGTTGTTTGGAGATAAAGAGATAGACAATGGAAATGTGGCAGCAGGTCGAAATTGGCGTTGGGGTGCGTGCAGAAATACAAAAGAAAAACAAAATGTGGAGATTATGAAAAATTTAAAATCTTGATATGCCACAAGCGGTATGCCAATTGGCGAATACGAATATATCAAAAAAAAGAACATGAAATTGCAAGCATTGTATTGCAACGACAGGTGATAGATGTCTTCCTCGAGGTAGTGGTGCGCATTTTATCAAGATTTTCGTACAATTACTGCAACAGCAGGTGATTTTGTTAATTTCGAATTCTTTGCAATGATTTCGTTCGCCAATCTTGGATATAAAAGTTAGGTTAATTTTGAGCACAGCTATGAGAGTTTCACTATCTTGTGGCAAGCAGAATTCGCGGGTTCAAGGCAGGTTATTAATCACCTATAGTTTTCAATATAGTTTTCAGAATACATATTTTGCCTTTAGGGGTATTTTGATCCATATTGAGGAGTTCTAGCACTTGTGTTTCAACTACCCATGTAAAATCCTTGTGAGCTCTGTCGCGGGAATCAGCCTCGTAACTTGTTCTAAGCTAACCTATTTAACATTTAAACCTTTATGAGAGCACATATCAAATTCTTGTTGCAAGTATTAAGGGTTTGCAAGTAGCGAATAATGGGAGAATTTCGATTTTTTGCATGCATTTTCCGAAAATTTTTGTTCGAAAAAAATTAACTTCCTGTTTTTTGGACACGAATCATAGGATTACGATAATATTAAAGTGAGATACTCCGAGGCTGAGTCGTCGAAAACTTTCAAATTTTTCAAAAGTGCCCATCTAAACAATCCTATACCCTTTTGTGAGACACCCTGAATCTAAGTCGTCCAAAAGTGTCCATTTAAGCCAAAGTGTCCTTTTATATTTTTTTTTTGTCTGGCATAGTATTCATGAGTAGATCCATCAGCAAAACGTTTGATATATAAGTATTCATTAATAGTACATATTTAATAGAGACGCTAGAATATCAGTTAGTAAGAATAACTGCTTTGGATAATAAGATTTCGAACTTGACTTGAATCAACCCATCATCATATGAAATCAACTAG
Source organism: Bactrocera dorsalis (assembly GCF_023373825.1). NCBI lineage: Eukaryota > Metazoa > Arthropoda > Insecta > Diptera > Tephritidae > Bactrocera > Bactrocera dorsalis. Next base: position 110,796,537 of record NC_064303.1, read on the forward strand.
AAAATCTAAACTAAAAACTTACATATGTATAGAAAGGGAAAGAGCCATCCAGTCACCCTGTCATTCTACAAAAATTAAATCAGAAACGGGAGTGTCCCTTTTAAGACAATTTCAAAAAGTAACGTTAAAGCCATTTCAATACTACAAGAATTTTGGTTCACTATTCATGGAGTTTACTGATTAATTATTTAGGAGTATTGAAAATTATCGTTGACTTAACTTACGGCAATTATAGAAAATTAGTTGAAAATTTTGAGTAGATGTTCCACTACTACTATCCAAAGTTTGATTTCGAAGTTCGAATTTGCTCTCTAAGCCTGTCTCTTTAACATTTCCATTTATATCTGTTTCACTCAAATATCGATAATTCAAAAACTCTGCTTTTCGTGTACATTGTATAGAATTAGCGAAAATGCTTTCTTTCTTTTCCCTAGTAATATTACCATACAGACAGGGTTCATTCAATTCACATAATTGAATATTCACAAACATATCAATTGTTCATTCGAAGCTTTCTTTACACATAAATAAAAATTGAGATTTAATGACAGGTTATCAGCTGCTTCTAATCCTACAAGCCTTCAATATTTTTTGGAGAAAACGTATTTGAAACTACTCAACAAAAAAAAACCAGAAAGCAAAACGAGAAACAATTTATTTTCATTTAAAGCGAAGCGATAATACCCTTCACAAATAAAAAAGTTTACATTTACGAAGTTTACATTGTATGACAGTTATCTGATGTAATGATCCTATTTGAACAATTTCTTCAGAGATTATAGCTTTGCTTTAGATAATAATCCATGCTGAAAATCGTGCATATATCTTGTCAAATATAAAGGATTGATTTTTATTGGTCACTTTTTATGACAGCTATATGCTATAGTGGTTTAATATGGACGGTTCCGACACATGAGCAGCTTCTTGGAGAGAAAAAGACAGATAGACGCACATGCCTAAATTGATTCGCCCTAATCATTCATATACTATATATTTTACGGGGTCTGCGTTGTCTACCTTTGGATATTATAAACTTCACGAAAATCCTAGTAAACACTGTTTAGGGTATAAAACGAAAACACTAAAACAAAAATCAGCTGTACTTTTAATCTCTTTCCAATTTAATTACCAAAATACAAACGTTCACCGTACGAGCGTGTCCGCTTGCCACACATTTACGAATATTTATTGAGGGCAACACTAATGACAGCTTATTACTTTATCAAGATTTATGACAATTAATAACAGGGATACACCGCTGGCTGGCACAATTCGGCTAGTTGCCCATGAACACTTCCGTTGGCTCTGAGGCTGCTTATGAAGTTGGGTTGTGAAGAAAATCAGTCGATAGTGGCAGCTTGGCCAAGCGGGTGGATAAGGTAATCGGTGAAAGAGGGTGTGGTATTGATGAAATTGAGGCGTTTGTAAGGCTACGGCGAGTATTGAAGTAGAGAAATAAATATGCTCGGGCGGTGGCTACGACTGCAATAACATTGGATGTTGGAAAAAAGTAACCGAAATTCACTGGGAAGTTCATAGTGCGTATAAAAATCAATTAGTGCAGCACAAGGTTGCAGGAGACGTATTTATGAATAACTATATGACCAAATACGAAAGTCGTAGAATTTTTTGATAATTTACATATGGTAGGATTGACAAAGAATGCTGAAGTTAGTTGCTGAACTTTTCATTAGAATTTTCTTAATCAGTATAAAAAGTTAACTAAGGACAGAAGGCGAATAACACCCTTTCAAAGAAAGGAATTTTTAAAAGTCAAATAACACAGTTAGTTTTCTAGCCTCAATTGAATTGATGAATTCACAAAAAAATGTAAATGATATTTTTCTAAAACTACTCAAAAGCAGCTGAAACTCGTTTAAAGTTCCATAAAATCAGCTTGTTAGACAACATCCCATTAATTCAATTCAGAAACTAATCACTTCCTTTGTATGCACCTTGTAGCAATTTAAACAATCACCTAACTAAACACCTTCATTTCAACGCTAAACTTGCCACATCATCGTTTATGCTTCATTACCAACACAAGAGTCAAACAAACTAACTGGTTTGTACGAAACGGTAAAGGCTCATGCAAAGAAATACTTTGAAGTACCACGCCTTCTATGTTGCATGCAACAAATAAAGGAAAACGGTAACGTGTGCTAAGGAGTTCAAAGCAGTGGCCAAAAAGGGTAACAGATGAAACCTCAAATTATGGTATGTGTGGAGGGTGTTATATAATATAATGACGGCGTTTTTATATACAAAGGCTTCTTAGCAATGTGATGAATGGACTTAATATTATTTCTTCTATTGCTCATCGAAATCAGTTAACCAAAATAAAAAAACTAAAGCAACATGTTTTTAATTTATGTACAAATAGGTACTATTCGGTAACCTATCAGTCAGTTAGCGAAATAGTAAACTTAAGGTATGGCATTTTCTAAGGGATTTTCTGTAAAATTTTATAGATCCTCCTACATCCTGGAAAATTGTATGGTGTATTTTGAACGATCAACACATTTTTCAAAGTAAGGATAACATACAACGTAACCCTCTGCTGGATCCATCAAATTATTCGAGATCTTTTGGACCCATACTTCAAATTAATCATCTAAGTGTTGTATGACCACAGTTAGGTAGTACAACTAGCCATATATCTCGAAAAACCCTTGACTTATTGGAATATGCTTTTGTCTATCGGATTATGTCAAGAAATAGCTTCATCATTTGTCAACTAAAGTCACTTTTGTGTGGGCTACGTCCAGTCTATAGTTTATCCCATTAAAGCCCAATATTCAACATGCGATCTATGAGACAAGGGAAATTTAAATCTAACCCTAACCCTAGCAAAATAAAAATTAATTGTGTCTGAATTCCACATATCTTCCAAATCCTGTTTCTCTTTAACGTTTTTTAATTAGTCAAAATTTTTTAAGACGAAAACATGCAATCGCATAGCAATCATTTGCGATTCACTCACTCACTCTATTTGTACACATTATTCACATTGTTTCATTTAACACTCAAGTACCGTTTTAACGCGCCTACGGTGCGCTATTGCCACCTGCCAAATGATTAATCATTTCGTTAAATATACACACTTGCGTTCAGTGAATAAAGGCTATGCGGAGAGAGAAAGAAATTGTACAGCAAAAAAGGTGAGTAGACATGAAACCCTTTCATTTTCGGCGCTAAAAGGGCTCGGTCAGCCATGAAATGTGATTTATTTATTTCACTTTTTGACGCTTCTCGCTGTTCGATGATATTGACGACGCAACGATTTCTGTGTTTAACACCTTTTTCGTGTGTACTACTTGTACCTGCAATTTGTTGCATATGTTTCACTTACAGCCTACATAATTTTCGACTTTTCTCTTGCCGCCGGCGGGCCGCTCGCGTCGAGCGCAATCCCAAAAGTAATATAAAACTCTGCTATATTTTCGCTTTGTTTAATTATTATGCTGTGTTTCCTGTTTTAGACACTAAAAGCTCATCAATTATACGGCACAGAACACAGTATGCACCTACAAGCGGTGGTAAGCCAAAGTAAAGTCGGTTTGTAGTTGTGTCTTCGCTTGAAAGATCTGGAATACAAAATCCAAAGCGCCGCTGCTGAAACCCTTGTTGTTTCTAATGATAGTAAGGCTAACCTATAATTTTCCATATTTCGGCTACACAAACAACAGCGCAAGCAGCAACAACACAGGTGCTATGAAGGTTGTTAAAAGTAACGTGCCACAAACTAAGCTTTTTTATTTACCAGAGCCTTAGGCATTTTAAATTTTGTTAGAAAACTAGCCGTTGAGAGTTTTTGGCCGGAGGACTCACTTCACCCTAGGATGTGTGTCAAATATTTTGATTAATTTTTGCCGCAGCACCTAAGCCTTATTTTTCAGAGTGGGAAAGACATCTATACGGATGGGTCCAAACTTCTACAAACATGCTAAGTTGAGTTGTGGAACAAGCAGCAATAACAATGTTGCTTTCTACGGCAAAAAGATAAGTCCCACATTTCATGAAATATCAGATAAAAGTAACCATACCTGACCAACTTATCCACCTTGAATTTAAGACTCCCTCACTTTGTGTAAATTTGTTTATCACCCAGCACGAGCCATTACTTACGCTGCCATCAGCAAACGTCTCAACTGTCAACGAAATTGTCGCCTGAGCCTTGACAAAAAGCTCAGCTTAAGAGGAAAAGGTCAGTTGCAAACAAGTAACAGCAGCAGCAACATACAAGCAGGTTCATATTTCCTTTCGTGAAAGACAGTGTAACAAAAAGGAAGCGACAAACGCAGCGAAAGAAATGCAGATGAGCCAAATTGCCAATCTTCATGATCATGCGCAATAACAACATAAGTATGCTAGCCAGCTGAAAAGAACTGTTTGATTCGAAGACTTGACCTCTGTGGCTTGACGTTGTCGACAACAAATTGTAGCTGTTTTTTTCACACTCACGTACCATTCCATTTTTCGGGTGATTACCATACAATACCAACAAAAACTATGTACAACATAAAGCTGAGCATAACTTACTGCAAATTATGTAGGCTCTCCGAAGATAAGCAGGGAGGGGATAACACAAAAGTGTTACAAGCAGCACAGCAAGTGCTGTTAGCGCAGATTGAGAAGGGTGAAATATTATGTGCTCCTGCTTTGTTTCAGCTTCATGCCAAGCTACTTGTGGTACATACTTGAGAGGTGTCGAAAATTTGTGCTTACTGACACTTGAGGTTGAAACTGAAATTGAAGCTGCGATTGTGGCATGGTGGTGTTGGTGCTGGAATTTCAATTACGCCACTTTGGCGAATGACAAGTTGAAATGTTTGTATGTTTTAGTTGGTGAAGGGATCTTTTTGATTTTGGTAAATATGGTGTAACTTTTTTGGAGAGGAGATGGGGATAATATGGCGGCTTTTTAATTATGGATAGTACTATGAGTAATGACAATATACAGTCGTCGCACTCACACTTGGCTCCCACATCACTGTTGGCAGTCATAACTTCGAAATCGTAGATAATATCGTTCATCTTGAAACCAGCATCAACACCAGCAACAACGTTTCGAAAACCAACGCAGAATAACTCTTGTCAACAGGCGCTACTTCGGACTGAGTAGGCGATTGAGAAGTAAAGATCGCTCTCGACGATCAAAAAGCAAACTAAAGTCACTCATTATTACCATCCTGCTATATGGTGCAGAGGCCTGGACGATGTCAACAACGGATGAGTCGACGTTGCGAGTTTTCGAGAGAAAAGTTCTGCGAAAGATTTATGGTCCTTTGCGCGTTGGCCACGGCGAATATCGCATTCGACGGAACGATGAGCTGTGCGAGTTATACGACGACATTGATATAATTCAGCGAATTAAAAGACAGCGACTACGTTGGCTAGGTCGTGTGGTTGATGAAGACACTCCAACTCTGAAAGTATTCGACGCAGTACCCGTCGGGGGAAACAGAGGAAGAGAAAGACCTCCACTACATGGGAAAGACCAGGTGGAAAAGGATCTGTATTTGCTTGGAATCTCCAATTGGAGGCGCATTGCATTAAACGAGAGGAGGAATGGCTCTTCTATAGGCATTTTTCTGTGTTTCGAAAATTGCAATGTTTTGATTTGATTGTTCCGAAATAGGAGTATAGGTTCCATTATGGGACCTTAAGGATCTTCTTTCACATCATTTTGCACAAAAATCGAACCTTTATAGTCAAAAATTATAATTACTTATACAATTCTTTGAACTGTGCCAGAAATAATGCGCACAGTGTAAAATTGGAAATCTCAAAATTTCAAGTACACATTTTGTGCTCCAAAAAAGTTCGAACACAAAACGGGGAAAAAATCAAATTGCACACAATCTTGTAAATACAAATCACTACAAAATACTCTTTCGTATTTTAATTTAAATTTTTGCGACCTTAGCGGAGGTCAATGAGTTAAGGCGCTTACACACAGAACAGCCAGACAGCGAGACCAAAAGATCTTGCAGCATTCTTGTGTCTTTTATTTGTGGAAAAATTTGCAAATACTTGTACTTGCGCCGGGCTACAAGCACTTTCAGGGCCAAGCAACAATGCAAGAAAATCGAAAATAAAATAGAAATCGAAGTTGGCATTTATGGTGGCGGCATCGGTAATGCCGTTAAATGACGCTGTCGCTGTTGGCTAAAATCGACACACGAAATTAATGTCGGGGCTGGAGTTGGGCTGGTGCGTGGCGCGGCACCACTGACATTTATACTTACTTCTTACATTTGCGCGGTTGAATGTGTGTAAGAAATGAGTACAAATCGGTGTTTTGTTGTAATTGTTGTTATGGTGGTGGCCCGCGTTGTGGTTAGTAGCTTTTTTGTACGTTTGTGGTTGCTCATGTTTATTGGCAGTGGCAAGTTGAAGGAAACGAATTGTGTAAAATTAATTTTCGATTTTTACGAGTGCTACCACCGCTAACAACAACAACAACAGCAACTATGGTTGGACTGACATAAATAACTGTAATACGGTAACAGCAACACACTTGTTAAGTAATTCATTTAAGTTTTCCAATGACTGATGAGCGGGCGAGCAGCAGTGTCCAAAAGCAAAGGAATTTGTTTTCGAAAATTAAGTTGGACTTGGCGCTGTTGGCCGCTGCGGCGTTAAGCTTGTGTTGGACATTTATGTAAACGGTACTTGTGTTGCTGCTACTTTTTATACTCTTGTAATATGTTGCTGCAGAGTATAATAGCTTTATGCCAGCAGTTTTAATACTGTCGCAACATGTTGCTGTAGAGTATAATTGCTTTGTTCCACAAAATGGCTGTTTTATGACTACAAGTAGTCATAATAGACAGAGGAATGAAATTGTATCCAAAATATCCCAAAATATTGAGACAATTTGACGAAAAATCGCACGGAGTGGAGTTGATGATATCCCTTGATGACGCTGGTCAAGCCCAATTTTTTTCACACAACTGTTGTAGTTAAAAATTTAATTAAAATTTATCTCAAAAAGTCACTGCCACGAATTTCATTTCAAAACTTGTAATAGTGGACTTCTAACCGCACCCTGGGAGACTTAATTTACGTCTCTCGTACTTCTGGAGTGATCTAGTTATCTCCACAAAAATTGGGATATCACTTTTTTGAAAAGTTCTGGAAAAGAGCAGAATCTGTTAAACACAGCAAAGAATTTAGCTATGGTAGCTGAGATTAATTACAAATTGCTCTGGTTGGACTACGGGTCTGCCCATGATCTTTGAGGATGAAAATTATAATCAAAACTTTGCTCGAATGATTTTATTAAAATTACTATGAATACCTTTTAAAAAGGAAACAATCCAAGTCTAAACGTGCCCGCTTCCTATGAAACCACCTTACGGTTTAACGTGTTCGATCTTTACCGAAAGTCGTCCGCCTTATATCTTTTGTATTTTTTATGTTCTTTTCCATTTTACTTAAGTGTTATTAAGCGCGACCCAAAAATGTCCACTGCGTTTTAAATTTTGCTTATTACCGTCTTACTTTATGTTGCATGTGCCATTTTTCTCGTATTTAGTTCCAATTATTTTCGATTCTTGCAGTGACAGCAAAAGTGTACCAAATATTTGTAAACTAAGGCGCCAGTTTGTAGACAACACATTTAAAATTGATTATCGTTCTCATCGAGCTTTGGATTATATGTGGATTAAATTGATTATTACTGTTATAACTGAAGTATATATTATAACGGAAGTGGATCTCAAATCATAGGAGGATAAGTGAACTACTTGTATTTAACATTGTTTTATCCACCCGGTTTGGGTGTGCGGGTCAAATTTGATCTTCGCGCATATGTTAGGTGAGGTTAAGAGATCGATCCTAAGAAAGATCTCACTTGGACAGTTTAGAATACCGGTTTATTGTGGTATCTATACAGCCCTATGTACTGAATCATAAGACCGTTAGAGATCGACAAACTTTGAGCCCGCCACAAATTTGTTGAGGCGGCTAATATTAGTTTCCGCTATGTCTTCTGGTCCGTCGAGGGTAAGATTATAGGCAAGTAGATTCCTTCTGCGTTCTACTGTAATCCAGAAGGACCTCACACTCTCACAGCTAGCCGTCGACCAGCGCTTGCTAAGCGCATTCGATGTCCATTAGTCCTATTTTAGAACGCAAGATGTCAATAGAGATCCATCTCGGTTCCATTTCAATGTAAGCGGGCCAAGGATGTCCTCTCTGGCCAGCTGAACGGCCTTGCAGTGAGTTCGAACAGTTAGCGCTAGTATTGAAAGCAACGAATTCTGCCTGGAAAACACCAAATGAAAAACATTCAAAGCAGCGCTTCAGCCCTGAAACGACATATTTGGGAATGATTAAAAATAGTCGTTCGAAAACCACGGAACTCAGTAGTCTTCCGTGCTCGATACATAGTCTCCTAACTATTCTGTAGAATTTAATGACAGGAGAAAAATGTTGGCTGAACAAATCAGAAGAAAACTACGGACTTTAATATTTTACTCCTAGTATCCTTGCAGTGCCTGAGTTCTACTAAGCATTGCGGCGGTTTCGTTGATATTTTGGTAAGCAAAAAAGAAAATGTTGGCCAAAGAAATCATAAGTGTTCGTTTCGGATATTATTTTTGCAAGTTTGTTGCATCATCTCACACAGGTGTTACTAAAATATAACTAACCATATAAAGTAATTCGTGTCAGTTGGGAAACAAAAAATAATGCAAGTTGAGTTGGCTATTTACAAAAGTTACCAAAACATTATAATTTGTGGTTTATTTACGATTTTCGAGGTGTGTTTATTTTTATGCGTTTTCGGGCGCTGTGATTTTTTCTTATTTTTATTTTATTTGTTTCACTTTTTTATTGTTTTCATTTCACAGTTTCGGTGCATTTAACCTGCTTTACGTTTTCATGTCTTTACTTTTTATTGCCGCACTCGTGCGAAGGACTTTCGGATATTTAATGAGATTTCGTTTTGCAGTTTCTTAAATTCAACAAAATTCTGAAACAACTCTGAGGTGTAAAATTTTTAATTTAAACGGCCTTTTAGGCTTTCGCTGTACTTGCGCATCTTCTTCCTCTTTGCAAGCGGCTTTCTCCAGCTCCAGTTGGCCGGAAGTGGTGGTGCTGCTGCTGCCGGGGCTGATAGAATGGGTGAAAGTGTAACAGATTTTTACACAACTCAATTTAACTGCCACGACAGGCAGAAACTAATAAAAGTCGACCACACAATCGCCACAGATTTCGAATAAAATTGGCATACCTAACACTGTTTTGAGGCGTGGCAGCCACAGCATGCTGTAACTGAAGTTGGCAAGTGATAAATGAAAGTGTCGGCAGTGCCATGACAGCGGAGTTCGGTGTGGTACCCTGCCTGGCGCATAAGCGGTTCACTGCCATCATTTTGGCTCTTTTTCAATGCTGCCTTCGCACTAACCTTCTCTACTAGCTAACACTTAGAGGTCTAACTTGTGTGTGGTCTTTCGTTGCTAAAAAAATTTGCTTTTCGCCCACATTAAAATTGCACAGGTACTTAAATTAATTAATTGATTGGCTCTCAAATTGTGTCTCGCTATGTGTTTTGCTTGCAACACTTGCCACACGTGCTCGCCATCTTCAGTGCTACGTTTATTCAATCATGTACCTTTGTATGTGCGTACACAGGTATGTTCTTGGCAGCTTGTCCGTAATCACCTTCCAACAAGCGTGTGTTGCTTGTTGTGCCCCTGTGGCGCTTCGCCCATAACAACAAAATGATAAGATTAATTTTCCACTATTCTAAGCAAATATTTAAGGATGTGCCTGTAGACAAATTACCGGCGCTTGGTCGTCAACGCCGAGCACATGCCATAAAATGTGGTAAATCGCTTGTTAGAAGAATCAAAATGAGATAATTACCGACTGATTTGGTTATCGCCAGAAAAAATCTCACATTTTTGTGCAGTTTGTATGCCACACAACAACATTTTTCTTGATTTCTTCTGTGTAGTTCTCTGAGCGGTGCTCCAACTGCTTTCTTGTCGCGCCAGATCATTGATAACGGCACCTGATGTTTGCGAATCTGTCGCCTGCGGTATTTGTTTGCAACCACAGGACGGCGCAGATTTCTACAAGGAAACGCTGCAGTTGGTCTCAGCTGCTTAAGCCAGAATGCATGTTTTCATAGAAAATTCTTTGAATCTCCGCTAATTGGCGTCACACCTCAGTTGGTATATAATTCGGATGATCTTGTGTTAATATAATATCAGTGCAAGGAGTTGTGTGTCGGTTGCAAGAAACATCTTAATCATTTATACAATTCCATATGTCAGCCCGAATCGTAAGTGCAAATAGCAACAAAAGAATATTGAAATTGTGGCTAAGATAAAACCTTCGATATTACTAAAGATGTTTATAATAATCTTCATAATTTCGGTTAAGATTCAAGTCCTTTATAGAGTGGTCCATTCGGAAAGTCCCAATTTTGGGCAACTTTTTCGAGCATTTCGGCCGGAATAGCCCGAATTTCTTCGGAAATGTTGTCTTCCAAAGCTGGAATAGTTGCTGGCTTATTTCTGTAGACTTTAGACTTGACGTAGCCCCACAAAAAATAGTCTAAAGGCGTTAAATCGCATGATCTTGGTGGCCAACTTACGGGTCCATTTCTTGAGATGGAATTGTTGTCCGAAGTTTTCCCTCAAAATGGCCATAGAATCGCGAGCTGTGTGGCATGTAGCGCCATCTTGTTGAAACCACATGTCCAACCAAGTTCAGTTCTTTCCATTTTTGGCAACAAAAAGTTTGTTAGCATCGAACGATAGCGATCGCCATTCACCGTAACGTTGCGTCCAACAGCATCTTTGAAAAAATACGGTCCCAATGATTCCACCAGCGTACAAACCACACCAAACAGTGCATTTTTTTCGGGATGCATGGGCATTTCTTGAACGGCTTCTGGTTGCTCTTCACCCCAAATGCGGCAATTTGCTATTGTACGTAGCCATTCAACCAGAAATGAGCCTCATCGCTGAACAAACACGCGCGCGAAACACATTTCGAACCGAAACACTGATTTTGGTAATAAAAATTCAATGATTTGCAAGCGTTGCTCGTTAGTAAGTCTATTCATGATGAAATGTCAAAGCATACTGAGCATCTTTCTCTTTGACACCATGTCTGAAATCCCACGTGATCTGTCAAATACTAATGCATGAAAATCCTAACCTCAAAAAAAATCACCCGTTACAATTCCATACGTCAGCCCGATCGTGTGCGCAAATCCCCCCAAAAAAAACTTATGTTATAGAAATTGTGGACAAAATAAAAACCTTCCATATCTCTGCACAAATTCGGATGAATATTACTAAGATTCAAGTATCTTATAGAGAGACAACCGAAAAAAGCTCTTGCCATATGACTTTCGAGGCTATCGTTTTGAATGTACAATCAAATCTGCTATTTTTGATTCAATATAACGGGTGATCCAACTAGAGGTACTATTTTCAGTAGCTTTGTTTGCCAGATCACGGATGAGTCGTGTCAAGCTTTCATGTTATTTTTGTTCAGTATTGTTTGGCGGTTCATCATGGAAAGACTGACGCCTGAACAACGTTTACAAGTCGTTCAACTTTATTATGGAAAATCACGTTCTATAAAGAAAGTGTTTCTGAATTTATGGTTAGCACAATCAGCCTACTGAGTGTACTATTCGCAACACCTTCGACTATCTTGAGACCCATCATTAATTATTGGATAATATTTGACCAAATAGTCCACGTCCAGCAAGCAGGGAAGAAAATATAGCAGCCCGCAGCTAAGAGTGTACACGACGACCGTGGAGAGTCGGTTTCGGCGCCGTTCGCAGCAAACTCGGACTCAGTGTTTGAGACCCATTTCTGGCCTCAGTTGGGACGATGAGCAACCTGAAGAGATTCAAGAGCAAACAAAAACGGCGCCACTTTCCACGCATCGAAATCAATCAATGGATTTATTGAGAGAACACTTCGGTGAGCAGATAATTTCAAGTTTTTGGCCGGTCGATTGGCCACCAAGATCGTGTGATGTCACATCGTTTGACTTCTTCCTGGGGCTATATGTAAACTCTAAAGTCTGCGTGGATAATCATGCTTCGATTTCAGGCCTTGGAGCAAATCTTCACATCGACGAGGCTAGGATACAAGATAGTTTAAGAAGCTAACTAGGAAGTTTGTGCGTGATTTAATATTTATCTGGATAACAATTATTGATTACCGTCTATATGAGAATCTCAAACCTGTTTTGACTTGTGGGCATTAAATAATTATGGTGTTAAAATTAAGGAAAGTGCGATGGATACCTATAGACTATAGCGGCAGTGTGCAAAGTCTTGGACAATAACTTTAGCCAAGTTTTCGTGAAGCTATCTTAAATTAAAAAAGTTTTCCATAAAAAGATTTGAATTTCATCGATAGATCAGACAAATGAGCAACTCCTTCTGGAGAAAACGAAATAAAAAAATCTCAAAAATACATTTGACATCATTACCAAATAAAATGTATTCAAATTTTTGGACATTTATGATATAATAGACGAATAAACGCTGAAACCTCGATTATATGGTGGCTTATGAGAAATATTTATTTAATAAAAACTAACGGTGAAATTATTCTTTTGAGTAAAAATTCGCATCACATATCAATGTTATTCAGTCCCCCACTCAACTAATAGCATCTCCTTTACATTGTTCTTCTCTGACAGCTGACCCTCCAATTTAATTCAGTTGAGTTGACATTGGAACCCTAAAAAAATATTGAAATATATATACATATATATGTACATACATATTTTTTTCACAAGTAATTTGCAATAATTCTAAACGCAATTATTCAATCAAGCAAATTTCTGGACAAAAAATAATTGCAACAACTCTAATATAACGAACCGTTAACATATTTCATTCAATAACCGACAGACAGTTTGAAGTCTGAAATACTCGTAGATCGGAAGAGAATTTCTGAGTACTGCAATTCGAGTAGGGTCACGTGCATGAGCACGGCTACCATATGCTCAACGAGTTCCGCGTATATTTGTGACTATACAGCGTTTTGAAGGAAAACTCGTCAATCATCGATTAGTTGTTGCGAACAAGAATCGCTAATGGGAAATATTTGAAATTTTGAAATCAATTGAAAACGCCAACAGCGCATGCGCAAATTGCAAATTGTTTCTGCCATGTAAAGATGCATTGCAACATAAATCACCCTCTATTAAACAAATTTATATTTTCATTCTGTAAAAAAATTGCTATTTAAATTCAACGCCAGCAGATAGTGGCACGCAACCAGCTGACGCTAAGCACACAACGCGCATTGAAAACCGCCCCTTTCGTTGTCTATTTCCACTTTTTAAATTAGTCGAAAACCCTCTCAAATATGCAACAACATTGTCGTGCTGCGCCGTGTGTGCTGCAATGCACTAAGTGGCGGCGCATGCGCACATGACACGCGTCTGTCGTAGTCGCTGCTTTAGCACCACACCACCGCCGCCAGCCACTGTGCCACTTACGCAACATGCATTGTTGCAAGTTAGCCGATGATTGAGTGCATAAATGCCTGACAACTAGGCGAAAAGGCAGACAGCCGACAATGGAACGGTGAAATATCCTTTCGGCGCTGAATTGCGCCACTGTATTGGGTTTCTTTATACACTACGAGTCACTGAAGTTACTTGCTATGTGTATGTGCTCAAATTATTGTTACTAAAAATAGCAGCAAATCGCTGAGCGCTCACACTTTCGACACATCTCTCCATGTACCATATATAAATATACATACATATATATGTATTTACGTGCCACCGCCTTTTTTCTCACCACTGTATTTTTGTTTTCATGAATTTTAAGTAGTGTCTTCTCAAATTCAAATCTGTTTTAGATTTTGGCATGCCCTCGCCCACAGCTGCCTCATCAGCGCCGTCGAAAACAAGAATGACTTCGTCGAGTTTGTGTTTTAACCGTGAAAATGATCTGCTTGGTCTAGCTCATATATCATTTTGTTAGGAAAATGTTTTGACAGATATTTTGTGATTGAATAAAAGTTCGCATAATTTAATTAGCTGTAGAAATTGGCGTGAGACTGTAATGGAAAATCAGACTAAAGGACTAACGTTTTCTCACGGTTCTAAATTAGTGGAATATTTTAGTGAGGTCGTATTTCAGGGGTACTCAGTATTAAATTATTTAAAGGAAAAGGCTTTAAAAGCTTTGCTAGTGCTCGGCTTGAATTAATAAAGAGATTTTTGAGAGATTTATTTATGACGGGCGGTGGAGTTAAGCGTCAGCATTTTTTCCTTTCGCAATTGAAATCTTTTTTTCCGCAACTCCACTTTAAATCGACCTCAAAATAAATAGCTCTGAGACCGCTTTGCTATCTTCATAGTAGTCGATGTAGAGTATTATCTGTAAATATCAGAAAATGAACCTTTGCATCTGAAAAGTCATTTTCGGGGTAATTTCGAAAGTAGAGTCTATTGTTCCGACTGTCGCTGGGGGTATCGGTGGATCCATAGCACCAAATACTGTTATGAAGTGGTTTTGCGATTACTCGTATTGTCCGATGACTTCAAAATTCCATCATTTTCACAATATTCCTTGCAGAAGGGTCCACTTTTTTAATATAAATACCTGACAGTCCATCAATGCTAGATTTTTGGATTTTGTCATGTTTACCTTTCAGATAGCCCGTTTGCGGACACCTAGGTATAGTTCATTAAAACACCGACGAGTAACTCGTTAAACCATTGAAGAAGATCCTAAGTCCTTTGCGTATATATTCCCAAGCAAACATTTCCGCTTCTCCAAATCATCCTGCTTTCACTTCCTGCTCCATTTTCACCTTTATCGCGGCCAATGAACTCAGCGCATCCCAGCCAATATAACGGTTTCCCAAAATCGCCAGCAACAGCTGGCTGTAATCTCAAATGACCCCACTATAAAAAATCCATAAACTTACACATAAGAACAAATGCGGTTATTACAATTTCTGGTGCGTTTGGAAATTTTGACTTCGGGTACAAGTGTGTGTGAGTATTATCGGCTAACGGCACAGCTGACACGATACGTCACATGACCGGTGCATTACGCAAAGTATTTGCTTACTAACAGAAAATTTTACAGTTGCTGCACCCACGCGTTTGCAAGTGTTGGTGTGTTGTTGTTGTATGGTGAGGCATGCGTAGTTAATGATAGACAGGATATCCCCTCGAGTGGCAACAACCCCCCAAAAACAACAGTGTAGCGTGCACCAGCTGAGTTTTTCCACAAACGCAAGCACCCACATACATGCACACACACATACATACATATATGTTTGTCAGAATTCGAACTCGCATAAAAGTGAAAAGTGCGTTATCCTGCGCCGACAGGACATGCTGATATTGAATTACCGAAAGTAAGCAATAAAATGTAGTGCATTCTAATGAAATAACCATATTCGTGTATAACTGTAAAATTTGAATATGTACTTACCAACAATAAGAGCAATTCGGCTGCGTTCATTATTATTTGTTTGCATTCTTCCTATTTGTTGTGTAACCTTAGATGAGCAGCACTGCAGAAGCGGTTGTGAAGGTGCTACATTGTATGTGTGTTTGTTGTGCGCTGGAAAACGGAACAACTGCAACGGAAAGTGAGGAAATAAAATTTCAATTTCAGTTTTTTTTTTCAATTGTCTGGTGTTGCGGGTACAAGCTATGAATAGGAGGGCAAAGATGAGGAATTTAAGAGGAGAAAAATATTAAATATGAAAATTATATAAAAATACATACATATGTATGCTATATAAAATGGAGGATGGAGTCATGTGTAGAAGTTCACGCAAGTGAGGAAAGTTCTCTGATCGCCATTCACTTGGGAGTGGCCAGAAACGATTCTTTTACATATGACTCAAGCAGCTCACGACTTCCGGTCTTTGACCAAGTATCCTCTGGGTAGCCTAAGAACATCCGTTTGAAGGCGAGCTAACGTGAGAAGGCGAAACATCCCCTGCATAGGGTTGTGCGCTGGGTTTGGGACCCGCCACGTAAAAAAACACCCCCAATGAAAAAAGCAAACACAGCCTCGGATGAGAGACCCCCCTTTTGATGACGACCATGGCAAACGAAATAAGGACTATGATTTGAGGGCATGCACCTGGAATGTCCGGTCCCTTAATTGGGAAGGTGCCGCTGCCCAGCTGGTAGATGTCCTCGTAAAGATAAAGGCTGACATCACCGCCGTCCAAGAAATGCGATGGACGGGACAAGGACAGAGACGAGTAGGTCCTTGTGACATTTACTACAGTGGCCATATAAAGGAGCGCAAGTTTGGTGTTGGATTCGTGGTGGGAGAGAGACTCCGTCGCCGAGTACTATCATTCACTCCGGAGAATGAACGTCTAGCCACAATCCGCATCAAAGCGAGGTTCTTCAACATATCGCTGATTTGCGCCCACGCCCTGACGGAAGAGAAGGACGATGTGACCAAAGATGCTTTTTATGAGTGCTTGGAGCGCACTTATGAGAGATGCCCTCGCCACGATCTCAAAATCGTGCTTGGCGACTTCAACGCCAGTGTGGGCAAAGAAGGTATCTTTGGCACTACGGTCGGTAAATTCAGCCTCCACGAGGAAACATCCCCAAATGGGTTGAGGCTGATCGACTTCGCCGGGGCCCGAAATATGGTTATCTGTAGTACTAGATTCCAGCATAAGAAGATACATCAAGCTACCTGGCTGTCTCCGGATCGAAAAACCACCAACCAGATCGATCATGTTGTGATAGACGGAAGACACGTCTCCAGTGTTTTAGATGTGCGTGCGCTCCGAGGTCCTAACATCGACTCGGACCACTATCTTGTTGCAGCCAAGATTCGCACCCGCCTCTGTGCAGCAAAAAACGCACGCCAACAAACACAAGGAAGGTTCGACGTCGAGAAGCTGCAATCACAACAGACAGCCGAACGATTTTCTACTCGGCTTGCACTCCTGCTCTCTGAGAGCACTCGTCAACAACTCGGTATAAGGGAACTGTGGGACGGCATTTCAAACTCCTTACGTACAGCTGCAACCGAAACCATTGGTTTTCGGAAACTGCAAAAGAACAGCGGGTACGACGAGGAGTGCCGTGTCGCAGCGGAGAGACAACAGGCTGCCTCGCAACGTTGCGATCGACCACAACACGTGCGGGATGGGATAGATACCGAGAGTTGAAGAGGGAAGCGAGACGCATTTGCAGACAGAAGAAGAAAGAGGCCGAAATGCGTGAGTACGAACAGCTTGATAAGCTGGCCGACAGGGGTAATGCTCGAAAATTCTACGAAAAAATGCGGCGACTTACAGAAGGTTTCAAGACCGGAGCATACTCCTGTAGAACCCCCAAAGGTGATCTAGCCACCGATGCCCAGAGCATACTTAGATTATGGAGGGAACACTTCTCCAGCCTGCTGAATGGCAGTGAACACATAGCACCAGGAGAAGGCGAACCCGATACCCCAATCGATGACGATGGAGCAGACGTTCCATTGCCCGACCATGACGAAGTTCGAATAGCAGTTGCCCGCCTGAAGAACAACAAAGCGGCAGGGGCAGACGGATTGCCGGCCGAGCTATTCAAACACGGCGGCGAAGAACTGATACGGAGCATGCATCAGCTTCTTTGCAAAATATGGTCGGATGAGAGCATGCCCAACGATTGGAATTTAAGTGTGCTATGCCCAATACATAAAAAAAGGAGACCCCACAATCTGCGCCAACTACCGTGGGATTAGCCTCCTCAACATCGCGTACAAGGTTCTATCGAGCGTATTGTGTGAAAGATTAAAGCCCACCGTCAACAAACTGATTGGACCTTATCAGTGTGGCTTCAGACCTGGAAAATCAACAACCGACCAGATATTCACCATGCGCCAAATCTTGGAAAAGACCCGTGAAAGGAGAATCGACACTCACCACCTATTCGTCGATTTCAAAGCTGCTTTCGATAGCACGAAAAGGAGCTGCCTTTATGCTGCAATGTCTGAATATGGTATCCCCGCAAAATTAATACGGCTGTGTAAACTGACGTTGAGCGGGACCAAAAGCTCCGTCAGGATCGGGAAGGACCTCTCCGAGCCGTTCGATACCGAACGAGGTTTCAGACAAGGCGACTCCCTATCGTGCGACTTTTTCAATCTGCTGCTGGAGAAAATTATTAGAGCTGCAGAACTGAACCGAGCAGGTACAATCTTTTATAAGAGTGTACAGCTGCTGGCGTATGCCGATGATATTGATATCATCGGTCTCAACACCCGCGCCGTTAGTTCTGCTTTCTCCAGACTGAACAAGGAAGCAACGCAAATGGGTCTGGCAGTGAACGAGGGCAAGACGAAATATCTCCTGTCATCAAACAAACAGTCGTCGCACTCGCGACTTGGCACTCACGTCACTGTTGACAGTCATAACTTTGAAGTTGTAGATAATTTCGTCTATTTAGGAACCAGCATTAACACCACCAACAATGTCAGCCTAGAAAATCCAACGCAGGATTACCCTTGCCAACAGGTGCTACTTCGGACTGAGTAGGCAATTGAAAAGTAAAGTCCTCTCTCGACGAACAAAAACCAAACTCTATAAGTCGCTCATAATTCCCGTCCTGCTATATGGTGCAGAGGCTTGGACGATGACAACAACCGATGAGTCGACGTTGCGAGTTTTCGAGAGAAAAGTTCTGCGGAAGATTTATGGTCCTTTGCGCGTTGGCCACGGCGAATACCGCATCCGATGGAACGATGAGCTGTACGAGATATACGACGACATCGACGTAGTTCAGCGAATTAAAAGACAGCGGCTACGCTGGCTAGGTCATGTTGTCCGGATGGATAAAAACACTCCAGCTCTGAAAGTATTCGACGCAGTACCCGCCGCGGGAAGCAGAGGAAGAGGAAGACCTCCACTCCGGTGGAAGGACCAAGTGGAGAAGGACCTGGCCTCGCTTGGAATATCCAATTGGCGCCACGTAGCGAAGAGAAGAAACGATTGGCGCGCTGTTGTTGACTCGGCTATAATCGCGTAAGCGGTGTCTACGCCAGTAAAGAAGAAGAAGATATAGTATAAATATATGTATGTATGTATAAGCACACATGTATATACTTGTTAATTTCGATAGAGTAACTGGATAAGTGGATATGAAAAATATCTAGAAATACAATTTAGGTTAGGAGCCTTAAGTACATGTGTATTTGAGCTCAAAAGATAGCATAATATCGTTTAAACATTCGTCGCTTACAATATCATTGCAAAAAATTTGAAGAAGATCTGGTTTATATTAGTTGTTAACGCTTAGGATATTCTCTAGACAAAATTCAACAGTTAACGTATTTCAGCTTGTAATGGCCCCCCCTCATTGTAGCTTTTCATAGAAAGTAAAAGGAATAGAAAAATAATTACAAATAAATGTCAGGGAAAATGTTTTTCAAGTATTATTCTATTCCGCTACAGGAGGATGGAGTCATGTTGAGATGTCCACTCAATCTATAATATTTTAGAAAATCTTGATAAAATATGATAAGTACTTATTAAGTAGTGAACGTCACGATATTCACATGTCACCTATATAACGATTTTATGAATATTATAGAAAAATGAGTTTTGGCAAAATTTTTATATCGGCAGAAGCTAGCATTAATAACTATTCACATCCAACTGTTTTTTCGCGTGCCAAACCTTTCAGAGGCGAAACATTAGGTTTATTATATTTTCTTATAACTTACTATCAGGTTTAGGGCAGTAGTGTATTGCTTTTTGGAAAACCATAGGGCTGATAATTATGACGAGCTAATGACTGAAATGATTACGAATTTCTCCATCATCGGATGTAGATTGTCTCCAAATATGCATATGTATATTACATTATCATTTATATAAATTTACAATACTAGAGCTTATTCGAAAAAACAAGGAAAAGACTTTCATAAAGATAGAGTGGAATTTGAAAGATGTTGCCAAGGCCAGAATACTGACAGCATGATGGGAGACTATATTTGGGGGCCAATAAGAGAAACTTCTACGGAAAAGTAAAATTTTTCATTTCTAAACACTTGGAGTCAACTTGTAAACATTTATTGTAAAAATGACTATGTATGTATTGTATTGTAAGAATTAATCCAAAATGTGTGATCTTTTTCAATGGGATTGGTAAGAAAAGAATGTCGAAGTACTCTCATGAAAATGGTAAGTTTTCTATAATTTGCAGCGGTATTTCCATTGAAATTTTCTGGATCAAATTTTCGTATGCACATACTTACTTTTATTTTACAGAAAGTATCAAAAACATTTGGAAATAGAGTAATACAATAGTATATGTCTACAGCTTGTACGATATCGACTTCAGAATTTCTTAGCCAATTAAACAATTATTTGAAATGATTTTGACAATATTGTGAAATACCAATCGTGTGAACAATTAAATACAAACGTAAGCACAACTCATTGGCTATTCAGCAAAGACTATGATGACTAAGGCAATACGCTAAAGCCTCTATCATCCATTTAGAAGCAAGAAACCTGGACTGTAATTCTGACAACTTTAAATCATAATCCGATATTTTAATAAATATTTACGGTATATATGCAGATATAAACAAAAAGTAACTATTTAAAAAAACATATTTGAAAGACAGATGATTTACTAAAATTTAGTATTATGAGCTATTGATTATTATATGCTTTTTTATATACTTAGGTATATAGCAAGCGCCATGGTATGGTGAGCAAAAGAAGAGCCACAACCAAAGAGTTGAGTTATGGTTTGTCAAGAGAACGTAATTATAAAGAGAAATATATCACTGGAAATGTGTTTACAAAGAGTTTTCATATCGGGAAGAATGGAATTCGAACAAGTTCTTACAGTGCAGAAGAGAAAAGAGTTTAAATTGAAAGAGAAGTTGTAAATACTATATACATATTTAGTATATAATACAAAAGTACATAATAAACTATGATATTATTATTATGATTTGCAAATTTACTAACATATGAAACAAAAAAAAACAATACAAAACAAGTTACAAAAATTGATATTAGGAACACAAAAATTTCTAAGATAGCTTAATTTAAATGTATTTATGAAGACTTAATTTCTTAGAATATACTCAAAATATCTTAATGTAACTAATGTTTTTTTGGTATACATGGTAAACAAATAAACTCAACTATGTTATATCAACTAATTTAGACTGCTGGTATACGCCTTTGGTACTACGAAACAATAATTAGGTGATATAAAAAAGCAGACTTGAATCGTTTTCCCACTGTTTAGTGATGTCTTTTTTGCATTTTCTGTGAAATTTATCTTAGCATATATTTTTTATACCATCAGAAAGTAGATATTTAAGAGAACGTAAATACTCCTGACTTTTTAAAAATTTATGATAATTTGATTTGAAATTTTTTGATTGAAATTTAGGGATTTTTTTTTTTGATATTAGATAAAAAATAAATAATAAGGTGCAAAAATATATTTTAAATAAAAGAAATTCAGTATGTTTGGGACATAATGAGGTAAGTTTTTTATAAGATAAAAATAAAAAACACCAAAACTGATTTACTTAATTTTTCACAAAAAATATTGAGGTTATGTGAAAAAAATCTGTCCACAAGGGTTATAGACCTTTTCATTGCCTACAATATTGCCTTAAACGTTTTTCTATAGGACTTGAAGTTTTGCCGAAATTTCAAACCCACACCCCTCACTTTCCTTTTCCTGACATAATATGCGGGCGTTCAATTATATGTATATTCTTTAATATTTGCCTTTTCCGATTGGGTTCAATCTACTGTGAACTTCTTAATTATTATTTTTTTTTTTTCAAAAATATTTATGGTACTGATGGCCAAAAAATGAATTAATTGTAAGTGCCATATACTCGTATGTAGGTGAAAATAATAAATTGCATACATATGTTAGAACAGTTTTTTTTGTTTCAAAACAATTTTTTTTTAAATTTTGAGGTTAAATAGTCTACAAAATTATTTACTTGACTCAAAAGAAGTTTTTTAGTGGCGAAAAATAAATGATATAGTAGGAAAGGAGATTTTCTATTTTTTTAATGCGCCACTGAGTTTTATTGTTAATTGGATGCCTTCTTTAAATTATACTAGCAACTCAAAAACAACTTAGTACAGTTTGATTTCAAACGTATTAAAATTTAAAATTCAAAACAAGTCAAAACGACTTGAAACGACGGAAAGACTTATCTAAAGGTATATGTATAAAAGAGACAATTCAAAAGTGCCAAAATAACGGTGTTAAAAATAAAATTTTTTTTAAATTATTTTAAATTTTAAAAAAATTAAAAAAAAATAAAACTTAGCATTTTCCACCTTCACCAACGCATGCAATCGCTTTGATCTCGCAGCCATACAATACGCTCGCCAGCAACAAATAACAGCCAGCGCACGAATGCCGCAGCGCATTGAGCAACACCTGCCTGCCGCTATGCGCAGTTATTTTTAGACTGCGCCAACAAGCAATTTTACACCAGTGCCCAAGTACCCAGGTGCCTATGAGCACCAGCAGCCAGCTGAATGAGTCGCATGCGCGAGTTGCTGGTCGCCTCTGCACCGACATGCACACACAGGCACTAAGCCGCTCACCGCAGATCCTGGCAGCACAAAGCGCTTCAAAAGAGCACCTACGAGAGGCGCTCAAGCGCAGCAAAACAAAAACAAAGCGCCTATGTAAATATATGTAAATTAATGCCTGGCATAAGTTAGTGACGCGCTAATGAGGGTTGCTTGGACTGGCGAGCGCGCAGTTGCTGCAAGAGCGCGCACACAATGTAGCATGCATGTCATTAGTTTTTAAGAGCGCTTAGCACTGAGAAGAGTCAAAACGTTTGTTTATATATAGACCGCCGCTATACGTGGCTTCGCTCGTATCTGGATGCGTGCGGCGGCAACAACAATGCACAAGTATCATATTAATTTTAATGTATTGTCTAACAATCTGATTGGCGCAACCGACGCACACACACACTCTAACACACATGTCAACTACTAATGCAGCGCGCATGTAGTTGTGTTAGTAAATTGTTTTGTTGTCTGACCATGCGGCACGCGGCCAGAGTCAGAGCCAGCCAAGCCAGACGTGCTGGTAAACACAGCCAATGCTTCAATAGCGCTGGCCAGCCGGGTATACAGTTTGTTGAAAACAGGTTTTCACATAACGGCTTTACAAGCGGCGACGATTGGTGGTTGCGCGACTGCTTAGTCAATTGTTGTTGCTGCCGGCTGTTTACTGCCAGCTACCAGCTAACGATGGTGCTATTAGTGGTGTCGGCGCTTGTGTGCGTTGTGAGTTTACTTGGACGGCTGGTGGTGTGGAAACATTGCAGAGAGCCAGTTACTTACACCAGTTATTGTACTCCAGTTAGATGTGCGCTCAGCTTGGTCCGCATGCATATGCGCTCAGCTCAGTTCTGTGAGCGCGCACTGAATTCTACTCTGCGGGCGCTGCTTGAGCGCGGACCCCAGCTCGAAAATGGGAGAGCGCTTGTAGCCACCACTATTGGACGGCGCAGGCTGGGATGAGAGTGGATTGAGCGTGCTGCGTATAAAAGCGAGGATACGCGGCGGCTCAGCACAGTTCTTCGTTGCTGCTGCTAGAGTTTGTTTGTGTTCCACTGAACGCCTGGCATACCACGTTTTGGTACTTAATTTGAAAGCAAAAACAAAAACTGACTTAGAAAAAAACATTCAAACCGTGATCGGTCGGTGTTCGGTAAACGATCGCAATACATTGAGTGATAGTAAATACAGCGTACAACCGAAGTGAAGACGCGTAAGCGCGCTGAAGTGTTAGCAAGTAAATAAAACAAAATTTCCTTGGGAAATGTGTAAATTTAATCACAAAAACTAAAACTGAGAAATAAAAAAAAAACTTATAGACACTGTAAAGTGCAAAACTAAAGTGAAGTTACAAAGCAAGTTCAAGAAAACCAACAAAATGCATACAGTCGAAGACATGTTGGGCGAGAAAAACTACAGTAAATGTCCTTTGAAGAAACGTCCCATCAACTACCAGTTCGAAGAGGACAACTCCACAGATATTGTGGATGCAAAAATGTCGGCGGCTACACTCGGCGCCGACGATCTCACAGATCAACCCGAAAATTTGAGTCTCAAAAAGCGCGCCTACGACATGGACGAGTTTGTACCCCACAGCAGTGCTACAGCCGAGCGCAACACACATGACGAGCTAATCAATGTTAGCGATAGCTGCGAGGATGAGGGCGTCGATGTCGATCACACCGATGACGATGCGTCCATGGATATGTTGGACGAGGATGATGAGGAGGAAATCATTGATTGTGTCGAAATTGAAGAGCAAACTGATGCGACAACAAATACCACACAAGCCGCTGCCTTGGCAGCCGCTGCAGCTGTCGCCGCTGCCGCCGTTGTTGTGCCTAAGCCCACATATGCTAAATATGGCTTGCAGCCATGGAATTTCCACATGTCGCCATACACCGCTGAGTTCTACCGCACCATCAATCACCCGCACTTGGCACAACAGATCTCACCGCTACGTGGTGATCTGCTATCGCCCAGTTCACCATCAGCCGATTCGTTGGGTTCGCTATCGCCACCACCACATTACCTGCATGGACGTGCCAACTCCGTTTCGCCACCAGTGCGCTCCGAAATCATACATCGACCGATTGGTGTGCGCCAGCTGCCACAATCACCCACACAGCACACGCACCGCTTCATGCCCTATCCGCTGCCGGCTGCCTATCATGCGCCGCACACACCACATCAAACGCCCGCCTATCCACCCGCGCTCAGCTATCATCATCATCCACATGCGCCCATATCGCCCACCTACTCCGAATCCTCGTACTACTCCATGCGCTCCATGACACCTGAACCGCACTGCTCCTCGCTGCCTGAGGATTTGTCGCTCAAGCACAGCGCGCTACAGAAGACGCCACAAAAATCAACATTGAGTGGTGACAAGCGCGACTTATGCGCCAGCCAAAGCAGCTCAGCGCCCAACACGCCCACTACAAAGAAGGATAAGTCTGCGCCGCCGCGCTATCAGTGTCCCGATTGTCAAAAGTCCTACTCCACCTTCTCCGGTCTCACCAAACACCAGCAGTTCCATTGTCCCGCCGCCGAGGGCAATCAAGTGAAGAAATCCTTCAGCTGCAAGGACTGCGACAAGACTTACGTCTCGCTGGGCGCGCTCAAAATGCACATACGCACACACACGCTTCCATGCAAGTGCAACATCTGCGGGAAGGCGTTCTCACGTCCCTGGCTGCTGCAGGGTCACATACGCACACACACCGGCGAGAAGCCCTTCAGCTGCCAGCATTGTCATCGCGCCTTTGCCGATCGCTCAAATCTACGCGCTCACCTCCAGACGCACTCCGACATCAAGAAGTACTCTTGCGGCAATTGCTCGAAGACCTTCTCCCGCATGTCGCTGCTGACGAAACACTCGGAAGGCGGCTGTCCGGGCGTCAACAGCAGTAGCGGCAGCAGTTGTGCCAGCGCGGTGGCGTCCGATTCGGTCGCATCGGCGCATGAGCTGCACAACTATCCAGTGTACGTCGAGCACTAAAGCGCCGAGTAATGTGAAAGCTGCGCGGCCAAGCCGAGTTTGCCATGTACCACCAAAAATTAGTTCCTAGTTCGAAACCCACCAACCAACAGCAAACAACCGAGAGACAAAATAGCAACTGCTCTTTTTACATCCAGCGCGTCTAAGCAATCTTCATTCAAAATGAGTACCTTGCAGATATATAAGTAGATTGGTCCCAGTGTGCGCGTTGTTAGCCCAAAAGTTTAGCACAAATATTCAAAACGGAAACACATATTTCAATGCCTCTAGTCAGCTCAAAAAAAATATAACTAACTTTGTTAAAAAACAACAACAAATTTACTACTAACAGTTAACACAACAAGAAACTATTGTAAACAGGCCTTGCATTTACCACAAATACAATCTCAACTACTATTTTATACACTACACGCATACACATGTATGCAAGCTCAATTCTAAAAGCTCGAAACTACTTTTTTATTAAAAAAATTAAATACCTTTTATAAGGTGTGTATATTTTGTAAAAAATATATTCGTAATAGTAAGAACTTGTAATTAGTAGTCTTAGCTATTTTCTAGTTTTAGTCAAAAAATGTTAAAAATTAAAAGTTTTCTCAAATGGGCAGCATTTTGTAGAAAAAAAGTTTATAAAATAAGCATAAATATTTTTTATATATATTTACAAGTATATTATAGATTTTTGTAAAAACTTTTATGCATACCTATACACCTACGTAATTACATATACATACATAGTAGTTAGCCATTAGTTGCATTTAAGCGATAACTATTTTTATAAGAAATATTTTTAGTGAAAAAATGGAAACAAATTATTTATTGAAGAAGGGTTGAAGCGGATTAAGCAAATATTTAAAAAATACACAAGAAAATATTATTGAAAAAAAACATGAGTTTTTATTCAAGCTGGCTTTGGGAAATCTTTCCTTAATTGGTTTTCAGATTTTCGTTAGTTTGGAGTTTTAACTTCTTCGATTTTGTAAGAAAGGAGTCTCATAATTAATATTCGGTATTGAACTAATGCATAACCATTTGAAAAAAAATAAATAAATTTATAGTAGGTTGAAAGTTATAGGAAACGAATAATGAAATGACAAACATTAAAGTAGAAATATATTACGGACAATCTGTGTTCGAGGAAAAAGAGACTGAGGGTGGTAGTTGAATTTTTAAAAGTTAAAAACGGTTTATCTCGATTTCTGGCAAAACTACAAGTCCTATAAGGAAAAGTTATATGGCAGTATTGTAGGTACATAAAAAAGATCGATAACTTGTATATGGAGACATTTTATTTCGTGTTTCAGTCATGCCATTGTAAATTTCCGAAAATGTTGTTACGTTATTTTGCATTTCAGGTGCGATATATAAAATACTTTTCTACAACAATATCAGTCAAAAAACGTTTTCACATGTCTATTATTCGATAGCAGCCTCCTTAAGTATTGCTTTCTTAGGTTCTATTACATTAGTAATATATATGATAGAGTACATCTGTAAGGGCACATTTGTTGTTGAGGTCACATACATTCATTCAAATGTTACATTGGGTGACTCATATGCCAGAGGCAAAAAAAATCTGTGAGATGCTTAGATTTCGTAAGTACTACATATATTTATCCAAACATATGTAGTTCAAAGTGTGCGTAATCATGCTAAAATCTACAGGCGACAGAAGCTGAAGCAGATATTTTTGCGTTGTAATAGTATTTTTCATGAAAAGCATGCTCTTGTAGAACCTCCAGCAAGTTCCTGGAATTCGTTAGAGTGCTCGACCTTTCTGAATATATGTGATAGAGTAGAGGACACAATAATCTTTGTGATGCAATTCTTTTATATATTTTATTCTAAAGAATTTCATAATTCGAACTGAGCTTGTTGACCATTACATAAGGGGTACTTATAATAATAAAGCAGATTGAATTTCATTTACGATACGGATGGTACACCTGTCAATATCCTATCTCTAGAGTATAAGTAGCTTTATATAATATAATACTTTATAATATTTTGCAAAGGTTTAGGCTTCTTTTCAAAATTTAATACTTTACAATATTTAAATATTTAGGCAATAGGAACAAGGCTACTCTTAACTTTCTTATGCATTATTATCTAATAATAAACGCTTACACCAACATGCCTGTTTTACGTACGCGTCTCTGGAATTCAGGGACATTTGTTGTCGAACTCACCCACATATTTTATAACAACCCGAAATTTTCATAAGCGTTTATGCAAATTTGTTTATTATGGAATACTGTCATGCAAATAGCGTAAATTACGGTTCAATAGACTTGGCTGCTGAAACCGAAAATTAAGCTTACTTCTATTTACAATTACAATGTAGAGCGGAGAGCTTGATGATGCGTGACAACCGCTGCGATCAGTTAACAGTGAGTAAGAAAGTATAATATAACACACACCAGCTGTGCGGCTTTAGACTGAGAGGCAACCAAGGGAATTGGCAACATACAGTTGTAGATTTAAGTTGTCAGTTGAAAGTTGTAACAGAATTTCGACAAGCTAAATCACCAATAGAACAGACTATCAAAATTTCTAAGTCATGCGTTGCTATCATTTCTGACGTCACGCATTAAGTTATTATTTCTGTCAAAAGCACTTTTTGAAGGGAAACCGGACGAAACTGTCGGAAATCATATTTCTACGGGTGTTAGTTAGAATTATGGAGCACAAAACGAAGCTACGATTTAGGCAAAATGAGCTTCGTTGTCTGCGAAACGCACTCCCACAAAAGTTTGAGAACGAAATTGTCGTAATCTCCAGTTTAATTATTCTTCAGGGTGCCAGGCCACAATCCATCGATGGTAATGTAATAGCAGACGTGATTGCCAAGGATAATGTACGACTAACATCCAAAAACGTGATCAATATTGGAAAACCCATGCATTGTTTATATGACGAACTCGACAGAAGCATGGTGAAGAAAATTAAAACCCGATGGAACAAGCTACCTGGGTGCAAAACTGCAAAAGTCATATGCAAAACGGTACATCGAAAGTACGCAAAATTCCTATTGGCATTCGATAGAAGGGATTGTAAGAACATTATGGGAATACTAACTGGTCACTATCTAGTGGCGGCACACGCCCGCAGTATGGGGCTGACACATCGAGAAGACTGCCTTGAGCAGGGCACCGGGGAAACAATGGAACAATAGAAACTCATGTTTGCCGTTTTTCAACTATTTTTCGTGGCTTGATTGCTCCTTCATCCACTCCTAAATGTAGGCAACACTTTACGTTCAGTGAAAACTTTCTTATGACGATCTCGACAGAAGCAATTCACTATTAATATGAAAGTTCGAAAGAAAAGTAAAGGAGGGAAGCTTTCGTAATGTATATTTCTATCACTCTTCATTGATCCTCTCCTCCGGTACGCCACTGTGTATGCATACGCAAATAAGTGATGCCAATATTATTGAAATACTCATAAATACGCGTAAAAGAGGTGCGCTAAACTCATTATCGAAACGTATCCGAGGATTATTGAAAAATATTTAAGAAAAAGGAATAAAGTAACTTAAAAATAAACTCATATAAATGGGAGGTATACAAAAAGATCAAATAATGCTCATAAAAATCGGCACATGTGTTTCAGAACACAAATCTCAATAGGGAAGATCAACAGTGACAACACAAACAACAGCTAGGTGGAGCCGAGCTGGTGCGCGGTCGCGGCCAGAGTGTGGCGCTGAGCGGTGGTGTGCGCCACGACGACAATTGTTGCCAAATTAGATCATCAGCACCGAAAAAGGCTGGCTGAAAATCAAAGCAAATAATGCAAAATTCACGTGTTGACGACACATCAGTCGAGTAGAAGCAGCCGGCAGCCAGCAGCCCCGAGCGAGGTGTAGGAGCAGGAGGCGGCGCTTCAAATGGGCCACGGCGCCATTAAAATGCACGCATCGCTTGCTGTCGCTTACGGGCTGCTTGCGCAAACAAGCGATTTGCTCGTAATTTGGCAGCGACGGAGTACGTAAGCTTCAGCCGCAGCTAGAGCAGGAACGGGGGCTGGTGCGCGCAAACTCGCTGCCTACCTACAGTTTTATTTTAGAGGGCCCGCTTTAACGGCGACTAGTAGGTAGTATAGCGAATTTAACACGAATTTTCTTTTGCTCATTTTGCTGTTTAGTTAGCATTTTGACTTCGATTTTTTTCCTGAATATTTTTCGATATTTTTAAACCTTTTTGTTAAACTTTATTGTTGTTGTTGCGCTCGCTTTAATGCTTTGGAAACTTTTTCGTGACGAAAGAAGCATGAATTGTGTGCGAACGAGTTCACTTGCGCCGGCGCTGCGGTTCGCATTTGCTTTGCACCGACTTTTATCACCAGCTGATCTATGCAATGGGTTTTGGAAAGTTTTTCACCGCGTTGGTGTAATGGTAGGCAACATGCACAACAATAACAATTGCAAAATATATATGTATGCATATATTTATGGGTATATAAAAGTAAATAAATAAAATTAAAATTAAAACGTTGTGATTGCGACATCAAAAAAAAAAGGAAATCATTAAAGGAGATCACAAGCGAGTTGCAGACAGTGTTCACACAAAAACTTACATGAATATGTGGAACGGTATACTGTATATGAAATGATATTTGCATATTCATAAGGTATAACTTGCAGGCGCAAAGACGCGCGGGCTAGAAGCAGTGTTCTTCAATGAGGCAATTGGCAATATGGCGGTTCAGACCTCCTACTGCTGAAAGTTATATAGTATTGAAACCAATGGTTAGAAATTTTCACAGAAACTTTAATTTTTTGTAAAACTATCTGCCAAAAATCCATTTTTTTTTCCTTTTCCAAGTTCTATGTTTTAACTAAACCAGGTACATTTTATCAGTTTAGATAATCCTATAACGATAAAAGGTGTCGCAATGGCCGAAATTAAAATATTATTTTCCAAAAATTTCCAACGTTTGTAACATTAAAAAATTCTAATAAAATATTTAATTTTTTATATGAGAAAAATTTTTTTGAAAAAAACTGTTTTTTACCCCAGGAAACCCACGTAACCCCATAAGTCCAGCTTTAAGCCGAAAGATATTTTTCTGGAGAGTTTTTCTTCGTTACTTTGATATCAAGAAATTCTCAGCCGAAAGTCATAATATTTGAAAAAGTTTATGGTGAACACATTCAAGCTTAGCGAGTGTGCCAAAGTGGTTTTCAAAATTTACAAGCCTGGATTTTGGCTCTAAAAACGAAGAACTTCCTGGGTGGAGAAAAAAACTTAAAAAAAAGTTTGAAGATAAGGAAATGAACAAGAAGAGCTCCCAAAAGCATTGGGAGTCCCTAAAGTATTTTAAAATACCCAGACAAGCATTGACATTAAGTGCAATTAGAATTGAAGCCAAGAGACGTTGAAAGACGATTCGCTACAAAAGATATCACTTCTGTACTGGATTTCGATCGGTGATGAAAAATTTATCCGAACGACAACACTAAAGGCAAAAATACGTATGTGAAATATGGGCAACCAACCGAATATTCATGACACCACTGTAATGCCCTATATTTGTTGGGACTAGGATGGCGTACTGTATTATGAGCTTCTTAAATTGGGCGAAATCATGCACGCTCATCAAATATGCGAATTTCGAAAAATGCCTCTAATTTGGAGTATAATAATTGTCCGTGATGACAGAGATCGATTTCATGTTTCAAGATCGGTTAAAAAGCTATTTGGAAACCAGTGGCTAGATATAAAATAATTGAGGATTTGCACTTCTGCCTATGTTCTATTGTTCTCCTTTATCATATATGGTCACAAAGGTCTGCACAATTCCAGCAGCTTGCTGGCGCGATGAAGGTAATGTGATCCCAGTCCACGTAAATAGATACACGGGACTTCAAAAGCATCGGATAGGAAATTTTGCCTCTCCTGCCTTTAGCCCAAACCTTACCCTTCTGACTAACAATTGATCCGGTCAATGATGGAAGCACTTACTGGTATTCATTGACTATAGCTAGGAATGTTTCGTTATTGGCGACCAGTTTTCTGACAGTTTAC
Organism: Bactrocera dorsalis; assembly: GCF_023373825.1. Lineage (NCBI taxonomy): Eukaryota > Metazoa > Arthropoda > Insecta > Diptera > Tephritidae > Bactrocera > Bactrocera dorsalis. The sequence continues at coordinate 110,828,147 of NC_064303.1, forward strand.
CTTGTTGTTTCGAGACATCTCCTATCATTGTCTTAGCTTAGAGGTATTTCATATTTTTATTGATTTACTCTAAAGCTGAAATCTCTGTGTACTGGATTCCGATTTGATAAATATGTTGTAAAGACTGATATTCGAGAAAATTTGTATTAAGAAGTACTCAAAATGGGTTTTCATAGAGATTTTTGATATGACACATACATATTCAATACTTTTGTCATGCACTTTTTTGCTTTCCGGAATTGGATTGTATGTAAATATTTGAATAATCATTAGTGATACTAGTAAACACTGTCTCTTCAACTAGCTATATTTCTTTCCAACATACGAAATCGACGTAAGCTTTGTTGACAAACTGGTCTGGGCTTTGGAGAATGATCCAGATAGGTTTTTTTTCTCCTTTCATATTTATAATGTGAAAGATGTGAGTTTGAAAGCTAAAAATCTATTGATTTTTGATAGTCGGCGCAAATATATCTTAGTTTAAAATTTAGTTCAATATTTGGATATTGAAAAAATAAAGTAGATAAAGGCGAAACTACAGTCTTAAATGTTCTATGGCGAGTCGAGGAAAGTGATGATGGGACGAGAGTTTTATATAGCAATGGAATATTACTCGATTACGACCACACCAAGAAGGACCGAAACTGACAATTTCTCGCTTAGGTTCATTTAACCCCTTACTGAGGCAATTAACTCTTCTGAGTTTTAATTAGGGCGGCAAGGTTGCCATATATTAAGCTAACTTGCATAATGAGTTAAACAATTCCATAGTACGTATCGTATTATATCTTCATATACTTTTTCCAGTGTATCACCTACATAGCTGTTAAGTCAAGCCTTGCGTCTGCCAATTTTTGCGTAATGCGACTATCTAAACACCATCATCACGCGCACTAATTTCACTACAAATACCCACACATTCGTGCAATTACAAGCGAATATGATGCGGCAAGGGCAGCCGCACAGCAAATACGCTGTTTACACAAATAAATACGCGGCGTTGTGTTGTTTATAATGAGTGAGTGTAGGAAAAATAACGTTTCAAATTTCTAGCGCTCGCCATTTGCAGCCTGCCACTTCTGCCGAGCCGTCAACGCATTTGTTATGCGCGCTGTGATCATCAGCAGATTGTGGCGTTTGCTTTGAGCACGAGTAAATAAACGGCAAAAAGAAAAGTAATAAAGAAAAGCTTTGCCACTTCGCTAGGTTGCTACTTTCCTCCTACTTACAGTTAGCTGCCGCACTTACTTACAGCTAAGCTGCATTTGGCTGCACTGAGTGGGCACCCCTTAAGTACCCACTTACGGCTGCCATTTCTTTTGTGGTTTGCTCGAGATAAAAATACAGCTCCGCATGCCCGCTCACAAACTGTGCCGTTGAGCGTTGTGCGCCCGCTCTTAAGCCGAGCAATATTTCTGTAATCCAACACCGCGGCAAGTAAGTTTTGTGGTTCATCTGCGACTGCTTAGATGCTGTGGCGACCTCAACGTCTTCTTCTTCACCTTCTTCTGAAACTTTATTACGCACTTGCATTGCTTTCAAAGCTAAATGCGCGCTACTAATAAGCCATAATATGCATGCTAGTCGTTTAAGTATGACTTCGTACATGTGTAGATATAGATAGGCTTTGGCAGCGAGAGTCTGTGCTCGGCTTAGCGGCAACATTGTAGAAATTGTGGAAAACTGCTTGATCTTCGATAGGTTATTATTGAACTTGGCACATTGTCGTTGACAGCTTTTGTTGTTATATATTGGTTGCACGCTGTTATTGTTGTTTGGCTTCATGTTGCAAGCTCTTCACTGACGTGCGTAGAAACTTTCTTAAGCGGCATGGACCTATGCGCTCTAATTCCCTAACAATTCGCATTGACTTTGTATTTGTTGTTTTGTGGCTAAAGTCTGCTAAGTCAAAAATATGTTGCATGAAGTTGCAACAAATGACTGGAGTACTAACAAATTATATTTATTCTGGTTTGTAGGTGGCAATACGATGAAGAGTTCTACGAGGTTTCCAAATATCATTTTTATTAATGGTAACTAGAGAGGTTGGGGAAGGGGTTTACTGTCAACAGCTCTCTATCAACTCCAGCTTCAGGCTTCCCGGCTATTGCAGTGTCTTCCAGGCCGAGGTCGGAGCCATTAAGGTAGCAGTAGATTTGCACTCATATAGCAGATCGGCGATACTAGCCTTGAAGTCATTAACAGTGCGTTCAGGGCTGATCAAAGAGTTTCTAACCTCGCTATCAATAGCATCGAGCGTCTTTGTAATAAGACTGGTATGGGTGCCAGGCCACAGCGCAAACGCAGGAAAGTGCAAGGCTGATGAGCTAGCAAGAAAAGGCAGCCTAAAACCGCTATCGGTAGACTTAGAGCGGGTCAATGCTCCCGTATCCTCTTGTGTTCTACTAGTGGATAGCCGGACTTCGCGGAAGCTAGGGCTGCTTTAGACCACTACCGGTGTATGCGCTGTCGCAAATGGCCCAAGATCGATCACAATAGATCTAGTGATCTCTTCGTCCTCAGTAATGTTAGCCTCTCCGTAGTTGTGGGGCTTTTAACATGCCATTGCCTTAATGGCGTCCGCGCAGTAAGTGGGTGAATCCTACCAGGCGTCATCCTCAGAAGCTAATGGATGAAGGTGGGGTGGAAAGACCTCAACACTTTTTACTTAACAGTCCCGCGCTTGGGAGGTCAAGACTTAAGCTCTTGGGAGCGCATACCTTCAGACATCCCACAGAGCTGGCAGTAATGGAAATTAAACAACTATGTAAATTTTTATTGGATACTAAACGTTTTGCTAATTTATAAGTTCGAACACATGAGTTTTGGTTTTCTATAGCTTCACAAAGGACTACATATAGCGCTCCACGTGCGACTTTTGATCAGCCATGCAACCTAACCTACCCTAACTAGAAAACTGTTTTTATCAGGAAGAGATGGCAGTAGTTGTTTTTTCAAATTTCCATCTTTTATTGCCCTATATGTACTTCTTTTTATGCTAGAATTTGAAAAGTAATATGTACGGAAGCAATCGTTGGAAGACGGACGAGCTTGAAGCTACACTTGCCCCAAAAATCAAGGCTATACCACCCGAGATAACATAACAAACAATAAAAACCTAAACAAGATGGTTTAAAAAGTTGGTCCTCTCCACCCGATAATGGTCCTGACACAAGATATTATATTATCGTGGACGCTTATATAAAAATTTTAGTCAAATTGGACTCGCCGATTTATTTTGACCCTTTGAGAAATAGGGTGGAATGTCGGACTTTGGAAAAAGGTTTTCGCTCGAACGTTTTAAATTAGGTGCACACAGATGCTCTGAAAATAGCTACTAAGGAAGATAATGCGGCAAAAGGCCAAACTGCGATCGTGAGATACCGCGTTTGATGCTTTTTAAATGAAACCCAAAGTGTGCTTTGCACCGTTTTGTGACTATCAACGAGACGTAGATGCATTGATATACGCCAGCAATCAATCGATACAGTGCACCTCCTCGGTCGAAGCGGCTCAAAAGAAAGCTAAGACTATCAAATCGGCTGGAAAGGTGATGATTATTCTTTTCTAGTATTTACAACCCATGACCAACAACGACTTCTAGAACTAGGGTTTAAGGAAAAGATCCCAGATCTCAACATTGGCGAAATATTGGTCCGATTCGAGGTCGAACAGGTCAGGAAAAAAGTGAAAACCAACCAGCTCACACTTTCGTCGGTGTCATCCAATCCGTCGCTGAGAAATTTGATTCGAATGTAGAGGTTATCAGCTCAGCGGAGGCTAACTTTGCAGAACTTCAGACAGATTGATAACCAAATTGTTACCAATAGAACTAAAATGTTCGCATTCTGTCATACCTATCAACCAAAGAAGTTACTGCAGAATTCGCGATGTCAACTCATAGCTTAAAACACAATTTTTCTTGCCGTGCAACGCTGCCTTTGAAAGCTTTCGCTGCCAAAGCGCAATTGTGCGGAAAACGTGTGCTAGAAATTCAACAAAACAACAAGCCGTCCGCTTTAATTTCAACAATTTTGTTAAAAGATGTTTGCGCACGCATTTAATCGTCCAAAACTTTTATTTGCCGCAATGACAATTCGCTAATTTGCGAGCGAACAACGAACGCAATGCAAGACGGCGCTGCACCGTTGCAACGTGCTTCAAAGCGGCAACCTAATGGCATACACCAATGCGAACGCAAGACAATTACGCGCATTAGTGTTGTTGCTGTTGCTGTTGCGATTGTGGCAAGTGTGCGCATGCGTGCAATGTCAAAGCAGTTAAAGCAACGAAAGTGCAAAACGAGTCATAGGCTGCGCACAAAAGAAATGGCCAAGCGCTGAAGTGGACGTGCAAAATTCGCTTCGGTAGCAGCAACAACAAACACACACTGCCGCAACGTCGCATTGCCGCTAACTACGCTTTGGCACTAGATTCCAGCGACGCGTCACTAAAACGCGCTAACAGTGGCCAATAAACTGAAGCCACCATAAAAGCGTTGATATCATCTGACAACGCACACACACGAACACATGCTAGAGGCGTATGTGTGTGTGTTTAATGATTGTTGCCGGCCTGCTGGCTGGCCGAGAGCATCGCCAATGCCAATTTCAAACTTCAGACGCGCACGCGTGCACTTGCAGTGGGTGATAGCAGTGGCTGGGAGCTGCCGTTGTTGCTGCGTTTGAGAAAATTGTTTCGCCAATTAGTTGCGAGTGCACAATATGGGCAGCTGCTCGCCGCTACACTAGCTAGTGCCGCTAGACTTGCTGGAACTGCTAGAGTCACTCGCATAGCTGGAGCCGCTGGCCGCGCAATTCCTGTTGTTGTCGTCGATGTCAACAACACATTGCAACAACAGCGATTACCATTACTATTAGTGTGCTAAAAGTTGTTGCGCGATGCTATAGCTGTACTAACTAGTCGTAATGCGCGCACAAACATGGCGTAGATCATTAACAAAGATGGTGTTATTATTTGCACGTTTTGTGTGAAGAAAAAATGAAATGCCTTCCAGGCGTAAGTAGAGAAAAACGTTGCTTCGCCGCTTTTTATATTTCTTCCACCTTTTTTTCCAAACGGTGCATACTTTTTTGCCAACGAAGCTGCAGATGCACATGCTCTGATAACCGCTATTGTGGGTGGTTGCTTGGTTGCCTGCTATTGGGTTGCCAGCGTGGAAAAAGTGCGTACCAACACGACTGGTCGTACAACAAGCAACAACAATGTGAGCAATCAACAGCGCAAAACTACAATTAGGTGAACAGCAATAAAAAGGCAGGTAGAAATATTTGTATACCCTCTACATTAACTATCGACTTTAGGCGGACAAGTGTTATTGTAAGAATTTTGGAAGATACAAGGTATGAAATACGGTCCACACTAAATAAATTCGGTTAAATTTTTCTCGAAAGAAGAAGGATTCTATTCTACTTAGGGTTACTTGGACAAGGGAAACACTGAAGCAGCGGTTAGTTGCGAGAAGGATGGTTGTTACCTCGGTATACACACACTAGAAAGGTATGCCGACGAACAGTTCCCACGTTCCCATGACAGTCGAGTCTACGTAACCGGAACAGATCCGGATTTTTATCCGGCCAAAAGTTGTCAACTCGGTGGAATTCTGCCGCTACAGCAACATTAATGAACGGTCGGGTTATTTGGTTAGAACGAACCGAGGAGTCATATCAACAGGCGCTAATACTTTAAAATAAGGAGTCTTGCACTCATCTCAATGTCGTAAAGGGGACCAAGCTATAACTTCGAGAGGGCGGTTCTCAGGATACTCCCAACAGAAATCCGGTCGTATAATCCGCTGCCTCCAGTGGAACGACTGAAAGAAGGTGGAGATACAATCGGAGATTGACATCGTTTGAAACGCGTCCGGCATCGGGAGCGGATCGTCAGTTGATGCATCCGTCCGGAACCACCACTGCTGGAGAAGAGTTCGGAGGAAGAAGAGACGCGAGCTCTGCCGATCTCTAGGAAGAGACAAAGCCGAAGTTGTCCTTATTCAAGAGTCGTGGCTTTGCTGGACTAAGGACCAAGAGCCAACAGCTGGCTAGGAACGAACTCTTTCACTCAATTTCAGCAACAAGGCAATTGTCACTGACAAGATGGAAGGTAATGCTGGAGAAGTCTGGCTTGTCTCGGTCTACTGCTGCATGAAAACAAGGTGGAGCCAACTCCTGACCTGTTGAGAAGAGTTCTTTTACAGGCCAAACGAAGAAGAGCTGGAGTAATAATAGGATACGATGCCAATTCTAGGCACACAGTTCGGGGAGATCAGAAATACTAATAGGTACCTATACTGCAGGAAGCTTTGAACAGATCTTTCAAGCGCGCGAAACTGATTTGATTCTTGCAGGTGCGATTAATGAAAAGGACTACACTTGCAAGCTCCTGTCCTCTGAAAACTAGAAAATGTACAGGAAAACCTCTTTGGTGGACATCGGAGTTAAAGGAGATTAGAGATGAGCTGAGGAAACTCCTTGCCAGTACCTCTCATGTAGAAATTGCGAGTAAAAATAAAAATTATCTACTCAAATTTTATATGCACGAGTACAAATATAGTAATGAAAGACCTCAAGTAAAAATCGTACATTTTTTTACTTCCACAAACCTTCACATTTCCCTCAAATAGCCACTCATTTGTGGTGGGCATAAAAAGATATGTAAATGTCCATCGCCATGCCAATACGGAAGTGTGGAATTAGTGACATCGTTAAGCACCAAAAGTGGCGAGCACACCACAACTAAGCACCGCTATGCGTCTGCGCGCACGTTTTACAAGATTCTCAGCATTTCTTCTTAACCATCCTAATGTGCTATGATTTGTTCTAGCATGTCTGTTTTATCAAAATTTTCTTTAAGGACATTCACCTTTCACACGGCAATGCGTGATTCACTTCTGCCTTTTTTTGCCTACTGGAAATGTGTGTATTTATAACCAATTCCTGCACGAATTCTCACGCGATGCCGGCGTCTCACATTTCCTCAAATGAACCTGTTCGCATCAACTCTATTCATACATACGAATGTACATATGTATGTATGTATGAGCGCGCATAAATATTCATTAGACACTTTTTGATTGCTTTACATTTCTTCCCATTTTTTTTAGTCACACTCCCTCTTTGCCTACTCACGTTCGTTAACGGCGTTGCTTTTATGCTGACAGGATCACATCAATTGTTGCTCTCCTCGTCAAAACAAGCGTTCATCTTGCCGAATGTTGAGAGTGCCACATAATAGAATATTCCCACAGGTGCTCCGCAGCATTCTTTTTCGTTTTTTATGTCACTTCTAACCTTCTCAATATGTGAACAGCGCTACTTCCTACGCTTGTAGGCCGCGTTGCCCTATCACGGACACACCTTCATATCTTCTGGGTCACATGAGAACTGAAGCAGCGCTTATTAAGGGGAATGTGATTTGAATTTTATTGAATGCGACAAAAAAGGAGCAAATAGCTGTTGATCCGCTGCTCATCATCGCCGGCAAGATCGGAAGTGCCTACGTGTTGCAATGTCTCGAGCAATATCAAACGACAGCAGCACAGGATATCTGTTGAAATTCCCGCCATTCGCTCTAATTGTTAAGGTTATGGCTGTGACCGCTATTTCAACACAATCTCTTCGCATCTTGTTGGCTGTCGCTGTTCGTCGTGATCTAATTTGAATTTCTGTGGGAGCGCTCAACAAGCTGTCTAATGATCTACCCCTAACAGTATTTTGATGAACGCAACACACCTTGTGGCTCAACAGCGTCGTCGTCAGCAGCAGCAGACACTGCATAGAAGCAGCTTCATAGTGGTGAGAAGGATATTTGATGAAGGTAATCTGGCGATCTTCATGATCGCTTTGATGTTTGAGGGTGATTTTCATTACTGGCATGTGAGTATTATGAGAGTATTTACAAAATTGTTTGTTGTTTTGTGGTTTGTATGCTTCTGCTGCTGCATTTGATATTTATTTATGTTAATTCATAATTCATGAATATTAGACGTCATTAGTTGTTGATCCTTAAGTATTGTGTTACACGTGTGGGAGAGCGCTTGGTTGGTGATGATCCTCACCAGTTGTGGCTATTGATTGGCGTTTCTATATACATATACATCTATTCTAATTTATAAATTTGTTATGTTGCTGCTCTGATTTCCCAGGCTTCTAAAAGTTATGTAGATATAGATGTATGTATGTAGATATGAATATGCGCGAGTGGGTAAAAGCGGCGTCCAGATCGTGTGAATTTTTCCATCAAATAAAAAAAGTTTAAATATACATATGTATAAGTTTTTTGAATCGAAAGAAAATACAAATGTAGAAAAATATTATTCGAAAATAATACCAAGAGTAGAGTAACCTCATAGCCAGCAAATCAATCAATGCCATTTTACTATTTCTAATAAAGTAAAATTGACAATCTCAATGAACTAAGACTGGAAAGTGAAGTTAAAAATAATTAATTAATGTTACTTCTTTGTAGTAGAGATAAATTTGGCATACTTTCGAAAACCCTGAAGATCTATAGAGTCTTTTCACTACATGTATTTCTACGGACAATAGTTAAAGTCTTTGAAACAATGCTTTCCGGCTACCAAGAAGTCATAAAACGTATTATTACTACCTATTAGACTTGGACCTACGCTTACGACCCGAAATCGGCTGAATATTGTTGCAAAGGTGAGCCTCAACGCAGGTCAAAAATCAAGGTCATGTGGACATTTTTCTTCAACGAACGAGGTGTGGGGCACTCCGAATACCTTCTGACCGGCTAAATTGTCAACAAGGAATACTATTTGAATGGTATGCATCATTTGCGCGAAGCTATTCATAAAAAGAGGCCGAAATTATAGGCTGGCAACTCCAGATTTTCAGGAAACTCAAACGACCGATCTGGGGAAACCGTTTTGAGTCAATTGAAGACATTAAACGTGAATCACTACGCGCTTTGGAAGCTCTTCCGGAAATTGACTTTAAAAATGTTTCGGATTAGAGTGTATTGGGGCGAAGGGCGATTACTTTGATTGGGACGACATAGATTTTGAAGATTGAATTAAGAATTTTTAGATTCTAAACAAAGCCTTACTAACTACTATACTGGCGTATACATCTTTCGGAGACTAGGAATTTTGATCTCATTTGACGTCTAATCAGCTAATACAAATACCAGTAATACAAGTACTAAGTGGTGTAGTCTACTTGTCAGTCTACAATGGCACACTAAAAATTCGATCTGTTCAAGCAACTTTGACTAGAATTTCCAGCCTCTGCTTACAAGTCATTCCAACAGTTTTATTTAGTTTTAGCTTACTAGTTATATAAAATAATAATGAAGTCTATAACATCTCCTCTTCACTAAATCCTCCTGTTTATAGTTAACTACCTCAAGTAAGAACTACTTTATTAAATTAAATTTTTATCTTAGGTTTGATTTCTATGTATTACAATACACCAATAGACTTTTTAGGAAGAGAGACCAATTTATAGGAAGCATCAAATCTATATGACGGAGTTGAAAATTATCTTATATACCAGATTCAATATTCGGTTCTGCAAAGCACGCCGAAAACAAAAATTCTGAGTCCTTGTTCTAGAGGACTAACTTATTCAACAGAGAAACTAACGCCAATAAAACGGCACAAAAATTAGTAAAATGTTATTAGAAACTGTAGAATGAAATTCAGTTAATTAGTTTGCATCACTGGCTTTTCAATGGATTGCCTAGTCCAAATTTGGCCTCCAGCGATTAGTTTTTCTCAGAGAGTAGGAAAATAGTTCACAAAAATGGTTACCTCATTTCTCTACATGGAGATCGAAAAATATAGTAAAGAACATTTCTTTACTTTAATTTTAAGGAGAAAAACATTTCAACTCCTGCACTATTTCTCGAACTAATTGTCAGACAGCTTAGGACTTTTCACACTGTTTTTCAAAAGCGTGCTAAAGAACATATGAATTAAATTTTTGTGCCAAATTCTTTACAGTCTTCGTGACAGAGGATATCAAAAGTACGTTACGAGACCGGAAATTGTCGAAGATACAAAAAGTAACAGCTGACTCCTCAAAAGAAACAGGATGAAAAAAGAGACCATATCGCTCATTTGCTGCAAGACCGGCATAAATCAAAAAACGTGATTTTTGAGTTAATGCTGCAGAATTGTTCGTTATATCATACTTCATGTTGAGTGAAAAATTCATATGAATACCTCTTATATGCTCCGCTTGAGAAGAGAATATATTTCCTGTTTTCCGTGTAAGGTTGGAGTCAGTTGAAAACTTTAAACGCGTTTTCTGGCGAATCGATTTTTTTGACTTATGCCGGCCTTGCAGCAAATGAGCGATATGAAGAGGTAATATGACATGATGCCGAACTAGAAGAAGACGGTTACCAAGTGCTGGCTCTTTTGGTGTTTAAGCCAGAGGTTCTACGAAAAAATTCCTATTCTTTTCAATGAGTAGATTACAATATTTTATACATGTTTTGGATCAGTAAAAACTTTGGTTTTACTTAGAAGTGTGGGATATAGTAATATGTTACCAAGTGTTAGTGACCGATAAATACGACCATGAAAAAGATATTTTCATTTATTTATCATTATTGTAATAACTAATTGTTATTGTTAATCAAATGGAGTATTTTGGGCTTACAACATCCTTAGTTTCAATGGAACTTCACGAGAAACCGAGCATATCTTATAACAACCAGATCTACTATTATCCTGTAAAAACTAGGACCATTTGACGCCAATAAACTTTTGCGCCACTGTAGAGACAACCGAAATTTTTTTCCGTAAATAATAATAAACCAAGTGCTAGTATTATAAAATTTGTAGAAGTTTAAAAAATTTTCTTTTAAATTCCCTTTGCGGAACCAAGAAAAATGTACGGTCATCATTCGAGTACTGCCTCATAGGCCAAATACGCCAAATTAAAATCCAATATGGCAACAATTAAATAAAAATTGCATACTCAGCGTAACAGTTGTACATATGTATGAATGCATGAGAGGGCTTAGAGCAATAACGGATACCACAGCAATAACAGTAAATTGAATGCGAATTCGAATTCGAAAAGTAAAAATAAAGAAAAAATAAAATTTGAATGAACAACAACAACAGCGCACTTTTCAACATGTTGACATTTATGGATCATAACAATTTTAAATTTACTGGATAAACACACAAATAGCAACAACAACAATCACATTGCAACAATGTACGTCTTTTAATGGAAACATTTTGACAACACAAAAGTTACTTGCTGTTGTTTTGATTGCAGCTATTGTCGTTGTTGTTGTTGTTGCTTAAGTATTATTGTTGTTCTTTTTGTTGCTGGTGCTTTTCTTATATCAAATGTTCGATTGCTTTTCTTAGCTACCGTATTGCTGATGCTATTACTTTTACAGTTTTGTTATTTTTGTTGTTGTAGTTGTGATTTTTATATGTTGTTGTTGCTGACCATATATTAATACCACGGCAGTTACGTTTGTTGGCATTAGATATTGTTACTAGTGTTTGTTGTTGTTGCTGTTGTTGTTGGTTTAGCTGCCGCTGAATTATATGCCTCCTCGCAATACCCCAGGGTATCAATTTACTTCCAGTTTTTCTGCCATAGATTTCATTTATTTATGCGTTTGTATTTATGAAAAATGCTAAGTGGTCCAATCGGCCGAGTGCGAGTGCTCTCTGACTGCTTGACAATCGTATTTACCTACTCACTCAATGACTGGCTGGCGGGTCGGCAATCGCCGTAGCAATTTCGTTGTCACAAATGAAACGTTAGTCTGGGGACAGCGGCCGGCAGTGGCGGGGGGTGCGCAATTCAATGGGTGGGTGAGTGAATGAATGGTTGGCGAGTATGAACTGAGTGCCTGCATGAATGAGTGTATGTACTCATATATTCGTGGCGGAAAAGTACGCGCACATGCGCATGCGCAGCAGCTGGTGCGTAAATATGGCATTTAAATTTGCTTAATTGGCAGATCGTTTAAGGAGTGACTTAACAAAGTTATATTTGAAATTTGGTGAATTTCGAATGAAACATAAAGGACACGATGGCTACAAACTCTATTATTATTTATGCGGAAACATTCTCTTTTTGGTTGATTTGTTAGGGATAGTGAGGACCTTGATAACCTAAATATAGTTTTTATAAGATTTGGCGTAAGAAATTGCTCAATACCCGAAATTGATTACGAAAGATCTTGAATTGGTAATGTGACGTCATACCTTTAAGAGGTTTGGTGACTACCCATAAATGAGCTTACATGGCTCCCAGGTCACTGTTGACAGTCATAACTTCGAAGTCATTGATAATTTCGTTTATCTTGGAACCAGTATTAACACCTACAACAATGTCAGCCTCGAAATCCAACGCAGAATAACTTTTTCCAACAGGTGTTACTTTGGACTGCGTAAGCAACTGAGAAGTAAAGTCCTCTATAAGTCACTCATTATTCCCGTCCTGCTATATGGTGTAGAGGAATGGACGATAACAACATCTGATTAACCGATTTCAAGAGAGTCATCGAAGATACTTCGATTTCCCCAGCATTCACAGTGTTTTGGTTGAGACCGAAATAATATTTTGTGGCATGGATGTTCATTTAGTTTTGGGATCCAGTAAGACCAAATTCTACTAAACTTTATCTTCAAAATCTTATAACTCTCATTCGCCACCAATTATGCCCCACCTGAGCACATTTCTCTAAAATTTTTTTGTTTACACAATAATACTTATTTAATTACCCACCGCATTTTTACATAACCTCCCACCCTGTATTTACATAAACCGAAAAGAGTGCTGTCTGGTTTCGCTTTTCAAAATCAACTTAAGTTAATGAACAAAAGTCAAGTAGCTTCATTTATTACGATCAGCAACAACCGGCGTTACGCACGTAGCTGCCAGGTCCGGCATATTTTTTCTAACCACAAATAACACACACACACACAAACACCTTCAAACAGCCAGATGTATTTATGCAGATAAAGCTTAATATGTAAATATCTATATAATTATGATCCGCCGACTCTAACAAAAGCACAAAGTGTATGAGGGGTGCGTGTGTTTGTGTGCGTTGAACTTTCTTTCGTGCAGTGCACAAAATCGCAAATTTCACACCTTATTCATTGTGCTTAATTTGCCTCCTGAAGCTGCCACAGAAATGATAAATTTATTGGCGCAACTCGGTGGCGATGGAAAAAACATTTTGAGGCAATTGAAAGCCGAAATTCCAACAAATAATAATTATGTATGCGTGTATGTATGTTTATTTATACATATATACAAATTTGGCTCATAAGAGAGCAAGCGCCCGAGGAAGAAAACTAGCGAGACACTGCTAATATTATGAAAACAAAAAGAGCTTAGACATTTCAAGTGTTTTTCATAGACTCACAGGTGACCTCAATGACGAAAAAATCAACAAAAATATAATAAGTAAATAAATTAACGAAAATTTGTCGAAACAGCGTCAGATCATGGAGAGCGCGAAAGCTTAAAGTGGAGTTGCGACAAGTGACAAGTGCTAAAATATATTTAACGATAGTTTTGTTAAATCATGAATACAGGTTATTGCCTTCACCTTGTTTGACATAGCTTCTAAACCATACTATACTATATCCATACTAGAATGAATTATCTCGGGAAATATAACCGAAACTCTATCTTTTGAACCAAAACTGGTTGCAAATTTATTTTATGTTGATGATATTTCGTTTGAAAAAATTATTTCCTTTATAATTTGAGATTTTTCTGTGACCTTGACTCGAACTCTTGACTTTCAGAATTGTGTCAATTTACCAAACGAGTCTATAGACTTGATATATTCTGGTTTCCTCGTTCTGGAGACGTCAGTTTGAAGTCGTTTTACCCTTCGATCACACTTTTACAGCTATCGTTTGAACGCGTTGTTTGCTAAGTCCACACCTTGTTCATCCCACTATTGCTTAATTATAAAATGAGCTTCGGAATATTCATGAATGATTATATAGTGAGTTTTGTTTCCTAGTGAATGTGTACTAACTATGATCTATTTGTTCCTCAGATGCAAAAAAGGTCTCTAAAAACTTACTGAATTGTTATTTCCCAGAAATCTCATTATCATGTTCCGACTCAAGATTTCACACTTAAGTAAAGCATTAAGTCAAATGGACGAAAATATAATCTAAATACCGAGTACTCGAAAGCAGAGGAAGAATAAATTGATCTGGATTTTTAAAACATTTGATCTGAGAAAGATACGCACTTTTTTAAGCCAAGTTCCACCAAAATTATTGATCAACTAAACTCGTACTTATGATTTAAGTAATCTATTCTGGCATATTTCCACACAAAGCAAATGATTATTTAGCTTTGAACAAGTATTTGTATACGAAATGCCCCAAAATCTGAGCCAATATCAAATTTAGAGCATTATCCACAATCAATCTACAAGTGAACCTGCTGCTACTTTCGCATTCCTTAGAAATTCCTGTGAAAGCGCACGCATGCGCAAACCAGCGCGAGCGATTTAAAGATACCACACAAAAGCACACACTTGCACATAAAAGTAAATATACAAACACATGCATGTGTGCCGGCAAGTAATGAGATTTGGTGATTGGTGTTGTCTGGTGTTAGCCCTACGGCTCGTTTAACGCACTCAAACAATTAAGAACATTCCAAAGCTCGAACAAACGCAGACTGGTGCACACACATATACACATGCACACATAAGCGCACACAAGAAGCCGGCTAACAATGAAATTGGAACAAGCGTAACGAAAGACCGCAAAGTGCGTTCGTTTAAAAGTCTTTCAGCTATTTTCATTTCATTTGATTTTTCGATGTGGTGTTCTCTTTCAAAGCTTTTTATTTACTCCGTTTTTTTTATTCACTTACTTCAATTGGCCCTCCAAAGCAGCTGATCCGCACCAGCTACAGCAACGCATGCGCACACACACAACCTTTTGTTGTTGGCTGCAATTTGATTTGGCTCATTTCGTTCGAATTCATTTAAATGTCAATGACGTCGGCAAGGGTCTTGTTGCGGTGATGATCAATTCACGATTTGTACGCACATTTCACTTTGCGTTCGTGTTTGCTTCGTTTCGTTTAATTTTTATTGTTTAGCCGCTTGATCGGGCCTTTTTTCGGTTTTAATTGGTAACATTTTTTTACGAAGCAATTTTATTCGTTTGTGTTTTCATAAAGAAAGTCTTTCTTTATTCGAAATTACATTTTCTTTAATTGAGTAGAATTTGAATAGTTCAATGAACAAATTTGTTTTGGACACATTCTTCCAGACACTTGCGCATACATTGTGAAGCTTGTGATGGATGACCCCAGTGCAACATACATAGCTAACGGTCGACTCATGCTTTGTGTAAGGTGCATTGTGTCAAATTCTTTATTTGCTATTGAAAGTTCAATAAATCTTTTAAGTGGGTTTATAAAAAACCAGTAATAAAATGAAACAGGGCGGATAATGCCAGGCCAGAGACTTTTTTTAAATAAAACTTTTTCTCGTGGAAGCTCATGAGCCTTTCGGACAATTTTTTAATTATGTAACAGAAAAAGCTAGGTATTTTCCAAGCTAAACCAGTATACTATAATTAACTGAAGCTTCGAATACACCGCTACCATCGTTTTGGTGAGCTTTAACTAAAAAATCTTTCCTTTTTGGTTGTTGACTTGGCTAAATGTAAACAAAGTGGCCTTAGACCTCGAAAAATGTAAATAAGATGGTCTTTGACTTGATAATTTAAATAAAGAGGTCCATCCCATGAAATGTAAATAAAAGGGTCATTGACCTTCAATGTTAACAAGTTTTGTTTACTTGGCTAAATATAAACAAAGGTTGTGGACTTCGATAAATGTTAACAAAAGGATCTTTGGCCTCATAAGGTAAACCAAGGGGTAATTGATTTCAAAAAATATAAACAAAAGCATCATTGACCACATAAGGTAAACAAAAGGATCCTTCACCTCCTTAAAAGTACACAAAAGGCCCAGGTTTTTGACTTGGCAAAATATAAAGAAAGGTTGTGGATTTGAATAAATGTAAACAAAAGGGTCATTGACGACATAAGATGTAAACAAAGAAGTCATTGGTCTTGTTATAAACACATGGGTCACTAACCCCAAATGTAAACAAAGGGTGTTGAATTGGCTAAATTTAAACGAAGGTTAAGGACTTGGCTAACTGTAAACAAAATATTTGGGAACTTGACTAAATGTAAACGAAAGGATCACTGACGTCTCTCGGAACCATTTATATCAGACCTCTAAGACCTAAGATATATTTGCCTAAAAATAGTGATCGGTCATAATCAAGCCCCTGTCTGTACCTTTTTATTTCAGAAATACTATAGGTATCTTCAACAGATGCTCATGCTAAACAATCCGGTCAATCTAAATCTAAGAAGAACCCATCAATCAAAATCAAGATGAACATTTTTAATACGCTTTTATGCTATAAGAAGTGTCCCTGTGAATGGTATTAGAGCTTTGGTTAACGTTTTATTCTAATTTAATTAGAATGTTAAGACTTGCAGAGATATATTCAATATAATTTTTGTTAATATCAATGGCTATAAACATATCTATGCTTATGGAGTGTATATAGAACCAAAGTCGTACACTTAACCCGCGAAATCAGCAATGCTAATTGGTTACAGTCTCTCGCACTTATAAAAGTCCAACGAGAAAGTATAAAAGAGAAAAAAGTGATCGAACAAAACCAAAGTGATGAATATAAACGACCTCATCAAATCATCAACATAATAAAATTTATCACCCACTCAATGCATATTTCATAGCCAAATCAATAATGTTGCAAGAAACGATCAACATGAGCGCTCACAAGTTCAATAGGTACAAGCAAAGCCTCACACACTTACACATACATACGTCTATGTGCATATATTATGCCTCCTATTGGCGTAGCAATTTCAAGAACAATCACCCCAAACATGTACCTGCCACAACGGCAACACAACTACAATAAATCCATAAGTGAATGCGAATGAATTGCTCGCGACCGCGAGCTTTATGCAAGCAAATCAGCCAATAACTACGGTTCGAAAGCACGGCAAAGAAATTCCAGCGTCAGAACATAAATATGCGTTTGGTTTGTAGGGGCTCAGCGCATAGCGTTGCGGTCGATATGAAACCGCAACGAAATCGATTGCCGGCCGGCTGATGAGTTAGATCTCCCCAATAAGTGTGCGAAGTGAAGTGAAGTATAGCAGTTGAGTGGAGTTGAGTTGAGTACGGTCGAGTAGCAGCGAGTGAGTGTGCAAATAAATATATGGACGGACGGAGTTCAGCTTCAACTTGTATGCTGTGATGCATAAAGCTTGCAACATCTTGACTTTGACTGGTGGAGTCCATCAAAATATGGACTGACTAAATGGAATATGCTTACATTTGGACTGCGTCCGTCGTAGTTTGGCGAAAAGCACACACATATGCGTGCGTTCGGAGAGGGAGAGAGAATGTGTTTAGAGGAGCTGTGCTTAGTGGTTTTTTGTATTTTTATCTTTTTAGGAAACATAATAATTCTTATGCGCCAGCCAAGTGCTTTTTGTTATTTTTTAGTACTTTAACGATTATGTTGCAAATGCAAATTTGTTTTGGTAATGATATATGGACCGTTGTTCTAAGTATTTGACGGTGCGTTCTAGTGGGTTTTTGTGAGTGTTTAGGGAAGTGTTGAACAGTGCATTAATTTCTCGCTTTATAGTGTGGAAAAAATTGGTTCTCGAGTTGTTGGAGTTAATTGTTGGATTGATTACTCAGTGGGAAGTGGATACATTGATTTTAAGGAGACCAGATCGATGGAACTATATGTTCTAGAAGAAGAACCATATATCCAATCAAATTTGCAGACTGACACTGTACTCACAGTTTATAGAAGTCGAACTAGATGGTTCCAATTGATTGAGTAAAAATGTCTACCAACATCTCAAGATCTGAGAGGGTAATAGTACACATCTGTTCGTAACAAAAATTTCATATAAAGAGGCATTGCACATCGGCACTGTCAACGGGATTATTTAACTAATTTGTCATCTGAAGAGAGAAATGATTATATATTCTTCATCTCGAGAAAACCGGCTCAACGAGAGAAGCATAGCTCTTCAATAACCATTGACTCCAGAAAAAATTCAGAAATAAGGTCATTGAAGAGATGTGCTTCTTCCGATATACAAGTATATACATATCTGCCAAAATATGCCTTGACGGTGTAAATACATAAAATCATTACAGCTATATCTCCTGCCACCATAGCGCCACCTGTTGTAACACGCAAGCAACTTTTTTTGCGAATCGATTTTGTTCCTGTAGTTGTCGAAAACAAACACAGTGCAAGTAAATTTATCGACGGAAACCGTAAGTTCCATGTTAGCCACATATGAACGCATGCTTTTTTAACCAAGTCCTAATGTTTTGATTTCCCGTGCGCCAAAGAGGAGACGGCATGATGTGCGTATATGAAGCACTCGGCGGCTTTGCCGTTAATGCGAAATGGACTCGACGATTTGTTTTCAATAAGAAACTATGAGTGGGCTTGCCAAAGTACCACTAAATCCAAAATAAACAAACAACAATTGGCGGAAGAAGCAAGGAGAACAAAACCACTAATCAAATAGAACCAGAGACAAATTTGAAGGAATTGAGAAGTGCTGAACTGCAAACATTTGTATGAGCTTAGGGCTGAAATCAGCAAGCAGTTGCGCACCAGACGCGCAGCAAGAGTTTCAGGAACCACTGCCAGCGCGCTTAGAATAATCGACAAAGGCATTAACGCGCCGTGATAAATGGCGCTGAGCTACGAAAAAAAGGCAATAAGGGGCAGTCTCTGCAACTTGTTGCTGCGAAAAGTTTGAAATAAGGCAGAAAAAATCAATGCCGCAATAAATTTATTGTTTTTGCATATGAAAAATTATTATTGAAATGAAATTTGCGCAGACCGCTAGAGAAATTATGCATTGCGTTGCCGGGCATATTTCTGCGCACAGCGGCCGAGATTTATGAATGCTGCCGCGCATATATGTATGAGGCGCGTATATAGTATGTGCGTTGTTGTTATTGGTGCTATGTGCAGTGCATGCGTGGGCGCAGCCTTGTTGCGGGAGGTGTAAAGCGGTGCGCAAGCAATGGCAGGCGGAACAACGCGCGAGCGGACCGGCAGATCAGTCAGCATAAAGTTGCTCAAAGACCGTTGCTGACAACAAGCCTATCCTCAAACAAATGTTTTGGTATGTGTGTTTGTACTTTCGAACGATTTTTAGTGTTGTCGATTTGCTGTTTGTTATAGTTTGACTGGGCGAAAGGATCAAAAATTGGCGTTGAAATTCCCATAATTCACCGCGCAAACGAAGGCAGCCAACGCGCTGCGCGCCAACAAGTTGCCCATTATTGTTGATGATTCGCCTTCACATTGGCCGCAATTTATGGTTATTTATATGCGTTGCTGTTGTTGTTGCTGTTGCTGTTTATTCACTCGACCATTTGTTTGCCGAATTTGTTACTGTACAATGAAATTCTCTTTGTTATTTATTTTTGTTTTTGGTGAATGGCGTTGCTTGGCTTACATTGTAGCGGTGTTTTTGTTGTTCGCTTGAATTTGGCTGGTGTTGAAACTATTTGTAGAGCAAAATGTTGCTAATCTTTGTATGCACTTTGATAGATGGTTAGAGGTTGCACATAATTCATTGCCATTGACGCGCTGTTGCCGCACAAATGTGTAGGCCAATGCATTCGTAGACAATGATGGCGCGCACTTGCAACACGGTTGAGCTTGGTACGCGTTTCTCCTTTCAACGATTTGATATTGGTTGTCAGGGTTTGAATGTGAAGTTTGAAAGTTCGGAAAGTAGATCAACAGACTTTTCTCTCTAGAACTTCCGGTCGTTGCTGAAGGCGTCTGGCAATATGAATTGAATAATTGGAAAAGAAGCACTTTAGCCGTGATGGGTAGAAAAATCCGATTCGATTTGAATAATTTGAGGAAAATAACTTTGGACTGACCAGAAATGATTCTTTTACATATGGCCCAAGCAGCTCACGACTTCCGGTCTTGGGTAGTCAAAAACATCCGTTTAAAGGCGAGTGAGAAGGCGAATTGTTCCTGTCCACGTAAAAAAGGTACCTTGGATAAAAAGGACACAAAAATCTTGGATGAGAGTACTCCTTTTGATGGCGACCCCTGCAAACATGTCAACTATTACGATTTAAGGTCATGCATCTGGAATGACCGGTCCCTTAATTGGAAAGGTGGCGCTACCCAGCCTGCTGATGTCCCCGTAAGAGTAAAGGCTGACATCACCATCGTCCAAGAGTTCGATGGATGGGACAAGGACTGAGAAGAGTAGGTACTTGTGGCATTTACTACAGTGGCCATATACAGGATCGCAAATTCGGTGTGAGATTCCTGGTGGGAGAGAGGCTCCGTCGCAGAGTTATGGTATTCACCTCTGTGGATGAACATCTGAGCTATCTGTGGCACAACGGTCGGTAAATTCACCCTCCATGATGAAACATCCCCAAATGGGTTGAGGCTAAACGAATTCGTCGGGGCTCGAAATATGGTCATCTGTAGTATTCCAGCATAACAAATTTCAAGCTAACTGGCTTTCTGGGTGAAAAAAGCACGAACCAGATCGATCATGTTGTGATAGACGGAAGACACGTCTCCGGTGTTTTAGACGTGCCTACGCTCCGAGCATTTATTCAGACCTCCCTCTTGTTGCAGTGAAGAAACGCACACGCCTCTGAGTAGCTAAACACGCTCTGTTGGAAAGATGGAGAAAGACCCCGCTGCACTTGGAATCTCCAATTAGCGCCAAACCGCGAGAAGGAAGAACGACTGGCTGTTGTAAACTCGGTTATTACCGCGTAAGCTGAATTTAACAACCTATTTCATGAAAAATTTGCAATGAGTTCCAAGTCGTATTGATATCTGTGGTCACTGTCTAATTGTCAGATATGTCAGTAGACAAGGAACTCCATATAATGACTATTGCAGAAGCTGTCAGCAGCTAGAAAGAGGATAGTGTAAGATATATTCTTTGCTATATATGCTCTATCGAGATCGATTCGAAAGTTAGCAATTCAGCCTTAAAAGTTTTGACCCTTTCAACTTTCAATAAGTTAAGAGCACTCTAAGTACTCGAGTCCTTGCTCTCCTACGTTTTAAGTATTTGTGATTGATCTTTATGAATGTAGCCATATTTTTATATTACATTAATAACTTAAGAAATCTTCCTTCAAATTCGTTACCTAATCAATACAGAGTCTCCACTCCCTCGAAATTTATCAATTTTCATACACCACTAATGTATGAAGCATCTTTAGGTTTTTATAAGGAAAAAAATCACAGCCAATTGAATATCTTTGCAAGACATGTGCGCCTCACCTAACCAAATGAGGCGTGTGTCCAGCGAGCGCAGCGATTCATCCCGACAGCAACAGCTGGGCCAAACTGCAATGTTTGTGTTGTGTTGTTGTATGCGCATGCGCACCTTTTGAAGCTTTACATCTTGTACAATGCAGGCAAATTTCACTTGGCATTTAAGGAAATGTCGACAAATGTCCATTTGTGGCAAAGTATTTCCTTATTCACTTGTTGGCCAACAAAGCACGGCCGCCTGAGCGAGTGCCACACACTAGCTGCACGTAGTGTGGCAGAGTGTACCGAAGTGATACAACAAAATCGTTGAAAAGCAAAAAAAAAAAACAAAAAAAACTAATAAAACTTTAAGTCGCTATAACAATAAGGTAACGAAATGGAATGAAGTGATAGCACATTGTGTACAATTGTGGGTGAATAGGTCAGACGTCAAGCGACAAAGCAAAGAATACAGGCAACAACAGCAACAAACTTCAATGAAGAAAAGAAATTTGCAAACTTTGCGAAGCCAAAAAAAAAATATTGGCAGAAAATTTGCAAATGAAAAAAAAAATTAGCAAAAAAAAAGAAATAATTTCTTCAAAGAATTGACATACAACGTGCGGTTTTTACATAAGGAAAAAGCTGTTCAAGCGCTGCAAAATAATAAAATTAGCAATAGAAAAAGCGTATGAAAAAACCATAATTCACCGCAAAGTATTTGCGAAATAAAAGCCGAGCACAAAGCGAAGCTGCGGACAATTTCAATGAAAATTGCTAAATCATAAATCAGCATTTGTTTGGCGCGTTCACGCAGCCGCAAATACACACAAATACATACACGATATATATATGTATATATATGAGTGTATGTAGCTCTTTGGAGCTTGCTAGGTCTTTAACAGTTTTGCAGCACTTTCTTGAAGAAGCGCAATTGACCGTTAAGCCAAAGTAAAAATAGTAACTGCCTCATCTCTGGTTGTGTATGGCATGTAGGTGATTATTGCCTTGCATATACATATGTAAATGTAATCAGCGATAATTAAAACTGAACAGCATACAATATAGCCACATAAAAGACTCTGTGCTATTCATTTTTATTTTATTGAAATTTAATTAATAATTTCTAACACTTAAGATGAACTAGCTGGCAGCATCGATGAAAGGCGGTTTAATTAATTTAAGCAGATTCCTATTGAAGCACAGAAGCTGTCAGGTACATATGTCTCATCCTAGTATCTCTTTACAAACTATAGTTTTTTGTGTTGCATATGTGTATGCAACAGCATCTTTCTTTGTATATTTTCCATCTCATTGCGCAAAAGAAAGTATGACTTACGCCGTGTAGGAAAAAAAAAACAGCCAAGTTAGCGGAGAGACTGAAAAGTTCGACCAGTTCTGATGTGAGTTTTAGAGCTAACCTTAAAAAAAGCCATTTTGAAATAACTTGAGTATTTGAAAAAAAAAACAATATAGCGTGGTTTTCTGAAATTACGAGGAAAGTGAAACTTTTTACAAAGTTGGTTCATAAAGTGCCTGATAAAAGTTTCTTTGTGTGTTACCCTGGCTTTGCCATAGTCGCAGTAACAGACCACTGAAGAAAATGGACAAACTCACCAAGTTAAAGTATTAGAATATTGCAGTAGAAACCACTCAAGCTCAAAGTAAACGATTCCACTTTACCACAGAATAATGAAATTCAAAATTTTTTTCGTATTTGACGATTTTGGCATCCCATGACTTTTTTCTGTTCTCAGACCTTTCACAAGCTTTCGCTGGAACGAAATTTAGCGAATGAGAAGAAATAGTCCTTGATGTGGAGGCCTTCTAGGAGCAAAAAAAGATCGAACTAGAGTTGAGATAATAGAAAATTGGAAGATCCCTGCAAACAGACACCGTCCTTAGTAATGACTAATAAAGTTAGAACCTACTGAACTGAAAAGATGATTCCTCATATACATAGATAAAAAAAAAATATCGACTTATCTTTCTCTTTATCTTGTTTTCGTCTATTGATTATTATTTTTATTCACTTTTCTCATATTGAGCCTTTGGCTTATCCACATCCTCACACTTAAGTAAAATGCAAGTTTGAACCAGCGGAGTCAGCATATAGTCAAATATGCTCAATTCTGATATAAAAAGCAAGTTGTAAACTCAAAACGCTTGCTTGATCTATGATGATGTGGTAATCCACTTTTAGAAGTTTATAGGGGACACAAAAGCCAAATATCTGTTCAAGAGAGATTCATCGAGAACCGATGAGACAGTAACCCGAGATAAACTTAAATTGCTTCGAAGTAAAGGAAAGGCTCCTGGACGCCACGATGCACGATTAAAGAGGCCTTGCAAACTTGCGCTGTATTATGTTAGTCTAAATTTTGCTACGCTTTATACATAATTTATGCAGGGGAAAAACAATGTTAAACGAATTTACAACCTTTGCAGCATCCCTCGAAATCTGATAAACCTGTACAGCAGATTTCTGTCAAGCTTACTAGCCTCCTAGTATTACAAATGTTGGTATTCTTCGCTTGAAGATTTGTTTGCTCTTCAAGCAACGATCTCTCCTTAGCCATCTCTCTCTCCCACCCGCACACTATCGACTACTATTCCACTTCATCCTCGCATATTGTACACATACCTACCTGATCTTGGTCTTTATGCCCGTACCACACTACTTTTCCACAAAAAACTTCACCAAGCGCCGCTTCTCTATTGTATTTTGTGCGTCACTGTGAGTCAATAGCAAATGTCTCCTCATTAGTTGTGACTTTTGCATAACAGTTTCACAGTCACTGCCTTCGATTTTTTTTTGCGATTGGTAATGTATGTGTATACATATATAGTATTTATATACAAGTTGCGCATTCATCTGCTTTATTTTCGCTATTAGCCGAACTCTATGGGGCTTAGCGTTTCTGCATACCCATTTCGCTTTCTTTGCTGTCTTTTCTATTATCATCTCTCGCTGTTGCAAGCAGCGAAATCGGTTTGAAGTATGGAATGGCGCCAGATTAGGTTACCTGTCGTACGAAATAAAATAACATGGCCAATGGCCACACATTCATAAATATCTACACGGTTTATATATATAAAGGAATTTGTTTGAAAACAGCGAGGCATTTTGGGAAATAATGAAAAGTAAAGAGTTATAAAAGTATAACATTTTGTTTAGCAGAAATATTTGTTTCTTATACTCGTAGTTCAAATTGGATAGCCAGTTTTAGGTGAGGATAGAAATGGATCGATAGTAATCTTATCTTGCTATAATGCTTAGAAACATATGTACATCATCGATAAATCTATATAAAAGATCGAGAAAATTGTGTGCTAAGGAGTTGTAGCTTAAGAAAGGTTCTTAGGTATCTTGTCTCTGTTTCTCTCTCTCGTCTGAGTTCTTTCATGGAGAAATCTCTTCGCATCTATCATCAAGCTCAAAGCAAGGAGCAATCTCTCCGTAGCTTCTATCCAGTTTCTAAAAGACGGATTTCGAACCAAAATGATGAGATCATTGGCAAAATGATATCATTTAGATGCTAAGAGGTATATTTTAGTTAAATTATGGATAGGTTAGGTTATAAGATGAGTTTCGGTTGTGTATTATAAAGGATCTTTAAATACATACATGAGCTGTAGAGTCTGTAGAGAGAGTCGGTAACAATTTTATGAATAATTTGGTGGTTTCAAGTTTGAATCCTTTTTTATCACATAATAAACCATAGATTTTATGATACTGAGTATTAGCTCCCTTTGGAAAAAATAAAAATTCGCCTTCTCTCTTATCTAAAGAGTGATAATAATACGCTTATTTATCGTCTGTAAGCTAGCTAATGTACGAAAATACTCCAGCTTTGATAGTGTTCGTCGCAGTACCTCCGCGGAAGCAAACGAAGGAAATATGGAGAAGGATCTGGCTACAATTGGAATATCTAAATCTCTTCTAGCTGCCTTATTCGGCTGTAATGATATCCTATAACTGGAGTTTCAAGACGATTCTGGACAACTTATGAATTTTATAGGAAGGTTTCTCCTAAGTGAGATAGGCTTAAGTATTTTTCAAAGCAATTTGCTTATAGAAAAAATTGGTTTTGTTTCTGAACTGAACACAGATCAACCGAAATTAGGACCTGGTTATGATAGTGCACAGCTCAAATTACTTTAATAAATGAATCTTACGACGTCTTCAAAATAGCTTTTTGAAAAATTTTGTAATTTTTTATCTTTCAATGTTATGGTTGAACTCCATTGAGCGCTAATTAAGTGCTCTTGGAAGCTCTTGCCTTGATCGCTTAAATATAAAAGATGGCTTTCTAGAAAGACTTTTTAGAAGATGCGCTTTTTTATTTCGGCCTACAAAGAGTCAAACAAATTTAAAAATTATACAACAAATCCAAAAATTCTCCATAATCGACGACGTCTCATTAATTGAAATATTAGAAAAGAGCTGCAAATCCAAGCAAGTTGCCTAAAGACAATTCGTAGAATTCCTCGGCATTTTTACGAATTTATGGAAATATTAAAAATGTGCCACAAAATTACCATACCTACTTATTGACTTAAAAAATTTCAATATTTTCGATAATAACTTGAGTAACAGCAACAAAAACAAAAGCAACACAAACAATGCACTCATCACAAACACTTTGAAAAAATAACAGTAACCTGATGCCAATGAAATGATTTTTGTGCTACATTAAGTACACTCAAAGCGACGCAAAGCGGCAAGAAGCGAGCGCCTGCAACACCACCACCACCCATCCCGGTGACTGCCATATGGCGGCGGTGTGAGCAGCAGTAAAAGTCAGCAACAGCCATCACAGCTGCGTCGCTTGCGTTAAGGCAGCCATGTGGATCATATATGTATGTATATGTAGATATGTATGTCTGTAAGCACTTCACAGCGCAATGTGTGGTTGTTTGTGCTTTCCGCGGCCAGCAGGCAAATGCTCCATTTCAGTAAAACACCACACACAATAAAAAGTGAAATATAAAAGATTTCTAATGAAAAAAAAAAGACGCACTCACACACAATAAACAAACACTCCAAGCTGATTTCTCCATTAAACTGCTGACCGATAGCGCTTGCGCGTACACAACTACAGCGGGGTGGAGGTGGAAAGAAAGCACACAGTACAGACATTTCATGGCTGCGGTTGAGTCGGAGTTCGTGGAGCGTCTGTGGCGGCCGCAAACCCATAGATCACAATTATGACTTCAATTACGCTGACAGTAGCAGTGATCTTCATCTTCATTAGAGCGATTTCGATTATTTTGAATATGTCCAATAGAGCGACGGCTAAAGTGGTTCGCCGCGGCGTTTGTCTGTATGCTCGCAACCAGCAATTGCTGCTGGTTGTTGTTGTTACTTCTAGGTTACTATGCGGCACGCTCATCGTATCCACCGACTGCCAGTTGTTAAGCGATATTGGAACAGCAGCACCTGCGTTTAGCATTCGAGTACCGTCGCGAACGTCTTGACTGGCGGTCGGTGCCTTATATTGTTGTTGTTGTTGCGTTTGTTGTTGGCGGTATGACATGGCAATAATTGGTGAATTGGCTGTTGTGTAAAGTGAAATGCCCGCATTTTGGTAGCATTTTTCAGTTAACCGGTGGGCCAACCAAGCAGCCAGCCGGACAGGCGAGCCGCGTCAGACGTTCGGCAATACACCACCTTGGGAACCGTTGTACGGTACTTTTTTGTATTTTTTTTTCTCCCGTTGATGGGGGTATTTGTTTTTATTATTCTAATTTAGAAATGACAGTCAAGAAATATGCTATAAAATAAAATGAAATGCTTCATTTAAGTGGAATTGGGAGTAGAAAATAATAAGAAATTGTAATAAAGTAAAAGTTGTCTGGCAAATAAAAGAAATTCCATGCTGCAATTGCTGTGGCTCATAAAGAAAATCGAAGTGAAACCGTTTGCCATTGACAGGTACAAATAGCATTTAGATATATGTATGTAAGTGAGACTGTGAGTCGTAAATTGGTTCAGCTTGGGGAAGGTAATTTGAAAGCTCGCCGACGACATGTGTGTTTTTGCTTTTTTATATTATTATGGAGAATGTTTGAGAGAACCAAGTTCGCTAGAAAAAGAGTTTATTGCTCATAAAAGGTGCCTAAGAAAATTCTAGGAATTATAATATATTTTATAGTATATAGACTAAGTCCTTAAGAAGCGAAAAGCATTTTTTAAAAGAACCACAGATGTACACATATTGAAAATCCGTCAGATAAGCGAATTTTTGTAAAGGGGGATCTTTTTCTAGGTTCCCTACACAAAATATTTGAACATGAAATGCCAAAGACAATACTGAACACAATTAATATGGCAGCTTGATAGGACTCACGCGTGATCTGCCAAAAAAAATGCTATTGAAAAAAGTATCTCTTCTTGGATCACCCATTATTGCGTTCAAAATGCTTAAAGCACTTCAGTCACTCACTTTTAATTTTTACATACATATTACAAAGGGTAGCTACATTAATTCTTAGATTAGGTTAAGGAATCAGGCTGATATTAGTTAAGCCAAGAATAAGCTCACTTGGATAGCTAGAAACAACGGTCCGTAGTAATGACCAGAATTCGGAAATGTGGATCAGGCCTTACTGTAATGTAGAATGATATTGAATGGATGAGCTTGGACTCTATTATCCGTTTAAGCGTATTAACCCAAGATTGTAAGAAGTAAGCAACTTCACTTCTACTGGGTGTCAGGTCACAAAGGCATCGAGAGCAATGAAATAGTGGAGGAGAATGCCAAGAGTGGTTCACGGCTAACATCCAAAACGTGATCAACACTGGGAAACCTATGCATTGTCTATACGACGATCTCGACAGAAGCATGGTAAAGAAAATCAACACCCGATGGAACGAGCTACCTGGGTGCCTCGATAGAAGAGATTGTAGAAACATTAATGAAATACTAACTGAAGGGGCTGACAGATCGCGCAGCCAACAGGGAAACAATGGAGTATATCTTGTGCACTTGGCCGCATTAGGAAACTGCGCTGTAAGCATCTGAGGTCTCTATGGTATGATACAAAGGAGCAGGTATCGATAGTGAAGCTGCAGAGTCTGATAAAAATTCGTGTCAAGCACAGGGATCCTATCAGACGACTACTCCTCTTGCATCTACTAAAATCCACCTGGTATCGCAAAGAACCAAAACTGTTCTATATGTGGCTTATTGGCCTACCACATTATCATAACTTAACGTACCCTCTAGTTTTCGGGAAATCGAAGTTATTAATATCACTTATGGATATACCCGAACGAAAGATCGTGCATAGATCAGATGAATGAAAAAAAAAAAATTGTTTGCCTTATTTGAATTACTGTAAAATTTTTCTGTTACCTCAATATTAATGTTGTGTAGTTATAATTAGGGATCACCCGAAGGAAGCAAAGATCATTCCAGACGAGATCTATAGCGAGCTTATCGTAAACTAGCTTAAACGCTTTCGAGCTTTTATCGGCTTAAAAGCTTTATATAAAACAATTGGTTCTTTACAGTAATGAACATACTTGAAGAAATAATTTGCAAACATCTAGGTACTGGAAAACGAAATACAGAAAAATAGAACAACTGTGTGAGCTCTGAAGAGCTTATTAAGCACACTCTCTTCTTCTATGAGTGGTCCACCTGCCAGTAAATATCTACTTATTCTATATATATGTACATATATACTTATTTATACAGCAAGTAAGCCCCCACATGAGCATGCTTTTAATGCCGCTCAATCTTCATTTCATTTCTCAAGTAATTCAAAAGATCATATCCCAACAAGCGGGCGTGCGGTGGTAACCCTATCGAGACAACAAACAGTTCCACTTGATTATTGTTATTATTGCCCAACTACAATTGTCGAATCATTGCAATTTGTTACAGTTTTCTTATTATTTTCTACTTTTATGGTGAATATTTCCGATCACGCTTCGCCCTCATCTTCTGGCTACTAACGTGGTTAGGCACTGTTAGCTTTATTTTGTTGTCTTTTTTTTTTTTTTGTTGGTTGTGAGTTTTCTGCATCGTTAGCGCGGCAATTGGAATCATTGAAGTGTAGTTAGAGTGAAATATTTTTCAAATTATTATATTTCTGTGAGTGAGATATTTAGATTAACAGGTTGTTTTTCGTTTTGACGGTCGATTGGTAGGACGGCTGCCGGCACGCTTGGTCCGCATGGACGGGTCGATGAGTTTAACAAGGAAAACGTGCACTTTCACCACGACACGCAAAGACAATAAAACAAATCGAACGAATCGAACGGGCAATTGAACGCGATATTATTTCATGGCAATGTGCGCGCTCAGTGAGCATTGAAAATTCACAGCGTAATAAACAGATCAAAGCAAACAAAACACACAAAAAAAGAAAAAAAAACAAAAAAATATAAAATTTTTTTCAAAAAAGTCAAAAATTTATAAAAAGAAAAGAAAAACTGAGACAACAGTTATATTGGCAGGCAAAGACAAGCGCAACACAATAAATGCTTACAAAAAGGCTCACAAGCTGCAAATAAGATAAAACACATGAACAACGAATGCCACAACGAATTTTAATATTAACACTGACTTTACACGATTTTAAGATACTCACAAAAACAACAACAAAGTAAAGGAAACCAATAGCCAAAACTCATATTTGTTATTTTATGAAATGTATACATTTACTATTGCACTCATAACTTCACTCACGCGGCCGCGCTAAGTCAAAACAAAATAAAAACACACAGAGTTGCCAAAACTGTTTATTTAAGACGCGACGGCGCAGTTAAGCCGCATCTGACTGCTTTCTTATTCTGCGGAATAGTGCTGTTGGTCCTGCGGACATGCGCAACGTGCAAAGCGACCAATGGCTTTAACAGCAGGGATGCGTTGCCAACAACAGCAGCCATAACAACCAGCGCAGCAGCGGAGCGGCGAGAAGAAATATTAATAGTTACAACTGTCGCTTTGTAACGCATTTTGATGCAAGCTGTGTAAACATAGCCATTGTGTCGCCTCTTTATTGCACCACAGCTGCAGTTCAGCTTTCAAGTGGCTAAGTCACGATGGCAGCGCGCAAGGAGCCATTTGATACAGTGGTTTCAATATCCGTTTGCGATTCCTTTTCTTTAACTGAAATGGCATATTTCTTATTATAAACGCTTGGCAGAAGAAGCTTGCCGAAATTATAGCTGATTTGGCTGAAGGAAGCTCTGTTCAAGTATAATAAAATGCTAACAGAAGCTAAAATCAAACGGCAAGCGATACCAGATATTATTTTGGTTAATGTAACGAATGGGGTATATTTAGCTTAAGTAAGCTAGACTGGCAATACTTGTCAGAGCAATCCGTCTGCCGGTAGGTTCCAAATAATAAAAGCTTTACTCCTTATGAGCTCCATTACAAACACATGGGTTATATTTTAATATTATATTCATTATATGTCATATATAACGTTATTGTGAAAGTCTGACGTTGCAGTAAATTTAAACACGATTATCAAAGTGGCAGCAAGATGAATCAAAATGTTCATACACGTTGTCATGTAATACCTGGCGGATAGTTGTCAAATTTCAACTGTCAAATAGCTCCTGTCTGACAGGTGTCAGATGACAGTCAAATTACTCTTGCCAGATAAATGCCAATCACCGCTTAGAGGCATCCTGTTTTATGGTTGTGAGATAACCCATTGATCGCTGAAATATTTAAAGGATTACAAGTTAAGCTTTGGTGGATTGACTTTCATAGAAACAACTTTATTAACAAGTAAAAGTTCCAAATCAATTGAGATATAACTCATACGCAGCGTTGCACACAATATTCAAATCGTTAATTTGTTGTTTTTTTGGAATGGTCTCTGAATTACAAAAAGTATCAAGTATGTTATTTATTGGTCCTAAAGTTTTTACAATAAAGCCAATCATAGTAAACCCTGTAAGGAAAGACAATATGACAGGCTATTTACAGCAAATGGGTATTCAACCATACCCGTATATAAGAAAAGAACTTTCATTGGGGTCACTAAATTAAGATGTCATATACAGAAAATTTTTGAAAAGGTTGGGAAGTTTAAAACCAAATACCAATGATGTAGAGGACAGGAATAATTGGCCGGCAACATAAGCGTCGAGATCGCTAACTGGCCACAGATAAATTTATGAAAACTTTCGTACAATATCATCTGACTAGGAATTAGTTGGAATTACTCTATCCTCTTCCGATCTAGTGCATGATGGCTCTGCTTGGGGCGAGTTAGATGAGCGGTAGTCAAAAAATGTCCATTTTTTCCAGCTGACGGATCTTTCTTTATCAGAGTCGAGCATAGAAAGTCTAACGACAAGTCTTTTTTTCCGCAGTTGTAGGCTTCTTTACTTGGAATTTGTTATATATGCTTGTGGTGAAGCTAGTAATTTTAAGGGTCAAAGTTGTTTGGAGAAAAAAAAGAGTGTAAGTATCTCGGAAATTTTATTTCTGCTATCTAGTTCTTGCTAAACTCAGTTTAAACTATCTCGACTGTTATGCTCCCTGAGAACCGGACGAACTAGCTGTTCGTTATTAGCCGTTTCAATAAGAATGTCATGGAATAATCACAATAAACAGCAGTTTCACCTTACACGTGGGATCTGTAGACTCAATGCGGCGATCAACCCCTGACTTAAGCTAAGATATATGGATTGAACAACGAAAGACACCCACGAATTGGACCCGATTTTTTTCATCCGGCCAAAGACTATCAACTTGACAGAATTTTCCGCTACAAAAATAAAGATAAATTTTAGTCCCTTACAAAAACATTTTATGTGGCCGTGAAATAGTATAAGCGACAGATCTGAGTTCGAGAAATTTGATCTCCGTCAAACATTTTATATTATCATAGATTCCTATATAATACTTTCTAGAAGAATTCGGCTCGGGTTTTAGGTCTTGTTATATAAAAGAATTGTTTGTAAAACTCGCATCAGAAAAACCCCACAGTGCGCAGACAACTCATTGTGAGCGTTAAGTGTCAATCGGGACCAGCTATTTATATACTCTTTTTACATTTTAAAACAGCTAATATCAGCCATTTCACGGTCTTTTTCACGCGTTGTCAAAGTGTTGATGTGCTTTGCTGCTAGGTGTTGCTGTTGTCGCGTTATGGCTGAAATCACACTTTGACGACGTGCTTTGACAATGTGGTGTACGAACGAAAACGTGCAACTTATGTCATAATGCGAATATTGCGTTGTTGCAAGCACCAGCAACTTGCCACAAGCAGCGTTAATGTGAGATTTTTGTAAAAATGCACAAAAACAAAGCAGAACGAGACAAGCAAATAAGAAAGGTGACCAACTCAACAGTCGAAGGGGCGTTCGAAGTGAGTGGAGCAACGCTTAAGAAATGCTGGCGCGTTGCAGGTGGGAGGAAGAGCCATGGAAGTGAACATCGAAAAGGACATTTACAAGCGAAAAACATGCAATAAACAGCATGTAAACGGCATTTTTCAAACGTGCAACATTTCGCTGCAGCTGTTGCATACACACGCACACGACTGAATATATGTAGCATAAAGGAAAGATGAATATTTACTAAGCGTTAGGACACGACTTTACGTTAATGGAATGCATAAGTCACAGGCGCCGAAATGAACGGGCCGCACTGACAAACGAATGAACGAAGGAATGACACTGTTTGCTGTTTTTTTGTTTGGTTTTGTGATAACTGTTTATTTTAGTGCCAAACTTTATGTGAATGTTTTTTAAATACTTTTTTTGTTACTTTTTTATGTATTAAAAGCGCAGAGGTCATGTTGCACGCCAACTGACAACTTAACATGATCTTCAATGGGCACTTCAGGCCTCGGTTGACGCTCGGAAAGCACAAAAAAAGTGTTGGCATTGTTGCGCTGCTTATCCTGCTGAGTTAGCGCTAACGATTTTCTCAAGCCTGACACTTGTCGACGGCTGCCACATTCGCAGGCTCATTTCCATATAAAGTGGACGGCTTGTCAGTCGCTATGCCAGTGCCCTGTTGCACCCACCACCACCACCAGCACCAGCCGCCAACTAGCGGCCTGTCAACACGTTGGTTGCACGTCAACAACTTGCGCTCGCGCTATGCAAATGCCGGTTCCCATCGTTTGGTGTTTGCATTTTATCGCTGCCGAAAAATCGATTGTGTTTTTTTCGCATTTTTCATTCGATTTTTTTCGCGCCAATCGCTTGGCAGTAGCAGCAGCGCTCATATTGCAACATTTGCTGGCAACACTGCATTTGTTGTGTCTACTTTTGCAATACAAAAAAGTAAAAAAGTAATCCTTTGTTGCCCATTGTCAATGTCATGTTCACACAACAACAACAACAATCACAGGGAATTATGCTCTGTTTACTTTGCTCAGCGTCACATTCGTCGCTTTGCATGCATTCCACCGGTCGCATATACATTTGTATATACATATATGTCTGTCCCTGCAACGGTTGCACGTACCAATCAAAAATGATAATCATGTCGTGCGATGGCAATTTCGTCAGATTTCCAGTAGTTAACCCTTACAATAATGCTCTTCCATAACAAAAACCTGCACAAAAGCACTCACAAATTTACACACATCAATTTCAGAAATTATTTACTCTAGTTTGCACTATTTACATTTGTATTTATATACATATGTTGCAAACTATTTGTGGACAATATATACTTAACATAATTATGACAGAGAAAATACTGCTGAAGAATCGCAAAAGCGTGTGAAAGTTTAAAATATATAAAGTTTTCCCAAATATTTTCACTGCGGTAAGCTTCGGTAAGCTTTCTCATGAGCCTGCCATAAAGGAAAAGTTAAAGATCAACAACAACACACACATGCTTTGTTTTTGACACCTACAGGATCTGGCGTGACAATATTTGTCAATTTTTGTAGCTTTCTCTATCCTCGTATATTAAGTGAGGACGAGTGCTTCAATCAAAACCGACCCAAAGAACTTTGGTACACAATACAGTACATGAGGTCTTCAACCAGTTCGGAAAGAGTTACAAAGTGACGAAACGAACAAACCATAGCAGCTGCTCGGACTGGTTACGAGCTTCGATCGAAATACTTCTGCGATATTTGTCTCTATGTTTTAGGCATTTAAGGCTTTTCGGCAAACAATAAGTTGAAGGAGACATATGCTAATTTCTAAACATCAGCAAGCTTGCTATCTGACTCACAATGTGACAACGAAAGCACTAGAGACAAGCTAAGAAAATATCTGAATTTCGATAAATGTTGTCTAAAGAAAAGATCTGGTACTTCGAAGTAGACACCAAAATTTTTGGCTGAGCGCTCCACTATAGTCCTCACAGTTATGAAATTAATTATACGGTGATTAGACTAGGACAACTAATATGCTTGGTAAACAAAAGTGAGGAAAGAAAAGTCTGAGTTATTAATACCTTTTCTAAACAAAATTGCAAGATAGATATGTATAATGAAATTATGTCGCCAATTTCAATAGTTTATAAAAACCTTCCAAGGAGGTCGGAATAGACAAAAGATCTTAAGTCATATTTTTCATAAGAAAGTAGTACTCTGGCTCTACGACGCCATAGTTGAGCCCATTACGTTCTATGGAGTCTTTATGTGGTAGAGGGCTCTGGAAAAGACCGTACTTATAAAGAAGCTCTAGAGCGTTCAACGGGCGGCATTCAGCAGCACTAAAGCACTAAAAGTTGTGATTGCGAAGAAGCCGTTGGAGGGAAGGTGCAGTGAGCTTCTTTACGGATGGGTCAAAACTTGGTGTTGGATAAGCTGTTTACTGTCAGGAGCTCCCTATAAACTCCAGCTTTAGACTTCCGATTATTGCAATGTTTTCCAGGCCGAGGCTGCAGCCATTATTGTAGCAATAATTTTACTGCTCCGAGGTACAGCCTCCTTCAGAGAAGTGACCTTTCACTCAGATAGTGGAGCGGCGAAACTAGTCTGGAACTCATTAACAGTGCGTTTAGGGCTGGTCAAAGTGTGACTAAACCTGCTATCAATATCATCGAGAGTCTTTCTATAAGACTGGTATGGGTGCAGGCCACATCGGAATTGTAGGAATCTGTAAAGCTGATGATCTAGCAAGAAAAGTCAACCTAAAACCGCTATCGGTATAATGCGAGCGGGTCGGTGGTCTCGTATCCTCTTGTGCCCTACTAAATAGCTGGGCTTCGAGGAAGCTTGGTTGGATCGGTACATGCGCTGTCGCAAAACCCTTTTAGTCTACGGAGTGAGTTTGGGAATCCTACCAGACGCCATCTGCAGAAGCTGTATGGGGGAAAATGACACTTCCATCTCGAGTGTCCCGCATTTGAAAGGACACTAGGAAGCGCATACCTAGAAATTTTTTTATAAACTCGCTATGCTCTAACTAGATCATCAAAAATTGACACCCTTATTCTTCATTCTAACAAAACTACTGAGTTGCCATGACTAAAAATGGCGTGTCAGGCGTGTAGCATGCAACAAAACGAAGTTTACAACCATGCCGCTAATACCGCTAATCATTTCGCCTTCTTAACTCGGCCTATTTAGAATCAGGAGCAAAAAAGCAACAAATTAAACTGAAAACGAAATAAAGATTTCTACCGCAACCTACAACCCCACAAAAGCGCCAAAATGCAGGTAGCAAAGGCAAAAGCTACGGCTGAGTATCTCAATGTCAGTAGAGCGGCGAGAAATCTTCAAATTGAGATCAGCGCGCTGTGTTTGCTTTAAGGTCTCGCCGGCAGCGGCGGGTAAGTTCGCCAGTTCAGCAGTTCGGCTGAGCTTTGATATTGGGACACGCTGCATGCAACGGCGACTGCTGCACGCCACATACTTGCCTACTAACTCAAAGTGCAGCCGGGAAGAACACTTGCAGATCGATAAAATGATGGCGGCAATGCGACTAAGACGAAGAAGAAAAAAGTTAAATATTTGTTTTTGTTTCGTTGGATAAAACTTTAATTTTGTCTTATTTGTTGTATTTATTGGTGTTGTAGCTAATTTAGTGAAAGAGCGAGAAAAGTTAGTGTCTTTTTAGTTTGTTCATAAATCTCACTGCGCTTCGGGGTGGGAAGAGAAATGTGGCACTAAGCCGCGGTGGCCACTTTAAGTGAGTTGTAACCAATAAAAGTGCGATTTGTTAAAGTTGACTGTTGTTGCCAGCTACTGGCTGTAATCGTCAGCAGCAACAACAACAACCTATAAGCTGTAGTCTTAACGGCGAATCATCATCATCATCCTAGCAACAGCAGTTAGTAGCTTTGGTGCTGCTCATCCTCTTGTGGCCGACACCAGTAAGTGTCCTAGCGATGTGTGTTTGGTTAATGGTCGGTTGGCCGTTCGGTGTAGTCGTGATGTCGGCTTCGTTTCAAGCGTTTATCTTGTTCACCTAATCACCGAAATAATAAAAACGAAAACGCCGACACACGCGCATTAGAGTAAACAGCGTAGAAATTACTTGGCGTGTTGGTGGTGTTTGGGGCAAAAGCAACAAAAGAGCAGCAAAAAGGGTAAGTCATCTAACTGCACATGCGAGGTAGCCGCTGTTGTTTGTGCCTGCGATTGCCAATTTAACACTACAAATTGCCTTGACAGTGAATTATTTTCATTATGCGGCGGTGGGTAGGAAGTTCAAGCAGAAGCAGTCGCATGATACGTATGTATATTTACTAACGGTAGTATTTTAATTGCCAGGGCACAGACTTGGAGCTTGTGCAAAAGACTTTTAATGAAACAGGTTCGGTTTTTCATAGAAGGTCTCGCATCTCTAAAATTCTATTGCTGTTTCTATATCACTGATCATTGAAAGAATAGCTCATCTTAATCGAATTGTTTGTATAATTTTTCTTAAATAATTCCTTTATCAAAACAATAGAGTTGCCACCTGCTCGACTAAATTATTTGAAAAATTTTAAACAACAAATAATAAAAATGCGCGATTTAAAACAAAAAGTATTTGGAAAAAAAAAGATTTTGAAGGTTGCCACCTGTTTGAATTTTTAAACAGTGTGAATTCTTCAAGATAGAGAGTGCACCCAAGCATCTTTTATGAATATTATCAATATCTGGAAAAAAATATTGAAATGAAACTTCTTTGGGCATGAAAAACTCAACGATTTGAATATTTCTGAAATAATTCCTTTACCAAAAAAAAGAAAATCGAGTTGCCACCTGTTCGACTAAATTATTTAAAAATTGTATTAAGTAAAAAATCACACAAAATGCGTGATTTAAAACAAAAAATATTTTGAGGGTTGCCACCTGCTTGAGTTTTTTTGATGTTGCCATCTGTTTGAGTTTTTTTTTTTTTTTGACAAATTACATTACTAAGTAATAGTTTTAACAAACGTTTTGTTGAAAACAAAAAAAAATTAAAGATTGCCACTTGTTTGGAAATTTAAGTTGAAAAATAAGTTTCATAGGATTTACCTGTTATTTGAATAATTGGAGTAGAAAAAGTATGACAATTATTAATACATATATAATTTCTTATACAGCTCGGACTCTTGAAGAGATCTAAGTCTTCCTTGCAAAATCAATGAAGAGTGCTGGATTAACTTCAAATTTGTGGGAAAGATTGGAATCAAACAAATTAAGTGTTCGAGAGTAGCTAAAAGCATATATAGTCCTAAATTTTAGAAATATACATATGTCACAAGCTCTATGCTAGTTGATCAAAGAAATATAAAAATCTACAACGTAAACTACAAACTACATACAATTTCTATCTAATATATGTACATACATAAACTGAATTCCTTGATAATAAATCAAAAATCACAAAAAGTTAAAAATAAATAAAAAGTCCACCGCAAGAACAAACGCCTAGAGAGACCTTCACGGACGTGCATAGAATTTGTAGTAATGGAATAGCAATAATAATAATAATAATACAATAATAATATTGTAATAATGGCTAAATTATTTATCGATAAGCAGCCGAAGTGGACAGCCAAGCCAAGTGCAGCGAAATTGCCCGCGAAGGCAATCGACTACTGCGGGCATAAGGTAGACATTTCCGCGCCCATCACCACTTCCCGCCCAGAAATTTCACCGGTTTGATGCACTGCCGTTGGTCACCAAGCACTTTGACCATTGAACAACAGTTCGGCGCTGACAAGTTAAGGCAAGAAGGCAGCAGTGACGGCACAATGCCAACGGTACCTGCGGCCAAAGCCGCATACTTTCAAGTACTACCTGCCAAAAATATCCATGTAAAGCGGCAAACACACATTTCCATTTGGTTAGTAACTTCATTTAAAGCGCAAGCCCACAGAGCGCATGCCAACGGGGGGAGTAGAGTGTGAAATGTGTGGGGAAATCGTGACTCCCACATTTTAACCTTTCAACTTTCATTTAGGCGGCGGTGTATCTGTTTGCATATATGTGTGTTGAAGTTTTGCAAGTGAAATAAAAAGCAGAATTAAAAAAAAACCGAGAGAAACGAAATTTTTTCCTTACGTTTTCATGATGAGTTTATAAGCTAACCCTTTTTCTTTTAAGCACTTGGCAGAAACATCGCAGGTACCGACTGTAAAAGTAGAAAGAAAAAAGTGACTGCAGAGTTCTACCGACCTGTGTAAGTACGAATATATTAAGACTAAACAATAACAACAAACGAAATTTATTGCTTTGGCGGTAAATTCTTGAGTTGAGATGACAATAAATCAAGCGAACTTAAAGGGGAAGCTGTCTGCGAGAGTAT
Source organism: Bactrocera dorsalis (assembly GCF_023373825.1). NCBI lineage: Eukaryota > Metazoa > Arthropoda > Insecta > Diptera > Tephritidae > Bactrocera > Bactrocera dorsalis. The sequence continues at coordinate 110,867,211 of NC_064303.1, forward strand.
ACAAAAAACGAGAGAAATTAGTAAAAACGACAAGAAAGAAATCCAGTAAAAGTTCCACGAATATTGTGCAATAACCAAACATCCAAAGGTTTAAAAAAATTTTATTATTTCTACATTTTCCTTATAGCCAACACGAGAGGTTAAGAAAAAATAATGTTGTGTATGGATTGACGCTAATTTTTCACAAGCACAATCATTCATCATAGACTGGAATAGGTTCAGACTATAGGGCTGAGTCCTTCTAACAAAAATTCTCGAGCTTCTGGCGTATTACTAATGATATATGTGGTGTGGTTTTCTCCTATGAGAAGATAAAATAAGAGATACTGCCTGAAGTTTACCGTTTCTGAAGTTATTTTATTTAGGTGGACCATTCTCCGAGAGTACAAGTCCATATTACGAGTTTAGTCAAAGGGAAGTAGTTCGTATTTGATGATTTCCTGCCAATTCATCAAATATATAGCATGCCATTCTTTATCGTCATTCCAGGCTTACCCACCGTTTGAGCAAGCTCGCCGTGATTCGACAAAGATCGTTTTAATAAGCATTAACCATCAGAAATGGACAGATTTAGTTGATATTCAGCAGCGACTTGCAGATATAAAATCGTTCCTTAACTTTTTTACATTAAGTCCTGTGATATCTACATATCGAGCTCTTTTTTTCCTTCCTGGCATACAGAACCGGCTCGAAACGACTTTTGTGCAGCGTATAGCTCTTGGACCATCGAAATCGTTTTTTATATGACGGACATATTTTCATTATTTAACCGATATTTTCGAGAATTTGCGATCTTTCACATCAAAATCTTCGAAACCGCGCGTGACTTATAGTTTCAGGAATATAAACTATATCTTCTAAGCTAAAAAATATCTTCAGATGCGAATAGATCATGTAGCTAGAACTGAAGGTTGTAAGAACACTGTTTTAGATTTGCTAATTATGGATAGCGATGAAATGTTATACGTGAGCATGAAGAGTTTGTAAAATTTATGAACACCTACACTTTAGACAAGTATTCTAATGGACACAGTTAGTTTATAACGAAAGAATTGTTCGGGTTACGAAATAAAGAAACGACTGAAGCGCAATTGTTCAGCGGACCAATTTTAACCAGACATAAACATCTCAACCGTAAAAAAGTTGACTACTTCGCCATTAACCGTTAATCCAGCTGTGATCAAAATTTTAAACGCTTTGAAAATTGTAAATCCTCATCAAAACGTGAAAACACAAAATGTCAAAATAAAATTTAATATTTTGTAAAAAATGGAAAAGAATAATAATAATGAAGTTGATGAAGATGGTAATGAGCATTAGTTGGAACTTCATCACATATACTTACAAGACAAGCTCACAACAACGAACAAAGCTATAAAGCAACTATAGTCAGAACGAATGCTTGTGAAACGAACATAAACTCTTCAAATTTCAGACATAACCACGACATTTGAAAGCTTCATCATCCTTTCTAATTCCACAGCACTAATGCCGTAGCTCACGCATTTGTTGCGTATTGAGAGATTTGTTATTGACTTTGTTGTGATTATCAAGAAAATATTAAGCTTCATCACCTGACAAAATTTGAGATACAGGTAACTGATAATTCCATCGGTGAATGTACAACGTTGGTCGGACAGCTGGGCGACGCCTAATCCAAAAACACAGTTATTCAAAACTTTCTATCACATGTTCACTTCACTGACCACAAGTCCCCAACACTGAGTTAAAAAGCAAAAAAAGTTTAGATGTTTCTTTCCAAAACGTCACTTTTAATCTCACTCTTTGAAGTTTGGCGACAGTGTTGTTTTTAATGCAACAAGTTGTCTATGATTGGTAAGCAGGCAAACGAAAATAAACAGAATGATTATGTCAAACGAACAATGCAACATTATTTTACACATGTCGCCGCCAATTAACAACAAATAGCAGGTCACCGCGATCCCCAAAAGAGGAGGAATAAATAGAGCAGAAAAATTGTGTGGTAAAAATACACTTTATAAATGACCATCAAGCAAAAGTTTATGAAATTTGATAATCTCAAAAAATTCACATTACTAGGCAGCATAAAAAATTTGGTTCATGAAAGGCTTGTGTTTAGAAACGCGTTCAAAACGTGGAAAGAAAAGGTCTCAAATGTCAGAGAAATCAATAAAAGTATTAATATCTAGTAAAGCACAGTGCAAAAGCTTTTGTTTTCTATTTGGCTGCAAGCTAATCTTACTTCGGACCGCTTGAAGTAAATTGAACCGGTGGGTATGTTTACACGTATGTAGAGATGGTGGATGGGACTAAAAGTGTTACCCAGCAAACATGAAATTAAACGTAGATGAGTCTATTTGGATTTCATGAATTTGTCATTAGAAGATCAAAAATATTGTTGAGTCAACGTTAGAACTTTCTTTATAAGTCAGTTTTAGGTGCCAACGTCATAAAGGATAATAGAAGTAATTTGGCAACATTCGTATTGTGACTCAAACCTCTATTTATTGAATCCGTTTCATTATTCTTGACTGATTTACTTTTTTCCATTCTATGATCTACACGAAATCCTATTGTTAGAATGCAAAATCTATTGGCCTAGAGTAGAACGCAGGAGATATTCTGAAATATTTACTTTAGCAAAGTTCATCTTGTCGCAATTTTAAGGAATAGACAATATCCCTCTGGTAGGCATTCATACAATATGGCTAAAAGTCTTGTCAAGTGGTCTAAGTAGTATGAAGGAGTTCGAAGTGGAAACATCCAGACACTTTCTCATCTATTGTTCAGTCTTTGCAAGACTGTAGTTGAAACATCTCGGCAGTCTTACTTTAGGCGAACCAGGAGACGTAGCAGAAATTCTCCGTTAGGGCCGACCACATGATTTAACTTAATCTAAACCAACCTATGCTATGATCTACGTTTTCCTTCTTCAGACGACTGATTTCAGTTTAGTCAAGTCGTTCCAGCACTGGGTTACTCAAATACTCGTAAGATCATATAATATACTTAATTGAAAAAATATTTTTTTAGATGACATTCTGATTGGTGTTCACTTATTGGTGATGTTTTTTATTCGGACACTTGTCGAGGTTTTGACATTTCCCACGTCAAACTGTTTCGACGCGCATTTCAAAGAGGATTTAAATATTATTTTTAATTTTTAATATTTTATTTTGACTGATATGTTTTTATTAGCGGCATATAAACAAAAGTACACACTTTATGAAATTTATTGAAGACATAAGGCATATGAAAAAATTGATAGGCAATAAAAGTAGAGTAAAGTAAGTCAAGCGGAATTCAATTGGATTGCGGCATGTCACTTGAAAAATAAAAATTTGGTGTACACACCTACTCAATATGTATGTATGGATGTACATATATATAATGACAGAGCTGGTCAGTTAGCGCTGCCTGTGTGCTTTGTGCAACAGGTTAATGCTTTCAGGCGCTCACAGCGGTCGTTACAGCGTTGCCAACTGTTCATAACTAGAATATCTGACATTCCTTTGAAGATTTTTTCGATTATTTAGAACACATGCAGTTGTAAGTGTTTAAGCTTATGCATACATACATATTTATTTTTGTGTCTATGTGTTTGTAGTTCTTGGGAATCGGTGCACATAAATGGGATTAAAAATAATTAATGGACATGTCTGCGGCACTGACAAGTCCATTAAATGTGATTTCGCTTGATTAAGTTTTATTTTTGAATTTTTAAACAAAAATATATGCACACACATACACACATATATACAATTTTATACGACGGCAACATAAAGCCAAATTGGTGTTATTTTTAAAGCCGAATTATTCCAAATTCGAGTTCATTAAGAAGAGCTTTGCAATAAGCATATTAAGTGCAGGCCAAATGATATCATAAATTTGTGGCACTTGAAGCTCCAGCTGCTATTTAGATGAAACAAAGGATAATTAAGAATTTTTTCGGCAGGTAGCAGTTAGAAGCTTCGTTTGTAAGCAAAAAAACAATAAAAAAAAATATTTATTCCAAATATTTATATGCAAGTAGCATACACCACCTTTCAAAGCATTCTCGACAACCAGTTCTCACACCAAATTATGACTAATAATCATAAAAATTTAAACGCGCTAATGCGACCGAAATGCCACAAAAATCAAAAAGATATGAGCCAACAAAAGCAAAACAAAATGTCAAAATTGCAAAGCCAAACACTTGCGAGCAAATGTCGAACGTACGAAATAACACGCAACGGACCCCACCAAGTGTTATAAAGAACAAGAACAGTTTCGGTGCAAACATATCGATTTATGCAAATTTTGCAAACACACGCATACACATACATATACCATATACATTATTTTACGTGCCGCCGTGATTCATTCAGCAAGCATGCGCTTTTTGGTGGCCGGCTAACCGTGCCTCCTGACCGGCTTGCAGCTTGAACTTGCAACTGCCAAAAAGAATTTGAGCAGATTGAGTAAATTCCTCTACTAATAGTAAATAAATATCAAAATATCTATATGTGTGAGTGTATCAGAGTGTTGCCAAGAATGCACAGGGTCAATCAGTAGGAGTGTTTACAAAAAGCTTTTTTTGACGTAGTTTTTTCAAAGCTATCAGGCTATTCACCGTGATTAACATATAAATTGTTGGAGGTATTACTATCAAACAAACCTCTACTTATTAATCTAATCAACTTATCGTATAACGAAAAGGCTTAGAAGCTAATAGAAATATTTCAAGAAACTAAGCTCTATAAAACGAGGCAATTTAGTACCCTTTCTTGTTATAAAATCATGAAAATACGAGTATATACTCGTAATTCCTACACACAAAAAAACCTTTTTCAGAAAGATGATAGGCAAACCCGATAGGCTATAAATTGGAAAATTAGAACCAACTCATAAGTTTTATATCGGGATATAAAACTAATAGAAATTACTTGCTATTTATTTCCACTCCCTAACTTCAATCTATTTAATCATACTTTTCACTAATGTATGTATCTCAAAATTGCTGAAACTCCACAGTCACGAGAGTGAGTAAAACTTCCTCTCAATAAAACGTTCAACAGCTGTCTTCACCAGCTAACTATTCTTATCCAAATATCTCTCAAATCTATTGAAGCACCCTTTTAAGCCTAGCAAACAACCTGCTGCCTCGTAAATCAGTCTAAGCACATTTTATATATTTTCTGAAGTGTTGGGAAATAAGCGAACAGTAGCAATTGTTTTACAGTCTGGCATGGCTAAAATTGTTAAATAAATCAACATACTACGAAAGCAAAGACAAAATTTCTTATTGCATTGTTTGACAAAAAGTTTGGGCAAAGTTTGAAATTTCCTATCACATTCAAAAGTCAACCTAGTACAGTTCAATTCGAGAGAAACTTAGAATAATTAAAGAAATCTTTAAAATAAATCTCAAAAAAATTTAAAATCATTTTGCAATTTCATACATTTTCATATAATGATTTTGAAGGAGGATGAGGCTACAGCAGTTTCTGTTGGTATTTTATACCTTGAACAGGGTCTTACTGAGAGAACACATGTTTGGAGTTGATGGAATCGATTTTTCATTGCCGACACTGATAAGGTTCGAATGGCAGTTACCCGCCTGAAGCACACAAAGAGCATCAGCTTTTTTGCAAGATATGGTCGGATGAAAGCTTGCCGCCCCTAAAACCTAAGTGTGCTCTGAACAATCTACAAAAAAGGGGATCCCACAATCTGCCTAAATTTCCATGGGATAAGCCGCCTTCATATCGCATATACGGTAAGATTTTATCGAAAGACTGCAGCCCAACGTAAACACACTTATGGGGCCTTATCAGTGTTGTTTTAGACCTGCTTTTCATCATGCTCCAAATCTTAGAACAGACTCTTGAAAGGAAGATAGACATACATCACCTTGAGTAAGCTGACGTTGAGCAACATCAAAACCTCCGTTAGGATACGTGAGGACATCTCCGAGCCGTTCGATACGAAGCGAATATACGAGTACTTGTATTATGAAGACAATTGGACAATGAGAGAAATGTTTTGCGGAAAATTTATGCTGTTCTTCTGATAGATGAGAATACTCCAACTTTCAAAGTATTTTATTCAGTAGACACCGGCGGAAGCAGAGGAAGAAGTAGACCTCCACTTCATGGGAGAGATCAGGTGGAGAAGTACCCAGCTACACTTGGAATCCTCAACTGGCGCCAAACAGCGAAGAGGAAGAACGACTAGTGTGCTGTTGTTTTATAACCTCATAAGTGGTGTTTACACAAGTAAACGAGAAGAACAGGGTACACTAAGTTAGTTACTATCAAAAGGCAAAGTCGAAGAGCCTAACCTATGAAGTGTATACAAGTATATATAAACGATCCGCGTGATGAACTGAGTCGATTTACCATGTCCGGCTGTCTATCTGCCCGTCTATAGGCATGAATACGCAAACTAGCCGCTCATTTTATAAGAAGTTGGTCAGAAATGTTGCACACGTCCTTCTCTTTCAAAGAGAGCTATTAGGTTTTCAGATTTAGTTATACATAAGTTGGTACTGAAGGTTTTTATAGCTTCGATTAAGCTTAAGTTAACTTTTTCTTGTTTTTGTAACAAGATGTACATATTTTTATTAATTTTTGTTTACTTTATATAAATAAACCTCAATTTTGCGGCTAATAACCAAAAGCACTTTAGTATAATATAACAGCAGCTTCGGGCGTTTTCGAACAAAAATCCTTTTTCTTCCAACTATCAGTTTCAAAAGTCTTCCGTATTTACATTTTTCCATAATTTTTCATAAGTTTTTTTCTTTTTTAATTATTCTTGAGAACGCCAGTGGCGCGTCACATGGTAAGTTGCGTTAATAAACTTATTCCTTTTAATAACTCTTATCAAAGCGATTTCTTCTTTTTTCGAAATTTCATCGGTGAAAGGCGTCTCCGAAGCCCACCATTATAATTAACCTGAATTTTATTTATTTTGTAATTAAAAGCTGTAAAGAAAATCCTGCACGTATTAACCGCATATAAAGCAAAGGTGGCAGGCATGAACAGAATTATGTATAGCGACCAAAAAAGGGGAAAAAGTGAAAACCATTTAAATGCTAATAACCCGAAAAGGCTTTCATGGTACCTTTGAGCCATCAAGCGGGGCTTAACGTGTCATTTGTGCGTCGCGCTGAGAATGCCAATTTGGACAACAACATGACAGTGTTGCATACACAACGCACATGTGTGCCTCTATTTGTCGAACTCAAATATTCGCAAGTGCTTTATCAATGCCGATAATTGAGGGCTCGGTGCCACCAGCGCCAATGAAATTCAAACAGATGCAGGTAGAGCTTATGGTCGACTCCAAAGCCAAGCAACGGGAACAACACAAACGTATGTAGATGCAGACATAATGAGAACATCAAAGCTTGCGCCTCTTTCCGATACGCCCACTAATCCTGGTACGCAGCGCGCGGACGCTATCAGCGCGCCAACGGTAATAATCCATGCACCTTTTCACATTTCAAATGCGTTCATTTGTTTGCTCCTGTACTTGCTGCTAGCGGAGTGGTGGGTGCAGGGTGCGATAAGCGCCAATGACTAACCGAAAAACATATGTGTGCGAAGTGTGAAAAGACTTATGCTTTGACTAATTGAATTTCGGTTACTCGTACACACATGCATACGTACACATATACATAAATAAGAGAAGTAATATGTGTGCCCATTTATTTTTTCCACTCCTGTCTACGGCAAATCCTTGCAACATGTGCGTGCCGCCAGCAGCAAATCACCGCCACAATCAATAAACAAATTCTGGTTGCCACTGCCTTCCTGCTTACCGCCACCGGGCGGTCGCGAGTATTTTTGTGTCGCCCCGCACCTGCGCCGGCGCTGTCTGTGTGCTGCCTGTGCCCGACGCTGATCCTGTTTGCGCTTATTACTGACATGATCAATTTTATAATTTATCGCCTTCGTCGAGTTTTCGGCCGCCATGTCCGCACCGCTTTCAACTATTATTATGGACACGCAATCGTTATGACATAAATTGTGACAAATTTTTCATTTAATTTTTGCGCTCCAAAAAAATCGTGTGCGCAACTTGCTGTTTGCCACATAAGGCGGCATGAAAAATCAGCGCAGAAAATCAGCGCCAAACTAAGCAGAATAAAATAGTAGTAAATACAAAAAATTCATTTTGTTGCATGCAACCGCATTTATTTGCGCGTATTTATGCAGTTAATGGCGCGGCATAAACAATTTTGCTGCGCCTCGAGCGCTCGAAATTGAGGCAAAAAGCTTACAAAAGGTGCGTTTTGCGCACGCACAATGCGATCAAGCCTGTATTATTTGTTGTTGCTTGCCATTAGTTCGATGTTTTTTTTCGTTTGTGTATTTTTCTTCAAGTTTGAGCCGAAATTTATCTCAACATGCATTTAATATGTTTAAATTGTGCGTTGCATGCGGCCAACTCAGTCTAGTAAATAAATGCTGTTAACTGTAAACTAGCAACGTCCACTGCCACTGCCACAATTTGTAGTTTGTGGCGATTTGTGGCAGCGATTTGATGCCTCTAGTTTTTTTTGCTGTTTTTCCAACACTTTTCTGCGACGCATTCAACCAAGACAGTCAGTCTAACTTTATGCGCCGCCTTGTTAGCCAAGTTGTCTTACCCTTGTTATTTTTTCTAGGCTACGAAAATGGCCCATTTAACTGTTTATGTTGTGGGTTTATTTCTGCATTTTGCTCCTGTGAGAGAGTTGTTGTTTTGCTTGGCCACACATTAGTGTGGCATTTTGTTTGGCTAATACAGGTCGATAGGGTATCGCCGCTTATGTCAATTACATTTGTTGCCAGCAATAAATGACATTTAAAATTTTGTAGTTGTGGGATATTTACTCCTTAGAGAGCGACCACGCACAATTTATTTTGTACTCGTGTATTTACAAATCGATTACGGGTTTAGTCAATTGTATTTAAGCCACAATGAATTCAAGCAAAAAAGTTTACGATTGCTTATAGAAACTAATTTTAAAAGAACTTTTTCAAATTGGTCCAGAAAAATTTCAAAAGATTTTAGACAGATGTTCGGAAACCCTTTTTTAATGTAAGAGAAAATATTTAGAAATAGTCAACTAATTAAAAAAATTACTAGAACAAGAAAAATAAACTAATCAATAATTATAAGGTAGGTTTTCCATTTGATTTAAAAATTTATTATAATAAAATTGATGCCACCTTATAATAAAATTTAATGGAATACAACTGTTAAGACAAATGATTATTTGCTTATTGATATACAGCTGAAAATATTTATGAAATATTGTAGTTCATGCGTTGAAAGCTTAATTGTTTTTAAAATCATTGTCATAATTAAGCTGAAGTTATCATATTTGAATACATACATATGTACATACATGCATATATATGTATTTATTTAAACAACAACAATTACATATGTACATATGTATAAATTAAATTAAATTTAATGAATTTGCAAAAAATATAATACACTAAATATTACCGAAAGTAGTATTCGAATATGATGCTTTATATAAATTCTTATGTAAAAAGGTACATACTTAAATAAGAACTTAATTCGTACAAAATGTTGAATAACTTACCAGCTAATGTTATTATGTTGTCACATTTTAACACAAATTTATCAAATACACTTTTAACAGCAGTCACTTTTTTCATTTGCACTCGTAAACTATTTAAAACACATATTTTTATCAAAATTTAATAAAAAACATTTTTCTTAAATTAAAACAATAAAAACCATACTATTTTAACATGTCACAGCATGTTTGCTGGTTTGTTTACAATAAACATTGATTTAACATATAATACAAACAACTGTACTGCAAGCTTCGCATCACTGACGTTTACCAAGCACTGAGAACCGAACAGAGTCAACAACGAAAAAAACACTTACGCGAGTTTTTTCTTTATATCACTGTACACATTTTCAATTTGTGAATTATGAAGTTATACAATGTTTATTTGTAATTAAATTTATTATTAACTTCTTTTACAATAGCAAATTGATTTAAAATAACATTAAATATTAAATATTCACTTTTTTCGCAGCACAATGTGTACATAAGTATATGCACATACATAAGTAGCTTTACACAGCAATATAACAATGTAAGAACTATTTGTCTTTACTTTTCGTCACTTTCATTTGCGTGTGCTCGCGAAAAACCGAGTGCCACTGCTGCGTTTGCATGCATTTATCGTAAATATGTATGCTTTTATGTATTTATGTACGTACATATGTATATGTTTGTACAAGCACATGCACTGTTTTTTCTATGGATTTAAAGAGCGCGCGAGAAACATAAAAACAACAAATTTAAAGTTTTGGTGATGATGTAGTGTAGAGTGTGGGTGTGTAAAGAAAAACGATGAGTGAATGACATTCTCAGTTTGTGAATTGTTGTGGAAGTTAACAGGTATCATTACAAAGTGTACACAAGTAAATTGAACAGAAATGTGTGAAAGTGAGAAATGTTCTGTAAATCAATAAGAGAATCTGTGAATGTTTAATTTAATGAAGTTTTAATTACGCGTAATATATTCGGGAAGTGTTTTAATAATATTATAGTAAAATTAGAAATGTGATATCCGTATCGTAATAATCCTTTCTTAATATTTTCATCACAAACTGGACTTTTAGTTTATGTTTTGTGGTCTTCGTGTGAAGTGGTGTTATTGAAAAATATAAGTGTGTGCTTAAATGTTGAAAAAAGTGTTTGGAAAAAAGTGCAGTGTGTGACGTGGTGTTTTTGAAAATTTTAAATGTGTGTTAAATGGTGAAATGTGTGTAAAAAAGTGCAAGAGATTTCAATTGTTAAATTTCCTGTGTTTGGTAGAAGAAAATTAAATTTTGTTTGGTTGCAACCGGAATGTCAAAAGTGGATGGGAAGAATATATATGTAAGGTATGCAAACCTTAATTTAATTGATTGTAATAGAATATTATTCTATTTTTAGACCCTATTTGAACCTAATTTAAAAATTACTCACTAGCATATCGTTATAAGTCCCAAATTGTACCCGAAGACAAAAAAACTCGATTTTTTTTAATTCTAGACTCGCCAATTGGCTTAAATTTCGTATTTTTAATTAAAAACACTAACATTAATACTTAGAAAATCCAAAATAGTTTGAGATAAAGAAATTATGTACTATTTCATTTTATATATTTATTGTTTCACTTCCAAAAGTCGTGTAGAAGGACTTACGCATTCAACAGGTAAGCAAAGCGTTAGCCCAGAGCTCTGTTGGCCTAGTCCCGCAAACAGCAACACAGTGCCCGCCAATCGCGACATGTTCATGTAAATTTTGTCCAGCGCATTGAACATGTTCTAATTTTTCGTTGTTCATAAAGTTTTTGTTTAATATCTACCGCACTGCCTATGCCGCTGGCATCTGGTTGTGTTTTGACCGCTTCAGTCCTGCCACACGTACATGTTGCATGTGCGGCTTTTGATTTTACAAAAGCAGCACCGCCGCCAAAATTCATTCAACTCAATCACGTCATTTTCGCACACACAACGCACAATTTTCTGTTTGCTTTGGCTTTGGCCACACATCGCATACAGGGCAAGGCATGAAACCAAAAAAAAAATAAAAATAAATAAATTAAAATAAGAGGAGTAACATTAATTACAGGCGCACAACAATGTACATTGTGCGCACATGCAACAAGAAAGTTTGCAACATGCTGCCACAATTTGTAGGGCGACTGTGAAATTGTATCGCCTTTTGGCCGCTCGCTTTGTTGACGTTGTTGTTATGCTTTTGGTATAAGTTTGTTGCACAGGTTTTCGTATTACGTGCTTGTAAATTCAAATTTGCATCTGCGTGCCGGGCGTAGGGCAGGGGGAGTGCATGTAAACCTTACTCCACAAAGTGACTTTTGTTTGTTCTTTCCTTCGTGTGTATGTATGTGCGTTTGTGCGTTGGCATATTTTAAGGAGCACATTTGTTCGATTAACACACGTCGCGCTGTGCTCTCCCGCTCTTTGCGTTTTCTTAGAACAGTCGCTTGCCAGACCCTTTGGAATTAGGTGGGTGGAAATTAACTGATATTCGAAGTTTGTTTTGAATGACCCAAAACCAGAGAGTACGAGCCAAGCCTAAAATATAATAGAATTAAATTAAGGAGTGTACTTTGACCTAAGTTATATTGTGCTCTTCCTTCACACGGACTCACATAAGCACAGCACTCTAGTCATTTCCAGAAATTTGCTAGATAATGTGCTTCGATAAGTAAATCCAAAGGCCTTAATTCAGTACCTGTCCCTGTCCACTCACTTCTAAATGCCATTCTGAGCACTTCTTACCTCGAGCGATTTGATCCCGTATGATCAGATCTTGCAAAGATCTCTGCCTAAAACATACTCTCATGGGTACGAAAGAGTTGTGCTTGGACCAGTATCAGTGATTATCTATGGTTTTGAGGTTAACTGTATAGTTTCCACTGTGGACTTTACTGTCAAGGGTGACTGCGTGGTTCTCTTAGTCCACCTGACCCCTCCGTAAGAAGCTATCGGCCTCAAATTATAATATATAACCGCCTAATTATTCTGGGCTTACATGATGAGCGAATTTCACCAGCTTGTTCCCCGAAATGCAGAGTCCAGAGCGATGATCAGGTAGTAATCCATATTTATCATGACCGATCTCCTGCCACTAAGTGTTACGGATATTCTATATTCAAAGATTACTCAAACATTAATTTTCTATTTTATTTCTTTACAAATCTGGCAACACTGCTCTCTTTCACACATAACCATGGGTATTCGTATTTGTCGGCATTTGCCAGGCGATTCGTGCATAAATTAATAAATCGTTTCGCGTTTTCGGCCATCGGACGGTGCAACTTGCAACAACAGACCGCACACTCGGCTATGTTAAACGTGGTTTATTAATTCAATTTGTGCTTAAATTAACGTGTAAGTGGCCAATATATTGAGTTACTGCCGCTTAATTTACTCACAACAACTTTGATGTCGCATAAAAAACAAAAACAAGAAACCTCTACACTTGTGCCCCCTTTACACGTTGCACTTCGTAGGCCGAGGTTTTGCTGCTTTGGACCGGATAGCGCAGCATTGACTTTTTTTATCACTTGCATATTCTTTTATTAAACACTGGAGCTTCTTCCAGTCGCAGCATTGACGTGTTTGCATTTGCGTGCTTATTTGGCGTTTTTAATGCGACTCGCAGACGTTGTTGTAAGTCGTAAACATGCGTTTTTGATATGAGCATTTAGATTACAAGCGACCAGTGAGCGCTACACATATGGTGTTTGCAGCAGATCAATGTAATCTAGCTTACAGTAATACATGGTATCGTTTGCAGTAGTTAAATGCTTGCGCGGCATCAGGTTGTTGCAAGCACTGCAGCATCAACATGCTAAGGTAGCACGTAATCACGCAGGGTCTCAAGAGGCAGCTAACAGGTTTTTATTAGGAATAGTACCTTAGGAGGTGTAGCATTGAAGGGAAATAGTTAGCAATATATGCAACAAATTTAGTGTTGCAATGTTGAGATTTTTGTTAGACAACAGTCTAAATGTTATAGCATATGAAAAAATCTTTATCGAATCAAGTACTTCTGATATAGTTCGTTTTGAATCGGTTACTAATAAGACAGTTGAATTATCCAATCTAAGAGATTCTACCACATAAACATCTACTTTGTTATCCGACTTGGAAGGTTAGGCGATCTCACGTCCATCCTCCGATTTGGATCCCGGTTCCATTAAAGTCCTGCCTTACCCTACCGCGTGTAAACTTTAATGCCTCCGGCGTCTTTAGTCATTGATTTTTTGCGCTTTAGGTAGTTTTAAAGAGTATGAGGCCACGCCCACTTTTTCAAAATTTTTTGCCAACAGGTGCCCCTTGCTACTATGAACTCGTACTTTTATTCCAAGGAACGCGCACACCAAATTTCATCAAGATCTCTCAATTTTTAATAAAGTTACAGCTTGCACGGACGGACGGACAGACAGACAGTCACCCGGATTTCAACTGTCCGCGTCATCCTGATCATGTATACTCATTTATATAAACCTATATCTATCTCGCTTAGTTTCAGGTGAAACATATAACTGTTCAGTGAACAAAACTATTATACTCTTTAGCAACATTTTGCAAGTGTATAAAAGTGGAAGAAGCTTCACTTCTATCAATACTAAACTCAAAGGAAAAGCCTATAAAATACACTCCAATTCAAAGCCACACAAATTCTTGACTGTATACACTGCCACACGCCTGACTCATCACCGTTGCCACCATTGCACTGACCGTTGGAATGCCGCGCTTTCATTCAAATGAAGCGTTGCTCCGCAAATGTCCAGCTGCTGCCACCCGCATAACAACATGACAGCGTAAAAAAGACAATCGATCAAGTGCGGCGAAGAAAGCTGAAGCATAAGGCAAGCCAAAGTAATTTACAAAAATAATAATATGAAATTTGAAACAAAAACCAAAGCAATAAAATATGGCGCATTCAATGAAGCGAGGGGAGTGTGGTGGCGTGAGCGCTGCTGGAGAGAAGAAAAAAATAAAAAAAAAACTGGCCGTTGGGATTTTTTTCAATGTGTCAGTCAGCCTGTCGCTGCAACGTTTAGCATTGTATAGACAATTAGTCAGTCTGTACAGCAGTCAGTCAGTCATTTAGTGAGTTCAACATTCAATCAGCGTCAGAGTTCCTTAACCTCTCAACAATAAGTCAATGGCAATTCGTACCATTTTGGTGAACCTTTTTCTTCTCATTTATTTATTTATTAGTATTTGTTGTTTTGAGTGGCATATATGAGTATGGAAAACAGTATGGGTATAATTATATATGTATATGTATGTGTGTGTGTATGTGCCATTATTGTATCATTTGCACTCGTAAGACAGTTGAAATGGGAACTCCCAGAAATTAACACCAGCCATAATCAGTCAGCTGGTGTAGCGGCGAGTGTCGAGAGTCGGCTAATTCGTCAGTGCGGCATTCAGTTAGTGGGCCAACCACCAACTGTGCGCTTAATGCTGTTTACAATCATACCGCGTGGTTTATATGAAGGTGTTCACCTTATGCGAAATTTGGAAAAATAATGCATATAAAAAATCGGTATAATATATAATTAAAATATATTCCAAAAATAGCAACAAATTACAGCTAATATGTAGCAAGATATTATATTGTTTAAATGTGCAGATTTAAATAAAAAAATAAAAAATCGCATCAGACAAAATTATAATAGAAAAAAATTAAACGAAATTAGTTTCGAAAATTTCGAAATTTATTTTAAATTATTTTAACTTTTTTCTTATATAGTTTAACAAATTTTTTTAGTTTATAGTTTATTTATTTATTTTTTTTTTGTTTTTAACTACTTTTTTAATTTTAATGTTTTTATTTCTGTTTTTTTTCCTAAAATTCTTTTGCCAAATTTAGACATATCCATTACTTTAACCTCAAAACCTAAACCTCTATATACAGGTGTGTGCGTATATTTTTTTCTCCTCCCCAAACGTCACAGGTGATAGCTCCGGCTATGACCTCACCACTCAGCCGCGCCAAATCTTTTGTATATCGATTTCATTACTCTTTACAACTTTCAAGTCACTGTTTTTATTTTGCTCACATGTTTTTTGCCGATACTTAACGAAACAATACGCTCGCATAAACAATATTGGAAGGCATTACATTGGTGTTAGTATGACTTTAATAACAGAAAATTGTTTTAACGCGAAATGCTGTGAAAGTAATTTAATGATTTGCTTGAGAAGTCTTGCACGATATGAAAGAATAATATTTTGCCAATTTTTAGCATATGATTTTTCTTATTTTTGGTCTGATACTCTTTCGGTTAAGGACCACCAACAGGTATGCGGAAATAATTTGTAAATGATCTGCAATATTTTAAACCAATTAACATAAGATTTTCTTTGCATGTGAATTTTTGCGAAGTATGTGGAGCTAACTTTCGATATGAGTATGCGTAGTATAGTATTAAACATGCCTTAGAAAGTTGTCTGCTGGTATGAATAATATAAGGCGAAACTATATCCCAAAAATGTTCTAAAATAGCTTAATATTAAATCAACTATATTCAGTTTAAAAACGAATAATATAGTACCAAAAAGTTTGCAAATATTTTTTTGTTTGATGAAAGCTTTGAGGCTTTAAAGGAAACATTTACACATCATATTTTTTGACTATATTGACTTTTGACCACATAAAAGTCTAACACTTTTCCAAACTGTGCTTAATTAAATGTTGTATCCGAGGGTAGCTTTCGGAGGAGCTTTCATATTTTTGAAAGCTTTCCTCTTTGATACGTTAGTAGTAGCTCTCGCTCGAAAACAATTCCCTACTAAAGTGTGAATATTTATAATTTTGTAAAAAAATATCAAAAATAGTAGTTAGGGATCTTTAAAGGTTGCTTTATTTTGATATTGGTACTATTCCAGATATTTGTGGGCTTGATTAGATCGCTATACTATACAACTATTGATTTTCGGTTACTTTTCGTTATAATCTGCGTAAAAAAACTCTGAAACGTTAAAATACTTGAGTTCGAGAATGTCCAACTTTCTATCAAAATAAACCTTAGAGATAATATATGAAATCTAAGTTTTCTCCTTAAACTGTATTCTTGGAAATTAGATCACTGCGTTGCAGAGGACACTTGAGGCTGCTTTTTCGCTGCTTACATACCGACAAGGGATTTGTGGATTGCGAGAAGTTACTGGAGAAGACGTGTTATGAATTTTTTCACGGATGAATCGAAACTAGGATGGGGAGTTTTTTGTAAGAAGTTCTTCGTCAATCTTATCTATGTGCTACAGGACCACTGAGCGGTAGTGGCTTCTATTGAGATGTCAGTAAATGTACTTCTACAAAGTAAAGTCAAGTGAAGGAGGTGAGAATCAAATCCGACTGCATGTCGGCAATATTGGCGCTAAGCTCACTAACTATGCGCTCAATTCATGTAAAAGAGAGCCTGTCTTCAATAGAAATAGCATCAATCTACTAGCTAGAGACTACTCTCTTGACTGGAACCGAGTTGGCTCTTCATTAGCATCTTGCGTTCCGCTTCTATGCAACTCCAATATCTTTTGGGCGTAAAGTAGAATACAAGAGATCTTCTCAATTACTTGCTCTGAGCAAAGTTTTGACGGACGCAAGTTGTTAAAGTTGTATGAAAGAGGGTGAGGTGGCAACATCCAAGCACTTTCTCTTCCATTTTCCAACATTTGCAATACTAGGAATGAAACATCTCGGCAGGTGGCGACGATATTGAATCGTTAGCTCTTAGGCGTCCTAACTGGAATCTGTCCTATTCTAAGGATATTATGATCTATGGACCTAGTTAAAACAAGTAAACATTAAATACACACAAAAGTAGAAGAAATAATTATTTCTACAATTAAGCATCGGCAATAAATTCCTTGCAATCAAACGTAAATTGCATGCTTCTTCTTTCGCTAGAATATTTCACTCGATCGACATAACTTACGGAACACTTACTTGCAAAGCTGACTGCAATCGGCCTTAGTAACCTGCAAACTTTCGCAATTCTGCTCACACTCTGCACCCGCAAATCGCATGCGGCCGCTACCGTGATTGTTGGCGCTGCCAAGCCACAGCGCCGATAGTGCACCTAACGAATGGCACTCGGGCAGGTAGGTAGGCAGGCAGCAGTTAGTCGCATGCCGCACCTTTAACCTTTTGTTGGCCAACAGTCTAATTGACTGACTGCCACTGTCTTAACTGGCAGCCACTGACGCAGTCACGGAGATTAGCGGCGGCTGCGACCGCGCCACCAGACACCGAGGTGTGTCAAAGCGTGCGGCGCAGTAAGGTGGATATTTGTGCCCCCCTCTCAACGGGTGTGTGTGTATATATGTGTTTGTCGCATTGCAGGAAGGCTTTCCGTGGCACTTTGTTCTAGCTAAAATTATAGCAAATTTACTTTTTTTGTTGTTCTGTTTTGCCTTACAGTTACTAACTGCCATGCGCCTATTTACATAGATAGCAACAAAAAATATAGATTTTCATTACAGTTCTCGGTTTTTGCGTCCGCCTTGCTAATTGACTGCACATAGCAACAACAATAATTTGCCAATAAAACTACCGTTTGCATTTCATCTTGCAACTTGCCAGCCGCACCACAAATGAATGTCATTAATTTGACAACTGTAACCGTTAAATCACTGCGAAATCAAGGCGAAACCGCACAACAGTCTAAGCCACCGTCATTGATGTGACATTAGCTTGCCGATAGTTGAGGCAGTGGTGGTGCAGGGGCGTAGCACAAGCAGTGGGGCGAGTAGGGCGGCACTGACAGCGGTGTTATTGGCCGCAATTGGCAGTTAGCGATTTTCGTCTAGCAGTCGTTCCATTGTTGACTTACGGTGGCGCTCCTGGTGCTACAACAACATTAGCGATATTCTCGACGCAATTCTTATTTCATTCATATTGTTTACAGGGCGATAATTTGTGCCCAACGCATGAGACTTTAAGTTACAGTTGACGTTTTGATAAGCTCATTTCAGAAGGGTTTGGAATCAGCAGGTTGTGGGGAGGTCAGTTCATGAATCTAGTTCATGGCGTCAGATTTTTTTGGATCCAAACAAACTTGCCCCCTTATTTTTGATTATTTCATTGTTTAGTTCATTATCAAGGCATAATATCTGATTTCATATATAACTGGACTTATATATTTCCTTGTTTAGGAATTTCTCTTCTGTACTGTACACGTTTAAAGTTCCCACGCCACATAAAACATACTACATAAAGTATTTTTTCTAACAAACTTAGATCTTCCGCTAGTTGTTTTTCACTTTTTCTCAGTTCGACTATCGATTTATGCTTTCTAATAGGTTTTCTGAGAAATCTAACGTAAAGTGCTTAGTCAGATAAGTTTTTTAAGATATTTGGGTTCGTTTTGGGTCTGAGTAGTCAACAGCAATGGAAACGGAGCACTCTACGACCAGGCACCTCGGTACGAGTTCGAAGCTCTAATACCATTCTAGAAACAAGAAAATTAGAAATAGCACAAAACATTCCAATCTTTCCAATAAAATCTACAATATATATCCTTGAAATTTATAAATCCACTGATCAAAATCGATGTAGCTATTCCAAAATCTAATTTAATATTTTAAAGACTAAAGACTTTAAGACTAAAGCTCTCCTATCTCCTTTAAAGAGAGACAGCTTGGAGAGAGTAAACCAAAGTGTTTCACAAGTTCAGTTTTATGGGTCTTCGCCAACTCGGAGAGAGTAAACCAGAGTGTTTCATAAGTTCATTTTTACGGCTCTTCTTTGTTTGAAAATAACTTTCAACTGTATTAAGCGTTGGGTTTAAAGAATTTTGCGCAAAGAGAACTACCTTAACCGTTACGCGCTCAGGGTTCCATTGATGATGTATGTATGTATATTCTGAATGTAGGTAAGAAATACCAAAAAAAATATATACAAACATATTTATATATATATTCGTATTTTTTTAATGCGGCGTTGATATTTACATTCACTACATCAAGCCAGACCATGGTAACGGTTCTATGAAGTATGTTTTTCATTACAGTTCTCGGCTAAGTTAATTTTTACTCCCTCCAAGCATCACTTGCTACGGAGCCGTCTTTTTTGTTAGTTGCCAATAATTGGCATAATTTTGCAAGTTTGCTGCATGCTACCGCGCGGTACGGCACCAAGCCAAAGCGGTGTGGCTGCAAAGTTCACAGCCGTTGTTGGCGGCCTGACTAAAAGGGTTCGCACTGCAGCTGTATTGGATTTGGCTTTTTTTACATTTGATTTTTGAACCGAGCCTACAGTCTGCGTCGCCTGTGGAACGTTGGAGAGTCGTTATTTACGGTACAACTTCGACGCCACGTTTTCATAACATTTCAATTCTTTAAAACTGTTTATTTTATTTTTATCTTACTTTTCTACTTTAGTTTTATTCTATTCTATTCCATGCATACTCGTTAATTATTTGTTTCTGCTAGTTTGTCATTTTTTCCGCACCACAATGCCTTGTCGCGTTCCTTGATCGGCACAGGTGTCTGCCAAGCACGCCGCGCGTTCCATTCCATGCCGTTTTGCCGAATGCCACTCGGCACTCGTGTGTCAATGACAGTTGCCGGAACGACTACTACGGTTTTTACATTGTAGTTCTTTTTGTTGTTGTTGTATTTAGTATTGTTTCGCATGGTCAGTGGGCAGCAATTGCACTTCCCATTCAACTCGGCGCAGTTCATTGCCGCTGACGTTGTCAACTTGTTGCTGGCGTAGCGGCAATGTAAACAAGCGCGAGCGCGAGCGCATGCGCAGCAGCCGACACACGCTGCATTGTACTTTGCAACACTTACATACATACACACTGCGTGCGGAACCTATGTAGGTGCTTGCATGATACTGCACAGCAAGTCGTGACTGTGTGTTGGGCGGCGGCGTCGGCGTTTGGGGCGTGTGGTGATTTGTTTTTGGCATTTTGATTGATTGCGCTGTTGCATATTTGTTTTTGACAAACCGCTTTCATCCCAATTTCAGTTTTTTCATACATTTTTTTGATCAAGTGTAGGAAATATTTATGTTCTTACGTATTGTTGTTGTTGTAAGCAAAAATTGTAAGCACGTTAACTCGCAGGCAATTTATCTTAAATAATTGTTTTTCTGTTTTTTGTTGTTACGGAGGCTCATTAAACTGTACTGACACTAATTGGTGGGTGATTAATATGGCTATGTGAATTTTGTTTCAAAATTAAAAAAAAAAATATATACATATATGGAGTAATATTCTTTTAGGCAATAGTCGTACACATTTTTTGTAAGTGACCTAGTTATTGATACTAACGAAGGCGATTGTTGAGCATTAGTAAGACTTTAAACCATTCCTTTAAACTTGAAAGCTTGCAAAAGCTTTGGGATTTTAAAGGACAAAGAGTTCTTTACAAGCCCTTACTACATTTTAAGCTCTTACGTCCACATCATTGGACAAACACTTTTCAGATAATCTCTTCAGTGCTGAAATGAGTTTCGCAATACGTAGTAAAGGTACACAAGACCAAAATTTTTCAAAAATGATCAGAACCAACCTCAATTAAATAAATAATGTGGTCAACAAAGAAAACTTGTCTGACTGTGAGATCCGTTGGACAGCAAGTAGAACGCGAGAACTGTATTGAACTACTGGTTCTATTCGGAGTTCATCTTGTCGCAGTTCAATCGGCCATTGAAAATAGTTTGTGTGGGAGGTTAAGTATTTTGCAGTATACATTACGAGCAATACACTCGGGCTATTGCAACCCCGGACCGCTGAACACGAAAAAAGCATCTAATATGGATCAAACTATACTCAAGTATCGATGAAGCGCTTTAAGCTTTCCCCAAATCTGTGGAGACGCTAATTTTTACAGCCATTTTGCACAGAAGATTGAAACAATGCAACGTATTTGTTTGTCGAAAGTTTTGCAAGTCCGTAGTCAGATAACGAGATGATTTTATCAGCCTCAATAGTAATACTGCTTCAAGAAGGAATTCTTAACCGAATCGTGGTGGAATTAGGAGTAGGTTAGGTTTAACAGAATAAAGTTCCGGATCCGGCTATCCATGCTTCCTCCTACTATAAAAAAACGCCTCGAAACCTAACCCATGTTACCGATATCTAAAATATTTTGAAGGAAAAGCTGCCATCAGTTCAATGAAAATGAGAAGCTTAGCTCATCTGAAGTGAAGTTCGAATTTGCTTTTGAAGGAATTAAGAGTGGGAAGGCTTAATAAAACGTAAATAAAACTGGAATTGTTTGCTTTTTATTTCTAGTTTTATATCTGGTAGAATCCCTAGTCCATATTCTTCTGGAAATGTATATTGTTAGCGAAACACCTCCAAGAAAACGTTTTCTTCAACATCTTTGTCATTTCGAGTTCTTACCTCTACCTCAATAAAAGCTTGTGTAAAAGCTTTTTCATCACTAATTAAGTTCTCTGAAAATCTCGTTTTGTTCAACTCACTGTACTAACGAGAAAGTTTTCAAGTCCAAGAGGTAGTCACAAAAAAGCTTTTGCAAAATCTCGGGTCTATAAATGGTTTAAAGCCCTTTGAAAGCTAATCATCACTAATTAACTTCTCTAAAGATCTCGTTTTTTGAACTCACTCTACTAACGAAGGAGCTATGTCTAAGACGTAGTCAAAAGCTTTTTAAACTCTGGAAATGGTTTAAATTCTTTGAGAGTTCATCATGACGTTTTGCTAGTAATATCATTTGGTTGTTTTTGTTATTTTTTTAAAAGCTTGTGTAAAATCTTACTCATCACTAATTAACTTCTCTGAAGATCTTGTATTGTTCAACTCACTGTATTAAAAGAGATTTGGTAAACTCTCGGTTCTAGAAAGAATTTAAAGTCCTTTGAAAGCTCACCAAGACTTTTTGCTAGTAATATTGGTTTGTTGTTGTTGTTTTAACTGTTATCCATACAAAATTTGGTAAACAGCCGAGTCTATGTTATTGGACTTAGCACAAGTTTTACTAGCCAGGAGCTGTTATTTGGCGATTTATCCTTGTTTTGGCGGTTAGTAGGAAGTTCATGGGTTGTCGATAGGATTCTTTTAGGATCTCTTCATAGTATAAATGTTGCAATGAGGATCTGTTATAGGAAGGCTTTGTTGAAACTGGGCTTGCAGCTGGATCAAACTTATAAGAGTTTTCCTAACAATTATGTTATCATTTATCATGAGCTTCGGAATTAAAGCCTTCTTCTAAGTTTTTTTCAAAATGTGTAATATTTACTGTTTTATATCAAGTATATTGATCCAAAATAAAATTAATCAGTCAACCTATAATAATTACTAAATATACCACATATAGTCCAATTAGTCCACATCATTTGATTATTTTTCTTCAATTAAATTATTTTCCAAACCTCTCTCGATTAAAAACAGTTTATATGCACATTTCGGTGCAACCAAACACACAAGTTCCGCAATCTACATATTTAAGCACCGAGTAATTGCTTTCTAACTGGCTGATTGTCAAACTGTGAAAGCGCTCCGCCACGAAATCGAAGAATAATTGAACCAGAAGCAAGGCGATACACACACACACACTAAGAAAGTAGCAGAGTTGCCAAGCTGCAGCTGCGTTCCATAATTCCATAAAGCAACAAAAAAGTAGAGAAAAATATTTTTGTCAGCTTGTACGCCCTCCGCCAGCCCAAGCGCAGCTTGCAACGCGCCCGCACTCTGAATATTTTTGACATACGCCAACAACTACAACAATAAACTATAATATAAGCGATATAGTCATATGAGCTGGTTGCCTGCATGGAGAAAATTATAATCAATCAATCAAAAGCGATGGAGAAAATACACATAACAACAACACCAACAACAAAAGTCAATATAAAGTGGCTTGTTGTTGCAGTGCTTTAGATATTATTTTCATCATTGCTTTCGAATTTGAAGCAGAAAAGCAATAAAATGCCAGCAATGTGCTGAGGAAAAGTACTCACACACACATTTACATATACACATATATTTCCTCATACAAACACAGCTTTATTGTCGCTTTGCATAGTTAAACTCATTGCGCACGCGCGCCAACGTTTGTGTGTTTGTGTGTGTGTGTGCGCAGCATTGAAAGCGCTCACTTAATAAAATCATAAAAATGCTAAGAATGCATTGAAATGATGCCAACAAATGATTGCCGCTGCTCAGATCTGCTCTTGCAACAGCGTCGGTGAAAGAAAACGCCACGCCAAGGCGCTGTTGTGGCATGCGGCAAAACAGCAGAGAAAATTAAAGACGTAAATAAATAAATAAGTAAAATGTCTGCTTACTGCCTTGTGGCCTTCATTTGTTGCTGCGTCTGTAGCGCTTATTGCGGGGGATTGCAGCAATAAAAATGTATTTATGCAAAATACTTGCGAAAGGTACCTCTCTGCTGCTGCATTCGATGTGGCGATATGCGCCGCTTCGTGGCATGCACACTTGCTTGTCGCAACGACCTAGTTAATTGTGTGGCTTATCATATTTGCCATAAATCTTACTAGTTCAATGCTACACTTTGTGCAAAAAGGATGTTTACAAGTACAAATATGTACACTGAGGCATAGCTACATAACCTCAAAATGCCAGAAGGTCAATTGTTGATAATGTAGGAATATAAAATAAAAAGTTGGAGCATTTTAGATGAATTGCTGGATTTTAAATAAATTTTTTTGAAATGTTTTTTTAATTAGTTTCATGTTTTTCGAATTTTTAATCATCCTTAGGTCTTGCATCAAGCTAAAAATCTTTTGTTGAAATCTTTTCTTGTAAAAAATTAAGACGATGTTGGTAAAATGTATATCCTCCTTTGGCTTCTATAACTTTTTGAAGGCGTCTTGGCAGCGAATCCACTAAACCTTGAATGTTCTCTGGAGATATCTCTTCCTAAAGGGAAGTGATCTCAGAAATGGTTTCTTATCTTGTTTTATTTAACGAAACTGTTCTTTTGCGTTTGAAAAAAAGTCAGACGCTTCCAATGAGAATTAAGTCCGGACTTTTAGGTGGCTAGAAAGTGTTAACACTAACGTCCTTCAGAAAATTGGATATTATGCGCACTTTGTGGCATGAGGCCTTATCCTCTTGAAGGATAAAGACTCCTCCAATAAGCCTGTGTCCAGAAATAGAGGCATTATCAGTACGGATAATCAAATATTAATTTTTTTTCATTGAGCCGTTGACAGGAACCAAGCCACCTAGTTCATTATACGCCACACATCCCCAGGACATGACAGAGCCTCCACCATGGGTCACTTTTTGGCAAACGGGTCATTTCTTTTGCCTTAACACCTTTGTCAGTATTACAAAAAACTTGTTTTTTTTGATGAGTTATATTCAGAGGAACTTTCATCTGGCCATAAAACACTTCTCCAAAATTCTTTGGCTTGTACAGATGTTCGTTTGCAAAGGCCAGTCTTTTAAGCTTGTTTGTATTCGCTGTATACGTCACGTCCTTAGCTTTAATTGGCCTAAAATCTCCTTCTTTGATACTTCTTTGGACAATGCGTTTCGATATTTGAGTTTTTCACATATTATTTGAGGTTAATCCATACACAGAAATTATAAAGGGTGATTTTTTAAGAGCTTGATAACTTTAAAAAAAAAAAAAAACGCATAAAATTTGCAAAATCTCATCGGTTCTTTATTTGAAACGTTAGATTGGTTCATGACCTTTACTTTTTGTAGATAATTTCATTTAGATGTTGACCGCGGCTGCGTCTTAGGTGGTCAATTCGTAAAGTCAATTTTTGGGCAATTTTTTCTAGAATTTCGGCCGTAATAGCCCTAATTTCTTCGGAATTGTTTTCTTCCAAAGCTGGAATAGTTGCTGGCTTATTTCTGTAGACTTTAGACTTGACGTAGCCCACAAAAAATAGTCTAAAGGCGTTAAATCGCATGATCTTGGTGGCCAACTTACGGGTCCATTTCTTGAGATGAATTGTTGTCCGAAGTTTTCCCTCAAAATGGCCATAGAATCGCGAGCTGTGTGGCATGTAGCGCCATCTTGTTGAAACCACATGTCAACCAAGTTCAGTTCTTCCATTTTTGGCAACAAAAAGTTTGTTAGCATCGAACGATAGCGATCGCCATTCACCGTAACGTTGCGTCCAACAGCATCTTTGAAAAAATACGGTCCAATGATTCCACCAGCGTACAAAAAAACACCAAACAGTGCATTTTTCGGGATGCATGGGCAGTTCTTGAACGGCTTCTGGTTGCTCTTCACCCCAAATGCGGCAATTTTGCTTATTTACGTAGCCATTCAACCAGAAATGAGCCTCATCGCTGAACAAAACACGCGCGCGAACCACATTTCGAACCGAACACTGATTTTGGTAATAAAATTCAATGATTTTCAAGCGTTGCTCGTTAGTAAGTCTATTCATGATGAAATGTCAAAGCATACTGAGCATCTTTCTCTTTGACACCATGTCTGAAATCCCACGTGATCTGTCAAATACTAATGCATGAAAATCCTAACCTCAAAAAAATCACCCGTTAGATATTTTAATTGCCTACAACTTTATGATATATGTTTTATTTATAAGACTGGTAATTTCGCCGGAAAACGAAATAAACAATTCCTAACCCTTCAAACTTCAGCCACGTCCCTCCCCTTCCTCTTCTTCCTTCACACCCGATATATTTTTCGTTTAATGTTTGTTATTATATCTTTCATTACCGATTGCTTTCATTATACTGAGATTTTCACCTTCTATGATCGCTTGGAACTTCAGGAGAGACTTTTCTATTAAGAGTAAGTAACATCATAGTTCTAATGTAACTGCGATAGGAATCTCTCCATACAGACAGCATAAATTTTTAATATTCACGTACTCGTATTACTTTCCGTTCCAAACAGGGTTAGATGATTGAAATAATAACTTTTGACCGGATAAAACGCGAATCAATAACGATTTCGTAGAACCGAAAATATTAGGCATGTAATCTTAGATGATAATATGAATCTGATGGGTTGCTCTCGTCTCTTGTGAAATCTCACAATAACTTTCATTGTTTCGATATGCTTTAGAGATTAGTGAATCAAGCGATCTTTAACCGCTGTTCAAAGAGATTAGCCGCACTTGCAGTGCAACATTGAGCTAACACGTCATATTGCCTAACTCTAAGACTATTTTTGCTTTTACATACTTGTAAAATGTTTGATAAAAGAACAGCCTCAGCAGGTATCGAGGGAAGGATACGACTACATACGGATGGCTCTGATCCTTCCTTCAGTTCTAGCACATATTTTAGTTAAGGCAACTGATTTCATAAAAAAGGTTTGGGTTATTTTTTTTACTAGATTCTAAAAATAACTTATAGACGCTACAAAGCAATATGCCCGATAATATAAATTCTAAAAAAAAAGATTTCTTGACACTTGAAACTGCAGAAAATTTAATCAATGCCTGCTAAGTCCCCTTCTGTTCACAGCAGAGTACTACCTGAGGGCGCCAAGGAAAACAGATTCCTTATTATTATCTCTTATTGCGTTATCTATAGGAAAATTCAAAAATAACTACAACTACAACAATACGCACACAAAATAAATGAGCACAGTCACGTTTCGTTTGTTCTGCGAGTCATAAAAATCAATGCATGTTTGTATGGAGACGCATCAATATGCCACTTCTTCAGCATGGCATACAAAACATAACCTACATTTATTTGCAGCTGATCTTCCTCCAAAGCGATTGTACTACTTCCCTTATAGTTATAGTTAGCCCTTTACGCTTAATCGCTTTACATCTCGCGCAGCAAAGTTGAATATGCAAATTTCGCTGTTGTTGTTGCTGTTGTAGCACTGCACTTGAATTCAATGCCAACAATGTGCCGCGTTAAATCGGCGGAATTTATATGAGTATGTATTAATATGTTGAACATGTCGTCGAGCGGCTACCCCGATCTGATAGCAGACGAAAGCGCAAGCGCAGGCGGGAGTAGTATATCCGCGCATGCGCATAAATAAGCGCAAACGTAAATTATAAATGGCTGTGCGTTTTATTGCGGCAACTGTGTGCGCAACCGTAGCAATAAGCGGTGGCACACAACAAATGTATTTAATGTGGCACAATGAAACAATGAAAGACTTCCTGCTGTGCACTTGTTTAAGCCAAAATGTACCACAGCAGCGGCAGCAGCACTCGCATCAGTAATAGCAACAAAAATAACAATTACAATGCCACATTGGCAGCACAGGTATTGCCACAGTGGCACTGCTGCGAGGTTACCGCTGGCACTTAACATTAAATATCGGCCAATTTCTCAACTGGCGGCTGCCACTTGGCGGTGGGGTGGCTGATGGCTATGCGCGCAAAATTCACAAGAAGTGAAAACAAAAGATTGTCATCGCTTGAAAAATGCGCAAACTTTGGCAATTTGACATTTTTCAACTTTTATATGACCGCGGAGCTGAACTTTCAATACGACGGTGACTCTGTTTCTGAACTGATACCTAAATGTTGGATGCGTTTCGTACAATTTTTTGTTATTTTTTTTTTGCTTAAAATTTTTAAATTGTTTGAAGACTAGACAAACATTTATAATTTTTTCTCATCTAAGTTCAAAGTTGGGATTCAAAACCTCACAATTGTCAGATACTGCCAATCATCTTGAGTTTCTTCAATTTCCAAAAACAAAAAACTAATGATTTTTAGCTTCTACAACTGAAAATATAATTTATTTCTTTGAGTAAATCGTTATTCAGTGCTGACAGCTGGATAAAACTTCAACCCAAGTGAGATCTTCTTACAAAACCTTACACAATTATGTCAACAAAGCATTATTGATACCAATACACTAGTCCGACTCTGGCTCAAAGAATCTAGGTGCAGATACTTTCTATGTTTTTGATGGACTTCATATTTAATATGAACTTCATCACTTCTAAAGGCAGTTTGCGACAGGTATACACAGGGGTATCGGTGAAAATTAAAGAGCCAGTTATCTGGTTATGAAATCGGCGACAGCCAAGCCAATAAGACTAAAGCCAATTATTGTTTTAAGTGCCCAAAGCATTGAGCTTCAAAGAAGACATAGTGAAAATAGTTTGGCTTAGACTACAAATGCATTGACTTTTCTGAATGAAGCTCCTTCCAGGAAAATATAAGCCTAAAAGATTGCCAATGACAATTTAAGACAGATTGTAGTGATATCTATCGGTCATTAGAGACTGAGTTTAATTATACAAAAACTGGAAATATTGCTGATGGAAAATTATCGGCTCGGCGGTCGAGACAGCGCAGCATATATGTATTTCTTTAAATGCTGGCAAAAGCAAGATGAAGGAGCTGGGTAATTGAAATGAGGAATCATCTACTCTGAAGGAATGCTTATAATTCTAACATATTTCCACTAAAGATTAAAGAGCTGTTCTTCTGTCCCTCTTTTCGAGCAATCAAACAGGGACCACGTCCTCATAACATTTTCAGTGGCCTAAAGTGCGATCAAATTTGTTTATTATCCGTTCACTTGAAAAGACATTGTCCTTTTTCAATGATCGATTGTTGGAATATTCTCATTATTTAAGCGATCAGTCTGACAAAGCACCATCATCATTGGTCTTATTCGGCTGAACTAAAACTATAAAATCCATCAACGATCTTTACTCTGCAGTACTTTAAGAAATCGAAAAGCTTTCCATACAAAAAAATTTATTTTGGCAAGTTTGTATGACAGATATGTATGTTCTATAGTGGTCCGATATGAACAATTTGTTCGAAAATTATGCACCTGGTTTTTTTTATTTTTTTCCATCATACACTCAGGGTGCATCTCATTGCATTTGCTCCGGAGGTCTTCTAGGTGTTTAGCCACAACTTCAATAGTAAGGTCGTCTATGTATGAGAAAAGGAAAAGTGCAATTTATATATGTATATACTCCTTAAACGTTTCCTTCTGTGTTTTACAAATTTCATGGTGAACTTAATATACCCTGTTCAGGGTAAAAATATTTCAATACATACTTAGTCTTTTTAAGCGCTAAAAATAATCACATTTTTTTCTCGTTTATGACCGAAATTATAAAAAACGACGTTATAATAGACGAGACGTTCCACTAATTCAGAATGACATAATTTCTCACGAAGTTCACCGCAGCGAATGCCGCTAATCCGCCATATAAAATATTGTAGAAATTCTTTTGTTTCCTATGCAATTGCAGCGTCTTTTTTCTTTCGGACAATTTCAATACAAACTTCGCTCACGTTTTGCTGCCCTTAATTGCGGCTATATTATGCGCGGCATTGCCTAAGCAGCCACCGCTGCCGCCGCTGAGGAGGCGCACAAAAGACTTAAGCAACGAACGCGCAGCCCGAGGAAGCTTACAAAGCGCTGGCCATGCTGCAATGCCGGTTGGCAGCAGCAGCCGAAGCCGGTGCAGCGTGCAATGCACATTGCAATGTAATAGGCATTGAAGAATGCTAACAATTCGCTTAATTGCTTTTATTAGTGAAATCTTGGAATGCCTCTGTTGCATGCTGACAGCAGCCTTAGCGGGCTCAATGGTCAGCTGAGCAGCGCAGCCAAGCTGATTGGCCGCGCGTTTGGACAGTAGTTTGCCTGCTGGTCCGCGCATTATTGAAATTGACTCTTGCCAGCCGAAGAAAGGGGAAGAGCGGGAGTGGAAGCGAGCCGTAAGCAACAAGCGTTGTTTGGTGGAACGTTGGTATTAGGTTGTATTGTTTTCATTGTTGTTGGCTGATTTTTGTTTTTGCCACGGCGCAACAATTAAATGAAAACCTACGCAACTTGTTGCAACCTCAAGTCAACGTTTGAAATTTCGCCCGCCGCAAGCGTGCTGCGTCAAGCTACCAACCACTCTTTGTTGTTTTTGTTGTGCTTTTGTTATTATCCATGCACTTAAGTGCAATATCATGAAAAAACCATTACACTTGACCATCTTCACAAAAGCAGCACAACATCAACGTCAACATAGCGGCGAGAAATTCCCATGTTGCAATGCCAAGCGCTGCAATGTACCTGCAACATTGGCTCATGCGCGTACCTCATGAGTGTGTGTGTGCGTGTGCGCGCGCGCGTTAAAGTGAGTGACTGATTGATTGGCATGAGCATGAGTGAGTGTTGTGTCTATTGTTGTTCGTATTGTTGTTATTTCGCGCTTTTGTGCATTATGCTACACCAGCAGCAACAACAGCAATGCGCCACAGCACAACATCAATGGCATGCGTTTGTAAGAAAAAGCAGCAAAAAACGGCGCATTTCATTGGCAATCACATGCCGCGGCTCAACCTGCCACAATCACATTGAATTGCCGCTGATTGACTGCATTGCTGGGCGGCGATAAAGCGTTGCACGCTGCCGCTGTATTGTTGCCACTTTACTGGCTGCCAAATTATTGCTATTGTTGTTGTTATTATGGCTGTTAACTACGCCATACACAGGCGGCATTTAAGTGCTTTAGACACACACACTCATTTAAACACACAGACAGACGCACCCGCCGCCCATCATCTCCTTTTCTGTCCGCTCTGACAACTGCGCTGTCCAATTCTCTTCGATTCAATCATGCGACCTTTTGCTGTTGCAACATGCAGTCAATTCATTCGATTCCCTGTGCAGCGCGGCACTGGCCGTCCGTCACTTCATTATTATTCCGCACTGAACATCGGTATGCGTTGCATATTTCGTCGGCAATTTGCTTGGCAAGCATCTGCTTTTAATGTCTGCTGCACGCCAACTGTTCCGCTCGCCTTTCGCTTCTCGCTGCTCCTAATCTTTCTCTTTCTCACTTCAAGGCTGGCAGCTATTGGTTGAAGAAAATACTAACCTGTCTTCACGGGCTAAAGTTTCCTTGACAATTTTACAAGAGAAATGAGACTGACTGGCAATAAAGCCACTTATTGACAGTACTGGAAGTTATAAAAGTTCGGATCCTTACGTCCTACGTAATCCCGATTGCGTCGAGTTCGATCCAAAACATTTTTCTAACTTGTATTGCACCCTCAGGAATACCGAATCTTCTCTACTTTTTTAGAGTTCGAGATAAGTATCAAGTAACTGTCTTCAAATATTTTATGGGTGAATTTTTCACCTGATAGTATCCGGGTACTCTAAATCTATAGTATCCTTCTATGATCACAAAAGTTTCCTTAGAAGTTGTTGTTGTTGTTGTGGATGTTAAGGGGTTCGCTGGGCCTGCAAAGAGGTCGTTAAAATCATGCAAACATATATTTGGTATCTCGAGATCAATTCTGGATAAGTAAAAGTTGAACCTGCTACAGTACTCAGAACGAAGTTGCAAAGGTCACTCTAGAATCGGTGGTGGCTTGACTGCCAGTACGCCATTCACTGAGACGGTGCTGTGAAGGGGTTTATGGCCCCCCTGATACTTCAGATATGGTCTCTGCGAAAGCTGAAATTCTTAGAGTATAATAAGGTCTCAACCAACAACCGAACTATTCTCTAGTCTTCATTCAACTCACGTCGGAGTTCAGTTCAATTGAGACATCTCTGAAACAAAACTATTGCAAGGCTGATACTCTGTTGTCATTCTCAGATTACTCTTATGCTGATGTTTATACAAACTCCTTCAGAGCGCAAGTTTCCAGACTATGTAAGTAAAAGCCTACAATTTCAAGAGAATTTTATAAAAAAAATTTATAAACCCTCTTTGTAACGGTGTTATGCTCAAAATTGTATCTTGTAAGGTATCGGAAAATTCGAAGTAATAACATTGTGAGGAAAATACCTCGAAAGCCTGGCAAAATGAAATCCATGATCGTGTTGGCATACAGCCTCTGCTTGGCATAATCTAATTAGCACCATCAATATGGTGGTATTCTGGTCGTTAGGAGTTCTTTGAAGGAATTATGAAGTTTTCCATGTGAAGTCAGAAAAACCGGAGCCCTTCGTAAGCAATCCATATGTCATTATTCAAAACCTAGAGTAGACCTTAGGGGTAATGCGCTAATCTCCCGAACTCAAAGATACATCTATCACCTTAATATATATGTATTTCAAAAGAGAACACTTTTTTTCTTCGGTATGTTGCGGGAGCGCTTACAATAAATACTAATTATGTATTCCTCATTTCACTAATTTTGCTTTACGACTCTTTTTGATCAACATGCATATATGAAACTATATGAGAACAACATTTTGTTCAGTAAAATCACATCGCACATGAGCACAGTTAAATACCTACACACACATGCAATTGCTGCGCCACGGGCAACAGTAAAACCCATAAAAAATGAGCTCGATGCAACAGGTGGATACCATGTTGTTGCCAACGCCTCAAGTGCCGGCAGCAAATTTATCAACAAACATATAAAAATTATAGAATGGAAAAATAACAACAATAAAGCGACTTGCAGCGAAGGTAAGCACTCAATTCATCGCCGACACCGACGCAATGCAACGATTCAATGATAAAGCTCAACGTCAGCGCGGCGATCATCAGCCGCTACAACAACATTACGGCAACACTTTCATGCACACACATGTCGTACGCACACCCTAACACACACACATACACCTACGGATACCAATACACCTGCACAGCGCACTTATTTTGTGCGGCCGCGTGACCGCGCCGTTGTGATTTTCTCAAAATCGTTTAGATTTTCGTTGCTCATGCGCGTTGCATTCGCCTTTTATTTATTTTGGTTTATCCAGCCATCTTCCACTTTTCAATATGCTGCAATGCCCCGGGGGTAAGCGGCAACTAAAGCAACAGCAAGGCCGAAAAGTAAGGAAGGCTGAAGTTCGAAAGGAAATCAGATTCGTGAGTTTTAGTTTTGAAATATATTTGGATGGCACTAAAAAAGCCTATGTGTTATTATACAATATTATGAAACAAGGAATATATCTATATATACAGATAGGCAAACGAATTTAAGATCAGTAGAGTCTCTTAGGATTTCGAATGAAGTAATGGCTTGATCTTTTGTGGATCCAAAGTCTTATTTCTGGATAAGCCTGCAAAGGGTTCCAGGACATAGTTGTATGCCATGGAACTGTGAAGCAGATGAACTAGACTCAAAAGGAATATATCTATATAGAAGCAGTCAAGGGGTAGAAGAAGAGGAGACTAAGCTATGAAACATCTTCTATGGGCATGCAAGACAGCTACTCTACCTACCTATAGTATTGATCATTCCGAAAGTGTTTAATGAAGCATTCTAGATGTGGTAGCTTAATAGTTCTTCGAATCCGAATTCTTCAATAGC
This sequence comes from Bactrocera dorsalis, assembly GCF_023373825.1. Lineage (NCBI taxonomy): Eukaryota > Metazoa > Arthropoda > Insecta > Diptera > Tephritidae > Bactrocera > Bactrocera dorsalis. Next base: position 110,900,926 of record NC_064303.1, read on the forward strand.
TATTTCCTTTTCAAGGGGCGTTTTTTCGGGTAGGTCCAAATTCAGCGCAACAGGAAGGTCTTATCGGAGTCAAAATTTCAATCAAGCTTTCTGTCTCTAACTTTTAGGCTTCTGTCTCTAGGTCTAGGCTCTGCTCTCATAGATCGATAGTAGTTTAGGTCGGTAGACAAAAAATGAAAATCTGTATTATTTCACTCCGATATGTAAAAGCATTTTTCAATCCACAAATGAATGACGTAGATGACTTATTTTTTACTAAATGGATCCAAAAAGGTTGTTATGTTTTGAAAAATACTTACCTTCTATGGATTAAAATTGCGTCAGGGTTAAAAAAAATGGCCAGCGAGCAAGCAAGTGCAGGCAACGCCAAAGAAATGAAACGATAATCAGCAAGTTGGAATGGTGCAGCACGTCAATGCGAAAATTACTTGCAACACCCGCAGCAACAAACGGCAAAAACAAAAAAACAGCAACAAAAACAAACTGCAGCAACAAAGCAAAGTGTTCGGCTAAAGCAATGCTTCTCACCGCTATTAGTGGCCATAACAACAACGATAATAATAAAATCAACGGCAACAAAAACTAGGCGAAAACAACAACATCGAAAGCAATATTTTGCAACAATGTTTACAGTTCGTTGCAGCAATCACGATAATAGCGCTGCATCGACGCATCGATTAGTGGCATTCTAACGCATATGGACAAGTGAAACAACGCACTCACACACATGCATACATACACACGAGCGTGAGTGTGTTTTGTTGTTGCATTTTTTTGCCGAAGTGTTGAACATATGTATGTTTGTTGCTTGCTGAATATTGCTGTTGGCACCGCAATTTATTTGTTGCACTGGCAGTTGAGGGCGACTCGCTGCGCAGGCGTGGCAGACAGGCAGCAAGTGCGTGGCACAGTGAGCTGCTTTTAAGCTTAGTGGACGTGAAATGACTTTGGTATAGCAACAATATGTAATATTATTATATTATTTCACATAATTTTTTCTTTCTTTGGGAAAAAAAATTCCAAAAAATTTTACCAAAGAAAATAATTCTGGTATATTGTTTCCGCCATTTCTGAAATTCTTATTTTCTAACCAATTCTGTTAAATACTTATAATTAATAGTTTAAATATATTTCAGCGGCTTATGAAGTAGTTTCAAAAATTTCCCACACTTTTCTTTGCCGCGAGCTGAAACTAAGTGGTCAAAAAAGTTGGAGAAATAATTACATATTTGTGTATGTATATTCCAAATGTTTATGTATATAAATACATAGCTGTGCACCTGAACCTAACTAATGGTTTGCATGAGCTTTTTCCACCCGCATTGCCAGACAGCTTAACTTTACTGGAGCCAAGTGGACCAGTGCAACGCCTGCAGCACTTAACTGGGTGCACTAAAAAAAAAACAATAAAAACCAAAAAAAAACAAAGCCCAGCTGCTAAAGAAATGGTCGTTTAGCTTTGATGCATATTGCATATTGCCTCTGTTTGAAGTATTGTTCAGATTGCATACGAGTATGTATATGTGGTATTGAGTAATTAATTACTAGAAAATGCACCATTCATCTCCTCTAATCATTCTTAACTGAACAACATTTTAAAATGTCTGAGAAATTTTGAAATAACTTCCTTGCCTGCGTAGAAAATTGACTAAGTGAAGATTCCATTAACCGCAACCAGTGCTTTGTTAATGGAAAAAACGATAAAATATATATTCTATATAACATATGGTATAAACAGGTTGAGAGCCATGTTTATTACTAAACAAAAGTATAAATATTTCGAGTCAAAAGTTTTCCTATTTCATATTGGCTTACGCGTTTAGACCCGAGTTTACAACAGAGTGCCATTCGGTCTTCCTTTTCGCTGCTTAGAGCCAATCTATGCCAAAGTCCCTGGTCTTTCCAACGGAGTGAAGGTCTCTTCCTCTGCTTCCCCCGTCGGGTACTGCGTCGAATACTCTCAGAGCTGCAGAGCCAGCGTAGTCGCAGTATTTTAATTCGCTGAACTATGTCAATGCCGTGGTATAACTCGTACAGCCCATAGTTCAATCGAATGTGATATTCGCCGTGACCAACGCGCAGAGAACCATAAATCTTTCGCAGGAACTTTCTCTCGAAAATTCGTAACGTCGACTCTTCAGATGTTGTCATCATCCATGCCTCTGCACCATATAATAGGACGGGAACAATGAGTTATTGGCAAAAGTTATTATGCGTTGGATTTCAAGGCTGACATTGTTGTTGGTGTTAGTACTGCTTCCAAGGTAGACGAAATTATCTATGGCTTCAAAGTTATGACTGTCAACAGTTTCGTGGGAGCCAAGTCGCGAGTAGGGTTTTGATGATAATATAAAATATATTTCGTCTCACCTTCTCCATCGGCTGGAGAGGTGTTCCCTCCATAATTTTAGTAAGCTTTGGGCATGGGTGACTAGATCACCTTTTGGGGTTCAACAAGAGTATGCTCCGGTCTTGAAACCTTCTGTAAGCCGCCGCATCTTTCCGCAGTAATTTCAAGCAATACTCTGTGGGCCAGCTTATCAAGCTCTTCATAGTCACGCATTTCGGCCTCTCTCTTTTTCTGTCTGCAAATGCGTCTCGCTTCCCTCTTCAACTCTCGGTATCTACCCCATTCCGCACGTGTTGTGATCCATCGTAACGTTGCGAGGTAGGCAGTCTGATTTCTCTCCGCTGCGACACGGCACTCCCCGTCGTATAAGCTATTCTTTTGCATTCTCCGAAAACCAATGGTTTCGGTTGCAGCTATAGGTAAAGAGCCTGAAATGCCGCCCCACACTTCCCTTATACCGCGCTGTTGACGTGTACTCTCGGAGAGCAGGAGTGAAAGTGGAGTAGAAAATCGTTCGGCTGTCTGTTCAGATTGCAGCTTCTCGATCACGAACCATCCTTGTGTTTGTTGACGTGCGTTTTTTTGATGCACAGAAGGGGGTGGGAATCTTGGCTGCAACAAGATAGTGGTCCGAGTCGATGTTAGGACCTCAGAGTGTACGTCTAGAATACTGGAGACGAGTCTTTCGTTTATTACAATGTGATCGATCTGGTTGGTGGCTTTTCGATTCGGAAAAAGTCATGTAGCTTGATGAATTTTTCTTTGCTGGAATCTACTTCTAAAGATAACAATATTTCGGGCCCCGGCGAATTGTAGTTTATATGTTTTTTTGAAAGCTTTCCAACTATGTTACAAAAAACTATACGCTCTTATGTAACTCTTGTAATAGAAAGCGATGACGTAAATGTAAATATTTATTTTTTATTCTAGTCTCCTCGCCGACTCCTTCATATGCGAAAATTTGAAAGTATCAAGCGCTTCACATTGTATAATAAACACCTACATACATGCACACAAACCTATAAAAACCATATTCAAATACCACAATTTATGCAACAGATGCCTCCAACTCCAGCAAGTTGCTAGCTGCTACTATTTTTACACACACAACTGTACGTATGTATGTGTGCTTAAACGTGCCAATTTGGCAGCAAGTGAATCTGCTTGGAAATGTATACGAAAACAAACAAGCAACAACAAATATGGAGACAGCAAAGCGCACCATGCAACACTTGTTGCACCTTCGCAAAACCCTTTTGCTGGGCGATAATCAGCAGCAACACTTAAAGCTGCGCAAACGGTGGCAAGCACACACGAGTTTTACTAAAACAAACACATGTGTGTGTATTTGTGTATTCGTATTGACAGCAACTCAAACGATTGGCAAAGTTTAAAAATTGCGCGCGCATCGCCACTTGGCTGCCGCTCTTGTTGCTGCTGGAGCACATTGCTGCCGACATTTTCGTTTTTTGTTTGCGCTCTGTCATTTGGCTGGTGTTTTTTGTGCTTAGCAGCAGCAGCAGCCGAAATACCAAGAAATCTTTTTGAAACAATGCGCTGGCTGCCCGATTCATGCAATCGCCGTGATTTATGTGCGCTGTGGCAAATTTCATTTATTGTCCGCCGTTCGCTTTTTCGGCTGCCAAGCCACAGAGATACAAGCGATACTTATTTATGTATATATGTATGCTTATATACATATATACATATGCTATTATGTGCCTTGTGTGTTCACATAGATTCGTCGAGCACACATATTAGCACTTCCTCTTTTCGCCTTTTTTTTGCTTTGTGTGGCTTTGCACTTCCAAGAATATTCATAACAAAATTTATCTGTCGCTATTCGGTTTGCTTGCCATAATCCATGTTCAGCTCACCCGCTCACTGCACCGCTAAGCATTCAGTGTTTGTTGTATTATAGTCATTTGAAAGCCATTTCAAATTCAAAATATTTATTTTGATACCCAAAGTGGCAGGAAATGTTAGAGACGACACAGTGCAACATTTTTGAGGTGCTTGGGGATATTATTTTTTATATAAAAAGCCTTTATTATATTATTTTTTTTAACAAAAAATTTTGAAAATAAATTTTCTAATTTTAAAAAAAATATTAGAAATTATTGGATACATTTATGGAAAAAAATTAAAAAAAATTGTATTACCTTAGATGAAATCGGTTAAAAAAATTTCATCAAATTTTTTTTTTTATCAAAATGTAAAATATGTATAAAAATCAATAATTCCAAAAATTTTTGAAAATTAATTTTAAAGAGGAATTTAGTTCCAAATTTTTTCACATTACATAAATTTTATGGAAAAATCACGAATAAAAAAACTAAATTCAAATTGAAATAATCAAAATTTTTTTTTGACAAAATACTTACTGCCTCAGTTACTTAGAAAGACCGATATATCCTAGAATAACCAACAAGATTGCTTATCCGTTCCACTTGAACTCGTTTTATGGTGTGTGTCTTTGCTCAATTGGATATGTAAAGAAAATATATAATTGAAATTAAGCGAGAATATTATGAGTGTTATTAGTGCTTATATTTTTCTCCTATAACTCTGAGGATCTATGTATAAGGGATTATAATTTTTAAAAAATAATAGTCAGACTAAGTGATACATATACTTGTAAATAAAATGCAAATTTCGACAATTGGGTAAGTGTCTTCGATAAAATGGGAACTGCGCCTAATTGTAGGCAACAATTTCTAAATTTGTAAAAAATATTAAAAAAGTCTAGTATTTAAATAAAATGTTTTAAAATAATATAATTTGAAGATACCCAAACTTTAAAAAGGTTAAACTGTACTAGCTTATAGCTACTTCGAATTTAGAACTACATCTCTGATTTTATAAAAAATTTGTTAATGCAAAGAACTTTTATTAGTGGATCGTCTTTAATTTTTATAAATTGTTTTCACACAAATCCCAAATAATTCAACTTTGCCTCACTTCACTAATTTAGTGTCCATTTCTATGTCGCATGCTGTTCTCAGGTCCGAAAAAATGTTATGCATTGTTACCCGTTCACCTTAAAGCACTTATTTTTTTATATCTATCTTTTTGTTTTGGTATAATAATTGCACAAGCAATAAATATTTGCTACCTTATTTGCATAATGCTCATTGTTGTGCAATATTCATTTTGATAAGCGACTATTTTTGTGGTTTGGTTGATTGATTGTTAAGAATTGGGTGATTATGAGTAGAATTTCAAAATTATTTATTGCCACAATTTGGCGAATACAATTATTTAAGTGAGGAGCACAAAACAAGCAATTATTAGATGATCTGTTTGATTCTGCGAAAAATTCTTGGAAGAAGACGCGCAAAAGTTGCTAATTGTAGGTATGAAGAATTAATTGCAGTTTTTGTATAAATAATGATCGTTTTATTTCATAAATAATATAGTATTTTGTGGTTTAAAATTTTTAATTGCTCCGATTTCGCTCCAAATTTGGATCGATACGAAGGTATCTTAACTCGATAATGTTAAAACAAACAAAGGCATTGAATGTTAGAAGTTATTATATCACGATGAAAAAGTATGTACAAATACAAATTTAAAATATTTTTCAGCATAAAATGAAAATTATGTACAGACTATATATATCTACTAGCAAATACCCGGCGTACTTTGTTACGCCGCAAAATTTGAAACGATGAGGGTATTGGAAAGAATTTAATGTAGTTTTAAAAATGCAAATAAAAGAATACCTTTATTCGTACATGTAAACACACATACATGAGTATAATGTGTAACTTATGTTAGACTTACAAATATTTACTACCCATATTTGAATTAATTGCAAACACTTTTAAATTCATTAACGTTATAAATAATTTGTTTATTAAATTCTTTTTTACAGAAAAATTAAAAATAGATAACAAAAAGGAAACAATTCAAAACTCTTACATAAATAAATAAGATTGTATAGAGTAAATATTAATTCAAGATATGAAATAAGGTATACTATAATTGATGTATTTTGGAACAATAACCAAAAAGGATATATTTTAATTATTAAAAACTTCAGTGAATACAACATTTTTTGCTTTATTTCCATTGCCAGAAATGAGAACAGTTTGTTTTGCGGGGAACCAATTCGTGACAGAGCCACATATAATTGACTGTGAGAAAATACTTCGTTTCGAAGATCTATGCCAACAGCATTAAATGTTTGCCCTTGGGACTTATTAATGGTAATCGCAAAACACGTCTTAACGGGGAACTGTACTCTTTTGAAACTAAATGGAAGATCTGTAGGTATCATCGGTATCTGATGGATCATTGTGCTTTCGCCTGCTGCAGGTCCGGTTAAAATGTTTGCTTGAATGATATTAGGCATCAAGTGCGTTATCTTCAGTCGAGTGCCATTACATAAATTGGGAGGCTTAAGATTTTGTAGAAGGATTATTGGCGTACCAATTTTAAGTTCTAGTTGAAATGAAGGTAGTCCCGGGATTAGGAGAGTTAAGAAACTCCGTTGGATAGTGAACAACGTCTCCTTCATCTGTCACTGTGTCAAAAGAATTGTAAATTTTATTGTCCGCATGGATTACAACCTTATAATTATTCGAATTAGTGGGCATACGGTCTATAGATGTCTTGAAACTTCTAACAATTTTATGTTTCTTGAATTGATTTCAAAATGTCTCGTTGAAGAGTTGGTGTAGCACTTTGACGTAAAGTAAACTCCCAATAACGTGGTAAACTTGTCCATGTATTTTAAACGTTGGCATGAAATTACCCTCCCTAACTTCATTACCACCAAACGAAGTCATAGCGAAACAACCATTGTATTTTCTTATATTTTTTTTAAAGTGACAGACGACTGATGCTCGCCTGTAAGCAGCGCTTTGTCTGCGGAGGCTCACCTATATCTATTAGTTTTACATGGTTCTTGCTACAACACATACCTGGTGAGTCTTTCACCCACTTTTTAGCCTTACAAAAATTGCAAATGCCATTCATTCGACCAATGAATAAAAGGGAATGGTCCAAATAATTACAATCCTGTCTATAGTTAAACGCTGATTTGAAAGCAATCGCCCCTTGTCTATTCTGCATCATTCTCTACGCGATTTGCACTCTCGTCGACCGTCTCATTTCGTCTTAGCTGAATTTGCCGTCTATTTGATGAAGATCTAAATAATTGAGATTTTGCTTTTGGCATCTCTGAAAGCTTTTATTGTAAAAACCGTATATTTATTATTAACCAAATTAGTTTCGCTTAAATCTAATCTTTACCTTTTGATTTAAAGACAATAAATTTCCAATTTTACTCTACCCTTTTGCAGAATACGATCATAAATACAATAAAGTTAGAAGAAACCAGAAAGTATTTCGCAGACACACATGAAAACCACATTACATCTTAATATTTGATTTTATTGGTTTTGGATGTTCCTTACGGAGAGCGTTCTGTTTTTATTTCAATGTGCTTTGTTACAAAAAAGTACATAGACAATAAGAAAAGCAATTCAAGCAACGGTGCGTTGCTGCAAAACAAGTAACTGTAAAACAGAGTAAATATAGTTGACACTGTATTTACATATCTACATACATGCATACATACGGCAATTTATGCGAGCATTTGATTATGCTGTTTAGCGTTATTTCACTTGTTCTGCCATCATTTATATATGCAAACTTTTTTGCTTTGTACTTTACTTCAATAAGTTATGTAGTAAAAGATGTGAGAGATGGAAGAGAGAGAGAGTGCGTGCCGCAAACGATAAAGGGCACACGCACACACACAAAGCGCGCTTCGCTGTAGACTGCGTTTGGTGAACGAAAAACCTTATGCTTGCAATATTTTTGGTTTTTCAAAAACTTCAACCCGAAAGAAAAGGATTTGATTTCGGAAAATTAAAAAAAAAGTATGCCACTCGCGAGCCTAGAGCAAATGCTTTATTTAAAAAAAAAATTTATAAAAATCGCTTCAGAACTTTAGGAGATTAGCCGTTACAAACATTTTTCATATAAGCGATTTTATATAATTAGTATAGATATAGAGTATAGATAATTAGTATAGATGTACATGCATACATACGGCAATTTATGCGAGCATTTGATTGTGCTGTTCACTTGTTCAGCGATCATTTATATATGCAAACTTGTTTGCTTTTTACTTTACTTCAATAAGTTATTTAGTAAAAGATGCGAGAGATGGAAGAGAGAGAGTGCATACATATGTATGTACTTTACTTCATTACGTTAAGCTGGAAAAGATGCGCAGAGATGGAAGAGAGAGAGAGTGCGTGCCGCAAACGATAAAGGGCACACGCGCACACACAAAGCGCGCTTCGCTGTAGACTGCGTTTGGTGACCGAAAAACCTTATGCTTGCAATATTTTTGGTTTTCAAAAAACTTCAACCCGAAAGAAAAAGGATTTGATTTCGGAAAATTCAAAAAATAAGTATGCCACTCGCGAGCCTAGAGCAAATGCTTTATTTAAAAAAAAATAATTATAAAAAATCGCTTCAGAACTTTAGGAGATTAGCCGTTACAAACATTTTTCATATAAGCGATTTTATATAATTAGTATAGATATAGGCTTGTCAGATATCTGCCACTCTCATGGTTTAAAAATAATCAACCTAGTGTGAAATAGATTCACGAGTTACTTTAACTCTAATATCATAATATGTGGATCGTATAAGCATATTCGGTTTTTCCTACTGACTACATGTATTGTTTTAATTTTCAGTGATCCACTTCAAGATTCTCTACTTTTTTCAGGGAAAAAACGCAGAAACTTCAAATTTAGTAGGGAATGTTTACTATCATTAGAAAGAACATTCTTTAGCATATATTTTTGAAGACTATCTCTACCAAATGTTGACCGTGGTTACTTCTCAGATGGTCCATTCATTGAGTCAAATTTTCGATGAATCGTTCGAGCATTTCGACTAGTAACTGGCGAATGACACACGTAATGTTTTGCTCCAAGGCTTGAATCGAAGCAGGCTTGACCGCATAGACTTTAAACTTTACATATTCCCACAGGAAAAGATCTAACAATGTGATATCACACGAACTTGGTGACAAATCAACCAAAACGTTAAGTGTTCTTTCAATCAATCCATTGAATGATGCGAGGTGTGGGAGTGGCGCCGTCTTGTTGAAAACAAATATCGCTGAGATCGCGACCTTCAACTTCAGGCATCAAAAACTTGGTTATCATGATGCGATAACCGTCGCCGGTTATGTTCTCAACGACGTTATTTTTAAAGAAAAATGGTCCCATGATTCCACCGGCTTACGAACCACACCAAACAGTTTTTTTTCTGGATAAAATGGCAGCTCGTGAATCTCTTTAAGTTGCTCTTCTTCGCAAATGCCCCAATTTTGGTTGTTTATATAACCATTGAGCCAGAAATGGACTTCAGTGCTGATCAAAATTTGGCTCGAAAACGTCGGATCTTCTTGGAATTTTTCAAGAAGAAGACCGATCTTCTTCAGTTCTTGAACAAGGCCCTACTTAGAAAACCCGTTAGTTATGCGAAGGATTCTCTATTCAAACCTGAACTGAAAGCAGCACAGTGCAAGCTTTAAATACCAATGATGAAAGCTTTATAAAAGTTGAATTTGTCGCGGCCATATTTTACGGCATAAAGAGTCGGGCATTCGATTTTTTTATTATTCACTGATAAAAAAATTTCGTGAAGATAAAAAGTTTTCCATAAACGAGTTAAATTAGGGTCGTTAAATTTGTACGGCAGATTTAACTAACTGTTTCTCCTGTACCTTTCTTAACTTTCATTTCCTTTCAAAATGGGTTCACTCCCTCTGATTTGCTCTGGTGAATATTAATTGCCTCGGAAATGGTGACAGAAACTATGTAGCTTTCGAAGTGCGAACGATTTCAAAACCATTGATTTATCTATTGTCCTGGCGATTATTGAACAGTTTAACCTACTTATGTATAACTGAATATGCTTATAATTTTATGTTTATCGATAATGCTGGATTGTATGAAAAGTGTTCTCAACCTCCAAATGAAAGCTTAAATATGCCATAAATGTATATTTCAGCCATTTCAGCTTTGAAGTTTCAATATATTATTCATTCAATCTCTTTTTATTTAATTAAGTATCGAAATAAATCCCAAGTTTCAATATAAGTGGATAAGTAGTCGTGGGAAACTAAATTAGTAGCAGTATACTCGGGCAGTTGTTCCAGAAAATCACATGAACTAGATATAGTGTCACCGAATTTAACAACAAAACAAGAAATTGCAAAAATCATTGACACTCTGCTGATTTGTGATTAATTTATATCGAATCGGCAAACGTGTTTAAACGCCACTGCTAAAGTTAAACATATTTAAGAAGTATAAGCGCCGGCAGGTATGAAAAATGGTTTTGCTTATACTATATATACTAATTCATATATCTATACATAGAACCGTACATAGATAAGTAGACTTTTACATATTTCACTCAGCGTGTCGTTATGTGTGTGTTTGTGTTTACAGTTTGAATTTTTCGGGGGCTTGGCGCTAACCTACAAACCACCGCAGCCACAAACAGACCCAACCATAGAGCATTTAAATTGTAAAAGCACGTCTGTATACACGTTTGTTTGTATGTAAATAGCATTAGCCACATGCCAAATGTTTGTTGCTGTTATTGCCGCCACACAGTGTGATATGATTTTATTTACAACATATCCATTCAAAATGTTTCACAACTTTTCACCGACAAGCAAAAAGAAAAGCCACTTACAGCTAAATAAATGCATGCATACATATACATATGTAAAAATATATGTGGATATATTTAAGTTGGTAAAAAAAAAACAAAAACAATAAACCTGTAATGCAAATTCCCAATTCGCGGGCGAAAATCGAAATTAAATCGCAGCGCGCGTCGAAATCGTTAATTAATTACGATTTATTGACTGAGTTTCGTTGATTAGACAAACGGCGCTGATGTTTGCCGCACATACATACAAACATATGTACATCTGGTACAGTTGCATGCACATACAAATGTAGACTAGCGCTTAGATGTTGCTAGCAAGCAAATTGCTTTAAACAACCGTTGCTCGTTTCGATTTCATTCACTGCCGTTGACTAGTTGATTTTTTAGTTGCACCGCACTTAGACGCCGTTACACGATACCGCTATTTGTATAATTCTGTAAAAGATATTGCGGCTAGTGGTTGAGATATTCGATTGGAAATCCCGAAATCACTTGGTTTTATAATGTTTTGATTGAAACGAAATGAAGGTTTGACTTCCTATGTGGCTGTTATTATACATGATGGGCACAATAGACCTTAGGTCGCGGTAAAATACGCAATTCTGTTCGATTCTACATGATCACTCCTCCCTTCTTGTGAAGAAGATTCGTTTAAAAGTAGTCGATGAATCTTGAGAGAATACTAGAAGGAGTTTGGTTTATTTTGTATATAGCTTATTGAATTTGGAAAGCATGTTCTAACCTTGTGATTCAGTCTATCATTTTATAAAACTTCACTGCCAACTGTGTGTAGTTTATTTAATATATCGATTTGCTCTTCATTAATATATTCATATCTTAAGTAAAAAAATATGTTGTTTTCATCTAACTGGCTACACTTTTGCTAGACTTTGCCAAATAGGCTTTCATGTGGTGAGATTAAAAATCTTGGCGAATGCAAGTTGTCAAAGTTGTTTAGAGGGCGGTGAAATGGAAACTTCCAGTCACTTTTTGAATTGTCCAGCCTTTGCAAGACGGAATTTGAAATACCTCCTACCTTTGGCGAATCGCGAGACATAGCTGAAATTGACATTTGCCATCTAAACAAGTTTGTGACGAGCTCAAAGCGCTTTGTCGATTTGTGAGGGTCTAAAGATGTGTTATATAGGAGATTTAGATAACACAACGGACCGGTGATCTAAGCTGTTCAAGTGAGACCCCTGTTAGAATCGACCTCACAACCTAACCTAATCTAACCTGTTACACGAAGTCTCCTCAAGGCACTTGGTATATCAACATAAATGCACTATTCCCACGTCCCCATAACATTCCTACTTAAAAAGAACGACTATAATTTAATAAGCAATATATTGAAGTAAATTTGTCAGGGGACTGTAAGAGTCTTTTAACTGTTTGAAAAAAGGGCTTATACACTCTACTAAGTAAATATCTAAAGTTTAATAATCATAGCGAGGTGGGTGTGCCTAGTTGATTATGGCTCTATCCGATTCTACATAAAGCACGAAAACTAAGAGTAAGTTTCGAAATATCAGTTTTAATCAATACGATTATTTAAAATTGGATAAAAAGCATGGCCTTTGATAATTTTGAACCCTTCCTTGTTAGTTTATATTCGCTCTGGAAGCAATGTTTCATATTTTTTTGTGTATGAGTTTTCTTAGACCAGGGAAGATAATGTTCGAAATAAAACAAAATCATGAAACCCATCAAAACGAAAGGTGAAATAAGAGACATTAACGGAAAACTAATTCATGGACGATTTGAGGTCGGGGAAAAGGAGTAGAGGAACGCAGTTGAATTTAGGAGTTAACAATGGTTTACATCGATTTCCAGCACCCCTGCGAGCCCTATAGAAATATGTTATATGACATTATGGCCAATACTTATTTTAGTTAAAACCTCAACTTAGAACCTGGATAAAGGAAAAAACTGAAAATTTGATTTTTGGCAGATGGGAATTTCAGTAAAAATTTCGCAACTTTTTTTACAAACATTTGTAATAAAAAAAATCCTTCGTCCAAGTCTTAAAGAATAGCATTTCAAAGACCTTAGTAAAATTTCATGAAGATCGGTTGAGTAGTTCTAAGAAATCTTGCCAACCGACTTCAAGAACAATAGTTTCGAGAAAAACGCGTTTAAGCACGGCACATTTAGCCTGGCTAGCCTCGAGCGCCCAAGTTCTCAAGACTGTATCTCCGAAAATATTACTCGGATCAACTTGAAAATTTAGGATAATATTCTAGTTGTGATATAGAATCTACTAAGTTAAGAAAAAAGTTCGTTTTTTTGAAACCCCTAAACCCATGCAACCCTTTAATTTACAAATCATTGACCCACCAATTTTTTATGCTTTTTATAAAGGTTCTGGCCCAAAAACTGACTTAAATTTTATAAATAAAATAAAATATTTCAAGAAAATTCTGTCATACTTATTATCACCAAATGCTGGATCCCGATTTGCATTGTCCATCGCTAATCTACAAAATATTTTATTTTGCTTTTGAAGCGATCGTTGCGCTGGCTTGAGAGCGGTAAAGGTGCGCGCGTGCGCAAAATTTTGCCAAATAATTTCGAGCAAGCGCATGTTGTCGTCAATTAATTGAATTTTTACAAACGCTTTGCAGGTGGTACAACAACAACAATAGCAACAGTATACAACATGAATAAGCATACAAACTTTCATACAAAACTAAGCAAGCAGAGGTGTGTTTGTAGGTACCTAGTGTGTGTGCAGTTGGTGTGTGTGTGTTTGCATGTGGAACCTTTCCTGCTGTCAGCCCGGTGCAACACAATCGCCGGCAATTGCTCTCACGTACAACAAGTTGATTTCAATTGGCATTGTGTTGTGTTGTTGTGCCGGCTCAATGAGCTGGCACTTGGCTGTGCTTTGTTCCATGCAAATTTGCGGCTGATAAGTCACCGGCAACAACTGCAACAAACAAACTAAAAAAATAATAATGAAATAACAACAAAAATGGTTGAATACAGTTAGCAGTGGGAAATAGGAGCGTTGCTCGCATTTTGGTGATTTAAATCCAACTAGCAGCCGAAAACATATGACCAACTAGTAAACGGATTTTTCCATAACACGTTCGTTGCTTAAGTCTTTTGTTGCACATTGGCGTTTCAATTTGGTGTAGCAAGCTTTTGTTGCACTGATTTATCAGCTGTACCAAATTTGGCGGTTTCACCGGCAACAGCATCCGTAAGTTGTTGTGGTTGTTCTTGTTGTCGTCCAACTAACAATCTACCTGCTAGCTATGTTCTACCGCCTTGCAACAGCCTGAACGCTTTCGATTCTTACTTACTCATCGCAGGCAACGCCGCGCCAGCCGTAGCGTCCGTCTGTCTGTCCATCGCTTTGTGTGCGCTTGCCATTGTGGGTTTTGGCACTGCATTCTTTTCGTACGCGTATAATTTAATTTGCATTTTAACAACATTTTCTGCGCATGCGCACACTCAGGCGCATCATCACCGGCGCATTCGAAGACAATACGCCTCCTTAGCAACATTGCAGCTAAAATACGCAAAGACGCTAAGGACACAATGTGCATTCACCGCTCGGCCTACGAGAGTGTGTGCCTTGCGCGGGGGCGACGCGGAGTGCTGGCAACCAACTGTCTCAGCATATTTTCGGCAGTCTTCTGTAAGCTTATTCTTATTAGCTTGTTCTTTTTCATAAGTATAATAGTTGTTTTTGTTGCTTTTATTTATATTTCACCATAATTTTTGTGTTGCTGGCTGCTGTGTTGGTGGTACATTTTTTCGTTGAAACAATAAAAGGCGTGACTTGTTACATGCGCGCATGCGTGTAGCTGACACGCATGCATAATGCAAAGCATCGCCACTTTGGCAGATCTTCGCTACAATTTTCGTTACGCATGAATGTGTGTGCGTGTGTATGTGTGTGCGTCATGTCGGCGTTGGTCGGCTTGGTCGGCGGTCAGTTTACAGTTTTCTGGAGAAATGAGTAAATTTGACATGTTACCGCTGTCCAATTTTTTCAGGAATTCGATGTTTTTTTCTCCTCACGTTTTTTGTAACTTCTTGCCTTGCAAGAGTTGAGAATCTTAAGTGTTTGTTTAATTAATTTACACGTATAAAGTTTAATTATCTTATACTGTTCATGCACAAAAGTATAATTGAAGCGTAAAGTCAAAAGGAACAGTGTTTTTTATTGGAAGAAGTAAACCTTTGGAGTGAAACTTCATCCTTGAAGAGTTCGAAATATACAGCTGAACAGGCTACCAAGAAACTTCTTTCCTGAAGAGTTCGAAATATGTCCTGAGAGATGAAAAAAGTGCAAGCAAAAGTCAACCTGGACGCAATTTCTGCTGGATAAGTTCATCTTGCCGCACTCGTAAGAGTTCTTACTGTACACTGCATAATAAACATTCATGTGGCAAGGCTAAACTGCTTGTTCGAAACATCCAGACACTTTCTCGTCCATTAACTCACTGATAGGCTAAAACTGCTTTGTCGATTCGTAAGGGTCTTATGATCAGCTATGTAGGAGGTTATAGGTACTACAAGTGACCGGCGTACTAATCTGTCCAAGTAAGTTCTAAGTTCTCCTTTAGGACCGGCTTCCTTATCTAACCTAACATATTGCAAATTGAGGGAATACATATACTGGAGAGATAGATGTGTGGAAGGCCATTTTTTCCTTCGTAAAATGTTTCGTAGGTAGTATAATCGGTCCTAAATTTCTACACGGTGGAGATTTGAATCTGTTATACTCTTCTAAGCTCAAGAAGCACTGATTCAACGTCGGCATAGCTTCTGGTGCTAACTTAATATGACATAGAGCCGGAAACTTCCGAGCACCTGTTAATAGTCCGAACAGCTTTCTCCAAGCGCAGAATCAATGCCCATGGATCTTGCTTCCGAAGAGGGATCTTCTTCTTCTCTATTGGCGTAAACACCGCTTACGCGGTTATAGTCTATTTAACAAGAGCGCGCTAGTCGTTATTCCATTTTCTTTCCAATTGAAGACTCCATAGTAGCCAGGTTCTTCTCCACCTGATCTTTCCAACGATAAAGATGCTTTGCTCCTCCTCTGCAGGTGAACCTTATGAGTCAAATACGAGCACTTTATGGCATATAAGACAGTCTTCGGGCTATTCGGACCTATGCAGCGTAGTCGCCCAGTTTTGGCTTTTTCTTGGTCTCTATTCAGCAGCAGGGTTCTGTGTTGATCGAGTTAGGAACGCAGAAACTCTTCGAATTGCATTTTAATACTGTCCAACGACTGGTCTACCACTTAAGTGGTATCACATTACAATATATTTCTTCCTGGCAGTAATTTTGAGAATCCTTGAATGTGACTCAAGTCCGACGATCCAGGTTGAAACTCGCTGAATCCCCATCGTATACTCGTACAGCATTGAGGTCACTCTTTAATTGCTCTTTGAGATCCAAACCATTACCCAGAATCGAATGTGATAAACAGATGAAACTAATGGAACTGTCTCGTGCTTTTGTAATGCTAGATTCATTCCTGGAATTACGTTTAGACACATCAAAAGTCTCCAACAGCTACCTGCTGCAATACTAATCGCAAATTGATGAGCGCGCTTACACTTGTTTTTCCAAAAATGCTAAATTTAATGATGCAAATGCCAAAACAAACACAAAGCAGAAAACCCATCGAAAATCACAAATTAAAAATTTGCATAAAAATAATGCGTAAGCTACGCAGCGTTACATTGGCTGTCTACGCGCCAACGCTAAGTTTAGAATCAGCAATCACCAGCTAAATCGGAGCAAGCCGCACCACAGAAGATGCAACGGCAAGCTGAACCGACAGCCGATGACGGCCAACAAAACCAACGCAGTCAGCAATGCAGGCACAGCCTTTGGAAAAATCTTACGGCACGGCTAAGTAGGCAGCAGCAGAATTGCAGGAAAAGCGAAAAATAAAAGCGGACGCGCCTGAGTAAATGAGGCGAAACGGCTATTGACGACGAACGAACAAAGCGCAACCAGCAACCGCAATTGGCAGTGCGGGCAGCAGCAGCAATTGCTGGCATTGCACGAGCGAACTTATTATGTTTTCGTTGCACTTGACAAGGATCAAGGTTACTGCGTGGCGTAGCAGTTAAGCCGCCGCATTGTCTCTCTCCGACCGTCGACCGACGGGCCGAGTGCTGATTGTGACCGTAGTATCGGCGGTGGCTAAATGGTGAATTTGTTTATATTGTAGGCTGCCGGAATTCTTAATATATACGAGCACGAGTTGCTGAAAATATATTGCTAGTGGTGCAACGAATGCGTAGGTGTAGGAGGTGGTTATGATGTGGATACGCATATCGATTTAGATATGGATATTTCAATTGAACTGAATATAGATAGGGATAGGGATAGGGATAGGGATAGGGATAGGGATAGGGATAGGGATAGGGATAGGGATAGGGATAGGGATAGGGATAGGGATAGGGATAGGGATAGGGATAGGGATAGGGATAGGGATAGGGATAGGGATAGGGATAGGGATAGGGAAAGGGAAAATAATAAGTGCATGGATATTGATCTCCTCTAACTGAATCTCGTGATCCGATAAATCTACTATTCTTGCTAATGCCTATATTTTGCTTAGGTGGGGACAGTTAAGATGGAAATGTTGAGATGATTCTATCTCATTTACTTCCAAGTAACTTCTCCAGTTGAACTCTACCGCGTACGACAACCAGCTCTACTAAAATGAAAAGTATCTACCTGCAGACGTATGTAGATCTCATTCCTTACGATTTATTTCAAGCCGGTGGAAGGATCTTACGACTACGAAAGTTCTGTAGTTAAGGTCCAACCGCCAGTAAAATATCGCCAGAAGCCAGCGAAGCTCCCACCGAATACGAATGCAAATACGAATCCAAATCCGAATCCGAATGTGAATGCATACCACACTAGAATCATAGTTGTTCAAGTTCTTCGCATTGCCGGTTAGTTGGTCTCGCGCTATGCTTGTTATACGCCTGTATTCTGACGCGTTGTTACGCGCTCGCTTTTGCGCATGCGCATATGGAAATTGTTTTATGGCTTGTATATGCAGATTAAGCGCTTCGCACGAGTTTCGACGCCAACTAAAAGTACGATTTTGCCAGCAGCCTGCAGCTTCGTTTGGGCAAATGCTCATATCGCCATCGCCACTACGACAGGTTCAAAAAATTCTTGAAATTTATGCGAAACTGCGAAGTTTTCTTTTTTTTTTTGTTTCTTTCTTCATCAACTACATACCACAACGGCCACTGAGATCCTCTTCAATGTCGGACCGTGCAAAGCTCATACTGTCGCTGCTATTTGTTGCTGTTGTTGTTGCTGTGGCTGCTACCATACTTAACAAGCAAGCTCATCCTTATCCATAATATTACCCTTATGCTGACTCTTTTGCTGCCGCTGTGAACTGGCTGTTGTTGCAACGCAGTGTGCTTGCCGCAAATTCAATTTGCTGCAATGTGCTTTTTTGCATATCTCGCAGCGAAATTCGTGATTCTACATTTTATTTGGATTTTTTCCGCTTTTTTTGTTTATTAATTTCTTTAAAGATCATTGGCTATGGCTCATCTTTCTTTGCATGCCGTACTTGGCGGCTCGGCAGCCTCGCGGCTCTTTCGTTTGCTTGATTTAATTTTGTGCGCAGCTTCATTATCATTGTTATTATTTTTGTTGTTGTTGTTGTGCCTTGCCGGTCTGCTGTTTGTTCACTGCTTTGCATGCAGACCAAGTTGGTTATTCACCTGTTTGCGTCAGATTCCTGGCAACCGATTAAAATCACCTGCGCCTGCGCCCACGCACTTCATTTGCTCGCTGCCACGTCCATTGCTGGCTGCCTGTCGTCGTTGTCGCCGATCGTCGTCGTTGCATAAAGTGTCTGCGGACTCTTTGTTATTTTATTTTTGTTATTATTTTTGTTTTTGTTGTTGCTGTGTTGCGGCTTTGCCATTTTTGGTTTTGAAAGCTTATTTCGCTTCGCTGCTGCTTTGGTTTTTGTTGTTGCTTATATTGCTTTCTGTTGAGTTCCACTTCGTTACTAGCCTAGTCGCCTTAGCAGTTGTTGTTGCTTCATTTTTTTTTTAGTCTTTGGTTTTCTGGTCGGTTTTAATTTGATTTTTGCTCTGCGGCAATTTTAGAATGAAGCTCAAGCGCAGGATGCTCGCCGCTGCGGTCCTCAGTTGGTTCAATTTTTATAGTGTTGGTGCATGTGTTGCCTCGGCATACCTTAATGAACGTGACCACGCACAGTTCCGACGCATTAAAATTCATTTCAAATAAGGCAAGTCTGGAACAATTTTGACGCGCAGAAATTAAGGGAATAACATTCTTTGTGTATTTTAGGAAAGTTTGTCTTTAAGATGTTTAAAAATCAGTTTTCTTTTTATCGATTAAAAAGAGAATTTTGAAGTTCTGGACTTAGGCGGCCACTTTTGTATGCATCTTAATGCGTTTTCAGGGATCTAAGGAGTCCAGTCCCTCTTAACAGAGACAGCAGTTCAAAGCTCCGATATAGGTTAGGTTAGAATTTGGTCGAAAATCAGGAAAAAATGTGCCATTTGCGCCTAGAGAGGAGATAAACTTTGTAAAAGGAGTATGTACTATCAATTAAGCTAGGTCTCTGGAAACTTTCGAATCGATTTCTTATTAGTGGTCTCCCAGTTTAAAATTAAACTTATTCAAACCGAAAAAAATGTTCCAGGTGAGCTGGTAGAAACAGATATAAAGGGTTTTAGCAGATTTTTATTGAACTCTAAGCGCTTTGCCAACTAACTGTAAGACCTGACTTGAGCAGTGCTATTCTCTGGCCTTTCAGGAGACTATGTACAGTAGTCCAAGTACGATCCTTATCTTTCTGACCAGTTATTGAATCTAATCTAACCCATTGGAACCGTACTCGAACACCGTTTTCACTGATAAAGAGCTCTATTACCGGCAAAAATAGTTAATGGAAATTAAAAAAAAAGATTGTGTTTAAATTAACTAAGCCAGGAGTGACCAACAGACCTACACAACTATTGACAAATTAAAAAATATCGTTTAAACACACCTACCACACTTGCTGTACATATTAATTTAGTGGACTCGACATAGATATGTACGTTGGCACCATTAATATCCAGCAGTCATATGCAATTTCGAAAGTCGACCAGCCGAAAAAACACACCCACCCGTAGCGCAATTAACACCTCAAGTCAATTTCAACTCGCCATCGCACGGCCGAGAGGGCGTACTGGCCGGGGCGCTAGTGAGCCGCCTGCGCCTGCGCACTTGTTTTTGGCGCTCAAAAACAAACCGAAAATCTGGCAAAACAATTTGCGTTAAGTCAAAATTTATAGAGCAACTATATATCAACTAAAGGAAAATTGAAAGACATAAAAATGAAAAATAACGCCATGTAAGCCAAATGAAAAACTGTACGCCAAAGGATATGTGACACCTCACTTAAACGGAGTTTGTCATAAGTGATTTCATAAGCACCGATATGTTGCGGCTGTTATCTCTGCACATTTATTGTTGTTTTTTTGTTTGTGATGAAAATAACATTTGTTTATGTTTTCACAATTTCTGGAGTGTTAAGCAAATATTTGATTATGACACCAGATTTTTATTACTTCCTTTCGTATTTCATTTCTAATTTAGTAATTTTTTAAGAAAATATGATCCAATATGAATGTGGAATTGCTAAGCTTTTGAAGCAGTCTAATACTCGACTCTCATAATTTGTAATAATCGAAGATATGAAAATATATTTAAGAGTACGTACGAGAGTTGGGATATTCCATGAAACGATCTCATCCACCTTTGACAGCAAAAAATAGTGTACAAAGAAAATATGTTCACTTAACTTTGTTCATTCCTATATTACATGTAGTTAGGCTAAGTAAGGGCATAGGATTGGTCCAAAATCAATAGATCTCACTTGTACAGATAATATTTGTCCTTTGTCTCACTCATAAACTCATAAAAGTGGATCACCAGTTTCTCATACATCAACGAACCGTTTTAATCTTATCAACAGATTATTTTAATTTCAATCGGCATATTAGCAGATCATTGCCTGGTGACAACACACCACATCTGACAGATCGAGAAATCTTCAGAAAATCTCTAGAGCAAGACACCAGGGAGACAATGCGGCATTTCACTGGGCAATCATAGGCAAGACCACGTTGTAAGCATCTGGGAAAATACACTGGAAGAGGTATCGATAGTGAGGCTACAGAGACTGTTGAAATTCCCGTCAAGCGCACGCACGTAAAAACATTCCCCATGAAAGTATAAACTCCATCTGGTATTAGGGACCTTCTATGTGGCTGACGACCGGACTAACCTACAAATTTCATATATGTATCAATCCCAGGAACTTCTCTAAGATCGGGAAAGGTGAGCTTAAAGAAGTGACAAGATGATTCCACCTTTCTCCATACATCTTTGGCAAAGAGCGACAGACATAATATTTAACTGCACAGAGCACCTGCAATTGCGGCGAGATTGACTTTGCTAAGACTCATAAGTTCGGAGAACCTCTTACGGTTCACTCCCGACCAGAAGAAGCTTAAAATTATTCCTAATGAAGTCATGCACTCTTTGACTAGTTTTGAGCGCACAATCAGCGAGCTCGAAGCAGGTACAGTCGCTTGACTATCGGATGAAGGCTGCACTTCGAAGCAGTACATCAGCTGCTACCTTGATGGCAATAAACTCCGCTTTAAAGACGCTGCAGCGTTGTCTAAAGTTGATGGAGAGCTCTCGGTAGAAGACATTACTACCAATTCTTCTTCTTCTCATCCATCCGTGAAACAGCTCATTGCAATCCTTCTTTAACGGCTGTGCCACGCTCACAAATCTCACGCAGGTGATAGAGCTGAGAAGGAACCGTCAGAAGAAGGTTCTGTGATCTAGATTGTATGGAATGCAATCGAATCAGTAGAGAATTTTGAATAGTAGGGTCTCCTAACGAAGGGAGAATACTCTCAATAACATGATAGCTCTAGGTAAATAAAACCTAATCAATTTATCAGCCCACTTGGTAATCATATTTAGATACCCTCACTTAGAACGTAAGCGGTGTTCAAGAAGTTTTATCCTATATCGTCTGGAGCAACCACCTGGCAGTCTTGTTCCGCAAGTTTCTCCAAAGATTGATCACCACCAGGTTCAGAGCAAAGGGAGCCATTTTATCGATATATCTTAAAGTTAAGGAAAGTTTGAAAACAATTTAGATAGATGTACGGAGGTTAGTGAAAGCACAGAACCTATTTCAAATATTTTAACGTTATAAGTAACTATATTATGATT
This sequence comes from Bactrocera dorsalis, assembly GCF_023373825.1. Lineage (NCBI taxonomy): Eukaryota > Metazoa > Arthropoda > Insecta > Diptera > Tephritidae > Bactrocera > Bactrocera dorsalis. Next base: position 110,923,289 of record NC_064303.1, read on the forward strand.
TTCCAGAAAAAAAGTATTCCAAAAAATTAGGTTGATACAGCGTAAGAGCATTAAAAATATGTACTGTAAACTTTTCAGAAATATTATTCTTTTCCTCATCCATGAACAATGGGGTCATGAACAATTTTGTCCAAAATACTCCCTAATAAGATATTTCCTCTGTCTGATATTGATGGTGCAATATTTCAGAACTTCTTACAACTTGTAAAAAGCGTCGAAAACGTTCGCCGTTTTTACTGTAGAATCCCTAAGCATATTCGTATTGCTAAATGGCCTGTCAAACTGTTCAGAATTTCAACAACCCTTCCTGTACTTATATGAACAAAAACAAATATGTGCAATTCAAAATGCCTTAATCATGCCGTAAAGTAAATCCATATAAATCACTTGCAAAAGTTGAGTATAACCTTTCCGCCCATGAGCAATTACGTTCACATGAAATCTGTTCGAAAAATAAGCGAGCTCAGTTCACAAAAGAAAACATGTTTATCACTTTGAAATTAATAACATGGCATTATATCAACAAACATCGATATGTAATCAAATATAGTGCAACAAAGCCGATACATGCATCGCGCTGTAACGGCGTATGCGAGTCACAGAGTGAGGCGTTCAAGTTTAACAAACAAGTGTTTCAGTTAAGCAAAAAAGGAGCGCAATTTGTTGCCCAAAGGCGTGCACTCGCTTATTGCCAAAATTGAGTTAAGGCAATGCCCTACAGCTACCAACACACACTAACACACTTTTGGTGAGGTGAGTTAAATATTGCACAGTAAAATTGTGTTAAAATGAACTTTGTTTGTATTTAGAACTCAATATTGCGATATTTTTGTGTGTAAAGCTTTACGTAAAGCTTAGGCACCGATAAAGAAATCCGTTCTTTTAGAGTATTAACAAGTTTGCTATATGGTGAGTTTTGAGTAGGAAGATCTGGCAATCATTATTTCAGTTTTGCAAAGTTTTTTCTGTAGTTTACAAAGGCTTTTCTGCTCTCTCAACATTATTTTGTTTATAATTTGGCCTACTGGTGCTAAATTATTTCAAATGCGGTGCTTTAAGCTACACAACACTGTTCAAACTTTCAGTACAAAGAGTGATTCACCATACTCAATTGATTTTTCGTTCTGGAACCCCAAATCACAGCAAAGGAAGTCATCGATTTTGGAGAGAAATCTCAATTACTTGTGCTGGCAGTAAATACATATATATGTACGTACATATATTCTCATTTAATTGAAAGCTTTGAGTAAACGATGTTACCACCTGCCACAAAGCATAACATGTGGCAATAAATTTGTCTCAGTTCAGTTGAAGTGTAAAATTTTTTTTTACTTTCTTCCACTTGGTTGTCTCAGGGACAATAATAACATATGGAATACTTATATAATAAACTTACTGCTAGTGCTTATTATCGAAATTTGATTGTAGACTAATCACATTAGTTTTTTTTTGTATCGTGAACGAATACTGAAAATCGCGTATTTGATTTCTCTGAGTCCTTTATCGTACTCTTAAGCCATTTCGCTATGTGGTGACCCTGTTAAGATAACCAAATATCGTATATTTATACTACATAGGATTAAACTTATACTCATATCTCAAATTTCTCTACTCAGTAAAAGATTTGTGATAGAAACGTTTAGGATACAACAAAAAAATGTATAAATTATTCAAGATTATTATTTTTTAATGGAAGATCAGGTCAAACAGAGCAAACTGAGCAAATTCTCAAAAATTTTACTGAATTTATCACCAAATCTAATACTCGATGGGTATTATAGGTCAACATTGATACATATTATATTATCGATATTTTGAATACGCTGTGAACCAAAATATAGGCGAGGGAATGTACCCCAACTGAGTCTGAGGAAGAGACAGATGGAATAATCACTTTATTATCCTCTTCGTCTTTAAGTCTTGTTATAAGTTTTCGGTTATTGTTGGCTTCAAAGATATCTTCTTATTATTAAAATCTCGCTTTACGTTTTCGGTATGGATTGACTTCACTAGATGAAATTCTAATTATTAAGAGGATATCACGCTTGTCATTATAAGGTAAGGTTTTGTTACCACTTAGTGCAGTGGTGACGGCTTTCTAAGTTTTTAGTATTCACCGAGGTTAGGTAAGGTTACAGGCTGATATTTGTGAGATCGCAAAAGTTCCCACTTGGACTGCTAGAGGCGCTTGTCCGTTTTGAAGCCCAGAACTACTAAGACCGTCGTAAATATAATCTGCCACAAATTTATTGAGTCGGTAAATATCTACTCCATCTAATCCGCACGGTGAGTAGAAAGTATGGCAACCAACCTTAAATGGTGAAAGTTGGACAATGATGGATAAAGTATCTGGATGTTCCGAACTCATCTCCTTCCCTACAACTTTAGAAAGTTGCATTCTCCATAATCTTCACCGTGTGAGTGTCAATTGGACAGTGTCCTTTTAGGTTACCTGTCATTGCGGTCATGTGAGACTTGATTATCTTACCTTTTACCTTTAGGTTCCACTCGGGGTCAGAATACTTTTACAACTCCACAGTGGTGGTGGCTGAAAAACCCATACAAAGCTCCCACGAGGCCCACAGATTCAAGTACGAGTACACGGATAGGGAAGCATTTCTCGTTCCCTTCCTAATGGCATTTGGGTATGGGTGTCTGTTTTTGCAAGCTCATCGGCTTTGCATTTTCAGACGGTCACGCTGTAGCTAGGCACCTACACTAGTTTAATATGGAAGTAGTAGTTGATTGATGCCACAGTCAGTGAGTATCACCCTTACATACTCGTACTAAGGTTGCAAAGTCCACGTAAACGAACTCAGGTTTTAACTAAATCCAAAGAATAGTCCATGCTGGTCAGAGTTCAATGGTTCGTGGGAGTTCTAAAAGGCCGTGAAAACGGCGAAGTTTGAACGTTTTCGAAATTCGACTCAGTATCCTTAGAAGATAGTATCTGATTTCTTTAAAGGCCTTTTGCATTAGCGATATCGAAGTGAAGATAATTAGCAAGATACCCTTCCGTATTATGATTATGAAAGGTTTGAGACTCCTATAAATTCACTACGCTACCGTTACGCACGTCTTCCAATGAGACTTTAACTGACACAGGCGGAGCAAAATAATAGAGAAAACACCTCTACCGCTGATTAGTGCTGCAAATAACGGTAGTTAACCTGGCAATACACTCGAAAAGGGTGTAAACCACACGCCAGCCCGCGCGTCCATCTAACCCAAAAGCAGCCAGTTGCAAAGCGCGGTTTGGCGACATAAAGTTGATTGGTGTCAGCCATAAAATGCTGCTTTGCATATCTTATTTGACACTATTGTTTTTGTTGTTCTCCATTGTGCCTTTTTAACACTTACTTCAGTTGTGACACTGGCCGATTTGGTGCCTACAGCCTGTGGCGCCACAAACGCTTTGAAGTGCTCCAGTCGCCCAGCCATCCATCCGCACTTGCGCTCATCGACACGCTGCGTAGAGTGCGCGCTGCTAAGCTGTCCGTTGTCCGTCCGCGTAAGCGTAGTCCATTTGTGCAAGGGACCCATTGTGTCACAGCGCTCTATGGCGCTCCATATGCGCCAACGAATTTACTTACATACATATGTAGATTTGTCGGCGAATTCGCAAGGCAGCCACTCCACTGACTGCCTGCCGCTTGATGCTTAGCGCCCACTCTCACCCACTCAACTTTGCCCAGAGTATATATGGACCAATATAAGCTCGACTGTCTAATAGCGTACTCCACCGAAGCCAATAGCAGTCTCTGCTTCGGATAGCGAGCGCCGCCAGCGGATTGAATGACAGCCGCGCTGTTGCAGGCGCTGCCAAATTAGCGCGGGTGGATGCTATTGCTTTTGTTGTTGTGCGCTTTTGTGCTAGTCCATTTAAATTTGCATGATCTTTTGTTGCTATTGTTGCGTTTTGTTTATTATTTTTTGCATTTTTTTTCGTTACGGCTTTTTAGGCGCAGAAAATTTATGGGAAATTACGAAAATTTATTGCGTCTGCTTTGCATGCAAATTTCTTCTTTTCATTTTTGAAATCAGTGGTGGAAAAGCGTATCATAAATAGAGCCTTTTTGTGCGGTTTTCACGTGGACTTATTATTGTTTCACGAACTTCCTGGATTCTAATTTATTTTTGCGTTTAAAAGTGGCATTTCTGTTGCACGCAAGTCTTTCACTAGCTGGCAAGTTTTGAAGGCGGCATATGTCTACATGGAGAAGTGATTAGACTCTTTCTTTTATTATGAAATATGTATGGCATACTGCTTTACAGTTCGCTACAACTCTGTAGAGTATATATAAATGCTTTTGTTGGTGCGGAAGTATCTGTAGAGCAGCCTCGTCGTGAAGCAGGCAGGAAAGTCGACAATATCGTACTGACAGCTCACCGTTTGAAGTTTCGTGAGGTACTTGCAACAATGCCTACTTCGCAAAGCAAGTGTGAGAAGTGAGTCATATTCTGCTTATAATTGAAGACTGTTGGCGCTGTGTTTTTGTTCTCTCCGAGCGACAAGTTCAAGCGTGACAACACCTCACAGCCCAGTTCGACGTGTTCTAAGCCCAATCCGAAGCAGGTTTTGGTCAATTCTGAACTGTCGGCGCGGCTAGGATCCATTGTTACACACTAGAGACATAGAAATGGTCAAAACAATCGACTTCTTCCGGCGAGACTGCTACGACAAAGGCGCATACAATCCGTTTCGTCGGCGGATTGCTGATTTAAGACGCCTATTTGGTTGAAAAAAGTGCTCTCGTCAAAGTTCAGGGTCAGGCCTCGGTTACAGCTCCATCCTGATCCATCGCATTCTCCATATTAGAGCCTGAGCGACTTCTTTTTGTTTCCTCATATGGAAAGGAATGTCGTCTAGTGGACAGTACTTCCAAAGGTTTTCCATGTAGTTACAGCTCGAAATAAGAAAAAATGGAGTAAACTAAGCAAACTTCTTGTACTTGTTTCGGATCATCCCGTACTCGTATAGCACCATTTTGTCATCACTATCATTCCTTGAAATCCTTTAGCATAAATCACCCTTCTTCAATACTTATCGGCTGTCAGTTACAGTTAACTGTACCCCAATTCAAAAGCATCCCTCTGCACATAAAAGACAACCAAATTTGCCAGCGGCCACAAAAAGCACAAATCAATTGTGGCTTAATTTTCCTTGATTACCATTGTGTCATTTAAAGTGGCCCTTCTCAGTAACCAAATAAACGAGAGTAAATAAATCCGAAGGACAATCACCTCAATGCCAGCAACTTACTTACAAAAGCATATGGTCCATCCACCTTTCCATACGGTTCGCAGATTTTTCTTATTCCTCGCTACATTTAACAAATAGCAAATTTAATTGCATATGTACTTTGCTCGGCTTTTATTGTACGCTGACAATCGTTGGCCAAGATTTGTCATTGTGTCGACACGTGGCTATGAAATAAAAATGCGTACGTCGCCTGCTACGCTTGGAGCGCAGCTAAAGTGCAGCGCATCCTGCCATCAGCAGTCGGCCAATATCCTGCGGCAAGTGTGCGGTTTAGTTTGTTCAAAAGATTTATGCCACCGGCGTCTGTTGTGGGTCGGTAGTACAGTGAGAGAAATTGTGGGTGGAATTGTGGCAATGGAAATTATGTTTAGTTAATAGCTTCAAAGTCCACGGAACTACAGATTTGTGATTGTAGAAAAGCTTATTTTCTTGATAATTGTTATTGAATTTGGTGCTACTGACATTTCATGGGTTCTAGCTATCTGATTACTATGGAAAAGTAACATAGACCGATTTCAAACGATTTTTTTGAACTCAATAAACTACTTTCTTCACTTTTCTTTAAAACCTTCCTACAATTTATCAGGACCTGAACAAACATCCATATGCACTAAGATCTTTTAAAAACCGGAGTGAGCAGCTTACTAATTTGTATTTGTGAACGGCAATAATTTTTGGTCCAAAATTTGTTTCAAAATTTTAAATATTTTTTTCGAATATTTTTTTCAAAATTTTTTTTTTTAAACTTTTTTTCAACATTTTTTTCAAATTTTTTTCAAATTTTTCCTTTTTTTCCAAAAAAAAATTCCAATATTTTTCCGAAATTTTTTTTCCAAATTTTTTTTTCCAATTTTTTTTTTCACAAATTTGTTTATTTAAATTTTTTTTTTCCAAATTTTTTTTTATAAATTTTCCAAATATTACTCAAAAAAATTTATTTTGAAGCAAATGAGTTTCTTATTTTCAAAAATTCAACAATTTTTTCCAAATTTTTTTCTAAAATTCTTTTTAAACATTTTTTTTCCAAATTTTTATTTCCAAAATTATTTTTTCGAAAATTTTTTTCTGAATTATTTTTTTCAAAATTTTTTTCCATTTTTTTTCCATATCTTTTTTTAAATTTTGTTTATCCAATTTCTTTTTCCAAAATTCTTTTTTTCGAAAATTATTTTCAAAAATTTTTTTTACAAAACTTTTTTTTCTAAATCTCAAATATTTCTCCTAAAAATTTTCTTTTGAAGTAAATGAAGTTGTTATTTGGAACTTTTTTCGAGCCCAGAAGAAAAATTCGGATTCTTCTTCATCCTTTATGCATAAGCCATCTTATTAATTATAGATTATAAGAAGAGACTTTTAGACGCAAGACATATTTCTCAGATCTAATAAAAGAGTATTTTTCCAGTATAAGTCTCATAAAATCAAAACTCTGTTTTACAAGTATCATCTCCAACTACCAAGTATATCTTATTAAGAGTGACCTAGCTGCTGGTAAGAATTAGCTTAAACGATCGTATTTTTTTGAAACACGGTAGATTTTTGCAAGGGATTGCGTCCACAGATCCATTCACACTTCCCAGATTGGGCTCGTTTACGGGGCTGATTTTGGCAACAAAGGCGACGGAGGTTCCAGCTTGAACAGGTGAGAGCATGAGTTCCCTGTTATGCAAAGAACTATTAAAAATGAAGCATGAGATCTGATGTTAAGGCGGTGGATTGATTCGTACAGTTTGTTGACGGTATGACTGCCGAGATGTTTCAACATCAGTCTATCATATGCTGTACAATGGAATTCCGAGAAAGTACTTGGAGATTTCCGCCCTGCCTTTTTAATTACTATTCCTCCAATCGTTATGATATAAAACGTTCTTAAAGTCTGTCTTACCAGAGTCATAAACTCCTCTCTAATCTATTGTTCAAAACTCAGCTCTTTCACTTCCCACAAATAAGTCCAAAATGTTGACTAATTTTTTTCCGAGTGTACCTTCTCATATACTCGAACCCCACCTTGCGCACACAGCTTATCACTTCCTGTCGCTTAACAATCTCATCATAAACTTTAATGCGTGCCATCCGCCAATTTCAACGAACAAGAGCCGAGGATAACTCTCGACCCATGGCGACTAAAGAAAATATTAATTTATTTTATTGGTAATACTCGGGCGGCGAGTGGCGCAAAGTGCCTCGGTGCGTGGATGTGACAGGTAGCATACGCTGCAAAGTACACAGCGAGTAGATACACCCGCGGGGGTGTTCGGCGCGACACGTGCATAAGCTGCACGCCACACATGACCTGGCGTGCCGCGGCGTGCAAATGAAGCGCTTGAAGATGCTGCCGGATGAAGCCAAAGCATGCAAAATATCAAAATGATAGTGCACACGCACTTAGTTTTGTTGACGCACAGCGGTAGCCAGAAAGTGTCAAAAGAGAGAAGCGCAAATAAAAATGCAACATCACGACTGTGTGGAAAATTCGAAAACCCATTAAATGCAAACACACCGACGCTGAGTGCTGTTTGAAGGAGAAAGATGATGAAGGATGAGAGTAAGATGGCCGGAAAAGCATATGCTCCGCCATTGTTTGTTCACAAACGGAAACGTTCCCACACCACACCACACCCAACCAAGCCTTTGTGTGGCTGACAGTGCTCTGCAACCAATGCGGCAATCACTTGCCTGCCGATAACAAAACCACGATGAAACGAAACGCAAACGACGCAACAATCGCAGATAAGTGGCAAGGATAACACAAGGATGTGGCATTAAAAATTAAACCGTTACAATAAGCGCACACACTCTCCCACACACATGCTCGCACGAGCACTTGAAACAACACTGTAACATATTGAAGTGCCGGTCGATGGCGTTGATCGCTGGTGAATGCTGGTCGCTGGCTGGTGGCTGCTCGGTCGCCAGTCACTCCTGCAAGCGCTCGAGTCTCTCGAAAGTGACGTACAAGCCCGCGCTCGTCCAGCGCATACCCCAATCAACCCACTCTGTGGCAGGCACGCGGATGCGTCGTCTCTGCGTCTGCTGCGCAAAAACTTTCCCACGTTTTGCCTGCAACAACAAATACCCGAGTCACTTACTCGGAAGTGTTGCTGATGTCTCCGCGCAGTTATCGAAACAACAATAGCCCAGCAGCGCTCGCTCGTTTGGTCATGGCTCATCATCAGCGCGAGGGTTGCAAGCAGCGTCTGCTGCCCCTTGGCAGTCTCAGCTTTTGCTGCAACTCATTTCGTGCTTTGCCAAGGTTATTAATTGCAGCGCGGGGTAAACGGGGGTGTGATCTCTGCGTGTGAGCTGTGTGTGTGCGTGTCGCTCGATTTATGCTCATTTATTTGTGTTATTTTGTGTTGCTTGCATTGCTTTTTATTTGCGATTAGCGTTAAGGATCATCCCTTGCTGGCATCCTTTTAACAACAAACATTTTATTTTGTATATCTTTGTAAGTGTTTGTGTGCGTGCTTGCATGAAATGTTACTGTTGCTATCATTATTTGCTGTTTTAGCTATTTCCCAACCTCGTCACTCACACACAAACACACACACCCTTGCTGGAAATTGCTTAGTCCTTACCGAGCGGTCCTTTGAAGCACCCTCCATTGTGCGCTCGTTCGCCTGCCGCTGAAGTGTTCAATATTGTTTTGTATTTTATTATGCGTAAATTTCACATTTTGCTGGTTTCTCAATTATCAACAGCTCATCATTCTTCATTTATGCAACTGTTGCGAACAGCACTGTAAATGCGCAGCCGCATACATACACACACACTCGCCGGTATGTATTAGTTCGTAGTATTTGCTGTGTCTGCTCTTTAAATGCAATTATTTCGATTTATAGGCGATAAATGTTGCAACTAATTTGCGCTTAGGTGGGTTTAACGGTATACATACATACATATGTGTATGTAATTAAATATTTATGAGTGTTTTCTGGCGTCTTCATGAGAAACTTTTTTAATTGCGTGTTTTGATGTTGTATAAGAAGTGTTTTTCCGTTAAAGCGATTAAAATTGCCGAATTTGTTTTTACGCTTTTAAAATTTTATAATCTTCCCTCTAATGTCTGTAGGCGGGAACATTATTTTCATTTGCCTTGAATCCCTAAATTATGTTATTGCTTTATTTCACACCATTTGCTTTCTAAATTAATTCAACCGAGAAGGTAAACTTCCCAAATCTCTTTCTAGATAAGTAAACCTTTGGTAATAGTAGATATTGGAAGTCGGAAAAGCTTCGTAAAGTATTTAAGGATAAAAATTAAAAAACTCGAACTTATTAAAAAAGTGCTTCAAGACCTCAATTGCATGTAGACTTTATGAAAATTATCAATCAACAAAGATTGGAGTAAGAGAGGCTCTAAAGTACGCTACTTGCTGCATTCGAATAAATCCGTAGCGAATGATACAAGAGAACAACAAGAAATCTGTAATACTTTGTCAAAGCTTTCTCGGCATGGCAAAGTAAATTTGAAACAGTGATAAGTTGACTGTTAGATTCTGATCTGAAATTATGCCCATTGATATATTCCGAGCTGTGATATAAATTCTGTTCGATATGAAGCTCTTGCATAGAAAACTTTCACGAAGCAATAACATTTTAAAACCGGACCTTTATAGCAAATAGCTTCCATACGAACTTTTCATTTATAATTAAGATAAAGATAATCATAAAATAACATTTTTGTTCTTTAAATAAACTTAAATCGTCTTGAAGACTATTTACATATATCAAACAACATGGCTAGAAATAATTAAGTTTTCCATGGGGTTCCAAAATTCAAATAGTTTCTTAATCTGTACTTAAATGTTTAAAAATCTCAAAGAGCTTAATAATTTAGGAAGACAAATAAAATAGCACACTTAAAGACTTTACTAAGTTAGAATATGTAACTAAAGCTAGGCAATCTGCAATGCCAAAACTCTGCTTTAGTTGAATACCATGTATCGTATTCAAGATACTAGAATCGTAAGGTTTCCGAAACGTTTTTATTTCATCTCTTGTGTATTACGTAAATAGCTACATAAGTATGTGATGTTCAAGTTATTTCAGCCTCGTCCATTAATCTTGAGAGTACCGTCGCATAAACTTTCACCTATTTTTCTGATTATTATTTCTGACATGGCTCTAAGCAGTTAGGACATGTTTGGCTATAAAAGGGAAACATTTAAGTAAAAAAATAATTAGACCAAATAAAGATTTTTTGAGAGTAACACAGAGACAGTATAGTTACTATGACATGCACCGGTCTATCGCGGCCTTAAAAAACACATGCATTGTTGGGCTGACCTCTGATCTAAAGAAAAAGAGTGAAGCTATGACAACCACATCAGAAGTATGATATAACGTGTTTTTAAATAAGAGCGCTACAAAAATGAAAGTACATTCGATGCTATTATATGTATATGGAACTCGAATTCATCAATCGTCGCTGGCTTGTTGGTATAGACCATATACTCTCAGGAAATAGTCTAACAGCAGTCAAATCGCACGACGAAGGCGGCCAACTGACTGGGCCATTTCGTGAGATAACACGTTCACCAAACTTGATTTTCAATAAATCGATTGTGACATTCGCTGTGTGGCCTGTGGCGCCGTCCTGTTAGGACCACATATTGTCGAAGTCAATAATATCCAATTCGGACCAAAAATATTCGGTTATCATTGAGCGATAGCTATTCAGATTCACAGTAAAATGCCAGTCTTGATCATCATGATCCAATGACGCACCAAACCGTATTTTTTTGGGTTTGCAATGGTGACTCATGGAGTACGCTGAAGATGATTTCAATGACGGGATGATTTTCAAGTTGTTGCTCAGCCCAACTCACGAATATACGACGATTCTGGTGGTCAAGCGGCTTCAGTTCTTGCATCAATTTGATCTTGTAAAGATTTAGGTCAATATTTTTTCACAAAGTTCGCCGCAATGGCGTTTGAGAGATGTCCAATGTTTGAGAACGACGTGTGAGGACTGAGAGACTGATTAGGGAATTGAGAATTTTCCCACTAGACCCTTAATTGTTGATATTTTAGGACGATTATGATGACCGTAAATTGGGCATAGCGCTCGTTTGCTATCCCTATCGGTATACTTTTGTAGCATCCCTATTAAATAAACTGTTATTATGGAACCATTTTACTCCTACGTTTAAGCTCATTCTGTATATTTCTCTATACGCGTTGTTTGCTGAGTTCCAATGGAGCAACTTATATCAAGTGTTTTCTGTTTGGTGCTCCTATTAATATTTTTTTCTCAAATTCTAATGCCAATGATCTGAAAACTTGTCGCTCTACCAAATACACTGCGAGTCACCATGAGAAAAGTCGCTGTGTCTGAATGTAGTCTAAGCTACCAGTACTTGAAATTCGACTCAGTTTAAAGTAATCAGGTTGTAAATGGCTTTGAACTTAGTTTCCAAAACAGTTCCATTTGAAAATAGTATATATAAATAGAGTTTCATTTGCAATATTACATATCTGAATACTTTTGTCAGACATTAAACGAAGGCTACTCACTCACCTATTATTTTATGGAATATCTCAAAGGCCTCTAGACCATTTTTAGAAAAGCATAGCATGTAAAATAAAGCTGGAACTACCAAAATTTAATCCGAGTTTTACTATTACTGCTTTTTCCACCAGTTTGAACGAGTCAATCAATTTTTATTTATAAATTCATACATTTTACTTCCAATAAACTAAAGGATTTAATATTATATTTTTTTATTACATTTATTTTATAAAAACTAGCATTCGTCGCAAATAACACAAGCTTTCTACAATTAATGTTTGACTACAGATTTTCAATAGCTCGTAATTTGGAGAAATACGTTCAAAATAAGCCAAAAATTATTAAATATTTAAACTAATTTATGTATGTAATCACAAAACTAGTACACATCCTGATCAACCTGATAACCCACATTTTCGTACGTATTCTCAACTTGCTTTGCGCTCTTCAACTTCTCCACTCTCTTTATCGCCTTGCGCCTGTAGAACACCGCCGCTATCAGTGCCGTTATTGCCAGTGCGGACACAACCGCAATAGTGATTATATAATAGAGTGACGTCACTGATTTACAGACTTTTCTGGGTTTGAACAGGGTTACATTCCAGTACGCATTGTCATTGAAACAGTCCACATCCGCCAAGTCCAAAATACGCCTGCTATTCAGTTTGATAAAGTCCAACCACAGGAATGACGCAGTATCGCATTGCCAAGGATTGTGCGCCAACGAGAGTTGCGCCAGTGAGTCGTGCAGATATTGCAAGGTCTCATCGCTCAGATATTGCAGCTGATTATGGCGCAAATTTAAGTTGACCGACTGGCGTGGCTCGCTTTCACCAGGCGGTAGCAATAATGTTTTCAGTTTATTAAACGACAGGTCCACGCTCACCGAGCGCATATTGTACGGTAGACAGTAAACGCTCAAATTATTATTGTTTAACTCCATATATTCCAGGCTGTGGAGTCCATCGAAGATGTTACAGGCCACGGATGTCGCAATATCTAGTATATTATTATCCAATTTGAGATCCTGCAAAGCAGAGAGCGCCACAAATGTGTTCGGCTCCAATTGCTGTATGCGATTGTAGGAGAGGAAGAGACGCTTGAGTTTACGTAACGATTGGAAGGCGTCAGCTGGCAGGTGACTCAAGTGATTACTGCTCAAATCCAACACGGTGAGATTGTACAGTTGATCGAAAGTGCCCGACGGTATGCTGGTCAATACATTATAGCTCAAATCGAGCGCATCGAGCTGTTGTAGCGACGCAAAAAGTCCCTTTGTCGGCGTTGTCATGTTATTCTCGCGCATATTTAGTTGCGTTAAGTGCGCGCTGACTGGCGCCAGCAGGCCGCTTGGCAGCGCTGTCCCAATACGCGTCAATTCAAGTGTCTCTAAATTCTCAAAACCTGCCAGCACATGCTCGTCCAGCGCTTCGAAGCCGCCAAGCAGCAAACTCTTGACCTTCGTTAGACTGCTGAGGTATTCGCGCTTAAGTGGCATATCCGTAATGCCACGTTGCAGCTTCACTTGCGTGCCTACGCTGAGACCAAGCCGCTTGAATATACCCTCGAAAGGTATGCAGCCATCTATTGTGATAATCTTGGCGCGCTCCAATGATAACCTCGGCAGATTGTCGCCGATGTGCAAGACTTCCTCATCACTGCCTTGGCATGTCAGAAACATTGTCGAAGTGTTGGACTCCTTGTCCTGGTAGATGTAGATCTTGATGTGCTCCTCATTGCTAAAATCGATGTTGAATTGCTGCTTGGCAGGTGTGTAGCAGGTGACATTGGTCGTTTCATTCAATGCCCTGCAATCCTCGATTTTGAAACCGCTGGCGTGCGGTTGCCTACAAATTGCTACTATATAGAAGAGCAGTAATAGAATTTGAATGCGCGTTGAGTTTAACATTTTTAGGTTCCACGATAAAAACGGAAAAATAATGAATTGCGCGTCGCGCTTAAAATACAACTGACTTTGAAAACTTAAAGGCAGCAACTAATTTTATCAAATTATTTATGTAAACCACAGCTTTTTCGGAGATTGCCAAACTTTCGGTTATTTTTTATACCCTCCCACTGGTTATATGTACAATATATAAATTATATATTATTATACAGTGAGTGACGAGTGACATTATTTTCATAACAACTATCAGCCCATCTCTGACTCATTCCTGGTTTTTTTGTATCGCAAATGCAATGAAACATGCGATATTTTTAGAAAATACTTGACACGGTTTGCTGATAAATAAAAATAAGTTTTAAAATTTTTTTAAAATAATCACAAACTCAGAGGTGATTTTATTGTATTCATAAACTATTTAATCCCAATTAACACATTCCATTAATTCCAACGACAGCCGGTTCTGGGTAATCCGAATTGACCTGGATTTCATCCGACCAAGGGCTGTTATTTCGATGATCTAAGCCTGTTTGGATTGGTAAATTTTGATATATTTCATATCATCGCCGTATAAAATTGTCGAAATCTCTCAGAAATTACAAATATAAGGATATCCTTTAAAACGCACGAAAGTACTTTAACCAGCCAACATTTTTTAATAATATATTTTAAAAACATTAAATTTTCACTTCTTTTGAGAACTATTACAAAAAAATATTCAAGAAAAGATTATATTATAATATGCTTCTTGTCTTCGACTACTTTTGATCTAGTTGGGTAATCAGACACTTGTTGTATATACCACTTCGGTTTCGGTCGAACTTGGCCTTCCATATTTTTATTAAATTTAAGCTTCTAAATTATCGCATCTCTCTTCTCTTTCACTCATTTTTTGTTGTAACTGATATACTTGTATCCATTCACTACATAATAAGATTTATTTTCAATACATACCCACTAGGGATAATTTAGGTTGTAGTATTACAGTTGAGATGAAACTCGTATTTCTTTAAAATTCTTAGCTAATAATGATCTTAGAGCAGAAAAAATATAAAACGAGAGTTTCGATATTCCGAAAAGCTGGAGATACACCTAAGATCGCATTGATTCCTTGATTGGAGCATAGTGCTATGAGCAAAAAGTAGTAAGACCTTGTTCATAGTTTTAAAACTCTTAATTTATTCCTCAAAATCACGTGTACGCTGATGGCCGTTCTGGACATGGTTCGTCGCTGACGCGTTCCCGACCCGGTTTGAATAATGGGGTTTCATATGAAATTTAGATTAAAAGTACTAAATTTTGTTCCACAATTTCTTAAATACTTTTTAAATTAAAAACTTTAATGGTTCCACTCTTTTCAAAGAAATTTTCTATTGATGCACTACGAAAAAATTCCACGGTAAATGGCATAAGCTTTCCTACTTGCATCGAAATCTCCATTCATATAATTTTTTTTATATATATGTATTTATTATTTCTACTTATTTTGAGTTGTGATAAGCATTTCCCAAAATATATTTGACTCTTTTATTTCTCGTTAAATAACGTTTCATATTCTAGTATATACAAGATTTTATAGGAAGCTCGCTTTGGCGATAACGTATATTCGTTTGTGGAGAACCAAAAATGTTACGGAAACATTCGAGTGAGTGCAACTCATTAATATTAGCCAAAGTTACGTAATGCGTAATATGTTTATAAGAATATGCGGGCATATATTAATATTTATACCCTGAACAGGGTATATTAAGTTTGTCACGAGGTTTGTAACCCAGAAGGAAGCGTCGGAGACCCTATAAAGTATATATATAAATGATCAGTATATTAAGCTGAGTCGATTTAGCCATGTCCGTCTGCCTGTCTGTCTGTATATATACGAACTAGTCCCTCAGTTTTTAAGACATCGCTTTGAAATTTTGCAAAAGTCATTTTCTCTTCAAAAGCTGCTTATTTGTCGGAACTGCCGATATCGGACCACTATAACACATAGCTGCCATACACACTGAACGATCAGAATCAAGTTCTTGTATGAAAACTTTCACATTTGACGATATATCTTCACGAAATTTGGTATGAGTTATTGTTCATTGAAATAATGTAATATCGGAAGAAATTGTTCAAATCGGCTCACTATAGCATATAGTTGCCATCCAAACCGAACGATCGGAATCAAGAGCTTGTAGCTTCGGTGCAGCCGAAGTTAACGTTTTTTCATGTTTTTATATATATAACAATTAGTAAACTGCTTGCATAGAAGGAAAAAGCTGTAGTTTTTCTTGATAACTACTCTGAAGCTTATGGGTTTCATTATAAATAATCATATCAACCGTACATATTTGAACAATGTCTCCTGAAATTTTAATATAAAAATTTTAAACTTCAGCCGTTCAGACCTCATCTCCCTGAGCGTCTCACAAAAAGGGTGCTCTCGCTGTGGACAGCATAACTTATTATTGCTTCATCTAAAATTAAAAAAAAATATATATTTCTTTAGTACATATACATACTTGTATAAAAATCTCGTGTTTGAACGAATGAAAATTTTCATTTTTTCTTAGACTTTGAACAAAAATCTCATTTTTTAGTAAAATTTTCGCCATTTTTGGCTTAAAAAAATAAATTGTAATGAAAAAAATCCTGCGTTCAATAGTTAGATAATATTATTTTAAAGATGTGTACACGATTCGAACTAAATAGGTATATAACTTTTCGAGAAATCATGTCAACCGACTTAAAAAATGGAGTTTTGAGAAAAATACTTTATATGTACCTGCGGTGCGCTACACCGACGTGGCCTGATGGACGGAACTTACGAAGAGTCTATAAAACTAAGAACTTTACTCGTACCGATTTAAAATTTTAGGAAAATATTTTAATAGATTTTTTAAAGTTTTGAAACCCACCTAACCCTCTAAGAACACAAGTTCTTCAAACATTTTCTATAATTTCAGTGCTTTCCATTCTCAGTAATGTTATAACGAAATAAAAAACAAATAGATTACAGAATTATATTAAGTAAGAATAAATGGAAATCGATAAACCTCAGAAGCCTTACTTTCTATGCCGATTACTTGGCTTCTTCTAGATTAGTGGATTTGAACTTCAGTCGTTTAAAATATTATTACAGGAAGGCTGAAAAGTGTGAATCAATTACATAAAAACTTAACTTAAGTCAATGTGAATGATTTGCTGCTAGATCTAACCTTCAAAAGACTAGGCTGAATTGCATCGTTTTCCGATATCATGTTTGTCATAGAGAAGAAAAATATCGAGAGTTGAGCAATCCAAATTTAAGGTAGAAGGTATTGATATAATATATATATATATCGGTAGGTGGTGGGCCTCCCATAGTGGCTCTTAAAATTTCCTACAGTATTCTTGAAAAAATCAAAAAACGTATCAAATAATATTGTAAGATGTATTTGTCTGAAATAACCGTCACGAACAATAATGCAGTCATATCATTTTCATGAAAATTTGAATATAGGAACGCTTTGGGCAAATTGATATTAAAAGCTACCAAAGCCTTTACTCTTTGGCCTACAAAATTGGGATGCCCATACGTAACAAAAATGTTTTTCTGGGTGTCATATTGATATGGTTCGAGAGTTATCAAGTCCAATGGTTGGAATTCGTTCAAAAACAAATTTTCTTTATTTTCCTGAGAATACATATTTTCGCTAGAATTCCAAAAAACCCTTTTGCTTTCCACGACTTGGCAAATTTCGAGTATTATGCAAGTTGAGCCCTTCATGCGCATATATTTGGAGTTTACAAATCTAGTCTACCAAGTTACAAAAGTACTAATTCATATGCTTGTGTGTTCGTTTTCAATATAATCTCCACAAATATCACTTTGTACGTATGTATATATGTACATAGACATATGTATAATCTTGAATTGTCATAATGTTGCCACCGCGCTACACTTGAGAAACTCGCATCTTAGTTTTTCACCTTCCCTAAAAAAATATAGGCACCATAAAAGTACTACCTGTTCACGCTTGCCGCCAATTAGAGCATTTTGCACCAGGCACAGCCCCCAGCACTCAGTGTCATTATCACCAACAGCATCATCAAGTGCTCGCTGAATCATTAGTGGCGGCAGTAACAACAAATAATACTCGTACTTGCCACAGGCAATTATTGCACATTTTCCTAGTACAAAAGCAACAAAATAAACATTTTATTGCCAGCAACACCCAAGAGCCGCCACCCAATGCAACAACAGCAGTGAGGCCGAACGCAGGCAATGCCATTTTATGGGTTTATGCCACTGTAAATGTGTCACACAACGCCTGGTCTTATGCAGCACACACCAGCAAACGCACAACCGCGGAACTAAAAAACAAGGAAATCCACAACGTGAAGTGCGCTGTGCTTGCGCGACAATTATGCGATAATAAAAACTATGTAATTCTGAGCGTTTATGGATTTTTAATAATTGCACTAATTGGCCGCCAGGTGCAGGGTCTCGCTTTGCTGTTGTCTTCCAGCCCTGCACTGCCATGCCACAGCAAGTTGCATTTTTCGCCTAGCAGCGCGCAGTGCCTTTTTCTATCGTAAACTTTTTGGTCGCTTTGAACTCCACGGCTGCGCCATATTTGTACATTTCACAACATCGCTTAGCCAGCGCCGCACTGTTAAATATTTATATGCATTTAAGACAATTGCGGCAGTCGGCGGCGCGTAATTTGCGATTCCTAAGCACGTTTCATTATAATTTTGGTCCACTTAAGCGTTCCGCGTTGCTCATGTCCACTAAAGGCGGCAGCGCAGGCGTGCGCCCGCTCGTGATTTACCCGTTGACCTCATGCGCTACCGTATTGCCGAAGATGTCGCCCCAACCGCCAGCGCCAATTGGGTTTCGCTGCTCCAAATCATCATAAATTCGCTAAAACCGCATTTTTGGTTGAGTTTTGTGCTTTTTTCTTCGTTTTAACTTTTATTTATTTTTTTTTATTGTTTTGCCTTTCGTTCACCTTTCTTTGGTTGTGCGAAAACGTGCTCACTCAATGCGGAAGCGTGCAGGTACTTGGTAAGTATTCAATTACCAACGAATTTGTGTATTATGTGGAGAGTAAAGTGGAGAGATTGTGAACTATTTTGTTGCCTACATGCTGGTTTACGTTTGAGTTAGTTGACTATGTTAGGACCTTATAAATCTATTAGATTTATTCGTTAATAATGAATGCTTATTCCAATTGGTCAGGTGGAAGGGACACCTTTTCTACCTTGGTCGGGTTCGAGGACAATCTAAAAGCTTTGGCTTTGGAGCGAAATCGAAGGTCTTACTGCTCCCCGTGGTACCAGATTTTAGTCTCCTGTCAGACCTTGTAGCTTTTTCTACTATCAATTGAGCACCCAACAAACTCAATGACTGGTGACATTTTTCGCTTGAATTTCAAATGTCTTTTCATTAGAAGGACTCTCATTCAAAGTCTCTAATATCAGTTCAAGCTGACTATTATAGCACTATTTCTGACATGGCAATGCTGAAATTTTGATGGAAGCCAAAAAACAGACAAAGTGCAGGTTTTCAGTCGCCTCTTATGAAAGGCATACCTTATCGAGGAAAAATTCTGTTCCCTGCCCGCTGGAAAAATTGTACAACGACAGTCTGATAGGTGAGAGCCAAAATTAGCCGCTATGGAGTGCAATGTAACCGATGTCCACGATTTCATACTAGTTTACTGCCGATTGAATGAACAGAGCATAAGGGTCACATACTGCATGAAAGCTTTCACCACGACGACTGTTTGCTCTTTACTGACAACAAGAGCAACCCCGAGATTACTTCAAAGCTATATTTGCTTTATTTAGAGCAATTCGATAGAGTTTCTGCTTCGTGGGACCATTGCAGCGTGAATCCATTGGTACCCTTCAGAGACCAAGCAAGAGGCGGCTTGTTTCGTCCAGAAAGGTAAGAACTTACATTTTTTGGTATTCACCAGGCGAGGTCTGTATAAAGTACATGGAGAAGGATGAAATAGAAAGTTTCCTGAAACTATATAGTACTTTACCAAATTATTCGTCCGATTTGACGCCGAATTACAAAAGGCTATCGAAAATGATCGAAGGAAGACTTGGCTAATTAGAAGACGAAGTACTGCTTTATATTTGGCTCCTCCGCCACTATTTCTTTTCAAACTTCAAAACGTCACTAGGCAGATTGAGATCCAATAGCGAGGTTTTAGCCGCCACAGGTTTTTGGATAATGCGTTTTCTACAATATTAAATCTTCAATGAAATAGTTCACTGCAAAAAAGTAACTAAGCAAATCTTTTATTGCTTTATTATTATTTTTTTTCCTTTTTTACTTTTCGTCAAACCGGCTCACCGGCTGCCGGTCTATGACTGACTGCCTCACGGAGTATGTTTTTGGTTGCATGTCTGCAACGCGTCTATTTGCCCTGTCCAATTCAGACTGGCGCATGAGTCACAAATGCACGAGCATGTGTCCGTAGATTTATTTTTTCTTTTTGCTACTTTTTTTCTGGATTTTTCCACTGACTGATATTTTCTTGTTGTGATTTAGCTCGTTTCTCGCTGTCTTAGGCACTTTGTTGTTTATGATTTTATTAGCGAAAATAAATGTTTGTTTGTGCGCCTCGTATTTTTCGCGTTCGCCATGTGTTGTAAGTTTTTTTCTTTTTCGTTTGCAGTTTATTTATTAGTGCATTTTCGAACCGGTGTGTGTTTTTAATTTTTTTTTTGATTTTTTTATTTAAATATATATTTTTTTTTAATTTCAGCTAAAACTGCTCTGTCGCAGCGGTTGCATTTAGCCTTAATGTTCTGTCAATTAAACAGCAAATTGCCTTACAAATTTATGCTGCTTTTTTACAAATGTTCTTAATTAAATTAATTTTTCAGCGCCTTAATGGACTTTTCGTTTACGCCAATTTGTATGGTCATTTGCGCTGCAATTTATTTCTCTAATATTTGCCTGATTTTCAGTCGAAAAAAGAATTATTTTATTTTGCAGTCTTTTGTTGTTGCATTGGTGGTATATTTGCATAAGTTTACTTTAATGTGATGCGGGAAATGTTAGGGCTTTGGCGACTGGTAATTCTTCTGTGTGTTCCCATAACTGTGTATTATGAAGCTGGCAAGGAATCTGCCTCAATCTTTAAAAAGAGGAAGTCATATCGTCCTAATAATTTATTTAGCCAAAATTCATTATATTCAATACTTTTAAAAAGATCATGGATATATTCAATTATCAAATTTGAAATTTGCTAAATACGTGGCAGCCCTCTTTATTGCATATTTTAAAAGCCTGGTCTTCATCAGTTTTGATAACCATATAGTAGAGTTTATTGATCTCGTACATTTTTTACAGTTGAAAATTTCGAATAGGTGGCAACTCTGCTCAAACACGACTTTCAATCGTAAAATTTCTTAAATATTTTAAATTTGGTTCTTATATTGCAGTATTGTAGTATGAAAAAAAAATTATTTGATTTAAAGCTTTAAGAAGGTGGCAACCCTACACATTATATTTTCAATAGCAAAAATTCATACAATTTCTTATCAATAACGAAGAGTTCTTTAATCTATAAATTATTTATTCTTTATAAAAAATTTTATCTGGGTGGCAGCTCTTTTCGAAAAATATTTTCAAAAGTCAGCTATCTTAAACATACAGCTCGAGCTCAAATTGTAACATGTTATACGTTTTATTAATTTCTATTAAAAATTTTTAAACAGGTGGCAACACTTTTTCATATATCTTTTTAGACATATTTTGTTTAAGAATACAAAAAGGAATTGCGGAATGTCTAACTTGTATACATATAAACATTGTGTGTTAATAAAAATATTTCAAACAGGTGGCAACCCTTTTTAACCATATGTTTACCTTTTTTCTTTGCCGTATTTTGTTTAAGAATTCAATAAGACATTGTGTAATATTTAATTTATACTTTAAATTTTAATAAACAAATTTTGAACAGATGGCAACCCTTCTTAACTGTATGTTCATCTGCCTTATTTGCTGTATTTTTCTTCGGAATTCAATATGGCAATGTATGAATTTTGGCTTATGCAATGTATATAAAAAATATTTTAAACAGATGGCAACTCCTCTTAACTTTTCGTTTATTTGCCTTCTTATGCACACTTTTTGGAGAATTCTATGTGACATTGCACAATTTTTAATTAAAAGAAAGAGGTGGCAACTCTGTAACTGAAATAGATCCCTTATCTCTCTGCTAAAACGTGTTGTCAGTTTAAATAATGTCTAGTAGTCTAACAAATCTTCATATGAAAAAAATTATTCGAATATATTTTCTTCTTATTGGATCTAAGCAACTCGGCTTCGAAATTTGTTCAATTTGCCTGCTTACTCCAAAAAGCATATTTTATAGGTCCGACTTTCACACGGTTTTCTAAGAAATAATATGACTCTTCTTAGTAAGGCTGCAAGTCGTATCCTCATTGAATAATGGAAAGATAAGATTTCCAGGAAAGACGCCAAAAAAGCAAACAGACACTATATGTTAAAGCAGTGGCCATTAAGTCCTAGGAACGAAAGGGTATTCTTCTAGGTATACTTTCACAGATTTCTTTAAAATAATATACATACTTATATTGTAGTACAAATACTATTCCCACACTTGGCTTGAAATTACTCTCCAAGAATAATTGAAAATAACTTTTTTCTACATAAAACCAACTATAAAGAATTCTGTTTACTTAGAAAAAATCTCCAATAAACTTCTCTCCGCGACAGTGCAAATATACAAGTTCGCTAAAGAAAACAACTCAAATAACAACAATAGTAGCAACAACAAGCGAATTCACTACAACACAACACAACTTCCTCAGGTTGGAGAACAAATATTCGTGATACCTGATAAGGATCAATTCAACTCAGCCAACAACTGTGAAATTGTACTTGCAAGGCGGGCTGCAAGGGTGTATTAAAAGTGTCTCAAGAAGCGGAAAGGTGATCAAAAACGCGTTACAAGCCCAAAAAAGGAAATGTGCAAACGAACAAACATGAAAAGTAACAAATGTGACCACACAAAAAAATTGGCAGCTAGAATGCTGCTAGAGAACAGAAACGCCACTAATACCAAAGCCAAGTTCATTACTATTTCGCTTGCGAATGCTTTTTTGTTTTTGGTTCGTCTGACATAAAGAAAAAGTAAATAAATAATATCGACGTATTTGTTGTTTGTGCCGCGACATTGTGACAATTAATGGAAAAAACTCAACACCCCCTCAACAGGGCGCACCGTAAGCGCAAAGCGGCACCTGACAGTGGTGACGCGGCGTGCGCAAGTGAACTGCAAGTAAATAGAAGTAGTCAAGAGTAAATGAATTGAATTATATGCTGCTGAAAAAAATTGGCAAAAGAAGTAATTTAAATTTGCCAAAGTAGTTAGCGGAATTATTTTTTTGCCTGTCAAGTTAGCTTGATTCTTTTCAGCCTTTTGTTTTTTGTTTTCCGTTTGTTGTCAGCTGTTGGCTTGCTTTCGGTGCGAATTATAATCGTTAGCTGTTTAATTGCACTGGCTCTTGTTTGACAAGTTCGTGTCTTAAGTCTTTTGTTTGTCTTAAGTAAACAGGTACCTGAGCGGCTATTGTTGCGGGTGAAGCTTGATTAGTGCAATTGTGTTTGTGGAAAAAATCTACAATAAACTTGTGTTGAATGAGAAAAATACGTTTGATATATATTTTCAAATAAATTATTATAGAATAATTGAAAAAATATAAAATGAAAAATAATAAATATAATTATAGGGAAAGAATAATAAATGTTAATGTATAAACAAATTGCTAAAATTTTAACTAATGTGAATGTTTTAACTTTCAAAGAAAATGTATTTGATTTTAAATTTCAAATAGGTGGCAACGCTCAATGAATTTTCAACAGAAAGTTTTCATAAAATTTAATTTCAATGACGATGAGGCTCTAAATCTGTAAGTAAATATTTTTTTTGAATAAAAATTTTTATTTAGGTGGCAACTCTTTTCACAAAACTATTTTCATAAAATTTGATAACAATGACAAGAAGTTTCTAATTATATCTTACTTATAGTTTAAATTGTTTGAATAAAAAATTTTATTTAGGTGGCAACTCTCTTTACAAAAAATATTTTCATTGGATTTGATTGTAAAGACGTAGAGTTTCTAAATCTATAAATAATTTTTCTTAATAAAGAATTTTATCTGGGTAGCAACTCTTTTCACAAAAATATTTTCAAAAAATTTTATTGCAATGACGAAGATTTTCCAAATTTAAAAGTAAATAGTTTTTTTTGTTATTGAATTTTATTTAGGTGGCAACTCTCTTCATAAAAATATTTTCAAAAGTCTTTTATTTTACATATTGAAAGTTCTAGGTCAAATAATAATATTTTACAAATTTTAATAATTTCATAAATATTTTAGTTGTCAAAACAATTTATGTAATTTTAAACTTCAATCAGGTGGCAACCTTCTGAATATATTTTCATTAGCAAGTTTTCATAAGATTTGATTGGAATGATGAAGAGTTTTCTAATCTAGAAGTAAGTATTTTTTTTTAAATATACAATTTTATCTGGGTGGCAACTCTCTTCACAAAATTATTTTCATAAAATTTTATTACAATGCCAAAGAGTTTCTAAATCAATAAGAAAATAGTTTTTTTGAATAAAAAGGTGGCAACTCTCTTCACAAAAATATTTTCGAAAATCATGTTTCTTACACATTAGGTCATATTATAATATTTTATAAATTTCAATAATTAAAAAAAAAAAATATTTTAAACATGTGGCATCTCTTCATAGCTATGTCTTCACCTAATTTCTTATTTTTTTATTTTCAGATAAATTTCCTGCATTATTTAAGGACAATTTGGTGAGTCGAATTGAAATTTGAGTCATCAGTTTGTATTTGACTTACATTTAATACTTAAATACAAAGTAACCTGGCATGATATGTTCTTATAAGTGATATTAATTAAAGAAATTCGCAGGTGTTTCAATCCGACTGATTTTTTTTTTACTTTTGCAAAAATATTAACTTGTAAAGAACCCTCTATAAAATCTTATGCTGACATAGAAAAAAATAGATACCGAAAATATTTTTTATTGCTGTCTTTTGCAATCAATATTTTACTACTTTTATGCAGAAAAGAAAAGAAATCTTTTATATTTAGCTAAGAGCTTAAAAATTATTGAGTTCACCGAAATATTACCACTAATTTGCTTCATGCCACAAAGTGTCTGCGCGACACTTATCACAATGCTATTAACCTAAATCTGTTTAAAATCCCTTACACTTGGACCAAAGCGGCCGCTCGCACGCACACACACACATACACACAATTTGTCACACATACATACAAGCCATCACACATACACTTGCATTTGCAGCCATGCAGACACTGATTCTTATCACTCAACTTACATAAGTAGCATTGTGTCGACGAATTAGCTCAGCTGGCAAATTACATTTCTAGCATTTCGGTGAATTATTGTACACAAAATTATCTACATCATAATTACCAGCATTACGTTTGACCACAGACGCGGGCAAAAGGCATCAGCCACCAATAGCAAAGAGTTCAAAAAAATGAAAACAAAAAATTGCATGGAACAAAGGCGCCTAACAAAAGCCAAACAAGTGATTCATAAAAATATTTATCATTTATACTCACACACACACACACATCCGCGCACATAAGCAATCGTGTTTGTCACAGCATCTCGCGTGCCGCGGCGCTATCGCAATGGCAGTTGAGAAAAATCGCATGCGATTTATGACGCTAATAAATTGCTAACAAAATGCAAATAGTTGCTAAACTTTGCGCAAACCGCTCAATAAATAAACAAATAAATATGATTTTTCGGGCAAAACTTAAATCCTGCTGGTCAGCGCAAGATTTCGTAAAATTGGTTTTTCTTTTCTTCCATGCAATTCTTTTCATTTATCTTTAAGTGCACGTAATTGTGCGCTTATATCCGTTTATAATGCTCAGCGTTTGGCATAATTTCTGTGTAAGTTCACAGCTGCCCACGCGCCAACACTTGGCGTCAGCGGCGGCGGCGTTCTTTGCTGCCACTTTATTGTGTCAATGGCTGGGCGCACACCGGCGGCACGTTCGACGTTTGGTGGCGCCGCGGCGCGCGCTTTGTTCCGGACGTGGCGCACTTCTAAAGCGTTTTCCTATAGTAGCCGCACACTCGCGTTCTTAATGCGATTCGAATTGTGTGTTAAATAGAATTACATAAAAATTTGTTATAACTTGGGGCATGGATAAATATTATTTGATTTGTTGGTGAAAAAGGAAGGAAATTTTATTTGACTTTTATACTCGTATACATATATTTTTCTCCAAATTTTATATATCAGGGTGATTTCACTCCGATTTAAAATTTGATTTGAAAAATTATTTCTGAGTTAGTTTCAATATCCTTCCTAAAATCAGTTGTATTGGCAAGTTTCAATACATCAAATGGAACTTTAGGAATCTTAAATCTGATAATAAATATACTTATGTTATGTAAGATAATGTACCCACAAGGACTGCTCTGTATCGGTATATAAGTATTTGCATTACTGGTAATCAAATTTGTAGTGTATGCTTATATTTTTTTTGTAATTCTTTCGTACTAGTTTACTTGTTTTCACATTACTAAGTAATAAGCAAGTACGAAATCATTACTGATACTTTACATAATTATCGGTTGATAGATTGATATCGCTTAGTTTTGCATTACTTGTAATCAATTATGTAATCAATATACTTACCATACTTTAAACAGTCCTTTGTTCGGTTTTTTTTAGATTCCTAGTAATCAGATAAGTAATCATTACAAATTCTTCTCGTTACTAGTAATCATATATGTAATGTACTACTAATCATATATGTAATCGTAGTATTTAACAAATATGTAATCAATCCACACACTTTAAACAATTCTTTCTTCGGTTATCGCTTACTAGTAATCAAATATGTAATCAAAATACTGATAATTTCCTAGGTGCTTTCGTTAAAATTGTCCGGATATCGCTTATTTATTACATTACTAGTAATCAAACTAAGTAATCATTTTGAATTACCAGTTCTTTTTACGGTAAGTGTAATCATTACTAGTAATCAAATATGTAATCATTACTAGTTATCAAGTGTCAAATATGTAACCAATACTCATACCTTACACAATTCTTTCCTTAAAAAATTTTTTCGGTTATTCCTTGTTTTTTACATTACTTGTAATCAAATATGTAATCATTATACAATCTTTTCTTACCACTTTTGATTCACAAACGAAAATTTAGCTCGAAATTGTAAAACACCTCCAACTTATTTCTGCAACTTTTCAAAAAAGTATAAAATTTACATATGTGACAGGGTCTACCTCAGCAACTTTTTCTCCCAAACAGCTTTATATAGCATTAAAACCCACACTTCTAGGCACATCATGATAAAGCAGAATCTCTACTACAAAACTCGCAGACATACTAACCGCTAACTGGCAGCTCAATCTACTGTTTTCGCTACTGTTGCTGCCTGCTAATGATGCTGCCACTCGCCACTACTGTTTACTTTTGGCGCTGAGGGTGTTATTACCGCGCGCCTTGAACGACGCTACGCATGCGCACGACACACTCACACACACATTCCCTCAAAACATTATAAATAGGCGTATAAATTAGCACGAAAGTACGCAGCTATCAGGGGACACTTTTATTTCTCCATTTCAACAACAAAGTGACCGACTTGACGACAGGTTGTTACACCACAACTTTGCCGCTTGGCATGGCATTCGCCGTCGTCTGTGCGACGCGTCGCCTGTCTGTCGTGCATCTATCCATTTCGTATCTTAATTGACGTGCACATAGCACTATCGCATTTAAAATGCCTTCATCCTTTACCGCCAGATCCTGCCACATGCCACTTGCCATGATTTTATTGTTGTTTTTCTCAACTTTGATTTATATGCTCGGGTGTTGACGACCAGGCTCTTAGCTAATTTTTTAACATGTTTCTATAATGGAATCATTTAGACAACGCTGAGGTGTTGCATTTTCCAGCTGATTGGCGGCGCTGGTGCATATGTAGTGTCTGTTGCAATAAGTGGCATATCAATGTAGTAAGCTTGTGTAGCTTATACCATTAAGTGCATATCTATTTAGTAATATTTTTTTGTTGTTTTTGCAATATGCTAAGTGAAAGCCATTTGCTGTGACAGTTTTGTTGATTAGGCTTCTGTGGCAGGTTGCTCCCGTTACCATTTTTAGGTGACTTTTGTAGGTTAGTTTTGATATTGCGGTTAAATTTAGAAGTACCGTTAGCTGGAAATTGTTTTGTTAACTCAAATGTGTTCGCTTATTATTTAACCACTGAATATGGATCCAACATAACATATACATATATTAGGGTGCTTCAAAAAATTTTTGAATTCTTTTTATTCAACTCTTACCTTCTCAGTTTCCTATTCTAACTCTAATTTAATTTGGATCTAAATAATTAGTTGAGAACTTAGCTCTTTAGTATACTTTTACCTTAATACTTGTATATCCAGACCCTCATATGACCGAAAAATGGCTAATCATAATAAAATGTGAAACTAATGGTAAACCTGGTTTAATTTACCAGCGTCATATCAGCACATCAATCACGAACTCCTTGGAAGAAAAGGAACTTCCAAAAAATTAAATGCCGAATCAGAAAAGAAAGTAAAGGTAGATTTTTTTATAAAACCAATGCTCAATCATACGTTGAACTTGAAAAATAACGAAGTGTACCGCTAAAAAGATGTGATATAAAGATGAGGTGGAACACTGAATTAAGGAAATATATTTAGCGTAAAGAAGTAAGAAGAAAATTTAACATATACTTGTTTAAGCTTCGGCTGAGATATGACTCATGGCGCGCTCCCGGAAGAGGATATTTTACTTTCGAAAATAGGAAAAAGCCAGAGACAGCAAATCTGAGGAATACGGTGGCTGTAGCTTCATGTTTGGCAAAATGGAGAGCCAACAAGTACTGCTAGAAAGTGAGAAGCACCATAGTTTTAAAAACTCTAGGAACTATATACCCAGAAATGCGGTCAGTTACGATGCTTCATCTAGACACTTCTTTGTTGATAGTTTAACCCTGATGAATAATGATGAGCATCATCTTGACCGTGGCCGTTTTCGTTAATTTTTGAAGCGCCATTCGCTGGATTACTGAAGAATTTTGAGGTCATATTGAGTCTTCCTGTTATCAGTAATATTGCATTTGATGAATGGGTGCTCAGCTACAAATCAGGCATATCTTCTTAATGCTTTATTCGGAGTCGTTTATGAAAAAGATTCGGGCGTTCATTCCGGTCAGGTAACACTCTACCAATAACGCGCTTCATACCAAAAATAATAACTAAAATATGTTTAGTCGATCCATATGAAATGTTAACAACCTCTGCTATATCTCTCTGATCCCAACACCATGATTTTCAAGTGGTGTTTTGTTTTTTAAATTTTTTGATATTCCACTCAAACGAGGGAATTTTTCGCTGGTTGACTAACAAATAGTTAGTTTGGTTAAGTAGCGCGGGAAGCGGTAAGAGTCATACTTTGGTAATTAGATAGAATAGAGGAAAGAGGTTGAGGATAATTTTACAAGGCTTCAATAGACAAAAGTTTGAGTATTTGGTAAAGCGATGTGAGAAGTTGTCCAGCTTCCAAGGCTAAATAGTTCTTCTTTATTTACATCACTTCTGGCTAGTTTTTCACAGCATACCAGATACTCATCTTATAAAAGCTTCGAAAAAATCTGAGCTGCTGCTACTATTATTACATCCAAATGAATTAAATAATCATATTGATTTCTTGCCTACACATCATTAACTGCAGCACCTGCCACATTTACAGATGTCCAAAAAAAAGTTAGTAATAAATCACGTTCTAATTGAAAGCCATTTGCTCACCATTAAAGCAACTCAAAAAATATATTCTCACAATCAATAATGTCTGAGAGCTTGCCACAACTATATACTTGCCACTGTGCACCGTATTTGTGCATACAGCGAAATGTCTGAATATGGCGTGGCTTATGCAACGACATTGGCGTTAACTAACTACCTAATTGGAAGGCAATAAAATGCTAATTTACCACTTATCACACACTGGCCAAACAAATAGAGACACACACAGACACATAAACAAACACACACATACACAAACTCACATGCATACAATGCCACCACTCATACTTGTAGATATGTATTTGTATCGGTTCAAGTAATAAACACTTCGATAATGACTCAATTTCGTACACATTGTAAACACCGCTTTGCTGCAACACCGTAGCAACAACAACAACAATGACTCCAGTATTACAGCTCATCACAACAATTTGCTAAATGAAGTCAAAAACGTTCGCGTAATTATTATTAAGACATTGCTGAGGCGGCGAACAGCTGCCGCTGGCTACTGGTGACTATCGATGATGCATGCAACAGGCTAAACAGGCCAGCCGCACGGCGCAAATACTTAGATTGTGGTATGCGCGACCAACAACGTAATTGGCACGAACACAACAAAACACACACCAAAAGTGGTGAGGTGAACAACAGCAACAACAACCAATACACTGATGAGCTGACGTTGCGCTGCTTATGGAGTCACTCAGTTAGTGCGACCGAAGATGGCTTTTTAATAAATGCAATTTTAGCTGCATATAAAAATGTGTGACGCCTGCCAAACACACGCACACACCAAGTAGATATAGGCACTGCAGTGGCCTGACAACTTATTAGGAATGCTTGTGAAAATAACATTTTTTTCGAGGGAAATAATTCATCGGTGGGACCAATATTGAGCCATTTGAGATAATAGAACAGTTCTTGATAGTCCTGCTTTGAAGACTCTATTGAAGTGAGCATTATTTTCTCCTGATGTCAGAAAGTTTAAGAATCTTATTGAATTATAAGGCAAAAAGTACCAACAGGGAAATATTATTGATCCTTCATGTGACTCACTTGATTGAATAACCAATAAGTAACCGAAAGAAATCTCATCTCACCGCTGATTTTGAAACTCTTAGCGCAATTTTTGGATAACTGATCACCATAAACTGACAAGTTCTTACACGAAGGCTAACGACGCCGAAAATTAACGAGAATTAAGTCTCTTCTATTCTCAACTCAATTTCGAAAAATAAAAATCAATGCAGTGTATCTATTTAGGTGTCCAAGACCGTAGCAAATACCACTTTATGGGGGAAAAATTAAAATAAAAGCCAAATGATGCTGTTGTCAACGTCAACGACTCGCACGTCAAACACTTTGCTGCTTTTGGTCTGAAGAACTCACTCACCAGTCTCAGGTTGTTGTTACAAGCGCGCTGAGACGGCTTTGTTGCGCACAAGTTCGCGATGCGCAGCAAGTGGACGGAGAGCGGCCAAACTATGCGTACAACAACGAAGACGACACATGTGTGGAAGCGTGTGAATGTATGTGACTGTGTGCGTTTGCCTTCCGATGGCAATGCAAACAACATCAACACTTCATATCACATATTTGCAGATAACAATCAGCAAAAGCGCAATGTGATGGCACTTGTGGCAGTAGCATTTGAGCGCCACTTAATGTGCCTCAAACAACTTTTTTCACACCACAGCCACAAACGGCGTGCCAGCAAGTCAGCAAGTCGGCCAGTCGCCAAGTTTGTCACACATTCGGACGTGTGTATGCGCTTCGTTAATGTTATTGTTATTATTTTGTGTTGCACACGCACACACACTTGAGTTGGTGCTGTGTAACACCACCCAGCGCAATCAACTGCTGACCATCCATAATTGGCGCACTTGCGTCTGCAGCGCTGTCGCCTCCTTGCCAGCGCGCGGCAAGTGTCGAATGGACAGCAATGAGGCATAACAAGTTAGCTGTGCCTCGTCCTGCCGCGCGCGTGTGTTTGCCTATTTTTTCCTTGCCACACTATCAATTTAAGCCGGCTCTTCGCCTGCCTCTAGCCGCGGTCCTTGCTCTATCTATGCACTTGTGCTTGGCTGTCCGGCCAGCTAGCCTGCTCCGGTCTGCGCATGCGCGCGCGACACTTGATCCGCCAATAAATCATTCAATCTACTTAATTAATGTGCAACTAAGAACGTTTAGATGCAATTTATTTTAATACGATAATTTATTAATTTATTGGCTGTAAATCGTAAGCGCTTAAAGTGGTTGAGTTGAGTTGCTCGAAAAAAATGTTGTTAAAAAGCTTGAGGAATTTTAAAACGTAAGACAGACATGCAAAAACTTGGCACTTGTTTATGTCTAATGTAAGTGTCACATAGCTATCGCTGGAAGATGCTGAACTGCTGCGTTTATGTGAAGCGCTATTATTTTTTATTAGTTAAGTTAGAAAAGGTTTTAGGTTATCCAGTTTCTTGTTGGTTGTATTTACTTAACGCTGGAGTTTTTTTTCAAAAGCCTTACTTTAAGGTGTTTCCTGCTTAAAAAATGTTATTAGAATTTCAGCCATTTTACGTTTTGAAAATGAAGAATATCAAAGTCTCTAAGACATGCTCTTCATCTGCTCTGTATGATGAACAGATAATCATCAAACCTTGAAGATATTTATGTAAATATTGTGTAGTCGAAAAAGTCTTTTCGTATTTCTAATCAAACTTCAACTTATTTTTTTATATTTATAATGAACTTTAATGAACCCAATATGTACCATTTTGGTCGACCACTTTTTGCCATTTTTTTGCTAGAGACATTATTCCATCAGTGTAAAACTTTTCTGGTTTCTCGGCGAAAAACTGCGACAAGTAATTTTCACAGGCTTGCCTTGACGCCAACTTTACTCCATTAAAGAAGTTCTGAATTAACCGAAAGCAATAGTAGTCCGATCGTGCAGGGTCAAGGCTATATGGTAGATGCGTCAAAACTTTCCAGTCAAGCTCTTCCAGTTTTTTCCGTATCATCAAAGATGTGTGTGGTCTAGCGTTGTCCTGATGGAAGACGAAGCCCTTTCTGTTGATCAGTTCTGGCCGTTTTTTCGATTGCTTGCTTCAATCTCATCAGTTGTTGACAGTAAAATGTAGAATCAATCGTTCGACCAGACTGGAGCAGCTCATAGTGGATGATTTCTTTCCAATCCCACCAAACACTCAGCATAACCTTTCGAGGCGTCAATCCTGGCTTTGCGACCATTTGTTGAGCTTCACCACGCTTGGACCGTGATCTTTTTCGCACATTATTGTCATAATTGGCCTACTTTTCGTCTCCTGTTACCATTCGCTTCAGAAATGGTTCTATTTCATTTTGTTTCAGCAAAGAATCTCAGATGGTAATTCGGCCCATTAAATTTTTCACCGAAAAATCATGTGGTACCCTCGGTGCTTCCTTTTGTAGCCAGCGTTTTTTAAATGGTTCAAAAACGTTTAATGATGAATGTCAAGTTTCTTAGCGATGTCATGGCTGCTTATGGGATGGTTATAACCAATCTCTTCCATAATTTCATAGACTTTTTCAACGATGGGTCGACCATAGCGAGGTACATCTTTCACATCGAAATTTCCAGAACGGAAGCGAGCGAACCATTGTTGTGCTACACGAACTAATACAGCATCGTCTTCGTAATGCGTAGCATTCTACCATTTTTTATACAAAAATTTCAAAATATAGCGAAGTTCCTCATTGTTGAACAGCTGTAACTTTTCTTCAAATTTCCCGAATTTAATTTTTTTCTTTCCAATACTATACGGTATGACACTATGTGATTGGTATCATGGGAGATATATGACTGCAACGACATCAATGCAAATACGAAAAGACTTTTTCATACCCAGTACATATAGCAGCCAACTGATTGATCAAAATTAACTCTAAAATCTCTTTATTCTTTATGCTTTAATAAATGCAATGAAGAGTCAGTCAGTTGCAAATCAAATCTCTCACCTCTCCAACAACTCCAATGCTGATCGCGAACATAGTTCATTGTAACTAATTAAACTATTTACCGTACAAGCTCTATAAACAAGAGTTCCAAGACTTGTCGACTTACATACTTAAAATGCCGCTCGAAAGCGGTTCAACACAAAACAGTGGCAGATGAGGCGGGCTTATGAAATTTTTAAATTATAATTTAACAGCAGTAGGCCGGCACAACTCCCCACGTGCTTGGCTGCGCCACTAATGCCGTAGCTACACACACGCTTTACTACATCTTCAACGCTACGCAACACGCTCCTCAGCGCCTGACTGTCGGCGCATGCGTACTTCGTCAATTAGCAACGCAAGCGCAGCAGCAATAGCGATCGCTCAAATGAGGCCTCCACATGCACCCCCCTCGGCATGCACACGCAGTTGGGCGCACAGGTGGAAACCACTTTTTGATGCGAAATCAATTAAAATTTCACAATTAAATTATGTTTTATTGCGAACACGCTTGGAATTTTGCAATTTCTACGCATTTTTACAATCTCCGGCTGTGCGTTTTTCTTTCTCTTTAATGTGCGTGTCATTGCACATTTGATTGCGTCGCTCGATCAGGTGTGAAATAATGCGCACTTACAGCGGCAGTGTGTTGAATTGAGTGATTTTCGTGCTGTGTTGGGTTGCCGCTTTTAAATGTAGAGCAGAGTTCAGTAGTCGATTGAGGTGAAAATTGGCATTGTCTAAGCTAAAATTAAGGTCAGTTCAAAATGGAGCAATTTTCAGTAATGTCTTCAGAGTTTGGTGCTAACTTAAATTGTTTATTTTAAAATTTTTTTCTATTACATTTTTTGTAAACGTTCCTACAAGGAATAAATAGCACAAGAATTTAGTTTCAATAAAACAGTTATTAAAGTGAAGAACTGATTAAATTATTGTATTTAGGTTAGGTTAGATAGCATTTGCGGTGAGGTTACACCATTATGTACAGTTCCTTTGTAATATCATCCTCCAGTAGTTGATGATGATCCTTCTGTAGCCGAATATCAGCTATCGGCAAAACGCCCTGAAAGTATCAGAAATCAACTTAGGTGTTTTGTTTTTTTCTATTTACGCTAATTCACCTAGTTTTTTTTGCCTTGATCTGCCAAAAGCGAGATATTCGAGTAGGAAGTGTTGAATGGTTTTATCTTATCTTCTTCCAAACAGCTCATGCTCCTGACGTTGGGTAATTTTTTCAATATTACTGCATGAATCCCAATCAGATAGTTTTCAGGTAGACCTTCTGCAACCATTAAAAGCAGTACCTGGCCAAGCGCTAAGAATTCTTTGAATCCCTTGCAATTTACTATGTGCCAAAAGGACTTCACAACTACACAACTGATGGTAGTCGACTAGGGCTTACTGATTTAGTCTGAGATCCAGCAAGTCCGCGGTTATTGAGACTGAAGTGCCTGTCCTAGAAAGGCATAAGCCTTAAAGTTTCCAGAACTATCAATTTATCCAGGCACTCAAACAAGTCTAATCAGTCTCGATACTAGAGCTGAGAACTCTTTCGGCCGTTCGGACAGATTGTATAGAACCCTTTCTCTCGAAATCTCGTAGCGTCAGATGTTATCATCGTTCAAGCCTATAGCAGGGCGAGAATGATGGGTGATTTTTTTCTAGGCAAAAAAGTTTAGAGTTTACTAATTTTATCATAATTCGGCTTTATCTTCTAAGTTACTGCATGAAATCGTGTTATTATTCAAATGTAAAGAGCTCTGTAAAAGTGTTGGCAGAATTTTAGTATATTAGATCATTACGCCCCTTTTCACTTTAGTGAAGCTACCCATCAGCTTGTCTCTCGAAGTTAAGATTATTGTATTAATCGCAAAATTTTATTCGTCAGGGTTCCCTGCAAAGATTGAAGGACTTCCAAGCATATTTAATGATTTGGAATCTCTATAATAGATTAGAAGTAAGAAGAGATAGAGAGAATGAGTTCGAGTTTCTTTTCTTGAAAGAAGATAGATCCAGATAGATTTATATATCACTATATAGAAGAACAAGAACTCACTCTAATTTGATATTTTCTATCAGCTAAGAAAAGTCTGTTATGTACATATATGCTTATCAATTCGAGTTTCTCAGGCTATCTACTCTGAAAAATAATTACGCGCATTCCAGTTGAAATATATTCCAACTAATCTATAAATAGTATAATTTTATACTACAAAAGCATGTATTGGTTCACTTATATGCAGCTTTGTGTACATTTCTTAACTGAACTGATTTCTCTAACAAAAATTACCAAAAAAAACAAACTAATTTACGATTAGCAATTTGTCATTTACAACCCTGAAAACATGTCTCGGTTACCAGATTATGACTATGATTTTTCATTACACCTTAATTCAACTATTTACAAAACCATTACAACAACACAAATTCACAAAACACAAGTCTAAATATTAATCAACACTAAAAGGCTTTTGACTCCAATGATTGGCCCTTCTCCTGTGGGGCCGCACGCAGAGACACAATGTGCATGTTTGTTGTTGTTGTAACGATTGCGTTGATTGAATTTAGCTGTTGTGTATTGTGTATTTACAACATAATCTATTAACGCATATAAAAGGTAATTATTCATAAATAAAACAACAATAACAAAAGCATTATGAGAAATCGTTTTCGTAGAGAGAGAAGAAGAAGCAGCAGCAACAGCAACAGCAGTGGGATGAATAAAATATATACAACAACAACAAAAGAAACAAACAAAGTTTCGATAATAACTACAACAACAACAACATAGCTACATTTGCTAAGCAAAAATATGGAAATTTCGAAAATTGAAATTCAAATAAGCCTCAGCAACCACAACAACAACAAAACAACATAGCTGCAAGTCGCTACATCATTACCAGAAACAAAGAAATTCGAAAACAACAACAACGCCGCTGAAACAAAGAATAAAAATTTCACAGCCGTGAAATGGCCAATAATGACCGCTATGACTTAATAGGCCTCACTCAAGCCAATAAAAGCTCCGTTGGTGGTCAACCACCACACTTGTTGTTGTTGTTGTTGCCCGTGTTTATTTTGATTTTATTCTGTTTTTTTCTCTCGCTTTTGGTATTTGTTAACTGCCACAGACAAGATCATTAAAGTGGCAACGCGCATGCATAACAACATGTGGCACGTTGTACAATGCCGCATGAGATATGCGTCGTCGCAGCAACCTGGTCAGCCAGCCAAAGCAAAAAACGTGGCGGCGTCGGTGGCCAACTTAGCGGCAGGCACTCGCTTTAACTGCTAGGCGTCGCGACACCTCGTTGGGGTGAGAAAAATGTACCTGTTGCATGTGGCGACGCGCGCAGCACGCACACAAACACACGCATGCGCAACACACAAACGCTGGCATTCAGTCTAGCGCACAGCTTCAGCACAATGTTGCTGCAGTGATTGCTGGCTTAGCCAAGGTGTAAATGGTGAGTCCAGCAACAGCAACAACAGCAATAAAAAGCGCCACAATTTTGGAGCGCTGCGCTCGTCAAATATGCAATCGCAATGTTTGTTGTTGTTGTTGTTTCAGTTGAGCTTCTCACACTTGCCTACGTGTGAACAACGACGACGCTCGCGCCACTCTCCTCACCCGTACAAAGTTGTGCAAATGCGCCGTTGCTGTTGTTGCTGCGTTAAATAGCGATCGTAATCGCTGTGTCTGCGGCAAATGTGGCAACTTGTGTCGACTTAGATGCGGCAGCAACAAACCGACATTCATACATACCTTGGTCCGACACTTACTAACTCACTCGCTCACTTAGCCGACAATGCGCTGGGTAATCCATCAAACGAATCAATCATGCTGACAGTTTGGGCGAGTGGGCCATTGAGTATATGCTCATATATAATATATTATATAGATATCCGATTATCTATGGCACAGTAGGACGCTTTGAAGGCAAAAACTTGTTGTTTTAAAAGCAGCATATTAGTTTGGTAACTGGATCTCTGAAAAATATTCTCCCAAACGAATTTTTTTTCTCAATGTTTTGGTATCTTCAAGAGTCTCGTTTTCAGAAACGAACTTAATCGGTGATTTTGGCTGGAGCAGCAAAATAAAAATCATCCATATCTAAAGACAAAATGGATTTATCTTCTCCGATCTAAATGCATTATTCGTGGTCCCTTTATACTCGCCTCTTTGGCAGCTACCGGAAACACCATTAAGCTACGAAAGGCTGAACTCTGATTGTTCCCTACTATTTGATGTCTGTTTGGTCAATAAACCCTAATGCATCTAGCACCCGATGGGTCTTTAGTTCTAACACCAGCAGTTCTAGAAAGCTTATACACCAATTTTTAAGTACAGATATCCTTCGAAACGATTTTTTCACCAACGATCCCATCCATAACTGCCAGTAGTGGAATAATGGAAAAACAATCGCGTTGATAGTTTCTTTCAAATATTGTCTGGCAGAGACTCTGGTAGTTGTGAAATATATTTAAGAGATTCTATTTTTTTTTATATTTCTTACAAAGAGAAACATTTAGAAAAGTTTACGGAAACAGCGAGCATAAAAAACTCGTAATGCGTTCTGAGGTTTAGGAGTTATCACTTCCGGAAAGTGGTTGTGATTTCCTTCCATTCAAGGCAATAGGTAATTGAGATCTAAGATTTCAGTACGCGCTGACGAGTACCCATAAAGATCTTTTTACTCGCTGCATTTTCTTACCTTCGTTAGTTCGAGCTTTACTATGTAGCGAAACTAATAGAATTCATAGAATAAGTTAAGCGTTCTCGACTCAAAGAATTTCCATGGAACTATCGATATTTCTTTGTATCAAAAAGTATGCATGTAAGGAAAAGGACTTAATAATATAGTATAGTACAGTAATACAATATAATAGTCCAAAAAGTGGAGGACTTTAAAATGAATTTGGAAGAATTTGGATTCCATTTTGGAATTAATTTGAAATCGAACTTCTGATATGCCGTATGATAGTCATGTGCAACGATCTCAAACCCAAACATATTTTCACTAATCCAAGCATTACACTACCAATCACCTGCTTCGCTTCAACTGGTATGTCTGGTCTAGAATTATCGCTGATCACGTGTGTCCAAGCATGCAATGACTACGTCAGCATAACCTCCATCTTCCTCGCTTAAGTGAAGGAATTTCAATAACTTCACGCCCATCCAGCATGCAATCGATGAATGTGCATATTTTCCAAGCATAAATGTCTTCGCCTTAGAGCACTCGCTCACCTGTCTAGCCATCGATTTGTCTATAATATAAATACACTTATTTCTAGCTGTGAGCAGAAGATCTTTAAGTGATTCAGATTTGATTTGATATGTTGCGCTGTAACGTTGACAGCCGAGGCTCGCGGCTAAACGTGGTAATAGCTCCTAAGTGGTTGCCACCTACTGGGCATTAGAATGCCGTCTGCGATCACGTGAGTGTCAGTGCGCTCATGTGGCATGATTGAATGTATGCGTGTTTGACACTTTGCGTGATTTAATCAACCACATACTAATCGCTGGCTGACGGCCAAATTACTGGTCAGCGATTTAAGCTAGCATCATAGCTATTATATGCAGATAACTCCACGGTCATTTACTCACACACATATATACATATGCATATAGTTAGTATATTTGAGCGGTGTATATCATTTAGAATGACTTCAAAATTTCTTTTGTGCTAATCGCTTGCCTGTGGCACTCATGAGCAGTCTTAGCACCTCTATGCCCAAAATGATTATGTGAGGTTAGAATTCATGACTTTCGAATTGCTGTGAAAGATTTTACTGCAACAATTTGAAAGTATTTTTTTAATGATATTACACTTGTAAGGATGTGGATATCGGATCAAAATTAAAGGCACTAATCATGCAGGGATAAATAAAGTTGAAATTTTAGTAAATCTATGCTAAGTGAGGTGCTTTTTCATGATCACTATAAACAAGTCTTCGAAAGTGTGACTTACAAAAGTACATACTTCCATCGAGCTGATTCTATTGTCCAACAGCCTTTCGCAAAAAGCTATATCTACATATCTAATTACATAGTTAGGAACAAATGACTTGGATGGAAACTATTAGGGACCCCCAACATTTTCAGAGAAAGCTTGAAGTTTGTAGAACCCATTAATACTTCATATAATCATTCAATTTACAGACAGTCTCGCCAGGTTCAATTTTGATTTTCGGAGTAACTCCGAATTTTCGAAATTAAAAATTGTAATTGTTTTGCTAGTTTCAAATATACTAATTGTTAATGGCAACCACATTTTTGCTTTCGGAGTAATTTCAAAGTATCGACATCGAAAATCTTTCGACTATTTACAAAATTTTACAATTTTGTCTTTGTTTTTAAACATAATTTTTCTAATGGTAACCCCAAGTTGTACTTTCCCTACAGATTGTAGCACTTACGAACCACAAAATACAGTAATCATAAAGGGTGATTTTTTAAGAGCTTGATAACTTTTTTTAAAAAAAAAACGCATAAAATTTGCAAAATCTCATCGGTTATTTATTTGAAACGTTAGATTGGTTCATGACATTTACTTTTTGAAGATAATTTCATTTAAATGTTGACCGCGGCTGCGTCTTAGGTGGTCCATTCGGAAAGTCCAATTTTGGGCAACTTTTTCGAGCATTTCGGCCGGAATAGCCCGAATTTCTTCAGAAATGTTGTCTTCCAAAGCTGGAATAGTTGCTGGCTTATTTCTGTAGACTTTAGACTTGACGTAGCCCCACAAAAAATAGTCTAAAGGCGTTAAATCGCATGATCTTGGTGGCCAACTTACGGGTCCATTTCTTGAGATGAATTGTTGTCCGAAGTTTTCCCTCAAAATGGCCATAGAATCGCGAGCTGTGTGGCATGTAGCGCCATCTTGTTGAAACCACATGTCAACCAAGTTCAGTTCTTCCATTTTTGGCAACAAAAAGTTGTTAGCATCGAACGATAGCGATCGCCATTCACCGTAACGTTGCGTCCAACAGCATCTTTGAAAAATACGGTCCAATGATTCCACCAGCGTACAAACCACACCAAACAGTGCATTTTTCGGGATGCATGGGCAGTTCTTGAACGGCTTCTGGTTGCTCTTCACCCCAAATGCGGCAATTTTGCTTATTTACGTAGCCATTCAACCAGAAATGAGCCTCATCGCTGAACAAAATTTGTCGATAAAAAATTTTCGAACCGAACACTGATTTTGGTAATAAAATTCAATGATTTGCAAGCGTTGCTCGTTAGTAAGTCTATTCATGATGAAATGTCAAAGCATACTGAGCATCTTTCTCTTGACACCATGTCTTAAATCTCACGTGATCTGTCAAATACTAATGCATGAAAATCCTAACCTCAAAAAAATCACCCGTTAGATATGGAATGAGCAGCTGGATTACGTTAGGTGCTTCAAGTATAGTAAAAGCCTGTGAAATATTGAAAATATTGTTGTCTTGTCCGAAATTTTTTTTCGAACAGTAATTGGACTTTTTTTAAGAATCTGGAGTGACTCCGAATTGTCGACATCGCAAACCGAAGAGGTATGTATGTATGTATGTAACTTATATATAATATAACTTATATAACATAACATACATATGTCCAGTTTAGGACGATATTAAAAACTAAATTAAGTCGTAATTCCCTACTGCCATAGCAAGGAACCGGTTCCATCGAGTTGCAATGTGGTACTTTAAATTCGCTCCTTTTTAATTCCTTGAAAATATTTCTCTACTTCCAACAATATTTTTTCTAATGCTTTTTAGTCCAGTTAAAACAACATATCCGCACAAATTCTTCCAAAGATTTACATAAGCCGCATACCAGTGTCGCTAAGCCGACAAGTTTTACACCAGTACTTATTATTTAGTATGAACTCATGCTCAAACTATAATAAATCCACAATTAATTACGCTTTCCAATCACACATCACACACGCAATCGCACTCATTGAGGCATAAAACTTGGCGCAAAGAACATTAAACGATCGTAAAATGCTTAAGTGCAATCTGAGCTGAAAAGATCAGTTTTTCCAAACAAACACCAACAACCATAGCAGCTAAAGCTCACACCAACGGCCACACAAGTGTATATGTATGCGTGCGTCTCTGTGTAAAAAGCGTTGACGCCACCAGGCCATAAGCCGCAGATAGTGGTGCCACCAAAGTGGACGAATAAAAAGTCATTAATTGACCATAAAGTGACGCGACAAACGCGCAGTTAGTGCTAACTAAATGGCAATACAACTAGATATATGACCACAACAGGAAATAATTACAGCAACAACAACACATGAGGAAAATAAAAGTGTTAACGCAATGACAGTCGAAGAAGAGTGAAGACCGTGGATGTTGCAGTTAATGTATAGAAGAAATAGCGGTACTAACGACCTCAATATTTACATTTTCAAGTTCCTAATGTTAAGAGCGCTCAAGAAACTGTTTAAAGCCGTTAGAAATGGGGTATGCAAGTGGAGT
Source organism: Bactrocera dorsalis (assembly GCF_023373825.1). Taxonomy (NCBI): domain Eukaryota; kingdom Metazoa; phylum Arthropoda; class Insecta; order Diptera; family Tephritidae; genus Bactrocera; species Bactrocera dorsalis. The sequence goes on from NC_064303.1 coordinate 110,965,322, forward strand.
TCCTCTTGAAGAAAAAAATATGTTCGCCCACAACTTTTGAGTTTTTTATATCATGTTAATGTTAATGTTAATGTTAATGTTAATGTTAATGTTAATGTTAATGTTAATGTTAATGTTAATGTTAATGTTAATGTTAATGTTAATGTTAATGTTAATGTTAATGTTAATGTTAATGTTAATGTTAATGTTAATGTTAATGTTAATGTTAATGTTAATGTTAATGTTAATGTTAATGTTAATGTTAATGTTAATGTTAATGTTAATGTTAATGTTAATGTTAATGTTAATGTTAATGTTAATGTTAATGTTAATGTTAATGTTAATGTTAATGTTAATGTTAATGTTAATGTTAATGTTAATGTTAATGTTAATGTTAATGTTAATGTTAATGTTAATGTTAATGTTAATGTTAATGTTAATGTTAATGTTAATGTTAATGTTAATGTTAATGTTAATGTTAATGTAATGTTAATGTTAATGTTAATGTTAATGTTAATGTTAATGTTAATGTTAAATGTTAATGTTAATGTTAATGTTAATGTTAATGTTAATGTTAATGTTAATGTTAATGTTAATGTTAATGTTAATGTTAATGTTAATGTTAATGTTAATGTTAATGTTAATGTTAATGTTAATGTTAATGTTAATGTTAATGTTAATGTTAATGTAATGTTAATGTTAATGTTAATGTTAATGTTAATGTTAATGTTAATGTTAATGTTAATGTTAATGTTAATGTTAATGTTAATGTTAATGTTAATGTTAATGTTAATGTTAATGTTAATGTTAATGTTAATGTTAATGTTAATGTTAATGTTAATGTTAATGTTAATGTTAATGTTAATGTTAATATTAATGCTAATTGTAATTTAAAGTTTGAGTTATACTTGTCTAGTAACTATTATCAAGCTAAACAGATCTCAAGGTTACTTGCAACTTTTTTCAAAGCCCCATAAATTTTTCTGCCCTTAAACTCGTTTTGAACATTAAAGAGTTCACTGCTTCCACTTTCGATTTGCTTTCCTGCTCTCCGATATTTTAGTTTACCAAATGTTTTTATTGTATTTGGATGTTTATGATGGCTTATTGTGTTTCTTATTGCAAGTATTTGTGGCAATAGGGTTTTTGCGCTTATATGAATGATTGTTTTTCTTACATTATATATCTACAATTATCGTTGTTCCGGCAAAAATGGTTTTAAAATTAATTTTCTTTCACAAAATCAGCAGACCACACACGTTGATCCACAAATGAGGAATTAATATAACGCCTCAATATGTGTGTTATGTGTAAGCAAGATGTGGTGGTTGAGTAATCGGTTCATATAGTGGTCTTGTTTGGAGTTGAGAGCAATACAGTAAGGTATTCGGTTTTGGTATCGAAATTCTGCAGTTAGAGGCGGTTACCAGATCTATCCTAATTTATTTTTCTATTAAGCTTCTAATAAAAAACCCCTATACGATCGTTTGGATAGTACCAGCTGGTTGGATTTTTCGGAGCGTTCTCCTGAGCTCATTGAACTTAAACCGAATACCCTGTAACCAATACCAGCAACACTAAGCCACAGCGCATTACTTCCTGCGGTTAACTGCGCGGGCGTTCATTAACGAAAACCTGTGCCGCATAGCATGTGCCACGGTCACAAAGGAAACAGCAATAAGCCAGCCAGCGAAAAGAAATTAAATTCGTAGAATACAGCGAGGCGAAGCAAAAAAGCTTGAAACGAAGCGCAAAGCGGCGACAGCCACAGTAACGCAGCTTCCATCCTTTGGCCAACCGCACTTGTGACAGCACTTAAATTCGCCCTAAGCGACGCGCACTCGCCTACTCAAGACGGCGACGTAGCGAAGAATTAATCAGCCCGTCGGCTACAAAAGACGCACGCACACACACTCTCGCACAGAGGTGGCCGAGACAGGAAGAATAAGAATAAACGGAATACTGGGCAATAAAATGAATTGCCAAGAATCGGCAAAGACTGTGTCATTTTTTAAATATTTTTCGCTGTCTTATTTATTTTTGTGGATTTTACTTTTCGCCAATCGCCATGGCTACACAGCCTCTCTGCCGCTCGCAGTCTCTTGCTCTAGCTCTGCTCGTTCGTTTATTACCGCTGTCGCCGTGCACGAGTGGTGGTGGCGGTGGCTTGAATTGTGTAGCTTGTCGTGCATAACGACAAAATACCCACATCAGGTGTCAGCGCTTGGCGCGACAACGCACTTGTTGCAATGCCCAAAAATGGGCAGCACGATCACACAAACCCGCGTCCTCCACACATGATCACACTGATCAGCGATCACTGATCAATTTATGTATGCAATGACACATGCACGCAAGCGTCTGTTTAATTCGTAAGAAAATATTGTATTCTCTGTGGTTGGATCGTTGTCGCCGCAAGTGTCAGAAGCCGCCTAAAGTTGTGTGTGCGGCGGTCGGCAGTGCGCGGTGTTGGGGAGTTAACTGTCAAACCCTTCAGACGGCGTTTCAGCCATTGTGTTTTGCGCAGCTACCTGTCGTTTGTTGTGCCGTAAATACTGCGATTTTAATGTGGCCGGAAGTGTTGCATTGAATGGCGGTTAATTAACGGTCAATGGGCTGGAAAAAGCAACTAAAGAGATGACACAGCTTTGTGCACCTCACACCATCGTGCATGTGAACTCAGTTCAAGCTCAATGTCAGCGAGCGCAACCACCTCGCGAACCTCTACCGTATGCTGAGCCGTTGCACATATTTTGTGGTTATTCTGACAGCCGGCGTGAGTCAGAGATGCACTATTCAATGATCCGTTTTGTGTGCTCATTAAGCGAAATGACACACCTCTTACACATAATTCTTCTTCGCTTCGCGTATCCTTATGTAAAATTATATTTTATCTACTCTTAAGAAGTAAAATTTAAGGCGTCGTCACGCGTTTGTCAGCGTATTATGCCGGATAATTTGTGTAGCCGTGCTTGCAGGGTTGTAATTTTGGCATCTGCATCTATTATTAAGCTGCTGCACCCTATTTGCCGCATGCTTTCAATAGTCAAAGCTCTCTACAACCTGATCTTTGGTTTCTAAGACAAGCGAATTTCAGACTGAAAATGGTTAATATTCTCTTTTGTAAGGTGCGTGTACAACATCGGTAATGGTATAGCCTTCTACTCGCAAGAGATATTTATGAAGATCTTGCCATGACTACTCCACTGTTCATAAATTATCGTTATTTGGTGAATATGGTTTCAATATCTTCAAAGATACTCTGCGTCTTGAAAATATTTTCTTTGATTGATATTTTAGTAACCTGTTTATCATATCTCAAGTGTTTTAAAAATGTTATAAAGCTGATTCTTTCAGCAATGCTTCTCCGGATGCTTTGGGGTTATACCACAAACAGTTGTAGCAATACTTCAGTGGAGTTAAAAGCCGTTAGATTATGGTTACTAAGCCCCTTTGATATCAAATGTTTCGTTCTATATCTTTGTTAATGGAATCGGCTTGATCAAAGGTTTACAATAAGTACTGAAATTTCGAATCTACTGATTGTAATTAGGCATTAGCTTATGAAGTGAATGATCAAGGATGTTCTTTACTTCTTTCCTTATCATTAGAATACCAAAATCTCTGTGAATATTTTCATTACGAATGTATCATGGTGAACTCCTTACAGCTCTAAGGATTTCTGACTGGAAACTCTATTATATCTATGTTGGTTGCAAAGGTCTGATTTCTGAATGACAGGTCGGAGTGTTCCAGTAGTGGATCGTGGGTAATGATCGTGAGTAATGAATAATGTTTTTACTATGTTTTACAGTACAAAATCTACCAGGCATTTCCAAAAGGACGGAACCAAATCTGAAGCCTTTAGTGAATAGAAAACAGGGCTCGAACCCATGCCAATATTATTCTGTTATCGTATTTTACAGTCCCTGCTGATAAGAATAATTTTTATGGAAAATCATGATTCGACGATTACAGAGAGGTTTTATGCAAATAGCTTCTTTTGAAACTCTTTCTGAGTTCTTAATAGGCTATATTTAGATGATCAGCAGCATATGAAAATGGTTATTTGATTCGAAAATGCGTATTCTAGTCCTAAACGTGGTAAATAATATTCCATTTCGAATTACGAAAGCAAATAACATTTATGGGCACTTGAAATTGCATTCACCGCAGCTTCATCTGAAATTGCTCAATATTTTATTACAGTGTTCACCCACTGATACAGCCAACAATATGGACGCCTAGAAAAACGTATTAAGCTGGCATTGTTGATATTATTATAGTTGGCGGCAGCGGCGCGAGAAACAACAATCAATCTGCGTTGTAGTGCAGTACTCAGGTGCGCTTCAACATCAACAACATGACCGCAGCGCATCTTCTTTGGCAACTTCATTGCCTGTGCTATGCTGGAGTGGCCTAGCAACAACAGCGCTAAGGACCAAACCGCCAAACTACGGCACCAAGCCGGTAAACAGTAATCAAGCAACGCCAACAGAAAACGATCGCGCACCACAAATCGTTACAAATACAAAACAATTCTAAATGAGGGCTCATTCTTCACAGCGTTGGTGTGCCGCCGCCGCCTTCACCGACGCCGCTGCTCGCCACTCCAACACTACATCACGGCACTGCACTTGTGCGCGTTTGTGTGCTGTTGTGTGTACCTGCCGTTCGTGCGCGATCGATTGCCGCGATCAATGATCGCCACTTGTACACTTGTTGCAGCGGCTTTGCGGTCGCTCGCATTTTAGTTAATTCTTTTTAATTTTTTATCCGTTTTTTTTTGTGTTTATTTCACTCCATTTACGCGTAGATATGTCTGTCTGTGCAATCGCGGACCCGACGCTGTGTTGGGTTTTATAGCGGCGTGCGGGCGAGCGCTCGGTCGCTTGGTCGGTCGGTCGGCTGTTCATTGTGTATTGTGCGCCTTTCAGTTGGACACGCATTCATTTGCGGCCGCTCATTGTGGTCAAAACATGGACGTGCATGTGTATCGCGTCCGTTGAAGTGCCGCACATTTGTATGTTTTTATTATTATTGTTGTTTTTTTTGTCTATATGTATGTGTGCGGCCCTCTTGAGTGCGCGTTTGTTCGCATTGCCTTTATTTATCCGAGCGTTTAGGTCGTTTTTTCGGTTCGCCTCTTTTGTTTTTCTTACACTTTACGCGATTTGCTGCTCTTCTTCTTATTTTCGTTGTCATGAAGTAACGCTCTTTGTATATATATTTGTATGTACCTGTGTGCGTTCTTAAGAATGATTCTATTCACTTTCTTTTTTTTTCTTGTTTTATCCGTAGCTCTTATATTTTCTGCTTGCTACTTTTCCCCTTTGGCGCAACTCGTTAAAAATCGTGTCTGTCCATCCGTCCGTCTGGCAAGTTGTATGGAATTCTTTTATAATTCCATTTCGCGGGAATCGCCTGCCTGCCGTTCGCTGCTTTTGCGCCGCCGCCTGTCTGTTTGCCCTTGGAGCAACTCACGCTGCCGCCTGGCACAATGTTCCCAGGTTCTCCAGCTTGAACCGACAGCAGGGCAGCGCATGCGCATTCACCCGCACGATCATTTGCCCCATTCGTTGCGCAGCCGCTTCGGGTCAATGTAGAATGTGTTGTGGAACGCTTCGCCTGCCTGCCTGCCTCGCAATATGTGAGTCTGTTGTTGTTCGCAATGTAAGCGCTAAAACGTTGATACTATAGCCTGCCTTAAGTGTGCGTTGCGTGGATTATGGGCAAGGTGCCAAGGTAAGGCAGATATCGGCGTATGCTTCGTGTACCTGTTGCTTCATCTGCTGCCGTCGCTGCTGCGTACACTCTGCGCCAAAGTGCTTCGTTGTTATTATTGTTGGCATTTTGCACTATCTTCCTCGCCTCATTCTCATCCACACTTGAGTTTATGCCAGCGCGCCTGCGTCGCCGCATTTCGCTGCTGGCTGATCGTGCTGATCTTGTTGTTGATTTCATTTCTATTTCATTTATTTCGATTTTTTTCTCCGCAACATATTCGCTGCCACTCAATGTTTCTCACATTCACCACTTTGTTTAGAATAAAATTGTGTGTTTTCTTTTATTTTTCGTGGCCTTTTGATATTTAATGTTGGTCATAATATTTTGCCCGCAGCAGGTTCATTATCTTATGCGGGTACAGGTGATTTTTACCTGTGGCTTTAAGTGCTTGCTACATATTATATTTATATTTATTTTTAGACACTTTATTACACAAAAGCGGGCATGGAAAATCGAAAACATCGCATCAAGCGCAGATCCAGCAAAATTGAGGGTGAAAAGAACGTTGCTTAAATGGCAGGGGTAACGTGACGCAAGTGTAGAATAGAAAAATGCTATTTTATGCCAATTTGTAAGCCTATAAAGATATGCCCATTCTGATAGCAAATTTTTTTATAGACACTCGATTGCATATTGCCATGAGGTTGATAACACATGCTGACTAAGGGAAACCGTTCAACATATTCTTGAAGTGTATTTAAGATAGTAATAAATGTTCTTATTATAATATATTAAAAAGTATATATATTTCTAAATTTTAGCGATTATCGGGATATATTTACATATATACTACTTGAACTACACCTTTACAGATCAAATGTGTGAATTCTTAATTCCTACCATAGCCCAAATAGCTCTACAAAGCAGGAAAACCAGACTGATATGTTGTCTAGTTTCAATCTACTTCGATTAAATATCAATAATAGTTCACTGAAATCATATACAAATGTATCTTATTTGAAAATATATCTCGAAAAATTCAAATAACCAAAACTCGATATTCGCTTGCAGTATCAGACTATTTGAGCAGTCGAAATTTGGGCTCAGTTGTCTCGCAAGTCTCTGAATACATATGTAGCATTAAGATGCTGCATGAATTAGGTAAAAGGCTGAAAATAAGACAGAGAGAGAGAGAGCAGAGAGATAAAGAGAGAAGTATGTTCTGTCCATGAAAATTTCTGTTATAACATACCTTTACCTCTCTATCTATATGCCTCAGATTCAGAGAAAGTTCCCTTCATGCATTCCACCTCTCCTCCATTTATTTATATCAGATGAGAAGTTCGTGTATGCTTTCGGCGCTATAGGTAAATTTTTTGGCTTTTAGAGAGCATTGTGAGAATTCGCTTAGCTTTCGCTCTTCTTATCTCTGTTATGCTTAGCTTGTAAGCATTTTGTAGGCAAGCTTTTCGGTTTCCCGAAGAGTTCTTTGAAGTGTATTTATAATCATTATTTAAAGGTCGAGAACTTGACAGAACCAGTTATCGAATCATTTTAAAGATAACAGCTACATAAAGCTTCCATATTAGACTCATATGGGCGTGCAGTCACTGTGGAAGCGCTGGAAACTGCAAAGGCGATGAGCTGCCTGGTTGGGTACCTTTATTTCATCCGATTGAAGACGAGTCGGTTTTCCGATGTCTTTTTTCGTTCTGCCGTTAATTGTTGGTATCTGCAGTGAGCGTTGGTAAACGACCAGAAATTGTGCGACTAGAGTTTGCTGGACCAGTTATAAACTACCATAATATTCATTACGGAGAAACGGACTTTCTTCTCTCGAGGTTCCAAATACCACGAATATGGAGTCTGTGGGGTCTATGGGCTTCGGTTTCTCATACCAAAAGTAACCTTTTCAGCAAATATCCTTAATGTATGACAAGTATAAGTTTTTATGTATAGAAGGCGGCTTCAAACCTGAAAGTTTTAAAAACAATATGACTGCTCATAGACATAGTAAAGATGTAAAAATCGCGGGTAGATATCGAGAGTGTGTCCATTGAGTTCCGCAGAGGAATCTCTACTTAAGTGGTAGCGTTTATTAGACGTGATCCTTGTCCGATTTCGATCTAGCCAAGTTACATCTATTTAGAGATCTAAATGTTTACTTAAGGAATTCTCTCTTTGCCTTTTCATTTGCTTCTCGCTTATTTCGCAAAAAAAAGCAGAACTAATTTGCTTTGTGCAACATACAATTATAAAGATCTCCTTAGTTCTTCTATTAACCATAAACGTGATTTAATTTAAAAAATGGTGTACAAATTAAGTCAATCGACGGCTCTCACCGCTCCCTGTCATTACAAATAAACCACCTCCTAGCTTGCAAAAACCATTTATCTGTGGCAACAAATTAAGACGTCCAACCAAAGGTGCAACAGCTGCTACCAACCACATGCAATTGGTGAGCAATTAATTCTGTCTCATTGTTAACATGCGAAAAATATTCTACAAAAAATAAAAATAAATGAATAAATAAAATAGAAAATTGCCAAGTTTTGATTTGGCAGCCGAAAATACCCAACCGGTGTATCCGAAAATTCTCGCTGCCGAGCATAAATAACCCGTTAAGCACTTAACGACTTAATTACGCCAGATTTAACGAGCATTTGCCATCAATTACACGGCTATTAATATGTTGCAGCAATGTGTGTATATTCAACAACATGCAACTGTGCAAGTATGTGAGTAACTTGCGAATGCTGTAACAGCAACAACAATGCCAACAAAGGCACGAAAAGTCAGATTGCAAATGCAACAATTTTAAATTGAAATGCAAATACGAAAACGTGGCAATGCCGCTTGCGCACAGATGGACCAAGAGTATTGAGTGTTGCCAGAGGCTGGAGGAAGAAGGAGGCGGAGAAGGAGAAGTACTGGTACCGTGCATGCGCATGCGCATAATTATGTACGCAGCGCGCACGCAGTCGCAAAATTTGTCAGTGACAGACGGACAGACACGCATGCGCGCAGCCGACTATTGGAACTGCAGAGCACAGAGCGCACATAGTTGTTGCCACAATCATTGCATTGCTGTTGTTTGTGCATAATAAATGCGCTGCGATTGCAATGCGGGTAATGGCGCACAAATTTCTGCTGGTGTAATCAAATACATCAACAACAGCAGCAACAAAGCCAAACATATGATAAAAAATAATAGCAGCAACAACAACAACCATGTTAGCTAAGTTGCGGCAATATGCGATAGCAACAACAGCGGAAAACAACCGTTGTACAAGCTGTTTAACACTTGTACGCCTTGCCTGTTGCATGTTGCACATTGGCCCAGTGTTGCTGGCGCACGTTTGTTGGCTGTGTGGCAAGTTTGTTGTTTCGCGGTTTTTGCGCATGCGCAGTTTTACTGCTTGTGGCCCATTTCAAGCGGAAATGCAAATGAAATTAATGCGTTGACAGCGCCATTGTTGACATTTCGCCAATGTAAGTGGGGTGAAATTAGAATTTTAGCGCGTGCGCGCATGCAACATGCAACAGGTACTTTTAAGCCCACATGCGATGTTAACATAAACTACTTGGCGATATGTAAGGCGTTTTCTTTTTTTGATGACGACGGGCTGTGAGTGGTCGTTCGATCAACGAAGTTGCGAACCTTACATTGCAATCTTCAAAAGAGAGGAGAGATACAGGAAGTCAATAGACCGACTTTGTTGCATGATTGGACAATATATTTAATAATTGCATTTGTCTCAGTGATAATTAGATCTGGAATTTTTCGTTGTACCGATTGCCAAAAGTATACTTCAATATGTTGTGGAAGTTGATTGCACCGCAACTATAATATGCATCACGAATACAAAGAATCCTTAAATATTAAATTGAAGGTTTTATATATAAAATATAAAGTTTTGTTCAATAACTTGTTCCATTTTGAAGTTATATTTATAATGCCACTCGTCCGTTTCGACACTAACTGAGATAGCCGGTTTCCACAAGAGGCTCCTAAGAGGAATTTTTCACCAGCGAAACCATTCATCATAGACAGAATCAATTAGTAATTACTAGGTGCAAGTCCAGATTATAACGGGGATGTATAAAAATCTCCCAACCAAGATCTTAGAGATTCTATTGAGTCACTGTAGATGTTTGTGGCCTGACTTTGTATAGATGGAATACAATTATTGTAATGTATTGGTCAAAGCTGATCGCTTCTAACTGACCCTAAGAGTTTACCCATAAGGGAGTACTTCATATTATATGATTTCTTTCCAATCACACGAAGCACGTAGCAAAACTTTTCTTACCGTCGATACTAGATCAGAAATTGTTGGAATGAAAACTCGGTTCATGTGACTTTTTTGCGTTAACTTAGATGGCATGGAGGTAATAGAGTTTTTGTTTATACACGCCCTTATTTAAAGCGCTTCAAACTGCTTTTATCCAATTTTAAGCTTAAGAGCAATTTTGTCAGTGTTTAATGACTGTGGAACTCGACGATCTCGATTATTTTGCCGCAATAAGTTTCCTAGAGGCGAATTTTTGACAGCAGAATTACTTTACTGAAATCCTCGAAACCGAAATTGTGCGTGATTGGTTGATTCGGTAGCTAGACCAGAGACCCAATTCAACCTACAACTTATGTATTTAATTGGTTCAGCTCTTCGTTACTAAACGGGTCAAGATTTCATCCGGCCAAGACCTGGCATTTCGAGAATATTTCCATACCTAACTAATTTGGGAATATTTTTTCCCGGTAAACAACAACTGCAGATTCAAAAAATTTTCGGCATCCACTTATTCGCTGTTTTGCCAAAGCCTAACTCTTATAGGTACTTAAATAACCGATTGTGTAAATCAGGCTGATCGCTCCAACTTACCTAGAAAATTAATGCTCTATCTCACGTCCTACTTTTTGTTTACATTTTTAATAGTAACCTCAGCGTGTTCTTATCACGCAGTGCATGACCTCGTAAAAGCTTTAAGCTTTTTCCATATTACACTTAGATATGTGCCTGGTCGCGGCGGAATGGCTGGAAACTACAATGCCAATAAGCTTCCTAGGGAGGGCCATCTTACTCCTATTTCAACTTAATGGAAGCCAATATGTTTTCCAATATTCTTTCGCGCTCTGTCGTTAGACCTTTAGGTCTCTAGTGATCTTGACTGACACTGGTCACCAACCAGAACTTGTGCGACCGCGAGATTCTTCTGTCCTTCGTTGAACTATAATTTGGTACAGGAGACCGCACTAGCAATCTGGAAATGAAAATTTTTTAAAAAGTGGTCGTGGCACCGCCTTTTAATAAGTTTAATGCACACATCTCCTAAACTGCCAAAGCTGTAACCACCAAATTTTACCTCCGAGATAGTATGTGAAAGCTTTATGAGATCCGGTGTGAAAATTGAATGATGGGCGTGGCACCGCGAATGTTTTGGTGAAACTACATATCTCGGACCTGACCAACCGATTTCGACTATATTTAGTTCGTAGGATTTTTCTCATGTTCCCATGTCACAGTGTGAAATTCGGCGGAATCGAACAACAACCACGCCTACTTCATATATAACATAATTTAAAATTCCATTTGATTATTTCACTTTCCAGTACGCAAATCAATAAGTAATTAACATAACGGGATACAATTTTGCAATACTTCCTATAAAGTATGCCTCCTCATGGCCAAAAATTATCCAAATCCAACCAAAACTATTCAAGCCCCTAGGTACTGAATATGTGGACCCCAGTACCTCATAAAAGTGTATCTTTGTGTCTAAAATATATAGAATTGGGCGAAAACTTGTCATAGACCCCACATAAATAATATCAGGATTTTTGAACATCCGCGAGATGACAGAGCTCTCAGTTGGCGAGCAGAGAAGGAGCTATTTAACAGATTCTCATAATGAACTAACTACTAAACTTCCCACACTCAATTAACGAATAAAAAATCTAATATGCCTAATTGTTCAAATTCACATAACTAAAAATATGTATAAACAATTGCTGCAGTGTGTTTACTCATGCGTATTTGAAAGAATAGAAATGCCATAAAACTTCAAGTGTAAATACTCCAAAAGTTGACGTTCCAATTACGATAGCTAAACACTTGAACGGAACCACAAAAACAAATACAGATATATTTATTTGATTATTTATATAAATACATACATATATATACACAGTACGCAATATGTACGCAAACAGCGCGCTGGACCACCGGCCTTATGTGACTTCGGCCTCTTCCACAAATGAGCGACTCGAACTAGCTCGTAGCGACCAAACGCAAACGTCAGCAATTGCGTTAGACCAACTAATTTGACTGTTTATTTACTTAATTTTTTTCTGCTTGGTTCGTTGTTGTAGTGATTTTTTCTATAATTTTGTATGCCCTGCACAGAATAAACGAGCTGATCCGATTTGTCCGTCTAGCGTATATAAGCGATTTATTCCATCAGTTTTTGAGTTATCGTTCCAAAATTTTGCACACTGCTTTTCTATCTCAAGAAGCTGCTAATTTGTCGAAAATTTTAATATCGAACCACTATAGCATATAGCTGTCATATAAACTGAATGATCAAGTTTTTGTATGGAAAACTTTTTTATTTAACGAGATATCAACACGAAATTCGGAATAGATTACGGTTCAAGGCAGTGCTACAATCGTTGAACATATTGTTCAGATCGGATCATTATAGCATGCAACTATGGCAACTATGCCATACAAACTACTCGAACAAAATCAAGTTCTTGTAGAAAAAATGTTTTTTTTTGACAAGATATCTTCAGGAAATTTGGGGTATGTTATCTCTTACTGTCTTCGAATGTTCAGACCGGATGGCTAACGCCTCTAGCTTCCAAACAAACTCACTAATCAAAATCTAGACAAAGATTTTTGTATCCCTATTATGCTTAATGCACCTGTGAAGGGTATTTCAGCTTCGGTGCAGCCGTAGTTTATTGTTTTCCTTCTTTCTTTACGAGAAACAAAAGTCAAGCAATTTGGCAGCCCAGTGAATTGTTGAGCAAACGACTTAATAAATATCTCTCCATGGTTGAGAAATCCGCTGGAAATTCGAAAATTAGAATCAAAACATAAACATTCACATATTAACATAACAATAAAAACAATAATAATAACAAACAACTACAATAATAAATGGACTGTTTGAAATGCGCTTGCTGGTGTTTGTTTGCTTGTGCGGTCGCTTTGCCAAGCTGGCAACAAGTGGCGGCGACCATGACATTATTAACACCCAAATGTGACAGAACAATAAACGGACGCACCGCTGTGATCGCCAGACCCAACACATACAGCGCCCGCCCCAAGACCGCACACACTTGTCGCGCACACAGCGAAGGCATAGCAACAGTTCAACACACAAGCACTGAACAACAAAAACAGTGTATGAAAAGTGGCACTTGTCACGGCCATGGATTTGCCTATGAGCATCTACATATAGGGGAGTGTGTGTGTTTGTTTGTAATATTAATTGATGATCCAGTCGAAACGACGACAAGAACGCCAACAAGCAAACATTAAGTATAGCAACAACAACAACAGTGCTGGTATTCAGCGTCTTTCTACTGGGTATGCTAGCTGCGAGAGTCAGCCTAACTAGTAACAGATATACTTACATTAACTTCACTCCTCCTTGTAGCTAGTTTGCGCATGCGCGGCTTTTGTTGCGCATTATTATAAAGACATCGATGTCATGTCAATGCAACAATGCGACAATGCAGCATTACACAATGGTCACCTGGTTGGGCGCTGCGCAGCGACAAGGTGGTCCTTATCTACTTATGTCTGTTGCCAGACGCAGAGCACCATAAAATGATTTTTATTACACGCATTCAATTGGAGTGCTGGACTTAGGCTGTGAGGTGCAAACACACATGCACACTCACAAGGGTTCATGAAAACCACATAGTTGTTGCTGCTGCTCACTTCAAAGGAATACTTGCCTCCAAACACATGTCTCGCGCATTAATGGCCGCATGGCCGCATCCATGATAGCGGCTAAGTGTCCGGTGGTCGTCGAGGCAAAACATTTTGACAGCTTACAGAGTGATCGCGAAAGCAATTGAACTGTTTATAGGCGAGCAGAGGTTGTAAAAAATGTGAGTGGGCTTTAAATATGCAAGGCTGGCAGAGAGTGGGAGACCTGTTGGGCGCTACGAACAAGTGTTTCGCTATACGAAGGTACTGCATATGCATTTTTGAGGCAAAAATATATATTACAAACGCTAATAACTACTATATTAAGAGCAAACTGGTGTTTGCACCATACCTTATATCTCTAGAGATCTTTCTGCTGTATATCTGTCATCTCATTTGGCTGTCTTTGGTCGAGCTCCTTGTGAAACGCTCTACCGGACGGTTAGCTTAGGCTTTGAATCTAGCGGAAATTTCAAACAGTTTGCGAATGACTGAAACAATTTTTGAGACCCGTTTTATATATGAGAAACACTTAAAGAGTCTCAGCATTTCCAGCTGAGTGTTGTTTTCTATATGTAACAACTTTAAGCGGACACTGAATGGAATATATATACTACCAAGGGTTATTATGCATCCTTTGAGTATATATATAAGTCAAGCATCATTAAAAAATTGTATGAAAAATGGATGAAAATGGTGATATTCTGTTTATATACCGTTTATATAGTCCAGGAAAATAATAATCTTCAAAAAATACTCCTTATGATTTTTAATCTTACCAGTCAGATCTAATTGGTTTAAAAAGCTGAGATCACAGATCGTGAAACCCTCTTCAAAATACCAAAGGAAGACGTTTTTGAGAAGCCTGTGGAGAAGAAACCGAAACTCCATCCATTAGTGCTTTTATGGTAGTGTATGATACTCTCATAGCTGCTGAAGAGCACTTTTTTTAAGTCTTGAAGGTTTTTGGTCACTTTTTTTGTTGCCTTCATCTCTCTTTTTACTAAAGCCCAGTATCTCTTAATTGGCTTTAGTTCTGGACAGTTAGGTGGCTACGCTTCTCTAGGTAATAAAATCACTCCATTCCGTTGGAACCACTCTAAAACTGTTTTATTATAGTGACATGAAGCGAGGTCAGTCCAAAAAAACGTGGACACTTCGCGTTGGCTTAGAAATGGCAGCAATATCTTTTGTATTTTGATTGTATCCGATGTAACGAATGAGCTATTTCTTTTGTCACAACTGGAAATTGCCTGCCACATAAGAAATTTCTTTGGAAATTTTGTCACCTTTTTGGCTTTAAATTTCTAGAGAATCGGCTGAATAAAACTTCTGTCCAGGCAGCTGAGTCCGATAAAACGTAGATCTCGTCATCCATTGACTGTGTTTCTATCCGGAACTTTCTGTACCTTGTACGTCTTTAGCCCAGCTTCCTTCTTTATCCTGCGTACGAAAGGTTCTGAGCAGCCAGCCTTCTTTGCCAATTTCATGCCAGAAATGCTTGGGACTTTTTGAAAATGGTCGGAACGTTCTTCTCACGGTCATGTGACCCCTTCTCTTTACCGGAACATTTCTTCCTGTCAATACGCACATCTTCCTAATGGCGTTTAATAAGGCGAGAAATAGTTTTAGGATTAGCCCCTACATCTATTGAAAAATTTTAATCATTTTTTTCACGCACTTCCAATTTGCTTGCCATTTTCGCGTTTAATAAATTTTTCTTGACTCTAATGGACACATAATATTTACTAAATTTCCTTCAGAGCCACTAAGATAATGTTTTTTAATAGAAATTTTTGATTGCACAGTATGGAAAATATGTAGTGGACAATTCTATTCGACGCAGTCATTAATTCTTACACATATCTCTTATTAATACAAATTCCAGTATCTGTTACCGTTCTTTCTTCATCTCAACCAATAGTTTCTGCTTCTCCTATAGAAATAGCAACTTCGTTTTAAGTACTTCCTTTCAAGTAAGGTTGGCGAGGATACAAGTTGTGTTCAGAAAATAGTGGGAAATTTTAAAAATTGTCAACTTTCGTTATTATGCACTAATGCCATTAGTCGAAAACTTTGCAAACTCGATTTTTGGGATAACCTTTAGCTCTTTCAGTGATTTTCAACTTTCTTATAAACAAAGACCCCAAAGGTTCTCTTTAATTTTGGAAATATCAAAAAGTTACATGGAGCCATGTCTGGCGAATATTGAGACTGGTGTATTGTGACATTATTATTTTTGGCCAAGAAGTCATCAACAAACAAGAGAGTGTGAGTTTTTAACAAACGAAAATTTTGACGCTTACTGAAACATGTCTTAAAATAGCGGCTGCTACAAACAAAGTAAGCAACGAATACAGCTAAACATTTTATCGTACTTTAGCAGCATGCATATCAACAAAATTGGCAGTTGGACTCTTCAAACAGGCGAAAATAAAAAATAGAATTAAAAGTCCCGTCATTTTCTGAAGACACTTGATAACACTTTAGGAATGTTTTCAAGTTCAATATGGATCTCAGTGAGCTGAGTCATTCTTTTAACTGATTGAAATTGAAAACAGGAGAGTGGATCTAGAAGGTTAGTCAAAAGACCTTGTCTTAAGCAACGGCGTATATTTCTGCAGTCCAACTCATAGCAGCAAGCATGCCTCAGGGAGGTGTACAAGACGACAATCAGGGAGGTTTAAGTTATTGTATAATTTCTATGAGTAACCTATACCAAAATTGAAGCCATAATAGGTTGAGTACATTAAGTCAATACGCTTTGAAATTCTAGTCTTCTGGGACTATAGTGCTTGAAGAAAAAATACCATTTCTGTGGGTAACCTTATAATACAATATATATTGTACCTTGTAATGCCTTGCATTGATATGCCTTAGTATATAGTACATTTCTTGTTTTTACTTTCAATCTCTTTTTTGGCTTAAAATCCACTTGAAGAGCCCAGAAACCTTACTGAGCTGGTATAAAGGAAAAAAAGAACTAAATTATCAGCTTCAGCTTATAAACTAACAAATTTGATACACTTAACACAGATTTAAGAAGGCCTGAAAGAGGGAAATTCGATCACTTTTCCTTACATTCAGGATAATGTAAAAAATGTAAAACATGTTTAAGGACTCTAGATTTGCCGGTAGTAAAGATTAATTGCATCAAATTTTGTTAATTCATGCTAAGGGGCTTGCATTTTTAAGAAGCTTGAAAACTTTATCAGTTTAGATAAATTCTTCTTATGAGACACAAGTTTCACAAAATTCATGAATATAACAGCGCTTTTCAGACAACTTTTTATACCACAAAACGAATTTCAGCTCCCTCACATGCTGCACCCTCATTTCAGTAATTCCAATCTGGTCCCCCAATTTCCAATTTGAATAAACCTGTTACCCGCCAAATGGCGCTTCCACAGAACTCTTCCACTTCACTGAATTAAAAACGAATTAAAAGCGTATGAAAATAAAAATCATCACAACTGTTCAAATAAAGCAAATTTCACCAACAAACTAACCACAAGCGCGCACAACGAACAAAGCCGCGTTGTCAAGACAGACAAAAATTATTGTGTCACGCGTATTAAATCGCAGCCAAGCGCGCAGGATAAGCAGGTAACACAAAGGTGAAGTGCTCGCAACAAACATAGCTCGAACGAGCACTCGAGGAGCGGACAGGCAAATTGTCTAACAGATGAACGCAATTAATCATTGAGACGCGGAACGGAATGAAGCCTTCCTTATGCCTGTGCCTCTGCGTGTGTGTACGTTTGTGTGAGCGCGCATAAAAAATATGAAATTGAAAATTTTCATATTTTCGTTTATACATACATAAGTAGCATTGAATAAAGAAGCGGCGGCTACACAGCCTGGAACTGTGACCTCACGCCATATGACACAGCGAGCAAGCAGTGCGACTGTGGCAACATTTATTATTTATTTATTTGTTTGTTGCATTTTGTGGTTGTGTGTGTGTTCTTTTTCACTTTCACATTTCCATAAAGTTTTCATTAATTGTGAAAATTGAAAATTGGTCAGAGCGCCTTTTAAATTTACACGCGCAGTTGTTGCAACACACTGCCATCCCATGCAATGCCTTGCCACTTTATTCTAAAAAGTTTTTTGTTTTTCATTATTGTCGGTTTTTATCGTTTTGTATGTTCGCGTAATTGCTGCGCTCGTGTATAATTTTTCTTTATCACTGTTTTTGTTAATTTTATGCACCCGACACATTCGTATTTCGGCATGCGGCGGCAGGATGCGGCTAGTCAACACCGCTCTGCTTTAGCCATCCATTTGCCATATGCTGCGCCGCGCAAGTCATTAAAATGAATTTTCCATGAGCCACGAATTAAAAACGAACGAAAGGATACGCCTCAAATGCCACCTCATGCGCTCACTCGTTCATGCAGACACATTCACTCAAGTTGTGGCAACAACGCACACACCCGCGCTGCTAGTCTTTAGTCGTAGATAATATTAAAATATTGCTGCATTGCATGCTGCACACCACAGCTAGACACACAGCCGCGCGTCAGTTGTTGCAAGCATGTAACTAAGTAGCAGCGGCAACTTGTTCACGGCATACCCTATTTTGCCTCATTTCATTGCGTCTTTGATTAATTTAGCGTACCGCCATGATTAAGTACTTTTGCGCATCCATCACAGAGCGGCAACGCGCCGCCAGATATGCAGAGCAGTAGCTCGACAGAAGTTGCACACACATACGTACGTATATATAATACCACCAAGCGCCGCATGCCACGATAGTACACTTTAGCGTAGTAGCCTCTGCATATTAGTCCAAATATCCATAAATACATACCTTGTGTACCATGTATTGCTCGCGCTGCTGTTTGTAGGTGTTGCCGAAGGATGCACCCTCATTTTAATTACACCGGCAACAACCGGCTGCGCTATTGGTAATGGATACAAATATGCCTCGGCTTGGCAAAGAGATGAGTCATTTTCGGCTGCTTCTGCCTTGCCATTTGTTGCAAGCAAACGCGTTAGCCTTACTAACTGAATTGTAGGTTAAATTCACGGCGATGGATTGTGGCATTTCTGTTGCTTTGCATAAGTATGTACAGTGTGTTGGAGGCGATAAAATACTGTTCAAACTTTTTTCATTATTTGTGTTAGATTCTGTAATCAAGCTGATATTTGTGGAGCCACGAATGAGAAACGTTGGTCCGTGGTGTTGTCCAGACCTCCAAAGTATGAAAACTGTCGCTTATCAACAAATTGCCTTGAGCCTGCTACAAATTTGTTGAGGCGACTGATATCAGTTCTAGCTAATTTGCCTGATTCATACAAGGTAAGACTATAGAGATGGCCTGGCCTGCCAAAAGATGAGCTTTGGAGGAGAAAATGTCTAGTTTACACATCACTTTCCTCCAAGCAATCTTGACAATTTACGCCCTCCAATATTTTTTGCCTTACTATTTGAGAAGCAGTAGACCAGAGCGAGCTCTTCATAGCAGCAAGGTTAACATTTATAAGGTCGAATAAGTTTGGATTGCATAGCTTTGAACCTCTTAGCTGTGAATACAACATCAAACCTTAGGAAAAGATCCCACGTCGCAGAAAGCGAATCGAACAAATTATACTACTTTTTCAAAACTATTGGAAGCACTTGTAGTTCAATCTTGCGCTAAGAATTCAGTAAATATGTATGTACTTGCTCCAATGTAACGTGTGTTTTCAGATTCAGAATTGATTGTCAGGAAGGGTTTGCTGTGTGTTTGATTGAATTAGCGGAGACAATGTCAAGACCAACACACGATAATGAATATCTAGGAACTGAGGGTCATCGATTTATCAACTGCGGTATTCTCCGTTGTCAATATGCAAAGGGCCATAAATTTTCCGCATAAATCCATAAATCTGCTCTCGAAAACTCATAACGTCGACACATCAGATCTTGTCATCGTCCAAACGCACTTATAGCAGAACGGGAATATTGCGTGACTTATACGAGTTTGGTTTTTGCTCGTCGAGAGAGGGCTTTACTTCTCAGATGCATACTTAGTCCGAAGTAGTATCTGGCAAGAGTTATTCTGCATTGGATTTCGAGACTGACATTGTTGTTGGTGTTAATGCTGGTTCGAAGATAGACGAAACTATCTACAACTTGGAAGATATGACTGTCAACATTGACGTGGGAGCCTAGTCATGGGTGCGACGATTGTTTGTTTGATGACAGGAGATATTTCGTCTTGCTTTCGTTCCCTACAAGAGCAATTTGCTTCGCTTCCTTATGCAGTCTGGAGAAATCAGAACTAACAAGGCGGTTGTTGAGGTCAATGATAATATCATCGGCGTACGCTCGCATCTGATAGAATATTTTACCTTCTCTATTCTGCTCGGCCAGCAATCCATCCTTATCTGAGTTTACTTTGGTCTACTCTGTTCAGTACAAAATCTTCTCCAAATTTTACCATCTTATTCAACAGTTTCGACACACTGTGTCCTCGCGAGACTAGCTGGACAATGGATGAGCCAACAATTGAATAATACTCAATTAAACTCGTAAATATATGCAAATTGTTGTTGTTGTTTTGCATGTCAGTTGATTGTTGCGGTATTGTTCAACGTCAGTTCGCTTTCATTGCTTCACTTTACACCGTTAGACTTCAATATTCATATCGGAGATGACGCGTGTTGAATGACGTTTGCGTGTTTGGCGTCAGCTGGTGCATTATGACTGGTGAATGGTCGAAACAAGTACCTCGTCGTGGGTGCAGTAGAGTACACAGTGTTGATAAGGGTGGCAGTTGTGAGTGCTGGTGGTGTTGGTGGTGCAATACCTGTTCCTTGCCACATGCCGCCATATTTCACAGACTGTAATAGGAAAATTGAATTGCCGACGAACCCTAAGCCAAAGAGGCCAAAACTTTGCTCAGCAAAGACACCCCACAATTTGAAGCACATGCAGGAAATGCAACCATGGAATACAGAGTAGCGGACGGACATATTTACATAGAATTAGAATATGTTCATGCGATTATAATTCAATGTCAAATAGGTTGGGTAAACAACTTTGCCTTGCAACTTTTGCCGACAAACCGAAAACTTATAATTAATGAGTGGCGGAGCGTCACAACAACAACAACTATAAAGCATGAATATAAAAAAAGCAGGAAAACAAGGAAAATGCATGAAAAGCAGTTAGTGAATTGAGGCAGCGAGCAGAAGGCAACAAAGCGGAGTGTAAAGTTTAGCGTTTAGGGTTAAATTGGAAGGGCGAAGTTGTTGTTGCACGCACCCACGCGCTACTGCCTGTTTACTAGTATGCATAATATTTTTTTTATAACAAACAACATAAACAACAATAAGAACAACAACAAATTACGCCAACAATAATTTTTCGTCATTTGTATGCTGGCACATTCGTGGCCATGCGGCTTCCGAGCGGCGCAGGCGTAGGTGTGAGTCACGTGGTCTGCTACCTCGCGTGCCACAACGCCCTGTTGCAACGTGACGTCGTCACGGCTGTTTGTCGACGCTTAGCGTGCATGCACGGACGCTTTTCCTTATTTAATTTGACGCTTTCAATAACAACAACAAAAAACAATAGCAGACAGCCATTACGACTTTCACCAACACACAAACAAACACATACAATTTTCATACCCATATTAGACCATATTTAACTTCGCCACTGCCAGTGTCAACGCCACGAATTCTATCATGCCGCGCCACTGCGCGTGTCCTCCATCGCCTTTGCAACAATATCGATGTGGCGATAGCCATTAAAATTAATAATGAACGATTTCGGTTGTTTGTGACAATAACTCAATATGAAAATAATATGATGAGTTCTGCGTGTTGTGAATACAACTTCAACTACATACATGCCACATGTGTCTGT
Source organism: Bactrocera dorsalis (assembly GCF_023373825.1). Taxonomy (NCBI): domain Eukaryota; kingdom Metazoa; phylum Arthropoda; class Insecta; order Diptera; family Tephritidae; genus Bactrocera; species Bactrocera dorsalis. Next base: position 110,986,838 of record NC_064303.1, read on the forward strand.
AAGTGTGTATGTGTGTGTTTGCAGCTAGGCGAGCACGTTTGTGGGCTGTGCCATGCCACGCGAGTAAATTACGCACCAAATGGCTCGCTGGGGATTTCGACACGCATTTCTAATCGATTTTCGCCTGCAACTTGATGGTGGGCTTGACGCTGCCGTGGAAGCCTAGCAATGGCGCTTCGTGCATTTGCACTTAAATGCCTTGGAGTAGACGGTTATATAATGCATTAACTTAATTTACCGTTAAAGACGGGAAATGTGGGATTATGGAATAAATTTTCCAGCTGAGGACCTGAGTGGGTATCTAAAATAAGTATTTCTTGATGGAACTGATTTATGTAGTTCCAATGGCTAGCTGTATGAACCTTACTTACAAACAAGGCTAACGAAGCTCAAAACTAATGTATGTCTTCGACTTGCCTTTTCAATGCTCTCTTTGGCTTTCTTGTAAAAAAAAACACATAAAAGTAACAACAAAGTTATATAGTTGAATTCGTACAAGAGAGTATGTAGATGCCTCTCTAAAGTGGTATAGCCGCTATCTGCAAAGCTACCAAGTTCTGTTTGGTACAGTTTAGGTCCGTTTAACTATTGTGAATGGTTTCGATGACAGAAGAAATTTTTTCTATGAAGAAATATAATTATTGCCTGACACCTTGAATCTCTAGTTCAATTTGCTAAACTATCACAATGCCGTCATATAACTCGTACAGCTCATCGTTCCATCAAATGCGACATTCGTCGTGGCTAACGCGCAAAGCATCATGAATTTTTTGCTGGACCTTTTGCTAAAAAACTCGTAACGTCCAAATCTCTGCACCTTATAGCGGAACGGGAATATTGAGTGACTTATACGAGTTTAGTTTTTGTTCGTCGAGAGAGGACTTTACTTCTCAATTGCCTACTTAGTCCACAGTATCACCTGTAGTGTTCTGCGTTGGATTTCGAGGCTGACATTTCTGTTGCTATTAAGGCTGGTTCCAAGATAGACGAAATAATCTCACGGTAGTTGGCGCAGATTGTGGGGTCTCTTTTTTTGTGGATTGGGCATAGTACACTTAAATTCCAATCGTTGGGCATGCTTTCGTCCGACCATATTTTACAAAGAAGCTGATGCATGCTCCTCATCAGTTCTTCGCCGCCGTGTTTGAATAGCTTGGCCGGCAATTCATCGCCCCCCGCCGCTTTGTTGTTCTTCAGACGGGTAATTGCTATTCGAACTTCTTCATGGTCGGGCAATGGAACGTCAGCTCCATCGTCATTGAATCGTTGTTGGATCGGGTACACCTACTCCTGGCGCTATGCTTTCACTGCCATTCAGCAGACTGGAAAAGGTTTTCCCTCCAAAATTTTAGTATGCTCTGGCCATCGGTTACTAGATCACCTCTAAGGGTACAACAAGAGTGTGCTATGGTCTTGAAACCTTCTGTTAGTCGCCGCATTTTATCGTCGAATTTTCTAGAATTACCCTTGTCGGGAAGCTTTTCAAGGTCCTCATACTCACGAATTTCGGACTCTCTCTTTTTCTGTCTTCAAATGCGTCTCGCTTCCTTCTTCAACTCTCGGTATCTATCCCATCCCGCACGTGTTGTGGTCCATCGTAACGTTACGAGGTAGGCTGTCGGTTTTTTCTCCGCTGCGACCCGGCACTTCCATCATACCAGCAGTATTTTCCGAAAACCAATGATTTCAAGGGTTGACGAGTGCTCTCAGAGAGCAGGAGTGCAAGTCGAGTAGAAAATCGGTCGGTTATCTGTTATGATTGCAGCTTCTCCACTTCGAACTTTCCTTGTGTTTGTTGAGGTGCGGTTTTTGCTACAATGTGGCGGGTGCGTATCTTGGCCGCAACAACAGAGTGTTCCGAGTCGTTGTTACGACCTCGAAGCAAACGCACGTCTAAAACACTGGAGACGTGTCTTCCGTCTATCACAAAATTACCGATCTGGTTGGTGGCTTCTCGATCCGGTGACAGCCAGGTAGCTTGGTGAACTTTTCTATGCTGGAATCTAGTACTACAGATAACCATATTTCGGGCCTGGCGAAGTCGATCACTAGTCTGGGAACCAGTTATTTTGAAACTAGTTACTCTTGCTTTCTAAACATCCCACCAAAGAGCAAATGCCAAGCATTCGTAACATTGGTATGAGTACCACGGTTGCTGTTGCTGTAGCGGCATGGTACTGAGTTTATAGTTCTTGGCCCGATAAAATTCGGGTCCGTCCCGGTTATTAGACCCGAGGGCAGTGGAAAGGTTTCTAGTTCATTTTAATCGGCTTAGAAAACATTTCAGAAGTCGAATAATGTAATGTTAAAATTCATTATAACGGAAGTATAACCAACAAGGTTTAGGCATCTGTAGTAAAAAAAAAAAAAAAAAATGCTGTTAATATTAAAAATATCAAGAACTATACGACCTTTGAAGAATGCACTTGTTCTACAAACCTTCATCTATTAGCAAATGCATCTAACACCATCCATAAATATACCCAAAAAATAAATATACCCAATCAATACAAATGCCAACGGAATGCACGAAATGAAAGGAGCTCAACAGTGCATTCTACGTACCACTTTAGAGCCGTCAAGATTTGTGGCGTCGCATTGCGCGAAGTGTCACAATGTCAATGTGTGCTTTGTGCAATTAATTTGTAACCGATTATCATCTTCAGGTGCCAAATAAACTTTACTTACATACGCATAAATTCGCCGCAAAGGCCAAGCGAACGGCCACAGAGTTGCCACAGCAGCCGGCAAGACGCTTCAAACACGGACAAGCAGGGCACGGTTAGTCCCGCTCTACACTGCACTAAGACAAGGCATACATATTTGCTGTTGTTGATGTTGTTGGTGTCGTCCGTTCATGGTGAACGCATTCCGTTGGCAGCCGCTGTAGCGTTCCCACTCCGCTGCTTGCTCTGCCCATAGCTTCGCTTTGCAGCCAGCTGCTTTATGCCTCCACCATGTAAATAAACCAAAGCGACAGCGAGCGATGCGAGTTCGCAATTTAAAACCTGACAAAAACAAATTCGCGACACGCTCGCAAATATATCCGCACACACACACATTCACACATTTGCGCCAGACGTGGCATAGGCGTCTGCGTGCCACTTGATTGTGGCGAATGTGCCACCTTCCCGCAGGCGGCTGATCGGCCGTCTTGGCTCGGCTCGGCTCACTTTTCCACCCGCCAACACTTGACTGATTTAATTATTTCAATTTTTTGTTTGTTGTTTTCATGTACTTTTGTCAGCTCACTGCTGCTGATCGGTTAGTTGTTGTTGTTGTTGCTGTTGCTGTTGCTTTCGCAGCAACAAACTTAATTCCGCATTATTTGCGATCACAATTGGCGACAGCAAATGCGAATGGGACGCAGCTCGGCGCTGTCCGTGGTCACTTGCATTAACGCAGCGGCTTCCCTTCTCCTTGAACCGCACCGTGTTTGACTCGCATTGCTGTTCCATGCTTTCCACTGCCAAGTGCCCAAGTGCCAAGCATTGCTGCGCCATCGCATTGCGTGTCTCCGACATTCCAGGCTTCATGTCCGCTCGTAATGAGAAAATATGGCGATTGTGATACAATAAAGTGCGCCTCGCACTTAGGTTTCTTCCTTCGCACACGTTCGGCCCCATCTCGATGTACATACATACACACGTCACATGGTTACTCATATCCGCGTACTCCTATGTTGTGGCTCACATTCATCGACCCGGATTGGTTTGGGTCGCTGTGGTGCGACGTGCGACATTGACCAATAAACGAGTGTCGCAGCAATACGGTATCCGTGGAGTACAAGAACCAGGAGATTTACAAGTGCGCGCGCACACTCGTACTCACATAGAAGCTACAAATGAAGGTGTCTTTGAAGCAGGACTTGTAAACAAAAATAATTGTTTTTCCACTAGATTATCTGGCTTTACATCAATAGTTTATTATGCGTGTTGTTGTAATTATCGGCCTCACCATACACCCAAACATGGTCACCAAGCTGAATATATCGTTATGTTGGTTGTCATAGAAAAATCATGCCAGATCTTCAAAGTCCTTTTGTAAAAGCCTAATAAAAACAGCCAAAATAGTCGAGCTCCAGCAAAAGCTGTGTGAAAGGTCTATATAATTCTGATCCATACATATTGGAAAAAAGAACCCTTTATCGAAAAAGCTTTCTTGTCGTCCTATTCTAAAATATGCAGCCATCTTGCATTCCATAACAAATAATATTTATTGGGCAAAGCTCCTGGAAAGCTCTACTATGAGTTAATGTCTATATACAGGAAGCTTTATTCGAAGATGCTTTTTTGGTTATGTGATTTAATGATAGAGGCTGTTGTTTCTTTTTCATTGGAGGTGAGGGATGGTTCGCCTTCAAACGGATGATCTATGGCTACGCAGAGTGTTTCCAGAGAGTTCAAGAAGTAAAGCTAAAACTTTCCCAAAAGATTTGTACAATTTTATACCAAGTCTATGGCTGGTTATTATGCGGCACTTTATATCCGTCGGTCTCATGATCTCCTTATAACAATTTTTATTCCAAAAAGCTCCCGGAAAGTTCTACTAGTTAGGAGTTTTTCTGTCGTCATATCATCATTTCATGACGAAAATCTATTCCGAAAAGCTTCCAGAAAGTTCTTCTTTAGGAATAAGGTTAGAGCTTTCACAAGGAATTCGTACGTAACTGACGAAAATCAAGGGCTTATTATTTCGTACTATTTTTGTACGATGATTCCTCCATCTCTTATATAATACAAACGGCTCATTTTATTACGGCATCCGTAAATCACGAAAAACGTTCATTCCCAAAAGCTTTGCTCTTGAAAGCTCTTGTTGTGAAGAAAGCGCTAACAACTTTCCGAAGCTAAATTTTTATGGGATTGACTTAAGTTTTTGAAGACTTCAGCATGCAAAAGCTGGATAAATGGTTTGCTAGTTTGCTTGGAAAATTGACTGAGCTGTGTCAATAATTCAGGGCCAGCCCTACTTAGTAAGTTTAGTTAGTCAGAAAGGCCAAATATCAAAGAATACTTGCGGATCGGTTACAAAGTTGAAGTCGAACTGTAAGGTTCTGAGCTGATGCTTTATAAAGACTAAGGATATTCTACTCGTACTTGGCCCCTATACTTATACCGAGAGCTTTTGAAACTTTTTAAGGATCACTTCAAAACTCTCTTAAAATAAATATCTTCTAAGTAACTGTAATACAACTGTGAATTGTACGATGGCCCTGATGTGCCAAAAGTTGATAAAGGTTAACCGAAAACTTAAATATCATTCGGCAGAAGAAAAGCGAAGTGCGCCCAATTAAGCACTGCGAAAGCTTTATGCCGAAATAATGTTTATGTAAGCACCATATGTGACGCAAGCAATCACTTTTCCATAACCAAATTGTCATTACGTCACACCCAAATTGGACACTCTTTGCTTAAACAACAACCACAGTCACCACAACAACAACGACTTTCTTCCGCCTAATACCATACACCTTTTGCGTCACAGCAACGAGTATGTAAATGTACGTTGCATGCTATTAAACGTTCGCTACCTGCAACATTAAGGAGCGTCTGCGTCTGCATGATTGCATGCAACACACCCGTGTTGCCATTTTGCGGCAAATGAATGACCAAAAGTGAAGCTAATGTTTTGGTCATTTATTAAATGTCTCCAAAATGGCAATAACTTTATCATAAACACGCGGCAGACGAGCATTTATGCCAAATAGTGCGCCGCATGCCACATGCCACATGTCACAAGTGCAGCATGCAACATGCAATCAGCATAGCACAAATGCCTGTGTTTGCGCACAAAAGTGTCGCCGCAACATCTACTTAGCCATATGTGTATGTTTTTGTTGGTGCACGAGGTGACGTTCGTGCCACACCGATGTGGAGTGCAGCATGGCATGCCGCCAGCTCCAGTTTTGATTGTTGTTCGCATGCCGTTCGTGGTGAAAAATGTGACAAATATTTAGCAACTACAAAAACGACGCGCAAGAAAGTGTCACAAAAGCATCAGCAACAGGCGTTGCAAGCAACAGAGTGCCAGGTCTCTCGTGCCGGCAACCTTGCCAGCCGGTCAGGTGTACTGTTACACATGTTGCATGCGTCGCATACCGCTTAAATAACTTTTTTCCAGCCGTTGCACTGCATTAGCACGTGTTGCTGCCCTTGTTGGCGTGTGTGTTGCACATGCAACTGTCTGTGGCAAGTGAGCAACTGTCCACATACGTCGCATACACATAAATGTGGCTGTGTGTGTATGTTTTCCAGTTGTACGTGCAACCTTAGTTGAGCGCTTGCCTGCTATCAGCGCTGAGCTTTGAGGCATTTCCCACTTAAGTTGTTGCACCTACGGCCTTCATTTGTAAGTGCAAGCTGATATGTGTGGCCTTTTAGCTGCAACTTAGTGTGGGTTCATTAAGATGCCACAAGATGCAAGCTAACATGCAACCAAATACGTTTAAGTAAGTAAGTGGCTTAAATATTTGTATGTGGGTGTAATTGCTCAGCTCTGTCAGATGTCTCTATTAAATAGCGACTTGGTAATAGTTAATTATAATGATACAGAAACAGTCAGTTTTACAATTCAAGAAAGTTATAGTAGAAAAGGAACTAAAGAGGTCAATTTGAACGGATTGGATGCCATATCTTCATATCTATTATCTTAATAGGTTTGTGAGCTAAAAGAGCTCGTCACAATGAACCAAAAATGGAGAGAGCTAGATAAAGTCAGATGTTCTGAAATAAAAATAGAACCCTTCTTTATATCGGCAAGTTGAGCAAGTATTTTAATGAGTTATCACATAGCCCCATGGCTTGAGGAATATTTCCATCTTTATAGGAAAATTTCAAAGTTGTTGATCAGTTTAGAGCATATCTAACAATTTCGTTCGTAGCATCAACGTAGCTCGTAGAGACCCTCTCAAAACAAATGATTTCGAAAGTTCGAAAGCAATAACTATTTTGCTAAAATATTACTTTATGATACATTTTTTTATTAGTTTACATACTTGTAGATGTTAACTCAAACATGAAAAAGGTAAATTCTTTCTTGTTTCTTTCAAAATAAATTTTCACTGTTAAGCAATTTGACAGAGCTCTAGACTAACCTAACTGCTCATTTAAATAACAGATCATTTGTCCCGGCCTACCATTGTAAAACCATTTTTTTAGCAACAATAGTTTTTTTTATTGAACAAAGTTCCTTTCAAGGGTGATGCACTGATTATAGCATCTCTCCAACTTTTTGATACCATTTTTGTAGTACTATTTGTCCTTTGCTTGAAAATAGCCATCAGTTTCGGCGATCACCTCTTCAGTAGCTGAAAATTTCTTCCAAGCGAGCATTCATTCGAGATCTGAGAACAGGCAGTAGTCGCTGGGGGCCAGGTCTGGAGAATATGGTGGATACAGAAGCCATTCGAAGCCGAGTTCATGGATTTTTCGCTGACTTGTGACACGGTTCATTTTAGTGAAACAGCACTTTCTTTTTCTTCAAATGCGACCGTTTTTCGGCGATTTCGTCTTTAAAACAACCAATAACGCTATGTAATTGTCACTGAACAAGGTTTTTCAAGGTATTCAATGAAACTTATTTCATGCGCATCCCAAAATCCAGACGCAATGACCTTATCAGCCCACCATTGCGTTTGTCTACGCTTTGGATCGGGAGCATTCAACTCGCATGACTGTCGTCTGGGTTTCGGTCTAAAATGGTAGTGCCCTGTTTCATCCATTGATGAAAAAACTCGGGTTTATTTCGCTTTAACACCTCCAAACACTGCTCCGAAACATTAACTCGCCGTTGTTTTTGGTCAAAAGTGAGCTCGCACGGCACCCACTTTGCACAGAGCTTTCTCATACCCAAATATTTGTGAATGATATGATGTATAGTACACTATCAGCTTTTAGTTGTTTAGAGTGACTGCTATCTCGAACCTTTTCTTTTTACGGCCATCTAAAATTATTTTGTCGACTTTTTTGACGTTTTCGTCGGTAACAAACTCTTTTGGGTAACCACCTCCGATCACCGTCTTCGCTGCTCATTTCTCTACGTCTAAACTTATTATACCGATTCTTGATGCTAGATTTTTCTGGAGCAGTGTCATGAAAATCATTACCTAGCCAAGTTTTTGCCTCAACTGTATTTTTACCTTTCAAAGACAATATTATATCAACATGCGAAATTCTTTTTATTATCTTTCTTCACAATAAAAAAATTGCTTCACTCAAAATGAAATAATTCACAAACCAATGATCTGACAGCTGTCCAACTCTTACATGAGCTCTCTGAAGGTTGGGGCTAACTAAAAATCATGTGAATTTAGTTTTAGTAATGCCAACTATGTGTTAGGCCGGGGACTTTGTCCTATTAACAATGGCTAAAGTACCGTGAAGTTCTAGAATTACATAGGTACCAAAAATAGCCGGAATAGCCGAAGATAAATTTATTTTCTGAAGGTTTAGATTATTTTTATTACTATAGTATCTAATTGTCGCGACTTTATATAGGAAAGGTAGTTGTGGTTTTATCATCATCAGAAGGAGTGTCTCTCGTCCGAGGCTAATGTTTCCTTTTAATTGGGCTCGTTTTTTAAGTTGCGGTCCCAAACCCAGCGCACAACCCTGGATAGTTTGCCTTCTCACTTTAGCTCGTCTTTAAACGGATGTTCTTTGGCTAGCCAGAGGATACTTTGGCAAAGACCGGAAGTAGTGAGTAAGTATGTAAAATAATCATTTCTGGCTACTCTCAAGTGAACAGCGTTCAGGGAACTTTCCTCATTTGCGTGAACTTTTACACCTGACTCCATCTTCCGTCATATAACCGCGTAAAAGGTGTCTATACTAATAAAGAAAGAAAAAAGATTTGCGGTTTCATCTTTTTTAATTTTGTATTTTCAATAAAAATATTTGGAATTATTTCTGACCAAAATTTTGCTTAAAATTTATGTTTTCTTTTTAAACGCCGCATTTTGCCAGAATTTATTTATTTTCAACCGTGGGTCATTGTGCGGAGAATTTCTTCTAGTAGAGAATATTTTTGCTTGTGACAGCTTAAAACAATGTCGATTCTTGGGAATTTACTACTGCATCGGTTATTTCAGGGTGTATTTGTAGTAAATGTTGAAAGAATACAAAGTGAAATTAAAAAAAACTTATATTAAGAACAGGCGGAACAAAATTTCATGATGATCGGTTTAAAGGCAAAGGGCTGATTGAACTGGGGGCCACCCTTTAGATTGCTGTAACTCAAAAATTATTTGAGGTATTTAGTTATATTAGTACATTATCTTCAAGAATATAAACTATTGAAACATAAAATCGAGTATTTCAAAATTTTAAACCATGTGTGCCCTTTACCACACGATAAAGGGAATTTTTTTTTTATTTTTAGTTAAAAATTGTAATAAAATTTTTTTATTGAGTAATTTTTTTAAAATCAATACAATCATTGTCGGTAAGCTATAAATAGTGAAGCACTGTCCTGAAAAACCTGTTGCAAAGTTTTAGTGCCAATTTTACTTGCTTAACGACATAGATGCGTGACTTCATAAATATAAAAACAACAAATGTCAACGCTTAATTGGCAAAAATCGGCAGCTGCTACTTGATTCTAATTAAATATACTTAAACAGCAATTTTTATTTTATTTCTTTGTTATTCGCTAAATGATTTGAATGTCAATAACATACTGTGGAAGTGGCGAGAAATGCTAATTTGGGGGAAAAAACCTCACTAAAGGAAGCAAAAAGTGTATATTGATTCCATTTTTTGTTTTTGCATATTTTGTTAATTGCTGCTAATGTGTTTTCGAAGTAGAATTCGTGCCGCCCACGCGTCCTTCCTCACCACGAATAAGAATGTGCGGTTTGCTTATACATGCACCTAAAAATGTGTGTGTGTTAGTGAATAAAATGCCAGTTATAGGCAATAAAATTCCATAATTTATGTAGTTGTAGCTGTATTAACTAACGCTTATTGCCTGCTAATGTAATTATTAATTAATTAAATCACGCGCCGCCGCTTGTCAACGCCACTGCCAAGCCGCGTCACCATTTCTACTTGCGGCCAGTCGGCAAGCCAGGCAGCTGTTGGCCGATCAAAGCGAAAATATACAGTGAATGTTAATACACATATACATACATATATGTAAATATGTACATATGGATGTGTGTATGTTTGTGTCTGTATGTTAAAAGCAGCGCGCCATTCAAAGCAACAACAATAAAGTGCCATTTTGTTTTAGAAATGCGCAGCGGCAAAGCTCATTAGCCAACAAGTCAACCATAGAAGTAAAAAAAACAACAAATAGACGCGTAAAAAGTACAACAATCACATACACATACATACATACAATATGTATAAAAAGTCGTTAGAAATTCGTAGCGCTAAAAAGGCAAGCGATAAAAAATATTGTGAAGACGACACATGACGACCGCTAGTCGCTTTTCGGCTTTGGCACACACACACACATACTCGGAGTTATTGGCTAAAAGCATAGTTGGTTACCTGCTTCGCCTCGCCACCACCTGCCGCCATCGCGCCCACCCCAAACGCGTCCATCGCGGCGCGCTTAGCTCATATTTGCTTTCGCATCACGTTCACCATTTCTGGCTTTGCCAATGGCGCTGCGCCAACAACAACCCACTGCAGCGCGCACTCAGCGAATCAGGTGTTGACAATTTTTATGCGCCGTTGTTGCTGTTTTTTCTGGCTTTCTGCCTTGTTTTTCCACATTTGTTATGACTAGCTCACTTGTGACTTTTTTGCTGTTGTTGTCGTTAGGCAACCGCTTGTCTTCGTCTGCATGTGTGTGTGTGTTGACTGTTTTCACATTTGCTTCGCTTGTATTATTATTAGTCGCGCTATTAAAGCGTTTGCCAACACAAATTGGCCGGAAAAAAGAGTTGATTGGTTTGCCACATTTTCTTGCCTCTTTTTCAGTTGCTATCTTATCATTATTGTGCGCAATGGTGGAGTTAAGATAAGCTTTTTCCGCTTGTGTGCGTTGAACGGCGTGTAAACTGTTGAAGTGCATATCTTTTTGATAGGAATTAAATATATTGAATGGCCTTGTTTAGTAGGAGTACTGATGGCGTCTAGCCACATATTTTGTGTGGAACTGGGAGGTACACACACATACATATATGTATTCGGTATCTAGAAAATTGTAGTTACACCTAACCTTGAAATGATATGCATAAGTTATCGCCGATTTGATAGTCTCTAACGAATAATCGACGTTAGCTTATGTCTCCTTTGAAGGTTAGATCGAGTTACCAAGCGTTAGAGAATACCGAATCGAACAAAGCATATAATAAGTTCCTACTTTCGAACAGCGTCTATGCCTTATATGCTCCATAAAAATTTTTAATATTAACTCCTTCGGTTTGGTGGTTCTTTTTACCCCAGCTGTCCATTATCTCTTAAGTAGGAGTATAGGGAGGAATGTAATATGGCCCCCTATCTCTGAGTGAAGCCTAGGCATTTGCATACTTAAGTGCCAGCGTCTCATCATCTTTCGCCCGCACTCTGCATTCCGCCGAATCCACTTTTTCCATTTCCTGAAAGTGGTATCCTAATATTAAGAGCCCTGCGATGACCCCATCCATGCTACTAAGATCCATTTTGCCAAGAAGTAGGAGTTTTTTGGTCTGTCCATCATCAACACTACCGCAACGTAACTTTATGGTATGCCCTGCAAGGCTTGTGTTCATTGATCTGAGCTATATCTGAGTTGTCTTTTCATTTGCTCCTACTCCTATATGACGGGTAGCCACATGATATTAACCAAGTTAGCTACTAAAAGTCTAGCTATTTCCTGCTTACATAACCTATCACAATTAGTCTTAGTATTGGCACTACGAATCACCTTAATTGTGGCTTGGTTATCCGTAGGATGTTTAAGGACTTGCTGGTTAGAGCAAAAGCCAACTTCGTACCTACTGTTATGCCCACAATTTCGACCTGACAGACTGAATTGTCCTTTAGCTTGAAGCTGTTTCTGTGTACGGATTGCTCAAGAAGAAGCCCGTCCCCGTTCCTATTTCACTCATCGGTTAGCAAAATTGCAGCTTTCGCTTGGAACTGTCGATCATCTTTGGATTAATATTATACACTAGACAATGAAAATGATGTGTCTAGTACTTCGCTGATCTCCTTTCCCCGGTCGCATTGCCAGCTTAACCCGAGTTCATTAAAAAGGTATAATGAGATATATAGTGACACCTAGTTTGGGTCCTCGCCTTAAATCTTGAGCCGTCTGGCTGTAAGCATTGTCTCATACCCCACTTATATGGGTATTGGCGGGATGTCGGGAATAATCTCCAGAGCATTTTGCCAACCATCATATCACTACACCATACGTTAATATGAGGCAAATAATACTTGTATAAAGCCAAAAGACCATGTGATGTCCGAAGTCGGGGGTTCCATATACCAAAGCCTTTGGAAGCCGTGCTTTCAGTCTATTTTCTCCAGCTTAGGATAACTCCGAGATATTTCCAGAGTCCAAGTTTACATTAGTACCACTTCTTAAATTAGGGAGATTGAATTACAAAGTTTTCGACCTTCTTGTGAAATACAGATTTCTTATTTCTCCGAATCAGCAGTTAGACCGTGATCCTCCTCCAACCAATAGGCGAAGATCTCAATGGTCCTTTCTATGAGTCGGAGTAGGGAATCAAGATTTAACACTGAACAAAGGACAGCGAGGTCGTCCACCCTGTTAGGTAATGACCACTTCAGACCTCTTCATATAAGAAAACGCCAACTTTGTTAGGGACAAAGAACTCACAAGAGTTCTTATAAGACCTGATGGTTCTGAAGGGGCTTACGACTGTACATTTGCTCATAGTTTACCAGCTCTAGTAAGCTCAAGTAAAGTTCAACCATTTGGTAGCAATATATAAGAATTCAGAGGAGCTCCGAACTCTTTCCATTCTACGGTTAGTGCGACGAAAGTACTTTTCTTTTCTAGTACATAAGTTTTGCAATTTCATGCGATTTCAGTGTGGCTTGGTACTCATAGTAGTCTTGTCACGAAGTAATTTTATATCATAAATGCTGAGGTTATGGGTTCCTTCGATAAATTTTAACTCACCGTCAGCAAGTTAAAGGTACCTCTAGCACTGACATTGGAGAAAATACTAGTCATAGTCTCTTCTCGAAGTTAGGATGGAATGCGTATGTTTTGAGGAGAGAAATTGGTACTAACCAGAAATGTATTTGATATTCAACGATCGCATTCGGTGTTCAGTCTGCTTTGGAAGATCGCTTATCAGATTGCTGATATTTCAAGTATTCCCCTGAATACCATTGCAGACCTCTAAATATTTTAGAACACACAAATATGTGGATCGACCAAATCAATTGAAATAAATCCGGCCAGATATTGAAATATTAATCGCATCAAATAACCGAACATAATTTTCAACTTCAGCTTTTCGCCCCAAAAGTCAATTAATGAAGGCTATAAAATTAAATATAATTATCCAGCTGATTCAATTTAATTTGCTTGAATTTTAATGAGAAAATGCGAGCTTTCTGTAATGTATTCACATATTTTCCCCGCCAATTGGTTCCACTCAAGTGCCTGGGAACTGAATGCTCGCCTAGGCAGCGGCTGTAAGCCGTTGAACTCTTTAACCAAATATAAATAAGAGCGCAAGTGGCAACAACAACAACAGCAGCAGGTAGGCCATAGCGCAACATCAACGACATTGTAATCAGCAACAACACACTCAACAAGAGCTATCGCAACAACATCATCAGCAACACCTTTCACATGCGACTCCGCGTATTTTTGTGCTTGTTGTTGTTGGCTAGTCGCTCTAATTTACTTACGCTTGTAACAATTCGTTACGCATTATCAGTGCGGCGACGATAGCATCATCGTTAGCGGCGGCGGTTTCGGTGGCTGTAGGCCGTTTGGTGCGCCGCAGCCGCAGCCGCCTGCAGGCATTGTGGCAGCTCATTAGAGCGCGCCGCGTGAATGGCGATAATTCCTTGACCATGCGAGCAAAAAACCAACAGAGAAACAGCAGCAAGCAGAAGATCAAACAATAACAAGAAGTAAACAACCTGTTGCTGTGACAGCAACAATGCCGCACCGACAATCGGCTTCTTCATCAACTGTTTCATCAATTTTCGGCCAGCCACTCCCAGCGATTGTTGGCGGTCTACTGTGCTAATAAGGCCTTCGGTCGCAACGGACGGCTGGCGGTCGCTACTGTTGCAGTGTAGTTTTGGTCCAATTTATTTTCGTTTTGTTGTTGTTGTTTTTTTGTTTTTAACTTGGTTAGTAACCTTGAAATGTTGAAATTTCACGTTAAAATAAAGTTTATTTTTCTTTTTATACAAACGATCCACAACACTCTCACCCACACCAATATAAATGGGAGCTAAATTGGTGCACCCAGTTAGCAATTGTTAACTCGTTAAGCTGCGTTCAGCTTGTTGGAAATAACACATTGATGGATAATATCGTTATTCATATTTGCTTTCAAGGAAACCTTGATCCTTTTATGTAAGAGTTAGGTCGTGAAGGAGTTCTACTTTCCCATATAACCAAAGTCAAGCAATGTTGAATAATTGAAAGAGTGGCGAAAAGAACAAGTCACTAGCTTAGGTAGGTAGGCCTTTAAGAGACTCAATATGGAACCACAGAGACTAAAGTCCCCTCACTCTATTATCTTCTATCTGAACCACCCGCAACCTCCAAAATATCACCAAGAAACCGATGGTTGCGATCCTTTTCCTATTCAGAGCTTGCAAGAATATGAATTTTAGTCTCCTCTACTCCTACCTTCTGACAGCTTCTACAATAGTCATTAAATGGCGTTCCTTCCATGCCTTCCAATTAGACAGTGATCTGTTGGTGCTCCGACTAAAATTCTTATCTCGTTCCTTTTAAATTTAAGTAGTCCATATTCCATTCCCACCACATTTTAGTGCTTGTCGAATAATTCAGCGATTGTTCCAGCGAGACTTCGCTATATTTATAACATGTTTGTCGTTTAAATATCTACTTGTAGAAATAGTCAGAGGTATATAAATTACCTTTTTTCTGGGCTCTAATTGTAAAGGTGGTGCCGGTTTTGGCTAGTTCATCTGCTTCACAGTTACGAAGAATAATGTTATCGCTTGGAACCCATGGCAAGTTTATCGTGAAGTAGAGTGTAAGATCCACTAAGAGAAGGAGATTCCTTCGCTTCAATGCCGAAACCTTAAAAGACTTTAAAGATTTTTAAGCCACTGGACTATCTGTTCATTTAAATATAGTCCTTGTTGTGGGCACAATGCTTGTCAGAGCAAGAAGGTTTTCTTCAATTGCTGCGATCTTCAGTTGCATAACATAGACGGAGGGGATTTTGGTTTTTAATTTTTCTAAAAAGACCTCACCTATCACTGGCTCTATTTGAGTCAAAACTAAGAGAGACTAGTTCAATTATTCATACTTGTCATGGCGAGACCTTAATGAGATACTTATCAGCAAAGACCTCTTTTTCTGGATGAAACTAAAGCTGTAGAAGGTTTTAAGAGGCGATCCGATAATCTTAGAATAAGTCTCTGTTGTTTCAAAAGACCTGAATGTCTATCGAAGTAAAGCCTGAACTCAGAAAAGCTATTATCTTTGCAGTCCCGCGATGGCATCCATGACGCAAACAGTTTTTTCATACCCAAAATTTCTTGCAGGGTAAGGCCCACGCGATCTTTAGAAATTTCTAACTGCTCAACTCTCAAGGGTATATTCAATCGGTGGTCTGCGAGGATAAAATCGGGAATCTTTGTCCCGTTATCTTTCGTGGTAGGTGTGTTTCGGATACCTGGGTATAGCTTATCGAAAGCCTGAATCATGTTAAACCAGTCTCAATAGTCGGCATCCAAGTAGAAATGTCCCCGTATAAAGCTCCCAAACGCTGTCTGATTTCTATCCGCCATATCCTTTCCCAATTCAATTATCAACAGATAGTATTTATATCTTCAACATAAGGAAACGTATACTATTGCTTATTGGGTATAGCAAATGATGCCATCCATTAATAAATATCATTGCGAAAACTTTACGTCGAATTCGCATCGAATATTCAGGGTCTCTTCTTTTTATGCAACAAACATACAAACGTGTATATATGATAACTTTTATAACCTTACAAAAAATACTAATATCTAAAGATTTTTGCTAGAATAGCATATTTAACTTTAGTAGTTTTCGCTCTAACCACAATTAATATGAACTTTCATTAAAAAATTTGTATTATCCAACGATTTCTGGGACGCTGGTTTTATAAAAGACAAATATGCGTCGTAAAATATTTAAAATTAGCACTAGAATAACACCATTTAATGCTTAAAAGTATAAAAATCGTATGTTGAGTTATGTCGTTTTCTCAAGTAAGCAAAGTTTTATATAGAGGTTCCTTTATGAACAAACATACATACACATATAGGACATAAATCAAAGGCTGCCGCTTGCTTTGCGTCAATGTTTGATCTTTTCTGCAAAAATTTTGTCAAACTTTTTCTGCAGCTACTTCTCCACTCCCCCCCAGCAAGTATCATCTCGATATTTCTTTTGCTACCGCCGAATTTTGCGCAACGCCTTTTTATATCCACTTCCAGCGCGTTGCTTATGAAGCATTAACTAAACGATCGCCTGCAGTTGGGACTTGCTGGTAGATGTTGTCTCATGCTTTGTTGTTGTCGTTGTTGTACTTCTGTCGGTTGATCTTGTTAACAACACATGAACACAAATCAGCGCCGATCTTCTTTGTATCTTTTTTCAGCGTACAATGTTTTTGATACCTACTTGCGCGCGGCTTTTAAATCAAGACCACCAACAACAACCAACACGCGTTAACAAATAAACGCCGAATTAAGAATGAAAGAATTGCGGTTAGCAGCTCATTTAAATCGCTCAAACGTTCGGCTAATTTACACTCGCGCATTCGCTTGTGTAGCGCTTGGCAATGACTCCGCTTCTTGTTGTTGCTTTTGTGTCTTTTTAATAGCTCTTTGTCGTGAGTGTCGATGTATGCGATTTTCGCTGTTGATTATTGTAATATTTTTTATTTATTCACTCGGCCAATTATTCCGCGAATTATGAATATTAATAACCTGCTTCGTTGGTCAGTTTCGCCACCACCGTTATGGCTCATCGCACGCAGCTCTTGCCATGGGAATCTTTTTAATCCGCGACTTGTTGAGTTGCTCTAAATGATTTTATTTAAATTTTAAAGTTTTTAATTTTTTAATTTTTTATTTTCAATATTTAATTACACTCATAACTTGGTTAATACTTTTTATTAGTCATGGGTGTTGCGGTTTTGGATTATAGCAATTGATAAATATACATACATATTGATTTTAAATACAAGGAACTGGTAACTTCGGTTTTATTGAAGCTATAATACCCTACACAAATAGACAAGTCCTCCATGCAAGAACTTAATTTTGATCGATAAGTTTGTATGACGGCTATATATTATAGTTAGCAACTGAACTTCATCTGGTATCCCAAAACACCAAACTGACTTATTCGTGGCTTACTGGCCTACCAGATTAACCTAACCTAACCCATATGTTATAGAGGTCCTTTCGCAGTTATATTGTTTCCTTGCACAATAATGTGAAGGCATAATGCCATAACTGAAATTTGGAGAAGACATCTAGTCAAACAAAAGTTGAGTTTCCATGGCAGCTATACGATATCTGTGCAACAAATATTTCGGATTTTGTATTTCTTAAGAAAATGTTCATTTATTCATAAATATCAATTTCGACCTCACCAAAGTAATCATGCTCAGATATATTACACTTCTGCAAGCGGTTTTCCAATCCTCAAAACACTTACAAAGGTAAATTATGATCCTGATTGGCTCCTCCTTCGATGCAGTCTTTATCTCTTCGTCCGTCAGTTTTGGAAACAAAAAAGTCACATGTCTGGGGAATATGTTGACTGCGGCACCATTGATGCGATGTTTTTGGCCAAATAATCGCGAAAAAAAATGATGAACGTGAACAGGGCGTTATCACGGTACAATGGACCCAACTTGGTCCGCTTTTTTCGGTCTTGGCTCATGCGGCAGTTTCCATTGGGATGATTGAGCTTTGGTTTACACGTCATAACTATAAGCCAATGATCCGTCCCCAATTATGACCTTAACAAGCAGATCTGGGTCGTCGCGATGCTGTTTTTGTCGAAAGTGAACAATTTTGGCACAAAAGGCGAAGACGAACTAAGAAAAATAGCTGTCAAAAATTAACTTAGCATCCAAAATGGCCGACCTTATTCACAAAACTAAGGGATGTAAACACGAACGCAGCAAAATAATCGAAAATGTTATATACGCAGCCCGCGAAAGTTCAATATTCGCGATACTTTTTATACAAATCTCGTTTGCTACTGGGATTCGATATCGGTGATTCCGACAAGTGAGCAGATTTTTGGGCACTTGAGGATATTTGCAAAATTTCAAAACGATATCCAGAAAACTGAGAGGTCAGTTCACACATATATACAGACAGACAGATGGCCATTGTATAATTTCATTTATATCCCAAACCGTTTTTTTTATTTAAAAAAAAAAAAACGTTTGTATCTCTCGTATTGAAAATACCGCTTTTAAAGTTGAGACCACCGACTCCGAATTTCGGTAGTAGATTTTAATAATATCGAATCGTTGTCGGATCGTATGTCTTTCCATAATTAAATGGCAAACTTTACTGAAAAGAAATGTCAGAAGAATGGGAAAAAATATGGCGTCGTTTGTTGTCCTATCGGTATACTTTTGTAGCGTCCGTATTGAAAAACTACTTTATAGGACCTTTGACGTGTCCTACAGGGTGTTGCAAACTCCCTGGCAAACTAAATACACCATGTTCGGGATATAATTATTCCATGCACATAGGAAAACTTACCCATAACTTTACCAGCTAACAGTTGCCATACCGAATTAAACAGGTTATTTCCATGTGGTATCCTCTATGGTACGAGTATCATTTTTCATCTATTGCGATGTTTCTCCAAAAATTTGGGCTTAGAATTTTTGAACAGCAAAAAAAAATGCTCGAAATCATCCCTTCCTTATAGTCAATTGCAGACTCGCTGAAATTAAAATCTTAAGCATTTCATTTTGTGTATTCTGACTCAAACTTTTAGCCGGTAACTACACCTCTTTCTCTGCTTTCGCCCAGCATTGCTTAACCTCAAATAATATTCATTCACAAAAGGTACTCATTTACTTGTTTATGATTTCTTTTTCTTATTTTTTATTTCCTTTTGCTTTCATTTTTTGTAAAAATATTGAAATATATTTCCTGTTAATTTGTAAGCAACACTGTTTAACATTTAATTTACTCCTCCTTCGCTCGCCGCCAGCAAAGCCCAACGGTGTCTTCAAACGCTGAGTAAGAGCACCGCCTAACGCCAACCGCTGCTGTGCTTAATCCGGCACTTAAGATTCAGGTTGAAACTTTTGA
Organism: Bactrocera dorsalis; assembly: GCF_023373825.1. NCBI lineage: Eukaryota > Metazoa > Arthropoda > Insecta > Diptera > Tephritidae > Bactrocera > Bactrocera dorsalis. Next base: position 111,006,307 of record NC_064303.1, read on the forward strand.
TTTAAGCCGCCAGCGACGCCACAATGCCAACAACACGGCTGGCCAGCGTACCGCACACAGCGTCCGAGCGGTGATTTAACCCGAAATGAGCGTAAAATGTAGCAACTTTATTGGTTTAGCGGGCGTACATATTAAATTAATATAAATTGGCGCAGGTAGCTTCAACAGAAAATTATTCATATACTTTGTCTCACTTATTTGCATTTCAACCGGCTATACTATGAGTGTGTGTGTGCGTGTTTAGTTTGAAAATATGTGCAATATTGGCAAGAGTTTTTGGTTGGAAGGTGCACGGAAAGGGAGGACCGCGGGGGTAAGAATACATATATAATTCATTGGCTGGTCCCACGCTCTGGTGGATTAGGCGAGCTCATAAATTTGTTAATACTGCTGTACAATTAAGTGTATGTGTGTGTCATTAGGTATTGTTGTGCCTGTGTGCGCTTAAAGAACCTTCCACCACAATAAATACATTTGATTTATGCCTTGGAAATTATAATTCTAATAAAGTTTTTGTTCAGTCGGAAACTTTGACGGTAATCCGTTAAATTTTTCCACTTTGTTGTCAATAACTGGTGTGGGAAAGAGTCCATTTGGAGTAATTGGAACAGATAAACTCACTTTTCCATCGTGTTAAAAAATTATTAATTTAAATCCTGATCCCGACTGCCTTAGTTCTGTTCACTTTTGCAATTTCGAGTTGCATTGCAAAAAAAAATATTTTCGGTCCTCCGTGCTGACAAAGGGACCTTGTTACGGTGGTATAGTTGAGTTAGTTGATTCTGTGTTATCTTAATGCCTTAAGGAAGTAGAGACTAAAGTTCTTAAACTGAGATACACTGACTGATGCAGTCATACAAAAGTAACCAGTACCAAAACGGGTCCTGTAAATCATCTAATTATGTTCCTCTAGAAAAATTTGGGATATATTTTTTCTGCTCATCCCTTACAACCAAATATGGTCCAGGGGTAAACAATTGTCTGAGATGATCATCTTTGGGGAACTTTCAAGTCTTTAACTGCATCGTTTCATTAGTAAATAAGAGAAATTTAAGAGTTCTGTACGAGGACAATACCTATACTATTAGCAATTAATGAATATCTGAATCATGCTGGAAATTGTAGAACAAAATGAAAATGAAAAAGAAAAGAATCGGTTAAAGTTTAGCGTTTGCCAAATACGTTGCTCGGACTGACGTATGGAATGAACAAAATACAGCTTGTACAAGAGCTGAAGCTATTCGACCCTCCCAAGCGATTTCGCTTCGCTCTACGGGCTCTTGAAAAGTTCCAAGAAGATTGGACGTTTTCGAGTCAAATGTTGTTCAACGATGGTGCCCATTTCTGGCTCAATGGGTGGATTTGGGATGAAGGGCAACCTAAACTGAATCAATAGCTGCCATTTCATCCAGAAAAAAAAAACGGTTTGGTGTGGTTTCTGAGCCGGTGGAACCATCGGTCTATATTTATTCAAAAATTATGCCGGTGTACGCGATACTCTCAATTGCGACCGTTATCGCGCTATGATAATCGACTATTTGATACCTGAAATTACAGCTCGAGAACTCGGTGACGTTTTGTTTCAACAAGATGTCGCCACATCCCATCACTCAATGGATTCAAAGCCGAGAACACTTCGGAGAGCAGATTTCACGTTTTGAGCCGGTCGATTGTCCACCAAGATATGTGATATCATACCATTAGACTTTTTTCTGTGGGAATATGTAGAATTTAAAGTCTATGCGGATAATCCCTCTTCAAGGATTTGGATTTAGTTTTCTGCAAATATTCTTAAGTTTTAAGCTACACAACAATATTTAGGGATACAACTTAAAAACCTCTTGCAGAATAGTGATAGTTTAAAAAGTCTTGCCCAACCATCATGTGGATATAGGCCCCTTAGAGAAATTTTAGCTCCCAGCTTATTAAGGAATGTTTTGAAAAGACATTTGCTCCCAGGACGTCCGGAACTTTTAAAAAAGAAGTGGTCTACGTATTACCCACAAGCAGTGGAAAGTCAAAACATTAAAGCTTGTCACACGAGCAATAAGAATGTTGGGAAAAGTACTTCCTTCAGCCATAGTCGCTCTCTCTCTCTCTTATGCAATTATGTATATACATATTTACTTGCCGCATTCATATTTTAAAAATTTTTCCATAATTATCTTGATTCTTCACTTAAATTAATGAAATAAGGTTGAGGCACTTGCCAGCTTTTAATCGCTACAGCGAAGAATCATTAATTTCCGCGATGAACAACGATGAAAGACAAGCTTTTTATTATGCTGCCAGCCGATAAGTTGTTTGATTGTGAGCGAACAAATTTCCAATGTTGCAGCAACGGCCACCACAACTGCCGGTGGGAGGCCACTTGTCGGCTTGTTGAACACCGGCTACTGTTCGTCGGACATTAGCCCACCCGCTATAGTCAATGCGAGCTGGACTTCGAAGCGGTCAGCAGGAAGGGCGGTTGAAATCAATAGCCCACTACCGCTGTTGAGGTATACAAGAACCCACCGTAGTGATCAGTTGACAGCGGCGGGGTGCGCAGGCGTAGCAAGAACTGCACAGCAGTAAAGTACGCAAGCTTAGAACGATTTGAACAAGAGAAGAACGCGATAAAGTTACGATTTATTAGCGACTTTAGCTCAAAATCAATTATGCTGGAATGCAGAACTTTATGGCGATATACGCGATCACCCAAGCGCAATAGCAATAGCAACAACAGAGTAACAGCAGCGAGGCAACGTCAGTCGACACAACGGGCAGCAAAGACGACAAGTGTGGCAGCGCCGATTGCCGGCAGCCCGGAGGCAGCCAAGAAGCACTTGTGGCGACCTCGCTGGCGTTACCCGTGGTGGCGGCGTTGGTGCGTTCGTTGAAAGTTTCGACTGCCGAGTAGGCTATAAAGAGAACAGCGTGCACAATATACTCGCCAGTTGTTGTTTTTATATGCATCGTTTGCAGTGTGTTTGTGTGTGTGTGTGCCTTCAGCGTTGTCTTGTCTATGGATGATAAATTAAAAGCCCAACTTGACAATCACTTAAGCGTAGTTTGTAAGCGTCTTTTGTAGCCGCTACAGCCTGACGGTTGAGTTTGTTTGCTATTAGTGGCGAAAGATCAGCGAAAAATAGAACGACGTTCATTAAAAACTAGCAGTCGCTACAGTAGTTCCCAGTTCAACAGCCACTGTGTGGCAAGAGCTGCTTGCTCGTATGGCGAATGTGGCAAGGCGCGCATGTGCAACAAAAAGGCGGGTGGTAGTTGGCTGGCTGACTGCTTACCTGCCATGGCTTAAGCACATACAATGATAGCGGTAATCTTCAGCGGGTGCAACAGCAACAACGTTGGCACGTCTGTGATGCCAGCGACAGCAACACCAATAACAAAGGCAACACCATCCAACACCGCCTGCAACTGATGCGGCGAACACTTTCGCGCCAAAGAATTTTCTCTGTTGCTGACAGCAATGCCGCTGTATTGTCGGCAGTCCGGTACCACACTCAAAAGGTTTGAGGTTAAGTTACACAAGGAAGAGGTTAGTTTGGCAACTTTTAGGTCGCCGCTGGTGTTGTTCATGCGTGAACGTTCTGAATGCCGGTCCCGAAACTGGTTTGGGTACCGAAACTGATGTTAACATTCTAAGGTTATATCAAGCAGTTTTAGTCGAGACCTAGATCTGTCAAACTGATTCGACTGGATAAGATCAAAACTGGCTCTGCCTGGCTCATTAGCATAACAGACCAACCTAACCTAGCGTAGAACTGTCGGTACCGATAATACTAAATGTACCGCACCGACGACTTTCTTTTGAGATATATAAAGACCTACTTTTATTTGATAAAGTGCCCTAGAGTACCTACGATCTCCGGATGGTGAATATTTAATTTGTTCTAACGGTATATGTCAATATCAATCAATTTTTAGTTCTTAAAAAAGTTGTCCTTTTATCAATACTTTTTATGCATCACTTCGCAAGTTCTTTGAAATACTTGCTCCATTCTCATACGATCTCCGAGGTAAGACGAAATTTTCTTACCACCTCTCTAAGTATTAGTGTTTAACTGCACTTCTGCCAATAATATCTCCTCAAAGCTCTGCACAATACAAAGCCGTTTGATACTTGCTTCGTAAATCCCGAAAAGCTCACTCAACTCTAGGTCATCCATGCTCCTTTCGAGCCGCCACTAACTCCTATTGCAGCCAAAGCAGCTAGTTCTAGCAGGGTTATGCTTTGTCTAGGCTGTGAATTTTTCCAGATACACATACATATTTACACTGCCGTCTTTTGTATTTGTTTATTTTATTTTTATTTTAATTTTTTTTTTTTTAACTTTTTGCTCGCCAACTGTGAACATACAAATTCACTCAGCGCTGATAGCCAACAATGGCAGCCAGTGTCTACATACTTGCCGCAAAGGCAATAGCTCCCTTTAGAACAACAATTGCAAATAATGACAAGATAGCGAAGAAGCAACTGTTGTTGGCTAAATTTCCAGCCGGTGTATCGGAAATTCTTAGCTGTGAGGAAAACCGATATGCTTCGGCACTTGACTGTGGCGGTGCCGGCGACGATGCCGGTGCCGTTGGTGGTGTTAAGGCACGTCCACCATGCCAACTATTTAAGTACTTATATATTTACCTGATATCACGTTAACTGATTATTATATAATATTAAAGGCGGTTAAAGCCAATAAATGAATTAAGATAAATTTATGTTATGAAGATTGCCAAATAAAAAAAAAATTTAGGCAGTTATCTGGATCAAAGCAGTCTGTGCAAGGCAAATTTTGTTTAGACATGTAACTTTTCGAAGTAGAAGGTATTTATGGATTTTCACAAAGAAATTCGCACTCTGCTCAGACTTATAACTAACAAAAATAATATCAGAATCTCAGATGCGAAGGATTTTTTCTGTTCAGATCTTTAAGTTTCATTCAAAAATCAATACTAAGGGACCACCAAACATCTCGGATCTTAGCTCGCTGCTTTTAAAAGTAAATAGTATGGAAATCATTGTAGGCAGCGACAAACATATAGAATTAAGTGGTTTTTCGGAGGCAGAATGAAGAAGAACTGAGCTCTAGAATCTCTCTCCAATCGTTACGAAAAGTGGAAAGGATAAAATTTAGCGATCCTACTTACTGTATAGCTGATCTCCATTTCCTTCATGATACCGAAAATAAAGATATAAAAACTCTATACTTGTATGACAACAAAGTTATTTGGTTCTATAATATATGCACTTTTTGAGGAGAAAATAATCCAAACACCCTGCTTCGTACGACATCCTAGATGCCATTGCTTTGCGAAAACTGGACGATTAGGTCAAGATACCAATACGATTACAGGATTTGTCCGGAAAGAAATGGGATTGAGTCGGTTTAAAAAATTTATTTAACCAAACGTTACTATTCTTTAAAAAATTTCAAAATAGACTCCTTCTGCTTCGATGCAGCGCTGCCAGCGAAAGTCATTCTCTGGAATAACCTTGAGAGCCGAGATGAATGCTGCTTGGATCCCCTTTGTCGTCTCAAAATGCTTTCCTTTCATCGTTCTTTTAAGGCAAGGAAAAAAAGTCTGAGGGGCTACATCAGGGCTGTAGGGCAGCTCCGGAAGCGCTGCGTTGCTGGCCTTGGTTAGGTAGCTGCTCATAAGAAAGGTGATGTGAGCCAGTTCGTTGTCGTGGTGCAACTTCCAATCAGCTGCGGTGTCTTGTCTGACCCGATTGACCCTTCGTTTGAGCCTGAGTCTCTTGAGGACTTCCATGTAAAACTTGGCGTTGACGGTTTGTCCAGGAGGAACAAATTCATGATGGACGATGCTTTTAATGTGAAAAAAAACAATGAGCATCGTTTTCACTTTGGATTTCCTCATTCTTCTGGTCTTCATCAGCAACCTCTTCGCGACCCTCCAAAAAGGCCTAATACCACCGAAGCACACCACTTCTTGCTAAAGCAAGGTAAGTCTACATGATCATATCAAACGTCTCTGTCACATATTTATCGAGTTTCACACTGAATTTAATCGCGTACCTCAGCGGCGGAAGAAAATCAGTCCCAATACTTTCCGGGAAAACTCTGTACAACTACGACCAATACTAAGAGTTAGATTTTGGAGCTCCGATATGTTGCCAGTCTGATAATGTTCAGATGCAATTTATTTTCTCTAAGTCCATCAGGTTGTATCCTCAATGCTCACCTATGTGAAGGAAACTGAACCCCACAGGAGAAGTAGTTCTGCTGACACTTTGATGGTGGTCTTCTCCGTTAGAATAACTTCACGGAGGCTCAGGAACTCTGAAATTGGAGGAGTAAAGAGCTTCCGATACCAATATTTTCAGATTATTTGTTCCTGTCATGAAAAAGCTTGTTGTTCTCTGGTCAAGCGGCTCCCTCATAGTAACAAACACACCACTAAGTGTTGTATTGTCGATGATTTGCTATTTGGCAGATATTATGAGGAATGATGTCGAATAAACGAAGAGTTTTTGACGGTCCATATCCAGTTCGTGGAGAAATCAATTGATCCGATCATTTATACTGAGGGTAAAATGTAAATATTTTGAAGAAGACTTGAATGAGCTAAAATATTTAATATAGAAAATCTATGCGTTTCCCCCTTGCTCTCTTTCTCTCTCTATAAGAACTGAAAATAACGCACCTACAAACAGCTGCACTGCCATAAGTGTATGAAACCGGGTGTGTGCGGTTGAGTGTAAGTGCAAAAGTTCTGCGTGCCTTCCTTTACACTGACGGCACAATATACCTCGAACAACACTATCATGTGGCAGCAATGGCAGAAGCAGCAACGCAAGTTGTAATGGTGGCATTAGCAGCAGCAGTGAGCAACTCTTTCTTACCTACTTACAACCTGATCAACATAACATATGACACTTGCAACAAAAAGAACAAAAACAACATATAACAACAACAACAACAAGAATACAATAATAACAGCAATAACAACAACAATATCAGTTGCATTTAACAACAATACCAATTGATTGTGCGATTCTGCAACAACAAAAATGTAGTGTTGTTATTGTACTTGTTAAGCCACAAGCCGGGTTGTTGATTTGTTTTGTGGCTTTGTGGCGAAAAGTCGCACTCGCACTCGCGCGCCTAATTGACATTTTCAGCCGAAGAATTTATTGTACCCGAAGTGTACATAAGTTATTCCCTTTGGATATGAATACATACATTCGCGGTGACAAGCGTTGCAGCGCGCGGACGGACACGGCCCATGTGTGCTTGTGGCACAAACTAGAAGACGCAGAGACGCGAATAAAATGAAAACACAACAACAACAAAAATCAGATATGTTCAAAAATCAGAGAACTTTAACGTTTGCCACAGAGTGGCAGGGCTGCCTGTAAAAGCCCATAAAGTGTCTGCCCATCACGGCTAGTGGCAGCAACTGGCGCAACAACAACCCGCAACACTTTACGCTAACGGCGCTGTTGTTGTAGGTGGTGTGCTCGACGCGCTGGCGCTGGCGTCCATTCTTGCCACAAGTGTCGCGCGCTGTCCATTGTCCGTTGCAAGGCTGAAGGCTTTGATTTCCCAACACCACTGCCAAATGTCAAGCGGTAGTTTATTTGTTGTTATGTCCACTATGCGTTACATTACCACTTCGGCTGTGTGGTTGTTGCTGTTGCAAATTTGTACACATATTTGTTGTTCGTTGTCGCATGGGATATACGATATTTGATAAGCCTCCAGGCGGCTGTCCGCGTCCAAATTGTTCTTGCACGGTGTTTGGACCCACCAAATCAGGTTGCAACGAACTTAATACACAGCGATTTCGTTTTATTTTCCTTGCGCTGCGCACTTTGATGAGTTCAGTGCTTATGCCACCACAGTGTCGCTGCAAATATTTCTTCGCGCACTCAATTGACGCATTCAAAAAGCACTCATAAATATTTTGCTGCTTGCTCCGCGCACAATTCGATACTCGCTTACAGCCACTTGACTGCCATTAAGCGCACTCGTGTGTGCGTGTGTGTGTTAGTATGTGTTCGCTGCAATTTAGTGCATGCCACTTGCGCGACCGCGCACTTTGCACTTCACGTAGCAAGTTCAATAACTTGCCACAACGGCTGCACTTGATCGGTATGCTAGTTGTTGCATGTTTAAATCTCGGTGACAATTTTCGCAAATTCCTGCTAGCAACAGCGCAGAGATGCATTGCTGACATTGGCACTGGGTAGGAGGAGCAGCAAAAGTTGCAGCAGCAGACAGGCCACTGCAAAAGGGCGAATTAGGTTCTTGAACAGTGCTGGGCATACATATGAGAATGGCATGATTTAAAAAGTGACCAAGTGCCGAGTATACTATAAATATAATATAAATAAAATTAAGTATTTGAATTTGAAAACATTGAAAAAAGAAAGTTCACCTATTTTTCTTTGTTTTTATGACTCAAAATAATATTTTTCAAACAATCCATCCATAATTCAACCATAAACCCAATAAGTCACTTCTACCGAAACTCCAATACATTGAAAGAATTTGCGCGGAAAATTGTCCATACACACCCATAAAAGGCTGAACAATCCCACGTAAACTCGCGTCTCAATCAGAATTGTCAATTGACTATTAAGAAATCCATAGGAAATTTTACAGAAATCTATGGTAGTGATATTGCGTAGTTAGACTGGTTATACAACCCATAGTTGGTGTGCAGCGTAAGGTTGTGTTAAATGAGAGCGTGTTCCTTCTGAAGAAAGTGATATAAAAAGGCTTTTATTCTGCTTTTGATCAGTCAGTTTGCATGGCAACCTTAAGTAATAATGATCCGATCTGAACAATATATTCGGAAAGTGTAGAGAAGCTTTAGGTAACAATTTTTACCATAGAAATTCATGGAAATGGAATTGAACATCTCCAAACCATCGATTTATCCCATTTTGACCGAATATTTGGGCTTACGAAAGGTATGCGCAGGGTGTGTTCCGCAATTGTCTGACGACCAAAAATTGCTCGGAGTCCAACATTTGAAGAACGATTATTTGACCAAAAATCACATTTTAACCATTAACCACTCCCCGTATTCATCTGATATGGTACCGTGCGACTTCTTACTTTTCGGAAAAATGCATATTCCCATGAAAGGAAAGCGTTATGCAGACGTAGAGGCCATTCAAAAGGCTTGCACCGGCATACTGGGGGCCATACCGGCCAACGAGCTAAAACACTCGTTCGACATGCCTTTGGACTGTGCAAAAAGCTGTATTGAAGCAGAAGGGGACTATTTTGAATAAAATAAATTGATTTTGCCGAAAAAATATTTATTCTGTTTTTTTTTTTTTAAGTCGTGTTGACTTGAACATAAGATCATTCAAATGGCCTCTACGACTTCTTTGCAGGAACGAATTCGATGAACCCAATTTTTGAGTACTTTTTCCTAAAGCAAGTCGTATGTCATGAATAGCACGATTAGTATTGACTTCTAAAGGTTGAAAAGAATCTGGTTTCTTGGCAAAGGCCAATGACTTCAAATAACTCCACAAGAAGTAGTCTAATGGTGCTGAATCGCAACTTCTTTGAAGCCATTCAATGTCACAATTTCTTCAAATAATCGATAATGCAAACTATTCTCGCAATAATTGGGTTGGTGGAACTTCTGTGTTGCACGTAGCCCCGTCTTTTTCTAACAAGATGCTGTCTTTCATTTGCGGTCATAAACAGTTGGTTATCATCGATCTATGCCGCTCTTCAGTGACAGCTTCATTTCGAAATATTTACGGTCTTCTCTTTGCTCCAAAATCGACAGCTTTGTTTATTTACCGCACAACTCAGATAAAAGTGAGTCTCAACGTAAAAGATGATATCGTTATCGTTTTCAAGTCGTTCCAAGGCAAAATCAGCAAATTCAAGACGCTTGCGGTGATCCAATGGCTTCAGTTTTGAGTGAGAACAACTAATGTTTGATCTCAGTTTAATCTTCATTCAGTTGACATGCTAATTACTAACTCAGCAACTTTCCGAACCTCACTTCATCTATTTACCATCTCGAGACACCTAACTGAGCTCGAGTTAGAATTTCTCAAGTAGCGTAAAAATCAAATAACAATTAGGAGCAGTTTTTCATTTCAACAGCAGCGCTTACAATGTCATACCCATAACTGTTAATCTAAGCACTGCACCACAGTGAAGCTAGTCGGTGCAAATCTCTTTTACGAATAGTGACAACAATAGCAGCACTTGCTGGAGTAGCAGCGACAGCAGCCGCAGAAGCAGCACAATCAAAAGCGACGTAGAATGCGCTAACGCACCGCTTGTCTGCCGGGCATGTCTGAGCTGAGTCACTTTGCTGCCAACCGACCGACTGCGCACCGCACCACCGCTCTGCCACCAAATGCTGCGTGCGCTTTTGCGACTTGTTGTTGTTGCGATGCCAATGCAAAGAACAACATTTGTTGTCACCAAGCGTATGATATAATTGTGTGCGTGTATGTGTGCTTTCATGATTACATATATGTATATATGTATACACATGTGCGTGTGTATGTGTGTGCGCAGAAGTAGACTTATGTGTTTGGCTGCGCGTGGAATTTCAGTTATCTGCGGTACGCCCACAAGTACATGTAAATCGACTTGGCTGGAGCAATGCAACTGTTGCGCCCAACAGCCAGCCAGCAACAGCAATAACAACAACAATCGCACAGATCTTTGGCAAAGAGCTAGAACATGGTATGCAATTTGCTCGTTTGACACTTGAAAATGTGGCGACACAATGTGGCAAAAGTGTCGTTCTCTTCCTCTTCTGCCTACTCAACTCAACTCTACACACACACGCACACGTTTACAAATGTAGACTATTTATTCTGTACTATTGTGCAATGACTTTTTGCGCATTTTTTCATCGAATGCTCTTTATTTCCTTTATTTCGTAAGTTGCAAGCTTTTTATGCACTTTCTTTTTTGTTGCCACACACTTTTTTGTTCGTATTTCTTTTGTGGGTTCGGTCATGTCGCTTTACTGTGCACACATTGTTTGTGATTTTGCTATTTGTGTGCTTTATTTCTGATATACATATGTGTGTGTGTGTGCGTGTGTTATGCGCTGTCGGGCAGGTGGCGAGCAGGCGTGCGTGTGTGCGTTGTTGGCTAGTAAGTGACAACGTAATGCATTAGTTGCTTGTTAGCATGAAAACACTTACTACTCGCTTGACTTATTGAAAAATAGTTCTCTTCCTTCTTTTGGTGCGAGAAGGTCGCAATTTTTTGGGTTCTTATATGCACTTAAATGCACTCTTTATAAAATGAATATATTTTGCGTTATATTTGAAAGATATAAAACGATATTTTAAAATATTTTATACAAAATTCTCTTCGAAAGGTCTTAAGCGGAACATTTTGAATATGTTCACTTGCTGAAAGTCTCCTGTTAACTGCTTCAAGTGTATTTTATGAATCAAGTTCGTGGCTTAAGTCTTTAGTTGTTGTCTAAAATCGTACCCAGAAGGGAAGAAAGGAAAGAGAAAAACGTGGAATATTTGCGTAGAAAGAAAAAATACAACTGAGATTTTAGCTGAGAGAGAAATGTGTAATTATTATTTGAAATTTAATTTCAATTTTGATTTTAATTCGAGTTTTAATTTTAATTTTCTTTGTTTGTTCTAATTTTAATTTTATTTTTATAAATTAAATATGAAATTAATTCTAATTTTAACATTAAATTGTTTGTTGTTGTAATTCAAATGTTGTACTATGGCCTACATATTTTATTTAACATATTTCAATTTTATTTTTATTTAATTTATTTAATTAATTTATTTATTTTAAATTAATTTAATTTTTTTTAATTTAATTTAATTCAATTAATTAAATTTAATTTTGAATTAAAGTTTAAAATTAACATTAATTTTCATTTGAAATTTAATTAAAATTTAAATTTAAATTTTTTATTTCAACTTGAAATAAATAAATTATGATAAAATTAGATTTTAATTTAAATTACAAATAAAATAAAATCACAGGTAGAATTTGAATTGAAGTCAATATCAAAACTAAAAATTAAATTATTAAAATAAAATAAAAATTTTAATGAATTAAATTTCATTTTTAATTAATTTTAATTTATAATTAATTAAATTTAATTTTTAATTTATATGAATTTTAATTAATTTAATTTAATTTAATTAAAACTGAAAAATTTTTAGTTTATTTTAATTTTAGTTTTGGTAATGATTTTTAATTAAATTAAATTTTAATCACTTTTAATTTAATAAAATTTTAATTTTTATTATGTTAAATTAATTAAATTTAAAATTACTTTTTACTTAATTTTAGTTTGAGTTTTAACTTTTCTTTTAATCTTAATTTAAATTTTACTTGAATTCTAATCTAATTTTATTTATTAATGATTCGAATTAATTTTTGTATTAAATTACTTAATTTCATTTTTAGTTTAAAGTTCACTTTAATTCATATTTAAGATATAGTTTATTTATAATTTTAATTTTTTTTATTAATTTATTATGTTATTTTTTTTAGTTTTAATTTACATTTTAATATGAAAAAATTTTAATTGTGTAGATTTTTTTTCCAAAAGTCCACACCCTCTTTCGCAAAAAAAGGCAAATAAGTATACATATAGTATTATATACACGTATGCCTCTGTATTACCAAATTCACATTGGTACTTTTACGCACCACAAATTCTGGGTGCTGTGCTGGGTCTCTAGTTTGATGGGCAACCAACAAGATACTCGCATAGCGTCCCACTTCCGTCGTTTGCTGTCCACTTGCACTGTTGTTCTCCGCCGAATCTGTGCGTTGACAAACGCCGGAATCAGAGAGAACACATCACTTGAACAAGCGTTTCTGGCGCGTTGATGGAAACAAGATTTATATGACATTGTTGTCGTTATTTTCAATTTTAATGAGACACCGTTCAGATGAGTTAAATGACGGCTTCGGCGCGCAAATAACGCATGCGTGTGAAGTTCGAATAAGTGTGTAGGGACACTAATGAAGATGTTTGCTCTTTGACTTGCTCGGAGTGCACTTGAGTTGGCTAGAGACTAAAGTGATTTTAGTGGTTGAAATAATAAGGTAAAAATTGATAAAATATTGGTACTCCGTGACAATTTTTTTGGAGTTAGTTGTATTCTGGGGATATACATATATAGTGTTATGGTAGAAATTCTTTGTTTTCTTTTCCACTCGATAAATTTTTTTAACAGGATGTTGTTATACAGTTATTATAAGCTCCTCAGACTTATATAGTATGTAGCTGGTAGTTTCCGTTACAATTTTTCATGAAAGTCTACTGTTGATTTCACCAATCTTCTGAACTAAACTGTACAAACATAAGCTTTTTATTCCCATTTTCTTATTTATAGAACACTTGCTCTGCTCTGTCACACACGATTATTTTTACCTGTTGCATGAATGCCACTCCCCTAGTTTCCCAGCGCAGTAGGCACCCTTTCATTTCTACCCATGCCATTGGAACTATTTCCAATGCTTTTTGTTGTAGTAATAATTTGGATTTAGATTAGCATAATCTACTTTGTCGGCTAACGCATTCAGACCTAATAATTTCAACAAATTATCGCACACGCACGCACACACATACACATTCTTATCTATACAAATCACTGTAGTAAATTTTAATAGAGCAACAAACTGATTAGGCGGTCATAAGTTATAAAACAAATACAAATACAAATTAAAATGCAAATATATGTAAGTGGCAACGCTTTGTGGCGGCTTATCTCAAACGTTCAAAAAGCCATAATCATAAAATAAATTAAATAAATTAATATTGTCACTACCGACTGCGCAAAGCTGTGGATGATGTTGTGAGTGCCGGTGGCGGCGGTGACTTTGGTGCTGCTGGTGGATAGTTGTTGCTGTAGTTGCCACCGGCAAGTAGCTGGCCGCTTTTGTTGTCGCTGCTGTGCGGCTACTGCTGTTGTGCTGCTCTCATGCATGTGCGTGTGTGTATGTGGCATGTGTTACTTGCCGCTTGCCGCTTTGAATCGTTTAAGCCTTTGTTGTACCAACAGCCATTCAAATTATAGTTTGATGTTCTTTTGATTTTATGACTCGCATCGTGCTTAGATTGCCGCATGCTGTTACGCTATTGTCCAAATAAGTTTGTCTTAAAAATTTCTGTTTCTGAGTATAAATTTTTATGAGGGGTGTTCTGAAGATTAATAAATAAAAATAATTTTTTTTTTTGGTTTTTAATATTTTTGAAGAGATATCTGAAGAAATTTTCAACTGATTTACCATATTTGATGCTATAATGTTTAATCATCAGACTAGTAGCCAGAGGGGCACCCTTGAACCCATTCACATCGGAATGGACTGAGTTGGTGTCTTGCTTAGAGTAGAACGCAGGAGATCTTCTAAACTACTTGCCTTGAGCAAAGTTCATCTTGCCGCACACTGTCCAATAGGCATTCAGGCGGTAAGACTAAAACAAGGGTGAGGTGGAACATTCAGGCACTTTCTCTTTCATTTCAAAACTGAGGGTAAAAGATCTTTGAGTCTTACCTTCTTCGAACCAGAATATACAGCCGGAACTGAGACTTATAACTCAATATATACGATTTTTTAGGTACCACAACGGAATGGCGTTTCTACGCTGACGAATTGAGTTAAATGAAATATTCAAAATAATTCTTGGTTATAATGACAGAACTCGAAAAAAAATCATTCTTATCAAAAGACGATTCAAAAGTTCTTCTTCTTTACTAGTGTAGACACCGCTGACGGTTATAGCAGAGTTAAAATGGCACGCCAGTCGTTTATTCTTTTCGCAACACGGCTCTAATTAGAGATTCCAAGCGAAGCAAGTTCCTTCTCCACCTGACCTTTCCAACGGAGTAGAGGACGGTCCTCTGATTTCCCCGGCGAGTACTTTGTCGAATACTCTCACATCTGGAGTGTTTTTCTCCATACTGACGTCATGTCAATGTCGTCATATATCTCATATAGCTCATCGCTCCATCGATTGCGATATTCGCCATTGCCAATGCGCAAAGGGCCATAAATCTTCCGCAAAACCTTTCTCTCGAAAATTCGTAATACCAACTCATCAGATGTTGTCATCGTCCATGCCTCTGCACCATATATCAGAACTGGCCTAATGAGTGATTTGTAGAATTTGGTATTTGTTCGTCGAGAGAGGTCCTTTCCGATCCAGACTGAGCTTTTGGTATTGCTCAGCGTCAGTTTACATAGCCGTATTAGTTTTGCGGAGATACCAAATTCAGACTTAGCGGCATAAAGACAGCTCCTTTTCGTGCTGTCAAAGGCAGCTTTGAAATCGACGAAGAGGTGATATGCCTATATCCTCTTTCTCTCCAAGATTTGGCACATGTTAAATATCTGGGCAGTTGTTGATTTTTCAGGCCTATAGCCACACTGATAAAGTACAATCAATTTGTTGACGGTAAGCTCAAAAACCTTATATGCGATGTTGAGGAGGCTTATCCCATGGTAGTTGGCGCAGAATTTAAAAGCTTGTCAGGTATTTGAGGCTGCCTGGCTGCAATAGGAGCAATACGCCTCACTTCTAGATGGTTTGGTCTCAGGTTCTTTAATCGATTGCTTTGCTGGTTAACAGCTTTTTGCGTACTCAGCTGCTAAGAATTTCCTTTCATAAATCAGAAAAGTAGCCTTCTGTCGATAAAAGGCAAATTCTGTACAAAAATATATTTCATTGTTGTTATTGTTATAGCAGTTTTGATTTTGATTCAAATGATTCAGTGCAATCGCATCCCGTATTTCAATAGGTACTCCTCAACTACTAATCATTCCCAATCAATTGTGATATCAGCATAACAAAGATTTTTGAACACCCTTTATATTGTACAATGAGTTGAGCATAGTACACAACGAACGTATGTACGTGTTTGATCTCAATCAATAATTTAAATTTGTATTTTTATGTTCACTTAAATTATTCATTTGAAATTAATTATTCAATGCTGTGTTACGCTCATTTGATATCTTATTGATATGGTCAACGCCGTCATCGTCGTCATCTGCCGTAGCTTCGTCAGAACATCAGCATAGAGGCCACATACATAGTGGTTGGAGCGGCGCGCTTTGTCTGCGTGCTATAACGACTAATATTATTATTATGTTGTTGCGTCTGGTGGTTAAATTGTTTATGGTCCAGCGTGACGATTTCTCGGTATTATGCTGATGAGCGGCGCTCATTCACTTCTCATACGCCATCTGGCACCCTCCACTTACTACACACACATGCATATTCCCATTCAATACAAATTGTAATGAATCACATCATTCTATTTGGTAATCATTGTGGAAAAATCAAAAATATCTACGGCAAGGAAGAGTGTATAGATATATAGAAATTTAAATGAGTGTTTGTATAATTAATATCACATCACTTCGCCGCGCATCACATCAGCCAATTCAATCTCATCAAACCAATGTGCAGCTTCAGCTTCTTCGGCTCCGCTTCGCCATTGTATTTCAGTTTCAATTTAAATAATATGTAGTTTAAGACCGCGACAAATTAGTTAACAACAGCAAAAAGAATTCGAAAAAACACACACTATTTGTAAAATTAGAGAATTAGAGAGAAAAACGCACCGTCGTCGGTTTGTGGCTTAATTTATGCAACAAGATTTATCGCACCTTTGTATTAATTGCCGATAGCTACGCTGCTCGCTACTCGCTGCTGTTGCTTGTTATTGCTATTGTTGTTGCTATGCTAATATTATTCAATTTTGTGTGTTTTTATCTCGGTTTTGAAGTGCTTGCTCAGATGAACAGTTTAGGTGTGACGAATTATTTGTTACATTCATTTAAATGGCCATAAATGAGCTCGAGTTCTATTGAAATGGAAATTCGAAAAAATATATTTTAATGATATCTTCAAATGAGCTTTGTTTGTGATCAAACTTAGGTTAAATTTAAATATTTTATGAAATATACTATATATATAGTAGTTAAATATTACCAAACTCCAATTTTTCTAAACACAGTTTTCAATAAATGACAAGGAAGTTTATTAGTCGGAAGGTCGCAGCTGTAAATAAGCACTAAAATTAATGGTTGATTCTAAAAAATTCTTAAAAATCGATGTAGAGAACATACCTAATGCACTCTCTAAATTTTTGAAGTATAGAGCGGTCTCCAATTGAATCAAATAAAATTTGCTTATAATACGTAAAAAAAATTTTGGAATCCACCCTCTCTAGAAGTTATAGATCTATTTACACAATGTACAGTTTCTCATTGTTAGTTTGGAAATCGCTCTCTGGACCCATATATGATCTAATTTGAAAGTTCCATTAATATAGTTCCATTATTCGTGCTCCAATTTCCTTCCAGAGTTGTGTCAATCTTATCTCTCGCTGATTCATCTCAGATTCTGAGCTTTTGGACTATGACTTTAATAGGATCTGACGAAGATGAAGTCATAAGTTTCTTTTTACTCCAAATAATGTATTATTCCATCCATCTAAATCTGCTTTACAGAACTTCCAATATTTGAGACACACTAAATCCTCCTTAGATGTAAGCATTGTGCAATCCCCGTTCTCTTCCACCAGCATCCCTTGCCCAATTTTAAGATTGAGTCACATTTTAACTTATTTACATTTGCTTTAGCTGTTGATTGATAAACCTTCTCAGAATTGACAGAGGCTTTCTTCTCATGAAGAGATTAGTGGCTGTTTAGCCTTTCAACTCCCAATATACCATATTACATAGTTAATTTCTGTATTTCTTGCCTCAGATTTCGCCAATAGCCTCTTCGCTCTTTGCTGTTATAGGCATTGTAGCTTTCATCAACTTACCGAAGAGACATCAATATTGATTGTAAATTACCTACCAGGTAGCCAATTGCCAGTTGAGCACGATAGCTAATCTCTCCATAACATAGACTATATTAATTTAAGCGCTTCTGGTAAAAGTGATACTCTGACAGAATTTTCTAAATTTCTCCCTTTTATCATTTTGTAATACTGTTTCCTATACTACTCTGAGAAAAATGTAGTAAGACTTGGTGCATAATTCAAAATTCTGATTTATTCTTCAAAAGCTATGTCGTCCCTCTTATAGCGAAATCTCTCCCTGTCCTATACCCTGGTGCCAACGTTTTTTTTCCAATGCGCAAAACAGTTCTTAAGATCAATTTTCCGGATAGCATTCAATACTCGTAGCGATTCACGTCTAATATTTTTCAATTGATTCAAAAACGATTCCAAGGAGCAGTCGCTTGAGTTTTCTGAATAGCCGGAAGTCACACGGAGCGAATATACGATTCAAGGCACGATATTGGTTGAAAATTGACTGAAAAACTAACCAGGATAGTGTGTAGTATACGATAGTGCATTATTATGGTGCACATCCTGAAAGTTCCGGCCTACTCACACTCAAATAGCATTTTTGTTTATATGTAGTTGGGCCGGTCGGAAGAAATTCGTAGTGCCACCACACCTCGATATAATCGTTTTTTCGATTTGGCTCACATTTTCGAGGATAGTGGCCGATTGATTCTCTGTTTCTGAGTCGTAAGCATAGATCATCAAGACTCGTCGTCAGTAGTAATATTTGTTTCATGACATTCTGGTAGTTTTGGCATTGCTTCACAGACGCTAACGCGATGCTGTTTGTCGAAAAATTTGGTGATTTTGGAAGTACTGATTCTTCCGATATTTCCAACGATGCCAAAAAAGATCTCTGACTGTTAATCGTCGATACTCATTAGTCCTTTACTTTAGTTGACATGTTGATCATCAGTTTATGTTGATGGCCGTACTGCGCGTTCTCGATCATTTGTACCAATCAAAAAACTTGTCTGCTAGAAACGACTATCACCGAAGACCTTTTCCAACATTCTGGAACAAATGTCACTAAGAGTCATACCAATGAATACTATTTGTATTTTCCAATAGTCCGGAATGAGGATTGCCTTGATACTCCTCCCAGACATCCGTCTACTTGCTTGTTTTCAATAGCCGGTTCATACTTCGAATTATTTTAGTTTAGCTAGAGTTTATTTGATCAGCATGAGTTGCCTGAATTTGTTTTTAAAACAATTAGTGATAGCTATCCGTTATCAAATTATCTATACATAGTCTCTACAACTATTTTCATTGCATCTCTGCGAAAGCTTTTGCTCGTATACTTCGTATTCAATACTTCAAATCGTAGTAATGTATTTTTCGAAATCACATCAAATCAGATTACATAGGCCACACTCAATACATACTAAAAGAATCCAGTATTCTCCATCTACAAAAAAAATAAACTAAATATTTTCTCAACTTCTTCCGCATGTGTCCTCATACATACATACATACTTACTAAGTTATACGCTTATGTGTGTTCCTGTATTGTTTGGAAATGTTAATTTAGTTAACTAAAAATTGTCGCAGTTTTGGCGATCGGCAAAAAAATGCTCGTAAACTAGTGAACCAGATTTCGTATTTGCATCTAATGAATTTCCCTACCGCTATTACTATTGACCTTATCGCGTGATGGCCACTAAAGCTGCTGCCACTACCGGTGCGCCGGCTGCTCGAGCCCGATGGCTATCGCTTTGCTTTTATTAACTACAAAACGGCGCTTTAACATATCGCAGAAGAGTATCGGCTGCTAGCGAGTGCGCTGTTAGTGTATGTGCTGATGAAGATTTTTGTAGTACAAAGGGTGGTACTTTTCATTTAGAATCACATGGTAATTTGACAGTGGCAGCGCTATGAAGGTTGAGAGCTCGAAAGTTAGTGTTCGTTTGCCGCTAAAGAAAATCTCGGTAAAGTCAACTGGTCAAAGATTCAGTTCTTAAGACTAGTGACCGAAACTCACATCGTCTAACATTTCACACTCAGGGACTTTTCCTTTTCGGTTGCTTCCTTCTTTTCGTCATTTCATTTTCGGTAACAGCGCCAGCATTGGTGCCTGGCACAACGACAGCAGCAACTTAAAACTCGCTGAGTTCGTTAATGAACTCTGTGGTATCTTGGTACCGTATCAGTTTATGGAACTTCTTTTTGGTAGCAATAGTAATATCTGATGACCATTAGTATCAGTTTCAGATCTGTTTGATGAGATGGAGGCTGAAACAGTCTCCGAGGTCTTGGAAAAGCGCGTTCCATACTTGCGATTTTTTGAACCAAGGCTTCGATATTTCTGCTAAATTTATCTCACCAACTAACGAACCACCCTCTATACACCTCTAAACATCCGCTTATGGATACCTGCATATAAACATGCTGTCATTTGCATTTGCTCGGCAGCGTGAAGTTCAAATTTTGCTGCCTTACTAAATAAGAACTTTCCAAGCATTTGGCGTTTGCCATTGCAGATTTTCAAATTTTCACAGTTGAAACTGTGAAGCGTGCACTAATTTACATGATCACATCAACATATGTAACGGACAGCAGCTGGGCACACATGAGTTTGTTTGTTTGTACGAATATGTGTGAGTCGAGCACATTGAGTCAGTGGGCCAGCACACACTTGGCGCAATGAAAACAAATAAAGTTCCAAAGAACGAAAATTGCTTGGAGTTTGTGGCAAAATTGGTAGCAATGAATTGGCAGGAGTTTTAAAATTAAATCAAAAGCGATAACGGAAAACACACACACCGCAAGCGGCACATATACACACCTTCATATGTGTATAGCCAATTTTGTCGCCGCACCGCATCTTGGCAATAATGAAGAGGATATCGCTGGTTGCTCATCTGAGCGCACAGCTGCACAGCCGTTGACGTGTGCGCCCAGCGCAGCCGCGCGCCTCTAGAACACAGCGCGTTTGTGTGGTTAAAGCGTGGCCGGTTGAGTGAGCGCGGTCGATGGCACAAGTGCAGATTGCTAACATTAGATGAAATATTTTTTCATACGAGCGTTGACTAAGCGCGCACCTATGCGCCGACGCGTCGATGACGGCGAGTCAAATCGGCCGCCAGTAACAGCCGCCGACTTATTTAATAGCAACCAGGCTTACGAAGCACAGCAGGAGGCCACAGTTGGCAGTTGGCGGTTGGCGATCATCGATTGGCAGCGGCGCGTTCTACGGCACTGTTGCAAACTTACTTATGTACTTATGTATGGGTTGTAGTTTTGCATGCCGCTTAATATCAGGTAGCCACAAACAGCATATGTGTACATATGTATACACATATATCTACATAGATCTATCAATATACTGCGGGTATTTGTGTGTGTACATGCCTGCATACAAGTGTCCGGCGACGACAAGATATGAACTATTTTCGAGTCACGTTTTATTCAAATTTCTTTCGAACTAACCCGTGCTCACAGCAAAGTTTAAAGTCGGAGGAGTGGAGGAAAAGGTGGCTAAGCGCTTTATAAATTTATTGAGCGCTTGTAAAAATTTACTTAAAGTACTTTGGATTTTTTAAACTCTTATTTTTTTTATAATTTTCTTGAAAATTTTAACTTAAATAGAATTGTTGAAAAAATATTCAAAAAATACAAAATTAGTAATTTCAATCTAGCCAATGTGATAGGACTTTGTTTACCTTTATCTCTGATTTAGCAGTCTTCACTAAATCATTGTTCTCTAGCAGCTTTGAGTCTTGTTTTTAGTTCTTTTGATTTGGTTGTTAGTCGGAACGTCGCTAAATAACCGACAGCAAGGGTCCACGTTTAAGCCACTACTAACTTTTTTACTGCATAAGTTTTAGTAGAATGGTCTTTCCTAATATAATACACATATCATGATTTTTCGCTCTCGAGTGAAGTAAAAAACGACAACTAACATTTTGTTAACTTTCACTCTCTTTTCGCTCTTTTTGCATTGCTTTCTCAGGTTCTGTTGAGCTTTTGCCCCGCTATGCGGAAGTTGAAATACTTGTTGCCTACATTTCGGCGCGCAGGAAAGTCATACTAAAAATTTCGAGCGTTATTTTAGAGCATTTCTTTTTTTACTTGTTACCGAACCGTTCTGTGGTGTGATAGTTACCCTTTCGCACTAAGTAATTAAGCTAATGTGCTCTTGAGCTAGGATGAAACTCACTTATACAGTTTCTCTTCTTGGATTCAGCATGTGAAAAATATATCAAACAACATTTTATTTTCTTTTGATTTAAGACTAGAATCCAAATGTAACTTTTTCATTAATTAAATAGTAAAGTTGCTTAATAAAAATACAAAGTCGTAGTTTATACATTTAGACTGAGTGACATTGACCATGAAATTGCAGTCTTCGGGCACGATTTGAAAACATTGAAATGAATTTTCAAAACAGGGTATGAGAAGACTTGGAGAAGATCTAAATAAACACCTAAAAACAAAAAAAGTCAGTTTTTCTTCTGAATCTACAATTTGGACATTCGAAATTATGGTCCTTGTATTCTGATAACAGCATCATTGTGGGTTTCACAATATCAAAATTAATAAATTTATAACCATTCAACAACCAAAGTTCTGACAGTAATTGAAAATTACCTTTTCTTAATATCAAGTTACAATTCTGGTAAAAAATTGCATAATACTATTGACACTTCAATGTATAACAATGAGTAAAAATATTTATGCTGTCTTTTTGAAAAGAAAAGCTTAATGAGTAAAATGAGCTTGCTGCAGCACAGATAATACAAACGTATACTAAAGTTCTAGAACGAGGACGACAAGATAAGTACAAGACTTTTAAAAGTTTTAAACAAAATAATTTTCTTTGCAAGACTTTTTCAATCCGTGGCGATGATTGGCAAAAGATATTCCTTATCATTGCAAAATTGTCACAAAAAAATCAACAAAATTTGCTAATGAAATAAGTTTTATTTCAGGAGCGTGGCGGTCTTTAAATCTCATAACTTTATTATGTAACATATATTTATTAAGATAAAGATAGTTTTAATGTATAAAAAGCTTCAAACGTATATAGTTCATTGTTATATAAACAGTGTTTTAATATTTCATCAACTACACCACAAAAAAATGCTTGTAACTCCGTTCCGGGTGTGTGTCTTCGATAAGTTTCTCCTAAATGTAGACAATGCCTTATGTAAAATTGGGTTTTCAAAGATAATATTTGTTAAATTCTGAATATTTGAGAGGATTTTTTTCCTACTTCAGCAGAGAAGGCACTTTTTTCTTTCTTGTTGTCCGTCTTCGGTAAGTTTCCCCTAAATGTAGACTATATTTAATGTAAAATTGTTGTTTCAGAGATAATATTTGTAAATTTCTGAATATTTGTTCTCTACCTTTTTCCTATTTCTACAGAGAAGACACTTTCTCGCAAAGTCGAAAAATATTTTTAAGTAAATTATATCACTTACCAATATTTATCATGAGTATTGAGACAGTGTATATTATTTTCTGAG
This sequence comes from Bactrocera dorsalis, assembly GCF_023373825.1. Taxonomy (NCBI): domain Eukaryota; kingdom Metazoa; phylum Arthropoda; class Insecta; order Diptera; family Tephritidae; genus Bactrocera; species Bactrocera dorsalis. Next base: position 111,029,608 of record NC_064303.1, read on the forward strand.
CTGAAAACTTATCCTTAAAGTGCCCAGTAATCTGCATACCAATAAAATTTTCAATAACTCCCTCAAGAGCACTGATATTTTTATTTTATGTATTGGCTTCTCCAAAAATAAATCTTTTGGACTTATCAGCGGAACCTTGTTGCACTTTTATTCTAGTTTCTTGGCATGTGGGGGCACATGTGTTCGCGAAATGCCACCTGCGGCGGCGTGAAGCCAAGTGTCATCGCCATCACACGATCAGGCATCAACATATGAGCATTTATATTTATCAATATACGTACACACATACATGTCAACTTATATGTACATATGAACACATGCAGCGACTTCGCAGCGCGTTGATTCACACACAAGTGCAACACACTTGATTGTGCCGCGCTGAATAAGTCATCAGTCATTCATTCATATGCAAGCCTTCATTCATTCATCAACGATTCGTTCATGCGTCCGCAACACCAGTTGAAATGTTGACAGAACAGCAACAGTTGCATTTAATTGCTAAGTATATATTGTATACATAAATGTCGTATTCATATATAGATATTATAGTTATATGCGCTGTTAATGAAGTCGTTACAAGTGTTAAAGCAATGCAACCGCTGTGTGCATGCCACAGATGGCTTAATTAGTAGCAGTTGTCGACGTTTGATGCGTTCGCAGCGGCATTAATTAAAAGATGTACAATATACATTATGAACATACATATATTGTATCATATAGCATATACAAGTACATATGTATATATTCACAAATAATTATGACACTTCGAACGTGAGTGCATTAACACTTTGACTGGATTTAAATGCTATTAATTGCCGGCGATCAGCACTCAAAGCAATTGTCAGCGTTTTCACATATGCATTTATGAATCATTAGAGGCTGCCGCCAAGCATTGCTGCCACTAAAGCTGTCATTGTCAATGTCGCTTAGGTTGATTTGCATCGATGAGATGATTGATGGCACGCATTGAGGAAGATTATTAATTATGAATTGAATATTTATTAGTGTAGGAAAGATGAGTATCTTATTTTTTAAGCTGATTTTGCGCAACGAAAACTTTGCAATATTTTATGTTGACACCTTTGATGCATCGCTAAAGTTTGAAGCGTGTTTCCGCAAACGTATTATTGTAATTGGCGGCAGATGTGAGCATTCACGATATGTAATTATTGTTCATATGCATGTGAATTGCTATAAAATGCATATAAGCTGACAATATCAAGACATTAGAGAATCTTCTTTGAGGTAGTGGTAGGAGTCTGCCCACTATGCCTATAGATATACATATACAGTGGAATGTCTATCAGAAGTCCAACACTAGAAAATAATTTTCATAATGTGAGGGTAATTGTTAGTACCAGACCTCATTATTAGCAGCGAAAAAATTATTTTATTTTCTATTTCCAACTTAAAAATAAATCCACTGAAGGAACCTGAGTAAAAAGTATTATAAAAGTTGTATTAACCTTTGCCATACTTTTATTGGCTTGAGAAGAACAAGTCATTTTTGAAAGTCATAAAAAATTCGTGGAAAATGCACCTACTTGCAAATTCCTGGACTTCCCTCATTAGCTTTGATATAACTACAGAAGCAAAGTCACAGAAGACTAACCAGAATAGATAGGTACGCTTTACTTGCAGACTTACATCCTAGTCTAGCAGTTTTTACTGTTGCAAGATATTATTATTATTTTCTATACAAAAATATCTGATAGCTTCCCCGACGATGGCCGTAACATTTGTTTTTAGTTTGGTATTTTTGGTGTGTGTCCATGATAATAAGCTCCTAAATGTAGGCAACAGTACGCCTTTATGTGTGTGTCCATGATAACATGCTCTTAAATGTAGGCAACAATTCGCCTCTTTAAGTAAGTGCCACAAAATGTAACAAATTTTGGTTGTATGATCATCGGTTGATGACTAAGAGGTTCAAGTCTTTAAGATGACAAAAACTAAACTGGTAGTTTTTTAAACGCCGATTAAGCTTCGGCAGACTTTCTAGAATTTTCGAGTGTAGATTTCATAAATAAAAGTATCTGATGAATTTAACCAGCAAACCAGGGGCAATATTGGAGTGATCATATCTGACGCTTATAAAAACATACAGTATACAGTATGGACTAGGCAATAGGAAGAAGACAATTTTTTATTTCATAAATATTAAGTGAAAAAATTTAATGAAGGCTTTGAGTTTGTAGGAGTCTCCACGCGCTACCAGACTTATACTTGTTGATAGCAAAACAACATATATAAAATTCTAATTTGCAACATACCTACACACCCATAAACACCAGCTTGTTAACTATCCACCACTTACCAACTACTTGCAACTCCACGATGCCACAATGACGTCTCAGCACAGTGCTTTGGTGGCAATGATGAAAACAGGTAGCTAACACTTTTTATTACCATTATTATTTATTAATAATGTTATTTATTGTTTCATGCTGTTCATGTGAATTGGTGTTATTGAATTAAATGAATTTATGCAGCGAGCGCCATGAAGCAACCACACACTCATACTCACGCGCCTAGCTGCTCTTCGCCAAGCTTCACGTGGTGGCAAGCAAGGTGGCGGCCAAGTCAAGTCAAATGCTCCGCGTTGCAAGTTGAAAGCCGCTGAGCGGCTGTATGGTGTTTGTTGCACTCAAACGGTTAGATGGCAAAGAGGGCATTGGGTCGTTAGCAGCGTTGCATTGCTTACTGGCCGACCGCGCTTGCGCCGCCTTTAGCTGCGTCACTGCCATAACATGCAATTTCTTTCTTCCTCTGCGCAATTTCCTGCTCATTGTTTTTGCCTTATTCCTTCGTTGCAATAAAGTGGCTGTCAAACAGTAGTTGCGGAAAATTGCGCAAATGCCACACGAGGCAGGAGAATAAACGAAAGCCATTAGATTCTGAAGTTAAATGATGGCAATAAATTTTATTATGAAATGTGAGTGCTCGCGGTTCCACCGCACCGCGCAGCCTAAAGGGAGTCTCAAGCGGCGCATATGTACCACACTCATATAAATACAAATAACTATTTATAAGCCTGGCTGATCATCACATGTGACTGTTGGCCATTAGGCCTCAGCACAGGCGTCTGTGGGTTGCCTCTATGCAATTTCCTTCAATAGATGTGTTTAGGTTCTCTTCTCATAGCTAGCTATTGGTTTTTGGCGCGTTGATTGGAAGTTATGGTTGACACATTTTTAATATTTCATAATGAATGGTTTATTCTGGCAATAAATTGTCTGTTTGGCGACGCAGGATGCTTAGCGCTTAGAACTTCTGCAGTTTTGTGGCACATTTTGGCGTCTTAAGCAGGTTTCTGCGTTATTGAGGTATTACTGTAACCCCTAGGCATAGCGGGTCAGGTGGTGTATTGTGGAAAATATTCTCATAATTCTAAATTAAATGCTGTTTTGTACTTTAGGCTATCGACATGAAGCTAAAGTAGGCGCTGACCTACATTGCGGTGAGAGCTGGCTTTGAATGATTGGCAACTTTTAGCATAATTTTGCAATTATTCGAAAATACTAAGATGTTTTTATTCTGTGGTTATCTTTTTTTCATTTACTAAAGTTGAATAGTTATTTCAAACTTGCTTCCGAAATCATTACATGTCCTTACAAAGCTCGATAAGAAATATCAGAAGAATGACTATATGACTTTTTCTCGAATTTTGATGTACACCGAAACGAAAATCAAGCTCTCTTATAATTTTCACCCATTTGATAATCTTAAAATTTGTTTAAAGCTTGAACGAAACCACATATTACTATTTTAAAAAGATTTTAGACTTTTCACGGAGGAACCTTACGGCTTAGAACATATTTTGTAACTCCTTAAAAATTTTTTTGTAGTCAAAAACCCTTTCCTAATCTTTTTTATAAGCTATTTTGAAATAGTAAAATAAAATGTTGCCTACCTTTAGGCGCATGTAGATTTTTTAGTCAGGTCCCACACTTATTTCTATTAATACCAAGCTCAATGTTGTCTACATTTAGGCGCGTGTATATTTTACTTAATTTATCGAATTCCGACACCTTATATTATTAATTAAAAAAAAATTAATAATTTCCTCTAGAACAACTGAGCCGAATAATCTAATTATAAATATAATTTTAAGATGTCTTCAAGTAAATGTATTAAATTGTTGAAAAAAAAAAATAAAAATTTCTAAATAAAACTAGTAAAAGCCTGACCGATTTATTGAGGCAAATGGTTATGTAGAGTCATTAAACTACGTTCTTGTATCCAATTTATATGAAGAGATTTTTTTGATCCATTATCCTATTTTTCTTTAATATTTTCAAAAATATTCTTATTATTAAAGGGATCTTTCAACCTTTCGATATCATTTTTGTGATATGATTTTGTGATTTCCTTTAAAAGAGATCACAATTTCGGCGCTTGCCAGAAAGCATACTTTTGCGATCTATGAGAATAGCAAACAGGTGCAGTGATTCCATTTCTTCTTCAGAATCAACCCTGGGCTTCAGCAGAATTTTTCTCATCAAAAAAATCATTAACTCATGAGTCCATTTGGTCATGTCCGTTGATCCGTTAGAATGTACATATGAAAATTAAAAAAAAAAATAAATAAATAAATTATTATAAAATATTATTTTATGTAAAGAATATATCAATCGAAAGCCAATAGTAATTACTTTTGTCAAAAGTTTTGCTTCTTGTTTATATTCCGTACTTATAACGAACCTTTTTTCTTTACCAAATATTCCCACCCTAGTTTCCTCACACTTGAACCTTACCTATAACTTACAGATCAATGTTTCTTTCACAACAAAATCAAACCTTTAAATGTTGTGTTCTAATTTCCCAACAGCGTGTTCAACAGCCTGGCCTTGTCAGTGCACAATTATTACATAATGCCGTACCCAAAGCGATGCTTAGTTGCACCTAAATCAATTTCAGCATTCAAAATAAATGAAAGCTTCCAAAAATAGCTTGAAAATAGCCTACCTTAAAACAAAAAAAATAAACAAAAAAATATTTATCACAACTACAACATGCGCTATCAGCATGTCATCAGTTCACCGAATGCTAAACGATGGCTTTAAACCAACTACCGCCCCTTTTTAATATAAAACAGCCCGTTATTATTATTATTATTACTATTTTTTAAAAAATAAGTGTACATGCCGAAATCATGTAAAGATTATGCGCCGCAATGTCAAAATCAAAAATTCGTGATCGCCACACGGCGCTGCCAGCCATCCCTCAGACTCGCGGCAGCGCCAGCTGACAGCAATCAAAAGACTTAAGCAACGAACTCGGCGCTGCGCTCAACTCTTTAACCGTAGATATGAAAACATTAGTGCTGTGTGTTTGTATATGCTTTAAAGCGCGCGCAGTCATGCAACTGCCACAACTGACAAGTGTTAATTGAATTCATGTCGCGCGTAATCAACATTATCATAATCACGCTTACTAAATGACTGAATTAATACACAAGTATGCTATATTGCTAGCTTGTACTCATATTTTGATACACATACACATATATAAGAATGTAAATCGGCAAGTAAAGACAGCTATTTAGCTGCTTCAGTGAAGCAAGTTTGCACTTTAGTTGTTACCAGCGGCGTTGATGATAACTCTTGGCTTGATCGTCCAGCGTGGCTGTCGCTGATGATGATCGCCATTGCAGCGGCGCTTGTTCTTGCAAATTTTTCTTTAGCATACACGCTGCTACAAAGTTGCCTAGCGTGCTCACAAGCTGACGCCATCAATATAAATTACTCAATTAATGTCAGTATGACAGGTAGGACATAATATTAATAACCAAAGATCTAGGCAAAAAGCGATAAAAAAATATTAAAATAATAAAAAAAACTTCCATCTATATATAAATTAGCAACAACACAGAAACAACAAAAATGTCATTGCTTTTAACGTGTTTTACCCAGAAACGTGTTGCTTGCCATTTTCTGGCTGTCACTCAGCTTCGGTGCTTGTTGCCTCTTTGTATGTAGCTATGTATATTTGTATGCCATGCTTGATATGCCGTTTAATTAATGTTCTTAATATTAGTATTTGTAACGAAAACTTCTCATATCGACTACTAACGGCAAAGATTTCGGCTGTCGATTTCGTGTATGCAAATCATGACATGTCAAAGCTGGCGGCTGATCGATTGATTCTGGTAAGTCAGTTGTTGTGCAAAAAGCTGTAAATTTAAACTGGGCAAGGCTTTAATGTTCGGCAAATCTTTAATTGCCAAGATTCATGGACATCGATTTTTTTGCAAAAAAAACTGTGATATATTATTTCTAAAGATCGCTAGTGAGTTATCAGAAATGTTATTCAGATTCGATTTGTAAATTTACAAAAATGTAAGTTTTTGAATATTTTTGTTTAAACTAGCGTCTCTGAGTATAATTTATATAATTTTAAGGCTCGCTTTAGCTAAGTCTGTCAAGTTCAAGAGCTTTTCTTAAAGATAGTGAACAGAGTGTTATTGCATAACGTAATGAGAGAGGTCTACATTCAGGCGATTTTAACCCAACACAATCTTAAGCGAAGACACAAACCACCCTTAGTGAATAACATAGCCTTACAGCTTCGTTTTTCAATGATATTCTATTTATTGTTAATTTATTTAACTAGAGTAGACATTTTTTAATAATAATATATACTTAATCCACCTAGTTTCATGTAAAAAAATATTCAATAAAATGTAAAAACCACATCAATGAGGAGACTATTATTCTTATAAAGCTTATCTGAAGTCTGAGAGATTTTTCTCAATGCGCTTCGGGTAAAACCATGCATATTCACACAAAAATTGCCACAATCGTCAGTTAAAACACTTAAAGATTCAAGAAATAAATTTTGGATTACAATATAACTACAGCTTTCCGACTGAGGCTTGCAAAAACCCAAAAGTTTTGCCATTTACCAAAGGAATTTAAGTAATCCGGCAGTTCATCTGACTACTTTTAGAAACAATGCTTCCAAAAAGTTAAAGCACTGCCCATAAAAGTACAGTAATTATTAATGTGAGATATGGAACTCTTATACAAGGGAAAGGCGTAATTAATTCCTTTCAAAAAGTTACTCAAACTAATGGCCAAACAGCTCCTCCTTAGCTTATGATATTACACATAATTCTGTGCGATGAAGTTTAGGAATAAAAGAGCACATTAATCAGCTCTCCACTGGCTTTAAATTCATCATGAAATTTCTGAAAAGGTTTTTGACAAAGAAATAGCTTTGTAAATATGTATATGAAACATTTCTTGAATTACAACGTTTTTTTTTGAAAGCAATGCCATTAAAAATAGAAAACTAGTTCATGAATTCACTCCACATTTTTGGAACCTTAAAATAACAATAGCCACCAAACACCACACTACTTTACTCAAAAAATAAATAAAATAATAACATATAAAGAGTAAGTAAGAACAAACACGTGATGACAGGTTCAAATTTTGCTTATATTTGATATGGCTTTGACACTAATTCCCAACAAACTAACAATTTCCTAGAATTACAAAAGCCAAATTTATACAACTTTAGCGGAAAATGAACAAAAAACTTCATCAAAGCTCTAGGCAGGAATTGTACAAATATACTTACATATTTATTTATATAAATACATCACCATATGTAGACGTACAAAATTGTAAAATACACCTGAAATACAATACAACAGACGCCGATCAATGATTGACTTTTGTACGATAACAAATGGATGACTGATCAACACAGTGGCAAATCGATAAATTGAACAATTCTTAACTTACGATTTGTGAGGAAAAATTTTATTTTTTTAATTTGTATATACAGTAACTAGAATGAAAGTTAAACAGCTGGGCCAAACTTCTAGGAGCATTCTGCTTAAGGGATAACTTTCAGCTGCACCTGAACTTTCTTGCTTTACTAGTTATTATATTATTTAGACGATTTTATGAAATTATTTCAGCAGCTTTTAGATAATGGAATAAAGGTTGAAGAAGCAGATTGCAAGCTCGTCTAACCTCTTTTCATCGCACTTAAGACATTATGATAAACATATTTCAATCAGTTCTCTTATCAGCATCATTGTTTGTAGGTTAAAACCCTTCCTTATCCAACATATGAAATAATATACATACATATGTGTATAAACATTAACTTATTAAAAGCAATTCTTTATTGTTTTCTACCTTTATGTTAAATTTAAATACTCATTACACATATATAAACATATATGTAATTCTTTAAGTCACCACAAGCACCTGCGATGCAACCTTCTGAAAGCATTTTCAAAAGAGCATTCTAGTCTAGAACTTAAAAAAATCGAAAAACTTTATTTCAGAATTATAGAGACTCAAAAATATTTCCATAAAGGAATTTTTCAAAATTGAAATTGTTTCCGTAGTTATAGGCGGTTAAGCGTTGTGACAAATGGACCGGTTTAGCGGACGACGAAACTGTAAACGCTTTTTTCTCGAAACTATTTTTACGACAACCACAATACCTCACGATCTAATTAGCCGATTTACTTAAAATATGGCAAGAATATTCTTTACATATTTCTATTTTCGATTTCGAGAAATAATAATATAGGAAAAAAATAAAAAAAAAAATTAAAAATTCGACAAAGTTAAAAAATTAGTGAAAAATGTACCTTCATTTTTGCATAGCCGTCGTTTTAAGAAAAAAACACTTTTGTTTCAGTTTTGCAGCTTGTTGAGAAAGCGACGTTGATACTAAGTAATTCAGAATTTGTCATTATTTAATATTTCAGAATACTATAAGGAGATATCAAGACGACGAGGACAAGTAATTTTTTCTCTTTACTTCAAGGAATTTTTTTATGATATAATATAAATAGATAAAAAATATATTAACAGCTTATATCAAAGACCAAAAACTTCTCGAAATTCAAGCCTCTGGAGTTAAATACCCCAATAAGCTTCGATTAAGTGATTTGAGGCCTCAACCGGCTTACATCGAGCTCAATAGGTTGTGTACAGCATCGTCTACTATATAAATTAATGGCTATTAGACAGAAGAGAAATGATATTAAACTAACTTAATTTTCGATAAATTACTTTCTTATGCATACATACATATAACGGGTGATTTTTTTGAGGTTAGGATTTTCATGCATTAGTATTTGACAGATCACGTGGGATTTCAGACATGGTGTCAAAGAGAAAGATGCTCAGTTTGCTTTGACATTTCATCATGAATAGACTTACTAACGAGCAACGCTTGCAAATCATTGAATTTTATTACCAAAATCAGTGTTCGGTTCGAAATGTGTTTCGCGCTTTAATTTTGTTCAGCGATGAGGCTCATTTCTGGTTGAATGGCTACGTAAATAAGCAAAATTGCCGCATTTGGGGTGAAGAGCAACCAGAAGCCGTTCAAGAACTGCCCATGCATCCCGAAAAATGCACTGTTTGGTGTGGTTTGTACGCTGGTGGAATCATTGGACCGTATTTTTTCAAAGATGCTGTTGGACGCAACGTTACGGTGAATGGCGATCGCTATCGTTCGATGCTAACAAACTTTTTGTTGCCAAAAATGGAAGAACTGAACTTGGTTGACATGTGGTTTCAACAAGATGGCGCTACATGCCACACAGCTCGCGATTCTATGGCCATTTTGAGGGAAAACTTCGGACAACAATTCATCTCAAGAAATGGACCCGTAAGTTGGCCACCAAGATCATGCGATTTAACGCCTTTAGACTATTTTTTGTGGGGCTACGTCAAGTCTAAAGTCTACAGAAATAAGCCAGCAACTATTCCAGCTTTGGAAGACAACATTTCCGAAGAAATTCGGGCTATTCCGGCCGAAATGCTCGAAAAAGTTGCCCAAAATTGGACTTTCCGAATGGACCACCTAAGACGCAGCCGCGGTCAACATTTAAATGAAATTATCTTCAAAAAGTAAATGTCATGAACCAATCTAACGTTTCAAATAAAGAACCGATGAGATTTTGCAAATTTTATGCGTTTTTTTTTAAAAAAAAGTTATCAAGCTCTTAAAAATCACCCTTTATAAGTATGGAAAAACCTGGTTCTGGTTTAATTAACTTAAATTTGTTAATATAAATGGGTTTTAAAAACTAATTTTTTAGAAAAGCAATGAAGAAATGTGACGCACCTATTTATAAATACATATATTATATCAAAAGTGTATAAAAGTATACATTTCTATATAGTATGTATATTAGGGTGGATAAAAAGAAAGTAAATTATTCTTTTCCCTTCAACTATACTCTGAAAAATTGGTTGGCAAACACTTCAGTTTGTAGGAAATCAAACCCTCCCTTACCGTTCACAAGTTGTTTATGGTATTAAATAAACTTTTGGTCAGCAAGTTATAAAATTCATAAAAAACAGAAATATGCCTTAAACCGAAGAAACTTTAAACTTTATTAACTTTTGAACGTTGAAGTTTCCCAAAACATGTGAGGGACTACTTTTATAAGGAGTTCAATTTCCTAAAATATAAGAGATGAGGGATCTATTTAGGAAACTGAAAAGCTGAGAACCCTTCTATTAGTATAAAGATCTCATCATTATAGAGAGTTTTTGAGTAGTCTAGCAACCACTTTGTAGAGTTTTTTGAACCAACCTAATGTACATTTGTACATCCAATTTGATCTCCAGCAGCTAACTGACAACAAGCTTGTAGACCTGTTCAAGCCATTCAACCCATTGTCATTGCGCGAGCAATGACTATTCGCATGACTTACACAAACACATACACACACATACATAGACACATAGAGAGACATGTCTACAGCGTTGTAAAGCGTTCACAACTTGTTCATCGATACGCGCCGGATCGTAAGAGTTCGATTATTGTTTGTGATTAATTAGATGCGATTGAGCGAAACGGAATGGGTTTGGTTCGCGCTGTTGCGTATGATTTCTCGGGAAGCAAAAGCAACAAAAACAAAAAACAAATTTACGCAGCCACACACTCACACATACGCATGCATGTAACTGCTCATGCTCTTGTAAGTTGTTGCTGTTGTTGTTGCGGCCCACGCCTCAACTTTGTTGGCGTTTAACGATTATGATTGATTGTCGACCCGGACGAATGATAAAAATTTCAATTGAGAAATTATTAACATGCTCTATAATTAAACTCTCCTTTCTGGAGCGCTCCGGCAGCGCTCGCTCTATGTGTGTGTGTGTGTGTAGTTAGCAGTGAATTTTAGCGCAGCAAAGATTTTTAAATTAGATTTTCGTTTGGCGTCTTTAACTTTCTCTAGCAACTGTCTCTCCAGCCGTGTGCTGAACTTCATGTGGGCACATATGCCCTCTTCCATTACACCGTTGCACAGCTGTACATTTGTAACTATGTATGAGTGTGTATTTATATAAGCGTGTTCGTACATTAATTTTACATGTGTTTGCTGGCACATACGCCTAAGTCAATTTATTTGTAAGTCGATTAACGTGACAAGATATTTTCGGTTATTTATTGCCGATATCTGATATATTGAACAAGCACAAAGTGCATATATTCAATGAAAGAAATAACAAAAATAACAACAACAACATATATAACACACGTCTAATAAACCGAGACGGAATGAGGAAATGAATACGCAATAACAGAAAATTTTATTTTTTTTTGTGCAAAAAGTCAGATTATTGTTGCTTTATTATGTATGAATTTCTTCTGCTTAATTGCAGCAGCAGTCATTAACTAGAGAAATTTTCTAATACAAATTAATTTTTTACTCATTTTTAAAATTACCTAATTAATGCATTTCTTTCGCTGAAATGTTGGTTGCATTAATGTTTCTTCAAATGATTTTTAACTTATTCTGACATAAATTTAGACATCCTTTTGATACCTTAATACTCGCTGTTCAGTATATCTGATGAAAAATACTACGAAGTCTGAACTGGTCAAATTAACAGGTTCTGAAGAGCCTAGGAATTAGCTTCCTTGTCCATGAAAGTCTCTCTCTCAGATATTGTTTCATTTGAAGTCAGCTGAATTTCTTTGCAATGGCATAAAATCAAGTATTTCTTTAAGATCTGATAGTATAGAAGACTGAATTTCGACAGATTTCACAGTTTAGTTCACTGTATTAATAATAAAATACACATCTATAGATAAATATTTCGAACGTGTAATTAGTACTTAACATCATCATAAAAAATTCTAAATATTGCCCTAATAGCTTTTTTACTTTACTCGAAAAAAATTCAAAGCGCTTAAGGCTCATATCAGAACTCTGGTTCTACACCGCTATTAGAGAGTTTGCATAATTTTACTCAGAAGGAGATCTCACGGTCTTGCACTTGGTTGTTTATTAATATTTTTAGTGCTACTGTAAATTTAAATTGGTGTCACTTGTTTCCTTAATGAAAAAACGTTTTCGGCCATTTTTTTTCGTCAAATTTACCAATTAATAAGGTTTATGAGGCGCAGGTTCCCAATTTTCAAAATAAATTTCTTATGATATCGAAATACTTTCCAACTTTCCTTTGCTATTAAATTGACACAAAAATAATATAATAACTAGTTGCCATTCTAAAATTCTTACTTAGCTTTAATAAAAAGTCGATCCTCTTATCCATCTCAATCACTGTAACCCAGGGGTGAACCAAGTGAACAGATCGTTTCCTTAACAAAGTGAGTGAAAAAAATGGATAGTAAGAAATTTCGCGTGTTGATAAAATGTCTGCATAAACTTGGCTTGATGACAAATTTCCGCACCCTGCCTTGAAAAATCAACCATAAAGGATTGGTATGATAAATTTAGACGTGGTTAAATGAGCATTGAAATCGGTGAACGTAGTGTACGTCCAAAAGATGTTGTTACCGACGAAAGCATCAAAAACGTCCCCAAAATAGTTTTGGATGAACATAAGGTGAAAATGTCGGAGATAGGGGGCACTCTAAAGATGTCAACTGAACGTGTACATCATATCATTCATGAATATTTGGGAATGAGAAATCTCTGTGCACAAGTGGGTGCCGCGAGAGCTCACTTTTGATAAAAAACATTTATGAGTTGATGATTTGAAGATGTTCAAGCGTAAAATCAGAGCTTTTGCGTTGATATCTGACAATGATGAAACATGGCTCCATCATTCCATCAATAGTAGGCTGACAAGATTGTGGCGTCAGTATTTAGTAATGCGCATGGAATAATTTTTATTGACTACCGGAACGGAGGAACTATCAACAGCGACTTTAATATAGTATTATTGGACCATTTGAAGGACGAAATCGCGGATAAGAACTCCGCATTTATAGAAAAAGAAAGTGCTGTTTCACCAATGCACTGTGTCACGAGTCAGTGAAAACAATGACAAAAATCTATAAATTTCTCCCACATCTACCAAATTCTTCAGATCTGGTACCACGCGACTACTTCCTGTTCTTAGATCTCAAAAGAATGAGAATAGGCCTCAAGCAAAGAACAAATCGTACTACAAAAGTATATCGAAAAGTTGGAGGGTCGCTATAATCAGTGTACCACCCTTTGGGGGAAGAACTATGTTGAATATAAAAACGAATTTTGATAAAACAATGTGTTTTATGGTTTTCAATTGACGTAATTTAATCAAAGCATCATAAATTATAAATAAAAGAAAAATATGTACGTTGCAATAGAGTTTTTTAGTTTGGGACAACTTTATGGCGAGGGAGGAAGGAAAATAAAAACATTAACACTTGGACAAAATATGTACATACATACATATTGCTTTTGAACATATTAATAACAACATCAGCAGTTAGAATCATTAGTTCAGGCCTTTTTTAATAATACTATGTGGCTTTCTTAATAATTTCAGAATTTGACCCAAAAATGTTATGCAAATTACGAAAACCTCTCTTCTAACTCATTATATACATTGTCTACGAGGTGTAATTTATATCCTGAGGTTTAGTTCCTTTTGTATTAGTATAGGCTTAAAGATGATTAACTTTCGTATAAATAATGACAAAAATGATACTTTCATTTGTTCCCACTAAAATATATTAATTCCAAAAAAATGCCATAAACAACTACGAACACTGACCTTAAACAATAATATTTCATTCAATCTTAGCAAAATTAGCATGAAGTCATTGTCGAAGAGAAACCTGTGATTAGCATAAGCCCACACTGCCTCACGAGTCCGTCAATCATACCCGCCAGCACTGCTATCCCAACACTCCCAGCGCTGTCTGCTTAAACCATTGTAATAAAATCTATTTTAAGGAAATATGCTTTAATTCGCAACTCTAATAAACACTCGCGCGTTTCCTTTTGATTCGCTTTTAGCGGTTAAAGTACATTGAGAACGCCAAGGCGATTTAATATTCAATTAATGCGAGCGGCTGCAAAATGCTAATCAGCAATAGAGGCGGTGCAGTGCAGAATAATAAAAAAAAGAATAGCAAAAAACAACAACAACAAGAATAAAAACAATCGCATTAAAAATAATTACATAATATTGTCCATAGTGTGGTAGAAGCCAAGTTACCGCGCTTGAGTCAGCCGCCAGCCCGGCAAGTCGTTAGAATTCGGCTTTTTTCGCGCGTTGCATGATGTGAGTGCCCCTTGAGCAATTAAGAGCCAACCACCCACCTTTGATTCAAGCAAAAAAAAATTCAGCAAAGCGGTTTATAAAATAAAGAATAAATATATTTGAAATTTGAATGGCAAACAGCGCCTGCCAACAGCAACAGGTATAATGCTTAAGACGGCAATAACAATAACAATAGCAAAAGCAATAATAATAGAAATATTGACAGCAAACCAATGCGAGGCACATGCAAAGGCGTTTGGAAAATCACATTAAATCATAGGAAGCACGGTCGCAAAAAAATTTATTAACTTGTAAAAAAATACGTTGAACCTGTCGGTGTTCTATAATCGCTAAGCCAAAGAAAAACAAAAAAAAATAATGATAATAAAAATAAATGAAAAATCAATAGAAACCACCTGACAGCGCAAATGAACGCGTGTAAACTTCAACTTGTCATGTTGACACACACACACATGCAAACGCACATACATGGCGCAGTGTCGTTGGTGTTAAACGAGCATACATGTGCTGTTAAGCGTAGCCCTCTGTAAGGAATTTTAGGCGCGGAAGGTTTCAATATAATTGATGCACCATTAATTCATTTAAAAAACTAGATTTAGAAAAAATGTTAAGACCAACATTGGGAACAGTTCAGCCCAAAATATTGTAGAGTTATCTAGTTACTTGGAGAAACATACTTATATGTAATAAAGTAATTAAGTACTTTGAAATAAGTTTTTATAACTAAACCCGAAATTGATGTGAAATAAATTTCAAGCAAACTAATTACATAACTAGTTGTATTCGAACTAGTTACACTTTTTAATAAAGCTTAACTTATTAATTTTAAAAAAGTTTTCATAACCATACCCAAAATTAATTTTAAATAAATTTCAAGCAAACTAGTTACACAACTAGTTATTTTTGCACTAGTCACATATTTCTATTTTTTCTTTCCCGAATTATTATTTCAACAAAACCTCACTTTTAATTTATTTCATTGCATTTGTATCTTATTTTCCTGTTGGGCCATTACTCATGTACTCGTACACCTCAATCACACATACATACATATGGTTATCGTGTTGGTGGTTTTGCTTAAATTATATTATTATTTTGATCAATCGATTTCAGTTAAGTTGATTTTTTTATATTATAATTACACACGCTTTTTGCATTTGTTTGTTTTTGTTATTTGCCTTTAGACATCAACAACCTGTTGGCTGGCGCTTATGCTTTCAGCAATTTAGTAACACGAGTCTATTTACTTTTGTACCCTTTCGATGCTTTTGACACACACAATGTGTTCGTTAATCACATCTGTTGTTGTTGTAACTTTATCTTTGTTTTTATAATGCTATTTTTTTGGTTTTTTTTGCTTCTACAAAGGTGGCTTGCGAATTTTACCATAAACTCTTGTGGCTTATATTTATGAATATTAAATGGAGTCACCGCAGCCACCAGCACACTTGACAGCTCCGTGGCCATTGACGCCTTTGATGTTCGACGTGTGTGAGTGACAGCGCAGGCGTAGCGGCAGGCGTTGTCGTCTGCAGCAATGAGTTTAATATTTGTTCTGTCGCTGGTGGTGGCGTTGTTAAGGCTGATAGTGTTGTTGGTGTTGGTGTCAGCTCTTTATTCTTTTTTGCGTTTAATAGTTTTGACATTTTATTTAGCCAGTTTACGATTTGATGCGGTCATTGTTATTTTCGTTCCGCTGAAAGTGGCGACTTTGCTGCGCTTATTTATTTCTATAGATAATCAATCAATATTCTCTTTCACAGTGAATGTCAAATAGTAGAGTAAAAATTAATTTAATTTATTATTTAGATTCAGAGGAATATCTAAATAATAATAAACTATTGCCTAGATGTCGGTTGGTTGACAAGGGAAAGTCCCAAGAAACAACGTTTAAGTGAACGAGCAGTCTCCACTGAGACCAAACAAACACTTCTGGAAGTTTTTTTAATTTTTACCTAATTTTTATTTAATTAGCGATTCGATTAGATTATTGGTAATTTTTATTCAATCCTACACAGATAATCTTTCTATGTATATCTATGTATGTACATATAAACTCTAGTACTAAACTCAATTTATTGCCTTTGGATTAGACTGGCTCAATGGCGCTGCTTAAACTTCAAGAAAATGCATGGACTTGCAAAATAGCGAGGCCAACCATATGACTTATCTATAAAATGCTCAATCTTTTTCTCAAATATATAGTAATGATTGTCCAGCCAAAAACAAAATTATTGTTAAAGATGGATCAAGATGTAATGCCTAGAACTCCTAATAATGGATCAAAGGCCCGTCGCATGTCTACAAAGAACTACCCACACATATAATGAGCCTGCCAATATCTACTTCACATATTCATAGATATTATGGCATCGAAGGTGATTCTACCTTAGTGTGGAGAAAGCTGGAATCCCAAGCACCAAAAATTTTCAATCGGTTCGTGGTAAGCAAAATCTTACATTAGCTTTGCCTGAACTGGGCATCGATAGCAAAAAAACATTGAAGATCCTAAATATACTACTATGATCAAATAGATTGACTTATCCATTTCATCTCCTTCAAAGTAATTCCCTTCGGCTGCAATACACTTATGCCAACAAATTTGCAAGCACTTGGAAAAATTCTCCGTCCTGATGGCCATCAGAGCTTTCTGTGGTAATTGATTCGGCCATTTCGTGAAACAACACATTCACCACACTTTGTTTAATAAATTCATTGTGACATTCGCTGTGTGGCTTGTGGCACCTTCCTGAATGAACCGCGTATTGTCCAAGTCCATATCATCCAATTCTGGGAAAAAATATTCGATTATCATTGCGCGGTAGCGATTCTCATTCACAGTATCGTGCCGGTCTTGATCATCATGGAAGAAGTACGGCCCAAAGACGAAGACGGCTCATAAACCGCACCAAACCGTAATTTTTTGGGGATTCAATGGTGACTCATTGAGTAAATACGTGTGAATTGCTGACTGACATTCCGCCAGAAATGAGCCTCATCGCGGAAGATGATGTTTCGATGAAAATCCAGATCATTACTAAGTTGTTGCTCATCCTAATTCACCAACATACCACGATTCTGTTGGTCAAGCGGCTTTAGTTCTGGCGTCATTTTCATCTTGTAAAGATGTAAGCTAAGATATTTTCGCAAAATTCGCCAAAACGATGTCACAGAGCTCAGACTGTGATGAGGGACTTCCTGAATTTCCTGGATGCGCTAGCGGCTACATTCTCGGCACTATGGGTGCTTCTTTGTCTCACTGGTTCGAGGAAATTTTTAAATTTTCCCATTAGACACTCAATTGCTGATCTGACATGACGATTATGTCGATCATATATTAGACGTAGCGCTCTTAAAGTTGAGGCCACTGACTCCGAATTTCGGTGGTAAATATTAATAATTTCGACTCGTTCTTTCTCTTTCCAAATACTAGTTTCGCTCAACTTAAGTAACTGCTTATATAAATTCTACACCAACGAAATATATTGCTATTTCATACATACATACTATAAATCAAATACCAACGCATTCACCACTAATGTCTAAAAACCACCAAATATTCCAATGCCTTGGCATGTGTAGCTGTGCGCGTGAGTCCACTTGCGCCGACAATCGGCAGCTGTCAGTGCGTATAAGCAATAACCAACGGTCACTAATTAATACGCCATCAAATCAATGTAGGAAAGCGAAGCACGCTCTTGGTTTGTTTTTGTTGTGCCACGCCAGCCTATACACGTACATTTGGCAACAAAGGAAAGACTTAAGCAACGAACGCGGCGAAGATGTCACCGCGAACCGCGCAAAGTATTTTTAAAGCGGCGGCGGTGATAAAAATGCCGAAAAACATGTTGTCACGACTTGTGTTTACGCGCGCCGACTTCAGCGCGATCGACATGCAAAGCGCATGCGCACACCGCGCCACCCCCAAATCTAGTGGACATGGCGGCGCGCGGCACATAGCGGCACATGCGACACGCCAGCTACCTTAAAAGTAAATATCACGCCTGCAAATGCGGTCACTTGCCGTTGATTTGTTGTTTACGGCTGTTGTTGTTGTTTATTTAGCGCGGCAGCTGTTTACGGTTTATCAGCGGGTCTTTGTTGTTGTTTTTATTGTGCTTTTGCGTGCAGCGTCGCGCGCAAATGTCGTCGTCGGCGCGTTGATCTTCTTCAACCTTACGGTAAATTTCAATTTGATTTGAACAAATCGACACGATTTGCATTGCCACACTCGATCGCATGCCACATTTCTTTGGCCTTACACTGTTTTCTGTTTTTTTTTCTGTTGGTGTTAGCGCTTTCGCCTTTGAGTAGCCGCTGGGCGGTTGGTTGGCGTGCGAAGCGCTACCGTCATTTGCGCCAACAGCGAAACATTTTTCACCTTCAGCAATCAATTTGGCATGCATATACCTACATATATGTATACTGACTTTATGTTGTATACATGTATAAGTGTACATGTCTGTGCTGCGGCGCGCGCTCTCGCTCAGCACATATCAATGCTCACTCGTGTCGCGCTCGTTGACCGCCGCGATGCGCTTAATTTCACTCCACATGCCAAGTCACACCGAAAAGCTTATCGCCAGCAAACTATGCACAACAACAACACTTTGCATGCGCGTTTACCTGCGCGCTGTCACTACGCAGCCATATTTGGCGGAGTGCAAGTGCCATTAACACATTTCCGTGTTGTCGCCACTTGGCAGTTGCACGCATTTGTGTTCACTTGTAAATTTGTCAATGCCTCACTGTCTCTTGCTGCTCTCGTTGTTGTTTTTTGTTGTTTTTGTGTGTGAAATGTTGTTGTTATTCATCGCTTACATTGTAGCGAATTTGTCAGCCGCCCTTGGCTCAGCAGCTACTTTTGTTTAAGGCCTCATCAGTGTTTAACCCAATAAAAGAAGCGAAAAAGAAACTCACGTTATGCAAATGCATCCTCGTAAAGTAGGTATGTATGCGTATTCATTACTGTTTCAACCTGTCGCAATTTGTTTTTGCTTTAATCGGTTGACTGGTATTTTTGAGTTCACTTCTTACACTGTATTTAACACTCTTCGATCGCCATTTCTTTATCTACTCAGTAAGTATTTGTAAGGTGTTTTAAATGCTCTTATTTGTAAACTTTTTTGTGGGCATAAGTTCCGTTGTAATTTGCCTCGTCCCAATTTTTCTTAGAAACACTTTTTTTTCAATAATGTTCTGATTATAAATGTATTAATTTCACGGCCTCTACCGAGACCAATTGATTTGAAGCCTTCGGTTTAAATTGAATTCGAAAATTATGGAAGAAAAAAGTTTGAATAAAGTCAGGTTTTACGTGAGGGAAATATTTCTATCTTATGATATTGACCAAACTTTTACTTTCATTTGTCAATAAATGAAATTCTCTACCTATTTAAAAATGTTTTCTGTTAAATATTTTGCTATGTACAAAGCTTTTAGATTTCTCAAAGTGTGATATAAGTTGGTCTGATATGCTCGTAAGCCACACATAGGCCAGCTTTGGTCATTGCCAGATTAGATACCGTTACGTAGTTTATGAGGAGTTGCCATCCTTTAGGGTTCCAGCCTTTGACATGAATTTCAATAGCTTCCGCGCTCTCAGTAGCAACACTTTCGCTTTTGTTTCATACCGTGGAGCCCCAACTGTTGAAAGCGTTGCCTTGCTAGTGCAGAACAAGTGCAGAAGATATGTTCCATTGTTTTTCCAGTGTCTTGCGCTGGACACTTCCTGAAGTTTTTTCGATCACATTCTGCAAGTGTGTGCCGCCATCAGACTGCGACCAGTGAGTATTCCAATCATGCCCCTAAAGGTCATTCTATGGAAGACCAGTAGGAATTTTGTGTCCTTTCGATCTACGGTTTTACACTTGACCTTTGCAGCTTTGCATCCAGATAGCTCACTTCATAGTGTTTTGATTTTCCTTGCCATGTTTCTATCCAGATCATTGTAAGGACATTGTATGGGTTTACCAATATCTCTTTATCAGACGACAACCACACACTACTTTGGCAATCTCATCTACTATCTCATTGCCATTATTGCTTTTGTGATCTGACATTCATTAGAAGTGAAGTTGCTTATTTTTGGCGAAAATCTCCACTGCTGCTCTGATTATGAAGACCCTTCTGGTCAATATACGATAAGAGGTTATTGTTTTAAGTGCTGCATGGCTGTCTACATACTTAAATGTTGACTTTGGAGTTGTCTGCTGATATAGTATAAGATAGCTCCGTGCGTTTCCCAATATCAAAGACCTACTTGAAATATACCGGCAACTTGAAAGGCTGCCTTATGCCCAACTTTGGACAGTATATCCCCGCACCAACTCAGTCCTTTACTTTCGAGCTATCCGCATAAATGTTACTACGCCAACCATATTTTTCTAACCTTCTTTCCCAGTTAAAATCTAGGATCATTTAGTCGGTGCTTGCCAAACCGTTCTTAAGCACCGGGCTATGCTCAAAGGTTGTATATATATAGTATATACAATATACTTGTAAAGGGTGATTTTTTAAGAGCTTGATAACTTTTTTTAAAAAAAAAACGCATAAAATTTGCAAAATCTCATCGGTTCTTTATTTGAAACGTTAGATTGGTTCATGACATTTACTTTTTGAAGATAATTTCATTTAAATGTTGACCGCGGCTGCGTCTTAGGTGGTCCATTCGGAAAGTCCAATTTTGGGCAACTTTTTCGAGCATTTCGGCCGGAATAGCCCGAATTTCTTCGGAAATGTTGTCTTCCAAAGCTGGAATAGTTGCTGGCTTATTTCTGTAGACTTTAGACTTGACGTAGCCCCACAAAAAATAGTCTAAAGGCGTTAAATCGCATGATCTTGGTGGCCAACTTACGGGTCCATTTCTTGAGATGAATTGTTGTCCGAAGTTTTCCCTCAAAATGGCCATAGAATCGCGAGCTGTGTGGCATGTAGCGCCATCTTGTTGAAACCACATGTCAACCAAGTTCAGTTCTTCCATTTTTGGCAACAAAAAGTTTGTTAGCATCGAACGATAGCGATCGCCATTCACCGTAACGTTGCGTCCAACAGCATCTTTGAAAAAATACGGTCCAATGATTCCACCAGCGTACAAACCACACCAAACAGTGCATTTTTCGGGATGCATGGGCAGTTCTTGAACGGCTTCTGGTTGCTCTTCACCCCAAATGCGGCAATTTTGCTTATTTACGTAGCCATTCAACCAGAAATGAGCCTCATCGCTGAACAAAATTTGTCGATAAAAAAGCGGATTTTCTGCCAACTGATTTTGGTAATAAAATTCAATGATTTGCAAGCGTTGCTCGTTAGTAAGTCTATTCATGATGAAATGTCAAAGCATACTGAGCATCTTTCTCTTTGACACCATGTCTGAAATCCCACGTGATCTGTCAAATACTAATGCATGAAAATCCTAACCTCAAAAAAATCACCCGTTATATTCTACCGTAGCCAGTAGTCGCCCGTCGAATTTTGCTGCGCAGTTTTCAGCAAAGAAGTCTATTGGTGGCAGGTTTATCACTAATTCAAGAGGAGATAATGGAGTGGTTTTAGAGCTCCCGTTATACACTGCGCGCGCACCTCTGAAGCCTTTCCATCATTTCCGTAGGCCTAACCATCATGCTACTGCACCGAATTGGTCTTACAATGGCTGTGTAGCAGCAGTGCATGAGAAAGGGAGAAAGTCTCCATATTGCACCGATCCTTTGCCTACAAGTATATAAAGCATTACTAGTATTTATTTAATCTTTCTTCCACATTGTGCTCTCACAGCAGTTTGCTGAGCAGACTACCTCAAGATACTCGGTGTGGTCCTTGAGAGTTAGTCTTGTTCCATTTATCGAAGGGAGACTCCATTAAGGTATTTTTGTGTGAACACTAACAGATTCGTTTTCTGCGAATTCAACCTCAGACCCGCTTGTGAGGCTCAATTCTGGACTTTCTCAAAGAATAGTTTAGTATTAAGTATAGCAAATTCTTGTAATAAATATCTATTTCACCCTATATATATTCACAGTATCAGCAATTTTAGTTAAAATTTAATTGCAATTGTTATGTATAAAGTCTAATTGTATGTTGTGAATTGTCAAATATAAAATACAAAATCACTAATTTTAGTCGCTAATGATATTCAATAGTCTTTTACATTCAAGAAGTGCAAATTATTTAGACACCCATCTACATTAAACATACGACAAAGAAGTTTTATTCGTCTTTTCTTAAGAAGTTTGAGGTGTGTGAATTTCCAAAAATTCATTTGTCTACAAAATACAAATTATTAAAAAATAAAAGATATTAAAACTGAATAATTCAAAATTTGCAGAACAAGAGGAACAACAAATTGATTCCAACTAACCAATAAAAAAATGGAACTGTTCCATATTTCATATTCGATATGGTAACCGAAAGCATCTACAAATAAAGGGTGTCTATTAATCTAAAGATTATTAAAGGTTTTTCACTCTTAATAGTTTTTTAAACAATAAATCTTTTATTGATAAACTTCTAAAAAACAATCGTGTATAGAATAATTTCTCATAGCAAAATTCACATAATTTCCCCCCGAATTCAGGAGAGTATTTACTTGATAAGTGAATAGAGAAGTGTATGAATCTCAAATTGGAAATTAAATTTATTTTAATTGCTATTATAGCTGCCATAAATGGTTTCTGAAATAATTTTTGAAATAGTTTTTAAAAGATCATAAGTCCGGAACATTCTCGGTCACATTCGGCCTGTCTTAGAACCGAAAAAATTTGATTTTTACTACAATAACTTGTCAGTTGATAGGATTTTATTAACTTTAACTATTTAATCATATTTATTGTTGAGCTCTTCCCCGTTCTATAAAATATTACATTGGACTCAAAAAGTTTCTCCGTTACCAAGTGCCACCCTAGTAGTGCTGCCTTCAGTCCCCAATTTCTTAAAAAAATAATATTTTCCCACATCTAATACCACGTCACCCATTTTATTGAGCATTTCTGCAGACACCAGCTCGTTGCCTGGTTTAATGCGCCTAATTACCAAGCACCCTGTTTATGTGTTGTTTATATAAGCAGTGCCAATTTGCAACATCAAGTGGAAATGGAAATGAGCCGGCGGCGCAACGAAACGAAGTGTTCGCCAAGCACACACTACACTTGTCTCAGCTGCACTAAGGCGATCATAAAGCAGCAGCAACAAAAACAAACACAACAGCAGCAGAGTTGAAGACTGCAGAGCCACAAACAAGAAACCAAAAGATATTAGCATAAAAAGCCAGCAAAAAAATAGCAAAAAACATCAAAGAGTAAATCTCGTCAACGCCAACGCACGATTTGTCGTCCACATCACTGCCGCGCTGGCAACAACCATACACGCTTGCATTGCAACAATCGCAAACAGCATGCAACAACAGCTTGATGAGACGCCTCTTCACAACTGCAACACTCCCAACAAGCCTGCTGCTGCGTCAACTCTTCGCTGTACCCAGTCCTGGTCCACTCGTTGTGTTTTGTTTTCTGCGGCTACGTCTGCTTCTTCTTCTTCGCTGCATTTGGTCGCGTCGAAATCAAGTCAAAACGCCTCATCGGGTAAGGGCACTAAAGCTCTCGCATTATTGTTGTTGTTTTATATATTTTGTTTTGCTTTATAAGTTGTTGTTGCTGTTGTTACTGTTCACTTAACTGTTGTTGCTGCGTTTGCGGCGGTGCCCCTAATTGAATTCGTCGGCTTAAATAATTCAGCCGCAGGGCTTCAGCCAACAAGCCAAACTCTATAAAATACAACAAAAACACAAAATATATGCATACAAATTTATGTTTAAATAAAAAATCAAGCAATCGAAGCTCGCATTTGGTTTTAAGGCGCTGCAGTGCTCGGCTCATTCATTTCGCTGTTTGTGTTGTTGTTTATGTTTTTTGCGCGTTTTCTCCGCTTTTTAGCGCCGAGCCGCATCCTGTAATTTTTGTGGCATTTGTGATGCGCTATTGTTGTTGTTGTTTTTTGTTGATCACTTTTGTTGTATTTCTTCAACGCTTAAATACGGCCTTTTTTCAAGATAATTGAATTTTTCGTAACCTCCCACACAAAGCAAAATATATACCCTATATGTATGTATATGTTATTGATAATAAGACTCTTTTGAGGCGTTATTGATATCTATTACATCCATATTTTTGCCAAATGTTTGACAGTTACAGAACCAAAACTCCTAAAATTTCGTATACAGAAATCGTCATACTTCTATCTTCTGGAAAGCCAGGTTATTGCTGTCATTTCAATCCCTTCGTATATTTACTTATCTATTTCCCCAAATATGATAAGATATGTTGCTAAGAGTTTACAGGGTTTGTCCGGAGAGTAATTGGACTGATTTTCTTCCGCCGCGCCTGTACTTCTATGGATTCTGTAGAGGGCGTTCCTAGCTAATAAACGAGCAGGTCAGTTGTCTCCGAGCACCTGGAGAGTCAAAACTGACATTTTCCCGCGCGACGTATTTTTGTGAGTGGTGCAAACCGAAAAATGAGCGTTCGTGCATAGAAACGCGATTAAATTCTGAGTGAAACTTGGCAAATCTTTGCGACAGAGACGTTTGCTTTGATCAAAAAGGCTTACCTGGCACCAGGCCTTTTTGGAGGGCAGGGAAGAGGTCGCTGATGAAGACCGGAAGAATGTGCAAATCTAAAATGAAAACTGTGCTCATTGTCTTTTGTTTTTGACATCAAAGGCATCGTAATCCATGAATTTTTTCCTTCCGCACAAATCGTCAACGCCAATACGTAGAAGTCCTCAAGAGACTCAAACGAAAGGTCAATCGAGTCCGGCAAGACATCGCAGTCGATTGGCAGTGGCACCACGACAACGCCCTGGCTCACATTGCCTTTCTTGTGAACAGCTACCTACCAGGCCGGCATCCCAACGCTTCCGCAGCCGCACTATAACACAGATGTGGCCCCCGGACATTTTTTAGTTTCCTTGCCTGAAAAGGCCCATGAAAGGCAAGCATTTTAAGACGACAGAAAGGATCCAAGCAGCATACACCTCGGCTCTCAAGGCTATTCCGGAGGATGTCTTCCATAACGCCTTCAATGCTTGGAAATCACTCTGGCAGCGCTGCATTGACGCAGAAGAAGCCTATTTTTAAGTTTTTAAAGAATTATAATATATTAATTGGTTTAATAAATTTTTTTTATCGACTCAGTCTTATTACTTTTCGTACAAACTCTGTAAGCTAGAGTATGATCGGACCTTATTGTTCAAGAGAAAAAAGGTAATTATATAGTACCATAGTCTGGCAGGATCTAAATCGTTTACTTCGCAAATTTTAAGTAAGAATGTGTCTCTAACCTAAATATTATCTAAAGTACTCACCTTTGGTAAGTTATCAAACTAGTCAAAAAGCGACCAGTTTGGAACTAGTTCCAGAATGAAATCGAAATAAACTGAAAACATATAACAAATGATATGAACACATATTTATAAACGAAATCTTTGAATTATAATATAATTTCTAATAATATAAAAAACGAGAGGAAGAGAAATAGATAGACTATCCCATTGTTGTCTCATGCGATCTTTAGATGTGGGTAATCCTTAAAACTGTTGTTTTTTCTTTTGTCTCTATTACTTATATAACAATAATTACAAAAAAATAACCAACAAAAACAACTGTTTTCATCACCAGCGCTAATGCAACACTTTGTTGCTATAATAAGCTAGCGACGCATGTTTAATGCCACTGCCCATTTATTTGTGATTTTTGCGTGCAAATTTTACGCATGCGGCTCACCAGGCGTAGAATTAATACTTTTCATTTTATCTTTTAATATTTTTTTCTCGATTTCTTTGTGGTTTAACCAAAACTTAGCTTATTTTGTTCCTTTCTTCCTTTGTAACACCTAAAAGCCCACTTCCTTTGCATCTTCTTTGCATCACCACCACCGAGCTGTCATCCCACAATCTCGTATGCATAAGTGTGCTCATGCGCGCCACTCCAAGCCCTTTCGAGTGCAGTGCGACGCGTCAACATGCAACAACGCGGCAATAAATATTTTAGCGAAGATGGCGAGTAAAATGAATAACTTAAAATAAAGAAAATGCAAAAAGGCGGCTACACAGGCGCAGTCAAATCACAGCCGCATCACATCCCATTACAGTGCATCGGTGCACCGGCGCATTTGCGTGTGTATGTGTGTTTATGCAACATGCCACATAAATTGGTAAATTGTTTTTGGCGCTTTGTTTTTGCCTGCGCACAACGGGATAGCTGCAACAACTGACGCCTCTCAAGTGTTTTGTTGCAAAACGTCACAGCAACAAGAACAACAGCAGCAGCTTAACCGTAACTGTGCCGCATTCGAATTTGGGTCAACTCAGCGTGGAAGTAAGAAACTCAAAGTAGGTGATGAGCGACACAGATGATGTGATAAAGCTCATATCACTGAATGTACGATTATGTGCGTGTGTGTGAATTGGTTAGTGTGGTTGTTGCTTTATATCACAACATGTGCTCAATTGATTCCTTGGGTTTCACAAGTTGAGTTGTGGCAGGTTAATTTTTATACACTTTGCACTGGATAGTGGGTCAAGCGTGGGTATGTGTGGAAGCGGAAGCATTAGTTATTAGTTACTAGTTTTTCTAATATATTTAGTGCTTATCTATTTCAGATTTTTCTAGGAAAAATAGATTTTTATTAACAACGTGATGTCATATCGTATGATTTCAATCATTTGATGTATTAAAATGTATGCTGTTGAATTTACATTTGTTTTTTCGAAAATTTCTGAATTATATCACAAGATGATATGGTGTACGTGTGGTAAACTTTATGCTTTGATTAGAATATATGCCTGAATTGAAACGTTTCAAACTCAAATCAATCAAAAATTATTAAAAATATGTAAAAAATTACATTACATTACGACATATGGGTCACATCACATGATTTGGCATCACATTATATGAGTGGGATAAAAATTACATATTTTAAACTTAATTAACACAGGTTATTTATTATAACTACAGATAATACAACTTCGAAATGTTTGAGAGTATCATATGATATCATATCACAAGGTGTAGTATGATGGTATGATATGACATCATATGACTTTTAACTTAGATTTTTTAATTTTAAACAAATTATGCTTCAATTCAATTCATAGTATATATTATAGAATACTCGTAATATGACAAATCTCATTGATTTTCGTATCATATGATATAATTATTAGTATTGATAAAACATATTTTTTTTAAATATTCAGGGCATAAAATGCAACAGTTTCAACATACATACGAGTATATGTATTCAAAATGCATAAACAGTCGTAAAAATGTATAATATTATAAAAAAGGTCCTGCGAAATGTCACCACGCCTTGCAGCCATATGATGTGATACAACTGAATTTGTTTAAAAAAAAAAAACATTTGTAAATAATTAAATATTCATTCGTTGTTAATGCAATTATCTCAATCACAACATAGAAGGTCATGTGATGTTACTTCACTTGACATATTATCACATAATGTCATATATTCTCATTTTAATTTTTCATTTTCGCTTAGCATTATATTTTAAGTACTTTTATTCGTTTTCATATTGCGTTGTTAATACATTTTAAAACTTTTTTACGCACAAAATAACTTTACAGAAAATGTCACAGCACATAAAGTAACATCACAAGATTTCATATTTCTCATTTTAGCTTCAAATTGTTGACAAATATTATATTTTAAGCTTTTTGGAGTCGGATAGTATCCTCATGGAAAATCATGTGATGTTACATCATAAGACTTAACATCACATTACTCATTTTTTTATTCTCGTCTTAACTTCACTTCAAGACATACAATTGTCAAAAATTATATTCTTGGACTTTATAGTCAATAAGTCGCTCCATAAGAAATAAAGTGATATATGTATTTCAAGACCTTTTTACCCACAAAATCACTTTACAGAGAATTATGTGATGTCACAGCACATACAATAACATCACGTAATTTCACATTTCCCATTTTAGCTTCAAATTGTTTGGCAAATATTGTATGTTAAGCTGTTTTGTGTCCGAAAGTATCATGGAAAATCATGTGATGTTGCATCATAGGACTTAACATGACATGCCGCAATTTTTTTTAACTTCAAATTGTATGCCAAAATTTGTATATTTGGACTTTTTACTTAATAAGTCGTTAAAAGGAAATCATGCGATATTTAATCATATGTCATAACGTCACATTATGTCATTCAAGGGTGTGTGAGTTTCAAATTATATATCAATCATTGGCTTAATATGAAATGTTACTCTTGCTTGATATAAGATCACCGTTATATACGTACATATGTATCTTAACTGATATGACGTCACATTTTACAGTACTATGAATGTTAAAGGAGTCACTGTTGACTTACGTATTAATAAATTTTCGTTTATATCATTTTAATATTTTTTTGCTGAGTTTGAACTTCCAGTACCCCAAACGTACAAGGTTGCCGCCAAACTGATAATTTAACAGCTTTTTATATTATATATATATATATAATGATTTTTTAAGAGCTTGATAACTTTTTAAAAAAAAAAAACGCATAAAATTTGCAAAATCTCATCGGTTCTTTATTTGAAACGTTAGATTGGTTCATGACATTTACTTTTTGAAGATAATTTCATTTAAATGTTGACCGCGGCTGCGTCTTAGGTGGTCCATTCGGAAAGTCCAATTTTGGGCAACTTTTTCGAGCATTTCGGCCGGAATAGCCCGAATTTCTTCGGAAATGTTGTCTTCCAAAGCTGGAATAGTTGCTGGCTTATTTCTGTAGACTTTAGACTTGACGTAGCCCCACAAAAAATAGTCTAAAGGCGTTAAATCGCATGATCTTGGTGGCCAACTTACTTTTCCCTCAAAATGGCCATAGAATCGCGAGCTGTGTGGCATGTAGCGCCATCTTGTTGAAACCACATGTCAACCAAGTTCAGTTCTTCCATTTTTGGCAACAAAAAGTTTGTTAGCATCGAACGATAGCGATCGCCATTCACCGTAACGTTGCGTCCAACAGCATCTTTGAAAAAATACGGTCCAATGATTCCACCAGCGTACAAACCACACCAAACAGTGCATTTTTCGGGATGCATGGGCAGTTCTTGAACGGCTTCTGGTTGCTCTTCACCCCAAATGCGGCAATTTTGCTTATTTACGTAGCCATTCAACCAGAAATGAGCCTCATCGCTGAACAAAATTTGTCGATAAACACATTTCGAACCGAACACTGATTTTGGTAATAAAATTCAATGATTTGCAAGCGTTGCTCGTTAGTAAGTCTATTCATGATGAAATGTCAAAGCATACTGAGCATCTTTCTCTTTGACACCATGTCTGAAATCCCACGTGATCTGTCAAATACTAATGCATGAAAATCCTAACCTCAAAAGAATCACCCGTTATTTTTTTTTTTTTTTTTTCATTTTTATTTTTTTTTTTTATTTTTATTTTTTGAATTTTTTATTTTGCAAAAACAAACAAATAAATGTCTTTTCGCAAAACCTTAACTACCTTACTTATCCACTACGAAATCGATTTGTTTCCCGCCAAAATTTAGCAACGCAACAATGGACGTGGACGCCAAGAAATAAATGCCACCTTGGCATTACTAATTTAAACGTTGATTTATTTGCAACAAAACATTAACGGTTAGCTTATTTATAAAAAACGGCAATATTTAAAATTCAGATTTTCTACGGCTGCGTTGGCGACGGCGTCAGCGGCGGCCACTTGTGAAATGCGATCGAAATCGCAGGCGTGCGCTGCAAAAAAAAGCTAACAAAAACACCGTTATGTGGCAACAACGAATGAGAAATGTGCTGCCAACTATTGCTACTAACAAAAAACAACAAAAATTGCAGCTATAAATAAATATATAAATGTAAAGTATAAATGTATGTGTGCCGGTGAGGAAGCAAAAACGGTTTTTGGCCGAATTTAAAGTGAAATTAAGGCGTGTTTCTAGGCTAGCGCCGCCACCGCCGTCGTCGCCGTCACCAGAAACCTGCCAATAAATGCCAATTAACATAGAAAACAAAACAAAAACAAAAGTGCGGTGAGCGGCCAGATTGTTGCCGCAAAATAATGAGTTCGAAAATTTGGTAAAAGGAAATACGAAATCACAGCCCAAAAAAAGTACATTAAATAAAAACAAATATAAAATAAAAAAATACTAACGGTATATAACGAAAAAGTTCTTGAAATTGAAATATTTTAATTATCATTTAATGCGCTTCTCTTTAGCCACCAAACAGCCTACTTAAAAAAGGTGTGAGCGGAAAATCGAAATTAAAAAACATTTATATATATTTCAAAGCAATTGCCACACTTCGGCACATTCAACCGCGTGCAAATAAATTTGAAAACTAATTAAATGTAATTGACAAGCGCCGAATCGGCGCATTTGTTAGAACGGCCGCGCTGGCTCCAAAAACTTGACATTCACATACAAACACACACACATCGTCGGTTTGTGCAACATGAAAAGTCGCCAATTGGCGGTGGCACATACAGTGGCTGTGCTTTTTGCGGCTTGTCAATCGCGCAACACTTGTCACCGTGCAGTCGCTGCCACAGCAGGCCGCTTGCCGCCTCGTTCATATTTGTAGTTGTTGTGTATGCATATATCTTGCCCAACCTTTGACCACACGCTGATTTGTCTAGTCGCATTTGTCGTTCAATATTTCACACTTCTAGGCTGCAGCCTAAGCACTTTTGCCAAAAACATTTTTTGTTTTTGTTAGTTTGCTGCATTCCTGAAAAAGTTAGAATTTGTAGTGTTTGTAGATAAATTTTGAAGTTATGGCGATTTTCATTTGTGAAATAGTGAAACTAAAAAAGGGTTTGTAAGGTGTTGCGCAGAGAGCAACGGAAAAATTGCCCTACTATGGTAGTAAGGATTTGCGTTTCTTCTTCTTCTTCTGCATTTTAATCAATTCCAATTTTTAACCAGAAGTCGAGTCTAGGTCAGTAAATCTACTTTTTCATTGTTATAACACTCGTCATCTTTAGGTGTCCCAATTTTTTACAATAAATTTTAAAAGTATTGCTTTCTAGCCACCTAAATTTTATCAGGAGAACCTCTGTACACTGGTTCCTGTGACGGAATCCACGGTTGGCGTAGGCACCGTTCACGCGATTGAACTGCTGAAAAATCTGTCCTTTGGTCCATGGATCAAGATACTCTTATGTATTCTGTGGAAGCTCTCTGAAGCAGTCATACATTTAATGGTACAATTGATTTCGATTCGAGCCAATTTGCCCGGTTCAGCGCAGTTGCGTATGTTTCAAGCTCAGCCTAGCGGAAGTTGAGCTGTTTCCACCTCGTCTTCTTTCACACAAATTTTTACTATTGACGTTCTTTAAATTTTTTAACTTCACCCCATTGTCGTTCTGCCATCGAATACTCAACTCTCTGTTGAAGATTTTACTCAACATATCTAACCTCCTCCATGTACCATAGGATTTTCAATTTTTAGTGAGGCATTTCTCTTCGTCAAATGTTCAAATACGCCTAGTTACTAGGAACTCATTGAATACATTCTGAACAGAAAATCTCTTCAGCCATTGCATAATATTGTATAATGGAAAAAATGTTTCCAAGCATTTTCTGGTTCCGATATTGCGTATTATCGTATTTTCAGAGTGAGCTCCGTCCCAAGAATCCAGTTTAAAGTGAATTTACTTAAGACAACGTTGCATTAACGGGTATGATACTGGTTCGAACCCAGAAAAATTTCATACAGCTTTAGAACTATAAGCTTCGAAAGCGATATGGTATACAATTTGCCAATATTTTATCTAGTCATCACACAAAAATATATATCGTCATCTTAAATGAAAAATAACGTATGATGTCTGTATACCAGCCTTTCAGTGCAGTTAATAGGGTTGCCCGCTGAATAGATTATACTTAATAAACATCAACATTGTGGGACCGGCCAATGTTCAGGGTTAATGGAGATGTCCGCTTAATAGAACGTCCATTTAATAGAGCTTCTACTATATTTTTTACTTATGAATTGTTTTTACTATCCTATATTCTAAGTTGATTCAAACTGGACACAGGTTGCTAAATTTTACTAAAATCGGTTCAGTAGTTTCGGAGTCCATCGCGGACAAACAACGGGACACGTAATTTTTATATACAAAATAAAGATCCAAAAAATCGAATAGTCGTTATAAGTTTTAAAGTCGAAATTCCATCAAATCGTTCGGGACGTAAGTCAAAGTAGTTGAGTTAAGGGGTGACATGGATTTCCTCGAGCACAAAGCGATCTATTTCCAATATTTTTTTTCATAAAAATAGGAATATTTTATACGAACATTTTGTTATTTCAAAGGTACATTTTTATAAAGATTTTGTGACAATTTCAAAGTGAAAACTCGAAAAATAGGTTAGTGCGACATCTTTTCCGACAGTCCCATGAAAAAAGGCAGAATTTATGACAAGATCATGAGGATCAAATGAAGTAAAAGGAAAAAAATCGTGTTTTAATTAAGATCATAAACTACATATATAGTGGACGAAGGAAAAAAAGAAAAAGTGAGATTTGTATTTTTGAGAGAGCTTCTTAAAAAATATTCGAATTTCGGTAGAAATTTCTCGGCGCTTTTCTTAATAGTTGTATTTAATCTTTTATTCAAGACCTTGTAATTTATATCTCGAAGAGCATACATCCTGTGCGAAATATCATTAAGCTTGGTTGAGTAGTTCGCGAGCAATCTTGACAGCCGACTTTGAAAACACCGTTTCCAGAAAAACGGGTTTAAAGTTTGAAGCGACTGTATAGCTAACCTCGCAAAGGCTGTGTCTCCAAAAGTAACATTCGGACCATTCTTAACATTAACGGTAATAGTTTAGAGATGTTTCAGAAAAAAAAATTAAAAATTGATTTTTCGAAGCCATGAAACTCATGTAGCCCCTTAAAATTTTTGAGAATGAAACAGGCCGATATATGTATGTAAACACTTCAGGACTGCTCTACAAGGAGTCAGTGAGTATTTCTTATTTGAAAATTAGACATTTTTATATTTTTGTCGAAATAGAACTAAGTTAATTTTTCCCCAAAAACTCCAGTGAACTATTTACCAAATTGTACCGCTAAATTAAACGCTTTATTTTGGCAACGCCAAATGCACCAATTTCCGATTACGTATTTTCTCGACACCGCTCGCATTATTTGTTTGCTCTAATCTTGCAGTTGTGTTTCTTGTTATGCTTGCTATGGCTAAGCGCAGTCTAGGCAGGCGATGATTCATCGCGTTGAGCTTTTTTGCGCGCATGCGCATGTGCCGTGTTGTGAGTGTGGCGCAAGTTGCACGCGGCGACCGGCTAAAACGCTCACCCAAATACCTACATATATACATGTACAGCAAGTACATATGTACGCGCACATGCTGTACAACGCGCAGCCGCGCTCGCTTGCCAGCGCCCACCCGCGCGCGCTGCCGCAACGCCAATTTGCTGCCGACGCTGCCACTGCTGCTTGTTTATTACTTACTTCGCGTATGCAACTATATATTAATACGCCACTGCTGGTTGTTGCTATTGCTATTACGTCTACGCGGCTTGCAGTCGCCTGTTGTTGTTGTTGTTGTTGCAGCCACAACTGCCACTATCGGCGTTTAAATATTGTTTTGGCTGTCTGCTTGCCGCTTGGCTTTGCATTCGTTTGGTGTGCAAATCTTGCAGCTGCACTGCCAAAACAATGTCGCACACCGCGCAGTCGCACGTCTGTCCGTGTTTCTCCGTCTGTCCATTGCCGCTTGGCGCACGTGTGTGTGAGTGTGCGTGTGTGCGCGCGCTTTTGCTTTCAGGTTTTTCAGATTTCTGATCAGTCGTTTTTTGTTGCTGCCGTGTGCTTTAGCATGTTTCGGCATATTGTCTGCCGCCGGCACACGAGTCGTCGATAAATCCAACGACAATAATAATAACAACCGTGCGATATGCTCCAACCACAAATGCGATATACTAAATAATAATAATGATTATTCTTGCAATTAATTTCGATTAAAAACATAGTCAACATTGGTAGATAGTCTTTGAGAATTGTGTTGATTGCTTTTAGCGCAATATTTCTATTTTTATTTAAGCAGCACACGACAGACACCCAAACCATAAGTGTTGGTGAGCTTGCGCTTGAGCAACGGCACAAAGCTAAGTCTGTAATGAATTGAGCGTTGATAATTCTACTGTTGTAATGATGAAGAAACAATGCGGATTTTGTGAGTAAATACATATGTAGATATTGGGTAGTCGAAAAAGTCGTTTCGTATTTCTAATCAAACTTCAGCTTATTTTTTTATTTACTTTATATGAACTTTATTGAACCAAATATGTACCATTTTGGTCTGCCACTTTTTAACATTTTCCCGCTAGAGACGTTATTCCATCAGGGTAAAACTTTTCTGGTTACTCGGCGAAAAAATGCGAAAAGTAATTTTCACAGACTTACTCCATTGAGGGAGTTCTGCATTGACCGAAACAAATGGTAATCTGAGATGCAAGGTCAGGGTTATATGGTGGACGCAGCAAAACTTTCCAAGCTCGCTCTCACAGTTTTGCTGAATCATCAAAGATGTGTTTGCTCTAGCGTTGTCCTGATGGAAAACGAACCCGTTTCTGTTGATCAGTTCCGGCCGTTTTTTCGATATCTTGCTTCAATCTCATCAGTTGTTGACAGTAAAATGTAGAATCAGTCGTTCAACCAACCAGCTGAGTCAGTTCGTAGTGAATGATTCCTTTCTAATCCCACAAACACTCAGCATAACCTTTAGAGGCATCAATCCTGGCTTTGTGACCAATTTTTGAGCTTCATTACGCTTGAAAACTTCACTAAAAAGCGGTCATGGCGATGGAATCATAAAATATTTTATAAAGTTATATGTATATTCCATTCGCCATCTTTCGGGCAAGAAATTAATTCACCAATGTTACAATTTTTGAACCTTGCAGGCAAAGCACAGCCCCAATTGTTTGTTTATGTCATGACTTCAGTGTGGCAGCAGTTCTCATTCAAGCTGGAAAAGCTTTTGGCGACGGCGTTTCCCGTAATCTCGTCTAAAATTCCACCAAACAGACCTTTTTTTTGGAACTATCGGCCTACAAAATGGTTAGCAGCAGGTTTATCCTTTTTCTTCTAAACTGCCCACTTTTCGTCGCCAGTAACAATGTGTTTAAAAAATAAATAATCTTTTTGATGTTGGATAACGAAATCACAGCCATTATTGCTATGAAGCATTAACTCTTTAAAAACATGAGGAGCCCACATGACAAGTTTCGAAATTTGTCTTAGACGTTTCATTATATTCAATCTTCGGAATATTTACTCGAAAATTTACATTGACCAACGACTTTATTTAATAAACATCGTCTTCAAGAGTCCTTCCAGGACGTGGTGTATCCTTAATATCGAAATTGCCAAATCGAAATTTCCAAACCAATCTTGACATTGTTCGATCAACAAATCTTCTTCGCACAAATCATGAAATTTTAATGTTGTTGATATTGTAATGAAAAGACGACAAAAGAATAGAATATGGGACAATAGGATCCCTATTAAAAACGCTCATATAACTGTATTTTTTTATATTTCTTTATTCGATGATTATTTAATATTA
The DNA here is from genome assembly GCF_023373825.1 of Bactrocera dorsalis. Taxonomy (NCBI): domain Eukaryota; kingdom Metazoa; phylum Arthropoda; class Insecta; order Diptera; family Tephritidae; genus Bactrocera; species Bactrocera dorsalis. The sequence continues at coordinate 111,065,771 of NC_064303.1, forward strand.
CTGTAATATTTATTATAAGTATATTATTTATTATTTTGGACAGCATCTTGCTAAGGCGAGATTTACAGCATTTACTTAAGTCTATAGAACTTTGAAGGCGTGAAGTAAGTGTTCTTATTTAATTTTCATACATACATTTCGATAAATTATGCATTAATGCGATACAGTACAATATATATTTTTTGTTTTGATATGTAACTATAAATAATATGTTTCGTAACATAAAAATATATTTTTATGCGAATATTTTTATATAGGTTTATAATATATATTTATAATATTATATATTAAAGGTGTTTGTATATAAAATTAGGAGTAGATATAACAACAAATATATAATATATAACAACAACAAACAATATATGTCATATTTAGTGAAATTAAATAAAATTCCATTCAAGCTGCTGTTATTCTAAGTATAAAAATATTAAATGAACATTTTATATTTTTTTAGCACTTCAATGAAAATTAATTTTCACTAATAGAACGAAAGTAACTTTTTTCTGTTTTTTATTTAACTCTAAATATTTTTGTAATTTTTAATTTTACTTCTTTTTGTTTTGTATACTTGTTTTTGAAATCTTAAATATATTTTGGCAATGGAACTTCAATTTGTTTATTTTTTATTTTTATTTATTTTTTTGATTTTAAGTCTTTTAATGATTTTTTTTTTATTTATCCTAATAATATCTTACTAACTGCCATAGCTATCCTCAGCTTTGGACTTATTATATGACACTAATGAATTCACTGTTTGTTCGTTTGTCAATTTTTGCATACTTACTGGTAAGTACGTTAAGGTCGAATACCCACATATACCAAAAAAATAATTTTAAATAAACATTCTTATACTAATAAATTAAAATATAGGATCTAAATTATATCTAAGTGGCTGACTAGACAACTGACTGAAGGAATGCCCGTTTTTTAAGCGAGCAATTTTAGTTGCCTTAAAATAAAATAAATAAATTAATTATTTAAATTAAAAATTAAGTTAAAAATAAATTAAATTATCATAGAATAAATAAATAAATTAGTTACATAATATTTTTTATGCATTAACTAATTAAATAAATTATATAAATATATACTTTTTTATTATTTTTGGTAGAAAATATTTTTGGTTGTAATTATTTATTTTAATTTTGAAAAATTTTAATTTTTTATTTAATTTCGAATTTTTATGTTTCATATGTTTTCTAAAAAATGATATGGTTGAGATTATAAATACCGCTAAAAGTCGCAAATGTGCTTTAATGTCGCATAAATGCCAAATAAATAAATACAATAAATAAATTATTTTAAATAAATAAATTAAATTATATTCGTTAATAAAATAAATAATTGAATAAATAAGTTATAATATTAGCAATAAATAAATAAATGCCTACCTAATTGACTGTCACAACCCATTACCCACACTAACATGCGACCCTGTCATACCCTACCGCTAATTTTTGGCACTGTTGCATATTTTTTGGTATTCCCCACAAACTTAAATACTAATACCTGAGTTCCTAACCTGCTTGGAACCTTAAAGACTACAGCCTAAAAACTAAAAACTAAATTATGAGTATCCTTTTCAATACCTAAATAGACTTCTCGGCTACACGAACATACAACACCATCTCACCACTCAGTATTCACCGCCGTGTGCCGCCATTAGCGTCATTGATGGCTGTTGTTGCGCTTGCGCTGGCTGTGCAGTTAGCGGTGGCGTAGTGCTGCTGTAATGCATTTCCTCCAGCTCCTCCTGATCGTCACCACTGCTGCCCAAGCTATCGGCGTAATAGTATGCGGACGGCTGCTGGCGTTCGGCTGGCATATTCTCATCATTGTAGGCGCCCTGTTGCAGCCGTTGCATATGCTGTTGCAGCTGCTGCTGGCTGAAGCCACCCTCGCTGTTGAGCGCAGCTGATGTAGCCGACGCGGCGTATGCTGCCAAATTCTCGGTGGACGATGTTGGCGATGCTGAGTGCGGCGACTGTTGGCAGCCGCCCTGCAAGTGCTTACCCAGCAAAGAGATGCGCGAGAATGACTTCGTACACGAGGGGCACGAATACTTCTTTACATCCGAGTGGGTTTGCATGTGTGCGCGCAAATTCGAGCGATCGGCAAAGGCGCGATTGCAGTGCTGGCAGCTGAAGGGCTTTTCGCCGGTGTGTGTGCGTATGTGGCCCTGCAACAGCCAGGGACGTGAGAAGGCTTTGCCGCAGATGGGGCATTTGCAGGGTAGCGTGTGTGTGCGTATGTGCATTTTGAGTGCGCCCAGTGAGACGTAGGTCTTATCGCAGTTCTTGCAATTGAAAACCTTTTTCACTTGATTGCCCTCGGCGGCGGGACAATGAAACTGCTGATGCTTGCTCAGGCCCGAGTAAGTGGAGTATGACTTGCCGCAATCCTTGCAATGGTAGCGCGGCACACCAACAGGCTTTTGCGCCGACTGCGCAGATGCAATGCTAGAGGAATGTATAAGCGCTGCGGCCTTATCGCTGGAGAACTCGCCAGCTGCTTCGAGCGCGCCTGGCGCTTCAGCGTTATTCACGCTGCGTATGATCTTGTATTCGGTGCTCTCGTACGCGTGCGTTTGCTGATGCTTCACCAGGCCGGCGTAGGTGGAGTAGCATTTGTTGCATTGCTGGCACTGGTAGTAGAGATCGTTGTTGGTCTTGATCTTCAGAGTGTTCCCATTTGGTGAATCGGCTGTGCGGCGCTCCTCATGCATAGCGGGTGCATGCGCTACATTATTGTTATTGTTATTAGCGCCCATTTGCTGCATGCTTAGCAGCGCACGTGCAACATTGTGCAGATTGATATTCTCACCAAGCACGCGCCGCGCCGGCAAATCACTCCTTACACTCAAATCCTGTGGCTCATAATCGCGCCGCTCGGCGTGATAGTAACAGTTCTCTGATTGTGTCGCCTGCTGCAAGGACTGTGGTGGCGCTGGCATGAGCTGAAGTTGCTGCTGTTGGGTGCCATAAGCTTGCGGTTGTACGCAGTCTTCATACTCAGCAATGCTTTTCAACAAATTGTTATTGTAATTTCTAAGTCCCGCTGTCGGCACATAATTATCAACTTCAATTATCTCCTGCTTGATTTCACGCGCCGCAAATTCCACATTCACCGTTGGTGGCGGGGGTGTTATGCCCTCATACTGCTGCTGACGTTGTGGCTCTGGTCTCGTCTCAGCTTCCTCCTTACCGCACACTTCATCCTCGGGTGGCAGCGGAAAATCGCCATAACCCAAGCGCGCCAAACTGCGTGCAATCTCCTCACGCGTGAAGACATCGGGAAAGGCACGCGCGATCTCACGCGTTTCCTCCCAAATGCGTCGCGCCAGGTCCTCTTTATTTTGTGTGAAAACACCGACAGACTTCTCTGATGGCGGCGGTGTGGGTAACGCTGTACGCTGTTCGGGGTTGTCTTGTCCAAATTGATAGGACGCAGTGTAGGTGGAGGACGCAGGCGCTGGAGCTGGTGGCGGTGATGAGGCTGGTTGGTGTACAGGCGCTGCGCCTGCGGCAAGACTGAGATCCACGGGCCCTTCGTCTGGAAAGCAAGAAAGTTTTTGATTAAACTTCATACAATTAATCGAAATTTAGTTGATAAATGCAGTCAATTTAAACTTTGTTGACTTATAATGATTAGTTTTTAATTAATCCGCTTTTAGTCACAATGCTGGAGACTGACTTGTTTTAGTCTTATAATAAATCTTTGATTTTTAATATCAATTTCATCAACATAATTACTTTGACTAAGTCGAAAAGACTACTAACTTTAATAGTTTAGATTAATGTGATTAGTTTTTAATCGATTGACTTAACTAATCTTAAAAATCGTAAAAAAAATTACCTTGACTAAATCTCAAAATAAATAATGGTCTTGATTAATGTTATTAGTTCTTAGTCGAATGGCTTAACTAATCTTAAAAATTTTTAATTAAAAAATTAGTTTACTGTCAGCATTGAAATTTAATTAGTCTTAATACTCTGTGTCAAAAAATTTTTAGTTACCGTTGAGCTTTGTGGCTTGAATAAAATTTTAGTTGAGTTTTAATTTCTCTAAAAATCAATTTTATATACTTTTTCGAGCAACCCCTTAAAGTTTTAAAACTAAAATATTGAAAGCTCTGCGTCAGAGTTATAGAAAGTGCAACTCGAATGCTGTAATCTGCTTAAGTTGTTTGAAAAGTCATATAATTAATCTATATTTGAAAGGTACTCACCTTGATCCAAGCAGTCCATCTGTTCTGGTTGCTGCTCCTCCTGCGCCAGCATCATTATGGGACGCTTCTTGAGCGGACATTTGCTATAGTTCACTTTATCCATCACAACTGTTGTAAAGGCATAAATCACAGAGCACTTTTGTTCACCAGGAACTTAACATAAATATTTTGGTTTGCGTTTTCAATAAAATTTTCAACAATTTGCGCTTCTAACAAATCACTCAAGCATCTCAGACATCACTATTTCACAACTCACTTTCAATTCGTATATAGTTTTATGTATAATTTTTTGGAAATAAACACTAATTTTTCGCTGTACCATCCGCACGTCACGTCGCACGTTTCACGTCTGCAGTTTCGTTTACGAATGATGCAATGGAACACGATCACTTTAAGTTTTATACCAAGTCAATGTCAGACGCATAGAAATATTTGAAATAACCAACCCCCTGGGTAAGGGCAAGCAATCTGGTGCGGTATGATCGCCACCACCAGCGAATTCACCCCTCTCGGCATAGCACGTACTACAGGGATATTTGTAAGCCACCACATACACACATATGTATGTATATCTGCAGCGCGGTACCTACTTCCGATCGTCCGTTGATCCCCATGCGACTGGCAACAGCAAGGGGAAGAAAGGGAATCTTTTCAATATCCTAAAATCAACCACTAACTCAGGTCTACAACAAGATCATTATGTTTATAGACTACAACTGCCGATATGTGTTAATGATCATCAAGGCGCACGATCGCCATCTGAGTCAGCCAGCAGCCGCACACTATCAACAATAACCACCATCAACAATAGCGTACACAGCATCCACCAGCGACGCAGTGCCGAACAGATGTGCGCCTCGGCTTGTGATGTGTATGCGTGAGTGGATGCTGAATTTACAGCACGTGCCACATGCGCCACGACATGCCACATTGATTATAAATACACATACTAACTACGGTACATTTTGAGGCGCATTCGCGCAGCCAGACAGACAGACAGATGCATATGCGGACTACATTAAGTAGGTAGGCTGGTGCGGCTGGGGCAGTGGCGTGCAAGGAAAGCACAACAACACAACGCAAAGTAGGCGCAAAAGTCGATAAGCAAGCGTATTAGCGATCGTTGCGCTCTGTAATTTCGTGCAGCGATCGCTCACACAACGACGGCGTCCAATGATTGTCGTGGCTTCAACAGCGTCACCGCTAGTAGCGGTGCTTTTGTCAATTTACTTGTATTTGCCGTGATTTCTTATTGTCATTGTTGTTTTTTAGCACAGCACACTCACGCATCACGATCACCGGACGCTAACACTCAGCATAGTGCTACGCGTTGGCCGGTGATCGCCGTGAGCAGCTGCATGGCAGTGTCTCTGTTTCAAAACATGCTCTTGATCGCTAGCGCTTTTTTGTTGTATTTATACTTCAACGCTTGTACTCACATCTTATTATGCTCACTTATGGGTGGAGTTGGCGCTCTTCGCTGCTTATATACTTTTGATTATTATGCTGTGAGCTTTGCGCTCTACACCTGGCTTGAAGCGCGCTTGCTCAGCGTTGTTTGTGGCGTACAGGTGAGTGCTCAGCCTACACTTTCAAGCTGAGGTACTCTCTGTTGTTTTTATGATATAAAAGCGAAGAGCTCACTTTGCGTACACTGTTGTTCAGTGTAGCTATGTGCTTGATCTATATGCTCCATTTAGTTGTTGGCGCTCTTCATTGGGGCATATGTATTTGTTGGCGCTCTTTGTTAAGTTCTCAAATCGTTTCGTTTTCATTGTACCTCTGCTCTACTGGAAAGTTACAGTTAGCTAAGAGCTCTATTGGAAAGATTACATATCGGTCACCGGCCAAAAGAGAGCTTTATATGCTTTTGCGCATACTCAAATACGATAGATATGTATATAATAACGTTGTATATAGTAAAGAGATAGTTATATGTATATCTGTGTGTTTATAGGAATTTTGGCTGCGATTGAATACTTCTTCATATTTATGTATTTATTTCATTTGACAAGATCTACTGATTCACTTCACGTTTGATATGCTTGGTGCCAGAAATTTAGTTCACTTAAGTTAATAAGTATAAAATCCTGCTCGACAAATTATACTAAATTTTTAATATTGAAAAAATAGTATTTTAAATAAATTGAAATATTAGATCTGTCTTAAAAATGCCGTCTAAAAATAGGATATTACTTTACATACTCGTATCTATATGTATAGGTCTATTACAGCAATATTTTACTACTTTTGACAGAACAGTTTGAATGCTATTAAGAGGAGCATAAATATTACATATTATACTTTGAAAGTATGTTTTCTCTTCGGTACTCATTGAATTACTTATTTTGAGAACTAAGATATTCCCGTAACTATGAAAAGTTTGAACTGAGTTTTTATGCTTCTCATTGATTTTTGGGGATTGAGTTCACTTTTTAGTACAATATATATAAATACATATATACTGGTGTATAAAAACAGTATGCAAGACAATATAAGATTAATTTTAAAATTTCAAAGATATGATTATAATTCTCGAAGAAATATTTTTACAAAATTATTGCACCTAAATACATCGTAAGGTACTCGCCTAAACCATATGCGATGGCACTGAGTAAAGGTTAGATTAAAAAGTCGATTCTAACAGAGATCTTACGTGGACTGCTTTTAGTCGGGCCGTTGTGGTACTAGAACTCATATCAAATTGATCATAAAGAGCCTCATAAATCGACAAACTTAGAGCCGAACACAAATATGTTGATGCGGCTAAAGTCAATTTCGACTACATCTCCTGTTTCGTCGAAAGTTATACGATGTCTTATCAAAAAAATATTTCAAAGTTAATTTAGGTTCCGAATTTACTTCCATGTTCCGTACTTTTCAGCCTGTAGTTAAATAATAAATTTGGAATCCTCATACTCTCCTGCTGGTCTGGTTGAAAGCGCTAAGAGGAAAAGTAATATCTACTAAAAACCAAGAAACAACGTTTATTTCGATTGCACCGAAGCTATAAGACCCTTAATCAAAAATCCTTACAATAACTCGATTTTATCGATAACTGTGTATGGCAGCTATATGGTATGGTAATGCGATCTGAACAATTTGTGTGCATATTACACTGTTGCCTTGAAGATATCTCAATATATGAAAAAGTTTTCTATACAAGCACTTGCTTCCGATCGTTCAGTTTGTATGACAACTAAACAATATATTGGTGAGATATCTGGGGTTGCGACAAATAAGTATCTTCCTAAAGAGAAAGGAACGTGTGTAAAATTTCATCGATCTCAAAAACTAAGAGACTAGTTCGCGTATATACAGACAAAGGAACATGGCTTAATCTACTCAGTCCATCATGCTGATCATTTAGTTATATATTCTATATGTAGGTTCTCTCAAGTTTGATTCAGGGTGTTATAAACATCGTGGCAAGCTTAATATACCCTGATCAAGGTATAAATAATATTCGTTACAGATATATTGTATTATAAAAAAATCTGATACTAAATGGCCTTATCAGTTTAATTTTATTGATATATTTTGAAGGCAGTGCTTTGAAGTCATATTAAAAAGGGTACAGATGTGAAAATTTGGAAATGAGCAGTATTAAAATATTGTTCCAGCAGACAGGTTTAAGTAGGTTTCTTTAAATTTATTTTACATAACTGTTTGGTTTAAAGCAAGATCCTGCACTCTACAGCATAAATAATCAATTATTTTTCATTTAAATATTATTTTTCTGCTTCAAAGGATCGGTGTATTTCTTTTTGAGAAAACAATTTTGCAAGAAGTATTTTTTTTTTATTTTTGTAATTTTCTTATACTTTTTATATACGTATGTATTACCATAATAAGTAAATTCACTCAAAAAAATCTCTTGTTGGTATTAATCAATTGCAAAAAGTCCTTTATTCCAAATCTATACAATCGACACCAATCCTGCAATCAATTAAAGCGTGTCAAATGAAACCGTCGTTAAGTGCACCGCCTCACAGTGTCCCCCGCAAAAAAGAAATTGCAGCTGCAAATATGATTTTAGCACGAGACAAGATCACCACTTTCCGCTCTTCAAGCAAAAGATGCAAAACTCATAAAATACAATGCGAATAATCAACACATCGCTGAGTATAAACAAGCGGCAGTTACAAAAAATAACAAATTCAAGAAATTACCTACAATTTGACAATGTCAAGGTGCGCAAACATGCCACAGCCAAAAAAAATCAAAAACAAAAACAAGAAATATTTCCAACGCATACTAACACACCGCTGTACGCTCGCATATCACAAGAATGTTTTGAAATTTTTCATAAAATATGTAAACAGTCAGCTGCCACCCCAAAAGTGAGGCGAGTAGCTCAATGCGCCTGCGCTGTCGGTTAAATTGAATTTTTCACACACGCACACACACACACACACATCGCAAACAAATTCAGCACATAACGCGCCTTTGATTCACCATCCACGAGACCCTACGCATTTTACCTGGCGCCGAGCAAAAGTACGACGGAAGGTCCTTGCAAAAGTACCTGGCGCTCAATTTGGGCGGCTGCAGGCATGCCACACTAGCAAACTGCCAAACTGGCACAGGACATGCATGCCACCACCTTTCGCAGAGCGAGACTGCAGCTTGCAATATTGCAACGCGCTGTGGCATTCCGCCGTCATCATCCCCTTTCGCCAGCCGGATTTTGATTTTGATCGGCAAGCTGTGATTGTTTTGCAACCCTTATAGGCAAATACACACACACACACACGCATACATTTGCTATGCATTAACTTTCCTTTTTCTTTTACAATTTCTATGCCGCATTTCAAAGGATCTGCCATGCTACATTTTATATTGAAAATTTCTTCAGCTGCATCTGTTGCCTTCTTAGCACGTACCAAGACGCATAAGTCGCGCACACATAATGATCATTAAGCGGCAGACAGCCACCAGCGAATTGCTGCTGCACCACCTCAAGTGAGTCTCACAAACACCACCACCACGACGACGACTTGGCTCTCGAGCTCGTTTTGCTGCGCTCACAAAGGACGGCGCGTCCACGTGTGTTTGAGAAACCTTAAAGAAATTTCGCAGTCACCCAAGCGCCGCAAAAGGCAAACGTAATATGTGTGTTTGTGCGGCATGAATGAAAGTAACTGATCGGTAGTATTCATAATGTTGGCCGTTACAGTGATTTTTTCGCGCCAAATCAAGTAACCGGTGCGCCCGAAACTCCTTGCAACTCCTCAGCGGGGTGGTTGTTGTTTGCTGGCTTTGTTGTTTACGATTTTTGATTTTCTTTTCACATTTCTCTAAGGATATTTTGTAGCGCTAAGTACTTTTTAACGTGCCAAAAACGTTTTCGAAAATAAAGCGCAGGTGTGCTTCTGCTGTCAAGCACTTCTATTTGTCGCGATGGCAAGGGAGTTACAGAAATTACACGCACTTTTGTCCATAAATAATAATGTCTCGTGTGATTTGTATGAATTTTTGTATTGTAATAAATAATGGTTTCTCTTTTATCGATTAGTATAGTGATCTCTTGATCGGTATAATTATGAGCAGTTGGCTACACTTACTCATTGACTGTGCCGCTAGCACATACTTAATGTCACAAGCCAAAGAGCTGAGCTCATATAAAGGCTTTTCGTGACATTTTTTCCTAGCGCTCGTATCCAGTCCCTGACCGGAAAAACTCCGAGACCGTTGTGGTTACGTAGACCCAAGTTTTGTGGGAACGGATTATGTGGACTTCAGTTGAATCGATTACTTTGTAAGGCAGCTATTTCCTATAGTTATCCAATATCGGTTGTTTCTACATATGAACCACTTCTGGAAAATGAAATAACATGGCAAAATTTCAGATTGCTATTTCAAAAACTGAGGGACTAGTTGCGTATGTGCAGCCGATAGACGGATAGGTCTCAATCTGGGGTTTACAAGCCTCCTGGCAACCTTAATAGATCCTCTTCAGGGTATGAAGATCAATATACGATAAATTGCAGTCGATGTTAGCGGCAGAAACAACCTTAAACTCACTCTCAACTAAAGAACTCTGAGTTCTTCAGGCATTGCAGTAAAAGTTTCGATTAAAGAGCGGAAGCATTCATGGTTTCCCAAACTTTATTTCCATGCTTTTTAGCTACTGTAGATTCACCATAACAGGCGCCGAAAGCTTCAAAGACCCTTCAAATTATCCGAATTATTAAAAATAATCAATAACTGTTGCACTTTTTCCCTTTTTTGTACTAAAAGTCTCACTTTGCAAACACAATCGAACCACTGACTCATTTATGACTTGATTCGACGCGAATATTGCAAGATATGAACTGCAATATTTGCTCATAATTTATGTTCAAATTTAATCTTATCTTGCAGCCTTTGAACCTTGTTTCGGTTTCATTAAACTGCATGCAGTTCGGTTCGATTCATATGTGTTTACATAAATGAAAATAACTTCAGAAAAACGCTGTTTAACTTGAGCTTAAACTTTATTGATTTCGCGTCAAAAAACTTGCGACACTTGCTGTTGAACGATAAGAAAGCATAAGTGCTGACTTTGTGTTCAAAATTCGGGAATTACCTTGAACTTGCCGGAATCAAGCTAAGAAGAGGAAGAGAAAATGTGAGCAAACAAATTCCATAAATTTATGCAAGAAAAAATATTGAAAGTGATTGGCCACCCAGTTAACCAAATAATTATTAAAAAAAAATAAAAATTTCAGTCGTAACTGATTCAAAGTCAAATCTTTACTTCGGTGAGCAGATAATTTCACGTATTAGACTCGTCGATTGTCCACCAATATAATACTATTTCTTGTGGGGATATTTAAAGTCTAAAGTCTACTATCCCGCTTCGATTCAGGTCATAGAGCAAAATATAATGCTAGTCATTCGCCAGTTATCCGTCGAAATGATCGAATGAGGCTTTGAGAATTGGACTCAGCGGATGGAGCATCTGAGACGTATCCGCAGCTAATATTTGAAAGTGATAGTCTTCAAAAGTAAATGCCAAATAATATTTTTTCGAATGATAATAAACATTCCCCAGTAAATAGGAAGTTTCTGTGCTTTTTCTTTAAAAAAGTAGGGAACCTCGAAATCGGACACATTATATATACAAAAAAATTTTTTCACAAGTGCATTGGTCATTGCTTTAATCTCATGATTCACAATATATTTATTATCAATATTGACAGGAGTTTTTGGCATTGAATGCATAATTTTCATATTAGTATTACTTAATAGTTTCTCTCACATATTTATGACAAATTATTATTTTTGTTGTTGTTTTTTTTTTTTTGTTACTCCATGCTCTTCTTCATCAAAACGTGGACGGTGGTACAAACTAACCATAGACAACTCATAAACCATTTTAATTCGATTTTTCTCATGAAACCCAAAACACCAATAAACAATTCATTATCATGATTCATACGTAGATATCTTTGAAAATATACACACATATGAGTAACTATAGATATAGTATGTATGTATGTATATAGAAACATATATAGGAAATTAAATTGAAACTAAATTATGAGCGACAAAACTTGGCGATATGAATTTATAAGTAGCTAGCAGAAGCTCCTACGAGTATTTATTTCATTTGCTATGTTGTTGTAAAAAGTATGAGAAAATTATAAACTAATGCTAAAGATGTGAATACCGAAATTTCGGGATTGTATGTTGTTGATGTAACTACGTTCAAATAAGCGATTATAGAAAAATCTATTTGAAACTAAGAAAATATAAAAATCGGTCGATGAAACCCGATACCGAAATTGCGAATTTGTGAACATACATATATATACATATCGTCACCTGAAATGCAAAATAACGTAACAACATTTTCAGAAATTTACAGTCGCATGAATGAAACACGAAATAAAATCGAACCTGAGTGAAACAAAATATTAATATTGGTTAAGACTGGTTTATATATGACCGCAGAACCAGAAAATGTTGAACATATGCAATATTATGTATATAATTTGAAGTAGTGAAGCGTAATCAATAAGACACTCAATTTCGATTTTTTTGATGATACGTTATTTTGCATTTCAGGTGACGATATACATTAAAAAAAGTCGGGATCACTTTATCAATCGTACATTTTGAAATATACTGTATGTAAAGTATTCAAATAAAACTCTGAGTACATACTTTCAAATCAGGAAATTCCAATACAAAATCCCGAAATTTCGGTTTATTTTGAATATTCATATTTATACAATTTTTCCCTTATCTGCATTTTAAAAGTAAAGCTGCAATTTTATTAAAACTAACAAATTTTCTTTGAAATCCCGAAACTCCAATGCGAAGTCCCGAAAATTTGGCATTTAAAATAAATACTAATGTCGGTTTTTCGATACAAGCTACAACTTATTTTAAATAAAACGCGGTGTTCGCCATTTTATTCCAATATGGAAACTAGGAAACGAAATCCCGATTACTTTACTTTATACTTTAAATACTCTTATTGATATGACGACACAAGCTCATGCTTATTTTTAGAAAAAGAAAACAAAACTGCAATCATATACAAATCAAAATTAGATATACGCCTCTTTTTTCAAATCCCGAAACCGTTAAAGTGAAATCCCGAAATTTCGGTACTAGTTTTAATACTTCGATGTAAATCTAAAAATTTTTATAAAAAAAATTCCGATTTGATTTTTCTTTCAAATCCCGAAACCGCGAAAGTGAAGTGCCGAAATTTCGGTACTCCCAAAATGCTAATATCGATACTTCGATATAAATTTAAAATTTATTACAATAGAAATTCCTATTTGATTTTTCTTTCAAATCCCGAAAACGCTAAAATAAAATCCCGAAACTTCGGTACTTCCTTAGTACTAATGTCGATACTTCGATATAAATCACCACCACAGCACCAACCAAATTCGGTTTTGAATATTCTTTCCAATCCCGAAACCGCTAAAGTGCAATCCCGATATTCCGATACAGCTAAAATACTAGTATCGATATTTCGCTATAAACCACAATTATATTATGATAAAAAATATTCTTTCATATCCCGAAAACATTTAAGTGAAATCCCGAAATTTCGGGATACACATATTAACATTTCAACACAAATTACAATCTTAAACGCGCTACTTTATGCGGTCAACTAAACAATTCATTTTTTCCAACGCTTTGTACGTGTGGTCCCCGTTTCTGCTTGGTGGCCTGTGTGTGGCTTCGGTCGCTGAAGATGCTCCAAACAAAGATTAATATCTCGCGCCAACCAAATAGAGACTAAATCGTATTTTAATTAGTGATCAATAGACCGCATTCGAGCGCTTCTCAGGCCACTGCTAAGCTCCAGCTACTGCGCTAGCATGGCACAGAATATGGAAGCTGAAGCTGCCGACAGTGGCTGCCCCGTTGACAGCATTGACGGCGACTAATTTAATTTATTGTCACTGTGTGGCTAATGAAACGCCTTTTTTCATATTGCCTCATTATGACCAATTTGTGGCTGCATAAGTCAAAGTCAATGGAAATCTCCAAAAACAACTACAACCATATAGTGCAACAACAAAAACATACCAGATGACTGAACCCTGGTAGCCGAGGCAAGTCGCGGTTGTGCTGTTAAACTGTAGCTTTGACGAAGGTTGCGATGTAAACGCTGAAGGTGAAGCTGAGTTAGATGTTGCAGTTGAAGAACAAGATGTCGTAACGGCAACTAACGGCAGCTTAAACTGTCGATAAAACAAATTAAATTGAATTATTAGCGAGGCAGCCAGGTAAACACATACTAATAAACACCAACGGTGTGCATACCAAATTAGTTTGGCTAACGTTTCATGCCACCACAAACACGGCGCGGCTGCGCGGTGCTAATGGCAACAAACGAGCGACAAATACGAAGGCAAGAGAATTCTTAGTTGTGCGGCTGGCTGGCTGCTGGCGGGCTGTGTGTTCCCTGTCCATTACAATGTTACAGTTTTTTATCGCTGCTGGACAATGTTGGTCATTGTTGTTGTTGTTGCTCGGATTGTTGTTGTTATAGAACAGCAAGCAATAACCGTTAAGTCGGTGATAAGAATATCAAATTACCATATGACTTATGCAGCAGCGCCGAGCACTGATTTGTGCTGCCACATGCCACTACGTTGCAAGCTGCCTCCACGGCTGGCTGGCAAGCTGACTGGTTGTTGTGGCTGCCTGCCGCATTAGTTGCATTACAGCAAAGCGACACATCTCTGGCTTTGGTGTGGCTGCGACTGCGGCTACCCCGCTTTAGAAGATCTTGCTGCATGCTTAGTGACCTGGTAATCAAACATGCCACACACCAGCACATATACGAGTATACATAGATGATACAATGTGTGGCGCATGCGCAGTTATAGGCAGATGCTGGCTTATGCTGCCGCTGCTGCTGTCATTCTGTTGCGCTTGGCTGCATTTTTTCCACTGCTTTGCTTTACAAGTTTCCTTTATTTTGACTCGCAGTCCTGTGTTGCACATATGCAGGTATATATATGGTATGTATGTATATTGCGCTCATCCGTGTGGCATTGTGTATCAGGCGCCAATAATACCCAGATCTTATTTTGATTGTCAGCTTTGTTGTGGAGTCCGTTGTGTAACATTTACGCTTCTCACCTACATTCCTTTGTAATTATTTTTCTCGTTGACAATTCGACCAGTTACACACACACACCTACAGATCTTTATGCATTTTACTTATGTGTTCGAAATCGATTCAATAATCCTCCAACAATTTATTGCTTTTGTTTAGGTTTTGAATAAATCTTTGAGATCTTTTTCTTTGCCTTCGCTTATCGTTCTCGCATATTCCTCGGTCGTTTGCGCAGGCGCCGACCGCGATGAGCTTTTCAACAGTTTTCATATTATTTCCCAATGACATTAATGCGATGCGTAGATTGTCTAATTTCGTTAATTGTTGGGAAATCGTTCACATTTGGGTGGTTTGCTCTCATTCTTTACCGTTTTTCGTTGGTTTGAAGTGATTTGTGGAAGAGATAATGGCAGCAGCCACTATAGCGAATAGGATATATGCTCAGTCCAGGTCAGCTGTTGAAAATCTTAACGTCTTGTAAAGAAAGGTCTAGTGTGGTTTATTGCAACTGCTGAATCTTAGATGACCTATATTGGAAACAAATAAATTTTGTACAATTTTGACTCAAATTTGGAAACTGAATTTTCGCAGCTGTTTACTTATTTTAGACAAGATGGGATGCAGATAATACTTATCTGTATTTTCAGTCAGCTTTTGGCATTTCGTTGCAAGAAAAGGCATATTGTTTCTTTATAGACCTGAAAAATATATTACTAGAGGCAAAACTAGAGAGGTTGAAGGGAATTCTGATCACTTTTCTTATCGATAAGCTCTGTATACAGCAAAATTTATTAATGAAAGCATTCATTTTGTTCAACCTGGACCCATTTCCATGAGATTTCCTATACAAAGTCATTAGGAAAACAATCAACATCATTTGGCCGAAAGCTGAAAATATACACGATACCTAAGATTTCATCATTCTCAACGAGAATCTGATTCTGACCTCAGTATTTCTGAGACAGTGGAGTAAATAGCAGCTGAAAGCACCCACAATAGCTGAAAGCAATTTTTTTGCCTCATTTATTTTGGATGACCTAAAAACTTGGACGTAGAATATGTCAAAAAATTATAGAAATGTTAGTGTGCACAAATATTGTGGAATACCCTGTAGAAGAGTCTATTCAGCATATTCTTTTTAGAGGTATAACAAATCTTGAATAAAAGCACATCTGTTTCAATATCCTTATAAATGTGGTATACAAGTATTACGGCTTTATGACATTATACATATGTATGTATTTTAGTGTAGGACAAAGTTTTAGATATGCGACTCCCCCGGTCACAATTTCTTAAACCTGAATTTGAAAAAACTAACTGAGCAGCACAACTAAATTGCTGGTTTGCTAACGTATACCCAAACTTCAAAACTATTGTTCTAAAAACAAGTAAATTAGATATGGAACCGATATAGGCAAGCCAAAATAATATCTTCATCAAATATAGAAGCAAAACGCTCAATTCTTAGCAGCCATATTGGTCGACGTACTCTTAAGTTTAGTTCTTTAGCAGTACGGATGATCGCATTGATGAAAGCATTATATACCAACATTTTGTTAGAAAAATTCTGCGAAGTTTTATAAACCAGCGCACTTTTTCAAGATTATAATGAAATATAGAGTTTCATAGTTATATTATCCTAGTTTTGGTTCTCTGTCACTGAATTTTCAAAGATCTTCATGAAATTAACGATTATTTTGTTTGTTGAAAATTAAAGTGCAGGAGCGCTAGACCACAGGTGGTCAGAATTAAGTCGTCATTAGACCCACTGTGCTCCTAAAAGGTTATCCAGCAACTCAGCGAATTTAAAAAAATTTCTGTTTTTTCATACTCTGCTAACCATGGAGGCTATCTTATCACAATCGCCGTTGAGCGTTTGTGAAGGTTATGTTTCAGCATATCTTTAACAAATTTCTGAAGATGTGATTATAGAGGTAGGTGCTTTGTGATAATAATACTAATAATAATACCCTGCGATTATCCTCCTCCAGAGATGGACTACAGACTGGACGGACTGGATTTGGACCGTTTTTAATTTTGACGAAACACAAAACTTTATGTCATCAACTGTAGTACTCGTATCCGTAGAAAATCTTGAGATGAAAACTGACTTTTCGCGGTATTCCGACTAAATTTTTAGTAATAGACTTAAAGTTATTTACAGGCGGATCCTGAGAAGTCTCCACAAAAGTAAAAGCTTTTCGGTCTGTGCGCCGTCAGCACTACTCCAAAGTACTGTTTAGGTATGCCCTTAGTTGTTGGTGTTTTTAGACTTGAGCAGATTCTCTCGGATTTATTGCTTCAAGAAACCCTTGAAAAAGCAGAATGATTTAGAAAAAGAATAACTTTGGAAAACTCGTCTACCTTTACATTTCTAACTTTTCTTATATGATTAAGCACTCAGAGGATATTAACTTATGATTTTCCCGCAAATTTTCACTACTTGGGTTGTTAAAGATTGAATTTATTAATGCAAAAGTAGTTTCTGACAGGTTTCTGTGCGGGTTATAGCAGCATTATTATCTTAGTTTTTTTCATTTTGACCATTTTAACTTTTGTTAGACTAAAGTTATAGCACATTAGATCTCGTTCTTTCATCGAAAGCAATATTTCCCTTCTCTTGATCTTTTCGTAAGATCCAAATCGAGATGAAAACGTAAAATAAATCTTAATTTTTTCCTGTTAAGAATATAAACTAAGGAAATTGAATGATTTTCGTATTATATATTTTGTGCCCTGTAACACGAGTGTTCTTCAAGAAATCTCCACTCTTCGGTATAAATGATCCGTTACCCTTTTTTAAATATAAAAATTTAGATAAAAATGACTACATTACTAAATAAATAGTTCTGTAGTAAAAAACAGATCATAAACGATTAAGGTATTTTAGAACTCACACTAAGCAAAAAACATTTCCACTTATACTTCGATTTTCGATTCGAAATAAAAAGAATCAAAAACCCTTGAGACATAAAATTAGTTGGCGCCACATCAATCCATCTTCGAGAACGTTTCCCCAGCGCAGGTACAACTCAGCATCAACCTATCAAAATATCAACCTAAATGTGCCACACAAACGACTCCGTTTGACAAAGTTAAAGGCAACTCAAGGAAGAAAATAAATAAGTTTCAGCACTTGAGAGCGTATTTTAATCAACGTGACACATGTGATTTAGAATAAAAAATTGCAGCTTCCAAAGCGCAACACAAATTAGAGACTAAAAGTGAGATGAAAAAGCGACAAGCTAAAGCCTTAAGCCTTGGGGGGAGCGATAATGTTTTGACGAGTGTGCGTGTAAGTGTTAGTGAGCGCCTAAATGAAAATGACATTTAAAAAATCGTAAAATTTTTCAACACCAAGCAGCAAATGTGAGGCGCGCGCTCAAAGCAAAGACGAAAAAGGCAATTAGTGGCAAGAACGCGGACAAAGAAGGTGGAAAGCGCACAGGTTCCCCCTCACAGCAAAAAACGCCATCAGTTGACGTAATGCAACAGATGCTGTGAGAAAAACATGTAATTGACGAAAGTATATATTTTGGCTTTGTGTGGCACACTTGAAAAACTAAACTAAAAAAATATTTTCAAAATAAAGCGCGGCAGAAAGCCGAGTGGCACGCACCAACAACAAAGCGCTTTTGTGCATATGCGCACATTTGAATATTTTTAGCAAGTTATACATATATATATGTTTATATATACTAATATAGACATTTGCGCCCCGCCCAGGGCCAATGCCAAGCGCAGGCTGCCCCACCGAAACAACAACAAATTAAGCGACGGAACTTAAAAAGGCAAGCAAACAGTTTAGAGAAAGCGACAAAGTGTAAAAAAAAAGTAATTTCTATTGATTGTTGTTGTTTTTTATATATAATTTTTTTGTTTTTGCTCATCCTAAGCAAGATTAATGGCACGCTGACGAGTCTTCAATTAATCTTACGCCATAGACACCTTATTTAGAAATGCATACAAGTACTCGTAGATGGGCTTTAATGCACACATACACTCACAAATTCACCTCGTATATGGTGAGTGTCGCGCACTTAAGGGGGGCCAGCATTGCCACCCTCGCCATGCATGAGCGCCTCAATGACAACTTAACAATCTACGCTGTTGCACGCGCCTGTCCAGCAGCTCGGCTATAATTCTACCTGCTGACGCGCTGTACTATAGATTTGTGTTGACGCGTGCGCTAAATATACCCAGCGATAGCATGTTGCAAGTACGATTAGCGCGGCTGACAGCCACCCACAAAAATTGAAAACAATACACAGCGGCAACGGGCGGCACCGCAGCAATGAAAATAAGCAAACAGCAGCCAAGGTAATGAAAACAACAACAACAACAATATCAAAAACAACAACAACAATTTTCAAAATCACCAACAACAAGCAACATCTTCTTATGTGCCATCAACTTAAAGTGCAACTGATGGAAGTTGTCCAGCTCCAGCGCGCAGCTATGCGTCTACCCTGCACCATGCAACAAAGCGCTGCCGCACTACCACGCTCCTCCCCCGCCTTCAGCGCTGCCTTTTCCATTTGTTTATCTATCGATCTGTTCATGATCATTAAAACATTTGCCCGTGAACGTGACAAAACTTCAAAACAACAGAGACACCAACCAAAATAACATCGGAACTTAACAAAAGCAACAGCAACAATCACAACAAGTTGCCACAATAGCTCGTCATACACGTAGTGTTACAAAAATACGCAACAACAACAGCAATGTACCGTTGTACATTAGCATTTCGGAATTAGCTGCGAATGCAATGCTTTGCTTTCGGATGTGGCAAGTGTGGCGTCAATACGTGTGCCTTGCAGCTTATTTTGTACTTTAAAGTATTTACCTCAAGTGCTCATGCTACTCGTGTTGTCGGCCGAAAGCCTTAAATTGTGTGTTCCGCACCAAAACAATTTTGTTGGGGGGTCGGCAGCGACACTGGAAGTACCGTTGGCAGCAATCCATTTTGCATAAATCAAGTAAATGATTTTCTAATACAATTTGAATGACTTTGTGAGTGGGGCGTGAGTAAATGGACGGCATTTGAGGGCAGCGTTTCTCAAACTTTTATTTCAAATCGAAATTTCGTCTTAACTTTAGCGACTTATCATGGAGATCGCTGAACTAAATTGTGGAGGCTCCACGGTTTTCTAAAATCAAGCTTAGCGAATCAGTTTCTTACTATACAGAATAAAGTTTTTGGCAATTAATTATGACATATCCACGGCTGTTCTTCTAGGTAGTGGTTTTCACGTGGCGGGTCCGAAACCAGCGAGTAACCCTAAAGAGGGTATATTTCTTCTTCTCACTTTAGCTCGCCTTCAAACGGATGGGTTTTGGCTACAAAGAGGATACATGGTCTAAGACCGGAAGATCGTTTCTGGCCACTCTCAAGTGATTGGCACACAGAGAACTTTCCTCACTTCCGTGAACTTCTTTGCATGGCTACATCCTCAATTATGACCACTTTTCCTGGTCTCCGAAGCGCTAGCCATACAGGTAGTCCTTTTTGGTAGTTAAAACTGATTACTAGGCTGACTTTCACGACAGATTGCGAGAGATCTAACTTGGACTTTGTGTTGCCAAGAGACTCTCGTGTATCGATGAAATGCCACGAGCGTTTTATAAATATTGAAGTGCCAGAAATTGGCCATCGGAACTACCTCACTCTAGTGAAAACGGGACAGTGGATGAGAAGGTATCTTGGTGTTTTCACTTTGCCTTACTTCATGATACTTTAGAGATTTGTGTCCGTCAAAATTTTTAACTTGTATTCCCATTCGACAGTGTTCAGGCAGAACTCCCAATATAGCAGAAATATGGAACTTGCTACGAGAAGAAGTTTAATAAGCCTTCTTTGCCATTCTACGCGGGAACAAAAGAATCTCATAACCGCACAATTCCTAGTTGTTGACCACAGATCTAGTGGTCGAAGGCAAGAACAACGGAGACGGTGCTTTCAGCCTGATGAAATTAAGAGTTCTCAAAATTTTTGAAAGCTCATTGCCTTTGAAGTCTCTGGTTCTGACATAGAAGCCGGTTGATACAATTGATTATGATAGCAGGCATTATTTGTCTTTGCTGCCTTCGAAGTGTATTTTCACCTGACTGAAGAAGGCTGTACTTCGATACATACACTGCTGCTTCGATGCCACTTCTGCTTGAGAGACCGAAAGTGGACTGCTAGCCTGAAACTAGAGTTGTTTTACGATTTCGCGAGAGAAGGCTTTTTCTCCAATATACATATATACGTACTTACATTCATATCTGAAATTTCTAAGCTAGAAAAACTACTGAAAATACCTGGTTTCGTGGACCTCTCTTTCACATTTGCCACTCACTGTCTTTCATGAAAGAAACTACCTAAATTAATTGCTTCTGAAATGCTTAATTTTCCATAGCTTCATTTTCAACACAGACAAGCCCAATAGACGGCCACTAAAAGGCAAAAGACTCACTCAACACATCGGCGCGACTGTCACTCGCATGCCACTCAAAATAAATATGCAAAGGGACCAATGGGGGAAGTGTGCTACACCGAGGCAAAATCAGCATAGAGTTACATGAAATTTTTGGGGAAAACTACGCAAGTTCCAGAAATATCGATCACCTGCCGTAATGTTATTTTATGGTTATTTGAATTGTTCCAAGAAAGCGAGCAACTCACTCCGACGCGGCCAAGTGAGCGAAACGCTAAGGGACGCCAGAAGAAATAAGGTGGCAATAATGAGTAAATAACGACCAGTTAGCCGATGCGGTGGGGTGTATAGTATGCACAGGCAAGTGATGGCTGAAGCAAATATTTTCTTTTAAATAATACTTTATTTTATTGTAGTGTGTTTACGGCTGTGTGGCAAGTACACGTGCACTTAAATACACAAGCAAATGCTCCAAATCTTAAGCACTCTTCTTCGCTACAAAGACAATATTTAAATTTCTATTTTGGGTGTGGCCAGCGGTGGTTGCTTCGTTTTGGTTCACTACAAATGTTGGCGGTGCCACAAGCTATCAGCGCTTGCAACAAAGTCATGGCGTTCAATCATGCGCGCAAAATCATTCAATGTTGCATGGAATTGAATTGCATAAATAAAAGTTTGATTATCATGCCACATGGCACATGCTGCATGCCACAAGCCAGCACAAGTAAAGCACATCAGATAGCGCATCTACTCTAACTGTCACATGCTGCCGCGCGGCGCGTCGCGTCGCTAATTTGCATACCCACTTCGTGGACGCTTTTTAGAGGCTTTTAATGTACAGTTCATTTCGAGCGATGGAATGGAATACCTTGCTGTTAGGCAGTAGAGATAGCCATATGCCACATGCCACATGCTGCATGCCACAAATACCCCAGATAGCACTCATTCAGCTAATATTATTCACGTTACGCTTCGTTGCCGTTATAATTAACATATTTGACGTTTGCATGTTGCATCTACAATAAATTTAAGGTAGCAGAAAGAGTTTAATGCCAGTCCAACAATTAAATATATACATATATAGCATATAATATATTTGTTCTACCTCCACTGTATCATATTCTTATGCCGTTTGTATGCCACCGATTTTATTGATTTTAAATTGCGTCATAAAAGCAAAAATGTTGTTGTGGTGCAACAATTTCTTCCATAAAATTCTTTCACAAAACTTTTGTTACAAAATTCTTCATATGTTTCTTCAGTTTTATAGCCGTTTTGGGTGGGATCGTAAAACTGTTCGTATTTTCGGTTTTACGGAATTTGTGTTGCAGGAATTGGGTTATTAACACTTAAGTAAGCATTCGAGAGTCTATTCGACAAATTGCTTTTTAGTTAGATAAAGGGTTTAAATTTTAAGTTAACCTAAATTTCACTTTTCGCTGACATCAAAATCAAGTTTTTAAAGACTTAATCCCGTTGGCTGGTTCTTTACCGAAAGAAGTAGTCTTGACTAAGTAAACCAGCTGACAGTTGACTGCTAACCAGGCATAGAGCAAACGGCCACAAGATTCTGTTTGTTACTTTGTTTCAGAAAACTTAAGTTTCGGAAAGAACCCCACCAATTGGAGCTATCTTGAACTTTTTTACTCCCAAAATTGGTATCAAACAGTAAAAAAGCCGTAAAAAGCCGGTCTCCATTGGACAGCTTATGTTTAACGTCGATCCGTTGTGATACCTCTAACTTCTATAATAATTGGTCATAAAGACAGTAATAATTTGAGAAAGCGCTTTAAGGCGATGGCAAATTTGTTGAGTTACGGCTATGCCTGCTGGTTCACCGAAGGTAAAGGGTGATCTATTTCGAGGTTTAAAGAAAAAACACAAAACATTCAAATTTAATGGGGAATTTTTATTCTCATTCGAGAGAATATTCTTTGGTATTTATTTTTTGAAGATTATCTCTTTCAAATGTTGTCCACGTCTATATCTTAGATGGCCCATCCGTTGAGTTCAATTTTCAATGACTTGTTCGAGCAGTTCGACTAGTAACTAGCGTGACTTTTTGCTCCAAGGACTGAGTCGAAGCGGGATGGCCGCATAGACTTCAGACTTTACATATGACCGCAGAAAAAAGTCTAACGGTGTTATATCACACGACCTTGGTAAAATCGACTCTTCTTGGAATACCCCTTATGACTGCTGAGATGTTTCAGTCTCAAACTTGCAAAGGCTGGACAATGGAAAAAAACGTGTATGGCTGTTTCCGCCTCACCTTATTCCATACAACTTTGGCACTTTGCGTACGACTGAATGTTCAGCTTTACGGAATGAATGCCTATTGGACAGTGTCAAATATGAACTCCGGTTGTTGTTAGATATATTTTGCTAAGACCAAGCAGTTGAGTAGATCTCTAACGTGCTATTCTAAACCAGAAGAACCTCGCAATCGCACAGGAACTAGTCGTCGACCAACGCCTGCTAAGCGCACGCGAGGTTCATAGATCCGTAGATCGTTGCACTCCGTTGTGAGCGGAATACTCACCTTCCTAAAATCAACTGCAATCCACAACAACAAATCGACTTCTACTTCTAGTCTCTATGTATTAATGCATTAGGGTAAGTCCACTAAATAGCAACTCCAAATTTTAATTAATCGTTGAATCCATCAACTGCAATATTCCAAAAGCTCTCAAGGCTCTCAAAAAGCTTCCCATTTACCGCGAAAGGGTGATCCTTGTTAACTCTGAAGATTATTTTTAGTGTTAAAAAAGAATAAAAATCAAAATATTGGCAATAATACCGAATCGCTACTATAACTAAACTATAATAAACAAATAAATTAATTTCCAAAATTTAAACAAATGGAATGACATTCTAAATTTTAGGTAGTTATCCTTTGGTATCGCATCAAAGTCGAAAAAATTGGGTTTGGCAGTTATTCCATTGCAAAATATTGTAAATTTTCCAAGAAATGAAAATTTTATTACTGTTAGCAATACTTAACACAATATAATAGAAAGACCCTGGGTAAAAATACATCTTCTTTCGTCAAATACTATCTGACGTTACGCCCCTTCCAAAGAGTTATTTAATTTTCTTTTCCAGTTCTCAAAACCCTTTTCATAAGCAGTTTTTGGGATGGTCTTCAGCTCCTTCATTGAATTTTGGCAAACACCTTTATCGGCACGAGTCGACCCAGAACGCGTTTCATACCCAAAATATCCACCAAAATCTTTCGAACGGACTTGCCATCAGTCTAACACTTGCCTAACGATTTTGAAGTACCATACTTTCATTGTTTTAATATTTTCATCAGTTGAAGATGTCGCCGGTCGTCCAGACCGAGGCATGAAATTATGCCATCTTCACCGTTCGTGATTTAGATCCACTTTTATTCTAAATTCTAACCAATTATGAATAAAACACTCAAGCATATTTACCGTCCTTAATCAGTTAATTATGAAAATATTTATCTCTAAGCAATTGTTAATCGGATTTCAAAAGCTTAAGCAGCGGCTGCTAGACTTCAAAACAAAAGCTCAATGCTTGGTTTCTGAACTAGAAACCTGTCCAGCTTTCCATCGAATTTCCAAAGGGAAATGAAACCCTTAACACCACCTTTCCTACAATCAGTATACAAGACAGTCATTAGACTCTACCAATATAAAGCTTACAACCTGTCTCGCTATGAGCATAAGCTTAATCACAACAACAAAGCATACATCCATGTTGTCAGCACAACAAATGCAACCATAAAACTTTCGACTTAAGCGCACATTATAAACGCTATCAAATTTATTTAATTAGAAATCTCAAAGGATGCATTGCAAACACACCCACCGACACCCAACCACGCTTGACTTACGCAATCAAGCACAAGTACACACATTGCCGGCACAGCCGATCGGCTGCAGTGGTTGCCACGCCGACACAACGGTGCCGAATAAAAGCGAGTGAAATGCTGTCAGCTTAATTGATGTGCTTCACGAAGGCAGGCGCCGAGATATCCGAGATATGCGATGCTTTCCGCTAACGACGCTCAAATTTCAAAGGGCACAATGGCGCAATGGTAAACAAGGATGCGGCAAGGAGGCAAACAAACGGCCAGGAATAACAGGAAGCGCGGCAAGCACATGGAAATGGAGAAAAAAAAACATAAAACACCAGAACAAATTTCTACATTAGCGAATGTTGAGTGGTAAAATATGTTGTAATGATATTGCAATGCAACAACAACGGCAAACATCCAACAACACCAACAATTACAATAGCTAAGCACGAAGTCAGCGTGTGAGGCACAGCAGTGGCAACCACTCCGGCGGCCACCATCATCCACAACAAACAAACCACCAAGCGCACAAACAAACAACCAAGTGGATGAGCATATCGAACCATCAACCGACAACCAACACCCAACAAACGTCAACCATTGCGCCGTCCGTGCGTTGGCTGGTTATAATCAAGCGATATTCTTCGAAAACTGCGCATAAATTGAGTCCCGTGGGAGGATTTCTTCCCGTACCCTGGCTGCCTGCCACCACATTACACTAACGGCATTATGCTAAGCAAGTTTATGGCCACGAAAGCAACGCTGGTTGTCACGTGTTTGAAACAACAAATAATAATAGCTGCCACGCAACACAGCAAGGGATCATCCCTTAAGCTCGGCCGGCGGATAAATGTCGGCCGCGCTCGGTTGAGGTTGATTGAATTGAGGGCGCAGCGTTGCCGTTGAGGTGGCATGATGATGCCGCGATAGAGTGCAGTGTGCAGCATTCAGGCGCACTGACCGACGCCGCACCCCGGAACTATGCTTAACACACAAAGACACGCAGTCGTATTTTATTGAAATCGAAAACTACTAAAAGCGTGGGTAAATTTTTTTCTATGAGTTTTTTGAACAACGTTTGAATGTGGAAATCAGCAAAACGAAAGCAAATTTATCGGCCTTCAGTGGCGTAGGAGCGTTGTGGTATGGAGGATCACTTGTGCTCTTGCTTGTCTTCATCTATAGGAGTTCCTTTTCTACAAGGGATATATACTTTAAAGGAAGAGTATCTCGAAACACCGGTCTTTCATAATCTCCCTTAGAATCCTCTACATGAAAACATTTCATTCGAACATTACAGAAATTCCTTGAGGGTGGCTTTGTATTCAACAAAATTTTTCATAGAACGGTTGTCAATGAAAAATCGAAATGAGAAGTATTATATGTCATTTTTAAATTTTTTTTATTTTCTCTCTCATTTTTGGATTTTTGTTCGAACTCTTTGTTGCATATTTTATATTCCCTCTTTCTATAATATATACTTCTCTCTTTCAAAGCAACTATTCCAATTTCCCGTCATAGTTCCTCTTTTCTTTATTCATCTGGTTCTATAGATTTCTCAGTGCAGCCTGTAGTTTTGATTATTTAACCAGCCTCTTATATACCAAAGTTTCATCTCGAGTTCCAAATAAAAAAAAAAAATAATAATTTCTTCTATGGAACCTACTTTCTTTATGGATCTTAAAATAATCGGTATCCAAATGTAGTGAAACTGTGAAATAGCATGATTCGTTGTAGTTATCAGTATATACTACAAGGGTAGAATGGTGTACCGAGTCTAATTTATTTGGACCAAGAACTTTTTCCAAGCCATATAATCGATAGAGGACAGCCATATACAGATTTTGCGAACACAGTGTTCTCCCCTCGCTTAAACTGAGTAGAACTAGTTCAATTGAGAACGAGATGTGCTGGCTGGCTTTCAAGTATTCGATTTATTTAGAAGGCTTTTCATCCTAAATCATTTGAAGCCCAAATAAAAAAGATTTTCAGGAAGCATTTCTCATAAAGTCATTTCAGTACTTTAGATCCCTTAACTTTTCACTTCACTCTTATATAGAAACTCTTCAACAAATTAAAATTCAGCATCATCTAGATGAGAGTCCATAAAACCCCTCTCACACCCTTCTTCATAAGCCACTGTCTTGCACTTTAACCAGAGTATGAGAAAACTGGTCTACACCCAGCTATTCAGTTAGGGATGCGATTTGTGCTCTAACTGCCGCTTGTTACTGGTGTTTGTGTGCCGACAATTGGCACATTGAGCGAATCGCTTTCTATTGAATTAATTGCTACTAAACATTGATTGTTGTGGCGTTTTCTCACGCGTCGGCCCGAAAAGGTCGATTACGATTTTATTCGCACTCGAAACGGACACTCAATGACTGACGGCATAGGACAATGCATTAAGTAAATATTCAACCAAAATGATTTACTGCCTCGGCACCCCTACCTCGCGCTGCTCAGCCAACGAAGCGCTGCTAGTGTTAATGTGGGTTGCTTTTAAAGTTGCTGCTGCAGCGATGGCAGACGGCTGCTAGCATCAAGTGTCTGTCTGCCCTCCAATTCCGAGGAAATATCACTTTTGTAAGTTGTTTTGAAGTTGGAAATTGCGCGGATATGGGAAAATGCTCGCCAATAAAACGCGCTGCAATTTGTTCCAAGCACAGATGACTTCGGTTGAGTTGTTGTTGTTGTTGTCGAGCACTTTAAGTAAAGTTGTTGCGTTAAAAAGTGATTTGCTTTCAACATCTGTGTATATTTGTATATACTCACACACATACACATACATACAAATTTTTGTAAGTCAATATTGCTCAATTCACCCACGGTGGCTGTCACTCGACGTTCATTTCCCTTTATTGTTTCGGCTTGATGAGCACTCATCAAATGTAGTCATAGAGTCAGCAATGGCCTATTAGATTATAATTGCAATATTGGATGACTGTTTTGAGTACACACATACTCACACACTTATCCGCACACACATATTCATAAATTTGTTCGCATTTGATAAATTAATACTTTGATTGAAATAAACGTCGAAATAATTACCGAACAGCAATTGCACCACAATCACAGCAAAATTGAAGGGAAGTACGCGTAACTGTAATTCGGTAAGCCTGTGAATAATAATTGAAAACAAATTAATTGATTTAAATTAATGAAATTCGCAAATGTTCGGAAAATATTTCTTGCATAAGTATGCTATGCAATGGCGTCGCTCCACTCAGGGAAACATTTTTAGCTTACAGAAATTTTAAATTTTAAAAATCTGTCGGCTGTACACCATTAATTTAAATTTCATAGAATTTAGCTTGATATTTTAATTAGCATTTTGCACATATATTTCCGAGGAAAAAACAAATAAGATGTTTAAAGAAAGTAATAAAATTAGACGAAGCATATTAAAAATGTTTAAGATGGCGTCTTCGATTCGCCAGGACCTTACACTCTATCTTTTAGCGTTGCTCTTTTGTGAAGAAGTTTACCTCTGATAAGAACAACAAAGTGAGCGAGTTCAATGATACAAGAGAATATGCGGATATCTCATTGAAATCGTCAGAACTCTTATCTCCAATGTTAGTAAGTTTCGTTCAACAGATTTCAAACTACTCTGAACAGTTGGTTTTTCACAAAGTTTGTAACACCCAGAAAGAAACTCCGAAGACTCTATAAATTATATATAAATGATCACCGTGACGAGCTGAGTCAATTTAGCCATGTCCGTCTGTCGAACTGATGAGTCGATGTTACGAGTTTTCGAGAAAGAAGAAAGAAAGGTTCTACGTAAGATTTATGGTCCTTTGCGCATTGGCCACGACGAATGCCGCGTTCGATGGAACATATGTATGTATATCGTTCAGCGAATCAAAAATTAGCGGCTACGTTGGCTAGATCATGTCGTTCGGATGGACGAAAACACTCCAGCTGTGAGAATATTCGACGGATTACGCGCCAGTGGAAGCAGAGGAAGACGAAGACCTAGACTCCGTTGGAAAGACTAGGTGGTGAAGGACCTGGCTTCGATTGAAATCTCCTATTGGCGTCCCTATCGGTAGGTCTACGCCAGTAAAGAAGAAGAAGTCTGCCGATCTCAAACTTTGTACACGTCCTGGATTTATTTGTTGAGTTATCACAACGAAATTTGGTATGGAATATTGTCTAAGACAACGGTATAATCTCCAATTTGTTTGGCATCAAGCTGTCAAGTTCTTGTATATTATTTTTTAATGAAGGCTGTCTCTTCCAAAGTCTTTTTGATCTCGATTGGACAGCGCCTAGTTGGATCTCCTATAACCATTGAAAGGTGAACATTGCTGAGAGCGAACAGCTCCCTACACGTCTTCCGACTTTCCTCGTGCGAGAAGCATCCTGCGACTGCACATCTGCTGTTAGTTTATTAATGCTTCCTGAGCTGGTCTGAGGCCCAAATGTTCAGTAGTAAACTATAAGACCTACCCCTTCCAACTCCGCAGTAATTGAGACTAAAGTACCTATCTTGGCAAGCTGAAGAGCCTTACAGTTTTCTACAATACCGTCTAATCATAGAATATTGTTTTGTTATTGCTTATATAAATTACTTATAAGAAATTGAATAAAAAGACATTTCTGGACTCATTCATTCAATTGGTTTACTAATGAAGTCTTCGAAATCAAATTTTTTATAAATTCGGTTAAACAAAAAATAAAAACTGGCACTTCCGCTTTGAACTGTTGCTACTTAAACTCAATTGCTTGTGCAAATAAAAAACTATTGAACATTTCAGACGACAATAGACTTCCGCAAAGTGTTTGCACACATGCGTAGTTAAGAATGAGGCGGTTCGTTGGAAATT
Organism: Bactrocera dorsalis; assembly: GCF_023373825.1. Taxonomy (NCBI): domain Eukaryota; kingdom Metazoa; phylum Arthropoda; class Insecta; order Diptera; family Tephritidae; genus Bactrocera; species Bactrocera dorsalis. The sequence continues at coordinate 111,095,673 of NC_064303.1, forward strand.
TTGAAAGAAAGAAGGGGTTCCAATTTAGTGCGTGTGTGGCTACTGATAAGCAAATATTTGGGGGATATAAATTAGAGCGGACAATTTGCATAGATAAAAAAAATCGTGTATGCGGAAAATGCGCTACGGATCATTCCTACGAACTTTGCCCAAAAGTCTATGGGTTTTAAATCGGTTAGCTTTAGCCTTAAAACTGGATCTAGATTTTTAAGGCGAAGTATTTTTGGGATTATAAAAATTTGCTCCTCAGTTTTTGAGATATCTCAATCAAATTTGATACGTAGGCGAATTTGATATTCTATTGAACATGTGTCGGAATCGGCAAGATCGGACAACTAAATCCCATATCTTCAATTCTGATTTTTTTAATTTTATTTTTTTTATAATTTATTTTTATATTTTTATCATTTAAATTTTGTAAATTATTTTTCTTAATATTATTTAATTAAATAAATTTATAATCATTATTTTATATCCAACACAACATTGCAAACGGATAATAAAATGTGTCTTCTCACGCAGGTACAAAGAGACTGGAAGCGGAAGTGCCTGAAAACGCGCTACATGGACACTTGAGCCACCACAATCACAGGCCCGAAAGTGGTTTTCTATGGGAAAGGTTCACTAATTAACAAAACAACTGAAGACAACACTGCGCCTTAGGTGCTCATATACGAGTATGTCTGTATGAAAGTAAGTGTCTAAGTACATAAATATCAATATTTGTGTTCACCCCTTTTTTCATGTGCCTGTTATAGTCTATAGGCTACTTAAAAGCCGAAGAAACATTTTTTATGATTTTATGGCACCGCGCTTGCTGCTAAATTCCAAGCCGCGGCGTGGAGCGCGAACTCGATAGCTCTTTTGCTCGCTCGAATTATCATTATTGTTTATTTGTGTTGTTTTTTCTTGTTTCCTTGTACTTTTTTTTGCATATTGCCTACCTGGCGGCTCTGAGACTGCATTGCACACCTTACCATTTGCATACATTAACCTTTCATTTCCGCTCGGCAGCGACAACACAACGCGATTCACCTTCCTTCCTTGATGGCTCTTGCCGCTGAGAGACGCGATGGCGCGGTGCAAAGTGGAGCGAAAGCAAATTAAAAGCAAATGGCATTGTTAGTGTATGATAATGAATTTTCATATCAAAAGGACGGATTATTTCATTTATCGGTTTCGAGTGTGTGAGCAGTGCTTTGGCGTACATACATATGTGTGATTGTGTGTGTGTGTCTTTATTTTGCTGTCTTTTAGGCCTATGTGAAAAGTGCAAGACACGTGTGATTTTCTACAATATATTTATGAGTTTATGTGTATGTATGTACTATACATATAATGTATTGCTATGTGTCTCTGTGTGTGTTTATACGCCTCTCTAGGTGCCGAGCGGAAGTGTTAGCGTGCTTTGAACTTGTTGTGTTGTTGCAACGTCGTTAAGCTGAACACTTGGAGCGACTGGTGACACAAGAAGACATTACAAATCTGAAACAAACACACACACACACAGACAAATGTCAACTTATATGTGCATATGTGTGTGTTCTGCACTTCGGAAAAGGGATATTTTTCGGCTTGTTACTATTTGCTTAGCGCGAACGTTATTATTTAAATGATTTGAAGACTTCCTGGGCATGCCAGACCCGCACACACACATATACATGGATGTTTATGGCTTTCAGCAATAATTAAGTAGCTGAGGTGTGTGTTGTTGGAGCCAAAAACCGGATGTGATTTTTATTGTCACCAGAGTACTACAACATACATACATATATGTACATAGATACTTACATGTCTTGCTAACAGCCACTCAGTGCTTTCTTACTTGTCGCTCAATTCTTAGAGTGCATAATCCCTTTATTGTATCCGAGTTCTACATACATGTACGACAGAATGCTAACTTCGGCTGCCTACCCGAAGTTATAATACCCTTCACAGGTGCATTTTTTACAGCAAATAGTATAAAAGCATTTTTAACTTGATTTTCATCGGCCAGTTTGTGTAGCAGCAGAGGGCTATAGTGGTCCGAGCTGAACGGTATGTTCGGAGCTTGTAGCATTCTCTCGAACAATATTATATGCCGAGTTTAGTGCAAACATTTTTGTCTAGTAAAAAGTTTCCCATACAAGATCTTAATTCGGATCGGTCAGTTTTTACCACAGCTATACGCTATAATAATCCGATCGCAACAATTTCATCAGACATTACATTATGGTCTTAGACAATGATCCATGAGAATTTTCGTGCAAATATCTTCCCAAATGAAGAAGTTTTCCATACAAGAACTTCACTTAGAACGGTCCGTTTGTATGACAGCTCTATGCTATAGTGGTCCGATACCGGCGATTCTGATCAATTCGCAACTTCTTGAGTAGAAAAATACATTTACAAAATTTCAGTTCGATAACTCGAAAACTACTAATACACATATATACGACGGATGGAAGGGCACGATTAAAACGACTAAGCTCCTCTCTAATCCCTATAATCTTGATAAGATTGCCGACGAATCTTTTTAGAGAACTTAACATATGATCTTTATATGATCTTCAACGATTCTTTAAGAGAACTTGTATGTACCCTGTTCAGGGTATAAATATACATAAATATCTTCGTAAAACTTTGATACAAGTAAAAGCCCTCCCTCGGAAAACATTTATTTTGAAATTATGCAAATCCACGTGACAGTGACACTGCTGACACTGACTGATATGCGAACACACACACGCACACTCATGTTCAACGGCTTCAAAGCAATCTCCAGCGACTTAATTGCCTTCGCAACAATCAAATAAAAGCGAAAATGCCTGCATTTGGTCATTCACTTGAAAAATTATTCCCACAGGTTTACTTCGTTTACTTCTGCTGGGTGTGTGTTTGTTTACACACACGCACTTTCGCACACAAACACACATGACCGTTGGCATTTACAGCCACTGTTGCAAGTTCACTTACCCAGTCTACGGCTTTGTGGCATTCAATTAGAAGTGTCCTTTCCTGCGAGCGAAAACTGATTACTTTTGTTTAGCGAAATAATTGTTCCGGTTTTTAACTCACAACACACAAACGTACACACGATGGAATTACTCTCACATACAACAGTTGCTGCCCTTTAATGCAAATGCGCGTTGCAGCGCCAATGGAAAGCGTGATTGCCTGCAGTTTTGCATACCTGCAATCATAAGTCAAGCTATTTATTGCCGATGAGTGCTTTCATTTCACAATTTTTGTTTTTCAATTTTGTTTAAATCTTTTGCAACCCCTGTGTTTTGGGGAGAATCCGAGAAGTATGCGAACTAAGTAATTAAATTTTACTTATCGACGGAAATTATGGAAAAAATTTAATATGTTGTATAGCGTGAGATTTGTATAAAAATATGTATATGCGAAGTAGGCTTGTCTATATAAGGTTAAAATCGATTTATAGAAATATAAAAAGTATTAAAAATTCAAAAATTGTACAAGGCTTAAAACTTTCTATATCACATAAGTATACATATTCGTAAGACCTTCGTTTTCTCTTGTATCCAGTCGTTTTTAATATCCTGGTTCTTTTATCCAAGTAGTTTAGTCTCTTGCCGTTAAATCATCTAGATCAATTTGTCAACAAAACGAAGCATTGGTCCTGTCATGATTTCATTTTCATTTCTGCATATCTCCTCTGTCCGTCTCACTTTTTATGATGAAACATGATAAATAAAATCGTGGAAAATGTATTAGAACAGAATTTTAAAATAAAAGAATTTGGGCTTGAGAATCGATGATCAACAGTCAGAGATCTTACTGGCGTCTTTGAAATATCGGAAGGGTTAGTGAAGACCATTTTGAAAGATCATTTGGGCCTAAAAAAATTGAAAGCAGGATTGGTTTCAAAATCACAATTTTTTCGAAAAAAATGCGTCGCGTTAACGTCTGTGAAACAATGCTTTCCGACAACCAGAATCTAATGAAACGTATTATTACTGGCGCTGAGTCTTGGATCTATGCTTACAACGCGGAAACAGACGATCGACCGAATATCGTGGCAAAGTTAAGCCAAAAACGTCAAAGCAGGTCAAAAATCAAGTTTAACAGTTTTCCTTGCTTGCCGAGGTGTGATGCACTCTGAATTACGAAGAAATACTATTTGAGTGTATACGTCGTTTGCGCGAAGATATTCGTACTCGTAAAAGGAGGCTGGAATTATGGGCCGACAACTCTTGGTTTTTTGAAACACGACAATGCAACGTCACATAATGCATTGATTCTTTTCAACCAATATCGTGCCGTAACCACAGATTCGCCTCATTTAGCTCCTTGTGACTGCTGGCTATTCAGCAATTTCAAAAAACCGCTCCGGGGAAACCGATTTAAGTCAATTGAAGGCATTTAACGTGAATCGCTAAGAGCATTGAAGGCATTGATTTAACAACTATTTCGATGATTGCGAAAAACATGGGCGCAAGTGTATTGGGGCCAAGGGGGATGACGTAGATTTTGAAGAATGACTTACGAACTTTTAAATTATGAACAACGTTTTATTATTTTTGGCTTATGGTCGGATACTCACTGCAAATTATTACTCTTTTTAAGAAATATTCAACAGTAAATTTCTGTGACAATTCTGAAACCAGATAATCCAGCACAGCGTTTAACTAGAGCTACTTACCTATGAATATCAAAGACTTTGTAAGGCTATTGTACCACCTTTAGGAGGTAAATACATTGTGGTTATTAGCTTAGTCATCATAGAACTTTCCTTGATTCTTCTAATGTATTTATACACCTACCTAAATAATCAAAAATTTTTTTCTTATGAAGAGAATTTTCCAGCAAAAATGCTTGAAATAACAAAAAATTTATTTCAATGGCGGATATGTGATTTTATGTAATATTTAAAATAGCCACGACAGTATTATAAGTTTCGTCGACAGAAACTGTTACCGGCAAACATACTACTGACTTTCCTTTTACATTATATACGTAATTAGCCCCAGAATAAACTTTATAAAAATATATATTTATGAAACAATTTATTGCATTATTGGATTACATTCAAAAACGAGTTACGCAATTACAATTCGAAATATTAAATTTTCTGTTCGTTATAACGTATGTATAATTTATTTCTAATTCCATTAGCCAGTCTACAACAGCAATCGATCCACTTTCGGTATCTTGCGATCGCGCCTATCATTAATTTATACACTTAAAAGTTCCATTATTACGACGAAATACAAAAACATTCTATAACACAAGCTGTACTACTGTATTTTATTTTGTTTCAACGCCATCTTTTACTTTCTTATTACAGATATGACAGGCCGAAAATGTCCATAGCATATACATATGTACATATGTATGTACGTGGACTACATCCCTTATATCTACCAAGCAGAAGAAACATAAAACAAAACTTACTGTATTTATAACATTTGAATTTATTTGAATTAAAATTTCAACTTATAATGCAAAAATAAATAAATAAATATGTAGACAATTTCTTGATTTTTCGTTGTCTATAATTACAGTACTGTAATAATTGGTAAGTATTCGAATATCAATATCAATGAAAAAAAAATATTATTACCCTTTACGTTTACGTAAGGATCACATAAATAATTTATTCAATGCAGCAATTGCCAAATATCCTTTTCCACCACTGTTTCAATGCATAGAAAAGCAACACAAAAAATCACGATCAACACAGCAAAAGCAATTATGCGCTCACTTTACTTACAAAGTCAAATATGCAGGTATGCCCTCCACTTGCTCTCTCTCTGTTTTTGTCTTTGCATTGCACTAACTGCACATCGCAAATAATACTTCAAGCAAATTGTTCTTGTTACGCATTCTTGACATTCCAATGTGATAATGCCGCTATGCAAGCCAGCATACCTGCGTATGAAATTGGAACGACTAAGTTGTTGGTGGATCATCGAAATTAGAAAATAAATATTATGTGTGGCTGGCTGCTGAAGCCTGCGTATGCACATTTTCTGTTTTCCTGGTAATTTAGAGAATAATTTTGGCAAATTTTTGTCATTCTTCTTCTATTGGAATTAAAAAAATATTTGAAAACAAAATATTTAACGAGTGTAAAGAACCAAGTAAACATAAATGTCCAGCAGGTGATAACTTTTAAAACTTTTGATCTCGAAAGGAATATTTGTTATTGCATTAGAAGACGGTCCTTTGCTGTTCGCCTAGTAATTTTGTAAATATTTATTTCGCACAAAAACATATTTCCGAAAAAAATTTAATTTTATATAATATAATTTTGTGAGCTGTTGCACTAGGCGAACAGAAAAGTAGCAGATGCACTTGCAAATAAATTACTAACATGACTTTGTTGTCTTTGAAATATGTTATAACTACAAAAACAAAGGATCCTTTGCGCTCTCGTTCACTGTGTTTTAAGCGTGTGCAAAAAAGAACAAACGCAAATTGCTGTAGTGTAATGAAGTGATGAGTAAGTTACGATATTTGGCATTTGATGTTCTCCTTTGGTTTCGCTCTTTCTTTTTTGCTCCTTCTCGCCTTCAATATTCCTTGTTGCGTTGTTAAATATGTACTTTAATAACGGGTGATTTTTTTGAGGTTAGGATTTTCATGCATTAGTATTTGACAGATCACGTGGGATTTCAGACATGGTGTCAAAGAGAAAGATGCTCAGTATGCTTTGACATTTCATCATGAATAGACTTACTAACGAGCAACGCTTGCAAATCATTGAATTTTATTACCAAAATCAGTGTTCGGTTCGAAATGTGTTTCGCGCTTTACGTCCGACAAATTTTGTTCAGCGATGAGGCTCATTTCTGGTTGAATGGCTACGTAAATAAGCAAAATTGCCGCATTTGGGGTGAAGAGCAACCAGAAGCCGTTCAAGAACTGCCCATGCATCCCGAAAAATGCACTGTTTGGTGTGGTTTGTACGCTGGTGGAATCATTGGACCGTATTTTTTCAAAGATGCTGTTGGACGCAACGTTACGGTGAATGGCGATCGCTATCGTTCGATGCTAACAAACTTTTTGTTGCCAAAAATGGAAGAACTGAACATGTGGTTTCAACAAGATGGCGCTACATGCCACACAGCTCGCGATTCTATGGCCATTTTGAGGGAAAACTTCGGACAACAATTCATCTCAAGAAATGGACCCGTAAGTTGGCCACCAAGATCATGCGATTTAACGCCTTTAGACTATTTTTTGTGGGGCTACGTCAAGTCTAAAGTCTACAGAAATAAGCCAGCAACTATTCCAGCTTTGGAAGACAACATTTCCGAAGAAATTCGGGCTATTCCGGCCGAAATGCTCGAAAAAGTTGCCCAAAATTGGACTTTCCGAATGGACCACCTAAGACGCAGCCGCGGTCAACATTTAAATGAAATTATCTTCAAAAAGTAAATGTCATGAACCAATCTAACGTTTCAAATAAAGAACCGATGAGATTTTGCAAATTTTATGCGTTTTTTTTTTTTAAAAAGTTATCAAGCTCTTAAAAAATCACCCTATATAAGTAGCAATCAACTAACTTATTTTTATGTTCGCTTGGTGGCCGTATATATATATAAATATACATATATTATTATTAAGTAAATAATTATTACACTTTTCGAAGATCACACACTTGCTCCCATTTTTTTCGCCTAATAGAACAAACAAACCAATTCGCTTGAATTTTGCAATTTATTATCTCTGAAAAAGTAGAAGAACAAGAGCTACGTACAAATTTTAAGCAAACAAGCAAATTTCCATATATTTTAAGATTTTGTTTAACAAGCGACCAGGAAAAATCAAATGACGCTAATAAAAGCAATTCCTTCATTATCTCGACATTCCACAAAGAGCTTAACCTTCTAATTATTACATTTGTTGTAATATAGATGAGTATGACTTGACATTTGAAACGTTGAGTTGTTCTTGGTATGTTACATACTTTTTGTTCTTAATCTGCACAATCCTCTCTTTCAAGGCTACTCATCGCCAGCATTGCTTGACCAATAGGCGACAGGTACACATATAATAAATATAATTAGGAAGAGCAGCAAAAGGAGGATCAATAATTGCTCGCTTCAATTTATGTTCACTTGATTGCCAGCTTGCTCATTTGGGTTTCTGTTCCAGTGTTGGAAAACGAAGAAATTTTCTGATAAGTAAAATACTACTACATACATACATATAATAAATATTTCAATAAACTATATAATGGGAAGATCATTTAAATTGTTATTTCTTGTATCAAATTTCAGCAAATTCCTTTTAAAATCTGTCAGAGAGAGGATGATTTAGGTTTAATGTGATTTATATTTGGTATGGCGTCTGTCGATTTGTTATTTTTAGATATTTCGCAGCACCTCACACAAGATCAAAGCAGTTTTCCACTGATAACGCGAAATTAAAAGCAATAGATGTCACAATTTCCTAGCGGGAAGATACAGTAATATCCAGCGCTGATACTAAGCCTGAAAAAATAAATAAAATTAGTGATTAGGAAACTCAACTCACACTAAATTAAATTATTGAATAAAAAATTACTTTAGTAATTTAAATTTTAGTGCGTACTAAGGCTTCAAGGTTTTCAAATGTGCCTATGATAGAATCTTCCAACTGCTTTCTGGCCTGGTGTTAGACTAACTTTTCTTTAATTCATTCATAATAAATTGCGAGTTTCTTTAAAAAACAAGTTCAGTGAAGCTGTCAAAAGTTCTTTGATTAGAGCAAAAATATGCTTAAGGAAGCTATTGTACGTCACGAAATCTTGGAGCAGATCAGGTCTTATATCTCTATTTGGATTAAGTACGCTGATTTTAACTCCAGCAGAGAACTTTCGCAGCTTCAACGTTTACTAGAAAAATACGAAAGCTATGCAATCCTTCTCTTCTGCTGGATATAAATGTAGCCCAACATATAGCGAGCAAGGGGAAGACCTCCAATTCGTTGGAAAGAGCAGGTGGAGAAGGGCCTGACATCGCTTGGAATCTCCAATTTGGCCACATAGCAAAAAGGAAAAACGACTGGCGAGCTGTTGTTAACTTGGATAGAAGAAGTATTAACATATTCAGGAATTCAAAAAAATTGATTAAAGTAGCTCGTGGTTTCTTGCTCTGCCACAGTAACGCCAACGCTTACCCCCGGCCTTACAAATGAGCTTCTGTTTAGAAAATGATTATCAATTCTTAGATTCCAGTGCATGACGTGAGAAACACTTTCGTGTTGATGGGGTGACAGAGTCAGCTTGGGGCCACAAACACATATGTATGTACCTATGAGTCAATATATAACCTCACACACAAATACTTCTATAACCCATATTTACGTAAAAATACATATAGATATGCATTCTAATTAAATGCAGGTGCAATGCGAAGTAGCGACTTATTTGGAATTAGAACAAGGAGCGTGCTTTATTCAAAAATCGCAAATCGCCAAGGCTGCATTAAAGCATAAGGGTGCATAAACCTTATCACGCCAGGGAGTAAATGTGTGTGAGTGTGTGGAAAAATCACGTGAGTTTGGGTTTTTACGCAGCAAAGCTTATAACGATGATTGCAGTTAGCATAAAGTTATTAAATAAATATATACATATATCACTACAGTATTCGCTTGATTGATAGTGAGGCCGTAGAATCTGTTAAAATTTGCGTCAAGCGCAAGCATTCTAAAGGATAACTACTCCTCTTGCACCTAGGACCTGAACTCTATCTGGTATCGCAAGCGATCAAAACTTGTCTATGTGTGGCTTATTGCCTACCAGTTTAACCTAACAGTATTCGCTAAAATTTGGGGACTGTCGACCCTTTTTGCGAAATCACATGCTGGTAGATCTAAGGTCAAAAACACTGTTCTCTCACCATAAAATATATGTACCTTTCCTTGCTGTTTTCATGAGCTTCAACTTTTATTCATATTGTACTCATTTAAAGCCACCTCTCTTCAGCCGATGATATCCAAAGGTGGAGAGTTGACGAAAGATAACATCCATCAGAAAATGGTTCTTATGGATCCATCTTATAGTCCGAGTGGTACCTACTACTAAGAACTAAGAAATAATGTTCGATTTGACAACTAATTTTGGCAGCTGTCAAGTGACAACCTTGGAAATGTATGACACATATACAAAATGAGTAAGAAGGTGTTATTGATTATCAATTTTATTGATTATTGGAATATGCGTCAACGATTTCGTTGAAGACCCACAAGCCAACTGCAGTTGCAAGTAAGGCTTAGGTGCTTAGATCTCCCCTATTTGCACGAATTCACCTAATTTGAGCGCGTCATGTTATTTGTAAATATAAACAAACGATTTTGCGCGCAATTTCCACTTTATTTATTTTGTATTTTTATCACTATTTCGCAATACTTTTTGCTTGTTGCAAATTTATGGTACTATTTACTATCGGGAATCAAGTGTTGATACTTGCGTCAGTCATTGTCAGTCATTGTGTGGCGCAGCTACTTATCTAACGGCATTTGCACTTTTGTTTGGCAACAATTGAAGTTGTTGTAGTATTCCACCGTAGAAATAAAGCTTTTCTCAGAATCTTTGAGCTATTTTGCTGACAAACTACGAAATAGCTGTATGTGTGTGCATATGTATGTGTAAAGGTAAGCAGGTTTGTGTGTAGCACCAGCCGAGAACGAGTCATCGCTAATGAGCACAGCGCGGTCGTGGATTAGAACGAAGTTTAGGGGAAGCAGCTCACTTCCTCAAGACTTCACGGCATTTATACACGTATTAATTTTGCCATTACATGTGTGTGTGTGAACGCTTGTGCCACCGGGTGCGCTTGCACTGCTAAGCTATTATTCACGGTATCTGCTATCTATAAGGTTGCTTATTTAAGTATAATAGTATTTATACAATATGTAGTTATGTATGAGTGTGGAGTCATAGTAAGACTGCAAATCCATATGCGCATATACACACATTTCTATGTATGTATGTATGCATTTATTTTATAAAGCGTTACTTTGAAAAACCACCACTCACTTTGCACAAATACACCGGTTATACTCCGCGCTGCCATTGAAGGCTTGTTGCGGCGCGTATCAATGTGCCTGTGGCAAGACGCCAATCGTAGGAAAACAAAGTCCAGGTGTTCGCTAAGACATGCTGTCGTCGTCCCCCGTGCCATACTGGCTGCTTGGCAGCTAAACACAATACATATTCATACATTGGGCAGCGACATTAAAATAGACGCACACATACAAACATATGCATTTATAAATATAGTAATCTAAAACAGACCAAGCCTCGCTTGATTTGGCGTAACGACGAAATGCCGTTTGTAACATACTCAGATATATTTACATATGTATGGTACATACATATACATATGTGTGAAAATGTATCGATGTATGGTTTTATAGTATTAGAACTGGCCGTTGCGCACCTTGACTTGATGAGTAGTCGCTTGTCTTCGTTATTGTTTACCATGTGACTTGTAGTTACTGTACGCATGGATATATGTATCTACATAAGTACTTGTAAACATTTATATATATACATTCATATATGTATAAATTTATGCTAGTTTATTTGTAGGCATTTGTCCGTTACCTTTATTTTTACGCGCTAAAATTTTAAGAATTTTTGAAATAAATTTTCAAAACGCTTTGGCCGTTCCTGCTTCGCAAAATTATAATCTTTGGCAAACGGGTGCCTTTAAAAGATCTTAAAGATCCTTTGAGTATTCGGTCTCTGCAATCATTTATTAATATGATATGTTAAGGCTTGAAAATCTTTAAGGACAGGAGTTATACAACACCAGAGCTTATCAGGTCTGACCCCCAAGAGGCGGTTGCTTGAAACTTTCAATGGCATCTCCAGAAAGGTTCGCCTCTTCACCATATCTTACGACAGTCCTTGACCGTATATAAATCTGAATTCTTTTTGTGATCTAAGTTCTAATTTTAATGCTATATCTTATTAGAAATGGTTACATTGCCATATAGTTCCAACTCTTTATCTTCCTTAAGTATTTCTTTCATAAAAGTTGTTGCCATAAAATAAGTATTTATCAGTTCTTGAAATGAACGAGTGTAAGACGAAATATTTCCAGACATCAACCACGGCGAATATCGCATTCGATGGAACGATGAGCTGTATGAGATATACGACGACATTGCATAGTTCAGTGAATTAAGAGACAGTGGCTGCGCTGGCTAGGTCATGTCATCCGAATGGAGGAAAACACTGCTCTGTGAGTGTTCGACGCAGTACCCGCTGGAAGAAACAAAGGAAGAGGTAGACCTCCACTTGGTTGAAAAGACCAGGTGGAGAAAAATCTGGCTACACGTGGAATCTCCATTTGGCGCCAAGTAGCGAAAAGGAAGAACAACTTTTGTTTTGCCCGGCAAGGTCGATCAATTGGAAATTATCATTATTATTGGTAACAAAGCTATAGAGATTGGATATAAAATTCAGGCTCCGGAGGAACATTTATCTCGACCTCGAATTAGCGATCCAGAAAGCCGGCGGATTATTAGAAAGACAATCCGGCTTTACAAAAAAAAGGTGTCCAAAACAATGTTGTTGACACAGCGAAATGCGCAGTAAGTGGCAAGCGATGGAAAGGCGGAACAAAAAAATTTTGCGCACTGATAACCCTGGATGTGAAGAATAGCTTCAAAGTGAGCAAACATAATAAAGGCTCTGTAAGCAATACGCGCTCCTCAATGTCTTATGAGAATAATTATGAGTTATTTTGAAAAAATGCGACTATTATTCGATACTGATGAACTCTATTTCGAGTGGAGTACAGCAAGGCCCGGTTCTAGGCTTTCTTCTATGGAACCTAATGTATCATGGCTTGCTAAGGAGACACTAACTAGAAGCTGTTAAACTAATTGTATACGCCGACGACCTTATTATGTTAACAGTGACTAAACACCTAGATGACCTCCGGAAAAATTGCGTTCTGAGCCAATGGTTCTCCTCAATGAGTTTAGAACTGGCTGAGCAAAAGGCAGAAGTCTTGCTCATAAGTACTAGAAAATTGGAGGAAAGTCTATTTCTCACCATAGGGACTGTGAGATTCATTGACAGAAACAACTAAAGTATATGGGAGTAATCATAGACATTTAAGGATCACATAAAATACAATGCAGGTAAGCGAATAAAATCCTAAACGGCTTATCGATAATGATGGCAAATAAAGGCTGTGTGCGTTTCAGTCGGCGAATTATACTCGCAAAGGTAATGAAATCGGCTCCAATAGGATCCAGATCCACTATGCATTAAAGTATTTGCCAGACAAATAAGCACAGCGCACAGGCTGTCGGCCCTAAGAGTTATCAGTGCTTTCTGAACAATATCAAGTGATACTAGCGAGTATACAAGTTTTCAAAGGCATCAAAAAAGAAGAGAGAGCCAAAAGCTTAACAATATGCAGTAGCAATCCTCACACAAAGGACGATGGACCTAAACACTGATAGCGAACATCCATTCGTGGATAGACCTAAGGACCTGGATTACCACCTAACCCAAATAGTAGTAATAGTACATGTACAGATTCGAGCACGAGTGCCTTGAGCTCAGGGCATATATTCTTTTTGTGCATAGTCAGGCTGAAGACTTAAAATAATATGATTGTATAAATATTTTTTTTTAAATTCAAGATTTAGTTTTCACCCAAATTTATCAAAAATTTCTTTATTTCTTGAGCAAAATGTAGAGAAATTTTCAATTTGTGCAACACCTGCAACGCTAACACCAAAAACAAGCTCTTTTGCATTTGTAGCGAAATACCGTTATAAATCAAAGCTTACGTGGGGGGTGGTGAAAAAGCGCCGATGGTTTTGACAAATTCCAACAATTTGTACGTCAACACGCCAACACCAGCCACCGAACTGGATGGCGGCGCAGCTATGAAAGCGAGTGGCGCAGCGAAATGGGCGAAATTCGTTGAAACAAAACACTGCGGGGTGCAACATTAATATTTGTTATTCAAATAGAAATCAATGCGCAGCAACAACAAACACCAGTGACACAGCAAACGTGGCAAGCAGGAGTAACTTGCCGCTTGTAGCAGTTAGCGAGTGAAAAAGCTGCGGCACACATACCAACACACAGACAAGAATATGTTTTCTTGCATGTGTGTGAGTATTTTTGAATGCTGCTACTTGCCACAGCGTTGCAAGTAGTTTTTAAATGATAAACATCCTAACCGCAAGCGTGGAAACAACAGCAACAAACATAACACAAACCCTTCGGTGATTGTTAGAAGGTGCAAGTTGCAAGTGGCAAGTAGCAAGTACGCTGTTGCACAGCTTGTTGTTGGCGGTGGGCGAGTTAAAAATGGGGTGGCATTAATAATGTGTTGATTTGCTGTTGCACTCACCAAGAGTGTGGCTGCAAGTGGCACTCTCTTTGCGGCTACTGATTAGATGCAACTGCAGCGGCTAACAACTTGCAACAGGCAAATTAAAAACAATGCAGCGAAATTGAGAAATGTCGAAGATAAACGGAAAAGCGCCAGCAGTTATGGTTTTTATTCAAATGCAACAAATGTTGTGGCAAGTTGGTTGTTGGTGCGCCAGAAAAAATGCAAATGTGGCAAATCGTAAATTTCACCGACGCTGGGCGAAGACGCAGCGAAATGTTAGCCGCCCGGTTGCCGCCGGTTATATGCGTTTTATATCTTAATTTGCATGGCAACATTGGCTGCCACAAAAAGTGGCAAGAGCATTGCGTATTTGTGTGTGTGTGTGCACGTGTGGCTTCCGCAAAGGTAAACGCTATGTGAAGCGGAGGCTATCAGCAATAATGCCGCTGAAACAAGCGTACACACATGCGCCGTTTATGTGGCACTCGCATGTGCAACTGTGCAACATGTATAAATGTTTTCATATTTGTCAAAATTTAATAGTTTTTCGGCTGCCAATTTGCCGGAAACTTGTTGGAAAGTTTTTATTATTGCTATTGTTATTATTTTATTTATGCCACTGCATTGTTGTTGTGGTTACTGGTGTTGTTTTCTATTTTATTGTAGACTTTATCATTTCCAAATTTGTTGGCTGCAATTTGCTTGCGCTCGCTGTGCCTTTCATTTACATGCAACATGTGCGCCATACGTTGCCGCATTGTGCGCCGCGACCAACAAGTGGCATTCACATTTGCCCCAAGCCAATCGCATTGTTGTTGTTGCGGTTGCGAGTAGCAAAAGGTTGCGAAAAAAATCGTAGCAAATAAAATGCTTCGTTATGTGCCGCCGATGACTAATGCAAATTTTATTTTCTTACACTTCGCACATGCCACATGCAACAACTAGCACTAACAACAACTTGAATAATGCAATTGAGTTGGTTGGGGAAAATATGCATTTAGTGTTGTTATATAAATAGGTTTTAAAGCTTTTTTGCAAAATTTATTTTTTTTAGCCAAAAAATACACCGTTATATTTAAATATTTTTCGGATTTGTTGCATATACATATAACCATTTTGTTTAACTTTTGCGTATAAAAAATTGGTAAAAATAAATTCAATATTTTTGCAACAAATTGAAAGTTTTATGAAAGCACAGTTAACCTGATCAAATTTGCTATTACGGTGAAAATGTCATAATGCCACACTCGCAGAAACGAAAGAAACTGGAACATTTGATTTTCACAAGCTTCCCTTGAGGCGACCAAAACTAGAAAAATTATTCGGCATAGACCGAATTGGGTAGTAATCACTTAATGACGGACCCGAAAAATAACGTGAATACATAAGAACTTTCTACGGAATTTCTGGAGAGTCGCAGAACGGGCAATTTGCACAAGAAGCTGCGGACCGGACGAGCTAATTAGCCAGTTCATTTCGGATTATATTTAATGAGGAGGAACTTGGTTATCCCTAATGTGCTATCCCTAAGCAGTAGCACGAGAGTGGAGTCATTCCATTCAGCCTTACTAATAAGGATAACCTTGAATTTCTGGGTGAAGTTTACCTTTGGTAGAAGAGCAATGGTATTACATCACTTAATTCCTTCATCCGCTGAGAAGAGATTACATTCCCTCTGCTGTCATTTTGTGCATTATTGTTTGGCTACCTGACTGATTACGAGGTGAAGTGGTAGAGCATGGCACCCGACATGTCGACGCATGCAAGTCGTTGCAGCTTGAATAGTTGGAGCCCTAGCTAAGTTTGAGAGTTTTTTGAGACCTAAGCCACCTCCCCATATGTGATTATCGGTCACACGTTCATGGAGTACAACCATCTGAAAATCCTCGGCTTGCAGCCCCAGGGCCTACCAGCTAGTCGATTGCACACCATTAGCGCTTTTACGATGCTGCTTCCACCGCAGAGAGGCAATCCAGCGCGAGACCAAGGTATTTGACTATGTTAGTAATCTGTACATCTCTGCCATCTATTCAAAAATTATGGATGTTTTTACTTGATCTAATATTGTTTGAAAATAACACACATAACACAAGTTTCTAGCCCACATTCAATAGTTTCCAGGAGATTTAAGTGCTCTCTGAGCGAGCTTGAGTCTAGCGGGTATTAATTAAGGACTCTACAATAAATGAAAAATTATGAGTTTAAACAAGCTCTTACATTTATAAGAAGCGCAAGTCTCTTTTCCATCGTTGGTATCCACTTTGGAGCAAGACGTCAATTAAACTCAAACCAGGCGAGCATTTCGATGTCTGAAATTGAATCTCGTGATTTCGGTGACATCTGTTTTTAACACAACGGCGCGGCGCCAATTCCCACACAGCGCATCAATCAGTGGATTTATTGAAAGAACAATTCGGTAAGCAAATAATTTCACGTTTCGAGCCGGTCGATTGGCCACCAAGATCGTACGATACACCGTTAAAGTTTTTTTTGTGAGGATACTCGTATGTAAAGTCTAAAGTCTATGCGGACAAACATGCTTCGACTCAAGCCCTGGAGCAAAACATCACGTGTGTCTTTCGCCAGTTACCAGTCAAAATGCTGATATCGAGGTAAGTAGGTATTAGAGCTGGGATGCTCCCATCAATTTCAGCCTAAGAACCCAACATTCGTAAAGATTAAAAAGTGGACAAAGGCAAGGCTTTCTCAGTAAAAATGTACTACTTCTGGAATATGGAAACAGAAACAAAAGTTGAATTCTTACGATTCTTGCATAGTGGGTGGTATTTCTATTTATTTGGAACCACTCTCTATAGCATAGTTTTTAAGAGGCAACATGTCAAAATGATCCAGCAAAGTTTAGACAGTTTAGACATTGAGAAAGCATCATACTCCTCACTCCTGTAGAAAATAAATAAAATAAATCGTAAATTTATCGTCACGCATCGCTCAATTACAACCCAACGCGCACCCTTTCGTCTGGAAACCTTCCTAAATTCGTTGCAATTATCAAATTGCGTACACCTTATAACACAGCACGTAAAACTGAGTATCCAGTTACAGATAAATGAGTGTTGCCTACGCAACCGAAGCGCGCACGTAAAACCGTTAAAGCACGAACTCAATCAAGCGTGGCAAAGTGAACTCATTTAAGTCAAACAAATTATTTAATCGCCAACACAGAACATCTGCCAGCATTCAACAGAGTCGCGCGGCCGAGATTTTTCGCATGCGCAAAAGCAACAACAAATTACGCATAACGACAAACGAGAAGGGACGCGAAGCATCCAACACAACGTGCCACAACAAGTTTCGCACCTTGCAAAAATCACCGAACACAACCTTCCACTGCGAAACCTTCGCAGCTGGTAGCGAGAGGGTGACGCGGTGCGTGGCGCAGCTTACGTCGCATGAACCACCATTGCCGCCGTGTGCTGCAGACAGGGTGTGGTGCGCCGAGCGGCAGCAGGAGGTTGAAAAGTAGAAAAATACCAGCGCTTCATAAACGAACTTGCCACAATTGTACTTGCAACGCCATTAACGACATGTGCGCATACCTGCGCATTATTATTATTACAAATACCTGGCAATAACAACAGCAATAACAAGCACGAAATCCGTGCAAACTGTGAGAAACTTTTATAGGGCCGCATGAGCAATGCGTGCCACACACCCTTAAAACGACTGACAACACAGATTTCCAAGCCCGACATGCTGCCACACATGTGCAGCTTTGTGTGGCAAACGCACCGTTGGCAGCTGGTACCTCCTAGGTATAGTTTAAGGGATGCCTGGCATTGAAATTTTGCGCACCGGCCGACGCCACCAACTCCCAGCGAGTGTCCTTGCAATATGTTGCACGTCGACAAGCCTGCGCGTCCTTTCCACCGCCGCATTGCGACTACCCCTCCCCATTAAACGCGCCTGCCTCATTTGTTACCCGCCATTGGTATATGTGTGTGTGTCTGTGTTTTTGTTGCTGTGATTTCGTTTGCTGTTGCACGTCATTACTGTTTATTTAGTTAAGTGATAGCCGCTGGTTGCCTGTCTGTGTGAATGTGCGGCCAAAAGCGCCGGCATTGTTGTTATTGTCATTTTGGCATTTGTTGCCTCGCCACAAGCGGCGGCAGCAGCAGCTGTGCACCGGCATCAATGCCAACACCATTGTAGCAAATACAATATAAAAACAACAACTAACACTGGCACCACCGGCAGCGGCAGCAATGAAGGGTGGCAAAAGCATGGGAATATTTTTTGTTTTTTGTTTTCCATTTTCCGTCCATCACCCAACTTGCCACGGGATCAGCGCTTGCTCACATTAATACCCAGTTATTGTTTGCTATTGTTGTTGTATTCAGCATACGTTTTACGTTTCAGTTTTTCGATAGAATTCTATTTACGTATTTTGATTTTGAGCCTGTGTCTCGTATGATTTATGTGCCTGCCGCTTGCCTCACGTTGCAACGATTTGTTCGCTGAGGTATTTATCAATTTCGGTGATTTTGTTGTGACTTTTTCTTCGCTTCCGATTGCTTGACTCTCATTTTGGGGTGGCAAACTGTACCTGTTTGAAATGTTTGAGATTTGTGTTCACATTTTGAAAATCCTTATGAAGTGGTTACTTAGAATAAATGTTTTGGCATTTGCAAGTGGGGTGATGACGTCATGAGTGGCGAGGTGAGTTCAAGTTTTTTAAGCAAAAGAAATCTTTGCAAGTGAAATTCAATATGTTATTTCCTGTACATCTGGGTAATATTGAGCTACTGTCATCACGAGAACTGTCCTTAGCTGGAAGCTTCTTGATTCTGTGAAATGAATTTGAAATTTACTTTGGCCGATTAAATGTTTTCCAAACAAGGAAGTGTCAAATACAAAGGTTTCCAAACAAGGACTTGATTTTGGTCGATCAGTTTGTATTATATTCTATAGTGATCCGATATCGCCGATTCAGACTTTCTTTAAGAGAAAGGTAGGTGTACGTAATTTCGGATAAAAATGACTAATCTGACTAAATCGAATTGACGTTCACACGACAAACTCTAAATCTTGCCTGCTTTCTTTTTTGATCTCCGTAATACCTTGATGAAATCGTCGACGTTGCTATTCAATTATATCTCTCAAGTTTTCTGGAAAGTATTCGAGATGGGAACGACGAAGATATTGCACTCTTAGACGCAGTAGGCAACCTGAAGCTTGAAATGCTTTTGAGATTCTTTTGACGATTTTTTGTAGATAGGATCTTTGTTATTATCTAAAAAATTCTGTGTGACCTTTTAAAAAGCAATTCACCCTTCTGTTTGAAGGTCCTTCATAGTTGTTATTAACTGTGGATCAACCATAAGCCGTCGTATTTCTAGTTCAACAAAAGCATCTTCTTTGAACATTGCGTCCGAGACACCTGGAGGCTTTGATACTAATTATATGAATCCATTTCGATCTCTTTAATATGACATTAGGATTTGCTTCATCGATTCCAATTTTATGTAAAGCGGCAGCAGAAGAAATTTATAAGAAGGCACCAAAGTTTCATGCAGGATAGGAAAGCAACCATAGCATAGATAATAAATGAGCTCGCATTACGGCCTTAGGTCTATTGTGACCTTACAAACCCACAACCAATATTTTGAAATCACCACACACTTGTCAACCTTGGGCTTTATATACATATAAATTTGCAAAAATCAAGTTCAAGTTCTTGTAGGTTTCCTTGAGGTTTACAGAATTACTGATATGAATGCGAGTATGGAAACTGATATTGTGAAGCAGAACTGTTTTAAGTCTTGGTTTTGAAGAATCTTTGGCAATCTATCTTAAATGTATCCATCATACCTTTCATATTAGTACAGTAAACCCGTCCTCATGGAACAAACGACTGATAGTAGAGTGGGGTATGAAATTGCCTGCTTCCGTTTCGAATTTTACCCTTTGAAATTACACGAATAAAAGTAGCAATCGCCTCTATGGATCTTTTGGCCATGCCATACCATCGCAATCACATGTTTTAAAGTTTTTTTCTTACGCTTAAACATCTTTCGAAGGTGTTCAACAGATAGTTTGCAGATTCTATCAGGTGCCCAACCTTTAACTACATACGAGCTCATTTTAAAACTTTTTAACCACAGAACTGTACTGAATAGATCATTCTTTTAATGTTAAAGCATCTTTATAAATTCAAATATTGCGATCAATAAGAATTTCCATTAGAACTGTGACCCCCCTTTAAATATTTAACTCACACCTAACTGAAATTTATAATCTTTACTACCTGACATTTACGGCCTTGGTCGCTTTTGCTACTGAAAAATAAGTATTAGGCATATCTAGGATTATTTATAACGTAATATAGTGTTGGTAATAAAAATTGACTTTGCAGTAAATACAGGAAGCCATTAGCAGATAAGTGGCGCCACAATAATAAGTGCTTGATTATAACTACAAACGTACTCACAGTAGGCGCATGGAACGTGATTTATTTTAATTGACTACCGTTGAAAAGCTTAGTTTTATATAAGCGGTTAAATAATGGGTTAAAGTAGGAGATTACATTCCAAAGTACAAGTGTTAGGGTGGTTCTGTATCTAGCTGTTAAAAAAATTTAACATGCATAAAATAAATAAATAAGCTTCCCACAGTTAATACTGTTTAGACAAGTAAGAAAGGGAAATTTAACTATTTTTTGGTATTTATAAGTTGTAAATCAAATATTTTTGTTGAGTAAAATGCATTTCAAAAGTAAAAAATCTGAACGGAAAATAGATGTTTATGAATAAATTAAAGAATTAGTATCTAGCTTTAAGTTCTTGGTGATACTACATGGAACCTCTTTTGGATAGATAGTTTGGCCTAAATGCCTCCGATTTGACATACTAACAGCTAAAATGAATGATCAATATGTGTAATCCATGGAGAGGTTATAAATTGAAAGAGGCAAATATATCGACTTCTGGAAAGTTTTACTCGTTCGCAAAATAGTGTAATTTTTTCTATTTCTTTAAAAAGTTTTAAGTTGTAATCCAAAGGTATAAAGGAACTATGGAACAGCATTTCAAGGACCTTACGTATAGTTGAAAACGAAACCATTGGTTTTTTGAAAAAGCAAAAGAACAGCTGATACAAAAAGGAGTGACGTGGCGTAGTGGAGAGAGAATTGCCGATTGCCTACCACGCAACATTATAATCGACTACAACACGTGCGGGATGGGAAAGTTACAGAGAGTTGAAGAGGGAAGCAAGACGCATTAGCGGCCGATATGCGTGAGTACGAAGAGGTTGACAAACTGGCCGACAGAGGTAATTCTCGAAAAATCTACAAAAATATGCGGCAACTATAGGAAGTTTCAAAACCGGAGCTTTCCTTGTAAAAAACCCAGAGGTGACCTAGTGACTGATGCCCAGAGCGTACTGAAATAATGGAGGGAACACTTCTCCAACCTGCTGAATGGCAGTGAAAGCATAACACTAAGAGATGGTTAACCCATTGCCGACCATGAAGAAGTTCAAATAGCAATTATCTGTCTCAAGGACATAAAGCGGCCGATAGATTGCTTACTTATAAGGGGAATGAATCAGCTTCTTTGTAGAATACGAAAGCATGGCCGACGATTAGAATGAAACGTATAGTGTGAAAGATTAAAGCCCACCCTCAACAAAACTTATCAGTGTGCCTTTAGGCCTCGAAAATCAACAACTGACGAAAGATGCTGCCTTTATGTAGCTATGTATGAATTTGTTACTACCTCCACTCCGTTGAAAAAAACGAGGTGAAGAAGGACTTGGCTACCCTCCAATCTGCGATTGGCGCCAAACAGCAGAAAAGTAGAACGACTGGTTATTGAAAGCTCGGATATAACCGTTTAAGCGATGTCTACACCAATAAAAAAAAGGATTTTATCGATAATTTATAAAGAGATAACCTCACATCAAAATTTTGTACCACCCTAACATATGTAAAAATAAGTCCACCAATGTAATCAAATGCATTATATACAAATATTAGAGCAATTGAACTTAAACGCTTCACTGGCACGTTCCCAAACTAAATTACTCCTTCCCTAAAGTATACTTTACTACCACTTTGGTAAACTCTAAACTCCAAATAAAAGTTTTGCATAAAATTTTAGCTTCCTCAATCAACATGTTTCGTTTTGGTATTAAAATTTTATGCTAAACAAAGCTACAGAAGTCTTTTGTATGCCACAAATTTAATGGCAACAACAACAACAAAGCATGTGCAAAGCTTTCAGCCGACAATTACGCGTGCACGAACTCTAATGGCGAGTTTTTTGCTTGCCTTTCTTATGCACACAATTAACGATCTGCTGCTGTTTCCAGCAACAACAACAGCAACAAGAGCATATTATAATTTGTTTTTAGCAACAAAAGCGCACACATATGTATGTACTATATGTATGTTTGTAATGGTTTTAATAAGTTGACATGACTTTAATGCGAATGTGAGCGACATTTAATGCGACCATTGTTGTTGCATGCAACATGCTATTAGTAAAGCGATATGGCTGCATATATGTGAGCAAATAAAAAGCAAATTATTGAATGGGGTTATCGGTGATTGCAAAGAAAATTGCAACTGCCTTGCTGGGCCACTTACAAACACACATACATTCGTGTAAGCAGTTGTGGCATGTGGCGTGTGGGTGGCACTTACGGCTATGGATACATATCTACGGTAGTGAAATTCTTTTCACTAATAAATTATTTACAACCAGCTTAAGCGCCCTGAGATAGGCTCTTTTGTATGCACTGAGTGACATTTGTGGCTGCCGAAGCTGATAAAGCATTAACAGCTGCTTGGAAGGCGAATAAAATGCTCACGGACAGAAGCTGGCACTGTGGTGAGGAATGCAGAGTTTCGAACGAAGAAATTGGAAAATGGAAGATTGGAAGGGAGGTACCATAAATGTGTTGCTTACAAACAAGGAACTAAAATATTCGAAAATTGCGATTTCTTTCTGAAAGTGACCCTCCAGCCTCGATGCACTTGACTCAGCGATACTCTAACTTCTTCAACCTGTCTGCAAAGTGACTGATTCGACTGGTCGATGAATGAGTTTTACAAATTCGGAAACGAATTGCAATAGCGCCAAATATGAAGAATCCGATGGATAGAACAGAAGGTGTGAGCCTATTACTTGCCCGCTAATAGGACAGTCTTCGCCTTCTTTGGATCAGGTTTGTCGGTGAAGTCCATTAGTTTTACAAAGGCCTCTGGTGTATACCAGTGGATTCGTATTTCGTGTGCAGTCAAAGTAGATCATACTTCCTGAATCACTTTCCGGCCAATAGGACAGTCTCCACCTTCTCTGAATCAGGTTCGACAGTAAAGTCAGTTATTTTGACCAAGGCTTCTGGTGTATACCTGTGGATCAATATGAGAGGAGAAGACTGGCTCATTAGAACCCGACATAAGACACTTTTAAACTCGTTAAATCCAATTTTCACTGACGCCATCCAAGAAGAAGAGCCACTGATGTAGTATTCATGCAACACTTCAACAAGAATCGAATAGCTGAACCATCAAAGTTTTTCCTTGTTTTTCTTTAAAATCCTCGAATACGACCTCTTTCAAGTGTGGTAGAAACAAAACAGCGATTCGGCTAAAATGTAATAATTTCTCTTGCGGAAGTAGTTATCATTGTCGGACCGTGTTCGAATACATCCCAAAAAAGATATCAAACCGAACTTACATCTCTTCAATGAAAAAGAGGTCGCAATTTATACAAAAAGACACTCACAAGAAACCCTCAAGGTTTAAACTTACTACTGACCCGCAATCCTTCTCTCTAGCTGTTTATCGATACTTCCATTTTTATGAACCTCAAAGCCACTGTGACATGGAAATGTTTATAGAAGTGCAATCCATAAACTATCGAGCATTTGAATTTCCACAAAGGCGCTCACAATTTCCGTACACTTGATGGATAATCGATCGCCGACGACCGGGCCACCTACCAACTGTGCTGTGCTGTGTTGTTTACGCTGGCAGGACGCAAAAAAAGGTCATTAAAAGCAACAATAGCTGCACCAACAACACATACAACAACAACAACAACAATCATGACAAACGTGAAAGCTCACCCGCTACGCGCACCGAGGTCAACTGTCAATGCAACAAAGCCGCTGGCTGCCGCTTGCCGCTTATCACATGCCACACAAGCCAACACATGTGCGCATAGGCTCGTTACGAAATTTGTGCTTAAGCTGCCACAAAGCGCACAAAACGAAGCAGCAAAAATCAGCAAATAATAGCTGCATTTTACTTTACAACTTGGTTTGGGCCATTCAAAATATTATTGCTGCCACTTATCGTACTTTACGGCGATTCGGCGGCAGCGAACGCACACACGCGCGCCAGTTTCCAGCAGCAACAATGACAGTTGCGCAGCAGCTCCACAGGCGCGCAAATTGGGTGATCACCCGGTCGGTCGGCGAGTCGATCGATTGGTCAGTCAGTCGGCTGCCCAGCAGCGCGTCGGCCTGTCGTCTGCCCAGCCCACATGTCATCCCATATTTCTACCAACTCACAACTAGATTACGAGCGCACAGCGTTGCACGCCCGTGCGCATGCATCTATACGGCTACTTGCAACATTGTGGCACTGTCCAGCAGGCGACGCACACTTGCGCGCGGCTGCGACAAATTCAATATTTCGGCTCACTTAAACGCAAACACTAAAAAGTCACTTACCGAAATCTATATTTTCCAGCTGCGTTGTTGTTGTTGTACAATATGGCATAACGCTTTGTTGTTTTGCGCTTAGTGGAGCGCAGTTTTACAGCTGCTGTTGCTGTTGTTGTTGTTTTGGCTGTTGTCATATGTTTGCTGGCTTTTTATTGCTTGTTTTGGTGCGCCCAAAATCGGCTAATCAAGTTTTAAGTCGGCGCATAAAGTTTTTGTGGCTGCCACAAAGTCAGCTGGTTGCGCAGGCGCGCCGCCGTCTGCAGCCGTAATGCGGGTGTGTTCGCTAGTAAATGTGCGCCTAAAACGTGCCACTTGCAACGCAATCGCCATTCAAATTTTTTTGTCGATTTTTGGTGCCACAAAACTGGAAGAAACACAAAATTAGCTAAATAAGCGATAAAAATATTGAAAAGAGAGGCAATAATAATAATGATTGAAAAGTAAATATAAATAAATTAGCCAGTCTAAAACAGTCGCAACGCAGTTTCCATACTTAAAGCGGGAATTAAACAATATTTGATAATAATAACCACAGAAAGCTGTTTAAGCCACAGTCGCAATGCCCCTGGAGCGGTCTGGTAATCGTTACGAAAGCAGGTTACTAATGAAAAAGTGGGCCAAAATTAAAACAAGTCCCAGCACCCACAACAGGCCAGGTGTCATAATATTTTAAGTCCATGCCACATGTTGCATAGACTTAGCCGCCGGTCATGACAATATTTGAAGTTTTTGGATTTTTGTGTCTGCTTTGTATTTGATTATTAGGCAATTGATTTCACGTCATTTGCCAAATGACTTCTTATATTCGAGGTTAGAGGAAGATATAGACCGAGTTCATTAATTTCTAGCACCAAACTCGATTAAGTCTAAAATGAAATCTTCACTCATAGCCAACCAAATTCCTTATATATTTAAAGTTATATTCGACAAAAAGTCAACTCCTTAACTACTCCGCACCAATATGGTCGCCTGGATGCAGTGAAACGCAGACGAGGAAGCTGCAAACATGTCCGAACACTGTTACTCCGGCCACGACAGGATGCCTCTTAATATCTCCCATCAATCAGTGTAAAGGAGCGTAACTCCTCTCCAACCAGTTCCTGTTGGAGTGCTTTTGCAGTCACTTGCTTGGAGCAGAACCGCTTCCATCAAGAAGTCATCCCTTAACTACGCCGACGACATAAAATAATACTCCAACCAGACTACGGACGCAACTAATTTCCGACATGAACCAACCGAAATCACAGTGGAGATATTAACACCTTCACCGACTCCCTCTAAGTGAATGGCGTACTTGGAGTCAAACCAACACCCACTGTATACGAAGAGCTCGAGTTACCCCGTGAAACGAGAGTGTTCTTGCGCAGCTTCCTTCTGGATACTGTAGCAAGTTGAAGCCACCTCTTTGCATGCCCTGCTAACCTTACACATCTGACACCCTTTTGTCCAATCCCGTCAAAACGGCACGTTTCCTGGGCCTACCGTTAGATGAAGTCAATGACAACTAACGAAAATCACTTTGCTGGGCACACAGCAGCCAGCGAAAGCCGTACTGAACAGATTTTCTAGAGATGACGTATCTTTAGTTGCATTACGATAACTTACGAATTTACTAAGACTTCCAGAAAAAATCAATTAAAGGTACTGGGGTTCTAAGAATCGGTATCTAAGAGTTTAGAAATATATAGTACGATTTCGAACTGACGTTCGAGTTATCAGTTGTAAAGAGAAATAATCTGACCTACTTCAAAGTGGTATCATATTGGAAGTGAGCCTGGTTATGACCTGAAATAAGCTGGGTTGACCTAGCTAGATCCTTAGCGGGACTTTGTATGACCACTAGCTTGATATCTCTTGACTATCTGCTGGACCTTGTGTGATCTTAGGTTCTTTTCTTTTTAAGGCCGTAAGAAGGGTTTAAAACGCTATCCCACTATATAGAGATCGTCACCTACATGATGGTGTATTCACTAAAACAATCACCCCCTCCTATCAAGAGAGCCTATCCTACTTCATGACAAAGTTTCCAAGTTGGACCTATTGCAGGCCACTTTCTACTCTTCCTGGATGCTACGTTTGTGTAGCCAGCATCAAACGCGCAACACCAGTTTGACCACCGTAATACCTAACTTCACCTTTCTTGATCCTAAGCTTGATTTCCCTTGACCTTCGGAATAACTTAGTTCGATTTCTAAAATTCAAAAGGGATTCAATAGTGAAAACTCAATCACTCAGTTAAAGGTTTATGGGAATGATTTGAGCTCTGCGGCTTCAATAAAACTGCTAGGACTTTATTGAAGATTGTAAATATATACAAATAATCAAGGGCATAAACATAATTCTTTACATATGCTATAGTACAAAGTTACAGAATGAGGTTACGAGGTTTGCTGTTTATAGAAGCTTTTCATTGTTTATTCAGAGCATTTTTTTGTGGCGATCAGCGATCTACTACCCAAATGTAGGCTCTCTTCACTTATGAACCTAAAGCCGAACGTGAATTGCAGACGATATTTTAAGGAAGTCAAACGCCTGCCTTACCCTTTTTGATTACTTAAAATGATATAACTAAAACTATTTAATCCTGAGACTTGCTGAGCTGATAAAGCGCAGTGTACTTGTATATACAGAGAAAACTTTGATTGATGCAATATTCAGAAAACTGAATTTCTTATTAAAGAGATTTTTCAAACAGAGTGAAAGTCTACGTATATCCTAATGTTGTAGATCTTAAAGCTCTATGGGTTTAAAGGGTATATCTTAACATTTTAGCACATCTGAAAAACCCTTTTTATAGGCTCAAACGCTTCTTCTTAAGCATCACTGCACGCGTCATCGCAAACTCTAGAAATCTGAGACGACAATTTCGTATTCGAAGTATTTTGTAAGTGCTCGTGTTAATTTGAAAATTTCAACTATTCAACATGGCAATGATTTGCTGATTAGCAAATACTAACACGCTTTCCGGCATTTGAGGCAGACAGACAACAAGCTCACACACATGCATACGTAAACAAGCAACGCCAAGTGTCCATTGAGGCAATAAAATATAAATATGTATAAATTTATGTAAAGCACACGCCACCACCCGCTATCGAGCGCTAACCGAAAGCCAGTCGGACCTCTAATCACAACAAAGTCACGCCAAACAACAACAGCAAACACTTGAATGTAAGCCACATTTCCTTCACCATTTTGCATACCACGTCTGGGGCGAGTGGCTTGCCGGTCCCTGTCTGCCAGTCTAGCAGTCTACCTGCCGTTTGTTTTGATATATGAATGGCGGTGAGTGGTCAGCGAGCGCCATCAACAGCGCCATTACCACCAACACCGCCCGCGTCGCCACCACCCAACCGCGGCACAGCGCAGGCGCATAAACTGGCTAGCCACCACCAGGTTGGCAAGGAGCCGGCAGTTGCGTCGGTGTGTCGGCAGTCAGTGATTCAGTGCTGATAAAAACAATAATAACAACACTTAAAATAGATTTAAATGCATGAAGTTGGTCAATAGGACCGATCGAGCAACCTGTTGGACCCGCACGTAAACAATGCGAGTGCGCCGAGGCATATTTACACGTATATGTACATATGTATGTACGAGTATATAGTGGGTGTGGGTTGAATGCTGCGCGGTGAGGTAGAAAATTGCACCAACGCAGAGCAAAGCAAATTGGACTGAGTAATATTATTTCAAGGCATAATTCAGCTATTTACTCTGTGTAGTTGATGGAATTTGAATGGTTGTATTAGAGAGTTGAGGAAGTCGCGTTGTGGTAGGTTTATTTTTTACTACAAATTAGAGAGAATTTGCTATATTTTATAGTGAATAAATAAATACTTGGAAGATGAAGTCATGTGTAGAAGTTCGCGCAAGTGAGGAAAGTTCTCTGAGCGTCATTCACTTGCAAGTGGCCAGAGACGATTCCTTTACACATGGCTCAAGCAGCTCACGACTTCCGATCGTAGACCAAATATCTTCTGGGTAGTCAAAAATCATCCATTTGAAGCCGAGCTAAAATGAAATGGGTGCGCTGTATTAGGACCCGTAACGTAAAAAAAACTAGCAATGAAAAGAAGAAAACAGCTTCGGATGAGAGACCCCTCTTTTGATGAAGACCTCTGCAAACGTGTTAAGGACTACGATTTAAAGACATGCATGTGGAATGTTCGGTAGCCTAATTGGGAAGGTGCCGCTTCCCAGCTGGTTGATGTCCTCTATAGAGTAAAGACTGATATCACCGTCGTCCAAGAAATGTAATGAACGGGACAAGGACTGAAGCGAGTAGGTCCTTGTGGCATTTAATGCAGTGGCCAAAAAATGAAGCGCAAATTCGATGTGGAATTCGTGGTGGGAGAGAGACTTCGTCGCCGAGTACTGGAATTCAACCCATCTAGCCATAATCCACATCAAAGCGAAGTTCTTTAACACATAGCTTATTTGCGCCCTCTCCATGGCGGAAGAGAAGGACGATGTGGCCAAAGAAGGTCAGTAAATTCAGCCTCTATGATTAAATATCCCCAAATGGGTTGAGGCTGATAGACTTAGGCGGGACCCGAAATATTGTTATGTCTAGTAGTTGATAACAGCATAAAGCTACCTAACTGTCTCCGGATCGAAAAGCCACCAACCAGATCGATCATGTTGTGATAGACGGAAAACACGTCTGCATTGTTTTAGACGCTTCGAGGCCCTAACTTCGATTTGGACCACTATTTTGTTACAGTCAAGACCGCCTCTATGCTGCAAAAATAGCGCAATAAGAAACAAAACGAAGGTTCGACGTCGAAAAGCTGCAATCACAATAGATAGCTGAACAATTTTCTACTCGGCTTGCACTGCTACTCTCTGAGAGCACTAATTAACAACTCTGTATAAGGGAACGTGGAACGACATTTCCAGCTTCTTACGTACAGCTGCAAACGATACCATTGGTTTTCGTTAAGGGCAAAAGAACAGCTGAAAAGATGAGGAGTGCCATGTCGCAGTGGAATTTAGGTGAAACCACTCCAAAGGAGACGAAGTCTGTTCGAACAGCTGTCCCGTCCGCCGCATTCTTTGGACTTACTTCTTGCGACTTTTTTGTTTCTTGACTTGACTTGAAAACTCACTAGTCGTCCAGATATTTAAATCCAATGAAGATGTTACAGTCAGAAAACGGAAGAAGTTGAAGGAGGGTTGGGACAGATGTGGCGGAGTAAAACTTGTGTTGAGAAATATTTCTTCAAAAGGTTTTTATGGTCACTTTAAGACCCGAAAATCATTCTGTTGAGACTGGAATAGAGTAAGCCGATGGTGGTATCAAATTGTTTATTTATTTCACCGGGTCAGAAATAAAGCGTCTCAAGTCATTAATGCAAAAGGATGAAGCTCCACAAGAATTCTTGAGCCTGCAAGCTCAAGTCAAATTTGGTTCTTCTTAGATGAGTGTTCATGGTTTACTTATTCAAAAGGTGAATGGGATTCCACTTAAAATTGAATTACGGAGCTCATCTCTCTATGAGTTGGGGAGACACAGAGTCAATTTAAAACTTTTTATGTAATTTTCGAAGAGAGGCAATATTTCCGTAATTTAAGCCAAAAAATGTCTTCCCATTTACTTAAGTAAAATAGCTGTAAGTTTGTACATTCTACATACCACATGATACATATGCCAATATGTGCATCTAGTTCAACATAACGTTATTTACCCAATATATAGTACGCCGCCAGCATTAATGGCCATCAAATAAATAATATAAAATTGCTTGCGTCAGTTGTGCTGCCATTCATAAAGCATGAGTGCGCCGCAGCCAAGTGTTGTCCACGTACGAACATGCAACATTTGACACACAGGGATATGCGAGCTTAACAGCCACATATGAGTATTTGGACAGGCGGCGTGTTTATTTATTATTTCTATTTACCTTTTCTTCTGCTTGGCGGGGCGACCGGTAAACCTGCTAACCCGCTAAACTCTGGACTAACTGGCTGATTGTCGGATTGCCTGATTGGTGGCATGCACACCCCCGCACACACCAACAAAAACTAAAGTAATATATTTACAAGGTACTTGCATGGGCTGTCAGCTTTTTTGCGCGCTTGCAATGGCAGTGCGGCGCTCTTGTGGCATGCAACTTGCAGATTTATTTATGCTCACTTTTACTGCGCTTATAATTGGTATATTAAATGATTTAAACAACTTTTGCCATAAAAAATATTAATCATTTTTGTGAGCGTGTGAGTGTGTGTGCCGACATATTGATTTTGGGCATTTCTAATATTTTCATACTTCATTTGCCGTTATTTTATTGTTTATTTATGCGCTTGCATTTGAGTTTTTCGGCGAAACACACAAAAAATGGTAGCAAAAAGTGGCAAATTTCGGCTGAAAAATATATATTTTTGAGTAAAAATTATTCGAAAAAAATATTAAAATTTTTTCAGCTCAAAACTGGTCTGCTAATATTTATTGTGCTCTGGCCACGCTTATCACGTAATATCGCGCTCGCAAACCCCTTAACTAGCAATAATACAAACATTTAAGCTGATTTTCATATTTCATTTGCACGAAAGCGCTTGAGATAAGCTATGCGCTTAATAAATACGTAATTCGAAAATTTTGGCCAGCAATTGCGGCAGACGCGGATAAGTATAAATAATATGTTGTGAGGTGATTTGGGTGATGAGATAAGCGCAAGGTGTTAAAAATTCGATATGAGCAGGGGAAAAGACTTCTCGAAAATATTTGTAAATATTGCGATCGAATGTGTGTAAAGCAATTAATTATTTGGAATTTATGGCGGTGAAATATCAAGTTGTTTTAAAAGGAAAACCGACGCTAAAGAAATACAATATAAAACGATTATGCGGGAGTTGGCTTTATAAAGCAATACACCTTTACTCATTAAGCACTAACAGCCGCTACAACTTTCGCTAAGAGATCTTAAGTTCGAAAATATCTAATTGAAAATCACACGATCTCATGAAATCAGTATATAAATAGTATGAAAGCTGGGAAGAGATGCTGATCAATTATTTCACTTTGCAACTCACTCTAAATAAAGTATAATGTCATGAAAATAGAAAATAGAATACATGTTATAGATATTTGAGAAAAATATAGACTGCCTTCAACGAAGAACGCTGAAGCAAATATAATTATCCACAATCGAGTTTTTGCGGGTTCCCGAAATTTCACACCTAAAACTTGCTATATACTAACGGCTGTTTTTAGATGAACATCGCGCGCTACATTCAATATTCGATCGACATAATCGCCTAGCAGAGTCGATAATTCGAGCAACCATGGATCGTTTTCGTACCCCGTTTACGCCAGTGGATAATACACATCCTCAGAAACGCCATACAGTGCATACCAAAACGATATTACTGCTGTGGAACAGAGTATGGAAAAAGACCCGAATGAATTCATCCGTCATCTATCGCAATAATTGGAGCTGTACCCATCCAGTTTATGGACGGTTTTGCGGAAGGATCTGGGTTTGTGGTTTTACAAAATTCAATTCGTGCAAGAACTAAAACCGAACGACCATCAAAGGCGTCGCTCGTTCGGTAAACGGTCTTAAAACGATATAGCCACCGATCGCGACTTTCACAATAATTTTTTTTTTTCAGCGATGAAGCTAATTTTTAGTTGGATGGGTACGTAAATAAACAAAATTGTGGCATTTGGAGGGATATTAATCTACAAGCCATTTTCGAGACGCTTTTAAAGCCTCAAAATCACTATTTGGTGTGCTTTATGGACGAGTGTAATTATAAGTCCGTATTCAAAAATGAAGTCTTCCTTTATTTTACAGTTAAGTTTTATTTCTTCTTGAAAACCACACGCCCAAGAAAATACCCTTTATCCTTATTATTTAAATTAATTTCGAATCAACTACTTTTAAAGTATGTGTTTTTTTCATGGATGGATCAAAATTAAAGAGTAGAGAAGGTGATGGCGTCGTCTGTCAGGAGTTCTCCATCAACTCTAGTTTCAGACTACCAGATGTAGCGTCTTTCAAGCGGAGGTCCTTGCCATCAAAGTACCTATAGATATACTGCTCCGAAGTGCAACTTTCTTTAGAGGTGTGTATTCACTCCAATAACAGAGCCACTAAACTGGCTTTGAGCTTGCTGAAAAGACTCAAACTAGTCAAGGATTGCAGGACTTCAACGGCAATAGCTTCAAGCTTATGCCATATTATAATCGTACGGATGAAACTACAAAGCCGATGGGCTGACTAGAGATGGCATATGTTCCTTTATTACATGCAATTGGAGTCGAGTTAGTTCTTTGATGTCTGCTTGCGTTCTGGCGTTGGACCTTTGGACTTTCAGTGAGCTCAGCAAGCGCTGGTCAGCAACCAGAACTTCTGCGACTGCGAGATCCCTCTGAAACAGAGTGAACCGTAAGAGGTCATCCGAACAACTGACTCTTTGCAAAGTCAATCTCTCTACAACTATAGGTGTTCCGTCTGGATGCTGTCTAATAAGTTTATACGATGCGGCTATACATTCTGTCCGACTCTCTTACCAAAAAAAAAGGAGAAAGGCGAGGTAGAAATATCTTCCTTCTATATTGTCATACTGAGATATAAATATTTCGGTAGAGACACCTTTGGCGAATCTCTCGAAGTTACTGCGGTTGATATTAATAGCCTTAATAAATACTCGTATGTGGTGAGCTCAAAACTTATAACTTAACTGAAATTGAAATATTTCGGTAGATACAGCTTTAGAGAACCCCGAATATCTGTCTAAGTGGAATCATCATTTTGGATTTAAAGAACAGGGTTTTTATCGGCATTTCGTACTAATTTAAGTTTGATCAAAGATTCTTTAACATTGCATAGCATAGCAATGAAAAGTGGCAACAGCGGAATAAGATGCTTCTGGTTCTATAAGTATACTAGTTAAGCTTCTTATAGCCTTTAGACTAAATCTTTCTTTATTCATTGTTAAATTTTTTCATAATATAAATCTCTACTATTGTGTCAAATTGCCACTAATTGTGATACATTATGTGCAGCAGAAGGCATTTTTTGTTATTTTTAGTTATAGCACTTAGAACTTTTCAAATTCAGGCAACAGGAAGTATCAATGAAGCGTTCATGAGAACTCAATCTGATAGAAAGATAGAAAATCCCAGAGCAAATAAATCAAATATTTTGAACTTAAAAGCCAGCAATATTCACACGCGTGTATGTAAAAATGTAAGCCGCTCAAATTAATTGTAACTAAAAATTGTGCAATTTAAAATTTCCACTTGGACGGACGCTTTAAAAAGTGCTCGTACTTTTTTCGTGTTTTCAAAAACTGATCTTTATTTATTTGGTTCCCACACACTCTTCACTGACCACGAACAAAACACTCGAAAGCGCAAGTATGTTTGTATGTATGTACGTATGTGGTGTGTAATTCGCTAAGCGCTTCAAAAAATTGAAATATTATTAACAATTTCCATAAAACCCCGGGTCCCGGTGCAAAAGCGCATTCAAGTAGAACAATCACAAGTATTACGCACACACATACCCATACTATAACAATAGCAATAATATAATAACATTTACTAGCATTTAAGAGGCAATACATGATGGGCTTGATGATCACCCACGGCGTTGCGCATTATAAGCCTGAAAACACAATGACTAATCACCATTTACCGACAATTATTGCACTACGTTGACTTTTCCACCCAAGAACGGCAACAACAAAAACACGAAACAAATGAAAACGAGTCGAATAATGCCGAAAACATTTACCAACAACACCACCAAACAAACACTACACAAGCACACACACACAGGGGCGCTGCTAAGAGCGGTGACGCATAAAAGTATGCCTCGATATTTGATGCGTGTGAAACAACCCGAAATTTCTGGTGAATCACAATGTATTTGAGCGAATATTAGGCATTAGAAATTTTCCGCTGCCTCAGCCCTTCACTCGGCCGCGCTTGTGTGCTTTTATTTCCCAGCGAGTGGCAAAAAGGGCAACAACAAACCGACGTATGTAAGTGAGCGCTAAGTAACGCTTCATCGGTTTGGCTGAATGCGCGCTGCTCGCTTGCTTTCAGCGACGCGTAAAGAGCAGTCGGCAACCACCACCCGATTGGCGGTGAGAACGTGTGAAATCCTTAAATTGCTGCGGAATATGTTGCTTGTCGCTGTTGTGTTATTCTCTGCAACATTGGCGAAGTGGTCGGGGTAAGTGGTTGCCACTGATTGACATTTACAATGTTGTCCCGTTTCCCACAATTGTTATTTGCCAACAATGCCACAAAACAACAGCACAAATACAGATATTAATTACAGCAACAAACACTTAACTGCTGGGCGTATCGCATGTTTGGACAATTAGTTGTAATGCGAAAATCGCAAGGACTCGCCGCAAAAGGATATGTGTCTCGAGTTGATTAAATATTTAAAATAAATGCGTGGTTGGGCTGAGAGGCTGGGAAAACGGTAATCAAATATTGCCTAAGCCAATATACAAAATGTAGACTAATCGGTTGTTTGCGCTGGTTGCTTTGTTGATAGTTGATTTGATTACACGCTTTCCCATTAAAACTGAACTGTGTGAAATATGTTACGCGACTGAGTGGATATTTAAGCTTACTAGAAATTTGAGAATAAGTGGGATCTTTCGAGGCCACGCAAGATAGCAGTATCTAAGGCTTTACTTATAATCTATAACAAGAAGTACACTCAACTTTCCTGCTTAAACATAGTCCTAAAAATGTTGATGCATTGAACCTCAACTCATAAGAAATAGAAAGATAATGTAGAAGGCTTTAATAATAGCTTGCATGTACACAGCTAAGTATCTACAATAACTTCTGATTTATAATACGTTTGGTAGATACTTGATTTAAGGCTGAGGCAATGTAAATGTGTCTAAGTGTTCTTCAGATGAGAACTATTATGTGCATATTGTACCGAAAATAGAAATGAAGGAATTTATCAAATTTAATTACCATTTGATCAGACCACCACTATACCTGAAAGTACTAATATAAGGTCTACATTTTTACCCTCAACAGGACATGCTTCCATAAATTCGCCACTAAGTTGGTAACACTCAGAAGCTATAATATAAATACAGTAGAACTTCCCTAACCCAAATCACCATAATCCATGAAAAAACTTCGAGATAGACTTCGAGTTATGGAAGGAAGTTTGTTTGAAATTTGAGTTCGTTAAAGAGTTCGGGTTATGGAGACCTTCGAGTTATCGAAGTTCGAGTTATGGATGTTCAACTGTATATATACAAATGATCAGAGTGCCTCAGTTTTGTAGATATTAATATGAAGTTTGGCGTACAAGTTGTTTATTTGTGGGAACCGCCAATATTGTGCCACCAAATCAAGTAGCTGAAATACCAAAATACACACTAATCGATTCAGATTTAGTTCTTGTATGAAAAACTGTTTTACTTGAGAAGATAGCTTCACGGATTTTAGCATGGATTATTGGCGAAGGCAATGCTGCAATTTCTGAAGATTGTTCCGTTTAGATGACCTATAGCATATAGAACTGACCCATAAAAATCAAAATAGAGCTATTTTATATCATTTTAATCTACAAGAAGTGCAATTGTGGAGGCTATTGTAGTTTCGGTGCAGCTGAAGTTAAGAGGTAACATGAGTTATATTAGATTTACATTTCTGCTCCTACATAGAATATCGTCCTAAATAAAGTTTAACCGAACTTTTGTGATAATTTCGGAGATACAGCCTTGAGAACTTGTGCATTAATCCAACTTTGATATTGTTACTCCAATTTTTACAACGTGTTTTCTCGAAAACTGCGTTTTTGAAGTCAGTTTTGGCAAGATACCTTATTGAGAACTATCCAATCGATCTTCATGAAATTGTACACCGGGCCTTTGAGATACAATTCTTAAAGTCTTGGGAGAAGCACACATCTTTTTTTCCGAGAGGTCCACGTAAAGAAATCGCAATTGCCTTGTTTCTTTCAGCCGCTTACAAGAGATATTATAAAGGAAACTAGCTGTCAAACTTCATTGTTATTATTTAAACAGACTTTGCAAATCTGAGTTTGACCTTCCGTTTATGGACGTCAAGTACTGAGTATTTTTCTGTAATGTACTTCAAAACGAGTAACTAAGTGAAAAGTTGCGTAATCTCAATTTCATAACATTTTTATTAGAAGTGAGTTTTTAGTGTCTAAAATGGCGCTGCTTCTAGCTATAAGCCACGCGTATGTATATATGCAGTGGCCGTTCGACAGACGGTCGGGCTGGATGCTGCCAATTGAACCCGTGTTGGTCATACATTTCTGTTTCTAGCTTTAAGCCATTTTATATTGTCCATTTTCTAATATTAATCAATGCAAAAGAAGTTTTGTCATTTGGAGTTGGAATAAACTAACATTTTGGCTCGAACAAGTTCACACTAAACTTCTAAGCGCGCTCAACCTATGACGAGGGTTTAGTATAACGCTCTCAACAGCATCGAATGATCGTATCTGAGAAATAACTTTTATAATACTGTGATCAAAAATTAACGTAGTGTGTGATTGTGGTGTGTTGCCATAAGAATTTCTTACCGCCGGGCCAAACTATAACTAAAGAATATTAATTTAGCGTTGTGTGTCAAGCTATTCGTCTGAAACGGTCGAAATTATAGGCTAACAATCATAATAAAGCACCATGTCGGATTTTTATTGCTTCTTCGTGACTTGTTTTTTGCCAAAAAACCGACTCATCTCGTTCCGCAAGCGCACCACTTTT
Source organism: Bactrocera dorsalis (assembly GCF_023373825.1). Classification (NCBI taxonomy): domain Eukaryota; kingdom Metazoa; phylum Arthropoda; class Insecta; order Diptera; family Tephritidae; genus Bactrocera; species Bactrocera dorsalis. Next base: position 111,133,421 of record NC_064303.1, read on the forward strand.
GGCTATTCAATCAACTCAAAAGACCACACATTACACCACCAATACTCGTAGTAAACGCACTCAAGAAGTACGAGTATGTACGAGTTTCCGACGCCGTTTTGGACTCGAGATGATAATCGGTCTGCGATCTTGAAGCCTGTACCGGAAAATACTATTCCGACTGTTTCTAGAACTGGAAAAATCGTTGACGTTGAAGTGATAAGTTCTAAAGATATTGAATGCTCGGGGTTATAATCGATTTACATGAATAATATGTATATACAAAAGCAATACTGTTATAATTATGATAAATACAAGGAAATGAAGCGTAAAAATCTTAAGACAAGAATATTTTTAATCAATTTGATCAAGAACAATCTGCAAGAGAAGACATCACGACAAGAGTAACCATTATGAAAACATCTCGACTTTACAATTAGAAATAATCGGAGAGCACAACGCTCATAAAATAAAGAAAAAATTCCTATACGATCTACAGGAATATTCGATTAAGTATAAGAAAAAAGTTTTTTAAAATTAACCACTAGAAACCACCTACAGTTAAAGCCACTTTTCCACACTATCCTCTTCTTCCTTAAATTTATAATGCGATTAATGTGTATATGTGTTTTTATTTTATTTTTTAAACACTTAAGATACTCATCTATCTTTCTCCAAAAATTTCAACCCACTCAATTTAAGCACTTAAAAAATTAAATTAATATAAATTAAGCAACGGCGTCGAGGCATACGCGCAGGCGCAATACATACATAAAATTAAGCATTCGAGTCATCGATTAGTTTACGTAGACGCGCGTGCAACACGAATTTGTTGCATGCCATATAAATTATAGTCGCATGCAATGAGTATTGAGTTCGTGCATATTTTCGGAATCTTCACTGCCAAAACAAGTACAACAAATATTTAGACGCTGGCGTTAAAAGCAAGTTACCAAATTTACTTACATACACACTCCCCTTGTATGTGTGTGCATTGGAGCGTGCAGAGGGTGTAGACCGCTAACTACTAACAGTCTACACGTATAACTAACAGGACATTTGACATACGTTTTGTTCCATTTTACACTGTCACAGCACACGCCTCGACCTCGAGCGTCGTCAATTAAGGCCACTCCTTTAACACGTGACACGTGACTTGCTACCACCGTTAGTTTTAGGCCTTTACTAACTAACAGCCCAAATACGAGCACCGTTTGATAAGTCAGCGCAATTTTAATTGAAAGGAGACTAACTTTATTTTGTGTTTAAAATATTGGCTCTAGAAGTTTTTGAGAGACTTCTCTTTTAGGCAGGTTTTGATCTGCATTGACCTCGAGATATTTATCCTAACAAGAGGTATAATGAATTTTTGAGTATACTTTAGAATCACTCCATGACGAATATCATGCCCCTCATGTAATTTGAGAGTATTTTCGTTAGACTCTTATATGACTTTCATTTCCAACCTTAATCCGAAACATTTTCATCTCGGATCTCCTCAGAAAAAAACATATTCCTTGATTATTAGCTTTACCTGGGTCCTCAGGTGGCTTCTTCAAAAATATCGTCGGAAACATGATTTTCATTAATGACTACAAGACAAAACCCCAGCAAAAAACTATCACTAACTCTGAATGAAGTCCAACTTTTTTATCCACGTTCTTCCTCAAAATTTTACCAGTGGACCTTGAATAATCAGTCAAGAATCTCGAGTCGCTGTAGTTATAGGTACCTAGCTTGGAACCTCTGTTGAATACCGATTCTGCAGAATGGTGGAAAATATAGACTTCAGACAGAGCTGATTTCTGCATCTTCTTCAGTTACCTAAAGCAGGAATGATAGACCTTTTACTGAAATGGATTTCGAAACTTCACTAAAAAATCTGGAACTCGCCGAACTCGCCTCGTATAAACTCAGTAGAACACAATGAAGAAATTTATAACAAGTTCCAAACTGCAAACTCGCCCTCGTTGTCGCGCATGTTGCACATCTTTAACTTCGGCGTACGCCCCCGCGCCCTATCCACGAACTAACTACGTACATTATCGGGAAATCCGTCAGCATGGATGAGAGCACTTTCGGCTGGTTGACATTGTCGCATCGCAATTTATTTGTGCGTGCAACAACTTGCTGCATATTCCGGCCACGCAGGTCCTGCTGGCAGGCGCATGTCGCGAGCCGACTGCCGACCGCCGCCTTCCCACACTCACACACCCCCGACGACGAGCCACTGACGTTTTCCGCTTTGACTTCTTATTTACTGGTTTGTTGATTCCATTGTTTGGGTGATTACTCGGCTTTGTTGTTTTTGTTTATGTGTGCTGTTTTCCTTTCGGGTGACACGCGTGTGACGCGCTATCGGAAATTAAATCGTTTTGGATGACCGCCCGCGCGTGTGTGTGTACGAATGTGCGGCCGAGCCGGCTGCTGCAAGGGTTACTCCTGTGGGCCATACATTACTGTCGGTGCAACAGAGTTCGGAGAAGAGTACACACCCTTTTTGTTGGCACACATACCAATAAACGAACGCACTCAAATTATCCGCTTTCGTACTCGAAGCGCAGAAGTCACTTCCAAATGGAGCTAATTAGACACGAAATTCAACGAAGCCGCTTTTCGGCTACAGATGGTGGTGGGTTGCGTGGCGGCTGAGTTTGAGTTCGAATGGTATGTGTTGGCAATGAAACGCTGGTGGAATGAGTTAACTTCTGACGGGTTCATTGAAATTTTACACTCTGGTGAGCTTTATATACTCTTGCGTTGTTGTTGTAGTTGTGATGTTATTAAGAAATAGTAATTAGAAGGCACCACGTAGTCATTGAAATCTTATGGGAACAGGTTGGTTAACATTTAACTACCAGTTTGAAAATGGAATTCTCAACAGGTTCAATAAATCTTTAATAGATGAGCTTAAAGGTGGTGGAATTACAGGAAATCTCGAATTCAGAATAGAGGAGTATATAATGTGTTGAAGTTTTCTTAAAGGGGTAGCAAGCAATAAAATGACCGACAACGAGTCCGCTCTGCGGCAGCGTCGAGGATGACGAGGCCAGAACCATGTATTTAAATGGAGTCCCACACTCTTAAGGAGCTGCCCCGCACGGAGGGAAGGATGGGGAGAGAACAGCACTGGAAGCAGGCAGCAGGAATGCGCCATGCCTAGCTGCTTCTTGGAAGGCACAAGTTCACAAGGTTTAAGGAGATAATAAACCACCCCCGAGACGAATTCCGCCTTTTTGTCGCAATCTATACAAGCACTGCAGGCTAAGAAGCACTTATCCAACATTGGCATAGTCTCTTGTGCAAACTGCAGGTTGTGCGACATGGAGCAGGAAACCCCAGAACACCTGATTCTGGATTGACCAGCAATTTGCAGAAGCAATCTAAAGGCCCTGGTTCCATCTACGTGGACTGGGATTGCATCACCTCAATCGCGCCCTACAGTCTCTTGGAATTGTTCGGGATGCTGAATCTTGATGACCATGTATGATATAGGGGAGGGCACAATGGGTTAGTTCTAAACTTGATAGGTGAGAGGAATTAGAAGACCAAATTTCACAAAAACTTAATAGCTAAGCCGAAGTCGGAACTTCTTTGGAGCCATGATCCCAAACCGTAATCCCAAGCACTTAACAGGAAATCACAGAGGACTTTTTCAGCAAAGTACAGATATTATTTTAGATAAAGCTAGCTCTCTTTGGCAATTTATAGTACACCTATCAACGTAGGTTTAACATCAACGTCGAACTCTAGTCACCAACGATTGTAATTGACCTTAAACCTTTCTTAGTGTGTGCAGCTCATACGAATACAAGTTCGACTTGTAACTTATCTACCCAACGTTGAAAAGATCATCAAGAGCAGTAGTCTCAACTGCGTTTCAACGCCAATTAAAGGGAACACGGAAGATTTCACCAACCTCCGCACCGTAACTTACGACCAATGATATAATTGAAGTTTCCAAAGTTCAGAATTTCTCTTTAAAATCTAAAATCTAATTTGTCTCATCAATAAACAGCTGTTGGGCATATCGAAACTACACACAGGTCACTGCGCCAACAAGCCATAGAAAGGGGGGTAAACAAAAGGGCACATAACGGTGAGGAAATAAAAAATCTTGCTAGCAAATTTGCATGCATGTCAAGCGGCTTAACGAACAAAGTGACGAACGAACGGTACTTCATTATATTACAGCGCACGAACGAGCTCGAAAGCAGGCATGAAATTGTAATGCGAGCACAAAAGCAACCGAGGCGAAGCCAACGAAAGCGGTGACGAAGGTAAACGAGGGGCGATATTAAGGCATGACATTTGATGTTGCAGACGGACGCATGGAAACTACAAGCAGTTGTTGTTAAAAACTACAAAATAGACTAGAAAGACTAAACTCATTTCGCGCAGCAGCCTCAGGTGATAAAGACAATTAAATATTCGTGATTTAACGATCATTTTGCAATGTGCAGCGGACAGAAAGTTATATACAAAAGGGAAATAATATGAAAATGCGGAAAAAAGGTTGTAAAAGTTGGAAAAGGGCTCACTGGAGTTTTGGATGAACTGAAGTACGAGGAGAGTTTGATTAGTTAGGAGGTAAATGAAAAGAAAAAAGTTTCCAGTATCTTTTTGTGTAAGGCTTGAAGCATAATCTTCAGATTTAAATCCCTGTAAAATCATGTTTTCGTTGGAAATGAACTAAAATATACTCGGAAAGATTGAAATCGTACTTTTGGTTACGGGAAACTCAACTTAGCGCGTTAGTTATATGCGGATAGATATAAAGTATATTATTCCGGAAGGGTATCACAATTGATTCCACTCAAGATTAAGTATAACCTTATTATAGTTTTATGAAAATATGTTGCGATATTCAAAATAATGTAGTATAATGTTAGAATAAAAGCCTAAAGAGGATAGGATATTTCTAGTTTAATCCCAACGAGAGTCAGGTTTCGACCAAGGACTGCCAACTTGAGAGCCTTCCTTACATAGTGTGAGGGATGACTCCAGTCGCAACAACAACTAAAATAATTTTATATAATACTAAGTACTCTCATTATCTAGATAGGTATAACCTCGAAATATTAAGAATCCTATTTTCTTTACGAACTTCCGACTACTTAATAGTTCTCTAGGTCTCAGGCGACGCAGCTGTAGGGACCATTAGAAATAAAGATATATTGAAAAAAGTTTTATAACGAAAACTATGACACAAAAAAAGAAAAAGAATCTACCCCACTGACCTATCAAACTGACCTTACATGAAAGTAAAATGAAATAAAAAGAAAAAGCAATGCAAAAAACGGTAAGCAATACTAGTACCCAAAAAGTCAAAGCAAACTTCCAAACAACAAAAAATTGAGGTATCGCCGGTGCGGGGCATTTGGCACATTTCGCCCGCGATAACAATCATCAGACGACGCACAAACAAGGAAGCACTGAGGCAGCCGACGAAGCAAGTGAAGAACTAACGGTTAGAGGATGACAGGAGGCGACGCAAGGATGAAGAGCAAACAACGCCCGCTGCAACCAAAACTCATCACGAATTTAGCTTAAACTACTTGCAAGCGAGAACAGTGGATAATCGTATAAAAATACAGCAACAACAGCAAAATTTCTCAAAGTAAATTCGCAGTGAATTAAGCGAAGGAGCGAATTTTTTCTTTTTTAGGGCAAACAGCGAGTGAAGCGGCCACTATGCGCCAATGTATCCCGACCCATTTAGCGGAAGAGTCATAACGTAAAGCGTTCTAAGTTACGCTGCCGCCTAATAGCGGTATCAGCCAATGGGTCAGATGCACTGACAGCGTGTTTAGCGTGGCACTACTTACATACTCCCACCACCAAGTGCACATGTGTGTCGGTTGCTTTATTTTTGCCGGTGGTTTGCGGCCGAGCATTGACCATGGCTGTGGCAGTGGCCGTGCAGCAGCAGGTTACGTTCAATTTGCAAATTTGCCTATCAACATTCATCGATTAAAATGCCGCGCAAGAGAACATAAATGCCGGCTACGCCTAGGCTGCCAAGCACTTTCGAAAAGTTTTTTTTTTTTGCATTTTATTTTGTGAAAAATTTGGAGAAATGAAAAAGAGTTGTGGTTATCAAGTGGTAAATGGCAAAAGTGGGTAACCCTGGTCGCAATGTCAAAATGTTCATAAATGCGGCTAACTGTAAGGCATGAATACTAAAAACAACAAAAGCACGGAGAATTAGAATTCTAAGTACGAAGCGTTGGTAACAGCGACCGTTGGAGAAAGCTATTAATATTAGATAGACTTTTTATACGAAACAAGACCAATTTGAAATTTTAATAAATGGTTATAGATGGAAAGAAAAGCCTATCCAAATAAAAAAATATGAAGAAAACTGATAGTTTCGATATTTTTCCACTAACACAAGTGCTTTCTAAGAATTTTTCTGCGTCGAATACTTTCAGAGCTGGAGTGTTTTCATCCATTCGGACAGGTCATGTCGTCCGTAGCCGCTGTCTCTTAATTCGCTGAACTATGCCAAAGTCTCGTACAGCTCATCGTCTGTTGGTCGCGGTATTCTCCGTTGCCAATGCGCAAAAAGCCAAAAATCTTCCACAGAACCTTTCTCTCGAAAACTCGTAACGCCGACTCATCAGATGTTGTCATCGTCCATGCCTTTTCACCATACAGCAGGCGGGGATGATGAGTCGCTTGTCAAGTTTGGTCTTTGTCCGTCGAACTACATACATATATGTATACTGGGTTTCAGACCACAAAAGAATTCCTGGAATGAAAACGCTGTTGAGAATGCCGAAAGTGCTTTTCGTTGGCGCTCCGAATCAGTACAGAAAATGTAGAAAACAGAAGAAAAAAACGATATACAATGAAATTATCGAAAGGACTGACAGGTGAGTCAGGGTTATATGGATTGCTTTAAGGACATGCAGCACCGCCAAAATCATGTGCAAGAGCCGCAAAGGAAAATACTTATGCTTTTTACCCACACGGTCTCGAAAAAACGACAGGACAGTTGTTGGCTTAACGACAGGTCGCAACCTACTGGCATCACAAGTGAGCCGGATGGGCGTGAGTAATGACGATACGTAGACATTGAGGAGATACTGAAACACCTCCCACGCTCCTGTACATCATTATCTAAAACTCGTCTAAGATATCTCGGAGCTTCGCAGTTCAAGAGACTAGATGAAATATCAAAATTAGATATGAAGCTCTTAATGTTCGTAAATAGTGTTGTCGTCTTGTGTGGCGAACACTTCAGGTCACATTAAACTGAATCTCCATCTGGCATTACTAAGAACCAGTAGGTTTATGAATGGCGTCACAGCTGGTCAGTACAACTTAACCGAGCCTATTTTGCTATGAAGCTATAAACCATTCACAGATAGAAAAAATTCCATACAAGAACTTAATTTATATCTAACAGTTTGTGTGATCTGTAGCTACATATGTATATGCTATAGTGGTCCGATCTGAAAAATTTCGGAAATCGGATATTGTAGCGTTGCCTTGGATAATATTCTGTGTCAAACTAAGAGAAGATACTTTATCAAAAAAGAAATCTTCTTTGGAAGAAAGGTTTAAGTGCAAAAATCAGATCCATATCTCAAAAACTCAGGAGCTAGTTCGGATATATAAATACGACCAGACTGACGGACCCACAAGCATGGCTAAATCAATTCATATCGTCACGATGATAATTTCTACACATCTGGCTTTCCAATAAGCCACTCATAGTGACTCTGTTTTCACCAACTACCCACCACATTCTATTATGCCTTATCTCTTCAACATTTTTTATTATTTTTGCGACCCCAGAACGAATCCGTCTGGCTGTTTGTAGGTGGCCAAGTTCATGTAAAGTGGCAAGTTTAAATTTTCTCCAATTTAAAAATTCGAAATTTTCCAGCTACCAACGAAAGCCAAGTGCAACCATAAGAAAGCACATATACCCATTCGCTTTGCTGCTTTTGTTGTAAAAATTTGTTTTTTTTTCACATTTTCCGCAAACAGATCAAAATCAGGTGTAATAATTCTTATTTGAGACGCTTTACAGTCGCGGCGAATTACGAAGACAAGCTGCAGCACGAGCATTGGTGCACATTTTTTGCATACAGCGATAACAACAACCACAGCACTGGCGGCAACACTCATCCCACTGTGGGCAGTTAGTGCAGCACATCACGCGCCCAACCAGCGCGAGAGCCGACCAGGCAGCCAGACAGCGTCTTGCAAGGCTTACGAAGGCTTCTTAACAACTACAGTTAGTTTTGGCTTTGACTGCTTATTGCTTGTTGTTGCCGGCCTTTGACGACTGTTGCACGACAATTCACGATTTTTGATTGATCGTCGTGCATAGTAAACGAACCAAAAAGCACAACGTGATACATTCGGGCGATCAGGCGCGAGTGTAGGCTCGAAAAAATAGAAGAATTCGAGCAAAGTAAGAAAATGGAAAGGAAATAAATATGCAAAGCAAAAGAGCAAATTTTAACAAACGCGAAAATTGCACTTACACAACTGACAAGTTGCAGGCTGCGAGTAATAAAATGAAAAGAACTTTTACAAGCCACAAAAACTTGTTGTTGTTGTTGGAAACCAATAAATTCAAGAAGAACTAAAAGATGTTAGGAAATTTCTTGAATTTGCTTTTTTTTACAAAATTCCAGCGCGCAGCATGTTCTGCTGCAGGCAAAAGGTAGGAAAGGTTTCTACTGTTGTGCAAGCACATTGTAATGAATAGCGGTAAATTTGACAGTTGGTTAGTTTCGCGGGTGACTGAAATTGACAGCTAAAAGCTGGATGGAGCTTGGCGGATGACACTCTATATCTAGCGAAGTGAAGTTAGTTAAATATTATAGGCATAAAGAGCTTTTATTGGATCTTGGACAGTATTACCAAAGTAAGAGTGAAGTAAAGTCTCGCAATATTTGTTTTCTTTGTTTCTGTTCTTCAGGATAAGATCGTCGGTACAAAACAGGCGCCAAGTGGAGCTATAATCAACAAATCCATCAGATTATCTCACCAGGACGCTGCAAGTGACTGGTGCTGATAAACTGATTAATACCACATAGACTTCTGATTACAAAAATATTCACCAAAGATCCATATCTCATATTTGTGACTCCATCAATACAGGATATAGATAAGATGTGGATGGTGAAGAGACCAAATAAATACCATTTTTAGAAAAAATGAACCGGATTTTAGAGCAGTTGTTATCACATTCATACTAATATATCGCTGAAATATCCCTTACGGAACACATATCAGGAGAAGAATTTGTAGAAAGAAGGATGAGATTATAATGACAATGAGCTTTTCTGCTTAAGTTTTGCAGTGAAATCGCTGGAAACTGCAAAGTCGATGAGCTGGCTAGGTACAGCACCCTTTCTTAAATTTCATCAGATTGGAGTTAAGTCAGTTCTCTAAGTTTTGTTTCCGTTCTGACGATGGACATTCGAACCTTTGGATCTACAATGGGCTCAGCAAACGCTGCTCTTTGGCACCAAACAGCGAAGAGGAAAAACGATTGACGCGCTGATGTAAGAAATAAGCTCCTTTTCAAGGCTGTAGAGACGCGGGGTGGAATCATCTTGTCGCTTCTTCATTTATTGCCCAGCTTTTGCCCAGCTGACATTGAAATATATCAGGAGACCCACCTTCGGCGAACCTCTTGAAGTTGCTGGGATTGAACTTAACTGATTTAATTTGAGGTAACAAAAACCGATTCGTCGCTATAAGGATCTAGGGATCAACCCGTAAGAGTTCATGGATAACAATAAGAACGAATTTCTGTCCAAGTGAGATGCATCGACTTTGGATCAACCCTACGAGATAACCGAACTGTTGAAAAAGGCCCGACCCATTCCAGGTTACAAACAAAATAGTAAATGGTATCCTTTCGCAGAAGAGATACTAACTGCTACTACTAACACCAAGAACTCGTTAAGTATTCTGAGGCCCAGGTTTTGGCACGAACTTACAAAATTTCGGGTTGTTAAGGAAGACTTCAAAATGTGTTCCAATAAAGTTTAAATTGTCAAAATAAATAGAATAACACTTTTTATGATGCTCTTCGGAGACACGAAGCCGAAATTATTGAAAATATTAAGGTTTGGGTCTGTGCTATAGGTCATGTAAAAGTTTTGGTTGTCGCAAGGGATTAGACCAAAAGATAAATAAATGAGGATTACACTGCGACCTAAAATCTACTGTGCCTTCTCCCAATCCAGATAAGACCTGTCTTATTTCCTTGTAACAGCTGTAAAAATAACAGGTTGGAATCGTATAGTGACGTCCTTTTTCGCATTTTGTCCGAGTGTAAGCATATAGCGGTACTATTACGATTTTGAATATGACTCTTCTCTGATACTTGATTTCAATTTCTTTCTAACTCATTGAAGTCACTTTGAAAATTTCTCACACACACACCAAAGCTATCTTTCATTAACACAACTACAAATAATTGCATGAAAAGACGAAGAACTCTCCAAATAATCAGTTAACTACAATAAAGGTTTCTAAGCATGCGCATGGACATGGCGAAGACAAGTGCTAGCAAATTACAGCAATAATAACGACAGCAACAACAACAAAAAAGAAAATGCATTTTAATTTATGCGAATTCAGATCAAAGCAGCTGGTGAAATTCACGACGACGAAAAGCAGTGGTTAACAGAGAGTAACAACAACAACAGCACAAACGGGCACTGCATGCTAAAGTGCTTACAAAGTACAAGCATGGACAACAACCAAATCAAATTTAATTTACCTGCCAATCGCTCACAATCACGGCCACAATTGCACATGAGCATCAACAACAACAACACTACAGCAACAACAATTACATGGAGATGGCATGCAATCAATAGCGAATCGAGTGCGCAATTCATGTCACTCTTTCTGAGGCACACACACAAACACAAACCACTATGGACGGACAATGACAAGATGAGTGGCAGACAACCGTTGAACCTGAACCCTGACAGGGTCAGTGTGGAGGCGAAACTTGCCGGCCACAATGGCGGCGGAAGATGAGCGAGCATCGACCATCGCTTGCCACATGCCACAAGCGGCGGTACATATTGCGCAGCTCAGCTCCATTGGTGATGCGCGCGCCGCGTGTAAGTGATCTTGGCACTTCATTATTCACGCTTCATGCAACGCGGTCAACGCAACAACAATGCATTGACAACAACAAGCGGCGTTGCAGCGCATAGTCGGCGAAATGTCAACAGCAAATCACTTAATTTGTTTGGGCAATTTTCCCTAAACACAAAATCCAATAAGCCGCGCTCACCTCCTTTCTGCCCCTTGCAAGCGCAACATTCGTGCAACACCCACAACTCAGCGCCGCAGCCTCATCAAAGCTTTACAACTTTCCCATTGTTATTAACATCCTTGTTGCATTTGTTGTAATTGTTGTTGGTTTTTGTCTATTTTTCTTCCTTCATTGCCAACTGTTGTAGTTATTGTAGTTTACATCTCCGGCTGCGGCACGAAATGGTTCATCGATAATTTTTCGTCTCATTGTTGCCCAGCGGCGAGCATACACAATTGTCTAGTCGCCATTGTTGTTGTTGTTAATGTTGTTGCTGTTGTTACTGCCAATGCCGTGTTGTTGCGTTGTCAATAATTTTCAATTGACTCATTGCAATGTGATCGGGCCGGGCGATCGTGTTCTGTTGCGGTGATGAGTGCGCCCGCGTCCATGTTGCTTGGCCTGGACTAGGTCAGAAGGGTCAAACATTTGTTGCCGCTTGTCGCAAAGTTCCGTTACTGCACATGTAAAGCGATCGCATCAATGCGGTTTGCATCTGTTTGCTTGGTTTTTTTGTAATTTCTTTTTTCTTTTGGGAAGAGAAGTAGGACTTTAGTTCAGATATTTTTAAGGTATTTATATTAGTGAAGTGCTAATGTAGATATTTTGTGGCTTTAAGATAATTCACTCACATACTCGTAAAGACCATAAAGAGCAGTCAATCCTAAGCTGGATACAAATTTTTCTACTAGACGCTTAATTATTGATCTGATAGGACAATAATAACGACCATAAATTGGACATTGCGCTCTTGAAGTTGAAGCCACTGACTCTGAATTTAAGTAGTAAATTTTAATAATTTCGACGCGTTGTTGGATCGTATATCTCTCTATGATGAAATGATAAACCTTACTGAAGAAAAATGTCAAAAGGGGCGAAAAATTACATCATCGTTTGCTGTCCCTATCGGTCTACTTTGGTAGTGCCTTATTGAAAACCCATTTTGAGCAAAATCAGATGAATATTCAAAAATGATGTTTTGGCCTAAGAGCGGCTTTTAATAAAAGTAGAAATGCTGGCGAACAACGGATGGATCAGAAATCTTGTTACCGAATACAAAACTGGCCGAAAAATAGTATAAATAAATGAGTATATATTAATGAGTTTCGGCGAATGAACATTTCAAAGAGAAACCCGATTAAACTATGCACTCTCATTCGATGTGAATTGTGATAACTGAAAACAACGAAAGATATTTCGGAAAATAGCGAGGTGTTCAGATATACTACTATATCTCTCAATTGCTTTAAAACAGCTTTGGCACATATTAATAAGAAGAAACCTTGTCAGAAACTAAAGATTCGGGTAGTAGCCCTGTGAAAAGATAATTTGATCCGTAACATCGTAAGAAATAAAGCATATTTAATATATTTACATATGAAAATATCGAGTTTTTCTACGAAAATTAAACGAAGCAAAGAAATATGATTTTATTCCTGCCGCCCAGCGCCATTAACCACACCTCGCCCATCGTTACATATTTACCTCTGCAACTACATGGACCAAATGTCGCGCAATAGCTGCGTAATTCATATTAATCAACGCTAATGTAAAACGTTAATCGTCGGAACTGCAAGCTACACGAGTTAATAACCGAATTTTATATCACACAGCTGCCAGCCGAGCAATCAACGAGCTCCAACGAGTTGATGAGCCAAAGTGTAGTGCAACCAACAACTTGCCGGGATCGAAAGGGGGAATAAGCGCAACAAAAAAAGGGGAACAAGCAAACACTAGTCGAAGTACATGCGTGTTTGTATGCATGTATTGGTGTGCGTGCACTTTATTTATGTTTGTGTATAAATAGGCGCATTTCGCTCGTATATGGGGTAAATTCTCGCAGGGGCGACCGAGAGCCGGTGGAAATACAAATGAAAATGAAAATGTGTTGCTGAGTGTCACATAAACAAATGCAACAGCAGCAAACAACAACCATAGTTATAGCGTTAAGAATGGGCGCTGTTAAAGATTTTCCACGTAAAACTAAATCGTTCGTGTAGTAAGAAATGTAAATGCCTCGGAGATTTTACGTGCGAAGTGAGCAGTGAATGACACCTTGAGCGCATAAATAGCAATGGAGACACTTGATGGCTGCATAACACACCCAGGTACCCTCGTGGATACATATATTTGAATGCATATATATTGGCTGCTGCCGATATTGCAACTTGTATTTATGTCGCTGCCGCCGAAAACACTTGGCTACAACCAATTAGTAAGTGTTTGAGTAGCAGTGTAAGGCTAATAAAGGGTGCTGCATTAAGCTTGCATACATTATGGCGCACTTTTAGCTTAAGTACTCAGATTTATGTATGTGTGTACTTGTCTACATAATGCTTTGCGGACACTAGGTTACTTTGTATACCAAGTCTCTAAGAAATATGAGTGAAATAATTAAGCGAAAGAATGGAGCGTGACCGCCTGTGATAAGACTTTTAAATATATGATGCTCTACGGATCATTGTGGATTCTCAAAAACCCACACAAATTTGTGCTCTAATGCAAAAAAGCTCTGAACCCGTGCCATTGATGGTATTTTATAAATTTTCGAAATGAATACTGATTTAATAAGGATATGAAGAACCTCTCACATTTGAGAAGTACTAAAAACTAACCTTTACACCGCTGATGGTACAACAAACAAGATCTAAAGATCATAGTTCGTCTTGTTTTTGAAAATCAGCGATTTAGATTTCAAATTCAAAACCAACCTATATTTTGACCATAACATTCATATATACCAGCAGGGTAGAATATTATTGAAGCGAGTTCTGCAGCAATGCTATTCAGTAATATTTGTGGCAAGAAAAGAAAGGCCCTAGACTTCATACGGGACTTCATAAGGAACCTCGGCGATACACTATTCAACTTAGATATTAAAAGGCTCAAAATCAAAGAAAGATGGATATAGTAGTCCATTAAGAGAGCAAAGAGTAGTTTGAAAGGCTCATCTAACCTCTAGATATCTTCATCACATTCCTCATTTTAATACTTAAGAACTTAGCCATTAAACGGAAGGGAAATCCCATTAAATTCATGTATTCGATTGCTTCTGGATCACTCTAATTCTTTATGGTAGTCATTGGTTGTGCCGGAATCCTTCTAGTTCTTATTGATTGTCACTGGTTCTCCAAAGTTTTTCGAAGTTCTCTCGGGTTCTTTTTGGCTCTCCCGGATTTTCATTGGTTCTCGCTGATTTTACTGACACTATAAGGTTCTCCTCAGTCCATCGCACTTCTAATTGACTAGCTGAGTTAGGTTTCCACTGGCTCTCCCGGCTCTCTCAATTTATGCCCGGTACTCCCGCGTTTACATTGCTTCTCACTGAATCTACCGGGTTCCCATTTTCATTGATTCTCCCCGGATCTCACTGACTTTTTCCAGTTCTCCCGAGTTTCCACTGATTCTTCCTTGATCTTACTGACTCTATAAGGTTATCCTTGATTCTCCGCACTTCTAACTGACGACTTGCGTTTGGTTTCCACTGGCGCTCTCAAGTTCTGCCGGTTCTACCGGGTTTTAATCACTTCTCACTGACTCTCCCCGGTTCTCCAGGGAATTCATTGATTTCGTTCTCCCCTGATCTCACTGGCTCTATAAGGTTCTACTCGGTATTCACTGACTATGCCTGGTTTTCCAGGGTTCTCATTTTCATCGATTCTCCCGGATCTCACTAGCTCTATAAGGTTATCTTCTCACTTTCATTGGCTCCCTTGATTCTCACAGGCTCGCTCTGGTTGCAGTTGATTTCTAACGGCTCTTCCGGTTTTCCTTGGTTCCTAATACTTAGTTCTTCCAAGTTTTCTATAGTTCTTCTTGGTTCTGCATAGACCACACTGGCTCACAAAGCTCCACCTTCATGGCAGCTGTGTAATAAACACCATTAAAAAATAAATTTCCGATTCGGAAGATATCACTTAAGCAGTTCGGTAATTTGTTTCACATCGGTGCGTATGTACATATGTATGGATGTATATATCTATATGTATATGTATATTTTACAAATTCGATACTCTAACGCATAAATTGGGTAGCTGAAGTAAGTGAAATGAGCTAAAAGTAACTAAAAATAGCAACAACATCATTTATAATCTAACCCGTCAACGAGCTTAGGGGAAAACTGCCAAAAGAGGTGTATAACAACTGCATTTATATGCCCCACACAACCAACCAGCCACCCACCGGCGGTGAAGAAGAACATATACACTGATGTATGGGTGTGAATATATGTGTGTGTGTGTGCCACTGAGTACGCACTCAGCGAGGTGATCATTAAATATTTCATAATTCTCCCACATAAGTAGCCGTGAAAGTCTAATCATAAGCATTAGCGATGATTTAGTGGCAATAGCTGGTTGCCATTCTTCATGCAACAAATGCAAAGCAATGCAGCAGTGAGTACCAGCAGCGGTGGCAAGTAAACAAATATCGAGCATGAGTTAGGTGAGCCCATTTACACTTAGTTGTGGAGGTGTGTGTGCGTGTGGCAGCGGGAGACACATGCATCACTTACTAGCAAAGCAGTGCAATGAATATTAACGCCAAACAGCTGTTGCAAGCACACAGACACATTTGAGTATAAGTTGCAGGGCAAATGCGGATATATGACAAACGGTATATGAAAGCAGATACGGAAGCACTTCACTCTTTCACCTTTTTTTGTCTTACACTTCTTCTTCCTCTGTCATTCTTTACTTTTATCTCGTGTGTGTGTACTTTTTGTGTTGCAGCTTGGCGGCATCCTTTTTGAAGGTGCAAGCGTTAAGCGGCTTGGATTCACGCGCCGTAATGAATTGTCATACACGAAGACGACATTGTAATGAATTGCCCGCTATCAACTGGGCATGCATGCTGCGTGTGTGTGTGTGCGCTCAAGTGGGCCAAGCACTTCGTCGAAGCAGCGAGTAAAACTGCTGTTTATGGCGTTGCACCACAGCCATCGGATTATGTTTATTTTTATTTCAATGAGCCGCGCAACGTAAATGAATTACAGCTGGTCGCCAAGTATTATTATTTATGGCGCTAGCGTGAGAAATCGCTGAGTTATAGAAAATGCTGAAATGCAACCCTGCTGTTTGAAAGTGTATGTATATAATGCGTTACTTCTCTGGTTGCTCATGGGTGAATAGGCACATAAATATTGGAAATTCATAATAAAAATTTCATATAATTTCTAAAAAAAAATTTTCAGTATCTCTTCAGTAGTCTTTCGGTCTTCTCAAAACATACGACAGGTTTCTTGCGATCCTTTCATCTGTGGCAAACTACAAAAAATTGTTTTTCCTCAAATGGTTGAAATCCTCTGAGGTCTCTTGGTCCTTTTCCAAAGGATTTCAATGAGAAACTTTTTGGTAGATAACAAACTATTAACAGGTAAATTCCTACCCGACTGGCTTTGATCAGCATCTTTCCGATAATATTGAAATCATTTAGCAAAATCCAAATGCAATGATATCTTAGTTATACATTCACCAGTCTGAAAAAGATCTCTTGAGATATTGGATGTGCTTGAAACATGCTAGAAAGGTGGATTTGTTTGAGAAATCGAGGTAAATAAGAGCAGAAGCAAATGGAAAGAAGATTCGTATGAGATATTATATCATTGCGTTTCCATGGCATTGATTGGTTGTCCCGGGATCTCTCTAGTTCGTGCTAGTTGTCACTGGCTCTCCAAAGTTCTCGCCGGCTCCCTCGGGGTTTCATTGGTTCGCACTGTTCGCGGTTTTTCCGGGTTCTCTTTAGTTCTCACGGGTTTTCATTGGTTCTCCCTTGATCTTACTGACTCTATAAGATTCTCATCCGTATTTTTAACTGACTAGTTACGTTTGAGAGGTATCATGTCGTTAAGTTTAGAATTAAGAAAACTAACAGAAGCAAACCTACTTACAATGGCAAAACAAAAATATTCTAAGTACTAAGCTTAACTAACGGTACTTTATATACATAAAAATAATAAAGTTAAGCAACCCTTAGCGAATAATAACAAAAACCATCCCTTTCTTTAAACTTAAAAAACTTAATAACAACTTAAGAAGTAGGTCAAAAATTCTATAATAGAGCTCATTTGTAATGCCCTGGATACGGAATACAGGCTCCCCTTAACTCTTAGCAGTGCTCATTGGATGTACCCGGTACTCACTACCTCTCCCTAGTTATCATTGGATCTTACTTACTCTCCCTGATTCTCACTGTTTTACTCGGTTTTCACTGGAAATAAAATCCTCTGTAAATAGGAACATCTGTAAAGCCTCGAATACCAAATACAGGCTCCTCTTGAGTCTTACTGGTACTCATTGCGTCCCCGCGGTACTCACTAGCTCTCTCTGTTTCTAATTTACTGGCTCTAACTGATTCTCACTGTTTTTTCTCGGTTTTCACTGCTCACTTTGGTCAGTGTAAACCAACCTCATAGACTGTCTGTACAAAGTATCCGTAATCATTTTCACCACCCTGTTACACGCCTTACTGTTTCTCTATTTCTATAGCCTTAAACTTAAGCCCCCAATTATTTATTTTCATTAGACTAACCAATAAGCCTTTTAGTCACGAATTAATGTGAGATCCCAGCATTAAAAAAGGCTTGAGTTATCAATCAAATGAATAATAGTTTGTTGCCATGACCATTATATCATACTTAAATTCCGCGCTTATTAATTTTCATCCTCAAGTAATCTACACGTGCCAACATTTGTTTTAATAAAACTACCTTTCGGCTAACTCAAACATTTAGCACACATTAACCCTTATGTGATGGAGGTTTTAGTTGGATGACCGTTGGTGAGGCGTTGCCGTTGCATTGTCGGCAATTAAGCCGCGCACTTAGCAAGGTTCAACGGTTTGTTTGCCGTTAGTTTTGATGGCGTCGGCTGTGCGCCATTCGACGTTCATCACCACGGCACCCTTTCACTAGCGAACACTAACTAACTAACTAGCGGCTTAGAAATATAAATAACTAAGGGCATATGGCGCATAAAGCACCAACTTTGTTCCTGACTGCTTAGCGTGACCGGCGCGAGTGGCGTGCACCGCGCATGACTCGACCGGCAGCGTTTGGTCGGGGTAAAACACGGCGCACTTCTCTAATTAAGTATACTTAACGCAAAGTGCAACCCTCACTTGACGCCACTGGCAACACATACATACACGCACACATACGCAGCACCAGCGACTAATAAAGGAGCTAAAACAAAAGAGGGTTTAGAAGTAAATATAAATTTTTTATTAGTCTGAAAGGGTTCCACATGTTAGGGTATGTCGATTGTCTGCTGCTTTTGTTTTTGTAATATTTCAACAACTTGACATTTGGCACCTTTCATTGTTTTCATAAAAACGCTATTTTTGCTTCTAATGAGTGCTTAGTAATATTTATTTATTCGAAATTAACAAGACCTATTGAAGCAAGGCTTGTGATGTTTTCTATAGTGAGTGTATGGCGTGATGATTTCTCAGCTTCGGTGAGCCAACCACAGCGTCGGGTCTTTCAAATGATTGCTGCCTACCAAAAGTCAAAAACCAGTTGGAATTTCAAGCTTTGGGGAATATTCTTGATACTTGGTCTAGTTTTTTAAACCAACTGTCGGTATCTCTCAACACAATTTCAAGCTGAGAACAAACCAACAATGAGAGCTATTTTTGACTTCCAGACGAAAGATGAAAGCACATGTGATATGGATAAACGCTGTGGAACCCTAACTCACTTATAACCGAACTTTACAAAAGAACTGATGAGTTTCCTAACAAGTTCCGCCTAAAAGCCATGCCGGCTGTCCATAGAAGGATGTAATTTTCTATTCCAGCCACAAAGCATATAACCTCTAAACTTCTCTAATGTCGCCTCTGGGAAGACAATACCAATGTCTATTAATGATAATAAACTACCAGCTAGTAAAGCGTGATTTTTTAAGAGCTTGATAACTTTTTTTAAAAAAAAACGCATAAAATTTGCAAAATCTCATCGGTTCTTTATTTGAAACGTTAGATTGGTTCATGACATTTACTTTTTGAAGATAATTTCATTTAAATGTTGACCGCCGCGGCTGCGTCTTAGGTGGTCCATTCGGAAAGTCCAATTTTGGGCAACTTTTCGAGCATTTCGGCCGGAATAGCCCGAATTTCTCGGAAATGTTGTCTTCCAAAGCTGGAATAGTTGCTGGCTTATTTCTGTAGACTTTAGACTTGACGTAGCCCCACAAAAAATAGTCTAAAGGCGTTAAATCGCATGATCTTGGTGGCCAACTTACGGGTCCATTTCTTGAGATGAATTGTTGTCCGAAGTTTTCCCTCAAAATGGCCATAGAATCGCGAGCTGTGTGGCATGTAGCGCCATCTTGTTGAAACCACATGTCAACCAAGTTCAGTTCTTCCATTTTTGGCAACAAAAAGTTTTGTTAGCATCGAACGATAGCGATCGCCATTCACCGTAACGTTGCGTCCAACAGCATCTTTGAAAAAATACGGTCCAATGATACAAAACAAGCTGAGAACAAACCAATAATTAGAGCTAGTTTTGACTTACGGATGAAACATGAAAGTACATGTGGTATGGATAAACGCTGTGGAACCCTAACTCACTTATAACCGAACTTTACAAAAGAACTGATGAGTTTCCTAACAAGTTCCGTCTAAAAGCCATGCCGGCTGTCCGTAATAGGATGCCATTTTCTATGACAGCCACAAAGCATATAACCTCTAAACTTCTCTAATGTCGCCTCTGGGAAGACAATACCAATGTCTATTAATGATAATAAACTACCAGCTCGTACTACATTTGGGAACGTAAACAAAGCTATATCAACCAAGTCATTGAAGAAAAAATAACATAATACAATGGCTCATTATCGATTTATGAATTGATCCATAAAAGCGGCAAGCAACACTTGTTCATGACCTCTATTTGCGGCCAAACCAAGCGGCGCACAATTAACCATGAATAAATGCCAAACGGTTGGGCCACACAGTGAAACATTTAACATTCAAATACACACACACATACATACATACAAGCATTACGATTCAACGATGCAACAATTAGTTCTACGAAATTATCGAAACAGTTGCGGCGCTGCAATCGGAAGTAAAGCGCAAAAAAGAGATGCAATAATTGGCGGAGCCGCAGCCAAATCAAACGTCGGCCTACCTAGCAGCGCTGTTTATTGTTGGCCTAACGGTAAGCTTGTGATCTTGACCGCGATCTGCAAATGTTTGCACTTCAAAAGCCGCCACGCCACGCGATAAGCTCACAGTGGAAACAAAGGTCCAAAAATGGAAAGAAAATTGCATATTCAGTGAATAAATGAATGAATGTGAGCATTAGCTGCAATTATCGATCGGCCAGCATCTGTGTTGCAGCAGCAGCAGCGGCAACAAATTTTCGCGATTTACTTTTATAAATTTTACATTATATTTAAATTACGCTTGTGGTTGTTGCTGTTGTTGTTGGGCAATGCAACCATTCACGTAATTACATAATATTAGTTGGCGTTGTTGTTGTATTATGATATTTTCATTGCGCCTCTGAGCGCAGTTTATTTCGGAAATTATATGAATTAACGCACAGTTGGTAAGCAGCTGGAAAAATCGCTAAAAAGCGCCAGTGGCAACGCATACACATTTTCTTATTTGATTATTCAAGATTATTTTGTAGAATAAAATGTCGAATGCAAAGCATTACACAATTAGCTAAACTAACCTAAAATGCTGCCGCTGAAAAATAGTTTGTGGAAAACTTCGAAAATGTGGCAAGCACCACAGCCAGCGCCCATCAAATCAATGCCAAAATCGCAATGAAAAGCATTAAAATAACATTTGTGGCAACAATAAATTACTATAAGAAAATATCCTGAGGCTTTCTTTGCTGAGAATAGACTCTGAGTAGCTTTTTTCTTTGTATTCAAGTGAATAAGAATGTTTACGAAAATATTTGTATGTACTTAAATGCAACCCTGCGAGAAAATGTTTTAATAAAATGAATATTCATGTAATATGCCTTTGACACTTCTGTAACCAGCTCAGCATTCTGGTTGATTAAAGCACTCCCTTCTTCTTCGTTTACAGTTTGATATCCAAACAATCTTTTTGCCAAATATTCTCTCTACATCTCTCTTACCACAAACAAATATGAAAAAGAAAGTCAACTAAATATACTATATATGTTATATCGAATGAAGATGTAAAGCTTCCACAGTTCTCCTTTCATTATTTTATATTAACAGTTTGGAAGGCTTTCATACAAAATCGCCGAAGAGGCGCGGATCAAGAATCCTGAATTACTTAAAACATGGGAACACATTGGACGTTCTGGTTCGCAATTTCGAAGAGGACGGGAAGGAATTCTTTTTAAATTTGGAGGCAAAACTAAGTCGCACAGGGCAAACTTGAAGTGGAGAAGACATATAGCCCAATTCAAATAATTTTCTGTGAGAATGGCGGATATGACAGGCGAGGCATTGTCATGTTGGAACGCACATTTTCTTCATCAAATGGGAGTGTATGTTAATGTTCAGCGTCTAATTGGAGCATTTCAATATAATATAGTCCTGAAACTGTTGTAGCCTTCCTTGAATATTCGATGTGAATCGAACCTAGTGATTCCCAGAAACTGGTGGATACCTTTCGATAAACAGATAGACAACATTCGTTTCTTTTGGAACAGATTCGTCCACAGTTTCGATTGTTTGTAGCTCTACATGGACGAGGCACTCTATACTAAATACATTCTGGGATCCAAGAAAAAATATGAATGCTGTTTATGGCAACACATTTTAGAGTTATTAATACGTGGCTTAAAAGATTAAGTTCACTGACAGTTCAGGGTAAACTAGCTTAAGTTAAGTTAAAATACTGAAATAACGAATAATCCCACTTGGATCAAAAATATCGTCATATATCTTAAAAAGCAAAACCTAGAGCGTGCCATAAATTTATTGAGGTGGCTAATAGCTTCTCCTGCCAATTCGCCGGGTTCGTAGAAAGTATGGCAACCAATATGATTCAACCTTAGTCTGGCAAAAGCTCAACAGTGAAGGAGAAAGTGTCTAGATGTTTCCAATTCAACTTCCTCCCTGCAACTTTGACAAGTTGCGTCCTTAAACATCTTTAGCCTCACTGCGTCAGTGACAATGGGACAGTGTCCAGTTAGAACACCTATAATTTGAATCATGTGAAACTTGCTAAGAGCTTGTACTCTCATGAATCCATAGTGTTCCACTTTGAGCCACTTTCGCAACCCACAAGTGCTGGTTGCTGACCAAAGCTTACGGAGCTCGCCCGAGACCCATAGATCCGGCACCCGAGTGAACGAAGACGAGGAAACAACTGCTAGTCTTCATTCCAATGGTATGTTAGTAGTGGTGCCTTTTCAAGCGAGCTCATCGGTTTAACATGATTCCGCTGTGGCCAAGCACCCGGACTAGTCTAATACGAAAGTATCTTGATGCCGCGATGAGCGATTTCAAAGTCTGACAAACAGCTTTGCTATCGGAATGGATGCATACCAACCTAAAAGAAACCGTACTTCTTTGAAATATATGTGCTGATTAATGCCTTAATAGCTGCCACTTCTGCTTGAAAGTCAATACTGTGGTCTGGCAGTCTGACACAAGAGTTGACTGAGAACTCCTGACAGAAGGCTCTAACTAAAACCTTCCCCTTGAGCTTCGATCCATTCAGGAAAAAGCTCATTACGCCTCCTCTCCAGCGAATCCGCTGCATTCACATATTGCTCAGTAGTATGTGCGCAGGGAAGATACCGCTAAGTGTAGGCTTCGAGGCACTGTGGCAGGGTCAGGCTCAGGCTCAGGCTCAAGAATATTTGAATCCGCTGTATTTGAATGTGAATTTTAAATAGCTTTTAGACGATAAGATGGTCCGTGAAATATATACGGCTTAACAATAAAAAAGCGATTGGTTTAGTGTAGAAAAATAAATTTGGTGGATTTTCTCAGATTTTAAAAAAGACCTTTCTATAGGGTTAGCAATGAAAACGAGCTTATTTTATGTAAAGAAAATTTAAATATCATATTAAATATTTCCATCCATAGACATTTTGGGTTAAACATTTAAAATCGTAGTATAAATCAGCCAACATCTCTAACTTTACTAAAGAAAAGCTACACAGCCTTCATCTTATGAACAGAGAGTTTCCAGTTTACCAATCATGTTTTTCCTATAGGGAAGCAAACAATAATAAAGAACGATTTCCATGACTTCAGGATTTCGAATCAAAAGCAAAATTTTCACTGAAAATGGCTATTTTATATTTTAAGACTACGTTTTGAATACTGTAAACTTTATACTGGAGATAATCCGGATTTTGAACGCTTCATTATGAGCTTTCAATTTGGAATTGCAGTTTAGCTTCATTGTGTGTATGGCTAAGAATATTTAATTCATAAACAAAGCGGCTTCTTTTGAAAATATTTTCAACATTTTTTATAACTGTGAAATTTGGGTGGAACACACAATATATTGAATATAGTACCAATATTGTTCTTACAGAAAAATTTTCAAACAAAGTTCAAATCTGCATCTTTGTAATTATAAAATTTTCAGGTATATACTATATACCGGATTCAGGTATAATATTGATATTTTTCGATAACTAAAATATTCAAATATTTTCAAAATAATAGTTTTAGCTATTAGCTACAAATCATAATGACAACACATAAATTCTTCAACTTTTCCACTTACCACAACGCACTTGTTCCGTCAGCTACAATATCCAGCAGTGATTTTCTGTACAATAAACTTTGAAGCCGCGTATCCTTCTCTTGGTCTCCGCCAACGCATGTGTTTGTGCACCCAGAGCATCAGCGTCTGGCATTGTATACCCACGAGATGTTGTAATTTTGCTTTTGGATTTTTATTTTTTCATGGACTCTTAATATTAGCGCCTGCTAGCATTTATCTTCTATCCAATTGAATGGCATAATTTTCATTTTTTATGCTCCTCCACTATCTTGTTAGCAATCACATTTATTATTATTACCAATTTTTTCGCAAATCCATTCATATTTTTTATTGAATGCTGGTCACAATGTTTTGAGTTGGCGCATAATGGCTAACTGTTTACTATAGCTGGTGAGTACATGGAAAGAAAATATTTGAAAAGGAATATGAATGCATATATGGTAAAGTTTTGGGTAGTGACTATAAGGATAGGATATGGTAGAACATAATTTTGCATTAAAACAGTGAAGCTAATATTTATGAGAGTTTCCAGATTTATATTTTTTTAAGTTCCAAAAATATTTAAGTGAGCTTAGTAATAAATTTCTAGTTCCAAAACTTACAGATCATTTTGAGGTAAAAGAGTAAATTCTACTCTGGATCCGCTCCTGATCTTACGTTAGCCATTTTAGCCGGCTAGCCGGCTTAGTTTGTTGAGGGTTGTTTCGCGGATTCTGTGAAGATAGGATCAAAACATGGGCCTAGGATACTGACGGAAATAGTTTCTACACGGCCCTTCTTGCATTAATTCTTTCAAATAAATAAGGTTTTAGTATTTTCACGAACTTCGGGACTCTTTAGAATGGATCCAACGATTATTTTGGCTTATGTATAATACTAGTAATGGGTCAGGAAATGGATTGAATCAATCCGACTGAGTATGCTGTCGTTCTCTATCAAAAAATCTAGCTCATTCTTAAATATTCCTCAACCTACCAACCAACTTAACCAAAAAAAAAAAGCAAATATAAATTTTCTCAGAGTTATTTCTCTCACTGCAGCCAACTAATCGCTTCAATAATGCAGCTTCATTTTCCGACCAACGTCCGACTACCGATACACGGTGTCACAGGGGTCAAGCCACTAACCAACCTCTCAGCTGTGCGTTCAATCGACCAAAGGCAAACGCTGGCCCCAGCAATGCAACTGACGTTTGTTTAGCACCCACAATTTTTAATGATTATGATGAGTTTATTTTCTGCAACACTTGGTCCACGTGCGTGTGTGTGTGTATGGTGAGTCAAAGCAAGGGGCATTTACTGGCAGTCGCTTGGAGATTTCGACTTCCCAATAGAGTTGATGTTTTTATTAACGGTTGCAAAATGCAATTTAACTGTCCGACACGCAGACGTTGGTGGGCAAGAAGTGTGAACGCACACACACTCGCACACAGCGCCACATATTCGTATTTTCATGGCGTATGTATGTAGGCGTGCGGTCACACTCACCGCCTGTCTGCCGAACCCATACGCGCGGCTTGTGGTTGGCTTGCTGGCTGCAGTTGCCTCTGCTGCAGTTTTGCGTAAAGTTTCATTTGAAAAATTGTCTATTGAATTTCTGCCACGTTGCATGTGCCAACCATACGAAATCGCAAGTGGCAAGCATCTATACTTAAGTGTACATTAGTCGGCTTGCAGTAGCCCGAGGTGCAAACTATTTTTTCTTGGCAAAACAATGCAAAATGTGTTTATTAGTGGAGATTAAATTTAATTGTATGGTCATTAAGTTATTAGGAGTTTAATAATAGCAAATATTTATTTATCAATTTTGAGATTTTGTTGCAATAAATTCGCTTTAACTGTGAAGGATGATGTTTAAAAACAAATGTTGGGTATAAATTGCGGAATTTGTGATAAATATATTCGGATATCCTATATTTTTGTGGATTCTACTATCGTGAGAATATATCGATCAGAGCTGACTGGTCGATCCGAATTTATGTCGATGCGGCCTTTATCCAAATTTTTTTATTTTCTGTCATTTCATTTCATTTCAGAGCAATAATTTTCGAAAGATCTACACAAGATTCTGACGAAGTAAGACTTATTTGTCCATTCTTTAAATTAAGAGTTGATTCATAGACCAATGATTGATGATGCTTTCGGCTTACTCTTCTACTAATTCTCTTCTTCTATTAAATGATACTATGGAACTTTAAAATTACCATTGAACTAAAAGAACTACATGGGTTGCAAGAATTTTGTACCGACGTAGAAAAGTTCCGAAACAGCTTTGGAGAATATCAGCGAGTTGATAAGCCGTAATCAGATTAAATTCCAAGATCGTTCCATTTGCATAGTTTTGACCATAGTGGGAACGGAAAGGAGACAAATATTAAAACCTCAGTATGCTTGTTTGGTTGGTTACTATTAAAGACTAATGAATTTATTCCAGACAACACCTAACAATATGGGAATATACTATTTAGACTAGACCACGAAAATTAGTGAACTTTACTTTCAAACTTTTACGCCCTCGAATTTTGGCTTTTGCTTTTTAGTCCTATGGTTTTGCTTGACCTCAAATAGCCAATAGATTGACAAATGATTTCTTTTTGTTATTAAAAAGCTTCGTTTCTGAAAAGTTTTTCTTCAAAATTCAGAGATATGTTTATGTAGGTGTATATGGAAGAGGTTGGGAAAACACGCCGTGGTGACTTTGACAACGGGCACTTTTAGAAGCTGTAATGTCGATTACATTTCGCGTTCTCCAACTAAAGACCTAGAACTTGGAGATTTGTGTACTTTGTGCATCCAGCCTTTAATTTTTGAGCATTTGTTTTACCTTATCTTAAGTCTTAAACAATTGCCTTAAGATAGGAAATACTTGTATATCTAAACACCACACGTGAGCATACAATGTCTTCTAGCAACGTTACTTCATCTGATAAGATATTATCCTAAACTCTTTCGAGGCCGATACAAGGCCTTTTTGTTTGGACACCTATTTATTGCTTGGATCAAATTTTTTTTTAAAAATTAAGAGTATGAATATTCATAATGCAAAATCCCAACAAAAAATCACGGTTTTACATACCAAGAATCAAGCAAATTTTCTGAAATATCTGACTCAATAAAAGAGTTGGGTGATTTTGGGAAAGTCTTTGGAGTTTATCATGAAGTCCCTCCTAAAAAAGAATGAAAAAAAAGCTTGAGAATACTCAAAATACGCTGATTGGGAAAGGTCACTAAATAATAGTGAGAAAAGTCCATGAACAATGTCTTTTTTTGTCATTAAAGAAAGAATATTTTTAAAGAAGTTAAGGACTTGAAATACTACATAATATTCGAACTTAGTTGTAAAGTCTCTGGCAAACGACCGTGTTCCAAAAAGGTCCCAAAAGTTCCATCACCTTTTTCTTTAACATTAAAGCAATAACGTCGAGGTGTCAACTTCATGGGTCATTAAGTTGCCACCCAGAAGCTTTACATCCGAGACTGAATTACAGTGGTACATACATATATGCGGTATACAAGGAAAATCTGCAAGCTCATAACGACCCGTGTTTAACCTTAGCGGCTGCCTCTGACAAATTTGCAATAAATATAGCTGAAAATCTTATCGCAATTTACAAAGCATAATATAAAAGGGTGATTTTTTAAGATCTTGATACATTCATGGGGTTAAAAAAAAAAACGCATTAAAATTTGCCACCCAGAATCATACAGCTCGGTTCTTGATTGAAAAACGTTCGAGTATGGTTCATGACATTTTACTTTTTGAAGATAATTTTCATTTTCATAATGTTGACCGCGGCTGCGTCCTTAAGGTGTCCATATCGGAAGTCCATTTTGGGCAAACTTTTTCTGAGCAAATTTCGGCCGGAATAGCCGAATTTCCTTCGAATGTGTCTTCCAAAGCTGGATCGTATAAGCTGGCTTATTTCAGAAGCTGTCACTTTGACTTAAAGCCCCACAAAAAATAGTTCATAAAGGCGTTAAATCGCATCGATTCTTGTTGGCCACTTACGGGTTCAGACATTTCTTTTTGAGATGAATTGGTTGTCCAAGTTTCCCTCAAAATGGCCATAGAATCCGCGAGCTGTGTGGGCATGTAGCGCCATCTTGGTTGAAACACAATGTCAACCAAGTTCGTTCTTTCCAATTTTTGGGCACAAAAAGTTTGTTCGAGCATTTCGAACGGACTAGCCGAATTTCGCCATTCGGAACGTTGCGTCCAACAGCTGGAATGTTTGAACCATACGGTCCAATGTAGACTTCCACTTGACGGTATCGCCCCACAAACACAACCAACAGTGCATTTTTTCGGATGCATGGGCAGTTCTTGAAATCGGCTGATCTTGGTTGCTCTCACCCCAAATGCGGGCAAATTTTGCTTGAGATGAAATTACGTAGCCGAAGTTTTCAACCTCAGAAATGAGCTCATCGCTGAACAAATCTTGTCGATAAACAATTGCGAACCGAACACTGATTTTGGTAATGAAAATTCACATGATTTGCACCGAAGCGTTGCTCGTTTAGTAGTCTCCATTCATGATGGCAAATGGCAAAGCATACTGAACGATAGCGATCTTTTCCTTTGACACCATGTCTGAAAGCTCCCCGACCGTGATCTGGCGTCCAAATACTAGCATGCATTTGAAAATCCTAACCTCCAAAAAAATTCCACCGTTACAAACATACACCACAGTGGCCGATAATTTTTGTATGATCATCGTGAAGAACCAGGTCGACTTAACCATGTCCATATGTCAGTCTAATCCCACAGTTTTTTACAAACCCAAGTTATCGATCTGAAATTTTTTGCCACATGTTTTGCTATTTACGTAGCCACTATTCACATACACTAGCCTCATCGCTGAACAAAATTTGCCGAACAAACATACTCTTTTTGTATGGACACGGATTGATTGATAATAAATTCATCTTTGCAAAATTTTGCGTTCCGATCGGTCCAATAAGTCTAATTCAAACTGACTGCGACGCCTTTAAACGCGTTTTTCACGAGACTGTGTTTTGGAAGTCGGTTGGCAAGATTTCTCGAAATTTTTCGCTGAGTTTGTCATTTCTTTGCATTAAAATTGTCGCTCGAAAAAAATCATGTTCATTTTTTTTTTCTTTTTCGTTTACAAACCTAGTCTAAGTAAAGCCGATAATTTAACTTGTATGATCAGATCATGTAGGACTTTACATGTCCATTTTTCCCATCTAATCCCTCAGTTTTTTCAGTTTAATTTCTGATTATTTTTTTTTTACTGTTTATTTTATTTAGGTTATTATTATCATGTAATTTATTTATATTTTATTCTTTTTGTCATGTAATTATTGTTTCATATTTTTTTTGTATGATATTT
Organism: Bactrocera dorsalis; assembly: GCF_023373825.1. Taxonomy (NCBI): domain Eukaryota; kingdom Metazoa; phylum Arthropoda; class Insecta; order Diptera; family Tephritidae; genus Bactrocera; species Bactrocera dorsalis. The sequence goes on from NC_064303.1 coordinate 111,162,754, forward strand.
GATTGTAAACCTCTTTAACATTTGGTTTCTAGTTATTTATTCCATTATATTGTAATAGCATAACTGAATTTACGCTATTATTTACGCGTTTTGTTTTCAATTTGATTTATTTTTTTTTTTGCTGTTTTTTTATTTAGTCGTTGTCTAATAGTATTTTCGAATTTTGATGAGTTTTTTATTTCTTTATATTATTATGCCTATACTTATTTATATTTTATTGTAATTTTCAGGTTTTTCTTTTTTTCTTATTTGTTTTTATCGAGTTCTATTTTTTTTTTTTTTTATTAGTTTTTTTAACTATTCTGAAATGTTGTATGGTATTTCTATTTTTTTTTGTTTATATTATTTTGTATTATTATGTTATTTACTTGTTTTTTTTTTTTATTTGTTAAATTTTTATTTTTATATATTGGTTATTTCTAGTTTTTTATTTAAATGTTCTTTCTATTTATTATGTGGATTTATTTATCTTAATGTGTTAATTCTTTACTTGTTGTTGTTATATATTTTATTTTTTGTTTTACTTAATGCTATATTTGTTTTGCTAGTTTTTTATATGATTTTTAATTTTTTTATTATTTTGATTTTTGATTATTAATTTTTATTATTTTGTTTTTTTTATTATGTATATATTTGTTTTATTTTTATTAAGTTTTTATATTATTTGTATATATTATTTGTTTTTTAATTTTATCTAGTTTAATAATCTTTTTATTTTTGATTTCCTTTTTTTTTATCTTTATTCCGTATGATTCTTTTTTTTGTTTTTTACCATTTCTATCTTTTTTAGTTTAATCCCTGCCTAAACAGGGTCGCATCGAATGGAAGAGTTTAAACTTATTTTTTCCAATAAGTTTTTACAATTTCCCTTGGCTAATAGTGTATGCATATACCCGAGGACAAAAACCCATGTAACCCCATAACGGCGGCGTCGACTTAAATGTTTTTAAGTCGAGAGATGCAGAAGTGATGACGTAATGACTTAGTCATTAACATGAAACACTTGGCTAAGATTGGGTCCACAAGCTAACATATCCTTAATAAATTTAATGGTCCCTTGTGTTCACATTTCTAAATCATTGGCTTTACTAAATTCACCCACTTAACTCCAACCAAACACCAGCCCACTAAGCCAACGAATTAACGTCGTCAGAGGAGAGAAAGCCTCGATAATTGAGTACACACAAATAAATCACAGCATACACACACAAACATACATAATCATACGAACAAAGGCACGTACATGCATAGACGCATACATACATATACTATATCTAGAACCAAAAATTTACAACAATTGTTGTCATTTGCAGCCTCAAAATAGTTATCCTTTTAGCACTTTGATGCATTTGATTCATTTTCAGTAAAACAACAACAACTATTACACCGGTCACAGCTGCCAGTCGGAATTCCTAGGAAATCAGTGAATCAGACCGGTGCAACTATTCATACTCCATTTACGCATACTATTATTGTAGTTGTTTTTGCTGCTGCTGGTCTTCCGTTACTTGTCGATTGTGTGCTGTACTTGTATTGTTTGTGTTTTGTTTGTTTTCGTAGTAGTGGCGTCAACGACATAATAGAAATCAATATGCCACATAGAGGCACAAAAACGCACACATACATACATATAAAAACTAGCTGGCAACTCCACCGCCACCACCAGCGTTTGGCCTGGTGGAGTATGTAAATGGGGAAGGGGGTTGATTGCGCTGCATGTGGCATGCGGCATGCGGCACGCCAACGCATTAAGGACATGTGTCCAGCTGTTGGTGCACAAACCATTTCACACCTACGCAGCGCCACACACACATACATATATTCGTGTTTACATTATTTCACTTTACTTTACTTTACTTCGGTTTGCAGGCGGCAGCTCGAAAGAGTTGTTGGCTGGTGGCGGCCGCTGGTGCCAATGGGAATTCGATACTTTCTCGCTTGACTGGCGTTCCTTTTGTTGTTATTGCTGTTGCTCATGAGTATTCCGCATAAATGACTTGTTCTGCACTGTTTTAATTGTTGTCGTTAATTTCGTTGTGTTCTTCGTGCTCTGTCAGCCGAGAGATGCTGGCACACGACTGGCAGGCGCTCGGTCGCACTCCTTCACCGGACTTGCAACTCATTAATGTCACATGAACGCCAGTGTATTTGTGTTTGTGTGAATATGTTCGACCGACGGGGGTGAGTTAGCATCACCTGTTCAGGGTGCAAAGGTTAAGATTTTTTTTGAATTGTGGAATTGGATTTTTCAGTTGACACATGCACACGCACATATGCTCACATTACCATAGGAACTGATGTGACACGAATAATAATTTTATAAATATTCTTACTACAATTTCTGTAGCATTGGTGGTATGTGCTTACTAAGCATCTCTTCCGGGCCTTGAAAAATTTTTCTCAAATCGGTGCAACTTAGAGGTTTGCGCGCTCATTTCAAGTAAGAAGAGCAAGGCCCGTAATATTCTCGTTTAAAGGATTGTTTCCTAACAAATCTGTCTGTGAACAGAGAATTATTTTTATTTTTAATCCATCAAAAGTCCATTTAATGAGTAACCTTCGAATTTCAAAACAAAAAGGTCCAAAGCTAGCTTTCGCATTCTCTTAAGCCATAGTCCCTGGCTTTAACCGAGATGCGAAATTGGTCCGATAAGTATTAAGCTTTGAACAGAAGTACGAAGATTTAGGAAAAATTGTACATCAAATCGTTCAAGTACTTTTGGAAAACTGTAACCCTATAAATGTTTCGTTCCTCTTAAGCTAGATTGTGTCGGTGGCACCGCAAGGATTCCAGAAACAGTGGCCATCATCTCTTTGATCGATAGGATAGTATTCGCCTTCTTCGGAGCAGGCTTGCGGGTAAAAATCAATTATTTTCAATATTTTTTGGTGTCTGGTGTGTCCTAGTAGACCCATGTTTCGGCAACGGTCTCGAAACAACGTCAAAACTGATGTGAAGTAAGCTCATATGAACATTTCTTGCCCGAAGTGAAGGAACGCATCTCCAAGGGGACCGATAACCGATACCCACGTTTGCATACAGTTCTAGATTTTTTGAGATATCATCGTCGTTATTTCCGAGGCCGTAGGCAATGGTTCAACAAAAATCGAAGTGCGACCACGCTAAAGCTCAAATCCTTGACGATTTCTTCCGAACTAGAGAATCAGCGTAAATAACATCCAAAACTACAAGGTTTGTTCAGAAAGTAATAGGACTGGATCGATTTAACATACTTTATTGAACCAATCGTTACAATTCTTTAAAAACTTTCAAAATAGGCTCCTTCTGCGTCGATGTAGCGGTGCCAGTCCGATTTCCAAGCATTGAAATCGTCACGGAAGGCATTCTGCGGAATAGCCTTGAGAGCCGAGGTGCATGCTGCTTGGATCCCTTTAATCGGCCTTTTCAGGCAAGAAAACAAAAAAGTCACCGGGGGCCACATCTGGGCTGTTCAGCGCCTGCGGAAGCATTGGGATGCCGGCTTTGGTTAGGTAGCGGTTCACAAGAAAGGCGGTGTGAGCCGGGGCGTTGTCGTGGTGTCACTTTCAGTCGGATGCGATTGAGGACTCCCAGTAAAACTTGTTGTTGACGGTTTGTCCAAGAGGAACAAATACACAACAAAGTTACATTGTTGGTGTTCGTCGAAGTCGCAGGTCTTCCAGCACGGTCCTCATCAGCGTCCTCCTCCCGGGACGCCCTCTACCGAAACCAGTCGGTGCGCGCCCGCAGTTGCGGCGGAAGAAAATCCTCTTACTTTCCGGACAAACCTTGTAAGGCTCCAATCTGCTAAATTTTGAACACAGAGATCAACAAGAAAATCTAACTGTTATATCCGCGGAAAGCCAGAGCATCTGTTTTCAGGAAGCAGATGGATTTAAACTGTTGAAAAGTTTCATAAATATTCTTACTTCTGACTTTGATAGAGACTTTACGGAAATAGACCCAGGAAAGTACTTTAAAAAGAACTTAACACAAACTCAAAAATTTTCAGTATCATAACCTGTCTACTAAAAGAATTAAATGGCAAGAAGAGTTTAAACTCCACTCAAATAAGAAATTTACCCTCATATGGTCCATAGCGAAGACCCTTTGTGCTTCAAACTATAATAAACTTCAATCAAGGTATTTTTAATTACCTTTCTTATCTGCAAAAACTTCACAAAATTCCATTCTTCACTACGCATCCCATCCACCGCGTGCCTGAAGCAAATCAAAAGTTCTCAATTCACTTAAATCCCTACACCTTATTTATTAACTTTGCCATTATGGCTTATCGCAGTCATAACTCCGGTAAGTCCGCAACAAAACACCTACGCGACATACGCGACAAGCAGCACCCTTTAATGGCGACCACCTGTATCACTTGTCACTCGCGCGCGGCTTATCTGTGGCACATACGGTAAATCCGTTGCAGCTTAATTTCATCCATTAAATGTGAGCGCCCTTTGCCTGCTCAATCAACGTAGCGCTCCTCTCTCTCTCCAACACCAAAGCCAGCCAGCGACCACTAGTGGGACACCATCAACTAATTATGCCGGCAACTGTATTTGATTAATTGCTGGCAAGTGCTGCACATGTGTTTGTGTCAAATTTGGCTTGGAGATTGTGAAAATGGCAACAACAACCACAACAATAAAAACAAGAATAAGCAAGCGAGTGGCAAAAGTGTGCCATTAAGAGATGACTGCGACGAGCTGATGGTCGCCAAAGGTGCTGGAGATAAATTGCACTCAAGGCGCAAGGAGAAAGGGAAGACAACGAAGATACAGATAAGAAGCTAAAAGAAACGAAGTGAAATTATTAATACGTACGCCATGAAAAGGCGCAAAAATCATGCGTTTATATCAAGCAAATCGGCGTGATTAATACGCACCCAAGTGGCAAGAACAGCCTACGAGAAAAGCTACAACAATCACGGCAGCAGTAAGGCGAAAAAATGCCTACAACACGACTGAGGTGACACAAACAATGCGATATGTTGACAGTGTATTGGACCCAAAGTCACCTCGGTCCATTTGTGTTTAATGACAAACCAGTTCGTGGCTTAAGTCTGCCATTTACGAAGCAAAGCAATAAGAAAAAGCAACTAAACCGAAGCAGAAGTCGACGCGTAGTAAGCGCGGGTTCGACCGCCGCCGCTTGGCGCCTGAACGCGTCATCGCGTTGGCATGCCAAACTTCCTGTGCAATTAACGACAGGTAACAGCAGCGATGGAAGCGCGTAAAACAGCAACAAAAAAACATTTACCATCACCAGTAATTGTCTACAATTCGCGCTGCTTTCAGCTGCTTAATTTCGCATAAAGCTGCACGCCGCGTCGCGTTGCACAAACGCATGGCACACGACGGTGCGTTTACAGGCAGCGCCGCTAGCGTCAGCAACATCATCAAGCGCAACGTCTCCGTCACCATCACCGTCAACAGCTTTTTGTCTCTGCGCACTTGCGCTCGCGTTGCGCTCACATCATTAGTGTCGCACGCGTGCATCGATTTCTGCAACGCAAATCAAATATGGCAGGGATTAAGGTCAACGCACAGGCGGCTTGCATTGCCGCGCCAAGCCTTCGACTTGCTACGTTTTGATTGCGAGACAACCTGCGGCTGCACCATACTCCACATGCAATTGCCTAGAGGCTAGCGTGTGGAACGCGGCGTGGAGAGTTCTGTGCCTAATGGAGCGCTTTAATTATGACAGACACGCGGCGCTACTGTGCCCAGTGTTTGTGGAGTGGGTTATTATAGTGGTGTTTGCAGCGTTGAAAAGTAGAATGTGGTTAGTACAGTTGATTTCAGCTTTTCTATGTGTCTTTATTATATATAGTGCAGGAAATAATATGTTTTTTAATCACATGACGTTTTAAAGAAAACAGTTAAGCGTGCTAGACGTAGTTATCTATAAAGCTTTCGATGTTAACGAAAATGACGAACAAGTCTCGTAAAAGCAAGTAGAACTCACAGAATGGTTACTTTAATCGATGATTTCGAAATCGACATGAGCAAAGGCAAAAGGCTTCACTTTTTTCTTCGTCAAATGTCGTCGGCAGTGACTTTTCTCTTTCTTTCTTTATTAGCGTGTATTGCGTTTACGCGATTATAGTCGAGTTTATAACCACGCCCACAAGTCGTTATTACTTTCCACTGTTTGACGACAATGGGAGATTGAATTAGTAGCCGGGTCCTTCATCACTTAGTCTTTTCAACGGAGTAGAGGTCTTCCTCCGCGTTGTATACTCTAAGAGCTGGAGCGTTTTCATCCATTCGGACGACATGATCAAGCCAGTGTAAACGCTTTATGTTAGTTCGCTGAACTATGTTAATGTCGTCGTATATTTCATACAGCTCATCGTTTCTTCGACTGCGGTATTCGCCTTTGGCAATCAGCAGAGGACTATAAATCTTTCATAGAACCTTTCTCTCGAAAACTCATACCGCCGACTCATCAGATGTCGTCATCGTTCATGCCTCTGCACCCTATACAAGGATGGGACTAATGAGAGGCTTGTAGAATTTGGTCTTTGATCGTCGAGAGAGGAATTTACTTCTCAATTACTGACCAACTCCGAAGTAGCACCTGTTGGCAAGAGTTGTTCTACGAGGAGTCGGCGTGGACTAAGCCCGATAATTCGGAATAGTAACACTCCTTCACCAAGGAATCCAATTATAACAAAGAATTTCAGAAAATGGTGGTTACAGGAATACTTTTTTTTAACCATACGACAGGATTAGTAGTGTTCTACAATCTATCGATTGTTACTTGGTCTCTGATGCATACCAGGGATTCTGCTTTTCATCGATAACGAAACGCCGCTGAAACTAACAACTATCTCACCCAAAATATTTCATTCGGGATTATGATGTTCATTGTCTTAACGGTCTCACCTTTTTTAATCGGCAATGGTAACCGGTTTTTAGCACCTGGACGCAGCTTATCAAAAACGAAAGTGCAATTACATTGAAAATCGTTAAGCCAATTTTTCGCGGTCACCATCGAAGCAGAAAAAAGTAATCGAATCACCAACCGACGTTGGTCTATTCCTTTTTCTTTTTTAATCCGTCGATCGATCTCTTCCACAAATCCATATATGTACAACTCCATCCCAATCCAGAAATAGGTGGGAACGCATGCCTCATCTGGCTAGCTCATCGGCTTTGCAGTGCCGAGCGATTCCGATATGATCAGCTACTCAAACGAGTCTGCTGATGAAGGAGCTTGATGCTTGTCCCCACAGAGCCAAAACATCACCTTGGTGAGAGTCCCCACCTTTTCTCTACAGCAATATAAAGCAACCGATGTCCTCCTTACTCCCTCCTCAACGTTTGACCTCGACAAAAATTTGCTATCAAAGTTGAGCTTTATCTGCAGGTTGGAGACGTAATCATCTGAATGAAAAGGGAGGAATGTTTGGAATCCGGACAGTTAAGTAAAACCATTTCAGTTTTACTTGGATTGACAGGAAAACCGATGTTATCCACCTAGCTGGATACCACGTTGAGATACCCTTCGGTCGTTCTTTAACCATAAGGGCAAAGGTTGTCATCCGACAGCCTCACTTCAGGAGTCCTTTAAGTAGGTCGTTAACTACCACGATCTAAACTATGGGAAAAGTAACTCATCCACACCGCCACGACCGTTCTGTCCAAGAAACGACTGATTGCGAGGTGCTTGAGATTCGATTGCACCTCAAACTTTTTAATGGCCTTAACCACCTCCTCCGGTCGCACATTGTTGAAGGCCCCCTCCAAGTCGAGAAAGGTGTTTAGGCTAGTTGATTTTTAGTAATATATTTTATTTTGCACTAATTCTGAATCTAGTTGAGGGACTTCGTTATCACCATAATTACAAATTTAATTACTATGAGATTCTTCAACCACCACATCTAAAAGAATTCAAAACACAAATCCTTGAAGTTGTTATTACAAAATTTCAGCTTATTTAAAGACATGAAACCGTTATGCATTAAAATTGCACCCAACTATGTAACGGTATTGAAATCAAATTGCAAATACAAGTCTAATGCAAACTAATCAGACTCATGCAACGCCTCAAGGATGTACACAAATACTTAACAATGTCCAAATTGAACAAGTAAGGGCAGAGAAGACAGAGGAGACAGCAACAATGACAGCAAATATTTCCAAATTAGCTGGCAAGCGCCACAAAGTGCACAAAAACAATAAAGAAATAAGCATTTGCAGTTAAAAATGTCAAGAAAAAATATGTTGCATGCAACATTGTGGGTTACAGCTGATATTTTCCACTTTATTTTATCAATAACGGTAATATGTCGAAGTGACAAGTTGGCTAGATTGCAGCGCAACGGTTGAGGATGCCAGCGGTGGCGCGGCGGAAAGCAACGAGTGAGCTCCTGCAGCGGCAATAACAGCAACAACAATCAACAAAAAATGGAAATAACTGTAAAAGCGAACGCGTTGAGTCAGCGAAAAGGGCCAATGGAAGCGCCAATGTCTGTACAAATATTTGCGCCTTGAGAAGTAGTGGCGTTGTGGCTGCTTTGCGGGGCGACTGTGACAGGGGCAAGTCGCTCGTGATGGCCGATTTTATTGATGGATTGAGGGCGATTACGCGATCGTTGTCAAAGTACTGCTCAAAAGCAATGTTGTTATAAATTTCAAATTTTGTATGTCCAGCACTGTCGCTCTTGTTGTTATTGCAGCCGCTGTTGACTGCCTGCCACGATTTGTGGCGAGTTCAAATTGCGCAATATTCAGCGGCCTAATCATAGTTTTGGCATTCGCTTGTTGTTTTTGCAACTGTTTTGTCGTGTGCAACAATTGTGACGACGGCTGCGCTGTTGGCCACTTGCAACCGACAACTTGTGCTTGCCACAAATGTTAGCAACAAATTGAGCTGTCATGTCGCTGCTGCTGCAGTTTGGCAGTTTGCGGTCTGGCAGCACTGGCGACCACTTTGGCGACGGTGGCGTTTAATCAATGCGCCATCAAATTGAATTTGCCATCGCGAAAGCCAGCAATAACAACAAAAACAGCGGTAGCATTTGCAACAAAGAGCGGTGAGGGCGCTGTGGTGGCAGAGTGCCGCAAACGAGTCATCGATTGGCAACTAAAACAAATTGAAACTGTTAAAAAGATCTGTAATCGTTTGTTGGTGTAGTTGTTGTTGCTTTTGAGTATTACACCTTTTCGCTTAGTTCCTGCACCAAACTACTGTTTACACTGCCTTCGCCTGTTTGCTTGCTGTTCGTGTTGTTTTTGTTATGATTGTCTAAAATGCTACCAAACGCAGGGCTTTTGTTCTTATTTTTGTACCCACAAATATACGTGTAAGCTTGATTGTTTTTACTCTCTTTAGCCGCCAGCCATCATTGCTAAGCATTCATCAACCATCGCAGCGTCAGTGTTTACTTTACATTTGTTTTTGTGGAACAAGTTGCTGGCGGGAGTTATGAAATAATCAGCAAATTCCTGCTGCCCCTGCCCGCCAACCCCGCCACCAATTAGGTAATCCTCCCTCGTCGATAATTTCGGTTCATTGCCTAACCGGGCAGATGCACCTTGTTTATGAAAATACAGTTAGTTGCATTGAGGCACTTAGCTTGCTACTAAAGCTGTTGTTGTTGTTGTTGTCGTCGTCGTTGTTTTTGACTTGCATTTTTGGGTTATTTTGATTGATGACTATTTGCTATGCAAACAAGCCAATTGGCAAATTGTGGGAATATTTTTTCAAGGTACTCTTCTATCGGAATCATCTACTTCCATCTCGTGGTTGGGTGAGAAGAAGCTTCTTTTGGGGAAAAAAATATATTTTTAGACGTGCTGAGAATATTGCGGGTATAATACTAATTAAAATTTGAGATAATAAATTATTTTATTTATTTAAAAAGTTAATTTGATAGTGAGACTCCATTTTAGATAGTCAAGCTTTTCAATAAAATCGTAAATTTCCGAGATTCAAGACAGAAGCAAAGAAGTTCAAATTAAGGATTAAGAATCTTTTATTCTAGACCGTCGAACTCTACTACCACCGTCATGGACTATTTACTTATAGATTTGTTAACAGCATTTAAGAGAGAGAGAGACAGAAAGCGAAGTAGCAAGTATCGTGAACAACAGCCATCCGTCAAGAAGCTTCATAAAACAGTCGAGTGATTTTCTGCAGAAAGATCTCATACATCTTAAGTAAGTTATCGCTTTCAAAGACATTGCATCCCGTTTAATCTGACGGATGACTGCACTGTTTTCAAGTAGTAGTGGCTATCACTAAGGTAGCAGTAGGCGGTTAGCTCCGCAGTGAGCATTCACTCCGACAACAGATCCGCAATTCTAGTAACGAGATCGCTCATTATGAGCTCAAAGTTAGTTACGGAGTGTCTCTCATGTTGTTATTGTAACGGTTATCTAGTCTCCGTTAGTGTGGTAAGGTTCAGATAAATTGTCGTCGAGGTCATTCAACGGTAGGACCAGGAAAGGTTTAGTTTCGACGGTGTCAGACCATAGGGGGAGAGGTGTCAAATGCGTAGGATTAGCTGGGTATGCAAAGAGGTGGTTAGTCTCATGCGGGAGCTTGTTGCATACTGGGCATATATTTGATATGTCGGGATTTATTCTGAATAAGTAGTAGTTTAAGTTTTAAACTGCGTAAAACTCACTCTCGATTCTCGCAGCATCTCGATCTCGTCGTCTTCGACTCCAGGTACGCAATTCACTGGGAGGGCGCCGTTGAAGGTGTTTACGGCTCTACTGAGAGTAACGGTCAGTGCATGTCTGAAGTTAGTAGCGTCTGAAGTCAGGTCGACGTATTGTCAATCCATTTCCACATCAGCCGGTTCTACGTTACCGGAATGGACCCGGATTTTATCCGGCCATGGGCTGTACTTTTGAAGATCTAACCTCATTTGGATCGGAAAATTTTAGAGGTCTTTAGAGGTTAAGTTTTAGGGTTTTTCCTCACTATCAGTAGCACCCAGCTATTTTATTGTCAGTCTCAATTTGGTGTTTAACCATAGCCGAATCGCTGAAAACTGCAAAAGCTGTTGAGCTCTCAATATGTGACTGTCATGCTTACATCAGAATCCCACAATTATCCTTTTTCGATCTAGCAGTGGACCAGCACCTGTGCGACTTCAAGATCCTTCTGTCCTAAAGTAGAACACGGGAGATCCACTGAACTTTTTGCTCTTAAAAAGGTTCATCTTGCCACAACGTTAGTTAGACATTCTTGATGGACCTTGTCTAATTGGAAAAACCTTTTTTGGACTCAAAGATGAATCCAGAAGATGAGGATGAAACATCCAAACAATTTCTCCGCCATAGTCCAGCTTTAGCAAGACTGACTTTAAACCATCTCGGCAGTCAGACTTTCGACGAACCAGGAGAGATAACCGAAACTGATATTAGCCGCTTCTAATTTTTGGTAGCTTGTCAAATTAAGATCAAGCAGGAAGAAAAGCTGCAAATGCACATATTTTGGAGCTGAGTAATGATCAATAAGATCTATTGAAAGCGCTGGAAATGGTTGCATGTAATGAGGGGAAGAAGGAAATACTGAGCTACTGCTGTATCTTATTCAAAGTACTCAAGAATGAGAAGAAAAAGTAAGAGCTTAAAACTTAGGCGCACCTATCTCTAAAGAAGATTTCCTCATATCGTAAAAAAGTAATAAGTTATTAAGCACATTATTAATTATTAACACATACTGTTCTTGTTGGAGTTTATCAAGTTCACAGCACTTTTCAACACATTTCTATATGACTTGATGGCATGCGCATTTAGTTTTTATCGCTTCATCAACAAATCGGCCGAAGACTTGACTTTTCGACACTTTCAAAGATTTGCTTAAGTGCCGCGTTAACAAAACACACATGCGCTTAGCGATAAAAATTAAGCTTATGACTTCATGAAAGCGCATTTATGATGAGTAAATCCATATTTAATCATATTTAAGTGCCACACATTGCTCATCACTCGCTGCGCAGCGGCTACGACAGCGATTGTGATCAGATTTTTGGGAGACTTACTATGGCGCCAAAGCAAAGCAGAAATGAAATGAATGTGAGAATATGAGAAAAAAAGAAATTAAAAATTTGATTATAGGGATCACCCTGCTCCTGCACCTTTCTACAGGGTGCCCTGTTCTAAACTCCTGTCTACCTGCTTGATGCTGTTGTGAGCAGCCACAGAGCGCACTTCGCCAAACAAAAGTCCTCCATTCACTCACTTTTTAGTGCCTCTCCTCATTTTAATGACTTGAAACTGAAGTCTTAAACTCAACTTTGCCAACTTCTCCCTTTTTCTTCAATATTTTATTTTAGTATTAGTATTTGTTCCCACTTTTATGGCAGAACTCTGACGTCTCGAAGCATTTTGTGGATTAAAAGCGCACAAAAGTGACTTATACACAAAAATTACTTGCGTATGTGTGTGTTGGCGTGAATTTTATGGCTTTTACACACATACACACCATATTGTCATCAATAATTTTTATGTAATCGTGTATTTTTGTACATTTGTAGGATTTATTGTATGCGAACGTTTAATTTATAGCCGAATTAACACAAAGTTTACATTTGAACTGATTGCCATTTCGGCGCTGTGTTGAAACGGCATGAAGTTCGATTGATCGTAGCTTCGAACGGTGAACGGATCGACCGGCTGTGAAAGGTAGGGAGAGCTGAGGAGTCCGTGAATGTGATAGGCCAGCCTTAGGAAGCGCTGAAAAGATCTGCCGACAGCGATAAAATTGCGAATGACGCAGTATTAGCAGTGTGGCAACCTCAAATGCATATGTATATATATATATATATGCCTTAGTTATGAGATCGTCACCACACTCCACTTCACTTTATTACTCATTTTGCTCAGCCTCAGCACAGCTCCTGCTACCTACAGACCTCAAACGTCGCTGTTTGTCACGCCAAACCCCCACTTTGCCTTCCCTCGCCGCTACCACCACACATTCTTCAAAGCCGTGTAAATCTTGTGACATTTTTATGTTAATTTTTCGGCGTGTTTTTATTACCTTCTAAATGTTGCGTTAAATCCACAATAATTTTTTCCGTATGTTTACAGATTTGTTGTTATAATTGCTTTTTAATACCTTATCGCTGGCGTGGCATCACGGGCAGCATCTGCCGTTTGGCCGTGCCACCAACAACCAATAACAACAACATACAATTATTTAATGTGTCTTTATGAAATCGTCCGGTGTTTTATGGCGGGCAAAGACTCATAGGTTACCTATACATACATATATATTTGTATGTATGTATGTGTGCGTATGTCTGTGCGTGCATTTTTTCTCAAATTTGGCTGCCTTAATAATTTTTTATCTAGCAATGTCAGTATTTTATTTATTTTTTGTTGTTGCTGTTAATTTATTTGCTACTTTTGTGGTCCTGTTCTGTTGCCTAATTGTCCCCTCTTTGGTTTCTCACATGTAAATCATGTAATTTCTTAATAGCTCCCAATTAAATACAGATGGGAACTATTGATAGACCGAGTTGTGGGAGCGACTGTTTGATTGTTTTGACCTAAGCGTGTTTGTGAATATAGATATGAAAAAATACACATATAAGCAGAATGATTCACCGGGGCGCAGCTGCGTCCAACAGAATCGTACTCGTCCAAAAAGTGTTGATTTCGAAGATTCCCTTAAATGTGGCTAACTGCGAAAAGCTTCGCATCCCTTAATTCCTCTCAAAATTGTTCTGTTTTGGCAACTTTTTGCACTCATAAAGTCTCCCCGAATTCGAATCGAAACTAAAATTGGCATCGTAATTTCACGTCTGACTTATCTCCTGACAGATCTACCTGAGTAACGTCTCAACTTCACGATCACTGAGCAATACTTTGTAAGCTTTATAAAAAACGGTTTTTTGTCTTTGAAGTGTATGGAATTTCTTTTGCAGCCTATCCCATTTTGGATCGCAGATCGCCTTCAAATTGTTGCGTCCTAAGTAACGCTGAATGACCTGAGACCTTCACGGCCTTTCAACTCCTGGGCGACTTTAGCTTTGAAACGGGATTTTGAGTAGGATTAGCTCTATAGGACTTTGCTAGAAGCCCATCAGAAATGGCTGACGGGCTAATGTCGCGACCCCCCGTCGTCGTTAAGTAAGACGTGGTAAGTCTAAGTTGAGACGACTCCTTCCTTGAGCTGGTCGGCTCTGAACGTATAGCCTCATAAGGGTGTGCGTCAACGCTCACCCTGGCTTCGTTACTAAAACAACCTTGGGACCATTAAAGACTACTACCTTTCCGGGCGACAGATAGCGGCTCTGAAGGAGTTTACTGTCATGATCTCTCTATCAACTCCCTAGACTCCCTGACTAATGCAGTGTTTTCCAAACCGAGGTTGCAGTAGATCTACTGCTCCGGCGTGAAGCTTCCTTCAGATAGGTGGCGATCTACTCAGACACAGAGTGACGATACTAGGCTTGAAGTCATTAACAGTGCGTTAGGGTTGGTCAAAGAGTATCTAACCTCGTTATCAGCAGCATTTTGATAAGACTGGTAGGGCTGCCAGACCACAGCACAGGAAATTATAAAGCTGATGAGCTAGCAAGGAAAGGCACCCAAGAACCGCTATCGGTAAAATAAGCGCGAGTCGGTGTTCTCTTATGCTCTTGTGTTCTTCTACTAGGCAGCTGTGTCTAAGGCGAAGCTTGGTCAATATTGGGACACAATCGGTACATGTGCTGTCGCAAAACCTTTTGATCCAAGATCGATCGCTAGAGATCTAGTGATGTCTTTGGCCTCAATAAGGCTACTCTATTTTTAGTTGTGGGACTTCTAACAGGCCATTGACCCATTGGCGTCTATGCTGTAAGGCTGGAGAAGAAGGTGGATGCAACTCAACACTTCCTTCTTGATTATTCCACTTTTGAGAGGTCAAGACTTAAACACTTGGGAGCGCATACCTTTAGACATCCTACCGAATTGGCGGAAATGGAAATTGAACGCCTGTGCAAATTTGTTTTGGCTACTAAGCATTTTGCTAATTTATAGCTTCGAACGCAAGAGTACTTCTTTTCTATGGCTTTAAAAGAATTATATAAAGCAGTCCACGTGCGATCGCTCAAGATCGGCATCCAACCGAAACTAACCTAGCCATTCTTCTATAAAATTGTAAAATCATTAAAATTTAAATTCCATTTCTCTAGTCAAAACTAAAAAAAAATATTTGTAAACTGAAGATTTATAATTTCTTTCAATAAATGTCTGCTAGACATGTGTCTAAGGCAAAGCTCAGTCGACTTCCGCTCTCCATTTATGAGCACACTAATTAAGCCAACTTAATTTCATGCTTCCCTTGTTCGGTTGAACGTTGAAAATTCTAAAAGTTTAATTTATTTTGCCGGAAATCAGACTTCACCCACTACACCAGACGCAGTTCCCCACCAACCGGGCACATTAAATACCAAACGAACAGTAGAGCACGGATATTGAAATGAGCTGACTACGAGATGACTCGAAGACAAGACAGCGTACAGCGGTCAAAGACAAACTTACGAGCTTGTGAGCATGTGTAGCTTATGCGACGCCTCATTGCACACCACGACGCATACTTGCCACATTTTATGTAAATATGTATGCCTGAGACTTATGAGTACTTGCTGCCGGCTGTGTTGCGCACAAGCGTAACAAAGGTGCACCTTCAATGAAGCCTAACCAAATATGGTCAGCTCAAATGATGGAACACCGGTGGCAGGCAGTGAGCGCTAGCGCCACAACCGATTCAAGGTGTATTGCGCAGCAAAGAAAAATAAACAACAAATAATGCAACAACAATTACCTCATATGTGTGCGCTTTTTTCTGTCTGTTGCCTTAAACTTAGTAGGAATTTCGGTTGAATGGGGTGCGTCCACAACGCGCACTGACAGCACAAGTCCAACATATACACACATACACTCGCAGACGTGAAGACATACTCATAAGTCGCGGCTGTAAGAATTTACGAGTTGTTTCACAAGCCCAACAACAGCGGGTCGACTTGCGAGGAGCACCCATTTTACGAATGAGTACCTGCCTGCTGGGGACAGACGCTGCGCGCTGGACAGACGAGCGCGGCTAACAACAACTGGGTGACTAAACACTTGTTTCGCTTCAGTAACGCACCAACGCAAGCAGGCATTCAGCAAATATAATAAATAAATAAATAGGCAGGCTGTCGGACAAGCCGTACGGGCGACTTACGAACCGATCACCGATCTTTTCTCCACCTAAGTGGTCGCGCAATGTGTGTGTATATACATAAGTATCACACGGACAACCTGAAACTTGTGTATGGATTGGCATATTTCAAGTAGTACGCAATCTCATATGGAGCGCGCTTATGTTGCGCCTTGCGTTGGTGCCACGAAAGTCATTCGACGAAAAAAGTGTAAAATTAAAAGTAATAAAATGTAAAAAGTGAAGCGCGGCAGTAAAAAACACTCATATGTGTTTCTGAAATTAAGGCGCTGCCTACGCCGCCACCGACCAGCTCAGCAAAAGCGTAAATCGATCGATCGCTTGCATGCTGATCGCTGATCGCAGCCAGAGGATCGCTACCTTGCAATTTAAACCACGCGACGCGCTTCAGCAAACGACCGCTTTTCCATTTTTTAATTACACGCGCGCATAGTGTTTGCGCTTATGAAACTTATAAGCGCCGCTGCCGCTCCGCTTTCTTTAAAGTCACATCACTTGCGCAGTGATCGCGCCACCTTCTCTGTGTTGTATGCTCACTTCCGCCTCCATTTCGATGCCACCAGCGCTCGAGTGTCGCGGTAAGCATTATATTCGTACGCGTATGAGTCAACCTGCTGTTCGCTGTTACCGATCTCGGTTCGATTGCGATCGTTTCACCTTTTGCCCGATCAGCTCCAATACTCCGCTGAAATGTCGTCACCATTGACTTGAAGCAAAGTTGCTTTGTTGACTTTGTAGAGCGATTTTATTGCTCTTTTACGCTTTATGCACAGCATTATTATTAAATTTTTTTTAGCTGTCAGACAGACTATTTCTTATGCTTTGCGCCCCTTTCTGCCCCACCCTTTCGATTTCAATGTGACGATTATGGGAAATTAATTCAAAGTTTGTTTAATTCATGTGAATACAAATATTATTGACATCCGCACATACAAACACAATCAATATTCATATCGTGCAAACATATTGATACAGACTACAGACATACAGACATATATGTATGTATATTTGTCTCATATCGGCGCAGTCGTTGCGTGTGCCTTGGATCTTTCAAAAAGTGAGATGCCACACCTTTGTGAGACTTTCCCGCCAAATGCCTACATCCAATTGTCGTGTCGCAATTTTTATTATAATTTCTTGACTTGTTAATTTCTTAAACGCACATAAATACGAGGACGGTTCGGCGAATCGGAATAAAATTTCAGACGACCGATTATGGCCAAAGTACAGAGCCACAATAAAATCCTCAAGTCGCTAGCCGACAGCACATGGGAAATGACAAAGAAACGTTGTTCGCAACATACAAGGAAGTCGGCCTGATCCGTAGCTAACTACGCACCAATATGGTAGTCTGGATGCAGTAAAATACAGATGAGGAATCTTATCAGGAACTGCGACAGGATACCTCTTGATGTCTCCTCTCGAACGCTTGCATAGTGAGGCCCGTATGCTCCCAGTTTAGTAGCAAATGAACTCCTCTCCAAACAGTTACTGATAGGATGTTTTCACAAAAATCATCCCCATAGTCACATGCTTGAAGCGGAACCACCTCCTAGGAGCATCAAAAAGTCATTCCTCAACTACGACGACGACATTAAGCAATACGCCGACCAGACGTCGGCCGCAACTAACTTCCGACAAGCACTGACCGCCATTCAGAGCCATCAACACCTTCACCGACTACCACTCAGTGAATGGCGTACCTGGAGGCAAACCAACACCCATTGAAGAGCTCGAGTTGTCGCGAGAAACAAGAGTGTCTTAAGTGTCCTGCGTGCAATGAGTCTAATGACACTGGCCACCTGATCGCATGCTTCACTAACCCTACTTATCTGACACTCCTCTCCATTTGGTCCGACCCCGTCGAAACAGCACATTTCTTGGATCTACCGTTGGGTGACGTCGATGACAACGGATCCTTAGTATCCTAATGTAAATTTGGTAACCGTTACAACAAAAACAGCAAAGACCTCAGTGGCTCACCTGATTCTTCCTACTAGCTATATCTATCTAGAAAGAAGATGCTACCAAAAAATCATATAATTAGTGTAAGTAATAACTCTAAACTCAACAAACTTGAAAGAGCAAAGTGGATCAAATTGAAAAAATATGGAAGATATTGCATTAGTTTGTCCAGATCTAGCCCCGGAGACTATTTCCTGTTCTCAGACCTCAAAAGAATGCTCCCTGGGAAGAAATTTTCGTGGAATGAAGAGGTGATCGCCGAAACTGAAGCCTATTTTGAAGCAAAGGACATATCGTTCTACAGAAATGGTATGGAAAATTTGTAGAGTCGCTCGAATCAGTGTATCACCCTTAGAGGGAACTACTTATGTTGAAGAAAAAACTAATTTTACAAAAAAATGTGTTTCACTGTGCTAGACCGGGGACTTTTCAATTGAGCTGTAATATCGGGCTCACAAACGAATTATAGATTTAGTCCAAACCTCTCAATAGTGAAACTTATTTTTATTGGGTGAGGTTGAGTTTGTTTTAGACTAGAAAAAGGTTAGCGATGAATCAAACTACCCTCGTGTTTACATATTTGTATAGGGTGATTTTTTAAGAGCTTGATAACTTTAAAAAAAAAAAAACGCATAAAATTTGCAAAATCTCATCGGTTCTTTATTTGAAACGTTAGATTGGTTCATGACATTTACTTTTTGAAGATAATTTCATTTAAATGTTGACCGCGGCTGCGTCTTAGGTGGTCCATTCGGAAAGTCCAATTTTGGGCAACTTTTTCGAGCATTTCGGCCGGAATAGCCCGAATTTCTTCGGAAATGTTGTCTTCCAAAGCTGGAATAGTTGCTGGCTTATTTCTGTAGACTTTAGACTTGACGTAGCCCCACAAAAAATAGTCTAAAGGCGTTAAATCGCATGATCTTGGTGGCCAACTTACGGGTCCATTTCTTGAGATGAATTGTTGTCCGAAGTTTTCCCTCAAAATGGCCATAGAATCGCGAGCTGTGTGGCATGTAGCGCCATCTTGTTGAAACCACATGTCAACCAAGTTCAGTTCTTCCATTTTTGGCAACAAAAAGTTTGTTAGCATCGAACGATAGCGATCGCCATTCACCGTAACGTTGCGTCCAACAGCATCTTTGAAAAAATACGGTCCAATGATTCCACCAGCGTACAAACCACACCAAACAGTGCATTTTTCGGGATGCATGGGCAGTTCTTGAACGGCTTCTGGTTGCTCTTCACCCCAAATGCGGCAATTTTGCTTATTTACGTAGCCATTCAACCAGAAATGAGCCTCATCGCTGAACAAAATTTGTCGATAAACACATTTCGAACCGAACACTGATTTTGGTAATAAAATTCAATGATTTGCAAGCGTTGCTCGTTAGTAAGTCTATTCATGATGAAATGTCAAAGCATACTGAGCATCTTTCTCTTTGACACCATGTCTGAAATCCCACGTGATCTGTCAAATACTAATGCATGAAAATCCTAACCTCAAAAAAATCACCCGTTAGTATTATGGTTGTTGTAATTTCTGTTAGCGAGACTTTTATTGTCATATGTATATTAATTTTATGTGATCTCCAATTAATTTTGAGGAAAGGCATTTACGCTTGGACGAAATCGTTAATATTGCACTTTCAGATATATTTTAAGCAATAATGAAAATAAAATAATTTTATTTAAGAATTTCCGGCACTTTGCACGATTTTTCAAGTGGAACCAACTTACATAAAATTATTATAGAGTATGTATATACAAATGATCAGCGAGAGAAGCTAAATTGAATCCTTTTCTCTCCAAGAAGCTGGTCAGTTGTCGAAACCACCGATATCGGACCACTGTAGCATATATCTGCATACTAATTTACCTACAAGAAGCACATCGAAAGGTGCGTATTTCGCAGAGTATACCACGAAGCGGTTGCTTGCTGTACATAATTCCACCAGAGAATGGCCGTGGTACTCAAAAGAGTATACGACAGGTCCACAAGACTGGGTGATTAACAGTAAAGGAACGGAAGGATGTGAGGCAAACAGCCTCAACGAATGGTAAAAACGATGGGATGTAACTACCAGGAGGTGGACCAACAGGCTAATTAAAAGTATAAAAACATGGTTAGATAGTTTTTGACGAGGCACGGGTGTTTTAGAGAGTATCTCTACAAATATGATCGTGACGACGAGATGAATTGTTCCTTCTTCGACAGTAGTAGAGAAAACACGCTGCACATTTCCTTTTTCTGCACGCAATATAAATGGGGACAAACTGACTTATCGAAATCTACAGCCAACCAAATCCATCTACAACTTATTGTGCACCAAGCTTCCCATTTCAATACAGCAATCTTCCTTTAAAATTATTTCCCACCACAATTTCCTCAGGCTCCAGTTCATTCTAGGTACAAAACCTTCGCAATCAAACAAATATACACACTTGCAAGAGAAAAGCCTTAAAATCTAGCAATTTGCAACAATGTGGGCCGACAGCCAACCCACTTCTGCAGCAATAAATGACAAACGCTGCACGCTGCCTGGCCAACTGCTCGACAATTGCACCGAAAAATAAGTCATTTAGCCGATTTAATCACATTAATTGCAATTACAATGAAATCACTCAAATCACACGCGCTACTAGCAAACACAACAACAATGGATAGCAATCGTATAAGCGAGAAAGAGCAAAAGTATTTGCCTAATTGCTGCCACACCACCCAGCCGGCTTCCGAGACGACGACGCAGTGCCACAAAGCGCAGCTTAAACGCCACTTTATTGTCGTGTCGACAACCGTGTTGCAAGCTGCTCAGAGCCAAAGTCAGAAATTTATGCGATTACGCTTGATTTGGATCGCGAAATCACAGCGCTGAAAATCGCAGCTCTCAGCGTCAGCCGGCCGGGCGGACCACGCGGCGCGTCACATGCGGACACCGTTGCAGCCAACACCGTGCGGCATGCAGCACGTACGCGCAGGCGCATAAGTAAATTATAAACATCAGTTTCAATTACAAATGGCCATTGCGGCAGGCGTACGTTTTTGGGAGCGATTCAAGTGTTAAGCTGCTCGGCAGCGTTCGATTGAACCATTTTCGCCTGCAGATCAGTCATTTCGGCGATCGGTCGAGGTGCCGTGTAACGGTGGTGCTGTTGGTTGGCGAGTTTCCTCGCCAGATATACGAGCATTTGCGCATTTTAATTAAAGCACACATAAAAGTGTCGCCGAGACTCGTAATTATGAATTTAATCTCAATTAAAGCTGTTCGCATATCGCGATTACTCCGATTGTCCGAACGTGACTTGAATTACCGACCTGTGCAACTGTTGTGCTCTGCAACACAAGCAATCGCAGCCAGCAGTCAGCATGCCACAGCAGCAAATGGTGTAACGTGAGCTTTTATAGACGCGTCTATGTCTGTGAGTCCGCGGTGTGTCGTATGTCGGTCCAGCTCCGCTCAAGTTGCATGCAATTTAACTAGCAGCCACATGTGGGTATGTGTGTATGTGTGCGGGTTTGCAAGCATTGCTGCATTACTTGTACTCGTATCACTTTTATTATCCACTATTAACACCGACCATTATGCGCATGCGCAAACGCTTTATGGGTTTTACAAATAGATAACTTCACATCTCGCATTTTTTGAGATATCAATTACGTGTGTATTATCAGTTGATTTTTTGCTGGGAAAATTACCCACATACATACATGCACTAAAACTGTTTATTATGCGAATTGCGTATTTAATGATTACTTAATTATAGACACACAGAAAAAACTGTAAAAGAAGGAGAAACTTCACCGAAGCTATAATACCCTCCAAAGGTGTATTTCTTAAAGCAATTATAACTAAGTTTGTACAGTGTGGAGTCTAAATAGCGATCCGATCTAAACAATATGTTCGAAGATTGTTGAATACATTAGCTTAGACAAGAACCCGATCACATTTCGTGAAGATATTTTGTCAAACAAAAAAGATAGGCAATTCTGTTTAGCAGATCTCGCTTATCATTTATAAATACACTTTGTAGGATCTCCAAGCTGAGTTGATATCAACATTAATCTCTGAGCTTATTTCCGCATATCCTTTACACCCTTACTTTACTACCGTAGCACAGCATTAAAGAGGTCCATTTTCCTCAGGTCTAAACAAAGCTGTGTAGCAACTCTAAGAAAGATATGGCAAACAATGTAAGAGTCCACAGAAGCTACCTTCCAGAGATCCCAGAGGCCACCTTGATAATCTTTATGTTAGACACACAGAATAGTTTAGGTAGAGATCCCAATCTTAGACATGGCAAAAAATTTTAAAGTTGATAAAAAATACCTTGGAGATCCCCCAGGTCGGCTAGGTGATCGTGGTTTTAAAACAAATGATCTAGCCCCTGGATATTCATCTGCCCAGAAATGTATCATACCTCAATGTTAGGACACTGTTTCAGAGATCCACTGGTTCCAAGGTATAACACAACACTAGTTTTGCGGAAGCTGCAGATTTCATTGGTAAAAGTCTCAAAAGTGCTGTCAGACTTAAACGAAAGATTCTGTAGATACTCAAAGACTTCATTCAAGTTTTAGATTCGCAGAACCTCCTACAATATTTTTTTTGTTTTTTTCCACTCTAAGTTGCGACGAAACTTCACTGACCTGGTTATTCTCGAAATAAAAGCCGATATTCGTTAAAAAACAAAGATCGAAGGTAACATCTCTAAAGCCGGATGGATTTAGTATAAATTAGAACTGTGAAGCTGTGAGGTATTTTATATTCTCTGACGGAAGGTAGCCAAAGTTTGATACGAAGAGAACTGAACTTATTGCATAGAGTAACAGTTGCGGATCACAAAAATTTCTGTTAGGGCCTTCTGTGGAGAAGTCAGAAGAACAGTGTGTTATGTTTACCAAGTTAATGGGTCGAAAGCTATCCGAATTCGAGAGTGGTTAAGTATTAGTTATCAGTTACCTGATTAGAAGAAGAATTAAACTAGTTAAGTAGGCGGTAATTTCATCAAAAACTCAAGAGATTCCAATTCGAAGTCAACCTTAAAAACATCGCTTTACGATTTTCACATAGAGCTGTATTCCCATTTGTCTAGGAAACCTGTAGGGACTGTATACTCCTTCTAACCAAGGAATCAGATTTAATTTGCTTTCTCTTAGATATAGTTGAGGTTAGGTTAAGAGGTCGATTTTAATAGGGATCTAGCTTTGACAACTTAGAACGCCGGTCCGTTATAGCTCCATAAAAATTCTATATACTGGATCATAAGACCCTTACAATTCGACAAACCGCTTTGAGCCTTTTACAAGTTTTCGAAGACGGCTAATATCAGTTTCGGCTATGTCTTCTGGTTCGCCGAAGGTAAGACTACGCAGATTTTTCAGCCTTAAACTTGAAAAGGCGGGATAAGGGAGGAGGAAGTGGCTCTATATTCCCAACTCACCCTTCAGCATACAACTTTGACAACTTTGTTCCGCCAAGATCCTTAATCTTACTGTCTCTTGGACACTATCCAGTAAAAACTAATACGAATACGGCTAGGTGAACTTTGATCAAGGCAACTAGTTCAGTAGATAATTTACGTACTACTCTCGGTCAAAAGAATCATCCAGTCACATAGGAGCTGGTCTTCAACCAGCGCATGCTAAGCGTACGCGAGGTCCATTAGTTGCTAGATGCTATTGAAGTCCCAGCTCGGTCATATTCTGTAGTGAGTGGGTTGAAGGTATCCCTCTAGCTTGCTCATCGGAGTCTTCAGGATAAGATAGTCTGAATGTGTTTGAAGAATAAACTAATTCATTTAAATTATTCTGAAATTTGTAAGTATTTATCTCTTGAAAAGCTCATGAAATCAATAACTCTGATCTGTGATCGATGCAGTAAACCGGAAACCCATCAGCACATCATATCTCTTCGTCCTTAAAAACTTCAGCCGCCCTCAGCTTTTTGCGAATTCTTCTGCAAATTTTCAAAAATGTCTTTTCAGGGTAACATTCAAAACTAAAACTTCTCTCATGGCCCACAGTGCAACAATGCATTTACCGTTAAGCAGCTGTTTGAGTGAGCAATGCATGCGGTAAATCTGTTTAAATTCGTGTAAATTACAATTGGCGGCGGGCAACAGGCGACAAAAGCAAAAACAAGAAATTGTGCAACAACAACAATAGCTATAAGCAGTCTGAGACAACAAACAGCACGTGCTAAATTATTGCAACGCGTGAATTTATTGTCAGTTTTCAAACTTTACTCGCAGACTTTTTGGTCAAATGCTGGACTTCATGCCACATACACAAGCCCAAGAAATGGTTTCATTATTTTTTCTTCAATGCAGCGCCGTGTTTTACAATTCCTATTATTTTTCCATATTCACCGCTTGCTCGTTATATTTGCAAATCAGTTGAGCATTAGACCTAATATATACATACACTTATGTGCGAAATTTGTGCAACATTTTGGCACCTTTGCATTGCAGCAACACTTGTTGTCCTCACCCTCAACCGAACGGTACCGCCCGGCCGCCTAAAGGCGCCACACTTCGCCTTTCTTGCTTTTCGGTGATTGTAATTAATTTATCCGCCAGCGCCAACGTCAGCGTTTCGCTGATAAAATAACGCTGATTCAGCGCGAAAAGCCGTCAGCTGAAGTAAAACGCGCTCGCACAGCCAGCCAGCCAGTCCGGCGGCGGCCGCGGCGTGCAATCGTCGGTGCGGCTGGCTGCCACACTGTTGTGATTCACTGATAAGCAAAGTTGAGGTGGCGCGCATGCGTAAGCGCCACCACCACCACCACCGCTTAGCTTCGGTGACTGGGTGACTGGGCGACTTGTTGGCTTTTGGTTGAATGGCCGGCTGCAGCTGTTATGACTTTCAAGTGTACGTTTGTTGGGGGTTTTTGGCGTTTGTTTATTTTTTGATTCATTAGAAATATACTTTCTGTTGTTGTGATGTATGTATGCGCCACAGGTTTTGAAGTTTTTGCGCAGATATTATCACACTTCTGTCTAATTGTTGCACGTCGACGACGGAAATTACATATAATTATTTTTTGAAAAATTAAATAAAATCAGAGAAAAGAGCGTGAATAATAAATAAATGTAATTTAGCTGGCGGGCAAAATATACTTTAGTATAATAATAGAATTTGACATAATTTCGGTTTTCAAAAAATAACAACTGAAAAAAATTGTTTTTTTTTTCAAAACATAACCTCCAAATAAATAGAAAAATTAGCATACAACTTTTAAGGCTCCTGTTTGATTAAAAATAACGGAAATTTTTTGGAGTCGACAATTTGATAGCACGGAAAAATTCATGAAACGACAGTTTTTAAAATAGTCGGAAGCGAGATATAAATTTTCCATCCGATAATAATAAAATTGAATATTTTTCACAATTATTAAACTTTAATAATAACTCAACCGATGACCTTGAAACAGTTTTGTCGATTTTTTTACAATAATGGAAAAGATGGTTAATCTTCTTTTAAAATGTCAGGTCTTACATACCAAATACTAAAATTAAGTATTCTGAGAACCAGGTTGGGTTAACTCGTAGGATTGATCCCGAAAGAAAAATCAATGAAACTCACATGAACAAAAAATTTTTTTTTTGTGTTACCCAAAAACTCCTTAAAGTGCATCAGCGAACAGATCGCCGAAACGTTATGAGCCCCCCGAACATGGGTCTAACTTCAGAACACAAGACGTCATCGGACAACTGACTCGCTTCCTATCGGATGAAATTGGGATAAGGGTGTTCTTCCCAGCAAACTCATCTAATTCAATCTACTTTTCGACGATTTCACTGTGATCGGGCATCCAAAAAAGTCGATTATGGAAAAAGCTTGGAGCTGTTCCTGCTTGACCTATCGCAGAGCTATATCTATTGCTACCTTGGTGGAACCTTCGCTCGAAAGGCGCTATAGTGATTTGGTAGCCTGAAATTAGTGTTAATGGAGAGCTTCCAACAGAAGACTTCACCTCCTGAAAACTGCTGTTGTATAAAAATATCTGCGGAGCGAATATTGGAAATCATCATACCAAATAATAATGTCACCAGTGATGAGGCAAAATCTATATATCCGCTGGATGAAAGCCATACCTTAAGAACTCAACAGATTAATGATCCGAACTTTAGAAACACTCGATGTCAAAACACTTTTCATTCAGAAGGACCACCAGTAAAATGTCCAGAAAAAACTTTTTACTATTTTTCAACTAAAAACTTAACAACAAAACAAAACACCTGAAATCGGCACTTCTTTTAACATGAAACCTTAATGTTGTGGTACCGACACCGTTAATCAATAACAAAGCTCGCACACATATTTTTTGGGGCGTCCTAGCTTGGATGCGGAGTTATATTCACAAAATTACTGCCATCTCTAGAGCGTTCTATTACGTGTTTCCTAACATTACAACAACAATAAAATAAATAATATTTTGTGAAATAATTACCAAAGTTCCTATTTGACTATCGAAAAAATTTCAGAAAAGTTCGAAATTTCAATTTTCGATTTTTTTTGTTTTCGAAAATCTTTTTTCGAAATTTTTTTCTTCGAAAATTAAATTTTCGAATTACAAAAAACATTTTTGGAAAAAGCTATGGTAAGTTCTTCGAAATTGCAATTTTCGAATTTAAAAAATTTTTGGAATAAGCTTAAAAAGAATATTTTTTGAACAAATAATTATAGTTTTTATTATTAAACAGCTGTTTTTACTTACCAATTGTTTTCATTAGACACATACATATATCCGTATTCGAATTCGCTTTGCTCGACTTAACCGCTGCGGCTACCACTCTTAATACAATTTAACGCGAAATGATACCACAATCATTTATTATATGAAGTTGTTGTTTTTTTTGTAGTTGCAAGTTGGGCTTGGCCACTTGTTTGCATCAATTTGAATTTTAATTGAGAAATCCCGTGGCAGTCGCAAGCTGAAAGCACAAAAAAAAATATAGAAAAATATCTGCACCATACAAACAAAGCAAAGAGCATATTTAGAATTGTATAAATATATTTATGCACACATATAAATTTGCATATATATGCAGCGAATATAAAAATTTAAGACGCATGTGCAGCTTTGCAGCATAACCGAACCCACATTTGGCGCCACCAGCAGTAAAAGAACAGAAAAATTAAATAGAATTGCAAAATGAAGAAAAAAAGTTGTAAATGGTCAACAAAAGCAAACAATTAGAGAAATATACACATGTCATTTATACCTATATTCATGCATATACAATATTTAAATATTTGCATATATATGTTTTATGTGCTACATCAACGTATCCGCCCGCTTTTCTGTGTTTATCGCGCTCGCATGCAAATTAACCACTTGTGTAGGTGTTTTCTTTTCGCCCCAACAATAATTTTCAACTTAATTCTACAAAGTGCGCTCGAAGTCATACTTAATGCTTATTAGCCTCTGCGGGACCGCATCAAATGAGTTAGCTGCCATTTATTTATGTTTTTTCTTCATAGCCTGCGTTCTAGCCCGCTGCCTCTCCTCAACGCTAGATCGCCTTGCTCCGAATGTGTCACAATGGTGCAGAAAATTCATTTGATTTAGTTAGACGGTTGCACAATATATTCAACTTGACTAATCGCACTCGTGCCGTACGCTAAATGCTCTCAGCACATGTAGATTTCATTATTTATTAATTAGTTCTATTGGTTTTTGCTGCAGCGGCACTAATTTTGCCAAGCACTCGTGCGCAGTAGGGAGTTACTTCGCGTAAGTTGCGGCAATTGGTGAATTTATAGATGTTGTGAGCTCATATATTTATTTGCAAGTAGTTTGAATGGTGGCTTAGGGGCTTGAAACAAGTTGAGACGCGGATCTGTATCTATACAAAGCTCAGTTCTAAGAGATTTATTTTTATGAATTTTTTGGTGGCGCTAAATACGCAAATGGCCATCTAAGCCAAGTTATCACCATTTACGGGTTCCATAATTGAAATCACACTAAAAAGAACTATTAAGTCTCCGCTTCTTTTGGAGCCAGTCTCTGAAGGCTTTTGGCTGTTAGCCGTGGCCGCCAGATGCCACTCCTTGACTAACGAATAATTAGCGAATAATGATTCGAAGTCGCTGATTCTGAGTTCGTGCTTTATTCTTTGTAGAAGCCTTTAATAACGAGTTCAGTTTCAGAAATCTGGAAAAGCCCTTTAGAAATGTATGCCTATCTGACAAACAGTAATTGCATTAATCGAATAATAACTTTTATAACTCGAACTTTTGATTGGCAATAGACAGAACTCAAAGTTTTTTGTGGATTATGATGATTCGAGTTAGGGAAGTTCAACTGCATATTCGAATTCGATTATTCCAAAAACCTGGATTGAGACCTAAATCTCAGCAATTTCACAGAAGAAAATTCGAGATCAGCAAAGAGATGAATTAGAGGATGACCTCAGAACACCAAATCTATTACTTTTATATTATTTGAGTGAAAAGTTAATCTAAGACTGTCGAAATCTAAAATATTTTCCTTCAAGAATAAAGAAAAATACCTCGGTTTCTAAGAAAATTAAATTTTATATCGCCACATAAGGGAAAATAAAGTTTTCTAAATTACTTTTCCGCCAATATCCTAAGGCCAGAAGATG
The DNA here is from genome assembly GCF_023373825.1 of Bactrocera dorsalis. Taxonomy (NCBI): domain Eukaryota; kingdom Metazoa; phylum Arthropoda; class Insecta; order Diptera; family Tephritidae; genus Bactrocera; species Bactrocera dorsalis. The sequence goes on from NC_064303.1 coordinate 111,191,501, forward strand.
GATGGCTGAATGCCGGAACGTCTTGCTTCAATTTCAGCAGAGAAAATAAGAAGAAAAAAATTTGTCGTAGAGCTATTTTAGTGATTTCAGTTTTCTCTAACTGCCTTCTCCAAAATATTAATCTCGTGTACAGTTGTGCGTCAAAGAGTCCGACAATGTCAGTAACATTTTTTCAAGAAGATCAACGGCTTTAACGAAAAAAGTGCTTAAAAAGATGCTTTGCATACTTCCTCAGCAAGCCTCGAGTAAACGGATGATTCTGCGATTTGTATACTCTTTAAAAGCAGTCTAAAACACCCTCTATATGTCGGTTGGTATGTGTGATCAACCTTCATCTTATCTAGCGTAGTATCCAAGTAACCACAATAATAAACTTGTCATTGAAGTTTTCCTATTTACATTAAAGCTTTGTATCAATAGTTAATCACCAAGCATTACTTTTATATAAATATATTCACTTAAATGCACTTTTTCAGGGTTAAACGTCTGATTTAACAAATTAACTAAAGCAACAATAAAAGTCGTAATTACTAACATAGCAACTTAGCTTAGAACGGCTTAGAGCACAGCAGTGAGCACAAGCGTCAGTCGGCAAGCAACTAAAGGCAACGCCTCTACTTTCGCTGAAACTATAATTACGACAAGTCATAGCGAACTGACCACGGCAACTGGCCGTTTAGAGGGGCAAAGGAAAATAGTTGAATTGAAATAATTAGAAACGCAAAGTAGATAAAGTGGTAACAAAGGGAAATAAGTTAAAGAAAAGCATGCATAGGAGGACCAACTGTGATATGAAATTTAAAATATCCTCTACGGATTCCGGTCCCTTAATTGGGAAGGTGCCGCTGCACACCAACGGACGGGACAAGGACTGAAAAGAGTAGGTCCTTGTCACATTTACTGCAGTGGTCATAAAGGAGCGCAAATTCGGTGTGGGATTCGTGCTGGGAGAGAGACTACGTCGCCGAGTCCTGACATTCATCCCGGTGGATGAACGCGAAGCGTAGGAAAATGAATAGCTCCAATCCGTTGGAAAGACCAGATGGAGAAGGACCTTCGCTCGGAATCTCCAATTGGCGCCAAGGAGCGAAAAGGAAGAACGACTGGCGCGATGTTGTAAACTCGGCTATAACCGCGTAAGTGATGTATCAGTCAATCAAGAATAAAATACCTTTTAAATGATCAGTGTGACGAGCTGTTAAAAAATTGGTGGAGTTCTTCCAAGTTGAAAACATAGGCGTACTTTTAGTTGCTCGACTAGGGGATGAGTTCCAAAAATATAGACTATGTGAAAGATCTAAAACGGTTTTATCAAAATCTCTAGAAAGTTGTTTCGATGTACTTAAATCGCCTGCTTTGACAGGAAAGAAAGAGAAGGCAAAGCAATAACTTTCTTCCCTAACTATTTTCAAAATATGTCAGCTTACGAAATGGACTTCTGGTCCGTGGTGGATTCGGTCAGATATAATACAAAGGAAGAGATAACCAGATCAGTTTCTAAGGTAGTCTATGATATGTTCAGATTGAACTATTCACAAAAAGTAACAGCGAGTAAGTTCTGTATAACCACCCTTTATTTCTATCCATTAGCCTCAAGTGACTAGATTTAAGGATCAAAAGCATCAAAAGAATTATAACATAAGAAAGAAAACGTAAGAAAATGCAAGCAGTATCTTACATTAAATGCGGCAGACGCCAGAAGTGTGGCGCATATAAGAACCACTCAATTAAAAAAAAATACTCCGACGGAATAGGCACACACTTTGCGAGAAGAACAAGACAGCAAGCGGCCAGAAGACGCACGCGCGTAGCAGATGAGCGAATGAATTTTGATTGCCTTAAATTTTATGATGTGCCAAAAGGCGCACAACCACAAATAAAACAGTGCGTCCAAAAAAACTGCGGCAACAGATTCAACGTATGTTCTCAGGAAGAAAAGGATAACAGACGCATAACGAATTCCAAGCAAAGAAACTGGGAGCCAGATCGCCGACAACTACTTATAAAAAATTCACAGAAGTGTCAGAACTCGCTGTATAAACTAACAGATCGTTAAAACAGCCGAGCTGCCAGAGAAGGAAATTACAGCGAGGAAGTCGAAGCAGCAACTATATAATTAATACTTTGATGAAGAAGGCAAAGCGGCGCATTTAAGCAATTAACGTTAACGGCAATTAATTTCGAGAGTTGGAGGCGCAAGAAAAGCGAAAGGCAATCTAGCGACGCGGCGTTTATTTATTATCCTGCGCACAACATACGGTGAGCGGCAGCGACAACAGGCTGTCAGGTAAGCATGTATGGGACTACCTGTAAATTACCTGTTCTGATTTGCGCGCTGAAAGTGAAACCGTAAATTTTCCACAAGGATCACGCCACACGAAGCAATGAAGCAATGAAAAAGTAGAAAAAAAGGTTGCAAGTAAGTAAGGATAACGACGACGATAGCGTTTGACCATCAGGTGTTTGAGTGTGTCGATAAGTGAATGAGCCGCTGGTGCACGCTCAACCTTTGGTCAGAATTAAATTAAATGGATGCACAAATAGATTCATCTTCTCGCAGGATATGCCACAAGTGAGGCAAGGTGAAGCGCGCCATATGGTCACTGCACGCCAGTCACCAACAGTCTTACGGACAGTGTAGCGGATTGCCGACAGCGATGAGGTTATTAGCGTACATGTGCCTGATCCGACGATAAGGATATGCCGCGCAATTAACACGCCACGGCCCACAAGTGAGCGCGTCGGTAAGTGTGGCAAGCGAGCGAGTAGACGTCTAACACCGTAGCGTACTGTTGGCGTTTGCGACTCGGCGCATACCATGCGCGGCATCGTGCGCCGATCGTGTGTTTGGCTAGCGGCGAACGACAGTTGGTCAAATTGCTGCAGCGCCAGTGTAGCCCCTGAAGGGAAGCGCGTTTCACTGCGCTTGTAAATTTGTCGGCTGCCTGCCCACTTCGTACGTGTTTCGGTGTTCCCTAATGAATTCATTTATTTTCATCCACTATCCTTGTTGCATTTCAAACTCGTCTTGTTATTTACTATTTTCCAACGTGCCTTGTTGTTTATTAATCACTTTGGAATTTATATTTTCCAACAGAATTCATTAGCCTCTACACTTGGCCTATGCTTCTAAGCCGGGACTTCACTCGTATTTCAGCCCATTTTTTTTTATTTTCTAATTCTATAATTTCACTTTTTTATTTCTGTTTTTTAATATTGTACTCAGTTTCACTTATTTACATGTTTTCCTGCAAAGCATCATTGGAATTTGTTGGGTGTGTCCAGCACTTCATATGACCTGCAAGAAGGGTTATGTCGGCGACGACGAGGGTTCCCGTGTTGTTTGTGTTATTGGCGGTTTGCGCCTCATGAATAAAAAATAAATATATTTTTATGATGTAATAACATCTGTTATAGTTTTTGGTTCATCCATTTGAAAATAGTGATCATATAATGTATAACTTAATATTTGGGGGAGTAAATGAGAGCAGAGTTTTTATTGAATATGAATAAAAAAACTTCGGTATTCGAACGACAAATGTCTGAGCTGTTCAAATATTTCTGATAGAAACTCATGAGGCATATCTTTCAGACCAAAGTACAACTCTCAATAATAAAGAATAGAAAGAAGATGGATCACATGAACTCAAAAATATAACAAGACGTAGGCTTCATCAAGTTTCTACCGAGCACTTTATTGATAGATTGACCACCCTGTCAAAGACTTATGAGACTGCCTCTCCACAAACGAAGACAACTCCTTAAATAAGTAAAGATTTTAAGAGTTATAATTTTTGAAGTATTAAAATTTTTACAATATTTAGAGATCTTGGTAATTGCTTCAACAATTAAGCAACCTTCTGTAGTTTCGTTTAGATTCCAACCTTACTTAACTACTTAATGCCCCTCAGGCTCCACGAATGTCCTACTCTTGCTTCCGACTAGAAGATTGCCATGTTTGAGAGAAGAACTAGATAATAAACCTCAAGTGCATCGTAAAACGTCCCATATTCAACGCTGTAACACATTTTGGACTTGGTGTGAAGTAGGTTCCGAATTCATGAGACTTTCTAAGAAGTAAGAAAAAGCTTAAGACGCGAAAAATCCCGTCGTAATAATTTTAATATTTAAACCGAATAATAAAATAACAACCAGACATTGTTAGTTAGTTGATTGAGAAGCGAGGCGCAAGAGCACCAGACCGCATTAGGCAATCATTAGGCCCATTCTGCTTCAGAGTCGTAACCAAATTATGTCTCATCCGGGAACTCAGTAAAAATGCTAAAATACCTATTTTTTTAAGTGCGAGCACTGAGAGCCGTGAAAAATATCCCTCTCAGCCGGTTGAAGTTTCGGTTGTGGCAAAGATAAAGCCAGCTTATCATCATCCGTCGTCATGTCTGCTCTGCATTCTGTCAAATCCAATTTTCAATTTTACGAAGCTGGACCCCCAGCGGGCAGAGGATAGAATTTTCCCGCGGCAAGGTATACCTGTCGTAAGAGGCGACTAAAATCCATATGCGCTATGTCTGTATTTTTGGCTTGCCTAGAAATTTCAGCTTGAAATGATATTATAGACTTTGAATGAGATTCGTTCTAATGAAAAGACATTAGAAGTTCAAGCGACAAATTTCAACAGTCATTGAGTTGCTCAGTTGTTGTAGTAGCAAAAGTTACAAGGTCTGACCGGAGACTGAAGTCTGGTAAAAAGGGAAACAGTTAGCCCTTGGAGCTCGCTCTAATCTGCTAATTGTGTTTGGTCCTTTGGGGAGGTTCGTGGTGGCTGTGGTTTAAACCTAAAGGCAGATAGGATTGAATAATTCAATACAGTGAGGAGTCGCACTGCGACCGAGTGCAGGACCCACAGCCCGGCTGATTGGACTCGAACCCGGCCAAGGTGGAAAAGGTGTCCCTTCCCTCCGACCAATTGGAACTAAAAAATACGTGCACAAAGCAGTTATTATTTGAAGTTACTTTATGCTATACTCTGTGCTGCTGGTGTTCCAAGATCTGAGGTGTTCTTGTAGGGACTCTTCAGGGGGAGTTTTGCTGCCATCAAACTCCTTTCACTGAATTATTTTTTTAAAAGATCCGTGGGTAAATATTTTATCAGCGACTGAATGAGCTCTAAATATATGACGCGACCCTGATAAGGGTTTCATTTAATGCCGAGGTGATCTTTAGATTACAACTTAAACGAAAAATTTCTCAAAATCTAGTTTTTTCAACTGACTCTGCATTAGTTCAGTGAATATGGTTGCCGTTGGCAGATAGAAAGGTGGCGCTTTCGCGTTTGTCAATTGTCGCGGTCGTTGAAGCCCACTTACCACATAATAGAAACGGAGGAAATTGTTCGTCTTTCTAAAACCAAAAAAATATTGTGTCTTCTGGTGCACCTTGTGATAAATCAAATCAACAAAGCAACTCGATCAACTTTGCAGCCATTAAATGGCGTTGTGCTCAATTTGCGAACAAATAAGCGGCAAACGATATGTGGCAAGTCGCCATATGAGGCTTGGCTGCATGGTGCACGTTGCACTGACGATATGGCTATTAATAATAAATCACCGCAAATCAGCCGGATTGACTTTAGCCAGGCATCATTAAGGCAGGTACACGAAAACGAGCGACAAGCGAACGAACAACAACAGAAACATATAGAACAAGAACACAAACAGTTGTTGGGTGCTAGAACCGCTAATAAGCAGACGAATTATGGTCAGGCGCTCCAACTGGGCAAATAGGCAGTCAGTCAAAGCGAAGTCAGTTAAACAGCCGTTTATTGACAAGCGGAAAATCATCAATGTGCAACATGCAACATGCAGCACACAAAAACACGCGAAGCAAGGAAAATCACAACAGTTACAGAGAAAACAAGTGTGGGCAACAGCCAGCCAAGTGGACGCGCTGCCACGCTTGCTGACCGTATGACTGACCCAGCGGTTGACTGATGTTTTGCTGTTACCAAAGATGTGTGGTGGAAACAATAAAGCGCATAGCCGACGTACAACAACAACAACGATGGCGGCGAAAAGCAACAAGCACGCAGCGTGGCCGCTCAAGCATTGTGTCGTGTGCGGGTTGACGCTTCGCCTTACGCTCACTACTTGCCGCATCAACACTCGCCGCGCGCCACAACACACACCGACCGGAGTAAATCTCGGCCGCGGACGTTGGCGGCGCTTTGGCTTTTGATGTGCCAACCGACGCCCGCTTGTTTGGCATGCGCAAGCCATTGTTGTTGTCATGCTGCATGCCGGTGCTTTTGCGCAGTTCATTGCTTGCTGGAGTGTGCAACACAGTGTTGCAGTGAGTCCGCATCGCTGCAGCGTTGTCAGAAGATGTAGCCCGCAATGAGGTTAGAACAAGCGGCGCCCAGATGTTACAACGCCGCTAATGATCAAGCTTATGATGATGAAGTGAATATATGACGTAGTCATAGCGTGGTGGCATGCAAAACACATTCAGGCGACTAACCGCAAAACATAGGCGTCTCTTCGACCCGCGAGCTCTGTGCGCATGCGTTCACTGGCGCGCCACACTGACTGGCTATGTGGCTAAGCGCCGCCAACGCGTTGCCACCCAATGTTGGCCAGCGCTCGGCTGTGGCAGTGCCTAAACCCCAACCGCGCGCTCACCTCAGCGCTCATCACCTACGTGGCAGCGGTCGCCGCTTTCATACTTGTTGTCTTGTCAATTTGTTTTTTGGTCAACAGCATTTAAATAATGAACTCATACCACAAATGTTGCACGTTTGCTCTAATGTTCGCAATTTGTTGTCCATCGGCCGTGTGCGGTGCGGTGCCTGCTTTTTGTGCTTTTGTTCTTTGTCTGTCCCGTTGCTGTTGTTGGCCGTGTGTTACTTGTCATATTGGATTACCTGTGCCGGCTGGAGCTCGCGCGCCGTTCGTTGCTTCGTTTGTTGCATGCCGCCCCAACCAAGTGTGTCGGTCCGCTATGCACTTGTGCACTTTCCGCGTGTGGCATGTGTGCCTTACAATGCGTCCCGTCTACAACAATGACTGCGGTATTTATTGTACGTAAATAGACGCACCAGGAAGACAATTTCGCTATTTGCTATTAATTGAATATGATTAAGTGAATGCGTAGCTGGAACTTGCCGTAATGTGTGAGCCATGCGGTCGTTTGTGTAAGTGTATGTGCCTGACTGGTGGGTGGAGTTATTGAAGCGTATGTACTGTAGGTGGCATGGCGGGTGTCCTATTTTTAGTAAGAAAAAAGAGGTGCGTTACAGACTTCTTTAACTGAATAAATGAATCGACTAGACGGCTGGAGTTTAGTTTGAGCTGAGGTTGACAACCAGTTTTTTTGTAACGACCGATGATTGAGTATAAGGACCGAAGCCTTTTTCATAACAGCGACCCTGGAAAATTAACACTTCCAGAGTTTGATTGAGGAATTATTAAATCCTAAGGTACCGGCATTTGCTGATTGAAGTGTTTTGTGGTCTCTCATCCGTTATCGATAGACTCATTTTCTTAAGTACGTCTAAGCTCCGCTAAATCTAAGTCTTCATAACTAAATCAGTCCAATCGAGGCTAAAGTCCACCGATTTCATCTGCCGATAATTCAATAAATACCTTATGAATTGTCAAATCGTTGCTAAGAACGTTATTAGATCGATCCTCAATACAAATTTCAACTCTTGCAACTGAAACACTGTCCTGATGTATACATAAAGCCTTTAAGTGATCATCTTTAGTCGGTATTAACAGGTATTATTTTGGGATCAGTTATTTCAAGAATGTTTCTTACCTCAGCCCAAGTATTTCTTTCGATCACAGTCATTAAAAAGGTATTTGCCAGTCTTTTCTAATACGAAAAGGACGATGTGCCAAATAAACTGTGAAAACCTATCTCTAGAGCAAGAAACGGCCAGTTGGCAGTCGACCAACAACCGCAAATTGTCGGATCGGCAATACCAATTGAAGCACCCTTTCTTCCAATCATGGCATAGTATCTGAAAGAATCAAGGTGACTACTCAAATCAAAGCTTCATGAGCTAAGGCTTTACTTTCGAAACGTTCCATACTGGTGGACAGTTCTGTGGCAACAGTATTACCGAGTTTTCAAAAACGGATAGAAGATGTAGAGCATACATTTTCTTTACATAATGATCAAGTCCCAATAAAATCAAGAACTGCCCGAAGCTATAAAAATATTGCTGCTGTTTAGAAAAGTGTGGCTGAAGACCGCAATTTGTCGACCTCAAGAAATGCTCAAGAATTCGGACTGTCTCGAACCACAAACTGGAGGAATTTGGGCTAGCATCCCCATAAAATTGTTCTCACTTAAAAACTGAAGCCCCTGGACAACCTTAAACGTCGTTAATTCGCCTCTTTTGCCTTGAAATAACTTGAAAGCGAGAAAAATTATTTTTACGAAGATCATCTTCTCCGATGAGGCTCACTTTCATCTGAGTCTTTCACGTGAATGCAACCAAACATATTTAAGGATTTTTCTACTCGACAGTTCAGCTTGATTAAGTGGAAAGGATCTGATTATAATCAGAATTATTAATTGGACAAGAACTGTCGACTTTCCTGCGCGATATCTCTTTGCACTACCTCAGCATCGACTTTTCCCTGAAGACGACACATAGAATTTTTTCTTAAGGCAGACATTATTGTCAAATATTTGTTGCTTTTTCTCCATTATTTTCTCTCTAAAATCTGCTAAGTTCCGTTCCTAGTTGAATACTAACTGAAAACAGCTAGTAGCCGTATTAAAAATGTATGAAATATTCCAGAAGGACATCAACGAATATGTTGCCTAAATAGTTGTCGAGCTCGACATTCTTTTCAACCATGTAATTGCTAAAGATCTCTGCAAAAGAGAAAGTTTTTGTCGACTCGAACTCGCATTCGGCCTCAGGAGTCGTTGTGGCTACTGGCATCGGCTGAAACTTTTCACATGAAACCACTTGAACCAATGTAATCTAAAATATTCTTTCGATCTTAAGGCCCCTCTCAAGAGAATATTTCTTCAGGATTGGGACTTTTCCGACTGTTTTCCACCAGTCTAACAGTCCACATTCTGTCCGCTGTCATATAAACACTAAGTTTGGGATAGGTAACCGAGGTTTGACAGCCTATTCGAAATAAAAGCTTCATCAGAAAAGACTCTCCGCCAGCCATCCACTACCGACGTGTCTGCAGAAAGCAAATCACCAAGCATTTTCAACGATTTTCCGCCCACCAAAAATGTGTACAAATAAAATCAATGCTGCCGATGACACGGGCAAGTGGCGGGGCCTGTTCCATAAGGCAAAATGAAGGTAAAACAAAATCAGCAACAACAACGATAGACACTCAACTGCAAAAGCTAAGCGAAGCTTATAATTTAAATCTATTAGCGAACTGCGATTGAAATGAGGCGCACCGAATGCGCTGAATAAACAAACGAGCTGCAACAACAACAGCAACAACATTAGGAAAATTATGTGCGCCTACAAGCATAGGAGCAACAATAGTGCCACAAATGCTAGGCAATAACCATAGATAAACAACAGCAACTACAACAACAATAAACAACACAAACAACAATGAATAACAACAGCAATAATGCACAACAACAATAGCAAAAGTACTTGCAACAACAATGCCAGTCATTCGCCACAACCGAAAAAAAACTCCGCCAGGCAAAGCGCGAATGCACAGTGCTTGCAACAAATTGCTGCATGCAACAGTTTAATGCTTTTTAACTGAACTTTGTTGTTGTTGCAGTGTTTGTTGCGCGCTTTCGCTGTGTTGGCAATAATTTGCTAGTGTTATTACCGGCAATATCGGTAATGTTGGTGTTGTTATGGTTGTTGTTGTTTTAATACCCGATCGCTGGCTGCTGCCCTCGTATATTTAAGGCTGCTCAGCGCAAAATTTGACGTTAAAATCAATTTGAAAACAATTTAAGACAATGTTAACAAAACGTTAAAATGCCGCCGTCGACAACAATAAAAACAACAACTGAAACAAAAACGAAAACACCGATCGTTACAACTATTAGCAACGCAATGCGATGCTGTTGCCACAAACGGACAAAAAAGAGAAAATACAAAAACAAAAACAACAAAGACACGAGCGCGCACATTAGACACACACCGACACACACACACATGCAACAAAAGCGCACTCACGCATATACACACTTCGTGATGGTGTATCGTGTGTCGGCCAAGCGGCCGCGTTGCAAGTCTCGAGCGCGCCATTTAGCTACACAGCTGCGTCGTGGCACGAATGCTGCGTTGTGGGGCAGCAGCATGCAAAAAAGATGGAAAGATGTCGACTTGTGGCATGAAGTGGGCTTTTATTGCAAATTCTAGTCGGCATTGTTATGGTTGTACGTGCTGTTGTTGTTGTTGCTGTTGCATTTGCTGTTACTCATGTTGCGGCCGCGGCAAACGAGGAAGACAAATTGTAATAGAGCGTATCAGGTTACAAAAGTCAACGCATTTGCCGACCGTACCGTTGCCACAACAAAAACGAAAAGAAAGCGCGCCCGGCTACACACACATACACACGCGCGCGCATAAAAAGTGCAAAGAAAGCGTCAACAAGATATCGATTGTAATGCTTTTGCTTGCGGCCAGCGGCAAAAACGGTGAAAAAGTCGGTGAAATAGGACAATAAGTGCAACGAGTGCCATGTAAAGGGCGCCCAACAAAGGTGGACCTACTTACTGCGGTCGGTCCAAGCTAAGGTGGGCGATAGTTTGCGCGCTTGACTGACTGACGCACTGTCCAATTGTTGACCAGGCGCGGCTCCTGATTTGTTGAATTGTTGGCTTCCGATAGAATGATGTACTGACTGACAGCCGACTGAGCTGAGAGACAGTTGTTTGAGTCAAAGACAATCTAAACTGAAAAATATTCATAGAATGACTAAAGAACTTTGTGACAAGTATTCTAGCGGATATGATGAAGCAAATTGCTTGACACGCAATTACTACAGATGCGTGGAGCTCAAGGTACATATCTTAAAATCACCGACCGTGAAGAACTGAGCGAGCCGAAGACAGTAAGCAGTCGTCGTAAATGCTGAGGTAGATAAGATTAGATAAGTAAATGAGGATTGCACCGCGACCTACGGTCTATTGTACCCTTTCCTAAGTCCCAACGACTTACTTCTAGATGCTATTGAGGCGATCTTATGCCTTTTTGGAAGCATGGACCCCAAGGCCTTTATCCTGCGCCTACAGACTGCTGTGTAATCAATTAGCACGTGTACTGAAGTTTCAAACTCCAAATGGTGGAACCGGCAATTCGCCCATATTACATAATAGCTTCTTGAGCTTACAAGGGTTAGTGTAGAAGGCAACAAGTAACCCAAGTTTTTCCATTGGGAGGTTGATTACATATTTAAACCTTTTAAGCTTGTAACCACCTTTCCGTGGCGCATTTGTAGAAGTATTGGCAAATTCTTCACTTTACCAACTGCTTCATTCTTTCCGATCAGTTCCTTTTTCAGCCAGTTCATTCCCGGCTATACCTTAGTGGCCTAGAACCCACCTGGTTACGATCCGATAGATTATTCAGTCGTTCTATACACTGCAGTAATCGCAGGTGGTCACTTTCATTCCGAAGGCATAATATTTGTTTGGAGAATCGCAGTCACTAAGGGTTTCGTTATAGCTCCACTCAAATCTCTGTCATACTATCGGGTATTTGGTAAACCTTTATTGTAGAATTTTAAATCAAAGTCCTGAAGACTAGACTCTCCTATAGAATCAACTAACAAGAATTTGGGACGGCCTTCTTTTCTTTGCAGAAAATATTTCCCAAGTCATGTTCAGGAATGATACCGAGCTGACAGTCTTTGGTGGATTATGTAGACCGTCCTGGAGAAGGCGGACTTTTGTTAATAATCAGTACTACAATCCGATTCCCTCATCGTCCCTCAATTTGCGATCACAAAGCTTTCAGTGTACTTCCGTTGAAAAAAATATTATCACAATACACAGCCGTTCTTGGCCTGAGAATACGAATTAACTCTACTTCACTCGCGTTTTCGGGGACCAAATAATGGAACACCAACGTCTTGCGTCCAAATTGGCTGTAGGCAAACACCTGAGAATCTGGACCTAAGATCTCTGGAAATCTTTTATAATTACGGCATGACAATTTAATGGTGTGTGGTTGCAGAGCCACCTTTACTGCGCATTCTAGTTGTTCTGGAGCATAATCACTCAAAACGGAACTCTGAATTTTGACAACCAAGCTCTCCTCACAACATTTGCAAGCGAAAATTATCATAAATAGCAACCGGAAGACATCATAAAATAAGCATGTACTCTGCTGAATAATAAGGTTTTATAAATTACACATACATACACGCATTTCCTGGGCGTCAACTTGGGAAAGAGCAGTTACAGCAACTGTACAAGACACAAACAACACAAAGAACAGACGTCATCAGGCGACAAAAGTCTGTCAGATGTTGAGGAAAGCACGTGGTGCGCAACAATGCTACAACCGACGAGCAACGCTATTTACAACAAAACAACCAGCGATAACAACAACAATGGCAACTATAACTAGAGCTGCGTGCGACACATCTTCAACGTCATTTGAAATTCCTATTAGTCAAAGCTGGATGGAAGCGGTTCAACCGGCGGGCAGCAAGCAACCAAAGTAGCCGCATACACCAACAAACACAACGAGGTGTGGGAGTGTGTAGAAAAGAAAGCAAGTATGCGTGGTGTGGGTAATTATGCGTAAGTGCAGGGTGAAAGAGGCGAGATTGGCGAATCGCACAGGCGGCCGATCACGCCGGCGTTGATGGTGATACTTTACAAGCAAATTGATTCCATCATTTCTGCATCTACTTGACACATATCAGCGGCACGGCAGGAGCAGTTACACCAGTGGTGATCGTAGTGATGGTGGTGGTGGCGCTGATGCTGATGGCCGCATCACCGGCCGTCACTTGGTCAGTGGCGTAGTGACCGTGCGGGTGGGGCAATCACCGCACGTGAACCTACCACGCGGCGTGGCGCGGCGCGCAATTGCAGAAGCTCAACGGCCATTAGCATCCCGAGTTGTTGGAGCTATTTTGGTCATTGGACTGTCTTGACTTGCGCGTGACGTGGTAGCGCTGGCGCATTTTAATTTGATTTCATTTGATTGGATTTGCTTTGGCGCTTGGCGCTTGGCGGCGTAGCGAGCGAAACTGAGAGTTGCTATATGACATGCCACAATGTGTAGTATGTTGCTGTTGTTGTTTGAAAATCATTTATTTATTTTTTTGTTGCCGTTCAGTGGGATGAATGAACGTTTGCAGTCGCGCAAATAAAAATAGAAATGCACACAACGGCTGGTTCGGCTGAAGCTGCGGCAAGCGCTGAGTCAACGCGGTTAAACGATTCCTTCGCTTTGTTAGTGTTTTTGTTGTGAGTTGCGTTTGCAACGTAAATTTTATGAAAATCTATGCAAGCTGTGTGGTTGGCAGACGACAAATTTTCACCGGATTCACATGTCGCGCATGCGGTTTCGCTGCTCTCTAATAATTTATGCCATTAGTGCTGCCGGCAGCGCTGCTTGCGCTCTCGGGCGCTTTCTAAAGTAATTGCGTTATCTTTCATTGCACACGCAGCCTGTTGCTTTGCATATTTTTCATATGGGATATGACATATTATAGATATTGATTTGAAGATTTGCATTTATGCTTTTTAAGCTTCAATTTGAATCGTCTTTGGCAGAATCACGAAAACTGAGTTAATGAGAGTATCTCAAATTGTTACAGGAGAGATCATGCCGCACGGAATCGAGAAGTAATGGTAACTGCTTGGGCAGTCATATTAATCAAAATGCTTCGAAATAAACTTTAATGAGGGCCACATGTTCTGAGAATAAGAGCTCAGGGTTGAAACTTTAGATCCCAATAACGAACAGGAAGAGTAGGAAGCACATAAAAGAGTGGAGGAAGTTGAAGCTACATCGCATAAAACCAATTGTTTCTGATACCTAAGCATTAACATTTTATAGTCTCTTTAGTCATTTTCGAAGCCTTCTTATATCATCCGCAGTATTTTTGGTCAACCATTAAGTTTCAATGCAACTACACATCGAAGGACAAGATCAATTGTTTATTATGAAAATACATAGAGAGTGGAGGCACATATTCCTTGTGGAACTATCACAAAATTTCTGGTCAGGTCTGGAGTTGCTTGTGCCCAGAGACTTTACCTTATTTTTTTATATTTATGATGAACATTAATGAACCAAATATATACCATTTTGGTCGACCACTTTTTTCCATTTTTCCGTTAGACACATTATTCCATCAGTGTAAAACTTTTCTGGTTTCTCCGAAAAAACGAAGTGTTAAAAGTTTATTCATAACCGTGGTCGATCCACGACAGGCAATGCCGAACTTTCGAGGTCCTTTACTACGACCGTCGGGTCTTCGATACCGAAAGGGATCGGGTTTTTGTTCGGTCAAGAACTACCAACTCGGCAAGCACTTATCTAGATAATTTCAGGGATGTTCTCTGCCGTAACACCAACAACAATTTTCGATGTATGTCTCTCATAAAATTTATCAGGCTTTAGAAGTCCGTCTTTAACTTGAAGAATCCCCTCTTTCTCACAACATAAGCCATTTTTCGGTACTACGAACTTAAATAACAGAGGAAGAATCAAATACAAATGCTCATCATAAATACTTAAGCCCCCAGAACAAAGATTTCATCAGAATTCTAAAACAAATTATTAACAAATTATACAGTTCCGAGAAAATTTTTTACTTGAAGCCACATGGATTTTCCCGTCCTTGAGATTGACAGATCTTGATTTACATCTAAAATTTTTATTGCTGTGGGGTTTTCCCCATAACTTAATTTTGCAGCTTACCTGCTGTTTCCAGAAATTCTTTTTGTTTTCCAGGTATTTCTTGCTGACTACCTAAAATATGATTGTTACTACCCAAATCTTTGCATATATTAAAAGTTTTAAGACCTTACACACCATTCTGTTGCCACTCTTCTTTTTTAAATCTTAGCTCGATTTGATAATTTTGTCTTTACCTCCTATTCTAGCGCCAATTTTGTTTCTTTCTTTGCATTTTGGCGCAGAAAAAGTTCAGCGATCACTATGAATTTCTTCACCTATGAATTTCTCGAGTTCCCGACTTTTTAAGTTTTTATACTTTCTTTGTTCGTTAAAGTGTATTGGTTATAGTAATATTAAATTTCATTCACAATTTGCGATTGCTGTACAAGCTCAAGTATACCTTCACATGTCGGAAGCGGAAGAAAAATTTCACAAATCTCGTTTGCATTTTACAACAAACACTTGAAATGCTGAATTTATGTAAAGAAATTCATGAGAGAAATTCTATTCCTAATGCAAAAAAAAAGTTATTTTTGGCATGGCATGAATGACAATTTAATGAATGGACAATACATTCTACGTACGTACAGTTACAACAGCAACTTAAATAGAAGAAATGGTGGGCAAAGAACCCATCAACTGTCACGCGACTTCGAAAGAAATTGAGTTGACATTTTATAAACATTTTATTCAATTAATTAGTTTATTAAACTCTGAACTAAGAAAATTGTACGAACAATTTTTTTATAGACTCTGAAAACTTAAATATTGATATTTAATAATATACGTTTTTATTTAGTCAAGTCCCGTCTAAAACTCTACTAAAGTCAAATCTCAGACACATCGAGCGAATTACAATGCACATTCGATTCGCCTTTTCTCGGCTCGCTAAATTGAACTTCGCTTTAATACCAAAAAAAATTGCATTAGTGGCATGTACAAACCTCATTAAAAAAGAGTAATCTCTTGATATTGCGTATGATATCAATTATGTCAGCCTATGTGATTTATACCAATTGTTTGTTCGATTCGTCACTCTTAAAGTTTCGGCCAAGAACAGGGTCTACAGTTAGCACCATCACATACTATTCGAGAAACGCATATTTACTCTACATCAACATTCCTCTATTTTTAAATACCGTACAGGACATATGAGCACCTAGTCCAAAAGAAGTTGTTAGGAATAAAATTTTTTAAAAGTCCGCAAATGGTATATGGATGAACAGAAAATGAAATTGATTGAAAATAAGATGCTCCAAAGATCTAGGAATATGCTAGAGATGGTGGTCATTAAATGGGCATGTATCGTATTTTCCAGATCTGGCCCAACAAACTGTTTCCTGTCCTTAGACCTCGTTGGTTTAGAAAAAGAATAGCAATTTCGTGAGGAGGGTTTTTTGACAATATTTCGGAGAATAAACAATTAACACTTTTTGTACATAAAAACTTTATCTGAAGCACGGGATGGTTGAGATAGGAGTCGAGATTGCCACTTTACCTAGACCTCAAAAAATTATCACTTGAAGGAAGTTCCCGAGACTGTTGCCTCTTTCGGAGCATAACTCTTAATACGATTGTCAGGTTAGGTATAGACACTAGGCATTGTGTCAGATAAAGTATTCGAGTTTAGTGATATAATGGGTATAAGAGATTTCATGCTTCCGAGAGGATAAATTAAGAAATGATGTGGGTTACGAAAGATCTATATATGTAAGTGCAAATGCTCAGGATTTAAACTTTTGATCCCAAGAAAAATTATCCAGTTTAAGCCCTTCATTCAGTATATGCATCCTTTCATCTCTCAAGCAAAGGTATTCTTCAAAAGACGATATGTCAATAAATCGATAAAAGACTCTTCTAACACCGACATGACACTTCAAAGAATTCTTATTCTACAACCAAATAATTACAAGATATTGCAAATCGCAACAAATTTATTCCAACAAAAACCACAAAAGTTTACAGTCGCATACACATGCACCCTAGGAGATCACTTGCAACATACATGCCACCAAATCTATAAGAGACATCTCCCAGAAAAATGCAACGAAATCGCCAAACAACAATCACAGCAGTGACAACCGAAGCAAGCAATTAAAACGAATCAGAATCAAATCAAAGAGGCAGGAGAGAAAGAACACAAGGCGATCGAAAACACCACAATCGATTGACGACAACCAACGACAACTAACGCCAATCTAATAGCCAACAACACAGTGCGGCAATGATCGCCAACAAATTACGCGCTTGCTGCCACATTAATGTTGTCTAATGTGCAAGTTGCATGCAACGTGTGCCGCAAATGCACTTATTTAGGTGCTTCGACACCAAACTCCTCCTGTGTGTATGTGTTTCTACTACTCTAAGGCATTTAAGCTATTAAATGGTCGCCACACATAACAAATTGCAATTGACAATCAAGTCGGCCGTGCAACAGTTGCAGCCAAACTGCAACAACAGCAGCCGCATTCGAACTGGACTGCTGTTGAGGTGGGGCATGCGGTGCGGCACGCTAATGGAGCACTGCAAACAAGATGCGATCGAATTTGTAAGCGATCGATACAAAATCACAGCAAATCGATTGGATAAAATGATAATGTGCTGCTACAAATGGTTGGTAGGAAATCGCCAACAGCGTGAGCCAAATTTACAACAATATTGACGACAAAAACAAGTGGGGTAAAATTGCAAAATCTAAGGTAGTTAACTGTATGTGATGGAGGTGTGCACCCGTATGTCAATGGTGGTGGAAGTTAGGATTGCCATATGTTTTTTTTTCGATTTCTCGGATATGACTTTCTTTTCAATATTGTGTCTTTGAAATCGACAATTTTTAGCCTCATAAGAAGAAGTCCAACTCTCAAGAATGTATTTGTTGCGATTTCATGAGTTCTTTACCACAAAGTCCTTTGAGTTTGATTGTAATGAGAGGAATTTCTAGACTACCAGTATCTTTGGTCATTCGTATGAGTAAATTGAAGATTTTTAAAAAAGATTCCTCAATGGTGTATGCCTCTTAGCGAAGTCATTAATCTAAATTGATACAAAAGGTCACTGACCTGACCACAGTTCATTTACCTTAGGAGTTTTGACCTTGCTAAAGGTAAACAACAGGATCATTGACCTCAGAAAGGGTTGTTGACATCGATAAAGATAAACAAAGGAATCATTGACCTTAGGAAGGGTGGTCGCATTCGCTTATTATAAAATAAGCCACTGATCTCACCTAGTAGCCTCGAGTTGCTGACCTACATAAATATAAATTCAAGGGTCACTGACTACACCAAAATGATGGTTGTTAACTTCGCTAAACGTAAACAAGGATTATTAACCTCTCCAAAGTCACCCACCTCAGTAAAGATTGTTGACCCCACCGACGGTAATTAACCTCAGGAAGGGTTGTTAGCTTCGCTAGAACTTCACATCATCGGTTAAAGTTAAATTATGCAGATACATATAAGACCAGTGAAAATAAGAAATAATCATGAGGATCAAAAAATATCCAAGAAAGGCGGTACAAATTAGCGGCACCGCTAACAAGCCCATGTCGCTCGAATGGATGAAAACACTTCAGCTCTGAGAGTAGAAGACCTCCACTACGTTGGAAAGACCAGATGGAGAAGGACCTGGCTACACTCGGAATCTATAATTGACACCAAACAACGAAAAGGTTGAAAGACTGGCGCGGTCTTATAAACCCGGCAATTCCGCATAAGCGGAGTCTACGCGAGTAAAGAAGAAGAAGCTATATAGGTATACTCATCAAAAATATGTAAAGTCATTAGCTTAGATCTTCTAAGGCCTACGTGCGGTGACAGAAGACGATGTCGACTACTTGCAGTCGTTCACTAACATTCAGAATCCTAAGACACGAATAAATAACATTAGAATGGCAACCCTATAGAAGATCAACCAGTGCGAAAACTGCCTTTGATTTTTTTCTCGTTCTTCTCATTTTGCGTTTGGCTAAAATCGAATTTGAATGTGCGACAAGCATTAGGAAATTCAATACGCGAGCGGAAAAGAAAATAAAAATTAAATTCTAAGAGCTGACACACATATGTATATAAATATATATAACTGTATGCAGTATAGATGATGACGTCGAAGATGTTGGCGCTTACATGTACTCCAAATTATTCAACTGCTGCCAATTGCTGTCGATCGCACCCTGCTGCCTACATACACACACAGGCACTCACACAGAACCACGCATAAATACATATATAGGTATATGGGCTGTTATCCAAACTCAAATTGTTTTTGTTGTAATTGCTGCACCGTTGTAATTGAAAAAGCATCAACATTAATCTTGGTTGCGCTGAAATTTCGTAAAATCAAGATAAGAACGCAGCATAGAGCAGCGCATAGCTTTTGAGCAATTATATGTGCGAGTCTAAAACAAAAATATGTATTTCTTGGAATAATCCGGCTGCAGTGAACCAGCAGTGTTCAAGCGGTGTGATTCAGTGATGCCGATATGCAAAAATTCCAAGCGAACGATTGATAGTGTCAACAAATGAGTGTGTGTCGAGCGGTGGGCGGCTGTGGCAGGATGAGCGAGCGGGAGTCAAAGCGGAGTAGGAGTGGTGATGCTTGGAGATAAGATTTGTGGCGCGCCGATGTCAGTATATATACCTATACATATAGTAGAATCGATATTGCTTCTTAACTATCAAGCGCTTCTAAGTCTTGAAATTCAGCAGCTCCAAAGACAATGAAAATTAGCAAAACATGTCACATGGTGACACGAACTTACTCGCTGCTCTAGTTATGTCGAAACTCTAACTGACATGGCAGCAACAGGTACACTGAGCATTGCAGATAGCAACATACATAGCTTAGTGACTTGGCTACTTGTTGACGGAGTCTATGGTGTTGTTGCTAATTTTTTCACGATTTTCTATGAAAAAATCGGGCAGCTGATGGTTGTGAGACGCAGGTTCTTCGGTATGGAAAAATGTTGTATTTTGAGTTTTTATGGGTAGGTGAGCTTTAAGGTATTTTTTTCCATATTTTCAATAGTCCATTATTAATATTTCTTTTGTGAATAACACTTCTAGTACTGTTTCTCGATATTATCCAAATGGTATCTTCTAAAAGATATAATGGGCGTCATTGAAGCCATTGTATTAACATATTGGTATTCGGGGTCATTTTGGGAACCCAATCTCTTGTTCCTAAACTAAGCCGCTAATTCCTGGCTCTAATCGGGAATGAGAGAAAGGTATGATAGAAGGCTACATAAGTTAGGTTAAAAGGTTAATTCTCTTACAACCGCCAACAAGATCCCACTTGGAAGTTGAGTCCATAGTGAGACATAAAACCCATATGCGATTATATTGATCATGAGCACCCTAACATATCGGTAATGCGCTTTGAGCTTATCAAAACTGGAGGAGAAAATCACTGAATGTTTCCGCCTCATCTTTCCTCAAACGACTTTGATATTTTAAGTTTGATAAGATTTTTAGCCTCACCGTATAGATGCCTCTTGCGAGCTCATTGCCATCTACAGTTTCCTGTCATCCCGTGTGACCAGACACCCTATCGAGTCTGACATGGCTGAATGCGTGATGCAAGAGGCTGCACTCGAAGCTATGCATCTCATACATAAGTCCCCACGGCTGCAGATGTGCGCTTGAAACACACTCCAGTTTTGAAGTAGCCTAAACAAAAGTCTGGCGAAGAGCTCCATGCAGAAAACTAACCACAAAACCATTCCTCTGACATTCGACCTATCTGTCGACAAAGAGTCTAGCTAAGTCTTACCTAATTTTGACCCAACTCCAAACTAGAAGGCCTTTAAATTTCTTATCCATCTTTTAAAGCAGGATAGCTTTGCTGCAATCGTCGGATTATCGGAGTGTTACACATCAAGACGGTCATATACATATATCAATATAGGTTAGGTTAAACTGGTAGGCGAGTAAACCACGTATAGACCAGTTTTGGTCCTTTGCGATATCAGATGAAATTCTGTTCCTAGGTCCAAGAGAAGTAGCTATCGTTTAGGATGCCTGCACTTCTCGTGAATTTTAACAGAGTATGCGACCTCACTATGGATACCTCATCCAGTATATCATACCGTGGGGACTTCAGATGATTACAGTGGCTCTAAATATCGCCTGCAGTCTTCACGATCTGTTAGCACTAGTATACGATATATGTATATCATGGCGAAAACAACTAACCTCACGTCACTTTTGGGTAAAATTGATTTTCGTCCATCTTTGGTTAACTTACAGATCTTTTAAATGCAATACAATTGATTATCTTTAAAAGTTGAAGTCTTAATTCTTATCTGTACATCCAAGTCTAACTAGACTTAAGTGCCATCATTCATTATTCCAGTACTAGATTTGTGTACGTTGATTCTTTGTGGTCACTGTGGTCACATTCCTCATCTATGCCTTATTACTACTTGTTCTAAATAGTGATTTCTTGTGTTCATAGCTTCAGCAGCCAACAACCTGTCAACAATACTTGCTACAACCCTTGCGGTATATCATCTTTTGCGGCTACGACCTTAACGGTAAATAAAAACCAATGATCGACCCAACTACTAGGCTAAATACCATGCAGAATAGTACACAAGGAAATCTGCCAGCAGAAAAGCCACGACCAGCTAGAAGTTGCGGGAGGGAGGGCGCCTTGAACAATGCAGAAGTGTGACGTGTTGAATTACAAATAAGAACAAAAATAATGCACACAAGAATGAGAAAAAATAACCGCAAACCAATGCTTACATATTGAGAAACACACAAAGTTCACTGGAGTCCAAAGCCTGTTGCAGTGTTGCCTTTGTTGGACGGCGGGTCGGTTATTGCACCGCCTCCTTCCGGCTGGACAAACGGTGGTTCGTTCGTTTGAGCGGTCGGTCGGTTGGCCGACTGGTCGGTCGATTGGTTGGTTGGTCAAACTGTTGTGCGGCTGCTTGGTCGGTCTTCTTTAGTCTCATTTAGTCACACGACACATTGGCGATATTGTTGCCACGGCTATTGGCGGCGCCTCGATGGTTTTGTTCTTTTTACTCTACTCTGTTTGTTTTGTTAGTCTTATCGGACGGTTTTGGCTTTTGTTGCTTTGCTGTTCTAATTGGGTTTGTTACCACATATGCTCCGTCAGCTTGTGTTTTTCTCTGATCGAATGCATTGCCTAATGGATTTATGCCTTCACAAGCTCATGTGTTTATTCGTAGATTTGGAAACGCTGATTAGAGCCCCGAGAGCGCCGTTACAGCCATTCAAGCAGAACACCGAGGCGCTGTTTTAAAGCTGTACTTCATTGTGTTTGAGTCTTGATGTTTCTTATACAGCAGAAATCGCCAACATAGCAAGCTTTTGGCTTCCTTTTCATATATTTGTCACCACGTTCTTAGCTATGCTCTCCACCACCGAACCCTTTCGTCATTGTTCTAATTCTCCATCCATTGGACCTGACGTCAGTTCCAGCGCTGCAGCGCTTCCTCAACTGCTGTCAATCCGTACAGCGGCCGTTGTGGATCGATGGGTGGTTATGGCTGACATGTTTCAGCTTTCATACGCTTGTACATGTCGCAAATGTTGCATGCAACACATTGCACACAGCATGCAGGCTGTGTATGTGCTTATTTCGATTATGTTTAGCCTTCAGCGCTTTCCCTATGATCATTTTTGACATGTTGCTGCTTTCCATCAACCGCCAGCACCTTCAACACGCCACCGCTCCGCCGGCATACCCTTCCGCATGAGCACAAACCTCAAATATTTCTGCACCGCCACTCGTCTCTGGAGCGCACAAACACTCCGCTAAGCATACACAACCACATATTGGCAACTGTCACCTCACCTCAACGACGACAACAACATACGAGTGTAATATTTTCCTTCCTGTGCTTGTTTGTGCAACTGTTTATTGCGGTTGCGCTTGGTCCCGATCGGTGTGGTATGGCTTAGCTAAGCTCGGCTTGACTTCACTTGGCTTGGTGTGGCACGGTGTGGCATGGAGAGTTCATGTGTTATAGCTTGTTTTGATTTTCTATCCACACGACGGAATATCAAATTGCATCACCATCAGCGGTGCATTCAGTGCACCATTAGCCACAGTGACAGTGGCAGGCGGCAGTGCCGTAGACATTGCAATATTGTATATCGTATAATAACTGAAGAGGTGGTGTTCGGTTCCCGTTCTTCCATACTCCAGATCACGTCGAACCAAGGCAAACATTCGAAAGCACAGCTCTCCTTGAAGTCTATAGCGTCTAGTCCACCTGATTCCACCCAGTAACTCAAAATAGTTGTAAAATACGATTGAGTTTGTGGTTTTCAAACGATCAAGTAAATCCAGTAAAACACCAAAACATATGTTTCATATTTGGAAAACCAATCTACTTCTAACTGTCTTAAGACCCTTTCTTCCTAAGTCCTTTTCCACTTTAAGACACTTTTCATTTGTCACCCGACTTTAAAAATCAACCGGATCTTCATTCTAGATGAAAGATAGAAGTATCTACTGAGGTATAGTGTCCTCAGGGCAGTAACCAATTCCATAAAGCCTACAAAATGAATATTAATATTCTAATAGGTAACTGAAGATCTTTCGAGGTCTAGAAGAATGTCGTATGAGAAAACCTTACATTATTTTTTAGCTAGCTTAGATCCCTCTATACAATCCGATATACACGGCGGAGCTAAATATACATTGAGTCTTCTTCTTCTTTACTGGCATAGACACCGCTTACGCAATTATAGCCGAGATAACAACAGCTCGCCAGTCGTTTCTTCTTTTCGCTACGTGGCGCCATTGAGACATTGAGCCTTAGGAAGCTTAAAACTGTTATGCCTCCTTAATAAAGTTTAATATCTGGCACATGTCTCTACTTTGAGGGATTCCCATTATCCCATCTTAAGAAAACCTCAACGTATCAAACTCAGAATCATATTAGATTATTCTTTAAAGAAAATACTTCTTTGAACCAAAGTTGCGAAAGGATGCTGGCAAAAGAGGGTCGGTCAATAACACCCAAATCATTGTAGAGGTCATTATGGGTCCTGGGACCATTTTCGATAGCATTTATCGAATCAGCTCCCGATGTCACTGATGTCTTCAATAACCTGACTTCCAGCACTACAGGCTCTCAGTATAACTCCATGACAATCAGACATCCTCAACCTAACACAACAACTTTCATCCCCAACCCCCTTCAAAAAAGATTTTCCACCGCCACTGCGCACAGATATTCGCCTGGTAAGCTAGCTATCGGTTAGAAAGTACTATTTATGTAAATATCTATGCCAATATGCATGTAAATATGTAACAAGTGTGCGTGTGTTCGCGAGGAATTTTAATTACCGTGAATATGCAAATCGTTTTCAGGTCCACCGGCAACACAATCGCACCAAAGCGGTTGCATAATTAACCGCACAACTGTCACCGAGCCACACAAGTACTTGCAACAAGTACATGCACCACATATGAATGTATATATGTATGTATGTATATTATTGTGCAACTAAGGTGAAATCAAGGAAGCCAAATCAATTTCTAACAAAATAGAAATGCATTTGTTGGTTTTAATTTTCAATGCCTTTCAAGCCTGCCCCGACTCACAGCCAGTCCAGTGCTCGCCACAGCGCCAACGAGCAAGCAACGAGATCACATATCACTGGAGCGACAAGCAAATGCGAACGGCAGCAAGTTGGTGACAAGAAAGCAGCACTTGCCACAACAAATGGCAACAACAGCAACAGCAGAGGGGGGGAAATAAATAATAAAGGAGTTAGAGAAGCTCTCGGCAGCACCTGTGCCAGGCAGTTGCAATGGCTTCGTTCAAGGGTTCCACAAAGGAGCATTGTCTTGCAGAACGATTGACAGAAATTAGTCAGTGTTGTTGTTTTATGATAGATGTATTGCTGGTATGTGTCCCGGCAATCAGTTTGTTAGCAGCAAATCAGTCAGTAATTACAAAATGTCGGCTTAGTAGGAGATAACGTCAGTTACTTGCTTATTTTCATGGCCGCGATGAGAGAGCAAATTTGTTAACTGAACTGTTGAGTATTTGATCAATGCAGTGAAAAGGATCAAGGACTGTAACATTGTGTTCAAGTATGGACTTAAAAAATAAATAAATGGAAAAGCACAAATTCCGTCGAGTCAATCTCTTTGGAAAATATATAGGAAGTGCAATAGCTTATGGTTCCAGAAACTCTAGAATCTCACAAAAAGCGGTTGCATATCACTCTTACGAGTATTCTGAGCGGCGAAGTTCGGAACCCAGTTATTCAAAACATTCAGAGATCCATCACAGAATAGCCAGGGAACAATTTATTCAAATATCAGCAACAGGTTAAAAACTCTTTCAATTCACGACTGCTTTCAATTTAGAAAGAGGATCTTTTGAGTATCAAACCTAGAGCCTTAATAGCAGACATATTCAGAAATAAAAAAACAGTAGTTTTGAGGGATTTGAACATACTATTTGGTTTGTAAATATGCAGAAAGATAGTTAAGAGAGGCCTACCTTAGGCTGTCTTTGAAATAATAGCTTAGGAACTTGCGAATTGAACTGAGATTATTCTTATATAATAAGTAAAGCGAAAATGTTTTCTTGAAAGGTGGCTTTGTTGTAATTTTGATTTGTTCGATCAATTAATCAAGGAACCAATACTAAAGATTACGTAGAGAATAGTGTACGGACTACATACGACAGAAGCTTCGTTATTGAGTATGCCTTGGAGATTTCATCATGAAATGTTTGTTCATATTAAGATATATCGGCAACTGGGATCAAACAAGCTATCTTAAGGGTAGGAGCTAAAGTGCAAGTCTCTATTAGAAGAAGTATTATTCTGTCTTTAATGTTACCATACCATTTTAAATGTTGAGTGAATATAATACGTTCTGAAGAAAGAAATGTAAGGAAGTTATCCAAAACTCACCCGATAGAAGATAGTCTGATGATGACCCCAAGACGGGACTAAAAGATCGAGAAGAGTGCAAGAAATCTTTAGTACAGAGCATCAGGAAAACAATGGAGCATCTCTTGTGCTAGACTACGCTGTAAGCATCTGAGGTCCCCACATTATGATACACTGGAGGACGTAGAATCTGAACTCCATCTGGTATCGCAAAGAACCAAACTGGTCTATACGTGACTCATTGATTTACCAGACTAACCTAACCTAACCTAGTTATCCAAAACTCTACAATTTGAAATCAGATACAATACTCACTGCGAAAAAACTCTCACTCTGCACCACAACTAGTTCTGGATATCATGTAAGCGTCGTTAGTTAGTTTCCAGCGTCCAAATGACGGTTTCCCTGAAATTGGAAAAAGTGTACTTTTGAATAAGGTCTTCGGTAAAAAGCAGTATGGACCATAGTTGAATAAATAGATCATGTTTTCTTCAGCTTAATCCCTTTCAAACGCGGTATAATAAAAAGGCGAAAACACTTTAACGGGTCCGACAAGAATAGTGGCGCTAGCTTGAGTTTGGCAATAAACTTTCAGAAGTAAAAGTTAACGAGGGATTTGTAAGTCTTTAAGCATTATTTATCATGAATATGGAAAGTCCGCAGTAGTTAGACTCTATTAAAGATTTTTAGATCATGCGGTGATAAATTAGTGAGGTTCAATAAGAATCATCTGCCGAAAAACACCACTTGCCACCGAACAGTCAACAGTCAGTCTCAAGTATTCAAACTGAAGATTCGATCACGCATAGCAATCACGTAATAATGACCGTCTCATCTAATATTTTACCTAATAGCCAACAAAGGACTTTAAAGTCATAAAAGTAGAAGAAAGCGAGCCGCCCGTTATATCATCAGAAAGCGGTCCTCTGCGGAGGATAAAAGTCAAGAGTGAGGATTGCAACCGCAGAAGAATACAAAAACAAAACACGCAAAAGAACAGATGAGACATCTTAGAGGTATGAGCGACAACGGAAGGCTGGGCGCATTTAACGCCTGACTTGTCAACAGAGGCGCAATGACACCAGCAACAACAACATAACAAACAAGGATCCAAAGCAAAGGCTGCTGAATCATCGAAGCGCGCGCTGATTAACTGCCTTAGCAACCAAAAACTACCAACGCAAGCAGCAAGGAAAACAGAAAAACTAAAACAACAAAAACAATAACAAAAACGAGAGCAACTGGAACAAAAAGGCAAGATTGGTTAGACAGCAGGCCGCAATTGTTTGCACAAAATAATAGAAAATAAAGAGTGCAAAGTAGGAAAAATCAAAGAAAGCTGCAGAGCAGTTGGCGCAGCTGAAGCGAAGTCATCAAAGAGCCGGACAAAAAAAAATAACAAAACAAAAACTGAAAACTGTTTCACTGCAATTCCATTGATCACCGTTTGTCGAGCGTTGGCGGCATGCTTTTGTAGTTGTGGCAAGAGAAGCGCCTGCGCACAGGACAAAATTGACAAACCAACAAAAACAATATATTGCCAAATAATGCACTACATTTGCAATAGCTAAGTAACTGTCGTGTAATAACAAAAACAAAAGCAACAACAAGAGTAAAACTAAGAAAACACCAACAAACACAAGCGCAATTGGACAAAAGTATTCCGAGGAAACTCATCTGCCCGCGCGAGCAGAGAAACAAGTGTGTGTATGTATATGTAGCTGAGTGAATTAGTAACTGTGCAACAGCAGCCGTTTAGCAACACATTATTCGATAAAGTGTACACTTTTTATGTCACCTTGCTGCTGGCTCTACTCTTTTGGCGCGCAAAATCAGGACAACTTGTCTGCCTTGGCCGAGACAAATAGACGACAGACAGGTTGTCTTGCATTGTTTTGGCTGAATGAATGTTGCACAAGGTGCAACATCGTTTTAATACGGTTTTGTGTGTTGCAATTCTTTTGTTGTTTTGCATTCTCATTTGCTACACATGCCGGTGGCTGTTGCAGGATTCTACGAATTGCTCGGCTTTGCAGCTATGGCCAGATTTAGTAATTCCAAGAACTCTTATTGCAACCTAATGACAATTTCGTACTGTTTGATATATGAGAGTAGATCATTTCATTAATTTCTTTGGTGTATGCCGTAACTGTAAAGCGAATTCTTAAGAAATTTGAAGAAAAGGAAGTGTGGCAAAGTGTTTCGGTATTAGCAAATATATCAAAATTTTAATTTTTAATTTAATAAAGAAGCCTACATGGCGCTTCATATCTAATGGATATTGAAATCAACTTAAATAAGTCGAGATAAATACGGAATTATATTCTATTTTCCTTATGAAAATAATGGTGTCCCAAAAATTATGCTATTTGTGAGTGCTCTTCATTTCCTCTTCTTTTTTCATCAACAAATTCAAACTTTTCACACATTGGTGAATGGTAGGAGACCTATCGGGCCTTCTTAACAAAGCTCTCTCTTAGAAAAGGGAGGAAACTAATTTTTCAAGGAGCAAAGAAATTCAGCAATGTATCGTAGATATGTAGTCTAGACCAGATATGTTTAACAGATTATGCTAGTAATCTTACTACTGAGAGTTAAGCTAACTTGAGTACCTTTTCCATATATGTTTTATGAATAAAAGAAAGCCTTCAGATATATCAGAATAAAGAAAATTCAGCTATATTTTTAATAAACTTCGAAACAAATCGGATCAGACCGCCTTTAAGTTGCAAAGAGATCAATGGTTGGAGCTCAGGTTGACATAGTTGAATCCTAAATGTAGACAACACTTACATACAACTAATTTAGGCGAATCCTAAATGTAGGCAACACTTCCATAAAACTTTAAGAAATATATTTACTTATTGGATATAAGTATTATTTAAACGGCACATTGTTCGAGTTTAAATTTGTTGAATATATGGTCAACATGGTCATCGAAATCATGTTAATGTACCTTAAATTTAGTCAACAATTGTCTATGGACTTTTGGAAATAATGTGCATTTTAAACACTGATAAATTAACATGACTTAAACGGTGATGACATTTTGGTGCAGTCTGTAAAATTTAAGGTGTATATGAGAAGAGCAGACTTCACAGTACCCTAAATGTAGGCAATAGCTTTATGGAGCTTCGAACATTGGTAATTTAATTTTATTTGAACATTACCTACATTTAGGCGTAGTGCTGGACTGAACAAAAAGGTATCCAGCTTAAAAAATAAATTTTTGGAATATTATCTAAAACAGGTTAATTTTATATTACCCTAAATGTAGGCAATAATTTTGTATGAAATTTCGAAAAATAAAAATAAATTTTATTTGAACATTGCCTACATTTAGGCGTTTCGCTGGATTGCACAAAACTATATTTTTCATTGTATATTAACGGCGATATTAAAGGAAAGAGTTTTCTGACATAAAAATAAAACTTTTGAAATAATTTT
This sequence comes from Bactrocera dorsalis, assembly GCF_023373825.1. Taxonomy (NCBI): domain Eukaryota; kingdom Metazoa; phylum Arthropoda; class Insecta; order Diptera; family Tephritidae; genus Bactrocera; species Bactrocera dorsalis. The sequence goes on from NC_064303.1 coordinate 111,220,691, forward strand.
GAAATGATTTTCCTCCAACTCACTCCATTATTGAATTTAATATTAGACTCCAACATGTTTCGTTCTTTATCCAATCCCTTTTCTCCACAATCCTTACTCCTTTATTTTACCAAAGCCACTTAAACCATATTGTCTACTTGAAGGGCTAACTGCACCAACGCAGAATTGCACCTTTCACTTTCACCTTCACCTGCGAACACATCCTCTATTTGTGTAGGTGTCTTTCGCTTTTCCCCCTCCAACACATAAATCCATCATTCAACCACAACTCAACACTTTACATTCACTCCGATGAGGATCACAAAAGCCATAACTCCGCCGTGCACATGCACTCCTTTGCTTAAGCATACAAGCATGTATGTATGTATAAGCGCATGCGTATTTGGCTACTGTAAGGAAAAATCCTTTCAAAATGTGGGTTTGCTTGTATGTATGAGTGCATACGTGCGCACATTTCCTGTCTTCGGCGCATTGCTATGCAATGCAATCCTTTTTCCCTGTTTGCCACCGCTGATACTTGTATGAATATTGTATTAATTTTTCTTTAAAAGCAAAAAATGTTTACACAAAGACTTCGGTATGCCGCAGAAGACGATTTGTTAAATAAAAATCATAAATATATATTTACTATATAGATGAGTGTGTGGCATTAGTTACGGATATTGCACACTGGCTTGTTCTATATTGGCGCAAGAGCAGGTGCTGCTCACGGTAGTGATTTCAAATATTTGCTTTAATTGCAAGGGGTTTAAGCGAGTGCTGTGGGTTTGATGGCATCATCTATACTCTTACATACACATAAGCACATATTTACAATTTGTAGGTGAATATTTTCAGGAGAAGTAGCCCGGCATTTGATCGCTAATTATAGTATTCGAAACCAGACGCCTATCTTACTGTGCCATACTCTCTCTCCACTGTTATCTTTCACGGGAGACACATTTTTATCAAAGCCATCCAGGGCTTTAAGCGACATAACATAACCGAATGAAAAGAATCAAGTCTGATCTTCCTTGTGCGCTGCCCTGTCATCAGAGCGTTTTCCTTATCCGCATTTGTGTATCGTACATTAAGTCGGACTATACAGTATTTTATGTCCATCTGGGCCCAAACCCCCCAAAAAACAAGCCGCTACTAACATTTCTACTTCGATTTCTTTATTTACAATATACAATACTTAGTCAGTATTACCAAGAAAATCTACTTTGAAGAGAGATTCAAAGTCTCATTGATATACATACATACAGACGGCTCGAAAGCGGCAAATGGAATTAAGACTGGTATCGTGGGACCACGTACCAAACTGTCAGTCCCCATCGACAAGTTTTTAAGAATTTTTTAAACTGAAGTCTCTGACATTAGCAGATGTGCAGGAGTCATTCCAAAGAGAAACTATCAAGGGGAACGTATTGTCATATTCAATGGTAGTCAGGCAGCAGTTCAGTCAATTTTATTTGTTGAAATCAAATCATCTATGATACTGGAGTGTATAAAAGTGCTTGACAGGGTTTCCACTGAAAACTATATCCTACTTACTTCTGGGCATAGAGAAATCAGTATAAATGAGTTAGCCAATCTACCGGCGAAAGAAGCTACGGTGACCAGTCGAACAGGATCGGAACCGTTCTTCGCTGTGTTTTTGAAAGAGGAACAGGCTAGTAGAAGTCGACACTGACAACAAGTTCCTTCCTAAACTAATTAAGACAGCTTGTGTGATTTTCTACAGGTCACTGCAGGCTGCGTTGCCATCTGCACAAATTGGGGTACTGCTCCATAGATCAGTATCGCTTTTACGACCAAAAAGCATAGACGCCGGACTCCGCCGCAATTGCAAGAAGTCTGACTTCTGGCTATCGGGCAGTAGAATCCGATGAGTGAACACAGCCATCTTGCTTTGAGGTAAAGACTTATGGCTTGTAAAACTGCTCTACTTGTCGGACTCTTAAAAAACTTCGGATGCTTCTAACTATACTTCGCTGAAAGCATATTTGTCGCCATAGGTTAGGCGAGGTTCAACCAAAAGTAGACTACTTGTTCGGTATTTACAAATACATATATTGGGATCAAACTAAGTCAACCGAAACTGCGGAGTTAATATTTTCTTGCATTAATTTGAAGTGAAGATCCATTTCATTTGGGATGGCTTCCCATAAATCGGTACGAAGTAGGGTTTCGAATTGAGGAAACTTTTAAGAACATGTGTGGATATTACAAGATCTTCACAGACTCGTAAAATATTTTAAATTTGGACACATGATATGGACGAAATCTTTATTTAAAACTAGTATCTATGCATTTTCGTCCCTTCTACTCTAATTATAGATCTCTCTTTAACCAAGTTTCGAACCTAAAATTTTAAAGATTTGCACCCAAATAAGAGATCCATCGATGTTTCACACCCTACAGACATAACTAGTTTCAAATTCAGGGCTACCAAAAGAGCGATTTCAAGAGTAAATATGTATATGACATTGCAAACTTCTCGGAACCATTTCTGATGTTCGTTCTAGTAAATGTTATAGTTTTTTTATCAAGTACAAATCATGTACAATTTAGTTGGCTAATTTTTATAGAATTATAAGAAGTAAAATTGTGTATAATTTTCAAAATCCCCCAATTCCCATACCGACTTTGATAGAAAAATAAGAAAAGATATTATTTATAGTTTCTTTGAGTATTGTATTTAAGTTTAGTGTCCTCCATTTCGTAAAAATAACTTAAGACTAGGTAACTTAATAAAATAATCCAACAGTTTTTATAGTTTTTCCATACAAAAACACTTAATTAATTTCCATTCATTGTATAATAATTAGAGTCTAAGCTTCCGTGAGAGTTTTCATAAGAGCTAATTTGGTTGAGAGCTGCCACTGGCTGGTGAAAATGCACCAGCTAACAAAAAAATATGCGAAAATAATACGAAAATTCTTAAAACTAAAAATATATTATGTTCAAAAAAATAAATAAAAGTTTCAATACAATTTTTCCAAAAAATTAAAAAAAAATTTCATGCAGTAGTATAATAAGTATTAATTTGAATCATAAAATTGTCTTCCGTTTTCAACTAAAACTGATTTCATTGAAATTTTGTAGCGAACAAAAACGACTAGAACTTAGAAAACATAAACTCCTGCTGTTACAACCGCTTACATAGTTGCAACATTCAATTGTTGTAATTTACACTAAAAAATAATAAAAAGTAAACTGAACTCCTTTAAGTATAAATACTGAATATGTCAACGCAGTGTTTATGCAACGCTACTGGCACTTGGATTTTCGTTTCTGATCAATCCTCACTGACATCGGCTCGAAGGCCGCGCTCCTGTGACACTAGTCTACGCAATTGTAATGGTGCAATTGGAGCTAGTGTGCTTGTTGAGCAGCGACATGCGCGAGAAGGACTTGTGGCACACCTTGCAGGCGTACTTCTTCACCTCCACATGGGTCTGCTGGTGAGCGCGCAAGTTGGAGCGATCGGCAAAGGAGCGCGGGCAATCGCTGCAGTGGAAGGGCTTCTCGCCGGTATGTGTGCGTATATGACCCTGCAGCAGCCATGGACGTGAGAAGGCCTTGCCGCAGATGGGGCACTTGCAGGGCAAAGTATGAGTGCGTATGTGCATCTTCAAGGCGCCAATGGTGGTGTAGAGCTTGCCACATTCGTGGCAGGAATGCTGCTTCTTATCCTGATTGCACTCGGCGGCCGGGCAATGGAATTGCTGATGTTTGGACAGGCCAATGACAGTCGAGTACATTTTATTACATTTGTCGCATTTGTAACGGTAACTGGCAGCTTTGTTAGCGGCTGCGGCGGATTGAGCCTCATTACTCGTTGCACACTTCGTTGATTTGGTGTTCAAGCTGAAGCTGGACAACGGTTCGTTTTGATGATGCATTAGCGCCGGCAATGGTATATCATTGCGTAGACTCAGATCCTCTGGTTCGGAGCCTGCCTCCGAAGCGGGACTGGATGGTGGTGTCATTTGCTGATATGAGTACACCGAACGTGGTGAGGTGGCTATCGAGGAGGCTGGTGAGGGAAAGATCGCATTCAAATTGCCGCCACTAGATGGCTGGTAGGCGCTCCAAAGCGCTGTCATGGGCGCAGCGCCGCCAGCGGCTAGCATGAAAGCGGATTTGTAGTCCGTCGATGTGGTGGTATAACCGCTGGTAGCGGCTGTCAAGCCACGCAAATGTATTGCGACCGCTGGTGCGGCTTGCTGTTGCAATTGTTGGTAATAGTCCGATTCGTAGTCTGAGGTGTAGGGTTCAACGGGTGACATCAATGCCGAACAAGTACCCAACTCGACGGAGTGTTGCGAGTGGATCGAGTGTGTTGGCGAGTTGGCACGTTGTTGATAGGCTTTGGTGAAGGACTCATCGTACGCATTTGCTTCGTAACCGTCCTTCGAGAGGTTCAGCACATATTCGCGTTTTGCTGGCACGATATAATCCTCGAAGCTGTCTGCGGCTTTGCGCTTCAGCGAAAGATCTTGCGGCTGCTCGTCAGCCAAAAGCTCGTACTCAGCAACTGGCCGTGGCTCGTGTTTGATCATGCTGGCTTTAGCGAAAGCAGCGGCTGCGGCATAATACTGCATGGGATCTCTGACCGTGACTGTTGCTGTTTCTGTGTCTGTTTCGGTTGTATCCTCGTAAACGATAGGCCGTTTCTTGAGCGGGCAGCTCTTGTACTTTGTTGCTGTAGTGGCCATTATTTTGTTATTTTGGGTTTTCCGGGATTTTTGCAAAATTAATTTCGAACTTAAAATCGTTCTCAAACTTTTAGTTTATTTTGTTTTTGTTTTCTTTTGTCTTTCTTAAAGTCTTTTTCACAAACTTTATTGCGCACTTATTTATTTATTGCTTGCTTCTTCTGTTCACTCAAACACATACACATAAACACTGTGGATGTTGTTGTAGATCTTTGGCAAAGTTTCGAACTGAATTCTAATTGTATTTTCCGTTTCTTCTTTTTTTGGTGTTCTACACTCTGCGAGCACTGCTGCTGTTATGACAGGTTCGACAACGGGCACGGTCTTTTATACATTATCAGAGTCAGTCTCGGTGAACTCAGAATTTTTCGGATTCAACTCAATTGATTGCCACGGCCACGGCCAGCATATATGGTTGTTGTTGGTGGTGGTGGTTCTTCTCTGTTGACCGAAGAAAATACTAAACGAAAACACATTTTGCCACACAACCATGCACACACAACACACACTGCATAAAAACTCCAAAATCACTCGGGTAGTTCCTCAAATGGTTTATCGGTTGTTGTTGTTGTCACGGCTGCTGCCGCCGCCACTGCTACTATTAACAATTCAAAACAATAATAGTTCTGCGCTGCCTTATCCCCGTCATTTGGTATTTCCATACGCTCAGCTGCAGAAAATGTCGCCGCAGTCGTACCTAGCGCCTTAGCTCGTACTACGCGACAACACTCATACAGAAGCGTTTACACGTGCCTATTCATTGGGAAATTACGTACACACGGAATCCCTTGATGCATGCGTAGACGACGTCAGACAGCTAGCATACTAGCCACCACCGCGTAGACAGCATCGTGCAACGCTCTATAACTTGTGTGTGTGTGTGTGCTTGTGTGTGAAGTTGAGCATTTTACAGACGCGTCAGCGGAGTTTGAGTCATACTTTTAACACACACACACATTAATACATATAAATATTGAGTGAAATGCGTTTGTTTACCAATAAGCAACCCTCCGATCTACACTGCCAATCTTCTAACTATCGCTACCACCTTTGAGAGTAGCTCAAACGATCGCGCGGTGGTTAACCCGCATTCGTTAGGCATGCTAATTGCCTGGCTTGTATTCGAAAATATTCAGGATCCACGCATATTGGCTCAAAATGATTGCCTGCTCTGGCAGATCAGTGATCGTGCCTCACGAAAACTGAATCAACTTCCGTGCTACAAAAGAAGCTCAGTTACGATCGTTTTATGAGAAATGCAGTGCTTTCCCAAGAACTCAACTTCATGTGATTCCATCTCCTTTACAGTCTCCAAATTACATATTTGAGTCCTCTAAATCGATCGTTTGATCGCATAGCTTACTCACACGCGATACAAGTACCCAATTAATACACACAACTTGGCTCCAATTTATTGCCAACTTATGTAGATCACTGATCCTGCCAATAACTCAGGGGAAGTCACTCATTTCCCAACCATTACACACACATACGCACACCTGAACTGCGATCGTTTGTGTGGTGTGAAATTGAGGCATTAATGCAACACCTTCCTCGCATCTGTGTTCGCCTGTGTTCATGCCTCCCATGTGTGTCATGCGAGGAACTAAGTATCCACATACATATTTACGTATTGTAGCGGCCTCCGATCGATCGATTGATCGTCTGATCTCATATTTTCCGTTGACACATTTCCATCTCCATTACACACGTTGACTGCTGGCTGTAATAACTTGTCAAAAATGTGTCCCCCGAGTGCGTTGATTGGCGTGAAAGTAGAAAGTGATCCAGCAGCAGCTACTTGGGGCTCCCCAAGTGATCGAGACAACAATTTTCATACCACCAAACTCCAAAATATGCATTTCTATGTACGTCACTATGAGGGGGCGACTATAATTGTGTTTTTGTTGTTGCATGCTACACATACATGTTAATATATTTATAGGCGAGAATCCCCCTCGGCAGGTATGTCAATTTCCCACTTGAAAAAAGCACTCAAAAAGCCGTTCCGCTTCCATTGCGTTCCGCATACTCTTGTAATGAGTTTTTTTAGTTTTTCCCCCTTGCTCCAAATTAAACGTGCAACATTTATACAAAACTCACCGCTTTCGGATAAGAATTTGCTGGACACGCACAAACACACACAGACGTGTTACAGAAACACACACACACTTGCATCTGTTTTCACGTCGTTTTAGGGTTGCTTCCAGTGCTATATGCCCGCTGCTTGCCGCTGCTCATTCCAATTGCTGCCTCAAAATGCTGCACTCATGCAATGATGCAACTATCGGTGCAGTCACTTGAGTGATTCCGCGCTGCCCTCGTCAATTCCTTATTACATTTCGAACGTCATTTTACTGCAGTTGCTGCACCTCAAAAGTGTTGTCATGCAACATCTGTTTTAAATGAGCTGAGTATTTTCATGTCCACGGAAAAGTTCCGAATTCTTGGTGGGAAAATATGAATGTGCTATATTTGTATGTGGTATGCATATGTGTGCGTGTGTGTGTTAAGTTTTTCTGGAAGTTTTCGCCAATCAACTGCTCTGCCTGCTTTCTGCCTGATGTATTTTTTTTTATACTCTCGCAACAAAGTTGCTAAAGAGAGTATTATAGTTTGTTCACATAACGGTTGTTTGTAAGTCCTAAACTAAAAGAGTCAGATATAGGGTTATATATACCAAAGTGATCAGGGTGACGAGTAGAATTGAAATCCGGATGTCTGTCTGTCCGTCCGTCCGTCTGTCCGTCCGTCCGTCCGTGCAAGCTGTAACTTGAGTAAAAATTGAGATATCATGATGAAACTTGGTACACGTATTTCTTGGCTCCATAAGAAGGTCAAGTTCGAAGATGGGCAAAATCGGTCCACTGCCACGCCCACAAAATGGCGGAAACCGAAAACCTATAAAGTGTCATAACTAAGCCATAAATAAAGATATTAAAGTGAAATTTAGCACAAAGGATCGCATTAGGGAGGGGCATATTTGGACGTAATTTCTTTCGAAAAGTGGGCGTGGCCCCGCCCCCTACTAAGTTTTTTGTACATATCTCGGAAACTACTATAGCTATGTCAACCAAATTCTATAGATTCGTTTCCTTCAGGTATTTTCATATACAGTTCAAAAATGGAAGAAATCGGATAATAAACCACGCCCACCTCCCATACAAAGGTTATGTTGAAAATCACTAAAAAGTGCGTTAACCGACTAACAAAAAAACGTCAGAAACACTAAATTTTACGGAAGAAATGGCAGAAAGAAGTTGCACTCAGATTTTTCTTAAAAATTGAAAATGGGCGTGGCGTCGCCCACTTATGGACCAAAAACCATATCTCAGGAACTACTCGACCGATTTCAATGAAATTCGGTATATAATATTTTCTTAACACCCTGATAACATGTACGAAATATGGGTGAAATCGGTTCGCAACCACACCTTTTTCCAATATAACGCTATTTTGAATTCCATCTGATGCCTTCTCTGTATAATATATACATTAGGAACCAATGATGATAGGTAAATGACGGATAATGAACTCTCGATTATCACTTTATCATGCGAGAGTATAAAATGTTCGGTTACACCCGAACTTAGCCCTTCCTTACTTGTTTTTTTTTGTTTTCATATTTTGGAGGAGTTAATGATTTAGCGTGTTCGGAACTTTTGACTTCCTTTCTAGAAGACGGAACTTGTTTCTTTGACAATTTCCCGAAAGATGTTTCGATAGAATAATTTCCCAAATAATTGGACAACAATAGCTTCAACCAGGAAGTATAATTCGATTTTATTCATTATTCCGTAGTCTGTTTACGGTTTTATAATAAAGTGTGTTCAGCCAAGTTTGCCATTTCATGACTCCACGTACCACTTTGATAAAACGCTTGGAAATTGTCCAAAATTATTGCGCAAATTCACGTTTGGCTCACGACGGCTACTGTAAGAGGCTTTCGCGCAAAACACGGACTTCTCAGATGAGACCCATTTCTGACTTAATATCTCTATTCACCGCCTCACATTTCACGTCTCAGCATAGACATATTGCGTATAAAGTTTGGCGCCTCGTTAATTTCGAGACATTACCCAGTCAAATGACTGTCATGATCATACAACTTAACGTCTCTAGATTATTTTTTCTGAGGGTATATTAAATCAAAGGTTTTCGCCAGACAACCAGCAAAGCTCTAATCTTGAAAATTGCCGTAAACGAAAGGAGATATGCAATCGAAGACGTGGTGGCAATTTTGACAACATTTTGTTCTAATCATAGAAAAAACAAATTTTGACCAACTTTTATTTGACTTTAACATCACCTCATTCTTCTCGGCAGACCCTTTATACATACATATGTACGTTATATACTGATACAAAGTATTATATTCTGAACATATTTTGTATGAAATTGTCGAACTGCTGCCGCCAAGCTTCCAGTACATTTGACATATTGTTCAATAATGAAGACACTTTACTTCATCGTGAAAAAAAATTCGTTTTTTTTTTATTCAACTTAGTTCCCTTTAAAGTTAATCCACTGACTACAGCGACCCTTCAACTTTCCTATACCATTTTTGTAGTGGTATTTGTCCTATGCCTCAAAATTTACCTCATTCCACGAAAATTTCTTCCTAGCGAGCATTCTTTTGAGATCTGAGAACAGGATGTAGTTGCCGGTGACCAGATCTGTAGAATATAGTAGATGCTAAAGCAATTCGAGATCGCATTCCTGGACCTTCGCCATGGTTTTCACGGCCTTGTGACTTAATGCATTCTCTTGGTTGAACAGAACTTTCCTTTTCTTCATATGTGGTATTTTTTCATCAATTTCATCTTTCAAACAGTCTAATAACGCAATGAGATAGTCGCTTTGGAAGGTCGTTTTTTTCAAGGTAGTGAATAAAAATTATTATACGCTCATCCCAAAATTCAGACGTCATAACCTTATCAGCCAACTGTGTTTTTCACCGCTTTAGAGCGGGTTCTTCGTGACTGTCGATTTGGATTTCGGAGTGAAATTGTGGAACTATGTTTCATCCATTGTCACATATCGACGCAAAATCTCAGGCTTATTACGCTTGAATATCTTCAAACACACCGAATTATCAACTCGTCGTTGTTTTTGTTTATGAATTTATATCTATTATTTTTTCCACTTTATATTTCGGGAACTTCGGAAATAATTCTTATCAATTATGAGACTTTAACACGGAATTTGGAACACCTAGGAGAAAAAGTTGAGTACCCTCGATTTAGCCATTTTCGTCTGGCTGTCTGTCTGTACATACGCGAACTAGTCTCTCAGTTTTTGAGTTATCAATCTGAAATCTTGCACTCGTTCTTTTCCCTTGAGGAAACTACTCGTTTGTGGGAACTGCCGGTATCGGATCACTAAGGCATACAGCTGCCATTCAAACTAACCAATCGCAACGAAGGGCCCCACGACAGCCGGTTCTTCGCACCGGAATTGACTCAGATTTTATCCGGCCAAGGGCTGTTTTTTCGGCGATCTAACCCCGCTTTGAGTATTAAACAAAGGGTTAGCATGGCAAACTTTTTCATTGGACGAGATATATTTACGAAATTTTACATGGTTTCAGACAGTTATACACTCTCCGAAGAAAATGTAAAGACGGATCGTTATAGTATAGAAAATGCAACTGAACGACCGAAATCAAATTCTTGTAAAAGATCTTTTGTATTTTTGAAGGATATTATTATCTGCATTTATAAATTGTATTACTCCCTAAAAACTATTATCATTTTTGTTGTTTTTTCGATATATTTATTAAAACAACTTTATATTATAAAATTTATAATTATTTTTATTTCCGTTTGCTGAATAATTCCCGGCAATGATTGCACTAATATTAAAGAATTATAGAAAATGATCGCTATTTCTATCCAAAGTTTGGATCACAAATAACGCACTTAAAACACCCAACAATCCATACAAAAATATACTCCAGATTTTACACATATTGGGTTGTCAAAAAAGTCTTGAGGTATTTTTTTTGAATCAATTCGTATGGCACCCATACATCGAGCTTCTTAGTGACTCCAAGCTTCTACAAATGGTTTATAACAGTTTGATGACTACTATGCCGGTCTCTTTCGACCAATTCAGCGATTTTATCGCAATTTTCGACGACAAGCCTTCCGGAGCGTGGCGCATCTTCGACCACCTCTACACCAGAACGAAAACGTTGAAACCATCGTTGTGCGGTGGAAATGGAAACTGTATCGGGTCCATAAACTGCACTAATTTTATTGGCGGCTTGAGATGCATTTTTGCCTTTATCGTAGTAGTACTGTAAAATATGCCGTATTTTCTCTTTATTTTGCTCCATGTTTGCGACGCTATAACTCCCGAACGACTTAAAAGAAACGACAATCAATCAAACACGTGTTAGCGCGTGAAATGAGCTTTCCAAAAAGGTATAGCATGATCCGATGCGACGAATAAAACTAGAACTACGCGCTTTCAGCGCCAACTAGCGAAAATACCGCAAGGCTTTTTCGACAACCTAATAAATTGACTCAAAAAAATCGAGTTCTATTTTATTACACTTTTTGTTCGACTCTTTTTAATTTTTCTGTAAGATAGAATCGTTTACATAATTGCTTTTGTTTTTTTTATTATGATAAAATGGCTACCTACTCAATATTAGTATTTAAGGCTCTGCTCCTTCCAAAACAAGCCGTAAAATTTTAAAATGAATAATATTATGGAGTTTCCCAGTATTAGTGTTTTCGTAGAGTTTTTAAGATATGAATACCTGCTTTAAATTTACTATTCATGACAGTACATTTTTCAAATACATGATTTAACTGTCTGCATCACTTTGATGTCGAAACGAAAATGAAGCTTAAACCACTTGTATGAAATTTTTTTTAAAAGCTTTAAGTAATATTATTAAGGCACTTTTCATAGATAGAAAAGAAAGATAGTTAAGAAATCGCCTTTAAAAAAATAATTTCTAAATGAAAAATAAGATCACTTAACCTTCATAAACCTCAAACCTTCCTTACGATTATGAAGACCATTTGAAATCATAACCTCTTCATTAATCGAAATCGTTAGATAAAAAATGCATTATATCTTTTCTATTTCAAGGCCTGCTGCAACTATAATCACGTTCCAGAATCTACACTCTTGAATAATCATGGAATACAGCAATTTAGCGCGTAGTTTAACTGAGCTGAGTCTTAAGATCATACAAGTAGTTACATTGTTATAAAAGCGAATTTTTTTCTTACCAAAACGACAATAATTGTTGAGATTATATTCAAAGGATAAGTATAACAAAATATGCACTATGGTTTATATTTTAGATGTCGTTAAAAATTTAGATTGAATCCAGAAAAATCAGCCCATGAATTATTCACTATTTTAAGGTTATGAACCGAAAATATCGACATTATTGGCTCTTTGGTGTTAGTTTCAAAGGAGTTTTCACTTAATTTTAGAGACGTTCAAGATTTCCAAAAATGTAAAGAAAAATGTGAAACAAGGTTTTGTTTCAGAAAAAACTATCAATTTGGGACTATATTTAGACAAAGTAGTAACGGAAAGCCCAGCCTGAAAACTTCGTATATTATCGTCTACACTAGACGAAGAATCTGCCAGAAAAATATTTAATATTTGTTTATGAACAATGCAAACTTGGCCTTAATTTGATTCTCAATTCATAATATCTATAAGTAACCCGACTTATTTCTCCGAAATTCAAAGTTTGCACAATTCTTTAATATTTTCGTCCCCAACGACAAAAAAAAATAATAAAAATATTTTCACTGACGTACACACCCGCTCACACTCACTGCAAAAATAAAACAAAAGCAAAAGTTAGTTTCATTCAATAAATTTTTTCCCACATTGAACAAAGGCACTGTTCTATTAGAGGGCGTGCCATAATCAAACAAATTTCCCATTTCCATATCCAGGCCTACAAATGCCAAACGAAGCCACAAGTTGCCAAATGTCAATGAAGATTTTCCAAATCGACCAAAAATCCAAGAAATCCATAAAATTTCAAAATATGCGCGCATGCGTACATACATAGCAACAGCACACGTGAGTCATACACATGTGATGCAGACATACATATGTATGTATGTATGAGCTGCGTAAAATATGTTTGTACGATCATAATTGCTCAAACATATTGCACTGTGATAAAAACACGGGCAATGGCAAAAATCCGGCATAACGCGGAATTCCTTCCACACAAGTCATTGCAATAACCAGCCGCCGGCCAGATATGCGACAGAACGCCAGCCAGCCATCCTGCCAGCCAAATCGGACAAAAACATTAAAAGCCTGCAAATAGCAAGGGAATTTCCTCTCAAACTGAGGAAATGAGCCGAGTGCAAGCAGTTAGGAGATCCGAATTTGAAAGAGGGAAAACCACGGAAGAGCAAAGTATGAAGCGAGACTGCGCGCAAGCACACATGTGCAACAACAAGCGCAAGTCGCTGACTAAGTAAATAGCGACTAACGGAATAATCAAATTACGCGGTCAACGCAATAAATACAAAGATAAACAAAAGCCGCCAGTAAAGAAGAAGAAACAAAATGTGCACAAAACAAACACTTGTCTTGGCGAAAGCCCCGAGAAGACAATGAAACGCGAAAAATACCATGCAATGAAATTTCCCACAGACCGCGCCGAGCGGCAGGTCGCGACGGTGTGGAAAATCCTTGCGCGCTAGTCATAACATAGTCTAGCGCGGCAGACAAGGCGCTTAAGCTAATATTTATATGGATATTAAGCAAATTAATAAGGGCGGACGCCTGCGTGTCCTTTTGTTCGAACGCGCTCAGGAAAAAAGATCAGTAGAGCGCGCAGCGCGGCGACAAGTGTGAGACGACGGAATATTAGCTGCGAAGACGCGTCTGCCTTACCTGCTTTAATGGCTGTCATTAACGTTAGAGCGCTGGGATTTTCGCGGATGAGCGCGGAGCATGAGGCATTTGGTTCTTACAAAAACAAAAAAGAATTTCTGCTGAATCATGAGTGCGGCAGCGTGCGTAACTGAGTGAATGTTGAGTAGAAATTTTTGCACACATTGTTGTTGTTGCTGATGCTGTTGTAGCAGTGATTGCGGCAGGTGTGCCACTCATATTTTTGCACATACATACATACATAAACAAAAAAATATATCACTGTGTTGGTGTGTATGCGTCTGCGCGCGCACCATTGACCCAGTCAGCGCACACTTTTTTGCCAGCGTTTACGGTATTTGACACTTGAATAGTGACTGACAGCAGCGCTGACTGTGCCAAACAATAGGGTTCGTCCTATTTTTGCACCTTGCCTCATGCCATTGTTGCAGCCGAAATGTGCGCAGCATTACAAAAACAAGTATGCGTCTTATGAATTTCGATATGCATATACATATGTATATGTATGTCTGTAAGCGTTCCTGATCGTACGTGCGGTAGCATAAAAAATAAGATCTAAAATATAAATTGCACACACTCACCGGTGTTCCACAAGCGGCTTGAGGGCAAACGCTCGACACAAAACAAATACACTCACACACACACATACATGAGGTATGTTGTTTTTGCAAATATTTCGTCTTTGCTTCGGGCGCATACCGTTTTCAATAGTTTCGAGACATTGCGCCGTAACCACCGCACCTTGCCAACAGCTAAGGCACCACCATCACCAACACTAACACCAACATCAGTATCTTCTTGCTCGCACATGCGCTCGAGTAACGGCCCTTTTTCGACTTCTTTGCTAAACTCATAGAAGCATACATACATATGTATATAGTTCTACGCCATCATCATCGGCAACGTACGAAATCGATCAGCCGCCAGCCATCAGCCGCTCGAGGCACAATACCAGCACATATTATTATATACGATGTGTGATGTCGTTGACAATGGGCGATTCTGATTATGCTGCCCCACCTTTCTCGCATGTTAACAAGCCGTTTATGCAGCTGCACAGTGGGCGCAAGACATTAAAAATTTTGTAGAAAGGAATATAAAATATAGAAAATATTTCTAATCTAAAATTTCGGACATAAACTATATTACTAAGTGGTAATGATAGAGGAGATACAGTAAATTTAAATATTGGTCCACGCCGTTTAATGTTTACGAAATTCTAAAATCTTAGCATACTTTTTAGCGCGGAGATAATTTTACAAGTATCGCCTACATTTTCTTACTAAAACCATACTTTTCTTTTGGTATATTTTAAAGTGCATTCGAATATAGTTTAAAGTTAAGAGATTCCTGGGAGTTTTATGGCACAAGATCAACAGAACTTGTTTATGATTTCTGCATATGGATGCAAAGAAAAGCGAGATAATTACATTGAGTAACGGGTTCTCCGCATGGGAGAGAAGCGAGAGGATAATATATATAAATGATCTGTATGGCGAACTGAGTAAATTTAGATATGTATGTCTCTCTGTCAATAAATCTGTATGTAAAGGGTTTTACAATAGAACGCTACAAAAGTAGACTGATAAAGATAGCAAACGACGCCATATTTTTCCCGCTCTTTAAACATTTCTCTTCAGTACGGTTTGCCCTTTGATCATGAAAAGATTTACGATCCAACAACGAGTGGAAATTATTAAAAATTTATTATCGAAATTCGGAGTCAGTGGCTTCAACTCGTTACGTCCAACTGATCGTCTAGTGCAAAAATTTGTATCCACAGGCGCAGTACAAAATAATCCCTTGCCAGTGAGATAAAGAAGTGCCCGTATTGTCGAGAAGATTGCTGCCGCTAGCGCATCAATTGAAGAAGACCCAAATCAGTCTCTCAGACGTCGTTCTCAAGTGTTGGGCAGCTCTGTGACGTCGTTGTGGCGAATTTTTTGAAAAAATCTTAGGCTGCATCTTTACAAGATCAAATTGACGCAAGAACTGAAGCCACTTGACTACCAGAATTGTCGTATGTTCTTCAATTGGGCTTAGCAACAACTTGAAAAGGATCCGGATTTTCATCGATTAGGCTCATTTCTGGCCGAATGGCTTCGTCAACAAGCAAAATATGCATTAATGCTCAGGTAGCAATCCACACGTACACCATGAATCAATATTGCATACCGAAAAAATTGCGGTTACGGCGTTATTGGGTCGTACTTCTTCCGTAATGAGCAAGACCGGCACATTACTGGAAATAGGAATCGCTACCGCTCAATGATAATCGAATATTTTTGGCCCGAATTGGATGATATGGACTTGGACAATATGTGGTTCCAACAGGACGGCACCACAAGCCACACAGCGAATGTCACAATCGATTTATTGAATACCAAGTTTGGTGAACGTGTTATCTCACGAAATAGCCCAGTCAATTGGCTGCTTCGGTTGAGCGATTTGACGCCGTTAGTCTCTTTCCTGTGGGGCTACGCCAAGTCTAAGGTCTATGCCAACAAGCCAGCGACGATTGATGAACTTCGTACGAATAAGCAAAAAGAAATCCAGTTCCAGACATAATGACATCAATTGTAGTTTCGCAGAAATAAAGAAGTTCATATTTTAAACTTTTGTAGTGCTCTTATTGAAAACCCCGTTAAATTTGCGAAATAGTCCATCATTTTAGAAATATCACTGAAATATTGATCTGAAACACGTCCTTTTCCCAAATGAAGTTGCTCCTTAGTCGGAACTGGCGGTATCGGATCACTATGGCATATATGTAGCTGCCATACAAACTAAAGGATCGGAATCAAATGAATATATGGAAATACTTTTTATTTTGACGAGACATCTTCACGAAATCACAATAATGCCACTATATTCGAACAAATTGTTCAGATCGGATCCCTATAACATATAGCTGTCATACAAACTCAACGATCGGAGTCAAATCCTTATAACACACCTTTTACATTTCTGAAGGAAATTATATTTTCAAACATAGTTAATATTTTTTCTTGTGTTTTTATCACTTTCCCAACTCCACCGTATTCATCCCACTGTGCAGCTGCACGAGTCTCGACCAACAATCATGTCAATTCAATAAAATCACGCTATTTTTTCAGTTTTATTATTTTTGCCTTTGCTGCCTTTTAGCTCGAGGACAAAAGCATCCTACCGGCTACGGTTCCTTTACAACAAAAACAATGCGCAGAAGGATCAGATCAATACAATTAATTTTTTGCTTCCTTTTTATTACTGAAAGAAGAAAAATCACTGCCACGGGCCGGTGCAGCATTATCAATAGGAGATTGGAAGAAGTTGAAAGAAGGAACATAATAGCAACAACAACAAGAAGAGGATAAGAAGTGTACAGGACATTATGACATAACGCTAACGCTCTAAACAAGCAACAACCACCGCAGCAATAAATAAATAAATAAGAAAATGAACGCCAAATCAAAGTCGTCGAAGGCAACAGTGGAGTAAATGTTTTGAAAAGCCAGCAAAAGGAATTGCTTCCAGGAATTGTCAACAACAAAGCAACCAGCAGATAAACGGATCGCCGCAAAAGAAAAGTGAATGCACCAAGTTGTTGTTGTTGTATGTGGTGTACGTGTTGGCGCAATCAAAATCGCTGAATTGGAATTCCAAAAAGTTGCCTACATAATGGCGCACCTGGCCGACGCTGTCCTGGTGTAGGTGGTGGCGCGCTGGTGATCCCAATTCAACTGTCTGTCAACGAAACGCGCTTGTATGTATGTGTGCATGTATAGGGGCACACTCGTTGACTGACAAACTGACTTGCGCGGTGAATTATTTGATGCTTGACTGCGCATGCGCGCCAACATCAGCTCTGCGCAGCTACCTGTGTCTGGTTCCCCCATCGGCTGGCGGTCTATCTGTCTGGCTGACTTCGGCGCTATTGTTCGCTGACCCCCTAACAGTAGTCCTGGCATACTTTGCACTTTGGCAACATATCATATTTATTAACGATGAATTTGGCCGCTCGCCATACACAAAGGACACTGGCCCATTGTCTGCCGGTGCGCAGCTGCCGCTTTGATTCCACGCAATTCATTTTTGGGTTTTTATCAATTCGGCAAATAAAGGAAAGAAGTTAATGTTTATGACTTGCGTCGGTTAGCTAGTTTGTTTTTGTTCTTTGAATCAAATCATTTTGAATAAAAATTCGTTAAAGTCTTTGATGTCGGTGGCTAGCCTTTGCATGCCGCGTTAGCCGCGCAATGCGTTGCAATTATTGTTGTCATCAACGCTGATTATCATAGAATTCGACTTGGACACGCGTTTCTGTTTTATATATGTATATAATAGGAGATTTACCCGATTGTTGTTGTAATTTAATCTACATTATTTTTGCTCATTTTAGCCATAGGTTTCAGTTTTTAGAGTTTGAATAAGGTTATTTAATATTTGATAAATCAACACCCCTAAATTCTAGCTTGACAGAGCTGGTATTGTCCACTAGAAAACACAGAACCACAGAAGTTATGCCACCATCGTTAACTATAAGGAACAAGGAAAGCTACTTGGAGCTTATTTTAGACATTTCACGTGGTAAGGCATCAGAACGGCTCTTAAGACAACGCAGCCAGGAATTAAACATCATCTTACATTTACTGCCAACAGACATCTACACGGATGGGTCCAAACTACATAATCGAGGGGAAGGTGGTGTTTTTTCATGAAAGCTAGACACCAAAATCGCCTTCCGACTACTATGCTACTGCAGTATCTGTAGTGCAGTGCAGTGTCAATTAAAGATCTCAGCAATTAAAGAAAGCATTGTTGTTCTGACAAAGAGAGTGTTCACAACAAGTAATATAGTATATTCATATGTTCAGATAGCCAAGCGGCTTTAAAACCACTAAAGTCTCTTAACGAAGCAGGATCGAATGCCTTGATCTCTTTCTTCTATCGAACTATTTCATGGTAAACCTGCAAAGGGTTCCAGGTCTTGTGATATTCAGGGTAACAGCAAAGCACCAGATCACACTTTAGAAAGAATCCATCGACCTGCCAAAGACATCAAATATGATATATACGCTACTTGTGACTTTCCGAAATCGAAGACAAAAAGCTGAGGAACATTTTCGATCCATTTATTCAGGCTCTAAAAAATTGGCGCCAGAACTGAAAGTTGACAAAGAAAAACCAAAATTCTGCGGCCGACAAACGAGAGTAAAAATTTCTGCGTCAGAACTTGCGAAGAATACTACAGTTTCTCAGTATACATGCCTCTGTTGGATACAATCGACGAAGATTTGAATACGCGCCTTTCTAGAAAAGTATTGGATGGATTTCAACTGAGTTTTCTGCTTCCAAGGAAAAAGTATGTGCTTTTAAAACCAAAGAAATGGTAATCGTATTAACTGCTTGATAGATAGAAACAAAGGTATTTTGGATAATACAACGTCATGCGACGTTTGAAGCTTAAAAGCGAACTTCATCACTGGCAGCGCCATTGGGGCAGAAGCAAAAGTCAAAAGACAACAAGTTACCGACAATTGCATTGGATACGTTGAAAAACTGTGATGTAGACCTATAATCTATAATTCATAGTTATCTTCCCACATTCACGTATTCGCTTCGCCGCATAAAACGTGGCTGAGGACGAATATGCTTCAAGATAGATTGATCGGCCTGGAATTGATGCAAACGCATCACAACATTGAAACCACTGCAGAAGAAGTTCTCGAAAGATTCTTACAACTTTGCATACGTCGTTTTGTTTTGTGAAATTTTTCTGTTCAATACAAGTACTGACTACAGCATTATACATTTTCAAGAAGTTTTTATTCAATTTAGTAGAATTAAAAGGTCGATTTGAAATTTTTTTATGCACCTCTGTTTAAGAAACAGATAAAGCTTTTCATCAGATCTCGTTGTGGTTCAGAGGGGAGACAATGGAGTGAAGTGATTGTAGTACCGGTGGCTTCTTAAATAGTCTCGTTAAGGCCTAGGTGTGTCGTCAGACAGTCACTTTACTGCCTGCCTTACAAAACTTTTACACTACATAATTTTCCTCTGTGTCAGTCTCTACAGAAACCTGAGGAGCTCTCATCAAATGTCGGTATGACTCAAAACCATGTAATAATACTGAACGAAAGTAATCACTTTAAAATTACTTAGTACAGGTCTTCAGAGTTTTTTCAATGAGAATCTATTCATCTGAACCGCGGATATCGGCCAAGTATAATATATAGCTGGATACAAACTGAACGAACAAGTCCTTGTATGGCACAGATTATTATCCAAGGCATCTCTAAAATCTCCAAACATATTGTTCAGGTCGTACAACTGCAAGGTATATACAGGTACAGCCGTCATTCAAATCCGCCGATTAAAATTACAATAAAGGTATTTTTATACCAATTCATGCAATGGAAATGCAGAGCTCTTTAGCTCTAAAGTTAACCTTTGTACTTGTTTCTTCTCCCAGAACTGGCTGGGGTTTACGAGTTTCAAAAAATGGACTTTTTATTGTCTTATTAAATTCTACAGCACCTCTAAAATATTGCCTTAAATTTACAAGTTGATCCAAGTAATAGTTTCGGAGATACAGGGCTGAGAACTTATGTGCTGGAGGATAGCTTTTATTGTTACCCAAATCATTAAATGCGTTTTTCTCGAAACAGTATTTTTGAAGTCGGTTGGCAAGATTTCTCGAGAACTACTCCACCGATCTACTTGAAATTTTACACAGGTCTTTGAGATACAATTCTTAAAGATTTAGACGAAGAATTTTTTTCGATACCAACTATTTGAAACAAATTTTTTCGAAATTCTAATTTTCTTGTAAAACTGTCTGCGAAGGTAGAAAAAATTACAAAAGTCAATCATTTTTGGTCAAATTTTGTTCTTAGTGGTATTTTCTCAATTTCCTTTCTCTGTTTGTGGACATTTAATCGCTGAAGGATATGAAGGTACATATCCCAAATTTATATTTTGTTGACTTCATAGTCTCTTTTGTAGGCAATATAAGAGATTTGAAGTAAAAACAACTGAAACTTAATTTTTTATCAATGCGGATCAAATTCGATCGGATTATCTAGCACTGGTAAACGCAATAGAATCCGTCGATTAAAAAACACTTCCGTGACGAACGCCAAAGATGATCATAAAAAATACAAAGCAATAAAAAATAAAAATTTGTCACCTTTCTGCTTGCAACAAAAAATGGTGTTGAAGGAAAACTCGTTGCAATGTGCCACAAATAACCATATACTTGTATGCACACATGCTGTAGCAAATACTTCCGCTGCGCCGGCGCAGCCACAGCTGCTGAGGCGTTGAACAAACGCAAACGCACTTTACGCAATCAACTTACTTATGAGCTGAAAGAACATTTCCGAGAAGCAAAAAACAAAATTATTAACAAAGCGTATAAAAATGATTGTAAGTAATAAGGAACGCATGCGTGAGTGTATGTGTGTGTGTGCCAAATGTCTGTGGCTGTGTTTAAGGCGCGCAGTGTTACCGTGTAGCCAAATAAGTGGCGCATACAGCTGATCGGCTGCTGCTTGCTGGTGTTGGTGACGCTGGTGGTGCTAATTACAACTGCCTCCAGCAACAACACACACACACTCTCAAAACTGCTAATAATTGCAGCCCCGCTACCCGCTTGGCAGCAGACAACGCTGGCTGCACTTTGATTTCTTAAGATTTTTTGATTTTTTTCGCTACTATTCTTCTACTTGGCGCAGCTGTGCCGGTGGCAACTTGAATATGCACCACAACAACACTAGCAACCAGCCATGCACCCTTCATCCCTTAAGTGCGATTTTTTCAAGCCTTAGACTTGAGTTCAGTTGCTAGGCGCTCGGCTGCACCGATGATGCAGGCGAAGATGTCCTTTTATTGCAATTGCAAATGTTGTTGTTGTTGTTGTTGATGTTGATGCTGATTTTGATTTCTTGCCACCACGTTGATGTCCTCACCATGCCTGTGTGTATGTGAGCGTCTGCCAGCTGGCTGCTGACTGCCGGTGCGCCACTTCTATGCATGAATATATCCACACATACATGCATACATACACACACACATAGACACTTACGCCTTTTGTACTCTGCAAACAAAATTTATGCCGTCTCGGCCGTTGACTTGCATCTGCGTTTACTTTTCTTTGCAATCAATTTTGTTATATTTTTGTGACTAAAACAACAAATGACAACAACAACAAGAAAAAATGTTACAATAAACAATGCAGGCAGCAAAGATTCCTTCAAATTTCGCCACACTTAATGGACAGCGTGTGGCTCTGCGGCTCCTTCATGCAATCCAATGCTGCCACGCGCATGTGCAACGTCTCCTTTTGCGTAGCGCACCCATTTTTTGCATGCTCTATTTCCTTTTATTCTCTACTACTTTGCCATCTTTTCACTGCATCCACGCTTGGGTAATGCAACCGCAATTGTTATGCATTTCATTATATTTAGCATTGTTGTTGTTGGGATTATTTATGCTACTTGGCGCGCTGTCTTGGCATGTGCAATGATTTCCTTGTTTATCCTTGCAAATTTTGCATTTTCAATTATGCGTTTTTTTGTTTGCGCTGACGCATGCTTCACGTGCAACATGGTTCCGGTTCGGGTGTGGCATAACATCTGATTATGAGTTTCGGCCTATTTGCTTGATGTAACGATCATATGCGGACATACATACAGACAGAATTATACGCATGTGCCTTGCTCAGCGGCCGATGTAACTCCCTGTCCATTAGCACCCCTAGATTCCCTCCTACGTCAGACTGCGGCAGCTGCTTCGACAATGAAGAATATTACATAACACATATATCGCAGATTGCTGATGAAAAGAATCGCAGACAGGTATGTAAATTACCACAGCCTCTGAAGTAAATATAAGGATTTCCCGCCGAAGAGCAGCTGAGTTCTTGTATTCTACTTCAAGCGTATAATTCTGTAATTATAATTTGCGAGGACATTACAAGAGGACTTTACTTAAAGACACTTGTCTGTACTGCGTAGACTTTACAAAATATTTGGTCAACAAAAACTTCACAGTAGACCAGAAATTTCACGTATGCAATGCTTTCCAACTCAGCAAAGAAAGTCTAGTTTCTAATAGATAAGAAAATTTCATAGAGAATTTAATACCTCAGCTTTCGTAAATCTAAACTTGAAGACAATCTAAACCACTTCAAAAGAAGTGTAGCCTCTGGGACGCTTCTCTATCAAATATCATAGGCAGTTGGCTTTTTTGCCTCAAGAGCTCATATTTTAAAGATCGCCATGACTCCTAGCATAATAATATCTGACGTCAAAATAGAATTTTGGGTCCATAAATCCTCTACTTACAATATCCTATATTCCACTTAACGGACTACCCCTTTTTGGTCTTGTAGCTTTTCTAGATCACTTGGTTACGTATACCATATGTGAATCGGTTCAAAATTGGCAATGGAGGCTGCGTTGGCAGTGAAAGCCAACGGCAAGCTATGAGAGCCATAATAACCAATGAAAAGCGGGGAGAGGCAAAGAGAACTAGTGAGAATCGGGAGAGCCAGTAAAAGTCAATGTGAACTAGGGAAAGATCCACTCATAATCAGGAAGAAGCAATCAGAGCTACTTAGAACTGGAATGATAACAAGAGAAAGTCTAGGGAGGACTTTGTGAGAATCAGGGGGAGCCAGTAAGAACCGGCATGAGGCAATGAGTTCCAGAAAGAGCCATTGAGAACCGGGTAAAGATAATGAGAGTCAGCGAGAGCCACTGAGAGCCAGTTAAAAGAAAGTAGAACTGGAAATTACAATGGAAACTGTGGAGAACCAATGAAAGCTTTGGGGAAACTTTGAGGATCAGAGGGAGCCAGTGCAAACAACTGAGAATCAAGTAGATCCTTGAAAACTACGGAGAACCTAATAGAGGCAACGAGAGGCAGAGAGAACCTTGATATCCAATTAGAAGCGGGGAAAGGCAATGAATGCGAGGGAGAAACAGGTATAGCCAGTGAGAACCGGGGAGAGCCAATGAGTACCGGAGAGAAAAGTTAGAACCAATGAAAACTGGGGAGAACCAAAAGAGAAAGATCCGGCAAAATATTTTCCGTTGATAATGAGAAGTTAAAAGAAAGTAGAACTGGGAAGTACCTGGGAAACTGAAGAAACCCAATGAAAGGTTTGGGGAAACTTAGAGATTTAATGGGAGCCAAGGTGAGCAACTGAAAATCAAATAAATCCAGTGGAACCAGGGAGCACCGAAAGGAGGCAACGAGAGCAACTCAGAACCATAATACCCAATAAGAAGATGAAAAAGGCACTGACAACGAGGGAGAAACAGGTATAGTCAGTGAGAACCGGGGAGAGCTATTGAGTACCGGAGAGAGAAGTTAGAACCAATGAGAACTGGTGTGAGCCAATCTAGTAAAAGGGTGAGAAATATCTAGTAAAATATTTTCCATTGGATACAACTGTAGCTGAAGATCCTGAGGGCTAGCGATAGCCACTGAAAAAAGTACCAAGGAAACTAGAGAGATCCAATGAAAACTTTGGGGAAACTTTGAGAATCAATAGATCTAGTGAGAACTGGGGAGAATCGAGGAGAGGCAACGAGACCAGTGAGAAACACAATACCCAATAAGAAGCGGGAAAGGCAGTGAAAACCGGGAGAAAGCCATTAAGAACTGTAAAGGGTAGTCTTCGGTGTAGAAGAACTATACTTTCCTTATTATTTTTGTTATTTTTACTCAAATTGCGCTGGCACTTTGCAAGCGAAATTAATTTTTTTTTGCCAAAACTTAGGAACAATCGCATACACTGTGTCTTAATACTGTCCAGTCTTAATGCAATCCCTTATAATTGATCACCTAAATTTAAAAAAGCGCCATATGTGTATGTGTGTATGTGTATCACTGTGGATGGGAGGGCAGATAATTATTTCCAAATCAAAGCTGAAATTAATTTCACAAAACTCCACTCGAAAAGCAAGCTAATAAGCTTTGCTTATTTACACACACATATACACATACATATATTTTCAAAACATGGCAAATTATTTTCATTGCAATTTAGTGGCAAAAAACTCCTAATCAAATTCGTAAATAAAATGAAATGCAAATACAAGTAAGTAAGCAATCAACTAAATAGACATAAACTACATGCATACATACATACACAAACAAGCAACTGCAATCGCCAACAACAAAGAGTGCCTATTCATTTCCATGTCAACAACTAAACGGTAGTGAGACCCCGCATTGCAATGCAGTGCAAAGCAACCCCTCAGTGACAACAAAAACGCAACGGCGAGTCGCGCATGCGCGTGAGCACTAAGCACAAATACCCACACTACACATACGCACACTCACACATATGCACGGCTTTCGTATTAAGCACAACGATTAATCAAAACGTCAATCACCTGGCGGACGTCGGGCCATACAAATGCATGCAATTGTACTGCTCAAGGATGCAACATACGCTGCCACATACACGCGCAACAACAACCACTGTATTAATAAGAGCAGAAATAATAAAAATAATAATAATATGATTTAGATATGAACGACAAGTACAACTCGAGTGCTGCGAAGGTGAAGTGAATGCTTGTGAGGGGCTTTGTCTGAAAAGTGCTTGTGAATTGCACATGTTTGTGTTATTGTGAATGCCAGTGAAATGCAAATAATGTCGATTATAACGGTATGTCAACAAATATGCAGCAGAACAGGAAGAAGCAATTTAAATTGATATTGAATTGTCGTTCCCTTATCTACCCCAAAGGATCTGTAGGCGGCGGTCGATGGGACTCGTAGGAAAATATGAATCCCATAACTGGCAGAAAACTTATAAATCACTAGGTGAAATTCACTTGATGTACTATGTAAATAATTTTGGGTTTAAAATATTTTTTTTTAATTTTCAAATTTTTTTTAACTTTGAAAAATTGTCTAATAAAATTTTATATATTTGTATTGAAATCTGGAAAATGTCTGAACTAGGAATTTTGTAATTTTCATGAATAGACGAAAAACTGAAATTGACTGCAAGACGCTACACGACGGGGTCACTTTTAAGTTGCCCAAGTGACATCCTTGTTATACTACGATCGAACTATTGACCTTACCTAACCTAAGACCATCCCTATAGGAGCTTGAAAGTGTACAAATTACAAACTGATCAGTAAAAAAGTCCCCGGCATAACAAATAAATGGCGCTACAAGAAATAAGTTCACATAATTTTTAGTTAGTCCTAACCAAATATAGTTCAGTCAAGGTTAAAGCTAGCTTACTTTTGAGACTGATTCCTGTAAGGAAAATCATATATGTATGTAAATCTTCTCTGTACAGTTGAAACACCAATCTTATGTGATACCAAACCTTCCCGATGTGGATAAAGAAATCTTCATATACAAAAATAGTCAACCACTCTATAAAAATGCGGTAACAACCATGCGCACCTCCGTTTAGTACCCATAAAATGGTGTGGTGACAAGAATTAGTAAAATCAATCAACATCATGGATCTGCTGACTTTCGAATCTCTTCAAATTGCTCTTCACCCCAAATGCGGCATATTGATATATTGATTGTTTACATCCCCATTGAGTCAGAAATGGGCCTCGTCACTACACAAGATTTGGTTCGAAAACGTCGGATCTTCTTGGAGCCCATAAAGCGAAGCCAAGTAGCTTGGGAAGGTCGAGCAGCTTCAGTATATATTCAATTTAAGATCTCGACGTAAAATGCGCCGAACTGTTTCTACGTCAGTCCGAGTTGCTGCGATCGGCGCCGAATGGACTCCCCACGATCTTCGTGTACACTCTCAGCTCTGCTATATTTTCTTTATAGCGTGCGTGGTCTCTTCGGTCGAATACTATCCAATAATTCATTATATTGAATGATGGTTCTTAAGATGGGCGATGGTGTTGCGAATAGTACGCTCAATAGGCCGATTATATAGACCGTAAGTTCTTTACAGAACGTGAAAATTTGTAACAAAATTGAACGATACACAAATACCTCGAAGGATCCTTCAACTCATAAACAAACTTTTCGAAGATTCTGTAGAAGCTACAAGAGTATTTCACGGCATTTGTAAGTAAGTGTAAGCATCGATAATCAAAAGGTTTAACATATTTTAAGTCTTATTTCAGGGCTTCCGGTATTGCCTTTAGACTGGTAGGGACGTAAGAGTTTCCTCCTTGCTGATAGTAAGATTTTACCACTTTTACGTGGTCACCATATTCTCACTCTTAATGAGTAAGGCTAACCACGTGAAGCTTAGTCCGACATTTGGAAGAAAGAGGCTATAATTTCTTTCCAATTTCGGGCCTAGTGAACCCTTGAAATCTTTAAATCTCCAGAAAATCGTAATATTTCAGCTTTTTTTCTTAAAAACTACCCTACCAACCCTAAAATTTACACATTTCTTATCTGTATATTGCATTTCTTCATAAAACACTTGGCGTTTCAGAAAACCAACAAGTCACTGCATTTTATAAGGTTCAACCCACACTTGACGCATACACACGCGTGCATATGTAAAGTAGTCAAGAAAACCTAATCATCACCCCTACTTAAAGTCGTAGGAAGGAAGCTCAGCTCTAATTGCCACAACAAATGCTTACACAGAAATTAATAAAAATAAACGCTTTTGAAAACGTACTTGCATTTAATCTTATAATTCTTTTACCACGCTTGATTTTATTTGTAATGCTAAGCGTTTCCCTCTTCATAAACTTTTTTCCTGAATTTGAAGTACTTGAAAGTTATTATTTTCCCCCCCACAGGTCTCACGTGTTATGGTTTACAACTGTACTGGTGCATATGAGTATTTGTTGGTGTGTGAGTGGTGAATGCACACACCTGGATGCGATTTTGTTCTTGGCAAGTAAAACAACAAAAACGAAGAGCTTGTAAATAAGAACATTCAATATATGCTACAAAGACTTAGTCTCTAGTGCGCTGATAAGCAAACCGTTATTGATTGAGTACGGCGAAAACAACAAAAAAGCAAAAGTGTGGCTTTAGAACCAGCTCTGCCTGGGTTGAGCGCGGTCCTTGGCACGCAGTGGTTGTAGTTGCGGTGGGAAAGAAAACAATGAGACTGATTGTCGTCAAAAGATATGGAATTTTCGATTTCTATATCGTTTGTGATGGTGTGTGTGTACAACTTTAACGGTCGAACTTATTTTCTTTTTGCCCTTCAGCCGTTTTGTCCAAAGATTCCCAGTATTATTTTCAAAAATCGATCTGAAGCTTTGATTTTACCGAAAACATAAAAAATAGTATGACTGTAGTTCACAGGAGATGTTATCATTTAGAAAGTTGTTTAAGAATGACTGTTTGGAGGCAACTGAAACATGGGGGTTTCGTTTTTTTTCTGTCGACAAAAATCGCTAACTGATTCACATGATATGAGGTTAGATTGTACGACATTCTTCCATCCTTCGATGGTGAAAGTCAAAAACTGCTTTACCTCGTTTTGGGATAGTCAGTTTGTAAAGGTTTGTAAAGACTACTACGACAGAGAACCTGACAAAAGTCAACAACCTCTTATTGGTAGAGCTAAGGTAGATGTCCAGGTAGCTGATGCATCTTAAAAGACTAGTCTGGTCGTATACTGAGCGAAGTGTCAGATATGAGGAAGTAGTATGTGCGATGAGTTCCACGCGATCTCATCCAGAATCAAGCACTACTCGCTTTAGACCACTTTACAGCAGTTTCGAGGCTGTTCCAGCGCGATCTGAAGGAGTTTCTATGTCGAGTCGTAACCGTCGGCGCATAATAGATCTACTGGTATACACCATAGACCAAGTAAGAGACGAAACATTGGACTTCGCGCGACGAACTTGCTTCCAAAAAGGCGAAAACTTGAGGCAGAAAGGTTATTGAGCTCTGCTCTACCAAATTATTAGGCCGATTTAGTGCCGAATTGTCAAAAGACAACCACTTTTGGCGAAGGGAAGTCGTTTAGAGTCAATTTAAGTTACGACTTTCTACCGCCATCTCTAAACAATTCAATATTGTTTGAAGACTAACACAATGTCATCTTAGGTCTGGTTTAAGTGGCTCATCTGACCAAAATCACAGAAAGAAATAAGAAAAACAAAACTGCTAGGCAATTTTTAAATTGAACGGATTTTTTTCAAATTTTACTTATAAAACGAATGAAACGAAAATTCATTATAAAACCTCTAACTTATGAAATGACAAAAATTAGTTTTTTGGTCAGACAACTAAACTTTTGAACTTTGAAAGGGCAAATTCTAAAATCTAAGGTAAATATCTATAAATATTTCGTAAATCGCATATTTACAGATAAAAATCAAACAACAAAAGTCTTCTAATTCCTCGAATATCGAAAATAAGAATTTTAATGATCTCAAAGACACTTCTCTCAAAACCATTCCAAGTTATATCCATCCAATTGCGCAATTAATATCAACTGGGTTGAAGGAAAGTGAAAGCAAGGCGTGACGAACACAACATAAATAAATATGAGCAAAGAAATTGTATGCATATGTGTGTGTATGTTTGTGTAAAACCAGGTGTCAAATGTGACAAACGAAAGTGAAATTGATTACTTTGTATAACCGACATACAAACAAATAACAATGAGGTGCCGGGACGTTGAGCTTAGAACACTAAAACTGTCACTCGATTACACGCACACACACACAGACCGTTCACCACGGCGTGGAGAAACATTGTCACATTTATAATCAACATTATCAAGTTGTGATGATCAGTAGATACAACAATAATACCAACAACATTAGCACCACCAGCGTTATCAAATAGACAACAGTTTAGCATGTCCAACGCTGCTGGTTGCTCGATGGTGACACAATGCGTGAATATCCGTTGAGCTAAGCACACACACACACATTCACGTACTCGTTGGAGTTACACACAATAGTCAACACCTCAACGCTTTGAAATTGAATATGTAAATTGTTGTTGCGCGTATGCGCCACTCTTGCTTTCGATTGATTGTTTTCCACGCTTTGATATTTATTGATGGATAGCTGACAATCAAATAAACAATGTGACAGTTCAGGCGTTTTCCTGCATTCGCACCCACTCTGTTAGGGGCCTCGTAGGAATAATGTAACGAAGAAGCCAATATAATTTTTTTAGAACAAACTAGTTGCATACTAGTTACATTTAGAGCAGTTTATACCCGGTTTGCGTAAGCTTCTTTATAAATACATTCTTTAATCGCACTTTCTCCGAAACTATTTGATAACACGGGACCCTGATCTCATATCTGAAGGGTTTGAGAACACCTGACAACTTCCATGGGGATACCGAATTGGAATTTAAGTTCTTCTTCCTCCCAGGGTGGACTTAATGATGAAGACTTAAAACCGTTATGTATAAGAATATTGGAGTTGATCCTCTAGTAATTTTCTCTATCCTTATGTCGCGGCTTTAACCACAATTGCTTTTTCCGATTGCTCAAATCTTGGAGAATAGCGAATCGAACAGACAACTGGTATAAATACTATAAACTGGTATAACCAAATATAGGTTGAAGAACAAGGAGTAATTAGGCTGCCTGGGATAGGTAGCCAAGTACAGTGGCTATTTGACGACACATCTAGGCCTTTAGGAGATCCATTTTGAAACCACCGGGACTAAAATCACTTCACTCTTCTCTGAAATATCTCGTAAAGAAACCCTCTATTCGTTAGTTGGGATTTTTTTCCATACAAATGGAGCTTCTTGCATTATTTGTGCCGAGATTGAGTTGATAGCTTTTCATCTATAGGGTAGGATAAAGAACACTCAGAAAACTAATGATTAATATACAATATATGTTTTTCAAAGTAACTGGAGGTAAAGAAACTTTACTTCTCTTTAAAAAGAAAAAGTAGGGAAAGTACTCGGCTCAAGTTACGTGTTAAAGTGAAAATTTCAATTATTAGATTTCTATCTTCACTTTGAGGTAACTCACTGCACTCTTGCCCTACAGGGCACAACAGCTCGTGACCATTCTTTGATGCTGGTCATTTGTCATGGCGCTTGGACTCACAGAAATTCGCTTCTGACTTGTGAATATCAATTTGTTATTTTGATTGTTTCATTTACAAATTATTCAATACAGATTTTGTAATTGTAGGAGATTTTGGTGATTCGGCAAATGTTTTTCGCTTTTCGCTTTATTTCACATGAAAATGTTTTCCATTTCATTGTGGGTTAATGATTTCGCGTGAAATCTTCATTTTCTCAGAAAACTTTTCTATCTTGAAAGTGAAAATGGGAGCATCTACAATGGAGAATCGGGAGCGTGAAGCGCCGTTCAAGCGGGCGTTAAAATTAGTTGTTAATGTGCGTACATTAATGCGCCGTTCCCACACACGCTGCTTGGTCTACCGCAATTATACTATTCTACTGTTGTCATTGTTGTTATCTTTTGTTTGTTGTTTTTTTTTGTTGTGACAATTCATTACTCATTGATTGCCTGTAAATTTGTCAAAATCGACAGAACAAATGTTTACGCGCGGATTATCCTTTTTGACGTGGTGTGAGGACCACACGCCTCCCAAGGAATTTTGGAACAATTTATATGTAAATTATTTGTAATTAATTATTGCATCTAATTTTTCGGTTTCTCACAGTACTTCGTACGAATTTTTGAGAAATATTCAAATGACATGCATTCAGTGGAAAAGTACAATATTAAATTAGTACATAATTTGGAGTATACATTTTCTATTAGAAACCTATATATCGATAAAAAGATCAAAATCAAAATCAAAGAACAAAAAGGACCAAAATTATGTCACACGATGAGTTAATGCAGAGATAGGCAAAACCAGTAACACACTGGAGTTCATAAAAATGATCAGAGAATTATGGAATTAGGTTAGGTATTATAGGTCTGAAGAGTTTCACAAAGAATCACAATGTGTTTTCATGCAAACCCTACTTAATGCTCCGTCAAACAAGGGAACCTAAAAATATTATGGAATAATGAATCGAACAACCAACTAGTATAAATTTAGCAGTCTGGTATAAAACATAAACAGTGTAGCAAGAGATGCGTATAAAAGCGTATCGAGGCACTCTTTTTATTAAATTCAAATGGGTAGTTGTTCCGATAATCGATAACGCTGGAATAGCTGTTCCATTGGTTGACTATGAATACAATTTCCCGCCTAGAAAACAATAAAGCGGCAGGGGCCGATGGAATGCCGGCCGAGCTATTCCAATACGGCGGCGAAGAACTCACAAGGTGCATTCTTTAGCTTCTTTGCAAGATATAGGGTGATTTTTTAAGAGCTTGATAACTTTTTTTTTTAAAAAAAAAACGCATAAAATTTGCAAAATCTCATCGGTTCTTTATTTGAAACGTTAGATTGGTTCATGACATTTACTTTTTGAAGATAATTTCATTTAAATGTTGACCGCGGCTGCGTCTTAGGTGGTCCATTCGGAAAGTCCAATTTTGGGCAACTTTTTCGAGCATTTCGGCCGGAATAGCCCGAATTTCTTCGGAAATGTTGTCTTCCAAAGCTGGAATAGTTGCTGGCTTATTTCTGTAGACTTTAGACTTGACGTAGCCCCACAAAAAATAGTCTAAAGGCGTTAAATCGCATGATCTTGGTGGCCAACTTACGGGTCCATTTCTTGAGATGAATTGTTGTCCGAAGTTTTCCCTCAAAATGGCCATAGAATCGCGAGCTGTGTGGCATGTAGCGCCATCTTGTTGAAACCACATGTCAACCAAGTTCAGTTCTTCCATTTTTGGCAACAAAAAGTTTGTTAGCATCGAACGATAGCGATCGCCATTCACCGTAACGTTGCGTCCAACAGCATCTTTGAAAAAATACGGTCCAATGATTCCACCAGCGTACAAACCACACCAAACAGTGCATTTTTCGGGATGCATGGGCAGTTCTTGAACGGCTTCTGGTTGCTCTTCACCCCAAATGCGGCAATTTTGCTTATTTACGTAGCCATTCAACCAGAAATGAGCCTCATCGCTGAACAAAATTTGTCGATAAACACATTTCGAACCGAACACTGATTTTGGTAATAAAATTCAATGATTTGCAAGCGTTGCTCGTTAGTAAGTCTATTCATGATGAAATGTCAAAGCATACTGAGCATCTTTCTCTTTGACACCATGTCTGAAATCCCACGTGATCTGTCAAATACTAATGCATGAAAATCCTAACCTCAAAAAAATCACCCGTTATATTTGGATGAAAACATACCCGACGAACCCCGAACCTAAGTGTACTCTGCCCAATCCACAAAAAGGAAACCCCATCTGCACCAATTTCCGTGGAATAAGCCTCCTTAACATCGCACATAAGATCGTATCGAGCGTAGTGCGTGAAAGACTGAAGCTCACCGTCAATAAACTGATTGGACCTTATCAGTGTGGCTTTAAACCTGAACAATCATCATGCGCCAAACCTTGGGAGATACCCGTGAAAGGAAGATCGACAAACACCATCTCTTTATCGATTTCAAAGCCGCCTTCGACAGCACGAAAAGGAACTGCCTCTATATGCTATATCTGAACTTTATATCCCCGCAAAACTAATACGGGTGTAAGCTAACAGCAACAACAAAATCTCCGTCGGAATCGAAAGGATCCTCTTCGAGCCGTTCGATATCAAGCGACGGTTTCAGACAAGGGCTCCCTCTCTCGAGTGACTTATTCAACCTATTGCTCCAGCTTTGAAGGTTTTCGATACAGTATCCGCCGGTGGAATCACAGCAAAGCCTCCACTCTGTTGGAGAGATTAGGTGGAGAAGGACCTGGCTGCCCTTGGTATCTCGAATTAGCGCCAAATAGCGAAAAGAAGAAACGACTGGCGTGCTGTTGTTAACTCGGATTAAGCGGTATCTACGCCACGAAAACGAAGAAGAAGTTGTAACGAGTTTTTGATAAGAGACAAGAGCTCAAACTAGAGGTCAGATAAACGGTAATCAAATATGATTAGTGGTCTCGAAAAACTTTACTTTTCTAGAGAAACACATTAATTCGAACAAAAAATCAATTCAAAAATTTAATCTTAGTTACTTGGATAGCTTCAAGTTCCGAGACCCAGCTTCATACAGCGATTTAAAAACGAGGTTAATGAAAATAATTTTTTACTATGACACATAAAATACGAGAAGATATACGTAGAACTTATCGCCTTCTGTCAAAGTTATACCACAAATGAGGGTTCATATGTTCCCTTTCATGAGAATCTATTTCAAATATGTTCACCTCTATATGATGGGCTTTATATTTTGCAAAAAAAATGATCTATAAAATAATTTAGATTTCCAGCTCGCACTCGACCAAGTGGCACCATGCGTTCAAACCACTTCCTAACTGCGGGAGTCTCTTATAATATATAATTCTCAACTCAGAATTGTTATAGTATGTAAGTGCTTATATTATTTCGGGGCACTCAAAATCGCAATTATGTTATCATCTCAGCAAGACTGTATTTGTTGCAGCACTTGAGTTTGCATAACGCACCAGAAAATATTAAATAATTTGCTGGCTCAGAATTTTCCCACCACAGCCAACCAAATTTCAAGCAATAGCTACCACCCGTCAACGCGCCTGCGCACACTTACAAACCACAACTCAATAATATTCGCAAGCAGCCGAACGCTGCAAGCGACGGGAAGCACGCAAAACGCACTTGAGCCGCACAACATGACAACACGTGACTGTGGCCGCCATCTACGACGAGCCACCGTCCGTCCAAACCGCAAGACCACTTGCGTCTATTCAAATCTCTAACAACATATTCACAGTTCTAATGTACGCCATGCACATTTCACGCACACAAACAACAAAAACAACAGTGCAAGACTCGCATTAGCTAAACACCGGCACTAATGTCCCTTAAGACGAGGAAATTTGTTTGGGAATTGTGGTAATTTGATGTGAAACAGGTACTTGAGAAGCGGACGTTTAGTCGGCTTTTAACGCCTACTTAGTGGCTAACAAGCAGCCTAAAGTCAAGTGACTGCCACTACTCGGCTACCCAAGCTACCTGCCACAATTTGTGCCCATCAGCGGCAAGTAGCCGGCAGCGTCAACACCATTGTTGTCTGCATAACAACAACCTGAGCGCTCGCTCGTGATGTGACCAAGTCAGTTTGCTGAGTCTCAACTGCGCATGCGTAGCTCTACTCATATTTGCTTTTGTTTTTGTTGTTGGTGTTGTGCACGTAGTTAGCCACACTGCATACACACACACCGCGTCATTATGGCATGTTGACAGGTAAATATTTGCCAATTCTAACTGCCACTTGTGCGGCGCAACCAGCGCTGCTGTAGCATCGGCTTGTCGGCCGGTGCGTGATGTCTCTGTTAGCGTCGTTGCGCGTGTCAAGTGTTTGCCGTTTTGTCTTAACACTTGTGTTCGGCCATTGTGGTCGTTGTTTTTGCACTCCAACAACTCGGGCACTTGCTGTGCGCTGCTACCTGTTATTATTTGACTCAGCAGTCCGCGCGCCTGCGCAAATCTCCACTGCGCATGTGAGATCGCTTGCTTGTCCGGTCGAGTACTTGCATTGTCTTGCGATTCGCCCAACTGTGACGTAGTACGAGCATATGTAATTAGGTTGGGTGTGTGTGTATTTATCAAGTGGTTTTTTGCGAGCTCTTGCTAATTTGTATGGTAATTGTTGATAATTGTAGGTAATTATTGGTAATTACAAAGTGTAAAATGCATTATTTACTAAAATTTATTGTATTAATATCGCTTGCGATGACAGTCGTTGGTGTGTTTGTGCATTTAATTGATTTGAGCCTCCAGTTATAAGTAAACAGTCATTTTCTACCAGCTTCTCTTAATGTGAATTATTTACCAACAAAATGACGCACCTTAGACCAGAACAGGTTGCACTCACTTGGTGCTAGACTTGGACTATAAGGTGGATATATAAGACTCACAACCAAAGTCTTGAAGCTTCTGGTGGCTCACTTTATGAGTGTGTAACCTAGCGTTTTCCTAAGGACACAGCTCCTTCCAGCTTTCTGTATGAAGTATTTTCAACAGAAAAGGTCTTTCCTAAAAATCATCTAAAGCAACACATTTTGTACGTATTTGAAGAAGCTCCGAAACTGCTATCAGATGAACTTCATCGTTGAAAGTTCGCATAAAAGTCCTAGCTTCTTACCGAAATCCGAAACTTGGCCGTTCAAAACATCTTCATATTACATATTCCTTGACAAGATTTACTCTTTGTCTCGGGATCATAATCCAAGATCCATGGCTATCGCCTGTGAGTACATTGTTCAAAAATTGAGGATCACTTTCACATAAACACGTCGCGCGAAAATGTTTGTCCAGACTCTCCAAGTGCTCGGAGACAACTGACCAGCCGCTCGTTCGTTAGGTAGCAAGGAATCTCTTCCGAATCCAGTCGGTACGCGCACGCTCCGAAGTACAGTCGCCGCCAAAGAAAATCAGTCCAATTGCTTTCCGGACCCTGCAGCAGCCATAGCTGAGAGTGTACACTGAGCGTGGAGAGTCGATTCGGTGCCATTCGTTGCAACTCGAACTGACGTATCGGACGACTTGGCGTACTTTACGTCGAGATCTTAAATTGGAAGAGTACAAAATACAGCTTGTACAGGAACTTCTTCGGCCTTCCCAAGCGACATCGATTCGCTTCATAAGCTCTTGAAAAGTTCCAAGAAGATCCGAAGTTTTCGAGCCATATTTGGTTCAGAGATGAGGCCTATTTCTGGCTCAATTAGTATGTATACCTGCAAAGTTGTCGCATTTGGGACAAATAGCAACCTGAAGGGAATCAAGCGCTGCCACTTCATCCAGAAAAAAATGATACCAGTAGGAACATAACCGACTATTTGATACGTGAAATTGAAGCTCGCGATCCCGGTGACATTAGGTTTCAATAAAACGACGCCTCTTCCCACACATCGCACTAATCAATGGATTTATTGCGAGAACACTTCAATGAGCAGATAATTTCACGTTTTTGGCAAGTCGATACGCCGCCAAGATCGTCTCATATCACACCGTTCGACTTTTTCCTGTGAGGGTATGTAAAATCTAAAATCAATGCGGACATTCCTGCCTCCATTCAGGCCTTGGAACAAAACATTACGCGTGTCATTCACCAGTTACCAGTGGAAATGCTCGAATGGATCACCATTTACCCTATAAATTATATTCTGGTCTAGCTCAGTTTTATCCACAACCTATTAAATATTATATTTTAATAACTTTTACTATAGAAATCATATGTTTCGTTTTTCGAGATAAGTAGCATATAGTATTTCGAGTATTAAATATTTTTTTATGAATTTGAAACAGAAAATATTTTAGGAAAAAAGGAAATGTATTCAATTTTATTTAAAAAAAATTCACTAAAAATACTAACTGACTGCTAAATTACAATTTTTCAGAATTTTACTTGTTTTCTATCGTCTGTTTCTTTCAAGGAATTTTCCTCTAAAAACGATTTTGATTGTAAGGCGATATATTTCAAATGATTGGATTTTCTCAAGTAATACAATAGCTTAGAGTATCGCTATTTATTAATATTTGCGCTTTCTTCTCACAATTTGAGCAATCAGAAGCCGCAGGGACTAACACAGCAGGATTTCTGACTAAGTGAATTGGAAATTGATTGAGCGCTGAGCCGCGAAAAGTCGAAGGCAGTAAATACCTCCATGTAAGGCGATGGATGAAAAGATTAATGAAGCCAACGCGCTATGAAAACTTAACGAGAAAGTCATGAGAACTATTGAAGCAGATCTGAAAGTATGATAAGGTTTAGATGCATATGTATGCATGAGGGCCTAGAATGCCGAAAATTGTAAATTGAAACGCTAATTCTCGTCGCGTATGCATAAGCATGCGCAGAAATCTGTTCACTGAAAAAATGCATAAATATGTATGAGCAAACATGCTCGATCACCTCACGTGTGCATCACATTCGACCGCCAGTGACTGCATTGAAATTATGCATTTTGGAAAATTTCTAAAATTTCATTCAAAACTTGGAAAACGAAATTTGGAATTCCGTCGCATGTGTGTCTGTGCATAGATTCACACGTAGCGTTGCAACGCAGTCAGCGGTCAGACAGCATGACGCCAGCGGTATGCTGGAAATTCTTCAACAGCAGCGGCGGCGCAAGGACTTCACACATGTAACTATGTGAGGCTGCCAGCGGCGCAGGCGCCTAAGGTGCATTTGGCATGGCTCATTGCACATGAGTGCCTGAGATAGCACTCGAGGAGCGAAGATGATGAAGCGCGAGTCCGTTCAAGGAGCAAAACTCGGCGCTGCGAAAAGTCATTAAAGAAGTACACACATATACACTGCTGTTGTAAATATTTGATATATGCATATGTGTATGTGGATATTAATATATTTATGTATGTATGTATGTATATAAGTACGTAAGTACATATGTAAGTATACCATATATTATACCTACAATTTAAAATTATTTTTCTGAAATAATATTTTATCTAAAAAATATTCACAAAATTAGAAAAATAAGTGGGATTCCATTAGATCGGAAGCAAAAATCAGAAACGAGGTTAGAAGAAATCCCAGGAATACAAACTGGGATCTCTACAGGCAGAGACTTGGGCGTTACTGTATTTACGAATGCCCTAAATACAGCTCTTCACTGCGCATTCCTTACTCTGCGATTCAAGCACAATAGAAAGCCCTCCCCTGAGAATGCTTCAACCGGACCAAGCTAGCAGAAAGCGAGGACTGTTGGAATGAATGTAAAGGTCTTCTAAGAGATTGCAAGAAGTTCGTGCCCAGGACTAAGCGAGAATCGTGGAAAAACTTTTGTGATGGGTTTGAAAAGACCAAGTACGTGGCGAGACTTAGGAAACTATTATCCAAAAGCACCGCCTCGCCTGATCTTATTCGCAAAAGTAGCGGAGTGTGGACGGACAACTGCCAAGACTCATTGGAAACCTAGTCAATGTGCACTTTCAGGACTGTAAAGATGCGGTAAGTCCCAGCTACAAAGGGAGTAGTGCGGTAAACGTTCTCGAACACATCTTTACTGAGAATAAAATAGTATGCGCAATCCGCTCATTTGACCCATACAAATCTTCCAGATCAGTAGAGACTGAAGCAGAATGGAGTTGCTAAAATTACCAAGGAAGTCTATAGAGGTACTCCTCAGGGAGGACTGCTATCTCAGCTTCTATGGACCTTAATGTTGAATAAACTGCAAAGGACAATTGAAGGCAGGACTCTAAATATATGAACTGAAAAAATTTGAGAAAAAATCATCAATCGTATTACTGAAAATCTAAAGATTCGTTTTGGTGCTGCAGAGGACTGTATGTATCTATATAAGAAAGACTGTGAGAAGTAGAACGCGCCAAAAGCACAGCATGCCAATTGCTTATTTGTTATTGCTATTGTTATTTGTTGTTTATTCAGCTAAATGACTGTGTGAGAAAATGGCCAAAAATCAGCGCTGCTCACTTTCCGCAATCGGACATACATATGTATGTACAAATCAGCCGACCATTCATGCTTTCGGCGGGAAACGTCGTTTTTTCCGCACATACAACAGCGCCTACCGGACGCCTTTAGCACGCCTGCTGCTGAGCTATGTTAGTGTATGTAAGTGTACACTGATTCTTATATATATGTACGTGTGTGTGTTCAGGTGATGCTTTGAGGTGCAACAAATGCATTGCAATTAGTATGTGGCATATTAATGCACCGAAAAATGCCTACATATGTAGAATGCATATGAGAAAGTGACACACACACACATAAATACCAACAAACATACATATTTATATACTCACATGCATTTTTAAATGTATGCCAGCACGTGTGGACCCATATGTAGATGAATACAAGTATGTACATGGAGTCAGCCCTCAATTGGCACACACGTGTTGTATCATACCTTCGACTAACGGACCTCACCGTTGATTGTAGCACGTACGCCTATAACACGTGTGTGAAAATCTCATTTCATCTATTTATTTGTTATGTTTTTTGCTTCCCGCAATTTTCTAAAGTACACTTCACACTGAATGAAGGTGAGCGAAAATTTCTCGCGGCAAGTACTCACAGACATACAGATAAACAGTGGTATAGGAGTGCAGTTGCTGTTGCACGTATGGCGCGGCACTACTCGAAATTTCCATTAGGCCACGTCATCTGTATAAAATGTGTGCAGCAGCGAGAAATCTCATATACTTCTATATAAGTAAATAATACATATATAATGTACATATGTGCATATGTGCATATACAGGCTGCAGTTCAAGTTCATATGTGTGATTCTTAGGAAAATAGAGTTTTTGGCCAATAAACCCTTTCACATGACTTTGATCAAGCATTTTGTGGTCAAATATATATGTACACATTTACCATATTGCCCAAAAATAAGTTATATCAAGATATATCCCTCAATTCGGCATCCTCACCATAAAAGTAGATCCGAGGATTCCATCAGAACGCAGTATAGCTTCGTCAAGCTTTTAGCCCGCAAAAGAAGTTTCAAACAGTACGTCCCTTCTTGCTTCAAAGAGTGGAAAAACTGGTTGGTATAACAGAACTGAACGTCACGAGACTGCAAAATCACTGTTCATAGCTAAAGCGTTCATCTGCAGTAGTAGAGCTGACTGGATTAGATCTCGGAGTGAAGCAAATAATACTGTTTGATCTCTTTGTTAACTTAGTCTCATAAAGACAGGTCTTTTCTATATTTTCGTATTTTGCTTAGTACTTATTGGAAAAGAATTTTAGAGGATAGAGAAACATTTTTTTAACCGACATGTATACCCCCGACCTCGGCCTTTACAGATCTACTAAAAATGGAAAAAATCTTCCCAACTTTTTCTATCCTCAAAAGCCTCTTACGGAAGATCAGCGTACAAAATTATTAGAGCAGTATGTGGAGTTACTACGCAAACTTCACCCCATCGACAGTTTTGTAATTGCTTGATCCATTATTTTTTGAGAATAATACATACGGGTGATTTTTTTGACAGGTTAGGATTTTCATGCGAAATTTTGGTTTCGGCAGATCACGTGGGATTTCAGCATTGATTTAAAAGAGAACCACGATGCTGGCAGTATGCTTTGACAGATTTCATCATGAATAGACTTACTAACGAGCAACGCTTTGCAAATCATTGAATTTTATTACCAAAATCAGTGTTCGGTTCGAAATGTGTTTCGCGCTTTTTTATCGACAAATTTGTTCAGCGATGAGGCTCATTTCTGGTTGAATGGCTACGTAAATAAGCAAAATTGCCGCATTATGGGGTGAAGAGCAACCAGAAGCCGTTCAAGAACTGCCCATGGAATCCCGAAAAATGCACTCATTTCCGAAGCAGATGTGGTTTGTACGAATCTGGTGGCAATCATTGGACCGTATTTTTACGGTCAAAGATGCTGTTGGACGCAACGTTACGTGAACTGGCGATCGCTATCGTTCGATGCTAACAAACTTTTTGAGGTTTCCAAAAATGGAAGAACTGAACTTATTTGGACATGTGGTTCTTATCAAGATGGCGCTACATGCCACACAGCTCGCGATTCTATGGCCATTTTGAGGGATCAACTTCGGACAACAATTCATCTCAAGACATGGAACCCGTAAGTTGGCCACCAAGATCTTTAGCGAGCTTTAACGCCTCTAGACTATTTTTTGTGGGGCTACGTCTAGTCTAAAGTCTACAGAAATAAGACCTAGCAACTTATTTGCTATTGGAAGACAACATTTCCGAAGAAATTTTACTATTCCGGCACTCAAATGCTCGAAATAAGTTGCCCAAAATTGGACTTTCCGAATGGACCACCTAAGACGCAGCCTATGGCAACATTTAAATGAAATTATCTTCAAAACATACATGTCATGAACCAATCTAACGTTTCAATAAAGAACCGATTATAGTTTGTTCAAATTTTATGCGTTTTTTTTTTTTTGTAAGTCCTAAACTAAAAGAGTCTTAAAAAATATCACCCTTTTGACATAGAGTGAAATCAGCCAATCATGCGAAATTTTGGTTTCGGCGATTCCGTCCAAGTAGCATTGATTTAAAAGCTAAACCACGACCTGGCAAGTCATTGACAGATTAAACATTGGCTGCTGTCGAAAAGATGGAAGAATCCAAAAAGGAGGAGTCGGAGCCCACAAAATGGCGGAAGACCGAAAACCTTTTTAAAGTCTCTTCGACTAAGCCATAGATCAACACTACCGTTAAAGTCGAAATTTGGCACATAGGAAGCTCGCATGTATGAATATTTTCGAATTCATGTTGAATCACAGCAAAATCAATTCATTTCCGAAGCAGATGTGACGAATCAGGATGAGCGCAAACAGTCTCCAAGTTAAGTTTTACGGTCAAGAAGGTTTTATTATATTTTTCGTGGAACTGGCAGATAATCGTCAATAATGAGCTGCTCTCTAACTCTCAAATATCTTATTTCGGACCTATTTTCTTATCAATTGGACCGGACACCAGAAAGCTATGCTCAGAAGTGATTAGCTGTGATCAATATGAAAGGTTCTATGTCCTTGGATGACAGTCCAACCACATAGATTGTTATCCAAAGCTTTAAGAGCTTGTCTAGATGTTCTTATCCATCTAGCTTATACCTAGACCTTGCATGAAACCGCTCGACTTTTCAACTATTTCGGTATGTAAGCTTGTGAAAATCGACCCTGTCCAGTGAATGAAGAATGGCATAATCGGTTCCGAAAACGCCAAGTCTTCGAACAAAAAGGTGCGCATTTGGCCTAAATCGGATCATGCCAACTATTCTAAATGAAATCTTCAATTTAAAACTTTACACAAATTTATTTGGATTAGTTTCTATTAGACCTTCTGGACATGCTTATCGGACTTCAATTGCAGTTTCAATCCAGCATGTTGTTTCTGTCCTAACCGAAACCTAGCCTAGCATATTTGCTGTTGAACGACCTAAAATTTTACTATAAGGCACTCAACTGTACATATAAGCTATATATACATCTGTACAATTTTAAACTACATCCACCTAGGGCAGTGAGAAATGAGATTCTATCTATCTACATACATACATTTTTATATCTGTACGCATATATAGTTGAAAATATTTATATTTAATGAAGATACAGTTCAACGATCGTTAATGATCGAATGTAAATGAAACAGAAGTCAACTTTGTTAATAAAGCAATCCATAAAATGGATTCACATAACGGTATCTGCATATATCAATATGTATATGACGCGGTAGGGCTTCAAACATGCAAGTGCTTCTAAGACCCTAACATAAAATCGAATGACCTAGAGAGGACCGGGGTTATTCAACCCTGTTGGATGTA
Organism: Bactrocera dorsalis; assembly: GCF_023373825.1. Taxonomy (NCBI): domain Eukaryota; kingdom Metazoa; phylum Arthropoda; class Insecta; order Diptera; family Tephritidae; genus Bactrocera; species Bactrocera dorsalis. The sequence goes on from NC_064303.1 coordinate 111,263,584, forward strand.
AGCTATTTAGTGTCAGGGGGATATGCAGATATAGGAATGAAGGTGTGCAATCGATGATGCTCATAAATAACTACACAGCTGCCGCATCTTCAGCTACACTTAAAGTTGCAAAGCTTTTTATTCACAAGCAAATTGCATACCAAATCAGTGAATGTATATACTTACATATGTATGTATACTAGAGATATGTATATACTATATGCTAAATTAAAAGTGCATATATGTATGTCGGTGTGTTGCATACATTAGTATGTGCATCTGTGTAGTTAAATGGGAAGTTGTGGCCCAGTTTTTGTAAGATTCGATTGATTTTCGAAACTCACGCAGCCACATGCATACATACATATAAGATATATATGTTTGTCGGTGTATACGCATTTCTCGTCATATGTAAATGCTAGTTTACAACACTACATAAAGTGGTTTAAAAACAACATACACACATACACGGCCACAAAACTCAAATGCAAAGTAAGCGACGTCACAGCCCATCTGCCGATGCCAATGGAGCCTATGGAGATGACTTGCCACAACAGATACAAAAAAATACATGTAAAATTTTAATCCAAGCAACTCTTTATACATATATTCCACGCTGAAAGCAGGTCAGTATTTAATGAAATCATGTTTGAAAGTGAAATTCGTGAAAAATTCGTAAAGTTTGATGTACGAAATAAATGCAACGCCAGAATAGCTTTCAGATTTTAGGCAAGCAAACTCAAATAGTTTTAAAAAATGCAAGACGTATTTTGGTATAAATGATAATTGTAGAATGAACACACTAACTACCTTCTCAAACCATAACTCAAACTTAACACTTCCCCCAATCGAATATTAAATCACAAACACCACGATGATTAAAGCGAATTCTAAGAGACACTGCTCTGAAAATAAAGCAGAAACCAAAAAGGAGGAATCGGAGTCAGAAGAATACGACGATATGGGTGGCGACCTCTTCGACTTAGCTAAACACTAAAGTTGAGTTCAGAATTCAGCCTCGGGTCATAATCTACTGCGAATTGAGGTTTCATACTGCGCGAAACTGCTCAACAGTGGTCAAACCTTAATTGCTTTGGTAAATACTTTTGCCGTCTAATTTCTTCGCAAAAACCACAAATTAGCCATTAACACTTTCACCGACTCCCTCTCAGTAAATGGCGTACTTGGAGTCAAACCACCTCAAACCATATCATCCATTGCAGACGAAAAGTTTGAGTTGCCGCGAGAAACGAGAGTGCCCCTTATGTAGCTTCGTTCTGGATACTGTAGCAGGTTAAACTTCTACATATCCAGAATAGACCCTGACATATTAAATGTATGTCCTACCGTTGGATGACGTCAATGACAGCTTATCTAACCCTTGGCATTTTAACGGGGATTTGGTACCCGTTACAACCACAACATAAAAGTTAGTCAAGGTTATTACTGAATTTTCCTTGACCCCTTCGTGGATCTAATGTCCTATTTCACTATATACCTGAATTGAGTTCCAGTACAAAACGGGAATTTTTATGCTTCTGTCAGCTTTCAGATATCTAATTGATAAGTATGTATGTTATAAATTTAACTAAGTATTGGTGGAATCAATCCCTGACTATCTCAACAAGTAGGCAAACGTGGTATCATTAGAATATGGGCCGCTCTTGCCGACTATCAAAATATAAAAGGAATCATATAAGAACTCTAGTAGAAGTACTAACAGGTTACTATCTACTATTCAGACATGCTAGAGGACTCGACCATGTAACGCCTATTGTAGAAGCTGTCAGGATATTTAAAAGGAGAGAGACTGTAAAACATCTACTATTTGATGATCGAGAACAATTGGTAAAACTCCGACTGAACTGAAGTAACTGCATACTCTCTAGCACCGAATTTATGTTTTTTGACAAAAATAGAACTCAAACATACGAAGAGAGAAGTGGTGAGTCTATTACGATTTATTTTCTTTAAAAAAATTATAAAATGCAAATAAGCAGATAGCTCTTATAAAAAAATATGTTCTATTTATAATATAAGCGCATATTTATATTATTTTCATACATATGTGAATATTTTGTTAAAACAACATGCAAGTCATTGCGTCATGCATTTTTACTATGCGAAATGCAAATCTGGCAGAACGTAAATTTCAAAGAAGCGTACAATTCATGCTAATCAAATGCAGTTTGAAATAGTTTTTATTATTGTTGTGATATTTTCTACTACTCCATGCTACAGTTGACTCTTCGGTGCAATGACCATATAGTTATTTCACGGTCATTCCAGAACAATTAAAACAGGGAGACACCTTACAAAAATTCTAAATATTTTCCGACTAAAATTAACGGCTACAATTTTATCAGGGAAATATTTTGAATTTTTCTAAGGAGTGTTGAGAATAGCAACGCTTTTTAGGTTATTGGGAACATTTATGTTCTACATATGTAAAATAAATTAAGAATCAATATAAATTTCTAAAGTTTTTCAATAATTGTAGCATACGCTAAGGCACAATGTCGGGAAGATGAAATTATAGATAATTCCTTTAACATTCCACAAGTCTAATTTCACGATAGTATGGAACTGCGTAATTATTTCAGAGTTGGTTTCAGTACCCATTATTCGTTAATTAATATAAGTAAACAAAGACTTTTAAGGCTGAAGTACTGTATCGCTAAATCGAAATTGCTTTGAATAAAAAAACATTGTTATAGTGAAATATTCTAAGGACTTTGAGAAAATATAAAGAAACAAAAAGTCAATGGAGTCAAGAAAGTAAAGAAGAATGGTTTGAGTTTAGTTAATGTACTTAAGAAAGAAAGGAAGAATGGGCTTGAGTCTTGGCTGAGACAAAATTCCTTTTTATTCTAATAGCGGTCATATCGGTATAACCAATATACTCCTTTTTTATATAGGGACTACTATAAAGAAATACTTCCTTTTTGGTTAATGGAGGTTTTGTTTACAATAGTTAGCATGCTCCAGTTTCAAATAGGCATCATTTTGTTAGCTAACTTGTTGCCATTTCGAAGGTAATTGGGCAATCGAAACAGTGCTAGTATGATCGGAATCGACTTTATCGAATAGAAACTATAAAATAGAGTTTACTGTCTAGAGGTCTCTATCAACTCCGGACTGCAGCCTCCTTTAAAGAAGTTACCATTCACTCAGATAGCGGCGATACTAGCCCTGAACTCATTAACAGTGCTTTTAGGACTGGTCAAGGAGTGCCTAACTTTGGTATAAATAACACTGGTATGGGTACCAAGCCACAGCGGAATCGCAGGAAATTGATGAGCTTAGAAGAAAAGGCACCGTAGAACCGCTATCGATAGAGGTCGGTGCTCCTATTTCCTCTTGTATTCTACTACTAGATAGCTGATGAATGTACTATCGGTACATGCGCTGTCGTAAAAGTCTTTTGGCCCAAGATCAATGGCAAGAGATCTAGCCCACAATAAGGCTAGCGTCTCCCTAATTGTCGGACTTTTACCATGCTCTATTGGCGTCCACGCTGTAAGGCTTCGAATCTTACCAGACGCCATCTGCAGAAGCTGTATGAAAGGAAATGAGGTGGAAACAACTCAACACTTTCTTCTTGACTATGCCGCGTTTGGGAGGTCAAGACTTAAACACTTGGGAGCGCATCCCTTCAGACATCTCAACGAGCTGGCGGAAATGAAAATTAAACGCCTGTCTAACCTAACCCTAACCTGACATTATACAGCGTAATTCGATCGTCTCTTCAACACATGGTACAGATTACTGAACCACCCATAGGAAAAATTATAGATATATTTCTACTATTTTTAAAAAATTTCCAAAACACACTCTGTATTTGAATTTAGCATAATTTCCAAACAACAAGACATCGTAAGATCACTACCAATATCTAACCTTGAACCTATGTGAAAAAGTTTTAATTTGCTGGTAGAACAAAATGATTAGAAATGTAAACTCGGGCGGGCGCACCGAGGCGCAGTATACTCTCATGCATACATACAAACATGCATATGTAGATGCAAATATTCGATAACAAAAAATTCTAAGGAGTGAGTAGACGAGCGGGTAAATAAGCAATAAGCAAAATATTCTATGAATTTAGCAGATTCTAACGAATGCAATGTGATTGATCTCTGCCATGCACAATGAGAATTTATTCAAATACTTATATGTACATATATATACATATATATGTATAAGTAGTATTTGGTGCATAAATAAGTTGTTGGGAAGAAGCCGCGCTTATTTTATTCTGTATAGTAGACGGCAGAAACAAAGTTGCAATAATATTGAGATGATGCGCATGCCCAGCGAGTACGTATGTTTGCAATTCGACGCCAGCGTGTTGGCGAAAAAAATATTTTGGAGCCAAATTCTCGCAAATATTTGCAAATGACCGGAGTTGAAGTAAATAAATGCATATCAACATTTGCACGCACCCACACATGCACACATACAGTATTTGAATTTCATTAGAAGTTAAGCGCCCATAAGTGGTTGTCGCATCGTCCACTGGCAAATGACGACGGTGGGAGGTGCCACTGTGCCGGCGAAACTCCCAAATATATGTATGAAGCCGGCTTGTTCTCAAGGCACGTGTTGTGGGTTCAACGCTTGACATTGACACTTGCGCTTTTGTGGCGTCTATTTGCTGGCGATTTTTCATCACTATGCATTATGCACCAAAGCGAGTTCATGTGATTGGAAATTGTAAAATATTCCAAAGATTTGAAAATTGCATGAATTTATTTGATTTCTCAGAAGAAGTGTATTTTTTTCCTTTTCTGCTTCCAGGAATGCATATTGCGGCTAGTCAGGTGATTGTGTTAGCTTTAAAAATATATAACCACATTTGCATTTTGAAGCTGAGAAGGGAACCAGAACTGCATTAGCAGTGAATAATTTTCATAAAATAAAAGAGACCTCGAAGTCGTTATTGTTATTGTAGCAGGAAGAAATATTCTCCAAAAATTCTGACTTGACCGGATAAAAATGTTTGTCCGTTCTGCTTCAATTCTACTCGAGAACATATCATACAATAAAGAAAATAAATACGGGAAAACTGGACGATAAATGAAATGACCTTCGAAACATAATTGCAGATTATAGATAAAAACCTTTTTACACCCTGTCAAGCTTTAAAGTCAAGATTAACTTTCCCAGAGATAAGTTCCGTTTACTAATCGCACTCTATACTGGATATTGCAGGCTCAAGAAAAATATGTCCTTCATGGACATAACTTCTTGTGCAAACTGTCAGGTTTTGCGTTATAGAACTGGGAACTCCTCATCACCTGGTTCTAGATTGCGTAGTAATCTGTAAACGCAAGTTTATGATCCTTGAATCCATTTATAAAGACAGGGATCACCACCAATGCGCTCATCAAGTCTCTGGAGTTCATCACAAAGCTGAGACTTTGTAAATATATGTTACAGAATAGAGGAGACGATAGATCTTTGGTCAAAATAACATCTAATCTGTTCTATTGTTTTAAAAAAGAACCACACTTTTTGAATTGAATTGTATTCCTTCTCTCTCTAAGTTGTAATCATAAATTCCTCAACAGTGAATGGAATTCGCGCAAGGTTACATATATTGCAGAGGGGTGAGATCATGATTCTCATAGTCAGGATTGGTTATAGAGGCTTCTAGAGAAATTTGAAATTTTCTGTCGACCATACAGATTATATATCTGAGGAAACGAAATCCCAAAAAAAAAGGTTCAATATCACATCTTATAGAATGGGGCTTTATTACACTATCAATATCAAAAGAACTCAATCACCACTTGGATCCGATTTTTTAGAGTTCCCAACATTATTTCGCACCAACTGCAACTGAGCATTTCACACCGATTCCGTTGGTATTTTGCCACTTTTCGCACCTTCTGCTTAGCACACTCTAACAACTTTGACGAACGTGTCAATATTTCCCACTTTGCGATGGTACATTGTTAAGCACGTGTCCACAAGATTGCCAAAAACACATGCACGCATGCGTAACGGCTCACATACATAAATGTACATATGTATGTGATATAAGGACATTGAGGCACATTCACTAGATTTCATGCATGTGCATGCGTTTAAAAAGGCACTCCATGCAACTTACTTCATATGTGGCAAGTACTTCACAGCCAACGCGCCTTAGACTTAATGAATTTTCCCACAGTGCGCCTTCAACGTGCAAATAGCATTTCCCCAATTAGTCAACAACAACAATAGCTACATATGGCAACGAATGCTGATAACATTATCGGCTTGCTAACACGAAGACCATCGTCATATCACGAACACATGGCGCTAAGCAGGATTTTTCCATTTGACCAAATGTCAAAATCACATGTATTTTTTGAAGCAAAAATGTTGTAATAACAATGAACAACAACAACTACGCACACATATGTGGGTATATGCATTTCCTAGTTTGTTTTACTGTGTTTGTTGTTTGTTTTCGCTGACTAAATTGCATTAATGCTGACCAGCCCTCAAGCAACGAAAATCCCTCGGTTATTGTAATTGTTGTTTGTTGGTACTGACTGTGGAAATATTTATTTGTCATGTGCGTGAAGCTGTGAGAACGCAAACAGTTAGTTTCTTGACTGTAGTGTACTCTAAGCCTAAGTAAGTGTGTTTTAGTGCTAACTCTAGTTGAGAATCCAGCACGAGCCTTTTTCGTCTTGGCTTTGAGCCTTTCTCGACTGAAAGGCGGATTGAGAAGTCAATGTGTACTTTGCTTGGGATTAATGCAAATAATTTGCTTTGTTTTTTCAATACTTAGTTTATTGTTGCGCAGAAAACGCTTCGGATTTAGTGGTTTTCTTTACTTACATACATATGTATGTACATATATGTTGAGGCATTAAATTGCTTTAAGCCTGAGTTTTTCATCTCATTGTTAAAGAAGCTTAATGTTCTTAAATTTTTGTTATAGGAATAGAGTTAAAATTGCTTTTTTTGAAGTCTCTAACAATAAATTCATTATATTGGGTGTGTTTCTTTGCTAAACCACGCCTGAATGTAGGCAACGCCTGATGCATATTTGTCTTCACTGACCTTTTATTTATTTATTTATAATGAAAAACTATAAAATAATGATAGAAAATATAATAGTAACAAGCTAATAAAAAACGGTGTAAAAAATGCAATTAATGGTAATGAAATTGGGTTTGGAACTTCGCTAAGAACTACCTGTAGACAGTAATTTCTCGATAAAAAGTATTAAAAAAGCAAAATATCAGTAGTAACAATTTAAAATCCGGAAAAAATATATATACATATGTATATACATATATTACAGTAGAATTTTTTATTAATAAAAACTTGATTATTATTAAAACGCCCGGATCCGGTCTTAAAAATTATTAAAAATATTTAAAAGGCAGGAAGGACTTCATGGGAGAGCATCCCAAAGGTTATGTGGATCGCCTAAAACTGAAGCAAACCGACTTCTAATATGTCGTGTGCTGATTTCAAGGAGACAGCTATGTTCTTTGGTCTCAGATTATTAAAAGCTGGAGGAATGTATCGCAAGAAACAACCAATTTTGAAAAACTCTTTGGTTATAGAGTTTTTATTAAAAAAAAAATCAGCAGTATTTTAACATAAGAAGATAACTTAATACGCAGGAAACATCATAAAGAAGATCGATATATGTCAATAGCCAGGTGGTAATTAAGGCAATAATCTCACATCGCATTAAGTCAGAGAATGTCCTTAAAGGCAGAGAGACAATAGATGTAGCGGCTGTTGGAAATCGTCTGCTTATATACGGGGTTCCAGACCATAAAGGTATTCCGGGAAATGAAATAGCTGATGAGATCGCCAAAAGTGCTATCCGTCTGGCTACCGAACCAGTACAGGAATTATCAAAGTCACTAAAAATGGTATGCAATAAAATTACAATCAGGACGTGATTGAAAGATAACAAACTATGTAAATAACTTACATAGCATAAATAAGAAGTCGCTATGAAAATTTAAGCTGCTTCTTCAAGCCATCTATTGCTTCATTTTGCGATTGGTTAACCGATAACAAGTACGAGAAGAAATATATTCTTTTAGAAGATATGATTCCAATACACAATTTTCTGTCTAATAAAACTTGCTTATGAGACCAACACGAAATAATATTCAAAAATCTACTAAAATTCACTAAAAAGTCTCAAAACGATTTTTACAAATTTTCCCTCCACAAATCATAATCATCAATGTGATTGCCTGAGTCATGCAATTGTCAGACGCCAATCGTCAATCGCAGCGAAATCGGGCCAAATAGCAAATTACTCACTGTCAGGCTAATAGAGACGCAAAATGCCGCACAACCAAAGCCATTTTCGAAGCAACAGTTGCTGCAACAAGCAACAGCTGCCTGCGCCACCAAAAACACCGGCGGCAATAATATTTGCCTCATTTCGACAGCTTCCTCGCTGCAACAAAGTCAATTGTTCAAATACTACGAGTATTATTGTTGCCAGCGTCTGATGGCCACCGATGATGGTTGCTGATAAGGCGGCCAAGTGGCAAAGCTTTGATGCTTACTGAAAGCGATTGCGCCGCCGCTGTCTCGGAGGGCTGTGATGGCTTGGCAGTTTGGCTGATGGCTTAGTTGGGTAGATTGCATCCTCGACGGTTGCAACGGTGGGTGTTCGTCTAAGTGGCCCGCATTTTGCTAACTGTTTCTCATACCTAAATACTGGCGTTTAACTTTTGTATTATTTTTGTACTTTTCCTATAGATTTTTACCTACATAAATGTTTGTTGTTTAAGCTAACCGAACAATTGTGGCGGTAATGTTTTTTATTTGCCAGGCTTGACTTTTAACTGACTGCCGCCAGATTGGACTCAAACTAAACGGCTGACTGATGAGCCGACGTCACTGCGGCGTATCGTAAGCGGGTCAGGGTTAGTAGCCACGCTGGAGAAGATCAGCATCTGATGTTTGTGCAGTGATAAGACGTTTTTGTATTCTTTTTTCGGCTGCAGTTTGGGTTATGAAAATAAAAAGTAGTACATTTTCTGTGATCCCCAATAAAAGTATTGTAAAAGGGGCAGCAATATAAGATATATTTTATAATAATTGAAATAACTTACCAATCATCACATTTTGCATATTGCGCAGTTTTCGTAAAAATCACACACAATTAATTTCAATAAACACCACCCTAATGTGAGTCTGTATCACAAACAGTTGCTAGCATTTGAATGAAAACGAGCACTGAAAACGCGAACTGCACGGAGCCGAACCAAAAGCGACACTTTTACTATGAGCACTAATTACATTTTAGCTTCATTTCACATTGAGGTATTTTAAACACCTTTTAATCACATTTTATTCACACATTTAATGCTTTTTATAATATATTTTCATTGCACAACACACACTGCACACAACAACAACGAAGTTCACGCACTATTTCCATATTTTATTTTCATTTTCTTTTGATTATTCACTTACACTCCACAAACAATTTTAGCAAACACAGACGAGGCGATGCACTACAACCGATGAAAAGCCGACAACTGAAGCGACGCACATGTAACAGGTGTCGTTTTCCACGCATTCGCAAGCTGTGTTGTTTTTGCAAAGCTCAGTTTATATTTGCGTTATTAACATTAGTATGTACACACATAAGTATTCATAATTGAAATTGATATGTTGCAATGCTAGGGTGTGAAAATCGTTCACAAGTAATTTCGTTTGAAGACAACAGCTGATCTCATTGATTTTTTCGCACACTTAACCGACTTAGCTAATATAGCAAGGATTTTTTAATTTTTTGGAATAATTTTTGTTTGGTGTCTGGAAGATCGAAAACAGCATTTTCGGCGTATTTTACTGTTTTATTATGAAAAGGGTTAAACCCAAGTAAAACAAAAATTATTTGATGTGTACGAAGAAGATGCGTTAACCCAACATCAACGTAAAAATTGATTTATAAAATTTCGTTCCGTCAGTTTCGAACTTGAGGATGCATTGTCGCTATTAAATGGCCACATTGAAATTTTACCTTTTATCTTCGGGCCGGAGCAGGAATAGTCGGGATGCTGTCTTAGAATCTTAGTTCGAGCAGAATTAGGGTACCCTGGAGCCTTAATCGGAGATGATAAGTAGAGTAGATAAAATAAAGTGAATACAAATCTTCGAATAACTTGAGAGCTTTTTTAGAGATTAAATTTTTCTAACGCCACCATTCACAAGCACATGAAACATCTAGAATTAATATCAAAGCATGGCATATTGGTTCTCATGTTCTTACAGAACGAAATTTGCTATGAGGCATTAACGACAGTGATTTGCTTATCAAACGCCAAAAGAATAATCTCTGATGAAGTGCATTATTACCGGCGACGACAAATGAGTTGCTTCAAACAATGTATGGTAAAGCGCAAGACTTCATGAACAAAAAAAAAATGAACCAGGTGCTAACCACTTCGAGGGCCGAAAGTCACCAAAAAGAGGTTATCTTGTCTGAGATTTCAAAGTAATAGTTTATTTTGAGCATTTGCTGGACAATGCCATAATTCATTATGAAGTGTATTTTTATCAGCTGGACAAACTGAGTGATGCACTCAAACAGAAGATGCCAAAGTTTATCGATAATAAAGGTGTATGGGTTCACCAGGATAATGTTCTCATACAAGATTGAAGACTTCTCAAAGGCTTTTGCAGCGTGAATGGGATGTGCTTTCCATATTCTCCAGACATGGTTCATTCGAACCATTACTTATTCCGGTCTCTGCACAAAATTTTGAATGGGGATACCTTCATCTCAAATCAGGACGTCAAAACCCACTTGAACCAGTTTTGTGCCTACAAGAATTAAAAATTTTATGAGTGTGGCCGAAAAGTGGCAGACGGTACGACTCAATAATATTTGAAGGTGTTAAATTTACTACTGGGTTGGCAAAAAATCTTCTTAGCTGCATCACGGCTGGCGACTGGGCAATGGGCTCCTGTCAATCTTCCCCTTATGATGAACTGCTTTATATGCATCCTCAGAAGTAGGTATAAAACGGTGGGGGTAGAGACCTCCGAATCAAAAACTCAACATGGAGGTCAACAAAGAAATGAAGCAGACTGGGTTGTCAATACAAAAGTCGATGGCAAACGAGGCTGCTATCACCGGCGTTCACAGCGACCTTATGAGCGTGTGTCAACAGAGGCCACACCTCTATTGTAACGGGAGCAGGTTACGGTGGTTGTAGTACTACTCCCAAACCAACTATACAGTGCTCGGGTGCCACAGTTCATGAAGACGCGGTCCAAAAAAACGCTGTAAGCATTAGCTTAAAGGAATAAGAACTTCTTCGCTGTCCTGAGCAGACGACCGAGGACTCCAACTCTGACAACATGAGAGGGCCTCGGAAATAGCCAAGCAAGGAGGGGTTGAAGGCAAAAGTTAGGTACAAGGCGACAGTCCGAATATGCCGCCGTCTCGAAGTGCCTCAGGGATCGCGAGTAATCAAATTATTAATATTTTCTACAAAAACAGAACAGAAGAAATGGTCTAAAAAAATCTGATTTTTCTTCAAATATCAGACGACATATTTTAGGTTCATAAGCTTGATTTTATTAAAAGTCAGGTTAAGAGTCGTTCGAAACGAGTAGCATGCTGATTCTTTCATCGGGGATTTAGTCTCTTTGATATCAAAGTTCTAAAGAAATGTTTTAGTGAAACCAAAAGAAAAATGGAGTAAATAAATGTAAATAAATGAAGCAATTAATGATTCGAAAGAGGAAATCAAAATATGAAGAACAGTTATTAAACAGAAAAAGTCTTGCCTTCGATCCGTGTTCTGACACAACAGATAGATAATACACTGTTAAGCATATAATTTAATAAACCAACAGCTAAAACTTTTCTTTCAGTGTAAATCTCTTTTCTGTCTACGGATATCCTCAAAGCCAAAAATTACTGTTTTTAATACGATATAATTTTTTTTTGCATGTTTATATACAAGTATTTCAAAAAAAAAAAACAGAAAAAAATAAAAGAAACATGACTGCTCATTGTAGCAAGTTGCTACTGCAAGGGAGTCTCCGGTTACAGTTAAAAATGCAACAATAACAACTCAAATAACAATGAGCATAACATTAACCATATTAATATTAACGAACAATATCCGCATAATAATAACAATAATAACAACAAATGCACAGTTTATTGTCGAAATTTTTAATGACAAACTCTTGATGGGTTGTCACGACTCCGAGGTGTAGATACAAGAGCAGCAAGCGTATGAACTGAGGCGGCGGCAATATTCCACAAGAGCAGCAACAATGAAGAGGAAGCAAAGCATGTTTGCGACCGGCAAAGGCTCAAGTGACTGGCTTTGGCTGGAGGTGCCTGTTGCAAGTCCCAAACTATCAGCATTTGCATTAAATTTTGTTTGTATGTTTTTGTATTTATACAAGCACAGGTATTCATGTTTTTAAGGGCATTGCACCGAGTTGGACATGAGTATGTACGTGCGGGTGGAAGGCACTGAGCGTCCAATAGACTGTGGAATTCTGTGTAGTTGCAAAGCGAAATTGGAGTATCTTTTGTAAGATTGGCTTGGTGTGGTTGTTAGCAATTGACTTCAAGTCCAGTATTCCTATAATTATACGGTTATTTATCTCTCATATGATAGAATCTCACACGTATTAATAGATTTTTCTTTTTTCCGTCTACTATGAGCCTGAAGAATAACAAAATGACAGGTATCGATGCATTACCGGCCGAGCTATTCAAATGAGGTGGCGAGGAACTGACAAGGTGCATGTCTCAGCTTCTTTGCAAAATATGGTCGGATGCAAGCATACCCGACAATTGGAACCTGAGTGTGAAAGAATGAAGCCAACTGTCAACAAACTGCTTGGACCTTATCAGCGTGGCTTTAGACTTGGAACATCGACTATCGACCAGATTTTCACTATGCGACAAATCTTGGAAAAGACTCGTGAAAGGAAGATCGACTCAGTCCACCTCTTCGTCGATTTTAAAGCCGCCTTCGACAGCACGAAAAGGAACTACCTCTATGATGTTATTCTGTACGTGGTATCTCCGCAAAGCTATTACGGTTGAGCAGCATCAAAAGCTCCGTCGGGATCGAAGCACGTTTCCGAGCAGTTCGATACGAAGATAGGTTTCAGACAAGGATATGTGAGGATCTTATGACTTTTTCAATATATTTTCTTGAGAAAATAATACGAGTTGCAGGATTAAATAGAAAAGTGCAATCTTTAGAAGTACAATCTTTTACTGTTGGCGTACGCCGATGACATCGATGTCATTGGCCTTAACAACCGCACCGTTAGTTCTGTTCTCTCCAGAATGGATAAGGAAGCGAGGCAAATGGGGCCAAGACCAAATATCTCTTGTCATCAAACAAACAGTCATCGCATTAGCGACTTGGCTCCCACGTCACTGTTGACAGCCATAACTTCGAGGTCGTAGGTAATTTTGTCTATCTTGGAATCAGTTTCAAGACCAGCACCAAAATGCAAAGCAGAATCACTCTTGCCAACAGGTAGGTAAATTAAAATTTAAAAAAATGAGATTAAAAAAAAATTATATAAAAAATATAATTAAAAAAATTATGTATAAAAATAGAACAAAAAATTATCTTTTCACATATAAAAATTAAAAGCAAAAAATTAATGCAAAGCAGAATCACTCTTGCCAACAGGTGCTACTTCGGACTGAGTAGGAATTGAAAAGTAAAATCATCTCTCGACGATCAAAGACCAGACTCGCCTCATTATTCCCGTCCTACTATATGGTGCGGCGGCTTAGACAATAACATCATCTGATGAGTCGGCCCTAGGAGTGATCGAGAGTAAGGCTTTGCGGAAGATCTATGGTTCTCTGTCCGTGGAGCTATGAGCTGTATGTACATTGACATTGACATAGTTCAGCGAATTAAGAGACTGCGGCTGCGCTGGTTAGGTCTTGTCCGCCGAATGGACGAAAACAATCCAGTTCTGAAAGTATTCAATACAATCCGCCGGGGGAAGCAGAAAAAGATGAAGATCTCCACAATATTGTACACATCAGATGGAGAAGGACCTAGGCGCCAAAAAGCGGTAAAAAGAAACCACTGGCGCGCTCTTGTTAACTCAAATATATGTCTACCAAAGTATATTGACTTTAAATGAGAACTGAAATGCCAAAGCTCTCCTCTTATCAATACACAACCCTTTAGTTTTAAGTAAGATTCTATTTTTATAATTCTACGCTTATCATATGCGTTACATCCACTTGCGTGCGAGTTCACTATTTCGATATTTTTGAAAAGAAAAATTTGTAGAGTATCCTCTTCTGTTCCTTGTTTCCCTATTCCCATGGCAGTGGCTATCACAATAGTTGTTATCACTTTTTAAATTTCTTTAAAGAGGAAGAAAAATGGGCGTATTCCCATCATTAGCAAGTAAACCATGGCAAATGTGGCTTTCGAATATATGTATGTATGTACATATTTAGCTAATCAATATATTTCAATACTTTTTCAGGACATAAAGACACAAATATGTACATATGTATCAGCACTCACACAAACATACATACATATGTATGTGCATAATATATGCATGCGTGTAAGTTTTTTCCTTATGCTACACATCATCCGCCGTGATTATAACTGAAAACTGACTCTATCGCAACTTCTAAACAACGTGTCTGTATATACTGCCATGTACTTGTATAACCCAAACACATGCACAAAAACAGTTAGCATTTCTTATCATTTTTTGGGTAAAGAATTTTTTATTGATTTTCTCCATAAGGCGACGTGACGAAAAGAAAGCGTAACTTGCCGACTACTTGTTTATTTCTGTGTCAATAGGTCTGTTTTCTGCACACATACATATATACCATCCTATATACATGTGTGGATACCCATATACTTATAGCATATTTTGCAATCTCTCGGGCGTTCCGCCACTGGGATATGAAAAACACACAGCTTCTCTGAAATTATGCCAGCCTGAAACGTTCAGCATTCTTATCATTTTTCATGCAAGCATTTCAATGTCGCACGGGTCCTGCTGACTAGTGTGCCGTTATAGTTGCCACGGGCATGATGCGCAAGGGCACAGCTATGCATACAAATTGTATGTGATAACGTGACGCAAAAACCAATAGAAAAATGTGTAAATAAGAATACTGAAAAAGTGAAAAACTGAAAAAGAAGAAGAGGAATACCAAAAAAATCGAAAATGCCTTAGTATGATGAAAAACGCCTCAAAGGACGCCAAAAAGTTTTAAAAACAAAAAAAATGTTAGCTTCACTTACACCGAAGCTCAAATATCCTTCACAAATACATTCCTTACAGGAACTTGAATTTGATCGGTTGAAGATATCTCATCAAATACAAAAGTTACCCCACCATTCCTTTGTTTGTGATCCACTAAAAGCATCTCAGATCTTGTGAGGAACATCTAACATCAACATCCATGGAACACTTGACAAAAATATGAATGCATAAACTTATTTGAAGAATTTTGCCAAAATCCAGTGTAAGGGGCCCTCAATATAATACTCGCAAGAACAAAGGTATGAAATCGAACCATTTCTGAAGCGAGTGGTAACAGGAGACGAAACGCGGATCAAATACGACAATAATGTGCGAAAAAGGTCATGGTCTAAGAGTGATGAAGCTCAACAAATGGTCGCAAAGCCAGGATAGCTGCCTCGAAAGTTTATGCTGATTGCTTGGTGGGTTTGGAATCATCCACTATAAGCTGCTACAGACTGGTCGAACGATTCATTCTGCATTTTACTGTCAGCAACTGATGATCGAAAAAAACGGCCAGAACTGATCAACAGAAATGATTTTGTGTTCCACCAGGACATCGCTAGACTACACACATCTTTGATGACTCGGCAAAAACTGGAAGAGCTTGGCTGGGAAGTTTTGATGCATCCACCACATAGCCCTACCTTACACCATTGGATTACCATTTGTTTTGGTCAATGCAGAACTCCCTTCTTGGAGTAAAGTTGTCTTCAAGAAAAGCCTGTTAAAATTACTTGTCGCAGTTTTCCGCCGAGAAAACAAAAACGTTTTACACTGATGGGATTATGTGTCTATGCGGGATTATGTCTCAAGGAAAAATGGTCGACCAAAGTGGTACATATTTGGTTCATTAAAGTTCATTATAAATATAAAAAAAACATAAGTTGAAATTTGATTAGAAATAGGAAAGACTTTGTCGACTACCAATAGATGCCCATTTTATCCCAAGCAGTTTCTCAATAAAATTAGCATGATTCTTTTGGTATCTAAAGCACGTTTGTGCAATCGATCTATATGATCACTTCTTTCGTCTAATGTTAGATAACATCTTTTGGGGAACTTATCTTAAACAAAAGATAAAAGTTCCAACTCAAAGTTCCGCATTATCAAGCTTTTGGAATAAGCAATATTTCTAACTCCTCCCGAAAAGAAAAACCTCTTAATGGAAGATGTAAATGAAGGTGGTTAAAAAGAAGATTCTTCATGGTTGCTATTGTTATTTTTCATTGCTAAAATGCTGTTCTGGATACATAGTACATATTTTATAGAAATATTTCCGGGCAAATCTCGTTTTTTATTTGCTACCCTGTCCTAGTTGCATTCCTCTACTAAGTTTTGTGATTGTTACTACTGTGCAGTTGTTTTCTTTTTATCGCATACATACAACGCCGCAGAGATGTGACGCGACTGGAAAACTAGGGAACAGCGAATATTTTTCCTTGGCACACTTTTTCTTTTTCTAACCGCGGCACTTCCCGGCAATTTTGCTAGCCTGTGCCTAATGAATGCGTGTCAGTGTGATAAACGCGTCATTGTGTGTGCCGCGCATACTAACGATACACAACAAATCAGCATGTTGTACGCAAACGCGAAGAGGAGGGAGGGAAAGGGAGTTCAAAAAACAAACTCGGAGGTCATTGATAACAGAAAAAACCGCGGTACACAACAAGCATTTAACAACAATACAAAATAATGGAGCAACAGGAAAAGTGGCGGGTGATTGCAGGCAACAAGTGATGGAAGTAAATGCAAAAGGACAAGAAAACTAATATGAAATTTCAGAGGCTGGAGCGGGCAATTTAATTTTTTTAACGAATGCTTGCTCTACTTAGTTTAGTGAGTCGGAAATGTTAAAAAAAATTATTAAATTTGACATTTTGCTCTTTAGGAGAGCTTGTTTCTTGGCGAAGTCAGATGGAAACATCTGTAGTTGGTCTTTAACTCTCGACCTTGAACCTATCACAAAACTACCATGATTTGCAAAGTCGGTACGTTCGGAAGGAAGTATTTGTCTTCCAAGCAACTTGTGCAACTGGCATCCCGTAAATTTTCAATATTACCCAATGAATTTCGATCGGACAGTGTCCGGACGTCATGTCTAAATTTGGTATCCCTGCAAACTAATACAGCTATTCACCACGGGTGAAGTTGGGCGCAACCATCAACTGCGTTAAAATCGGGAAGAACTTCTCTGAGCTGATCGTTACTAAACGAGGTTTTAGAGTGATGTTTAACTCTCGAGCGTCTTCTTCTATGTAATGCTGGACAAAGTACGATACGCTCCGCTAATCTGAACCGCAGAGGTACTGTCTACTCTAAAAGTACAATGCTACTGAAGTACACAGATGATATTGACATCGTAAGCCTTAACAACACCGCCGTCCGCGTGGCCTTTTTAAGCCTAAAAAAAGAAGCGAAAGAGGCAAGACAAAGTACCTGAAGGTCTCATACAAAGATTCCTCCCGTCTTGGGAACTACATCACTGTTGGCAGATACTAGAGCTCATTAGATCTCTTACGTTTTACGCTGTTCCAAAAGGACCTTACAACTGTTTAGTAGTAAACCGCAGGAAACCATCGGAGCTCATCGTTCCTATTATGCAGCTATATAGTCTGAAATGACTGAGCTAGCAAGCTCATCAGCCTTGAGGTCTCCTGCAATTCCGCTCTAGCCAAGCACTCAAACCAGTCTAGCTAAAGTTCAGAAGATATATGTATGTAAATACATTTCGTCCGAACCTTCAGTCTAAATTTTAGACAATATGGAACGTCTTGTTGAGCGTATATTGTTTATCATGTATTGCCGGATAAACTTATAGAGTTTGTGATATTCTAGGTAAAATTATAGAGATTCAATCTAGTTTACAGCTTATATTTACAAGGATTAACGTTGTTTTCCTCAACGAAACTTCTTAAAACTTAATTTTTTGAGGCATAGTATTAAATAGGGTCCCGATATGTTGGCAACACAATTAGTGCATTAGTCCTTTGGACCCAACTACCCAATTAATAAATACATAAAAACTTGGTTCTGAGGTCAAAACTTCCGTCAAATCTTTCCAATATTCTCGAACATCTAGACCTAAGATCCGGCTTCATCCACCTTAATTTCAGTAATCATATATTTCATAGTAATTATATTGACCGAAAAGAAGATGAAATCCTGAAATATGATTAAGAGGTTGTCAATAATTTTACTGGGTGTATGCTGTATTTAACCGACTAAAGATATTACTAAGGTAAACTTGATTGAAAGCATTAGAAAAAATAAGGGATGAAAGTGGTTTTACTCAAAAAAAATATTAATGGACTTAGAAGACTGTACAATGAGACGTATTTAGAATTTTCGAAAATGTTTGACTCCACGGTCGTATAGCTTTGATATCTATAAAAAAGATGGATTATGTATTGCTATTCTCTCTACTAAGAGCTTCTCGCTTTCATGTTATGTATGCGACAAAAAATTTCTTCTATCAGCGATTCTCTCATAATTTTTTCCAATGTTCAATAATAATTTATTTCCTCCAGCATTCTAACTCTGAGAGCCTGAATAAAAAACATAGAAAATCAAAATCAACAAATCGGTGTACCTAACTAAAACTAAAATATATTTGTACAAGTTTATATACATACTTACATAAGTATGTTATAATATTACATGCAGACTGCCTCGGAAACAGCAAACTAAAAGACCACCCCCCTACTCCCCACTTTTGCGCATTTTATCCCCATTTCCATGGCACTCTCGCGCGCAAAAATATTTTCTCGCGCCTTTTAAAACCGTTGTCAATGGCTGGATTTTCCACGAGCATCTGACCTACTCTCTACTCCCTACAACTATGCCGGCCACTAGCGGCTGCATGCTGGTCGCCTGCTACAATTGAGAAGAGAAATCTACGTTGAGCCACTTGAGTGACGTGAAAAAACTGGAGCAAAGGCAAAATGGCTGCTGTATAAGCCGCAAATTGAGCTAAATCGTGTAAACAAGAGATAATCCGCAACTTACAAAGCCAAGGCCCGCTGCAGCCAGACGCAAATGATTAAGTAATGTGGAACATTGAAATCAACTTGATATTATCTCGAAAGCTCTTCGGAAATACATTCATACAGCATAAATACTTTCAAGGATAACTGTAAACACACACACATATACATACAATTTAATTATATTATATTTTGAGTGTAGTATGGGTTAATAAACTCTTAAGCGCATTAAACTTTTTGCGGGAAAAATGAGTTCTATATTGTTGTATGCGTATAATATCCACAGACACACTTAAATATGGAACCATCCCTGTAGGAAGACTGAGAGTATCGCTGCCTTAAGGTCATAGCCTTGTTGTTTTTTCTCTTTTCTCTCTTAATGATTGGCTATTTCTCTTTGTATTTTCTTGATGAAGGACATTATTCAACAGCGGACGTTCTTCTTCCTCTGGTATTACGGTACGGTACGACCATTTAACCAAATTCAATATTGGAAATCTTTTTCTGGAAAAACTTAAGACACCGTCTAACTATGTTCTCCAACTCGAGCTTTTAGGTATCTTCTAACCTATATTTTTTGCCGCATTCACGTTAGTTTAGCTTATCTCTCGTACTCAAAACTCCATCTTTGATAGAGTCCACGTTCGGAATGTGCCCCACGTTCAATTGATCGGTTTCCTACCTTTGTACAAAACATTTTAGGTTAGATTATATTTAAGAAAATATAATTCGGGCCGACTGAGTTCAGTACCCACTCAGCCTCATCTTTTTTATGCTTAATCTCCGTTCGAAAATGCTCTCAGGAGAGTACAGGAACGTCAATCTCACCTCTAAAAACTGAAGCATCGAGCCCTCTCCATATTTTATCTCCTGGAAAGTATTACTTTCGAAATAATTTTAACATTTTCAGAACTAAAGCTATTGGCTTTCTTTAACATTTATTTGTAAGTCCGCTGTGTTTTTTAATTCTACATTAATTCCCGTTACTTGCGAGAAAATATATATTAGAATCCAGTTTTTACCAGAGATTTGTGATAAATAATCGACTATCCGACAAAGTTTTCTTACAGGGAAACAGTTTTTTCCTCTCAACACACAAACAGCACCCGCCCTTCCTAGCTATCTCTGGCTTTTACCTCACATTGCCTTTTCGTATGCGCATCGCCTTCAACCACTCACGAATGCCATTCGTGACCGAAACGCAGGCAAAAATGTTGAATTTTGGCGCCTTCGGCTACCAGGCGCACAAGCGCTCGCGTAGGCAAAGCAAAGCGTTCGCCGGAGTTTAGTTGCATGAAGCAGCGGTAGCGTGTCACATGTTTAGGTGGTTCGGGAATGTTTTCTATCGCAACTGCACATCTATGTACATCTACATATGGTATTCGGCTCAGCTGAGCGCTGCGCATGAATGGAAAACAAAAGTCGTATCCACGTATGTATCTCTATTTTTTGGGGGTTGACAATTGGCTGTTACTGCGCAGTAACTTGCCACACCACACACGTCATGCCTCTGCACGGCAACCAGCAGCCGCCCAGCAACCCTCTATATACGCTATGCCAAAGCATCCCTAATAAAGGCGCATATACCATAAATAGATACATTCAGTGGGCCCCGCCATGGCGTATACAGAATATTTTACTGGCGTTCCTTCCTTGCTCGGGCGCTGTATGCATTTTGTATAGAGAAACTTTATATTTGCCTTCTTTTTCTCTTCTCTTGCTGCCTAACCCTTTCAGTAATTAGGTGTGTATACCAGTATTTGGTGCTTCGTTCGCTTTCAAACGCGCTTTGGTGTTGTTTATGCGTCCTCTTGGCGCCGCATCATTTTTTGGCTCGTTGCCAAAATTCTTTCAGCCCTGACCTTATACGCCGCTATTTCTATGTCATGGCCGCATTTATTCAACTCCTTTTTCTTCGTTGCTCTAATTTTTTGGTTTTGTTGTTGCTTTGAAGTTATTTCACGGAAATACCACATTTTGTCGGCTTTGCACTTTGCTACTTTTGCTGTTTGCCTAAGCGCCCGGATGCTTTTTGTTTTTGATTTCAGGGACAAATATAATGATTGATGGCCGTTGTCGTTAGGCAAAGTATGCACACGCACATGTATACTTTTTTAGGTCCTTCAGGAATGATTTATATATGAGAGAATTTTTGGAGGAAGCCAATCATCAGCTGCGAGGAAGTTCTTACAAGTTTACTCATATTTGTATGTAGTATTGTATAATATACATAATATATACACATATATATTTTCAGCTGATGTGAGCCTATTGTGATTAGTTGTGAACTAGTTCGCATTTAGTTCAAAGGTTGGTTGCAGAGATACAGTACTATGTTATGTCTTTAAACTTATTATTATGAATGATTGGTTAATTACGATTTCTTGTCCCAAAAATGAAAACTTCCTCTGCGAAAAACTTTCAAAAAATGCTGTCATCATTTTCAACAACTTCTTCTTCTTCTTTGGCACTACAACCGTGAGTCAGTCATGCCCTAGCCAGCGCAATCGATGAGTTTTTATTCGCTTAACTAACGGGTGATTTTTTTGAGGTTAGGATTTTCATGCATTAGTATTTGACAGATCACGTGGGATTTCAGACATGGTGTCAAAGAGAAAGATGCTCAGTATGCTTTGACATTTCATCATGAATAGACTTACTAACGAGCAACGCTTGCAAATCATTGAATTTTATTACCAAAATCAGTGTTCGGTTCGAAATGTGTTTTATCGACAAATTTTGTTCAGCGATGAGGCTCATTTCTGGTTGAATGGCTACGTAAATAAGCAAAATTGCCGCATTTGGGGTGAAGAGCAACCAGAAGCCGTTCAAGAACAGCCCATGCATCCCGAAAAATGCACTGTTTGGTGTGGTTTGTACGCTGGTGGAATCATTGGACCGTATTTTTTCAGAGATGCTGTTGGACGCAACGTTACGGTGAATGGCGATCGCTATCGTTCGATGCTAACAAACTTTTTGTTGCCAAAAATGGAAGAACTGAACTTGGTTGACATGTGGTTTCAACAAGATGGCGCTACATGCCACACAGCTCGCGATTCTATGGCCATTTTGAGGGAAAACTTCGGACAACAATTCATCTCAAGAAATGGACCCGTAAGTTGGCCACCAAGATCATGCGATTTAACGCCTTTAGACTATTTTTTGTGGGGCTACGTCAAGTCTAAAGTCTACAGAAATAAGCCAGCAACTATTCCAGCTTTGGAAGACAACATTTCCGAAGAAATTCGGGCTATTCCGGCCGAAATGCTCGAAAAAGTTGCCCAAAATTGGACTTTCCGAATGGACCACCTAAGACGCAGCCGCGGTCAACATTTAAATGAAATTATCTTCAAAAAGTAAATGTCATGAACCAATCTAACGTTTCAAATAAAGAACCGATGAGATTTTGCAAATTTTATGCGTTTTTTTTTTTAAAAAAAAGTTATCAAGCTCTTAAAAAATCACCCTTTATATCCATGTTGCCATATAGCTCTTAAAGTTCGTGGTTCCATCTTCTTCGTTACTCTTCGTTACTCATCGCTCACGCGAACGTATCCAAAGATCTTAAAAAGTCCGTAAAATTTTAAAAACAGTGACATAGTTTTCAAGGCGGGAAGAATCTTTGCATGTGCCCTTCAGGTACTTTGTCTTGCCTTCGTTCACCACAAGACCAAATTCTTTCGCTTCTTTTTCTAGGCTTGAGAAGGCTGCGCAGACGGCGCTGTTGTTAAAGCCCGCGATGTCAATATCATTTGAGTACTTCAGTAGCATTGTACTTTTAGAGTAGACAGTGCCACTGCGATTCAGATTAGCGGTACGTATCAGTTTGTTCTGCATTATAGATTTAATTCTGTGAGTTATATAGTATTTAAAATCTCGAAGTCTTAAAAATTTGATATCTTGATCCCAATTCTAGAATCTTTAGCTACAACTCATATAAGTTTACTTAACTTGACAAGAGGTCAAAAAGCTCTCTCCTTCGTGATAGCACTCAAAAACATCAAGGTCTTAAGTATAAAGATTTGAATATTTAAAGTAAACATTAAAGAAACTCATTATCATTTTTAAGCCTCAAGGTTAATAAATTTTTATTTTTCTCTCCTAAAATCTAAAACTATTAATGCAAGCTCAAGTGTTGTATTACCGAAAATTCGAAAACCCACAAAAAGTGGCACATTCACTGACCCACAATTTAGCAGCGAGCAAGACAAGTTGTAAATTTGGCCAACAGGTACACCCACCGGACAGCCCATAATCAACGTAACGAGGAAATAACAACTAGCAACCGTTTTCGCACACACACACACACAGCGGTGAACATGTTGCACATTAGTAATTGCCTGCCACATTTGCTGCTACCCAAACGAAACCGAAATGTAATCGAGCGCATAATTTCACAATTAGGCAGCGGGAAAATTAACCCACAAAAGCTAGAAAAATTAACTCGCAAAACATAGCAACGAAACTTGAAAAGACCACTGGCAATCACAACTTGCCACAAAACAATGCAATAATACTTTACAAGCGTTTATAATAGTTTGGTGGCTATTTAATCGGTCAATTACAATCATAACATTTACTTACAACTTGCAACTGACCGCATATAAGAGTCATATGTGTGAATTTGTGTGTGTGCAAGTGCGCCTTTGTACTAAGCTTGTCCCTGGCGCATAATCGGACGCCAGCAAATCGCATTAAGTCGCAAAGCGAATTTAGAGCGACTTAAAGACACATATATAAATATAACAACACACAAGTGCTCAAGTGCAGCGTTTATGGAAATTATCAGCATTGCATTTGGCAAATTTATGCATGAAAATATCCCGACACACACGCATACGTATCTCCTTGCATATGAGCTTTTATGAGCTCACATGTGATAAAGCTATAAGCAAAGTCATGAATATGAATATGATTTGAATTTCGCTATTTTTTTCTAACTAAATTAATGCAGCGTATTAAATTTAAAAAATTACCTGCCATTTGATCCCAAAAACCAAAGCAGCGAGCAGTTTTCAGCTGAAATCAAGGTGGAGCACGCTCGAAGAATTGTTGGCTAATCACAGTTTTGGCATCAGTGCTCACAGGAACACAGAACGAGTGCACTGGCACTGAGAAAAAAGCTGAAATGAGAACCGTTAAAGTAGACATGTGAAATATTATTGTGGTAGAGTAAGAAGTGGTATTGGAGGTATACTCACCTAACGTGTCTTTCTAATACCTACAGCTACTCAAGAACGATATAAAGTACATAGGATGAAGGGACGAACTAATATCTGATGTCTGCCTGACCATGGAATCTTTAATTTGAAAAAAAAAAGAATAAAACTTCCGTTACACCGAAGCATAATCTATAATCTTTTTTGTTTCGCCTTCTCACTTTATCTTTCCTTCAAACGGATGTTTTTTGGGCACCAGACGATACTTGGCCTAAGACCTGAAGTCGTGAGCTGCTTGAGCAATATGTATGGCCATTGAACTTTCATTCCTTACGTGAACTTCTACACATGGCTCCTACCTCCTTCTCTATCCGGCATTGCTCTAAGAAATTCGCAGCATTTTGGAGAGAAAACTACGTGTGAGAAATTTCACATCAATTTCTCAAAAACTGAGGGATATTTTGACAAAGAATTTTACAGACGAGCAAAATCGAAACATTACAATATTAGTTAGTGCAACGCTTGAAAAGCCTTGAGAGCATAGGTAGGCTCAGAGTCATTGAAAGGTGACAGGTCCTTAAGGTCCGAAAAAGAAAGCCTTTTAGTGCCGGGTATAACCCTAAAAGAAAGCTAAAAGCTGTTAAGATCCAGTTAAAACCGCTGAGAGCCATGCAGAACCGGCAAGGACTGAAAAGTTTCGATGAGATTAAGGAAAATCGGTTATAAAGCCATGAAGCCATTCCAAGCATGAAAGACCTTCAAAACAAAATGTGTTATACAGGGTTTGGTTTATTTATTGAACCAATCGTTAAAATTCTTTAAAATATTTCAAAATAGTCTCGTTCTGAGTCTTTGCAGCGCTGCCAGCGCGATTTCCAAGCATTGAAGGCGCCTCGAAAGGCATTCTCCGGAATAACATTGAGAGCCGAGGTGCATGCTGCTTGGATCCCCTCTTTCGTCTCAAAATGCTCTCCTTTCATCGGCCTTTTCTGGTAAGGAAACAAAAAAAGTCCGAGGACCACATCTGGGCTGTAGGGCAGCTGCGGAAGCGTTGGGACGCCGGCCTTGGTCAGGTGAAAGCGAAACATCAGGAGATGGGGAACCCGATTCTCCAATCGATGACGATGGAGCGGATGTTCCATTGCCTGACCATGATGAAATCCGAATAGCAATTACCCGTCTGAAGAACTATAAAGTCGCGGAGGCCGATAAATTACCGGGCGAGCTAGTTGTTTGATCGACTCGCCACTATTCAATGGTGGGCGAAACAAAGACAACTAACTCCTCATTTTGCAGAGAATGGCAGATGCTACTAAATAAAACGTTATTTCCATATGGAGAATACGGAAGTAGTCAAATGCCTAGAGGGATTTTCAAGGATGTCACAGAAGACGAGAAAGTTCCAACTTATTTGAAGCTGTTCTAATTCCTGTCATAAAGATTTTTAATTCGACTCAAAAGAATAGTCTCGATTTTTAAACTCATCAGTTCAGTTACTCTTATTTTCTGAAAAAATCAAACCATTTGAATTTTCAAGTTAAAAATTAGTAACGGTACACAATTGCTTATAAAAAATCATACAGCCTTAAGTTGACTTTTTCTAAAACTAAAGTACACCCAAAAATCTGTCATTAGTAACACAAATCCCATAAAGAACTTTTGTGGCAAGATCAAAGGTCGCAATTTTGTATTATAATTTTATTTAGTAAGCAAGTCATATTAGTAATACATAACTGTTTACTACACATACATGCATACACTTTCGGCCAACTTAATGAGCTTGCAAGCCGTCTCATATAGTGGACCTCACTAGGTCTCAGTGAGCAGCCATCATCAAGGTTGAACTAGTTATGTCCAACCGATAATTTGGGTGTAACCCGCAGCGTATATGTATTTGTGTGCTTAAAATGTTATTTGAAAATAAATATACATATGCAACGTTATACAATGCTTGTATGCTTACATGTGTATGGCCACAAGCGCTACGTTGCAACATAGCGCCTGAGTTGCCCAGTGGCTTTGAACATTTTTTCGATTTTTTTTAAGAGATAAAATAAAAAAATGCAAATATTATTTGCAGCAAAAAAAATACTCCCTCACATTCCAAACAGCATATTCACAGCTATTTTTTGACTACAACAAAAACGGGGAAAAAATAGTTTTGGCTTTTGGCTTTGGCTTTGCCATTTGTCGGTTGATTATTGTTGCACGTTTCCTTAATTTTACTAACGTGATAATAAAGTGCAAATAATATAGCGCGTCCGAAATAGACTTTGCCGACTGGCAGTTGCGCGCAACAAGTGGACTGGCGTTGCCACTTCGCCACGTCATACACCCATACGCGCACATCTCGCGTATCTAAGTTCACGCCGCGATCTATGTTTGTATATATGCATGGTCTATGCACATTAACAGTAATATAGCGGATCGGTCTGTGTGTTGTTGGCCGTCAGTTGTTAGCGCGAGCAATTTGCGCACTTATTCCGGCCAATTGTCTTGTCTCAGCGCGATTTTATGCACTTGATAGGAGTGCGCAAGATTACAGCGCACAATAAGTTGCAACAACAGATGTATATGTGCAACTGTTGGCCACACACTCACCCTCACATACATAACTGCAACTTCACTACCAATATCACCATCAAGCTAAGCTGACTTTGGATTAGCCAACTCCGCCAGTCGTCGGCCAGTGTTGCCAATTACCGCCACTACAGCGAGGGTTGGCGACGCAATTCTATTATCTTGATGGAAATGCACCTGACTCTGCTGGTATTTGCACGATTCGCAAATGCGCATGAAATGGCGAGTAACTTAGTAAGTTGGCGAGTAAAAATATTCGCTTGTTAGGCGAGTTTTCGGCCGAATTCACAATTTTCTTTATGGAAACAGTTATTTTGTGTGACCACCAGAGTTGCCAAATATCAGTTTGACTTTCGGTGCTGTCCAAGACTTGCGACTATACACTTATTTAGATACTTCTCGAAGGGTCGGGGTGAGAAGCGGCGGCTCATCTGTCAATCCAAATAAAACTGAACTGGTTTTAATTACCAGAAGGTATAAAATCCGCGTTCCACCCTTCCCTCATTAGGCGGCTCTCGGCTTCACCCTGTCGAGAAGGTGAATTACAATGTTGAGAAGGTCAGGAATGCATTGGTTGCATTATATTCCTGGAAGCGGTGGGGACCCTCGTCGAGAGTTGTGCTTTGGCTTTGCCTAAGCCAATACTATATAGCTGGCAAATGCATTGCTGCGAACGTTGCTATCAAACTGCGGGAAGCCGGATATATTAAGGGTTCCAAAGTGGAGCATTCCTAAATCCTCTCGCATTTCGATTGCAGCCCTGATAATTTGTACCACTGCGCCGTGGAGCTCACTCTCAGCGGAGTCTTCTCCGCGCACATACCTCCGGTGGATACGTGGGTGGGGCGGAATGAACTTTTTCGCGGATGAATCGGAGGTCTTCTATCGTGGGCTTTCAATCAACTCTTCTTTCAGACTGCCAGACCACTGCAGTTCAACAAATTGTGGCTGCTTTAGGGTGCTATGCATCCACTCCGATAGCCGAACTGCTATTCAGGCCTTGAGCTCGTAGACAATGAAATCAAAGCTAGTTAAGGGGTTCATGATCCTCACACACTAACTGTGGCATCAAGCTATTTCCATATAAAACACACGGCGAAATCGGCGGAAATTATAAAACCGATGAG
Organism: Bactrocera dorsalis; assembly: GCF_023373825.1. NCBI lineage: Eukaryota > Metazoa > Arthropoda > Insecta > Diptera > Tephritidae > Bactrocera > Bactrocera dorsalis. The sequence goes on from NC_064303.1 coordinate 111,291,700, forward strand.
CTTACAAGAAAAGGCACCCATACCTAAACCCCATTAGAATGGGAACGAGCAGATGTTATCCTGTCGTCTGCACTCGAATGCTGGATCTATGGGCTCACGGGCTCAGTAAGCGTTTGTTAGCAACTAGCACTTCTGGGGTTGCAAAAGCCTTCTAGCCCAGATTGGAATGCAAAAGATTCAAGGAAGTACTAGATCTTAACTAGGTCCGTTGTCTTCGAGCACCTGGAGAGTCAGGGCAAACATTTTCGCGCGACAAGTTTCGTATCGTCCACCATGAGTTTGTTCCTCCTGTTCCTCCAGTTTTACGTAGAAGTCCTCGAGAGTCTGAAACGAAAAGTGAATCGAGTCCGACAAGACATCGCAGCTGATTGGAAGATGCATCACGACAACGCCACGGCTAACGCCGCCTTTCTTGTGAACAGTTACCTACCCAAGGCCGGCATCCCAACGCTTCTACAGCCGACTTACTGCCCAGATGTGGTCCTCTCGGACTTGTACCAAAAATAACTGGTCCGAAAGTAAGTAGTCCAAGAGTAACTAGTCCAAAAGCAACTGGTCCGAAAGTAACTAGTTGCAAAGTAACTGGTCCACAAATAACTAGTTCGAAAGTAACTGAACCGAAAGTAAATAGTTTAAAAGAGCAAAGTAATTGGTTGAAAAGTAACTAGTTTGAAAATTATGGAACATTTTTAGTGGTGCTAAATTATTTAAATTTCGAAGTCATATCCACATCAAGAGCAATGTTTATTGATTCCAATATGATATTCAGTACCATAAAATAAAAGTTTTTACGCATGGCCTGATTTTAAAACTCTGCTACAAGATAAGGGCTAGATGTTGGTAAGCCCCATTAAAACTGAAAAAGATATGTAAATCTCATAAAATTAAGCGGATTATACTATATAAAAATTCAACGGCTTGCTTGTGGAATATAACTCTCTCTCAAGGACCGCACCAAATACCTTGGGATAGGTTTGGACAGCAAACTGCTGCGAAAACACAATGTAGATGAAAGATTAGGCTTTATATGCGTGTAAGCATATGCTCGACACCACCTGGTGCCTTTTGTCCCTCTCTAATGTCGGGTATAGGAGTTCTGAACATCACAAACGTCTCTAGCAGTCCAAGTGGAATCGGTCGATTTGCCTATCATAACCTAACTTACCATCAATTTCAATACTCTAATTTTTCGTGACTCAAATCTTCCAACGCGTTTGGTCTCTTTTTCTTGTAAATAGTTTTCCATTCGAATTGGCATAGCGTTGGCAACTCTATTATTTAAACATTTTTTTTAACAATCAAACCCTTACATCTTGATATATCTAGAAATACTTCAAAATTTGTTTTGGGTAGTTTAATACCTTTTAAGAATTTTCATCTTTTTTTATGCTTCAACTGCATACATATGTATATTCTTCCCGCGGCAGCCATATCGTTTACAAGTACCAGGGCAATAGCTTTTTGATGCAGTTAAGCCGCAAATTGTTACCGTAATTTGACTGTTGGCAACGATTTATATAAAACATAACTAACTAAGTAGCAACAAATAAGTGCAAAATTGTTGCACGCGGACAAATAAGTACTAAGTATATTTAAGATACAGGGTTATCGAATAGGAGCATCGTAACTTAGAACAGCCGAGGTGAAGATGAGATACGAGTGGACAACGAGTTATGAGACCTTTCATGCCGAAGTAACTTTTACTAAGGACAACAGCCAAATAACTTCATATTATTTTCTCTTCAACCCAAGACCTTTTCTCGCGAGTTTTTTTTAGATAGAATGGCTTCCTTGATGACCATTTCAAACTTGGGTACCTTGCACGTTCAGCTACATTTAACTTCTGCAGATCGCTGGAAGTATATGACCTGAGAATACACGAGAATGCTCTCGGCGTTATGACAGACCGCAAAAAAGTGACTAGCTCCTCCCGAGAACGCAGATTTTCTTTGAGAATAAGACTGACTCTCTCTCTCTCTGTCTAAAAGTTCTCAATAGGTATGGATAATTGAAGATTGTAAAGTCGACTAATATAGTCTATTTTATTAATAATTTAAACTTTTGTAGATTTTTTTTCTGTGGTGATTTCAAAGTCCATCAAGGTAGATAGGATATCCTCTTCTTGCAATGGTGTAAGAAAAAACTCAAAAGCCTAAAAGATTGGAGCTTGACGGACTAGTCAAACCCTTAAGAATTATATAAACATCTTTCCATAGTGACAAAAATCAGACATTTCTCCAAACAAAACTCAACTCCAACAAACTCGAGCCTATTTTTCAGTGCTTATTTGAAAGCAGTATCCCATATGGAAAGTGAAGTCGAAGTCTGAGATGTGACCACTTGATGCTATATTGGAACAGTTCGTCAATTGATGGTCCCAGTGAAGTTTGATTAAGGTTCAACGTAAAGGCCAAGCGATTGTTCTAAGGAATCCATCGCCGTTAAGAGCAATAAAACACTGTCATCCTGAATGACATGATACAGTTTCGTTAACGGAGTTTGAGCTGTCCACAAAGTCTAACCTACTTTACCAATCTTCGGCCGGCACTCCTTCGAGACATAAAGCTGGAACTTAACCTTCAGCAATATTCGCCTAAAAATACTTCCGAAAGACCCTTTTCTTCTCCAAATTTATATAAGATTGCTAACTACACAAATCTTCTACTCGTACTCGCTTACGTGTTGCAACCTTACCAGCAAATGCCTTAAAACACCTTCTTATTTTATTTAATATCCAACACTTGCAGTTGCAGGCGTATTTTGTACATATTATTGTTGTTGTCACAAGCCAGTATACTCCATATTATAGCAGCTCGTTTGCTGGCAATTATTCGACAAACAATTTTTACCTTTAGCCTCAAGTTCAAATTTCAAAATCAAAATCAGCGGCGGCGGCAGCGGCAGCCAAGCAATTTGCGCGCCTAGATTCCCAGGCAGTTGGTCGATCGACCGGCAACAGCAACAAACAACAACACTACACTCAATTTGCGCTTACTTAGTTAGCCAACGGTTAGTTGGCTAGACAACAGGTTGCGCGCTTGCTGTTAACCTGTTGCATGCAGCAATCACTCACTCAGCAGACTCATTCACTTGCCTGGCACATTGCGCATTGTTCTCGCGGCTGATTATTGCTGCTGATGCAACTCACACCTTGCAGCTGCATTCCGAAAACAACAACAATAAAAACAAAAAGCTTTAAAACAGAAAATCAAAACAATTTGTTTGAAATTCGTAAAATTACGCGAGTGTAAAGGACACGAAGTGCAAATCAGCGCTGTTCATGTTGCAACAGAGCAATTGTTTTTGCTCTTTAACTTGCTGGCTGGCTCTATTGTAGGTGCATTGCTGGTTGGTTAATTTAAAGCAGCCCTATCGCCCACAAATTACCACTCCACAGCTCCATGGTAACCTTGATCGCAGTGCTCCACGAGCAGTAGCCACTGAAGCCCCGCTTTTATTGCTGCGCTGCCGCTCCACCAGCAACCTCTCTTTACGCCCATATTTCCGCATTCATAGACACTACTGTTCTATGTAATTATCATTCCTTCAACCCACCTTCGATCAGCAGCTCCTCCCCCACCTGCTCAGCGGCAGCAACTCTGCGCCTGCTCGACCCAGTGTTGGCCCGCTAAGTGACTTCTGTGCAATTTCGTTGCATTTTTTCCACAGAAATCTTTATGGATAATTGTGAGAATATTATCGCCACTCTCTAGCCGTAACTAGCGGCGGCGGCAGTCCAACAGTACAGTGCAGAGTGATTGGCGTAAAAGTGCTGGTGCTTTGGGTGGTGTTGCTGGTGTGAATGTGCTGTTAATGGACACAATTATTATTATGGGTAATTGATGTTGCACAAATTGCTTCACATTTAATCGATTGTTATGGTTCTCAAGGTCTGGCAGTGGCTACGTGTTAATATTTTCCATTTGTGTCTGAGATTTCGAGTTAAAATTGAGGGTGCTCGCTGGGATAACAAGTTAAAGGAAAAGGCGGTGAATGAGAAAAGAGGCACATGGGAGGAAAAAATGGTGGAAGCTGTGCAGAATATGGTTTTGGTTTCCAGGATGCAATTGATATGCATACCACAGAAGCTGTAATACTTCTTATTGACTCTTCCGTTTCTGTAGTTGAATTCCCCGAGGAATTTTAAGATCTTCTTTATTCCACTGTCTCTTTATACGTTCCATCTTTACCAAGCTCTTGATTTAATCGTTTTCATGTCGTTTTATTACATAAAAGCTTCATGATATCTTAGATATTTGAGAAAAGTTCTCTGAGCAACATTCACCTCCAGGGTTGTGCGCTGGGTTTAGGACCCTCCACCTAAAAAATGTCCCCCATTAAAGTGAACATCAGCCTCGGACGAGAGACCCTCCTAAGAGTAAAGGCTGAACTGCGATGGACGGGACAAGGACTGAGAAGAATAGGAGAGCAAATTCAGTGTGGGATTCGTGGTAGGAAAGAGACTCCGTCGCGGAGTCCTGGCATTCACTCCGGTGAATGAGCTTCTAGCCACAATCCGCATCAAAGCGAAGTTCTTCAACATATCGCTGATTTGCAACGACGGAAAAGAGTGACGACGTGACTAAAAATGACTTCTGTGACGTCAAAATCGTGCTTGGCGACTTTAACGCCAGGCTGGGCAAAGAAGGTACACAACGGTCGATAAATTCAGCCTCCATGATGAAATATTCCCAAATGGGTTGAGGCTGATCGACTTCGGTGGGTCCAAAATATGGTTATCTGTAGTACTAGATTCCTGCATAGAGAGACGCATTTTCAGACAAAAAACAAGAGAGGAGCTGAATTGCGTGAGTACGAAAAGCTCGACAAGCTGGCCGACAGGGGAAATGCTCGAAAATTCTATGGAAAGATGCGGCGATTAACAAAAGGTTTCAAGACCGGAGCACACTCTTGTATAACCCCCAGAAGTGATCTAGTGAATGATGCCCAGAGCATACTGAAATTATGAGGGAACACTTTTCAAACCTGCTGAATGGCTGAGCTATTCAAAGAACTGATAAAGAGTTGGACGAAAGCATGCCCGACAATTGGAATTTTAGTGTGCTCTGCTCAATCCATAATAAAGGATCCCAAAACCTACACTAACCACTGTGTAACTAACTCCGGCTCTGAGAGTGTTCGACCCAGTACCCGCCGGTGGCAGTAGAGGAAGAGAAATTCCTCCACTCCGTTGAAAAGACCAGGTGGAGAAGGACCTGGCTACACTTGGAATCTTCAATTGGCGCCAAACACGCAAAAAGTAAGAGCGACTGACGCGCTGTTGTAAACTCGGCTATAACAGTCGAGAATACACTATATAAAGGAAGAAAGACTGTAGTGTTTTGCCTACTTCTGAGGATTGCTGGTATTCTTTAGTAAGGATTCCCTGTTTTATGGGTTTCTCTTACATTTAAGTCTAACTTAAAAAATTTTCTAAATAATATTAGAAATAATCTACTTTTTAACACATTCAATGACTCTTAAACGGAATAACTATAGTCGATAGTTGATCTATAATCTAATGGTTCATGTATCTTCACGATCTCCAAAGCTAGGAAAATCCAGAGTTCAACTTCATAATGTACTTATTAACAGTAAAGGGGGTGATTGTACTAAAATATGCTGTCTTCAAGTCAAATAAAATGGATATGAGGATAGCAAGCTCACTGAAGAGTTCAACTTAGCATCGCAAACTGCTCCCGAACTCTTTTTCGCTACTCAAGTATCAACTCTAAAGTCATTCCGTGCATACATACATACACAACCATATAAATACATGTTAATATGTGTTAATGTGTGTTAGTAGTTTTGTTTATAACAACATAAAAACCCAATTTCAATAACATTTGCGCAACATTTGCCACATAACAATTTAGTTAGATCATTTGATCCGGCAATTCGTGCCACAAAGTGAGTGAGTGCATGTGTTGTAAGTTGCAACACATGAGCTTTTAACACTCTTCAACACACACGAACAAAGCACGGTGCGTTTGCTTAACTGGCGGCGTCAATGTGCCACAACTAAACACCATTTTTCTGTTCATGCCACATGCGCGCGCCTAAATGGTGCAAGCAAATGCTAACGCAGCTAAAGTGTGGCAATAATATCGCCAGTTAGTAGAGGCATCAGTGGCAGCGGCAGGAGTAATAGCTAGATGTTGCAACAACATCGCATTTAGTGCTGCTGCCGATTTAGTTGCTTCTGCAGCAGCTGCGGCAATCGCTGATGGGTTGTTGCCAATGGCTTCCATTGCTGTAGTGGAGAGGTTGCAACGTGGTTATAACTCTATGTAGAAGGATTGCAACGGCAACGCACGCGTGATTTTGGCACTTGAATACATATATATGTATATATACTCGTATGTGGATCACTTGCAAAGACAGAATGTTGCAATGAGTAACATATGTGCAATGCAACATTATTATTAGTAGCCTTAATTAGCAGTAAATGTTTTGGATAGACAATATTCCTAAATAGGGTCTTTAGAACTTCGAGTATCTTTCGAAGAATCACCAGCCGATAAGTTCCCACTGTGACGCTAAAACCCTCCAGGAGAAATTTTCTTCAATATCCCTAAAACCCCATACCTAAAGGACGGTTTTCAATATCGTTTGACCCCGACTCCGAGCCATAGACCAAATCTGATCTGGCAAACAGATTGCAAGAAAACCTGACGTGATGAGGTTTAATCTTAATACTGGAAACTGGTATCTTTGGGTTTGAAATCCTGAAACGTAAAATAAAGTTCCTTGAGTACCCTTCTCAAAAGAAAAAGTGGAAAGCTTTTAGAATTCTTACGAATATTCAAGACCCATCGGGTGTTGGGCCGCTGTTTGAATGCCAGGTTATTTTAGCTTAACCAAAGAACTTTTCACGAGCACTCCTTGTTGAGCACGTTACACCATCTTAAGCGTTATTCGCCACTATTTCTTTTTCTTTGACGCTAATTGGAGATCCCAATTGTAGCCTGGTCATTCTCCAATTGGTCTTTCCAACGGAGTGCAGGTCTTCCTCTATTTCCCCCGTTGGGTACTGCGTAGAATACTCACAGAGCTAGAGTGACACATGATCTAGCTAGCGTCTCTTAAGCAGAACTATGTCAATGTCATCGTATATCTCATACAGCTCATCGTTCCTTCGTTTGCCAATGCGCAAGGGACCATAAATCTTGCAGAGAATTCTCTTGAAAACTCATAACGCCGACTCTGTTGACAGCGAACTCTACTCATCAACTACCTACTTAGTCCAAAGCAAACATGGTTCAATTTTTGAATTTAAAGCCTCCAAAAAGCTTCGCACTTCAACTGACAGAAGAATGTCTTTATGAACTTTGATATCTTTAAGTCGCTCATGGTAGAACTACTACTCGTCCTAAAGTTACTTGAATCTGGCTAAACCTCTCCCAGCTTTATTTAAAGATACTTCGTTGTTCAAAGTATTTACTGTCTGACTTCTATAATCCCTAAACTTTAAGCCCGAACATTGGTGTATCATCACTATCACACCCAACAACACTTGCCATGCACGGTCGCCCTTCACGCTCTCTATGGCAACTGGTTTTTGATACCTTTAATCGGTGTCATTTATGCCACCCATGCGTGTTGTTGCTGCTCATTTCATCGTCGTTTTTGCTGTTGTTGTTTGTAAGTGTACTATTTTATGGGCAGTGGTTAATTGAAATTTTATGTTTGGCACATCGAATATGCCAAAAATACCAAATACCACTACAACTACAACTACAACACTCGTGAGTCAGTGGGGGAGAGGCTACCACAACGCAGGCGCTTAACACCCATGGGGCAACATGATGCTACAAATATGTACAAGTATTCGTGTACCAATGTATTACAGCGATATATTTTTATTGACCAGTGAGTGTGAGTTGCAAAAGTCGATATAAACATGAGTGAGGGGAGATCAAAGTTGATTCAGAAAAGTATAAAATTGTTCTAGGAATTATTACAGGAAAATCGGCAAAGTCAAAATTTATTGGAAATGTGTCTTTTATTGTCCCGCTGAATGTAATGCGTTTCGACTACGTCAACCATCGCGGATCCATTGCAGATTAAATGGGCTGATCGCCGGAAATATATACGTAGAAGACCTTGAACTATTTAAATTGAGTCGATCTCTCAACCAATAAAAGAAAAGATGTAGATCATTGCGAAAGATCTGATAGAAAATAATCCGTAACTATTTCGAATCGGGCTTATAGTTTCGTAACCAATCTATTAACTCTCTCATCTCATTCCGCTCTCTTTCTCTCTTATAAAAAATTATTCATTTATTGTCATAAAACTTATTAACAAAGGAGGAATACTCCTGCTTTCGGCTTAGCCTATTATACCAATTTCTAACAAATAGTTTTCGACGTAATCTCAGTCCCCGAGTTACGGGTCTAATTCGACCAATACCTTGAAGGAGTCTTCAAAGGATAGGTTAGGCTAGATGGTTCAGAGGTCGTACGTGGACTGATAAATGTAGTCCTTTGTGAAGCCATTGAAAATAAGAACTCCTGTGTTCGGAATTACAGATTGGGAAATTTCCAAAGGCGCTGAATTTCCCTCCCAAACGTGGGACGGTCAAGAATTGTTTTAAAACTTAAGTATGGGTTTGGTGATGACCAAAATAATGTAACCAAATTAAGGTGTTTTCGGGAAACTTATCGAGTATTCCACCTAGACCAATTTAAGAGAAGTTAGGAGCTCCAATAGGGCTTATTCGATTTCTTACGATTAGTTAGCCTATTTAGCTAACCTAACCTAACCTAACCGAAGGGCCTAATAGTATTCATGATCGGTACAGAACATTCATACAAAATAATACTCGGTTCTCGGTAGATTTCGAAGCCTCAGGTGCCGTAACTGATTTTGTGAGTTCTTTTCGAACACCCCACATAATTATGTGCTCGTATGTGTTAGTCATGTGTAGCCTCAAAGCGACACATGCCACACGAGCATGCCGCGCGTATTGTCAACATGCCGCAACATGTTACTGAAGTGTTGCGTGTTATTTCTCGACACATTTTTGTTTGGCTTTTCGCTGTTGTTTTCTGTTTTTTTTTCTTGCAACTTGCTGCTAATTTGTGCGCACGCGCCAAATTCACTTTTTCAACTTCGTTTGCCACTTGAAGCGTGACATGCACCGTGCGAGTATTAATATTGACTGTTGCTAATTTTTGTGTAATTCCATTCTTTGTTTTATTGCAGTTGTTTTTGTAGTTTTTGGAGGTGCACAAGTGCAACCGTTAACGTGTTGCACAACAAAAAAGGCAAAGGCGTTGCAAGAAAAGAAAAACAAAGCTTTTTGTTTCAAGTTTCTTGCAGCCAATTGTGGCAGGCAGGCTTTGTGTCCATGTTGTTACGGTTTTTTGCCTTTGTTGTTGGTGTTTTTGGTGTAAATTATGGCAGTCCAGTCAAATTTATTTAAGCAAAAACCAGCAGCACCCAATCATTTAAACGCGTTTAACGTGAACAACAACTACTGCGGCTGCCGAAAACATGCTTGTGGATGTGTGTGTGATTTTTTTCGCTTGTGGCAGCCAGTGTTGCAACACGCCGATAGCGAGCGCCTTCAAGTCGTCTCAAGTAGCTGGCAAATCGCTGGGGGAATAAAGGCTTTTCGCTGTTAGCAGTCGACCGGTGTTATTGTTACATTTGTTGTTGCTGCCTTGCCGGTGCCACCGGCGCTTTTATGGCCTCGTGTTACTCTACCGGGGTCCGCTTGTGGCAGACGGCTGTACTGGATCCATACATCAAAATCACACCGTGGCTTTCATGCATGTTTTTGTTGTTGTACTTGTTGTTTTTGTTGCTGTTGCCTTTATCATTGTTGCTACCGCTGTTCTGAGCCATTGCTATCGTTAGTTATACAGATCGTGCCGAGTCAACACTTGGCTATTCTTTCACTCACCCGAAAAAATATTTGTAAGCATTGCTGTTGTTGTTGTTGCCGTGGCTATTTTTGACTAATTGTAATCGCATAATATAATATCTTGTTGCAGTAACACCTGGTTATGCTTATGAACAATCATAACGCTAGCCAATTATTGAAAATCTGGCAACACTATTTCGCTTTAATTGGCCCAGTTTACACTTTATCCCCACATGGATAGTCGTTTCTTCCGGAAACCCAAATAAAATGCTTTAAAACAATGCGCTAAAGACATTTGCCACACCAGATTTTTGTGCAAAATATTCAATCTCTGGAGGTGGCATGCAAGTTGGTAAAGTCGATAAAATCTCTCAAGCATGAAAAAGAAATTATAAATTCCAAAATAGAACCAAATTTACTTTGCAGGAGTTTGGTGGATTGGTTGAGGAGTAGAGTTCGCTGGAGAAAGAGTCGACGTTATGAGTTTTCAAGAGAAAGATTCTCCGAAAGATTTATGGTCCTTTAGGCATTGGCAATCGAAAGAATGATGAGCTGTATGAGATACACGACGATAAATCAAGATATACAATGTAACGAAAAAGTACCACGAAATTGTCATATAAATTCCCCGGGCAAATGATGTTCAGGTTTGGTAGAACTGTCCTTAATTACTATGACAAATATGAGCGCGGATATGTCCACCAGTTTGTTTACAGATGCTTAAGTTGGTACACCTCGGTAGTGGGTTGCGATTTTTACAATGGATACAAAAGTCGTACCAAAAAATTTTCTCTAATTTCGTGTGCGGAGTCGGTGTGAATGTTGGAGAAAGCTTACGGTGATTCAGTTCAGGCCTACGAGTGAACAAAGCCTTCAAAATCGGTCGAGCAATCATTCTGGACGACCTTCGACCTCTTCAGCTGATGAAGATATCAAAAAAAATGAAGGTTATGTTGTTTAAAACTCATTTGGCAAATGATAGAAAGATGGCAACATCGACATCTCTCGCGAGTTCGTTCGATTGATTTTCGTGGATGTTTTGGGTATGAAATGGGTTCCTGTTCGATTCGTCCCGATTAAGCTGACTTTTTTCAAAAATAGTACCGTAGACATGACTCTTTGGACATGCTTGATCATTCATTCATGGATAGCATTATAACAGCCGATGATACATGGGCTTATGAGATTGATACTATAACTAGCCGAAACCAAAAAAAGCCACACCGCAGCCGCTCAAAAATCAAGGTGATGCTCATTGTTTTTTCGATATTCGTGGTTTGGTGCATCATGAATTTGTTCTGAAGGAACAGACGGTCAATAAGGAGTTCTATTTGGCTGTATTAAGGCATTTGCTTAAGCTCAAAACGGCCGGAATTGTGGAGAAACTGTTCATTGACTTTAATTAATATCATGGATCAACCATCTTATTCACCAGAATTGGCTCCATGTGAATTCCTAAGCTGTAAATGAGGGGTCTTATTATAATAATGTAGAAGTATGTATGTGTATTTAATAATAAGTTCGACAAAAGATATTTAAGAACTCTTAGGCTCTAGTAATATGTAAATGGGTACTTCTGTGAATATGCTTGCAATAAAACATTATAGAAATATGAATGTTATACCCATGATCCTAGGTAGAATACCTTTGAAAAGTCAGTTACGAAATTGAGACTCCTTGTGGATTTTCACAGGTCTGCTCCAGTCATGGTTTGATAAATTCGAAATTATTGTACGATGCCGAAAACACTGTACAGAAATTACGCACGGTTCGGTTCTTAACTAATACGATTTCGGGTTTAAAAGTCTGTTGAAGTGAGAAGAGGGCATACGAACTCTAGGCTAAGACAAAGTTTACTGTCATTTCGTATGGTTGTAAAACAAGGTTTCTTGTTAAACACTTCAACGATATAAAAATCTTCATTAAATCTAAGACTTTAGTCCTTTGAAGGTTTGTATGTAAAGAAAAATGATTTTATGAAGATTGGATCATGACATTTGCAGTTGCAAAACTCTTCAGATCCATAGGAAAACGTAAGAGGTCTAGTGAATTTCACGCTCTTGGCAAGTTTTAGTTCGAATCAGTTGTGAGCACGTATATCCTATAGGTATACATATATCCGGTGAGTCTACTTTCTCTACTGTCCAACTTTTGCTAGTCGGAGATTGAAACAGCTCGGTAGCCACATCTTCTGGAAACTAGACGAATCGACCGGAGTTGATTGCGGCAAAAAACATTCCTGAAGTAATGTCGGATGGTACCAAGTTATCAGTTTTTGGCCGGATAAAAATCCGGCTCCGTTCTGAATACTTAGACGTAACTGTCGTGGGAACGGATCGACCAGTATATCTAATACTTATAACCTAACTATTTTAGAAAGCGTTGATGTGACAATGAGAGAATAGTGAAAAGATGATACTAAGGAATAAATAAAAGTAGTTTCAAAGCTATCTCACGAACACCCATTTTTAACTAAAAAATGTTCGACAAAATACAAATAGCTGATAGATAAATAATACGATGACATGCTTGTAATGCAAAATCAGTTGTAATCTCAAGTTGGTGAAATGTTAACCACAAAAAATGGGTCAAACGATTGCTTTGCATTTCATTGTACATATGTAAGTGCCTATATAGACACTCGTAATTGCATCATGCGCCAACAGGAATGAATTGTTTAACACCAAATGGTAAACAACAACAACAAAAAAGCCAGATATATCACAAGCAACGTACAGGACACTTATGTTGAACATGAAATCTGTGAGATAAAGCGTTTTTTGGAAGAAAACCAAATTAAACTTAATAAAAATATTAGAAATAAAATGTTACGAGGCACAAGAAGGCAGTTACAAGGGACGCCACGACGTGAGTAGAAAATATTGCAACCAGGTGCTGGGAGCAGCGGCAAGAGCAACGAAAACAGCAACAGCGAAAATAACAAGTCCGCAACAATGGTGTGGCAACAATCAATGAGCGGCAGGAAAACGGTCCAAAGCTCCACATATTTAGACATGGTGGCGCGGGTAACATATTACCAGGAAATTTCAAATTCATAGGAAAGCAATTGGACAGTAAAAATTTAAGGCTAATGTGGATAAAATAAGGTTGGCATAAGATAGACTCAGAATTAATTATACCCTAGACCAGATCAGATGCAAAGGATCAGTCTTAAGCTGTCCAAATATGATCGTCGTCTCGGCGAACGGTTTAACAATTAAAGTATTTATCGAAAGAGCTCGGAATGCGAACAATTCCATTAGGCAACACGATTCAAAGAGAATTTAAGATCGAGGGAAATTTCAAAAAGAATAACAAGGAAATCTAGTGACCGACGTCCAGGCTGTATTTGACGAACTTTGTCAAATTTATATTTGATGTAATCATACGATTAGACTGCGTGTGGGTAAATCGCGAAACCCATCACAAAGTTGCGGAGGTGAGAAAATATGAATTATAATGTCAGGCATTGCGAAAGTCTTCTCAAGTCTAGACATTTTGCCATCTTCCACAAGTTAAGCCTCACACATACATATACTCTAGTTGCAGCAACCGATCTGTTACCATCAAACCGCCCAACCAACCGACCGATCATTACGTCGACAGAGCTCGCGAACCGCCGTCACCGGCTTAATTAAGCCAATAAAAATGTTGTCACCAAGCCCAGCTTAAAACGTCGCGTTGACCAGCAAGTAATCGAACAAATGCGAGAAAAAAACATAAGAAGAAGTAGGAAATCTCTGTAATAAAAAGTTAGCTACAACAAAAACAGCTGCAATAAAACTGCGAGGTTTTAAAGCGCGCAAAGTGCAAAATGCCACACCGAAGTCGCGACGGACAGTTGAGCGACATGTCTGTGCGCGCGTGTGTGTGTGTGTGACCCAGTGTTTGCATACAAAGTTGAGTTGCAATGACAGTAAAAACAACAACAACAGCGCCTGACATGTCTGGCTGCCATAAAATCGCAGACAAGGCAGCATTTGACAAGCAATTGTCAAGCGGAAAACTCCCTCACAGCAACCGAGCTGGCGTTCGCAGCGCCAACAACAAATTCAATTCTAAATTCAAGAGAAACAACAACAAATCGAAATGAAAATTGGAATTATATAGTACTTATTTTCTACAAAAATATCTAAGGACGTTGCAGTTTTCGGCCACGATCTACAAATACCGTTATGGATCTACAAATAGAATGGTATTATTTATGGAACGAAAAGATCGTGAAGGAGTAGATGACTTTAAACCTATTCAACCTGAAAGTGACAGAGAAGGCTTTATATTGCCATGTAGTCTCTTTTCATATGTCTTCTCAGCGCTCTTTGGAGAAATCTCCCAATTATCTTCATTGATTTTTTCAACGATCGCATCATAAATATGTACATAAGTTTCAGATACATCAGTAGAACTACCATCTGATCAAATTTAACTCGGACTGATTCCTGTAAAATGCGCACGCGAACAGAAGCGATAAAATGTATTACTATTTTTTGTCGATTTTTGGAAAAAATTAATACCGAGCTTGCTCAAAATATTGTATTTCCAATGCAAGCACGGCTACGGTACCGCTACAGACAAAGACGTGAAATTATCAGAAAGTTGTGAGTCATCCATCCATCTCTGCCAAGGACGATATAGAAAAACTTAAAGAAGCACTGCATGAAAATCGTTATCTTGACATCAGAGAGAAAGCTGAGAGTATGAAGATCTCTTATGAATCTCTCCTTTATAGTAAGTCTATAGCGCAAACGGAGCTGAATTCATTCAAACATTTAGAACTTTCGTTCAGCTTCATTACCGTCAACGGTGGTATTATTTTCTTCCATAAAAAAAGCTTCAATGGAACGTGAAAGTAGGCTTCAATTAATATTAAAATTTGCTCTTTCAGACGCTCTGAGACGCAATGATCTGACTGATAATTATGCATGAGGAAATTCGTTAAGTCGAATCTATTCTAACTAAGTTGACTAGAAAGGAGTAATGGCATTACTGATGTTGTAGAAATTCGAGAAAACGATAGTCCGAAACCAGGTTCGCTCCCTGTGACCGACTAGCATAAATTTTATTCCTAAGAACCCAAGAAGATCCGAGCTTCTTGAAGCTATAGCCAGCATAGCCCCAGAAGCTTACTTTTGCTGTTTAATCAGTGGCATAAAATACCGATTCAAGCATCAACTGCTCTCTCACTCTCTCTTGCGCTCAAAACTGTACAGCTTATGGGTGCATAAAGCTAAATATCGGCACAACAACAATGCGAGTTTGGCGCCAACAATTGTGGCTGCACCCCTGGTCATAGAATTGCATACCTTTGCGATAGACAATAGCAACAAATGCAACAACAAAATGAACAAAATCAAATACAACAATAGTGGGAACAACAAATCAATGGCAATCAATGCAACGAGTGTACAAAGTCCAGCTGCCGCGCTGAGTTGCAAGCGCATGAGTCATCGCCGTAGCAACACTAACCAATGCAACAACAACAACCACTGAAAAGAAGTGTAAAAAAATTTGCGCCGATAAATAGCGAACGCTTTGCGCCCACCACCACCACCACAAACACACACACACTTATTCACCAAGATAGATTTGCCGCTTAAATACTCGCGGCGCATGCGCAGCGCCCCACAGCCAGACGCGAGTTGCGTGTGTAGGCTGCTGGGGGCAGCTGTTGCTGGGTTTGCCGGCCGTTTTTTGCTTCTCCACCTCAGCGCTAAGCAAATACTCGCCTGCCAATTTACATATTCACGCGATTTATTTATAAACCGCTATTTGCAGAGACAACAATGTTTTATGTACAACAACAATAGTTTGTCGCTTTTGCTTTTGTTTTAACGACCATATACCGGTGTGTGCGGAAAACGTAATGTTTGTTGTTGCTGCTGTATTTTCTTCATAATAGCCACATGTGTATTGACTGTTTGACATGCCAAGTGCAACGGTAATTATGCAAAATGCAATATTTTGCCACATGCAACATCATTATTCAATTTTTCGATTTGGCGCTTTGTGCTTTGCGCTTTTTGAAGTGGGCGTAAGTGGCTGTAAGGCGTGCGCCCGCTGATGGAGATACACCGTAAACCTTTTTGGGAGAATTTCAAAGCATTTTTATATTGGAAAATTGTTGGATTTAGTTGTGTGAGATGCGGTAGCCAACTCGTGTGGAGCCTGGGGTCACTGATGAAAGAGAGGAAGCTTTAGCGAAGCTGCTCCGACATATGCGACTTAAGGGTTCGCTGAAGTCTAATGTCAGCATCGACGAGGTTGTGCGTTGGGTTCGGGACCCGCACCTAGAAACCATTTTCATCGAAAAAGAAACAAGCCATTGACATGTTGTCCGGATAGAAAAGCTTTGGAGGTTTTAGATTCAGTACCCATCAAAGGAATCAGAAGAAAAGGAAGACCTCTACTCCGTTGAAAAGACCAAGTGCGGAAGAACCTGCCTACACTTGAAATCTCTAATTGGCACCAAACCGCGAAAAGGCAGAACGACTGGCGCGTTATTGTAAACTTAGCTATAACCAAGCGGTGCCTACGCCAATTAAGAAGAAGATATGTCCTCGTAGTCCCGAACAACAAGCGATAATTGAGACTTAGATCCACTTTAGTCTGGGCTGTGGAGTACATTAATTCCAGCATTATCTTCCTCACTTTGGATTCAAGGATACATTCCTATGTCATTTAGGAACTCAAGGCTCTGTACAACGTTTCATAATTTTTTAGGATTCATATGGATCTATTGCATCTCATTACTCCACCTTTAGGATGAATCTTTTATAGCGAGCTGGACAACTGTACGATATTTCTACACTTTATCCGAACAAGGTTTGAAACTTGGCATTGAATGACAGATTATTATATGGGTTCGAAACTTGGATGAAATACGCAACGGTAGATTAATGATGCGTTCCTTTCCTTTGTTCTCTTTAATATCAATACCGTATTCAGTGTTGAAAATTCCTCAGCAATTGAGACGGGCTTTATCATCAAGAAAGAAACAAGAAGCAACTACCAGGTAGTTCAAGGTATAGTAATTCATGAACGATGATATATTAATTAGATTAGAAGTTTCATGTAATACCCAATTAGTACACGAATAGAGAGAGTAAAAGCTGCATAATAAGATCGGTAGAGCTCTATATTGTTACTATACAGGTTCTGGGCCAGGATATGTGGATAGAAGACGTTGAAAAGGTAGACGAGTTCGATCGCTGAGGAACAATTTCACTCCTTCAAGGGCTGCTTTAAGCAATGGGCTTTAAAGGACCTCTTCAAATCTTGGAACACTAGCAACGCAAGCGATACCACAAAAGTAGGCAGTGTTGATGGTGGACGGACCACTTTTAGGTTAGAGGAAAGTAAACAAACTTATGGGGGTCATCAGAGAACATCTACCTCTAAGATGCATGTGCGGAGGATGAAGAGACGCTAAACATTGGGCTGTTAGGGTGGGAAAAATCAGACACATTGTCAAATGAAAGAAAATTGGCCTAATAATAGCTTAAGACCCGTCCCTTACGTACTGGCGAGTCTGCTCCTCCCTTTCAACCAAACAATCACCCAAGAAAATTGGATCCGCCAAGTTTTCAATTTAATTTATAGACTCACTTTTGCCGCATATGGAGAAAACCATATAGAAATTCCTAACGGTAGTCTCCTAAGTATATCAAATAAGCAGCAAATTTGAATGATTCAGTCGAACTTTCGTTGATTGTAATGATTTTTCTGTTCTTTGGACGAACTGAAAGCGTTCGTAAATATTTAAACATCGTCCGTTCACCCGTCTATTGGATTTTCGTTATTGGAATACACCTAGGTTTATAACCAGTAAGTAATGTAAACCCGGAAAGATTTTTCAAAATAGTTTGGGGAATATTTAAGGCCACAATAACAAAACTTTCGAAATAATTCAATTCTTCGGTCTTTTCCGGAAATCAATAAGCTGTTGCTAATACTTCAAGAATGCTCGGCCTCCATATAATCAATCGATCGTATTGGCCAAGCCTGAACTGTTAGATTATAGTATAAACTGAATTGCTATACTTGTTTCGCCCAGTGCATTCACATGTTATTAATTTATGTTATTAAGTAAACGAAATGCATATGCAGACATTGTAATTTTACATGATTGTTTCTTATTTGCCATTATAATTTTCATTCAATGAATTTAGCATGCGCATACAAGTGACACTTTTATATTCTTACGGTTGTTTGGCTTGAGTAAGCACCATCAACAACACCGCCGCCGTCACCACCACCACCACCGCCATCAGCAGCGCCATCGCCGTCGCCGTCATTCTTGCCACCACCAGTTGGCAACACCTCAACACCTCCGCTTCGCCACAAGAAATTATTACTGCGCGATTTATGAACTGAATTAATTAAGGCATTAGAGATCTTATGGCATAGATATAGATATGGATACAGATACGGGTATCTCTCTAGTCACACACACGCATATACACACATATGCAAATCGATGGTGATAAATGTTGGTGAATGCAACGGCATATTGGCATATTGACACAATGATTTGCATTCAATGGCGCAAATGGCAGCGTGTTTGTGCTTTGACTTGTTGTTATTGTTGTTGTTGTTAATATTATTATTACTGTTGTTGTTACTATATTTAGGTTGTTGTTGCTACTATTGTTGTTTTCAATATCGTTGTTGTTGTTTTAGGGTCATTAATATCGACTGTATGAATCACAGTGATTATGTTTTGATTCCGCTTCGATTTCAAATCGATTTCCACTCATTTCGTTAATCCATAAAAACGTTTAACGGTATTTGCATTTGTATTTAGTTGATAAATTGATTATTTTGCTTTTTGTGATTTTGTGTTATGTAAAAAAGAATGATTGTTTAGAATTTGCGCGCCCACTTGAATGCCGAGCGTTTCTGCTGCCTGGGAAACTGATATTCATATTCTGTGCAACCAAGAAAAAATGGCATTGCTTCGTGTGCTTGTGTTACATAATATGCCCGGATTTTCGCATATTTAATTACTCAGCGTGATTTTGGTATACAAATCAATCAAAAATGGGATTAGCGCGTCAAATTTCACTTAGTGGCAACGCCAAAAGCCACATTTGCATATAAAGCTATGAGTAAATACAATATGTATGTATGTATTTATACACAAAATCGTATAAATATATGGAACACTATATATCGCAAGCGAGCCCAGTAAAGCCGTATGGCTTTCACAGACAGTGAGACTCCTTATCGAGTGTATCTCACTTAAAATTCATGTTTATAAGAGAACACTACTCAACAAAACTGAAGGAAAAATTTTGACGGACGATATGCTAAGAGGTTTATGTGGTATTTGATGTGTCCTCATTATGAATATGAATTCAAAATTTTCTATCAAAACAGCAATTTTCGTCATTTTAGTAAATGGTGGTAATAGTAATACATAGAAACAGGAGCGGGCTTCTTCTGAAGGTAGCTTCATGCTATATGACAACACTTTTATCCTTCTGCCCCTACCAACAAGTCCATAAACCTTCTAGTGGTTAGTCAAACGGCATTTAATGATATCCGTAGCGCCAATAATAAGTCTCACTGCGTTAGATTATGCAAGCAGGCAGTAACAAGACTCACGGTAGGTAACTCGATTAACATTATCTGGATACCGAGTCATATGGGAATAAAAGGAAATGAAAAGGCAGACAAACTTGCCCGCTCAGGGACAGCTGAAGACACAATTTCTGCTCCAGACCATTCAGCTCCTTCAAGAGTTGTTTGAAGCAAGGGACCCTGGAGGAATACCTTAGATCGTTACTTGGGGGTACTGTTGATGGTACACAAAGCAAAACGGAAGTTTAGTAATATTATAGAGGTCATCACACCAACCCTTAAGATCCCTGCTTCCGAAAATGAAAAGTGGACACAGCGGAATGCAAAGCATGCGCGGAGGATGATGAGATGATTACCTTGTGCCTAGCCTTCAGCTGCATAATACTGGACACATTCCACGGTTCCCAACGCTTCAACTAGAGATACACAAGCGGTAAACTTCCGGAATAGCCGGTCTTCAATTGACTCAAAACAACGAAGCCGTCGTTTGAGTTTGCTGAATAGCCAGAAGTCACACAAATATGGTGGTTGCGGCACCATATTGTTTAAAAATGTTGACGAAAAACTCACGAAGAATCAAAGCAGTGGGCGACGGTGAATTATCATTATACAAAAACCAAGAGTTGTCGGCCCATAATTCCGGCCTCTTTTTACGAATAGCTTCGCACAAACGACGCATAACACTCAAATAGTATTCCTTGTTGATAGTTTGGCCGGTCGGAAGGAATTCGGAATGCACCACACCTCGATAATCGAAGAAAACTGTCAACATAACCTTGATTTTTGACTTACTTTGACGTGTTTTTTTTTGGCTTCGGATCACCTTTGCCACGATATTTGGCCGATTGATCGTCTGTTTCCGGGTCGTAAGCATCGATACAGGACACATCGCTAGTAATAATACGTTTCTTGACATTCTGATAGTTGGAAAGCATTGTTTCATAGACGTTAACGCGACACCGTTTTTCGAAAAAATTTATTGATTTTGGAACTAATCATACTTTTACTTCTCTTAGGTCCAAATTATCTTTCAAAATGGTTTTCACTGATCCTTCTGATATTCCAACGATGGCAGTAAGATCTCTGACTGTTAATGGCGATTCTCAAGCACGAGTTCCTTTATTTTATTGACGTATTGATCACGACACTCAACAGCTAGTTCTCAAAACACGTCTTCGTGTCTGGGTTCCACGAAGGTCCGCAAGTATTTCTTTGAGGATGAGTATTTATGATGTTTTTCGCCTTGGCAAAGATGTATTCGCACATACTATATCGAAGATATAGATCTACTAGCTCTTTCACTCCTCTCATAATACAATAATATGGTAGTAGCAACCAAATGGGATTCAAAAGTCATTGCCAATAGGTTATCACGAATATTTTGAGAATGTTTATTAAAAAAATAAAACAAAAATTACAAAAACATGTGCATAGTAGATTGCTATTTTTGGATATTTTGCAAGGCTTTCAAAAATATTTCGCAGAATTTTTCAATGTTGTCACACGTTTAACCTGAGCCATGCCCTTTCTGCATACAAATATATACTACCACCACATTAAATATTTTATTTTATTTTATTTATGTATATACATATACGATTGCTTTGTTGCTGCTCCGCCACAAAAAGTGCATGAATAAGTCTGCACTTCAACGAAAAAGGGTTCAAGTACAGGTTAAGTCAACAAAAGCGTTAATGATAAGCGTTGACAAGCGCAACAAGTCGAAAATTTCAAAGTTAAAATATTCATACAGAAGTATTTATATGCTATATACATATGTATGTATATGTTAAATGTGAAGGAACAGCTATCAGCAATGGCAAATAGTGTGTAGCAAGAACATTTACTTAACATTGATCGTACATTTTCGGCAGTGGCAGTTGGCGACAAGCCTCCGCTTGCCACTTCGTACTGCATTGAAAAGTTCAATATTAAATTTAGCTGGGTTGTGCTCGTTATACCCGGACACAGTGTGCTTTACAAGGTTTTTGTAATAGTCATAATACTTAGATATATTCTGGCCTGAGAGACTGCGTATTCTTGGCTGCAGAGCTGCTGTAGAGACTGGGAGTAAATTAACTCGGCTTAATTCGGTATGTAGGAACGTTTTGGGACATAGATACACTCTATATACAGACTTCTTGTTTCCAGCCAAAATATTGTAAACTGCCTCACTAACCAACAGCAGAGAGGGACATTCCGAAATCCTCTCACAATTCGACTGAATCCCTGATAACTTGGAATCTAGTCTTAGAAAGATATGTGGATGAGGCGGAGTCGCTGGAGGAGCGGCGCAGTGAGCTTTTTCACAAATGAATCAAAACTCAAGGGGAAACTTGGGAAGTCTTCTGTTGAGAGCTCTTGATCAACTCTTGTTATAGAATGTCAGATCAGCCAGTGTCTTTCAAGCTGAAGTATCATCCGTCGAGAAAACAGATCTACTTTTCCGAAGTTTATCTTCGTTCAGAGAAGTATGCATCCACTTCGATAGTAAAGCTGCTTTAAACGCCTTGAGTAAAGGAGTGCATAACCTTACAAGCCGTGGCATCATTGTACTTCCATATTAAATTTGGCTGGGTGCCTGGCCACAGAGGAATCGCATACTTGTATACCCGAATTCCATCAAGATAGGAACGAACTGGGGTTCCTCTGTTTTCGTGTACTCGGGCGTTGGATCACTGAGCTTCACGCGAGCTCAGCAAACTTTGATCAGAGTTGCGAAAGAACGTAAAAAGTCCATTGAACTGCTAGTTCTTAGCAAGGCTCACATCGGCGCAATGATAGTCGTTCTAAGTAGTTGGGCACTGTCCCATTGGCACGGAGGCTAAAGATTTTGGAGGAAGCAACTTGTCAAATTTGCAATTAAGAAGTTGAGGTGGAAACATCTAAACACTAAGGGTGAAGAATTGTTCTCCGTACTAAATGGAGATCTTTCCAAAACATAAGAGAAATACAAAGTTAAAAACCTGAATATCTAATATTTATTTGCGTCCGAACTTAGCGCTACCTTACTTGAGTTTATATCAATGACTTCGTTGACAACGCTAACAACACTTAAGCTCAGCTTAGTAGCACCCTTTGCATTGTTGACAATGGTTTTGCTTTACTTTTTAGCTGATTAAGAAGATTCAAGCGCGCCGATAACTGGGTTCGGGTATAATGTTGAAGGAAATTGCGTCAGCCGCAGGCCGCCTAATATGCCTTAAGTATATCTAATGCGCTGGCAATATTTGTCTAAGCGCGCCGCTGCTTGCACTTCGTTTTTTGTGGACTTTTTTTTTGGTTTTTTTTCCTCAAACGAAATTTCGACAGTGCGAAAAAAACTTTTTTGCAAGACACCTTTAGTTCGAAAAAAATTGGAAAAAACAACAAAAAAATTTCGATTTGAGGTTGGGTTTTTTGGCAACAGTAGCGCTACGGTAGCCGCGCTGCATAAACGTTGGCTGCGGATGGAAGGTGCATATTAGGGTTTGATTTGCAGTTGGCCCGCTCTGTTTTTGCCCTAACTGTATATGTATGTAGGTCTGTATGTATGTTTGTATACTACCGACTTCGTGCAATGTTAGGGCACGTAGCACATTGAGGCACAGTCTCACACATACATAGCAAACGAGTTGCCAACAGTAGCTGCCTTTTTTGACACTTCTTCTCCCCCACCAGCCCACATTTTGTCTGTGTCTTGTGAGTACTCAGCTCTTCAACTGGCAACTTGCAACATTGCGCGACAATTGCGGCATAATTGACGCCACAGTAGGTGACTAATCAACATTTGACGATCATAAGTTGCTCGCACCGCTCGGAGTAGGCAAATTGATTGATTCTTTCGGGAACGCATTGACATTTTGCATAATTTGAGAAAATACGCCGATTCGTTGGCGCTGATTGCCTGCTTCGTAATTATGCAAGTCAAAATTTGTCAATTGTCAAATATTTGTTTATGACAGCGCCACGAAGGTTTGGTTCTGGGCTTGCATTCGCAAATTACGAGACACATACATACATACATACTTGAGTAATTTGAATGCCTACACAAAAATAGCTTCCTTGATTGGGTAATAATTTCGAGAGCTTAATTGTTTGGCGTGGATTGTCAAGAATGAGGCACCGTTACGTAAGCGCTGAATACGGAAATAAAGTCAAATATTTTTGCATGAACGATCCATAGCCGTTGTGAGGGGTTTCTTGTCAAAGAATGGCAACCGTTTGTACGCAGTCGACAATCGTAGAGTCCAGAGGGACTTTAAGAGAAAAATATTGATTTCAATTACAAGCTTCACAGGCCAAAAGTTTAATCTAAAAAAAGATCTAAGGCTTCTGACTTCATTTGCAGTATGTCTTACAGAATTAGTCCGGAAAGTAATAGGACCGATTTTCTTTCGCCGCGACTGTACTTCAGAGCGTGTGCCCGACGACTTTATTCAGTAGAAGGCGTTCCTAGCTAACGAACGAGCGGCTGGTCAGTTGTCTCCAAGCACCTGGAGAGTCAGGATAATCATTTTCGCGCGGCGTGTTTCTATGAGTGGTGAAAGCCGAAAATACAGCGTTCGTTAGAGCAGAGGTACGCGATTAAATTTTGTGTGAAACTCGGCTAATCTGCGACAGAGACGTTTAATCAAGCAGGTTTACCCAGATGTTGCTTTAGCAAGAAGTGGTGCTTTTCGGTGGCACCTGGCATTTTTGGAGGACCAGGAAGAGGTCGGTGATGAAGACCGGAAGAATGAGCAAATCCAAAGTGAAAACGATGCTCATTGCCATTTTTGGCATCAAAGGCATTGTCCACCATGAATTCTTCCTGTACAAACCGTCAACGCCAAGTTTTACATGGAAGTCCTCAAGAGACTCACACGAAGGGTCAATCGGGTCCGACAAGTCATCGAAGCCGATTGGAAATTGCACCATGACAACGCTCACCGCCTCACACAGCTACCTAACCAAGGTCGGCATCTCAAGGCTTCTGCTGCCGCCCTAAAGCCCAGATGTGAACGGGGGAGCATTAATCTCAATTAACTGCATAAAAATAAACCTTCTCGGGTTTTATTTTATCTTCAAAGGAGTAAGCTCGACAATCACTGGTCAACAACCAGAACTTCTGCGACTTTGTCGATTTTATCAGACGCTTTTTGCCAAAGCTGTATTGAGTAAGGCGAGGAGGAATCATCTTGTCAATTTCTCCGACATTTGATTGATTTAACTCAGTAGACACACCTTTGGAGAACCCAGCGAGTGCCTCAGAATGATATATACCACTTTAAAAAATTTGTGGAACGCTCAAAACGTTTCGTGTATTTATGAGGTGATGTACTGGAAGGAGTTTTTGGGTAACACAATGCTCAAATATCTGTAAAATGAGATCCACCGACTTGTGGACTAACACTATGACTTTAGCTAAGCTAAAACGATACGATTTTTCAGCCAGCCTAATAGTTTTAGAGTGAATTATATGGTTATTTACAGATGATGGCTATTCTTTACAAAAAACACAACTTTTCTTTGGCTCGAAAAAAAATTTTCATTTCATTTTCTTAAATTTAAAAAAAGTAGTTATACTTGAAGTAATAAAAACTGTTTTTTCCTCGCTTACGTATAGTATATATACTTATACATAATATACATACTTATATACAGAACAGCCCACCGCTGCTTAACATACTCGTATGCTTACGTGCTTATGTAAGTAAATTTGAAATGCAAAAACAATGCGAAAATACGTATTTTTCCACGCCAATTAAAATATTTACCGAATTGCGTATTTTATGCGTAAACTTACAAAGTCAAACAACACAAAAAATTTGCTCATACAATTTGCTACACTTTAAAAATAAAACAAAAATCCTTGAAAGATGTCAATAGCCTTTGAGGGCGTGAAAAAAAGCTAATTTTATAAGCAAGCCTAGTGGTAATGAATTATGCAAATACAACAACAAAATTTAGCAAATCGAAAAGCGCGCGTAAAATTCTTTCAGCTAGAGCACTACAAAAACACCAAACACAATAAATAACACGGACGAAAACAATCCCCAAGCGCACACATTGGTGCTGGGGAAACGCAGTGGGGTTAAGGGAAATTGCCAAAAGTGTCAACGTACCTTTGGAAGCTGCGTTTCAGCGTTACTGCCGCATACCTGAGCACATGTTTCACGACGCCTTACGCACTCAGCACCACTGTCGCCGCCATAGCAACGCCGCCGAGATCAATGCCTTTTGCGCAGCGGCCGTAGGTGCTCATTTGAATTTGGCAAAAATCAATGATTCCGTGGCGTCTTCGCACCACAATAGCGCTTACGGCATAAAGAAAAACAATACATAAGTGGAATGTACGTATGTACATATGTATGTATGTAAAAGCATCGCCATATACAAAGCTCACGCACCTTGTGCGTAAAGTGATCTCAGCGTTGGAACGCGCGTCTAGCTTGAAGCGCTGCCTATGCTGCCATGAGGTGTTCCTTCTTTGGGGGCGCACATTTACAATATTCACACAACCATACATATATGCACATACATATAAACATGTTTAGCTACGCATTATGCAGGGGTAAGTTTATTTACATTCGATTTGTATTTATTACGTATGTATGTAGTTTTCTGAACAACGCTTTGGCGGCATGTGCGTAGGCGATTGTGTACTGCTGTGGATTAAGTAGTTACTGAGAAAATTCCAAGAAGATCAATGATTCCTTGCCAAAATGAATACGAAATTTCGCGCGTTCGCCTTGAAAAACAAGGGTAGCACTTGGCACTGCTACGTGCGCTTCGCTGAAAGCTGCTGCGCAAAAATTTACAGATTTACGTAAGCAATTTGATCAATGGAGTTACTGTGGCGGAGCAGCATACTTGTTGTTAAAATTAATTTGCCTGTTCATCGACGTCATTGCAATGATGGCGTGTTTGTTCTGGAACAAGAAAACCGCAGTTGAGAAGCGCAGCAGACGAGCAATGTAGCCGGTAGGCCGTATGAAGCACACTTGCTGATTTCCTAATGCAAAACACTTCACATGCGTTTCTTTTCATAGAAACCGCATTTTTAAGCACAATCAACTACAACAACCACATGTTTATCACTTTTTATACACTTAACAACTAATTACAAGCACTTTTCACAAAGCTCAGAAAACTTTTTATTTCACTTTCTTCAACATTTCCGCTTATGACAAATAATTTCCGCACAAACTATGACGTTTTCCGGCTAGTGCGACATCTATCGTACAGTAGCAAAATATTAATTTGAAATATATTCACTTGGTTAAAAAACTAGATAACAGAGAACGTATTTCATGACGTACGTTCTTTGATATACGTTCTCTATAAGTAATTTACGCTCTATGTGGAAATGTTACTTTTTAAACTAATATCCACTTTTTAATTGCTAATACCCACTTTATGCTGTTGTACTTTTTAACTGATGCTTAAAAATTAAGTAACGTTCTCATGAATATATTTTTTTTTAATTTTTCATATAATTTTTAGACGACTGCTCCGAAACTTTACCAAATGCAACGCTACATCTCCGAAAAACCATAGAACGAATATGCGTAGAATGACATGAACGCCAAAAAGGCAACCGTAGAAGCAGAGGAGGCAAATTGTGATAGAAAACGTACTGAGTGGAAATGAGAAGTCGTAAGAAAATTTGTGAAAATTCAAATCCTGCGAATTTTCATGCAAAAAAAAATTATTGAATAAATTCTAGAAATGCGAAAAACTTTAAAAAATACAAGTTGTTTGAAAAAAATAGCAAATTAAATGCAGCATATAACCAAAAAGTCGAGCCGCAGCAAAATTTTCGTTGGCCGAAAATTGCGACAATGAAGAAGCTGTGAGTCGCACAAACTACAGTAAGAAAATTCAAAGATTTATTCCAATGAAACTGCAACACCTGAGCAGAAAAATATAAAAAAGTCGTATCAAATTTAAATGAAATAATCAATTGAAAAGTGACAAAATATACTTTTCCAGCAAAAGGTCGAAAAAAGTGTCAGAAAAAAGACGTGCGGTTTAAAAAAGTGAAACGTCAGAGCGTATGTGAAGTGAAAAATCGGTCTAAGGGAAGCTCGACAAATAGTGCGACACTTACGCTTTTTTGCAGGATAGTCTAAATCATTGCAAAAATATTGAATCAATTATAGTATGCCTAGCTGGATTGATAATTTATGTAAATATTAAAACGCTAAATTAAAGGAATTTCACGAAATGAGTTAACAGCCGCTGATAAATCAAAATCAAGCAGCACCGCAAGCAAAGTTCACAAGCGACGCAAATATAAGACAGCTGTTCTTAAATTTAATCAAATATTTTGGCAAAAGCCATAAATGAATTTCAATCCCAGATGGTGATTTAAATAGTAAAAACTTTACATATTTTATCGGCAAGAGGATTAAATATTTTCTGCGAAGGTATGTACATACATATAAAATTAATGTAATTAGTTTTACTCTAAAAAATTCTAGTACTACATCCCAGCACTTCTTATTTTAGTATTACCCCATCACAACCACACACCAAGTTCTCGGTTGGTAGGTAAATTTCCAAATTATTTTGAATTTATCCGCACATTAATTGAATGGTTTAATTTTTTTATAACTTTTGTCAAATAAGTCTGCTCATCCTCACTTTTTAAGCTTTTCAACAATTTAGAAGTTTACGAGATTTAAAAGCAATCAATTATTTAAAAAAAATATTAGCTTCAAATAACATTGCTCTTGCTATTAAAACTAATGTACTTAATTTGTATATTTCTACAGCAATCAATACTAATTAGTATAAACTTTTCATGGCATCTCATGCAAATGAATGGCACATCAACCAAGCCGAAAGCACTTTGTATAGAAATTTAATTTACATACGTACATATGTACATACCAGTATCTAAGCCTACCTGTCAGCGACTTCTTGCAATGCCCATCATAAATTGATCTCAATGACAGGTAGCAAAAACCTTCATTAGTTTTATGTTGAGCTTTGAAATTTAAAGAAAGTACCTGTATATAGAACTTCGATGTAGTATACATATGCACATTAAATGTTTTCTTATTGCTCAAGCTATTATAGTTTTTTCCAATATTCATACCTATAGTAACTTCGTCCGCCCCAATACTCTTGCTTGTAAGTTGTGTACAAACACACTCCCCAGCGCACGTACGCCGCTGGGACGCCTGCATTGGCGCGCACTACACACAAGCACATTATTATTTGTATCCGCACATAGAAATGCATCACCCACTCTTTTTTTATTTATCCGTGCAATCATTGCAGTTATCACTAGACTACAACTATCATCGTCAGTCTGCCATAGCAAGTAGCATTCATATATTCTTATTTAAAAGGTTTCTAACGGAGAGTGCACATCTATACGTATTCTATAAATGTGTGTGTTTACACACAAGTGGCATCTACCTTTTCTTTTTGTTATTTGCAAATGTGTTGATATACTTACATTTATACGACTTGTTGTTATTGCAAAGTACATCAGACTGCAGCATTTCTACCGAATTACTTTCTACACTGCTATCAGCAAGGATAATTAATTTTTATTTAATATACATACATGCATATTTATAATGAATTGAAAAACGCTGCGTAATTAATGACGTAAGTAGGTCTAGCTGGGCTGTCAAAAGTTCTTATGATTTCAAATTAATTAGTTCATAACTATGGATAATTTGGAAAAAATTGTTTGTCAGCGAAAAAGGTTGCAAGGATGCGCTATATTGTTATTACGGTTTTCAAAAACTTCATTATACCGTATTTATTCAAATGCTGTATAGGTATTATAGAATCCAGACATTTTACACGCTATTTAATGTTATGTAATACTTGGACTTTCAGCAGCTTTCTTTATGTATTAATAGGAAAATTTTGCTGGCCGGATAAAATTGGACTGTCTCCAAATTACTCCAATTCGATTGTAGCAAAAGAGCTTAACAAGCTAAATTAACACGGATATGATGGTGATGTGGCAATCATTGAACAGATATAAATTCGAGAGTTTTTCCCTCATGTTAATCATAGAAACGACATTTTAGTGTCCAGGAGCATAAATTATTTCCAATGTACGTTGAAAATTATTAGCCCAATAAAAATCACAAAATAAATTTGAGTGGCCCAATTGACAAAACCAACCCAGTATAAATACAGGTTCATTACCGTTACGCAGGCCTGAATATTATGTTCGATCGTCTCGATTGTTCCCGCATCTGAATATTTTGAATGCAATGACATAAAACATTCCTAAAACAATTTGGAGGATTGCTGCGAGTGGACAATTCTTAAGCGAATAAAAATCCGGGGCCGTTCCGATTGTCGTGGAAATGAATTAACCTTTTTCATTTTAAGACGCTTTATAAACAAATATGCTTTGCGAGTTGTTTACGTTATTTAAAACTAACCAAAATTCCTTAATTAAAAATATTCGAAAATTAGTTTTTAAATATATGTACATATATATATTCCAGTTAAATGTAAACTTTCTCCTTTTATTTTGCAGATGCGATCGGCTGAGTTACGTGAAATTTTCAATATATTATTAACCACGTCAAGAACTTAGTGCCGAAGTCCAGAAGGATTTCTGCAGCTGCAGCTGCTAAAGCAGCACAGTACGTTAGACGGGCCTTACTACGCTAAACGTTATTCGCACAGAGATAATGTTTAAACCAATCAAGAATTTCATCAATTATATTCAGAAGAATGCAAATGGCAGTGCGATATTTGGCAGCACTACGTCAATAGCCGACAGCAAAACCGAACCAGGTGCCGAAGAGATTGTCACCGAATCAACAAAAAATATTCGTGTCGAAAGTGAAGCGACACGAGAGCAAAGTGCGAGTGCGAAAGACGGTCGTGTAGTGGAGACATCAGTGGTTTCTAAACTTTTGAATGAACAAATAGAGAACAAAAACATGAAGCGTATAGAAGTGAATAAATTAAGTGTTATTAATTGTAAAAATGCAACCGTAGAAGTGATTAACGGTAATGAGCCGAAGGGTATTGCAGTTTATGATGGTGACGATTGTGATGCCGACGATGACATTGAAATGCAGATAAAGAGCAGCGTTATGCTGCGGCCACCATTAAAACGTGCCGGTTCTTTGGTGGAAAATCTAACGGATGAAGTTGATGGTGAGTTGGAGGACGTGCAATCGCAAGGTTCCTTACATGAATACAATGATGCCATCGGTATTGATTCACAAGATGAATATGAGGAGTATCAACAAGAAGGTTCAGTGGCAGTTTCACTGCTCAGCGAGGATAGAGCAACCATTGGGGGAGAGGATACAGCTGACGAAGAATTTAACACTGAAGAAGAGGACGCTGGAGACATATTTCTAGAATTACCAAGTGATCAAGAGCAACGTTTCGAAGGTAAGCTATAGTAGAAATTAATGAAGGGAATGATATTCGTTTTATCGATATACATATTTTTTGAAAATCGAGACTGAATGCAGGACCTAAGTTTTGAAAACTGAAATTGTGTAGAATTTTGTGTTCTTCGCATTAAAACTTAATCACCGCAAACCATATTTACTGTCCTAAATCTTTACCCCTACGATTATTATTTTCATAGTTCAAATACTAAATTAAATTTAATATTAATGTGCTGAAAATGTTTCCGAATCTAATATTAAGTTTTAAAAATTTTTGAATATTTCAGACAGCGAAATAATCGTGCTAAACGATGGCGACATAAACTCTTCAACTGTGTCCGATGTGAACTCAGAAGATCCATTAGCCATCGATGACTTCACACAACCATCGAATTCGGGCATTAAGGATATGTCGAATCCTTTGGATTCCTCCACTAATGATGAGGCCTCCACCAGCGCCGATTTACTATGGATTACTATAGACGACCTAAAGACAAATACTATAACGCCAAATGCAGAAAAAGACTTACCAAGTGATGCACGTATAATTACGCCTACAAGCACACCACAGCGCCTGCTGCCCACTACGACGCTGGACAAAGAGAAATGCAATAGCGCACTCGCTGCCAGTAGTAGTACTGGTACGGCAAAGCTAAACAACCAACGTGATGAAAATGCCGAAGAGTTGCGTAGCGACGGCTCCGACTCGGGGCTGGGCAGTGAAACATCGACGCTGCAGACAACGCTGAACAGTCTGGCCGACACCAGCCAGTTGACGGCGCCCAACGACAGCAGTGCCGTCAATACGCCCACAGTTAACAGATCAAAAGTAATTACGAATAATGCTTGCAACAGTAGCGGCAACAGTGGCATTGATGCTGCCAATGTAACATTCGTAGACGGTGCGAGATCCAACTCCAGCGCTATTGTGCCTGTTGCTGTTAGCGCCGCCATGCCACCACTAGCGTTAGCGAAACCACTGCGTTCGAATTTGAAACGACGACTCGAGGAGGACGATGCACTCATCGACGCGGCACACGAAACCCAGTTGGCTACCACCAGCGTCGGTACCCAAGTTAAAAAGCTGAAGCGCTCGATTAATTTCGAAAATGTGCAAGTTTACTACTTTCCACGGCAACAGGGTTTCGGTTGTGTGCCCTCGGCGGGCGGTTGTACGCTGGGCATGGGCGCACGTCACATCGGCTTCAAAACGCTTACATTGGCCGAACATGCCGCCGAATTGCGACGTGCACATCGCTTGCAGCTGCAGGAGATCAATCCACGCGGTTCATCGAGCGATGACAGCGAAGAGTCCGAAGAGGATTACTTAAGTGAGGGTAGCGGCTCCGATTTGGATGCCGAGTCGAATGGTTTTCTGCAACCGGTATCGCCGAAGCAGCGGCGCGCATTACTCAAAGCGGCTGGTGTGCGCAAAATCGATGCTGCCGAGAAAATCGAATGCCGCGACATACGCAACTCGCGTGAAGTGTGCGGCTGCGCTTGTGTGGAATTCTGTGATCCGGAGACTTGTGCCTGCAGTCAAGCGGGCATCAAATGTCAGGTGAGTGAACTGTATAGATTTTTTTTTTTTACATTTAAAAATTATCATTGCTAATGCTCACATTAATGTTGGAAATGATTTGCTCTCACTTCAGGTTGATCGCGCCATGTTTCCCTGCGGTTGCACGCGTGACGCTTGCCTCAACACAGTGGGCCGTGTTGAATTCAATCCGACGCGCGTACGCACACACTTCATACACACCATTATGCGTTTGGAAATGGAGAATCGCCAACAACAGAATCCACCACTCTGCAGCACGATGAGCAGTTACAGCTTGTCAGCCGCCTGCGCTACCACCGCCACCGTTGTGGGTCCACACACCAACGCCCTACCGCCGACGCCATCGTACGCCAATACGCTACCGGGCAGCTATTATGCCATGCAAACACAATCAAATTATAGTTCGGGTTACGCATCGCCCGCATATCCAAGTGAACCGGCTGCCAATTACTATCAGCAACAAAGCACCGCTACAGCCACCCATTACAGCGCAGTAAGCTCTAGCGATTTGCAAACGACCGCAGAACAACAACAACAACAACAAAGTTTTCAATTAGACACGTTGGATGCGGGTCTATTCGCGGGCAGCGCGTCGACCGCCACAGCGTATGGCGAAATGATGCCAGCTTACAGCAGTGCGGTTGGTGTGTCGGCCAGCACCGCCACAGTGAGCGCTTATCACCAGAATGTGAACTATTCAACACAGGTAAGTACTGTGGCATGCAATTGTCAAAATTGGGTTTATTCCCACATTTTTTATGAACGAACTTCTGAATCCTTTTTGAAAAATCCGAGTCCGTACCGGTTACTTAGACCCGACTGTCGTGAAATCCGATATCTGTTAATAATTAAACTAAAATTATTTTTGATGTATAGTATATTAGCCTTGATGCTTAAAAATAACCTTAAACCTTTCGTAAATCTGAATTCTTCAAAACTGTAATAATACTTTTTTTTTATTATCGGACGATTAAATATTTACCATTACAGGTCTCCACCTACACTGCCTATCAGCAAACTACAAGCGCTGGCGGCTACCTACCGCAGCACAACCAGCAAAGCGCCACCGTGGCAGCTCCAGCGCCAGCACAATCAACGCTAGCGTCACCACCCACGACCTACAGCTCTTGCGCCGTACCATCGTTGCCACCCTACGGCACCGCTACCACAACCGCAGCAGCAGCGCAGTATCAAGACACGAGCACCTATGCGCTTGTCGATACCACAGCGCCCAGCTGCATTAGCATGGAGGACAGCGGCGGCAGCGAAATGGGTAGCGACGCAGAAGTCGTGCGCGGCGCCAACCACATCAGCAACGCCACGAAAGGCAGCACCAGCATCATCAGCACCAACAGCACAATCACAATCGCTACAACCAACAACAACAATAATACTTCCTGCAGCAAAAGCGCCACGAATACGCACATCCCAGGTGCTGAGGATTGCGAAAGCGCCAGCAAAAGCGACATTAGCGCAGACAGCGACAGCAATTTCATACAACTCAGCACACCGATTTCCAGTGCAACACGTCTATCACAAATCAATGATCTATTACAACACAATCGCCATACAACCGCCACACTGGTGTCCGTCTCACACACAAGGTGTTTGAGCGCAAACGGTGGCACCAACACCGTCGTCAGCAGCCGCACCGTCACTACCGATTGTGATTACAGCGACGGCAATAGTCAAGACGCGTTAAAAAGCGAGACATTAGTCGAGGTGAAGGCCGAAAAGTTGGAAGTCGCAATACAAACAAAAACAACGCAAGCCACAAACTCAGTCGAATCGACGAAAAGTGACGCCACAAATGCAACACCCAAACCAAGCGTGGAGCCCGATAAACCGGAAACGTTGGAAGCACCACAAAACGCAGCAAACGCAAGCCATAATGTCGTAGAAGACACAGACATACCGATAGGTGTTGGTGCCGATAGCACTGCTGCAACAAGCCACAACACGGACGAGGTTACTAAAACGCTTAGTCAAGCGGTTGCTTCGAACGGCATTGGTAGCGCAGATAGCGACGCTGGGCAATCAGAGAACGGCACTATTGTGACTGCAACTACAGTCTGAGCTGCTGTGACGATTGCAGGCGAACTTCATTTGGTCAGCAATTAAGAAGCGGCGGAAGGCGGTGTCAACACAAACATAAAGACACTCAGCAATCAGATGCTTTGCAGGCACTCACAACTCACAATCACATCCCTGCGTACACCCGCGCCAGCGCCGCGCTTTCCGCGTCACTCTTAGCAATTTTTAAGACAAGACTTGATTTCTATTAGCCTCTAGTTGTGGTAAGCGTAAAACGGTATGAGGAAAAGTACATTGGCAGCGTATGAAACGAAAGCAAAAGAAAATAATATAAAATAAAAAAAATGTAAGCGGATTTTCGCAAGTGAATTATGTCGCTATCGAACGTTAAAATTGAAATCACACATATATATATGAAAAATAATTACAAAAAAAAGTAAAAGCAAGAAACAATTATACTTATAAGCTAAGCTGACTAGCAGCCGAAATGAATGAATGAATTTTTTGTAGCCAAGCAGCAATCTGCTTCGATAAGTAATGTTAAGTTTTTCTTCTTTGTTGCACTCACTACTCACGAGATAACTTATGTATAGAATTTGTATAAAAAACAACAAGAGACACACACACTATCACATACACGCAATTAGTAATTTCCACCACAGCATTAACAGTTTGAATTATACTTGTAGTATGTACATACATACATACCTATATAATATATACTATAGTGTTAATTAATGTATCATATATAATATACATATAATTATATAAACAAGTTCATATTCCTTTTTAAATTATGGCTAATAAATGAAAATACTACTATCTATACTATTATGCATATGTGTGTTAAAGCAATGTGTGTGTGGTTATATAACCTCCCTCAAATTTTGTTGGCTTTTATTTTAAGATTTTTTTTATGCTTATTTAATATTTTTTGTTTTTAATTTTGTGTGTGTTGGCAGTTAATTCCATTTTTAGCTAGACTAGCAGCAAGCAAATATACATAGCTGTGGAAGCATTTGAAGCTCGGAAAATTATTGAAGACGGCGAATTTAAAAATATTTTTCATTTTATGGAAAAAATAACGGAATTAGAGTAACCACACTTTATAAGGTTTCAGCTTCACCTTATTTGAACTCATCATAAGGCAGCTTTGTTTAACCGATATATTTGTTTTCCATTTTTTTTTGAAAATTTTAAAATTTTAATGGCGCATTTAGTAGCAAACATTAAAAAAAAAACACAAATTTGTTTTGTAATATCTTCATTCACAGCAAGCAAGGTTAAATATCTCAATTAACTATAATGATATTCACTTTAAATTTTTTATTAATATTTTTTACTTTTTCATATTATTATTTTTTATTTTATTGTTTTTTTTTATTTTATTGTTTTTTTATTTTATTGTTTTTTTATTTTATTTTTTTTTCATTTTATTTTATTTATCTTTTTTTCATTTCTTATTATTTTTTATTCTGTTTTTATTTATTTATTTATTTTTTTTTTTACTTTATTCTATTTTTTATAATTTTCTATTTTGTCTTAATTTTTATTTTATTTTGATATTTAATATAATTTATTTATTTTTAAAGACACAGGTTTTTACAGTGTAAATAACCTCTATACTATTTTTATTTATTTTTCTGTTAATACAAAAATCCACTATTAATTAAAATAAATACATATGTACATACATATATCTAAAATGAATTGAAAAAGAAAAAAAGCTGAACATTTGAATATCTTCAACACAAACAAACAAAAAAATCTCTGAACTCTGCTTCCCAGTGTATTTGTTACTTTTTAAATCTACCTCCAAATCTTAAAAATTATTTTATTCTTTAAATTTTAATTAATTTTCATTTTAAAAATTATAAGTTTTTATTATTTTTTTTTATTAAATTATTAGTTTTTTTAATTATTTTTTTTCTAATAAATCTTATTTTTTATAATAATAATTATTTTTTTATTAAATTTATTTTTCATTTTAAAAATTATTATAATTTATTATTATTATTATTTATTATTATTATTATTTATTATTATTATTATTTATTATTATTATTATTTATTATTATTTATTATTATTATTTATTATTATTATTTTTTTTTTTATTTAATTTTCATTTTAAAATTTGTCATTTTAAATTAAATTATTATTTTAAAACTTCGCTGTTTCGCTGCCTCAACACACGTCTTTACTTTATTGTATGTAAGTACTATTGCTTCCAACTAATTAGCCTAACGGTAATTATACATTTTTGTTTCAGATTATTAGCATAAGCTGGTATAAATGAGTTAACTGATAATTAATTACTACTATTATTATTATTATAAAATTATTTTTTGCTGATTGGGGTAATCGGCGAAATGAAACGATTTTTGAAATTAATAAAATAAGACTTCTGCTAAAATTATTGTGTTTATTTTTTCTTTCTTTGATTTACGCAATATTAGCATTTTTTTTTTGTTTTTAGTTTTTGTTCCTACTGGTTATATATAATTATAATTTTTTATAAAAAAAAAACAACATAATATTAATTAAAAAATTTAAATATATAATTTAAAATTTTTAAAATATTAAATTAAAAAATATATTTGGATTATTATATTTTTTAATTTAATATTTTAAAATTTCAGTAACAAAATAACTTGAATCAGAAATGTATTGGGTCGTTCACTAACTAATTTCGTAGGGTGACAACAGCAGATCTTACTGATTTTTTGCAGCCAACTCTAACTTAACCGATTTACCGTTATATATTTGAACAGCTGAGCTTCTTTGACAAAAAAAACGAATAATTTTGGCTTGATGTTTGCTTTGCGGCATTTTTTACTATTTGATTATCAAAAAAGTCAAAGTAAGGCGAAAATTATGAGATGTGTATGGAAAAGATGTGTTGACCGAACATAATAAAAAAATAATTAAAAAAAAATAAATAAAAATCGGATATAAACAAATTATAAAAGAAAACATAAATTTAAATAAAAAAATAGCGACCCCTTAGAGTTAAGCTACAGCTCCTGGCTTGAGGGAGGATTTTTTGTTTGTCAATCACTAACATTTGAGGGGGTAAGAGTTGAAAAAAAAAATTAAAAATTTTTTTGAAGCACTCTAACATACATATTTATATTATCATTAAACTTTGCAGACTGTTGATTGAATGTGAAATTATTTTATTTTGGTGTTTTTACTGTTATTATATGCATTTATATGTATATATGTATATTATCTTCTACCCTACAAATTAAATTAAAAAAAAAAATTAATTCAAATTATTATTTGCTCAACAATTATTTGTATAAATCAATATTTTTTTATTTAAATCTTTAAAAACCCCACACACACATGCTAAAGTAAATACTAAAGTCTTTAAATTGTGCTAAGCAAGCTGTATTTAAAGCGAAAAAATACCGTAAGGACACACCTGTGAACTTGAAAATGATTCATATAGGCACACAGACAAACAGCAATTTGTATATACACACCAACACACATAAAGGTAAATCCCAAAAGAAGTGGGAAACAATTACCAATAAAAGCAAATAAAATACACTTTAAAAAATTTGTTTTTACTTTACGAAATTGGCTACTTTTTACAAAAAATAATTTCAAATCAACGCAACTACAAAAATACATAAATACATACACTATAAGCTGTGTAAATATATAATTAAAAACTAACTAGGATTATGTAGCAAACGATTACCGATAACAATTAGTCATTTACGTAGTTAAACTAAGTCTTTGGAGAATCAAAATTAAACAAAAACTTAAATAATAATAAAATAAAAAGCATACAAAATCTTAAAAGTTACTAAATATTAGCGTTAAATAATCGAAGTTACTACAAAAAGCGTGTACGTATAACGGTAAACGTTAATAGGTACAACAACAATTTCAAGAGCAACAAGAGCAAACAAAGCACTTTATCTAGCTACTCAGTGTGTATATATTTACTACAACAACATCTACTTATATATTTATGTAATGAGATTCACGAAAAGCTAACACAGAACTAAAATCAATTATCGGCGAGAATTGTGAGCAAAAAATCTCAAAAACTAATTTCAAAGCACTTTCACTTACAAACTCAAACAAACAATATCATCATACTTGACACCGATTTGTCTGCGCATCTCCTCGGCGATTTGTAGCAACTCGAGACTTTGCGCATGCGTATATAAAGGACACTCGAGTAGGCGTTTCTCTATGCATCTGCGCACTTCTTCGGCCTCGTAGCGCAGGCCACAGGCGTTTGTGTGGTTGAATTCATATTTTGCGCTGGGCAATGGCCAATTTTCGTTGACATTATTGGGTTTCGCTAACGATGTTAAGCACCAGTAGTTGTTGAGCTGTAAACGAGAGGAAAAAGAGTGCAAAAGTTTTGAATCAAAGAGAGTACAAAATTCGTAAATGAAAGTTTTAGAAATGTGAGAGGAAATATGGGGGCAGAGAGGGTGAAAAGTGGAAGCAAAATATCATGAGCTCTAAGAATTTTGAAAATAATTAAATTATTTACATAAAAGCAGCAGCTGTTATTACCATTTTTTTTATAAAGTCATGGCAACCCTGGATTTGTATATTTTTATGAATTTAATAGTAAGTTTTGGTAAGAATTTATAAAAAATCGATTTCCAACGCCTGAAAGTATGCTTCTAAAAGTGGAAAACATAAACAGAAAGGGTAATTTCATATTAAAGAAGACCAATCCATGGTAATTATTGTAAATATAGTTTTTGTAATTGTTGTAGGATCAGTGAAGTGATAGTTGTTGTTGTAACGGCATTTCGCATGATCGTCGGATCTAAGTAACCGGAACGGACTCGGATTTATATCCGGCTAAGGACTCTCAACTCGGCACCTTGCATCAAAATTACTCCAGGAATGTTTTCTGCCGCTACAAAAACAGCAGCGTTCACCAAATTGTATGGAGAAAGAATAATATTACTTCGCCGGATATAAATTTTAGCTTGTTGCTGATGGTTGTGTTACGATATTAAATATTCCACAAATAATTGTGCTTAATACTATCGAGTTAACGGTACTTGGACGGATGAAAATCCGTTTACAGGTTAAGCTGATCCGACTATTGTAGGATGAGACTCAAAACATTTACAGAACCGCCTTGTGAAGGAATTAACCTGGATCCGATCTGTTTGCTGTAGGTCTCTGCTCCACAAATTCGGCGTATTTTGGGTTGTTACAAGAATAATAATTTCCAATAGAAAGTTTTAGCTTTTAAGTTCAATTTCATATAACCTAAAAACCTTAATCCTACATTATGCCCAATGTGTCACATTTGGAGGTCATGAAGTCTTGAGCTGCTACTTATCTCAAGTCTCATCTATATTTAGCAAATAGTAGTGCAATAATAACATACTTGTTGAGCAACAACAACAATCCCATCCATTAAGTAACACAAAGAGATAAGGCCGATTTCGTCACAGCACTTATCTAAACAGTTGAAAGCTATTACCCCACATAAGTGGTGTATGTATCTATGTATTTACTATAAGTGGCGAGCCGGTAAACTTTCCATTTATCAATCAATTGCGAACAAAAACAAAAAATCACAATTAAAGTGGATGATAAAAGCATGCAAGCACCAACCTTGATTTCACCCTTGCTGCCCAACAACTTGGCACAGTTTTCCAAGTTCTCCAAACCGGAAATGCAAGCAGCCAGTTTGCGATTTTGACCATAATCCAAAATGAATTCACATTCCACATCGACACCGACATTATTTAGCTGAGCATTGCACTTAACATGCAGCGGCGGACAGCCGTAGATGAGCTGTCCCAATTGCAGCGCATACAAGCCAAGTTCTAGCGTGATGGAACTGCCCAGTGAGCGCTCCACATACGCTTGACAGCCGTGCTGCACTTGTATGTGTGTTATCTCGCCAATACAATCGGACTGCAGCAGTTCATGGAGGCGTGCATAGCTGGGAAAACAGCGCGACCACATGCCTGCAGCACAAAAACAAAATAAAAAAAAAAAAATAAAGAAAAAAGTCAGTTTTCGCTCAAACACACTAGACACACTCGAACGCACCTTCCATCAGGAACACATTGCGCTCCTTTGCCACACGATAGAGCTCTTCGGCTTGTGGCACACTCAAACATAACGGTTTCTCACACAACACATGCTTGGCGCGCTCCAACATTAGGCGCACCACACGATAGCGATAGGCATTCAATGTGCCCACAAAGACCACATCGACGTCCGTGTCCAGTGACAAAGCGTCGAAGCCATCATAGCACTTTGGTATTTCGTGACGTGTGGCGAACTCACGCGCACGTGCCATTTCCACATCAGCCACAGCCAACACGGTATGCTGGCTGTCCTCGATGGTGGACAAGGCGTTGACGAAGTCGTGCGTTATGCGAGTCGCTGCGGCGATGCCCCACTTAAGCACTGGCATAATGTTTGTATGTATTTTTTGTTATATCTTTCGCAGTTATACGTTAGACGGCCTTTGAAAAACTAAACAACACCATTTTACACGCTGCAAATTAGAGGCGTTGGGCTAATGTGATGCAACGGTCGGTGGTGCCGTTATCAATGCAAATAATCTTGAGTACTGCATTAATGTATGCATTAGCACTTCAATCAGTGTATGTATGTATGAAAATTTGATTTAAATTTATTTTAGTATTATTGATTATGCACCAACAACAAATTGCGCTGTCAATACAAAGTAAAAAAAATATATATATATTGTATATAGTATAATTAAGGTTATCATTTGAACTGTTTTTAGCAGCAGGTAATTGGATGCCAAGCATCTTTGTTTATTACGTGCAAAAACGGTAAACTAATTAAAGCACTTTACATTTTTTTTGTTTGTCTTAAAGACATTGGTTATATAAAAATGTACATATGTACATAAGTATAAAATAAATTCATTTACGTCATTATTGATCTTCGGGGAAGACTACACCGATTTGACGTCTGATTTCATCCTGTATTTTGGCAATAATCAAACTCTCGTTATGTGTAACAAACTCGTTTTCGGTTTTACCGCTTAGGATGGTTTTACGTGTGGCCTCGGCTTCGTAGCTTAAACCTTCTGAATTTTTATATTTTGTCTCAAGTTTAGCCTTTGGTAGTGGCCATTCCTTCTCTTGACCATCAACGTCAGTAATTTTGGTGGGAGACCAGAAATTGTGGATCTGTTGTGTAAGTTAAAAGTAAATGTTAAAAATTGTAAAAATTTGAATTCAAACCACAATTTACCGTAATTTGGCCTTTAGTGCCCTTGAAGATCGCTCTGTTCGCCAGCTCTTCCTTAGCGCCGAAAGTCAGTTTGCCAACGCGTCCACCAGAATAATGTAATTCGGCTTCAACATATTTATCCACGCCCTCTTCGTTGAGTTCTCCCTTGGCAATGACCTTTTCTGGTGCTTCTTGGAAGCCCCATTGCGATGCTTGTATGGTATAAACACCCAAATCCAGCACGACACCACCACCCAAATCTTTCTTACTATAAAAAGAAAGCGCAATTATAAAAGAAAGCTATTTATATATATAAATATTTCATATAATAACACTTACGTTAAACGGTCAACACCACTCAAGTCGAAGCCGAATGCAACTTCCACTTCTTTGATTTCACCCAAAGCGCCGTTTTTGATTTGCTGACGTGTGTACTGGTAGGCAGGGAAGAAACGCGACCAGATTGCTTCCATGAGGAAAAGATTTTTGCTTTTGGCAAGATCGGTCAGTTGCTTGGATTGCTTGTAATTCATGCATAACGGTTTCTCGCACAAAACATGCTTGCCATGTTCGAGAAAGAGCGAAGCAATTTCCAAATGCTGTGGATTCAAGGCACCAACATAGACAATATCTATGAATGGGAAGGAGATGAAATTAAAAACATTAATAGTCTAAAACTTAGCTTAGTCGCAAGTTCGAGCATTATTTATATTTAAAAATATAATTACTTCAAATTATTGATGTATGAATCATAAAACTTCCTTAAAGTGCGTGCACACAGCGTGAAATTTTGAAAACAATTATTTTAATATTTTTGCATAATTGGATTTACTAGCATCTTATAATTTTGAATTATTTTTAAATTTTTGTCACGAACATTTTTTGAAAGTACTGCAACGTTACTCACAGACAAATTAGCCAATCATTAACGATTTGTTTTTAGCTTTGTATACGTTCTAATGACCTACCAGTTTTTTGATGAAAATCTGCACTGAAAACTTAAAAAGTGGTGATTACGCCATTTTAAGTTGAGTGTGCATTGAATTTTAATTGAAAAGTACTAATCAAACAACATTTCAAGTGTTCGAAATATGAAAATAATATGCACTTATAAAGTATTAAAAATATTTCTTGCAACAATTCACTTCACTAATTTTATATTTTGTTTCTTGGCAGCAATTCCTATGCAATTTTTTATACTCACCAACATCAGCAAATTGGGCCAATTCCTTGTAACTACCAAATGCATTTGGGATGCCATGTGTCTTGGCAAATTCTTCCGCACGATCCTTTTGACGTGCCGCTATGGCGACGAGTTTGTGATCACTCGCTGGCAGTGTGCTTAAACCAACAGCAAAATCGTGGCTAATTTTACCAGCAGATGCAATACCCCAACGCAAAGCCATTATAATTTATTATATATTAAAGCGGTGTAGAAAGCTGTAAGCTGTTAGAGAATAAAGTTAAAACTGAATGAATTTACTCGAGTAAGTTTATTAAATAGCAAAGTAATCTGCACCAATTGGTAAGATAATAACGCACACGTAGCATTTTATTGCTATTTTCTTTGCTATTGGGTTTTGTTGTTTTGAGATAAGGAGCGCTGCGCTCACTGATATAGTATGCCAACTAATGATATGTGTTTTTGAAGTGACCCCTTCCGAACAGCACAATCTAATAAAAAATGTTATAAACTACGATACGTGCAATTGCATACGATGTAGCAAATTTTCATATTAAATATTTGT
Organism: Bactrocera dorsalis; assembly: GCF_023373825.1. NCBI lineage: Eukaryota > Metazoa > Arthropoda > Insecta > Diptera > Tephritidae > Bactrocera > Bactrocera dorsalis. The sequence goes on from NC_064303.1 coordinate 111,335,081, forward strand.
ACAAGCATAGATCAATGAATTCAATGAATTTCACAACACCTTCCATAAACATTAACGTCAAAACATCTGAGTGGAAAGTCCCCCTAGATAATTTAATATCACAAAAAACAATTTGTATAAAAAAACGTCATTAATTATTAAAACAACAAAAACAGCTGTATAATATTATCACAACTTCAACCGGTATAGCGTACAACTTCTTTTCAAGGTCATTGAAAGCATATAATATAAAACAACTACACTAACAACTAATAAAATTGAACATTGCTATACTTAAACTATCATAATAGATTAATTTATAAAAATTACACTTTTAAAATATAATTTCTTACTCAACTTACATTTATGCTTATTTTATGCACAATTAATATGTATTTTGTACAAATTTGATATTTATTTTGCTTCTTCTAACGTGTGAAGAATTCCAGCTTCACAATAGTATGTGGCAAAGAGATGCCATAAGATTTTGCTTGAAGATCTTGCCTTGGAGAAATAATGAATTAGGAATCCATTTTTTAGTGCATTATATCGCGAAACCATTTATGAAAAATTATTTTTAAATATTTAATCCTATATAAAAGATTTATTTTTAATTTTTCTCACGGTATCAAGAAAAGAACGTGCTACCCTGATTATATCTTAATAAATTTTTATGTATTAATTAATAAATAAACTATTAATTAATTTCTAATCAGTTGATTTACATTTAATGCGATTGGGCATTCCTCTTGGTCAGCTGTTGAATTCGCCGGGTTGTTACATATGTTCGCCGGCACTCAACAATATAAATAGACGGAATGTTTCGAAGATACTTAATTAATTTCAAGCAAAATGTGCAAATTATTCACAGAAACCAACAGGTAAACTATATGACAACTAATTCCTATTATTTGGTAATTATCATTTTGCACATTAGTTTATACAACGGCAGTTGACACCATTGCGGTACGTCGCTGCAGCACCTGAGGAGCAGACTCAATTGGAACAGTCACATATTGATGAAGCGGTGCGTTTGAATCCACTGCTGTCCCGAGTACCTGAAGCGCAATGGCAGAAAGCGTATGAAACTTTCTTGAATCATGGCTTAAATACAAGCAACTTTTTGCGCATTGCCGTTGGCAATCCGGATGTGCTTGCACGGCCAAAACAACGTATAATCGATGCGTTTGAAAACTGGCGTAGCTGTCAATTCGGTGAGAAGCTGCTTTTCTTGCTGCTAACGAAATATCCAGAATTACTGAACGTAAGTGACGGTTTACGCTTACGCAAACACATAAGTTACTTGAAAACATTTGCGGGCACAGATAAGAACGTTTGGAAGTTGCTCATGAACAGCCCCGATCTTATGGAACAGTCAGAACATCGTATAGAAGAGAAAGTAAAATATTTAAAAGAGGTAATGCGTATTGAAATACCCGAAATTATTAAATCGGAAGCGTTGTCGAAACCATTGGAAGAGATACGTTGTCGACATGTTTTTCTGGAGCGATTGGGTTTGTTTGTGCCACGACCGAAAAAAGCAAATCCAGATGAGCCTTCGAAAAATCCACGTTTATACCAAATAACCAACACATCGGAGAAGACTTTCGCCACCAAGGTTTGTCATGTCACGCTGATAGAATACGAGGCATTTAAAGAGCTATACGAGCGTGAATTGCAACGAGCAGAAGATGATGCTGATGAAGATGAAGCAAGGGAGGGGAAAAGGGGATACAAAAAGTGAAATACATTGAAATGTTGAACATACAACTTGTCGTTTTAATAGACTTTCAGTTAATTTTTTAATTTGTTTATGAACTATTTAAAGAAATTCGCCACTGCATCCTCTGTATAAATGACGCCCAATTGGCGACGTATTTGATCCTCAATATATGATAATTCCAAGCTTTCCTTATGCGTGAACAAATCACTTTGTGACTTGTGCTCCGTTATGCAGCGACGCACCTCTTCTGCTTCAAAACTTAGCGCCAAGCGATTGGGAAAATACGTAGACAAACCGCTTTTAGGCAAGGGAAATGTTTTTTCCGTACCGTTAACGTCCAAAATCTTCACCGGACACCAATAGTCCGGCACCTATAGAGTTGTTGTGAAAAAGAAATACAAAATTAAATTTACATACCTTAATTTGTATAAAAACAAACAACAGCTAGCTCACAGTTATACTGCCTTTGGTGCCTTGTATCACCGCCTTATTGTCAAAACGTTTCGTACTACTCAACATAATCTCTGCTGCGCGTCCCAAGCCGAATTTCATGCATATATTCGCCTCTTCATCGACACCATCCTCATTTAGCTTGCCATTGGCAGCGACGTTGGACGGCGCATCCCCAAAGACCCACAATGCGAACTGCAGCGCGTAGACGCCCAGTTCCAGTGTTACGCCACCGCCGAGACTGCGACGCCTTTGAAAAAAATTAAAAAAAAATCGTTACATGTGGCTAATGCCTTCATACGAACAACTAAATAGTTTACAGAAACTCACATTACACGCCCCACCTTCTGCATTGGCAAGCCAAGTGTACACTTCACGTTGAGCACATCACCCAAGGCGTCCGCCTCAATCTGTTTGCGTATATATTGGTAGGCGGGCACGCAACGTGACCAAATGCCCTCCATGAGGAAGCAACCTTTGCTATGCGAGTGTCCAATTAGCTGCAGCGTCTGGTCCTCATTCATACAAAGTGGCTTCTCACAGAGGACGTGCTTGCCGTGGTCCAGCATCATGCGACAGATCTCCAGGTGAAAGGGATTAAGGGACGAGATGTAGACAACATCTGTGGGTGTCGGTATAATATGCACTTTAGTTCTGATATCGAATTCTATCAACCTTTGTTACTTACCAACATTTGGACTGCGCGCCAATTCTTGAAAACTATTGTAAACGTGCGGTATGTTGTGTTTGGCGGCGAATGCTTGCGCCACTGAGTGATAGGTGGAGGTGCAAGCGGTGACCACGTGATGCTGGTATGGCAGCACTTTCAGTGCGGTCACAAAATCATCCGCAATCAGGCTCACCGGCGCCATGCCCCAACGTAACGGTTTGGCAGTTTCGGCAGAATTTTCGGCGTTTGGTTTGGCGTCGCGACAAGGACATACTAAAAGGCACAGACGAAGTTTGTAATTAGAGAGATTAAAGCCAGTATATGTTTTTTTGTGTTATCAAAATGAACTAAAACTAGATCCCGGTTTGCCAGAGAACTGGCACCTCAAAATATTTCCAAATTTGTATAAGAAAATTTGAATAATGTTCCAACCTGTTGACAGTTAGTGTTATTAAGATATCTTGTTTATTATAAGAAGTATCTTCTTTAAAATTAGCCCAACAGAAATATTAATGAATGCTGAGAAACATTAGGAGCTATATACATAACTCATTGTTCCATTGATTTTTATTTGACTCACTATATCAGCTTCATCATCGATTTTTACGTTTCTGGTAAAGCGAGGGAAGGACAGAGACTTCCTGATCAACCCTTCCTCAGACAGTCGGGTCTACGAAACCGGAATGGATCCAGATTTATTTCCGTCCAACGACTGTCAACTCGGCAGCATTCCTACAAATTACTTCAAGGATTATTTCTGCAGCTACAACAATAACAACAGCCTCTTGACCATATAAATCTTTCTTATTTTTATTACACTGAAAACTTGGAGGATGGAGTCATGTGTAGAGGTTCACGCAAGTGAGGAAAGTTCTCTCAGCGCCATTCACTTGGGAGTGGCCAGAAGCGATTTTTTTACATGTAGCTCAAACAGCTTACGACTTCCGGTCTTAGACCAAGTATCCTCTGGGGAGCCAAAGAACATCCGTTTGAATGCGAGCTGAAGTGAGAAGGCAAATCATCCCTTTCCCAGGTTTGTGTGCTGGGTTTGGGACCCGCCATGTAAAAACGCCCCGAATGTAAAGCAAACAACAGGACATGGCTTCGCTTGGAATCTCCAATTGGCTCCAAGTAGCCAAAAGGAAGAACACCTAGCGCGCTATTGTAAACTCGACTACAAACGTCTACGTCAATAAAGAACAAGAAGAAGCTGCCGCCTTAACAGCAGTCAGTTCTGCAACCCGAGCGTATTTCGAGAACGAAGACGTTTTAATCTTGTAGAACTCGTCGTTCGCCGAATATAATATATCCGAGAGAGGCCTCTCAACTCAACAGAATACTTTCAGAACTGTTTGGGGAATATTTTAGGTGACTACATGTCTATATTTCTCACAATACCTTTGTTAACTGAAACCCATTTTATATACGATAAGCTCGTTCCTTGAAGGTCTCGAAAGTTTTGACCACTAGTAACAACATTAAACGTCTAGAAGCGAGATTCAAATATTGTATACAAATTTTTTGCCTTTCCTTTAACGTCAGCGGAACACGCATTTTTCCTAACTCTTTTTAAAATCTATCATTGAAGGTCCTCACTCAGCAGCTATTAACTAACTCCTTCAGTTAGATGAGTTTTTACGGGTACTTTCAAAAACATTGGCGCCTAAGTAGTATACATATATCCGGTCTAAACTTGCTGTATGGTTTCAACCTCAGTATATCTCAAAGTCCCATCGGCTCATGAACATTCTATGGAAAAAACCTAAAGAGAACTTATTCCAATAGTTGAAATTGGAAACAGCGCAGCTTTCCAGCTGCCGTCAATTCAAAGGTTTTAATGTCCTAATTTCTTTGGAGGACCATAACCCTGGTCGGTTCTACACCGGGGTATCAGGGGTGTAGTTCTTTCGTTGGAACATCCCTTTTGCAATGGCGGCCTCCAGCTTCAATTGGAATGCAGTTTCCTTGTTGTTGCAGAATTCTGCCGAGTCGTTGTTGTTGGCTGTAAAGACTTCATTAGTGTGATTTCAATATCGCTGCATAGAATTTTCGCATTGTCGGCCAACATTCCATTGGCTCTTCGGACCCATATAGTTTCTGCGCAATTAGAAATTAATTTTATTGCCATTGAATTTCCACCGGCACAGGCAGCTTTTGTGCATTTGAATTGATAATGTACGCAAGTTGTTGACCATTCGTCAGCACGCCACCGAACTCTCCCCCCCTCGGCGTTAAGCGCTGCTACCATTTTCAAACAACAACGCGCGTTTTGACTCATTAATCCGCTGCGCAAAATGCATACAAAATGAGCGAAACCGTTAGGCCAGCAAAGCGAAGTGCCGCACACAACACGGACGACAACGACGACGACAAGTGAAAATACGCGCCACAATTTAGCTGACAAGAATGCGTAATTCACCACTTCTTTCTTGGGTGAAATATTTGAACGAAAATAAATTTTGAAACAAAAATAGGAAAAAAAATCGAAGACACGTCTCAAAGGTAACAAAACAATTTGTAGCGCTTTTGGCAACGGACAACGAAAGTGACCGACCAAAAACGCAAAAACAACAACAAATACTGTTGTTAGAAATTTATTTCGCCAATATTTAGAAAATTTTGAAAAGTGGAAAAATACAAAGGAAACAGCAAGCACTAGGGTGCCAGCGCAGAGAGTGTTATGAAAGTCGACACGTACTATGCAAATGTGCGTGCGCATGCGCAGAAGCGACCGTGTGTATGTGAGTGTGTGTGTGTGGGTACATGCCAAAAAGAACATGCCGCTGCTAATGACAAATTTGCTAATTGAAAGTGAAAGTTAGATTTATAAGCGCAAGAAGCCAGGCGGCCACGACCGTGAACGCGACGCTTTCAGCCGCTTTCCGCATTGCATTAACGATTAATAACTCTATACATATACATACATATGTATACATAAGGCGGCGCGGTATTGCACGGCTTGCTTGCGCTTTGGCATTGGTCAATGGTCATTGAAGAAGCGCATTTTACGGCGAAGAATTCCATCTGCGTTGGCTTCTTTCGAGCTGCTCCTCAATGTGTTTGTCTTTGTCTGCATGTATTTGTATGCGTATGTGCTTGTATGCAACAGCTGGTGGACCAACTGGCTGCAGCGTTCAAAGCCATAAGTGCGCCATGTCGCAGTTGCCACTTTGCCACACCAAATACGCGCAGTCATTCGTTGCATGCAACGCAGCTAAGCAAATATGACTAATTATGGGGGAAGCAGTCGGCAGCAGCAATGCAGGCGTTCAATTGCTGGCTACACACGACAATGCAGCAGTTGCAGTGGCCAGCGGGCAGTAGGTGGGAGCCGCTGCAAATGCACGTTAATGTCGTCGAAGATGCTTATACACATACACATATATGTACATCTAGAAATATATAGATAGTGCAGCTCTTTAACTTACACATACCCAACATCTACATACTTGCATCTCACTTATACAAACTTATAAACCAATCCATTCAAAGAAATATATATTATATATTCGCTTTGTCAGTCACAGAGCTGATGCAGTTACGCAAAATCTATGCCCAGCAGATGCAACTCTGACCGGGTCTATTAACATTGTCCTTGTTTTCGGTAATTGTTGTTGTTGTAGCGTTAGCAAACATTTCCGAAATAATTTTGAGGATTGTTGCCGAGTTAACAGCCCACGGACGGCTGAAACTCAGGTCCGTTTCGATTACATAGATTCGAGCGGCATGGAAACGGAAAGATTTGGACTTGCAATATGCTGTTATGCTTTCCAAAACTCAAAGGAGCGTGCAGAAGGATGTAAGTTATGAGAGATTTTGTGAGTTGAAAAACCATAATAAAACATTTATCCGCTATATTGCAGATTCAAGAAGCGCTGAGGCATTTTGGAAATGTTAGACAGAGCTTTGTGCGAGTTTCCATATGATCCCGGACCCACCCTCCTTACAGAACTTTGACGAAAACGCTAGAAAACAGATGAAATATTATCACAAAGATTCTTCTTCTCGATTGGAGTAGACACCGCTTACGCGGTTGCAGCCGAGTTTACAACAGTCGTTCCTCCTTTTCGCTGCTTGGCACCAATTTGGAGATTCCAAGCGAAGCCAGGTTCTTCTTCACCTGGTCTTTCCAACGGAGAGGAGATCTTTCTCTTCCTCTGCTTTCCTCGGCGGGTACTGCGTCGAATACTTTATGAGCTGGAGTTTACTCGTCCTTTCTGAAGACAAGACCTAGGCTCTGTCTTTTAATTCGCTGAACTAAACCAATATGGCGTATATCTGGTACAACTCATTGTTCTATCGACCACGGTATTCACCGCCGTCGACTCATCAGATGTTGTCATCGTCCATGCCTCTGCACCATATAGCAGGTCGGGGATATTTATTGAGCTTAGATACATTAGATCTGAGTTGGTGGTTCCAAACAAGACAAGAAAGCTCAAGCTTATGAAAACGAATAGGGAGCTTTAGAGGGTTGAGAGAACATGATACTGATGTGGAATCTAAGTCTTTGGCTGGCTTTAGCTATGGCTTAAAGCTCATCGCTGTGGTAGAAATTGGTTTTCGAATATAATTCGTCGAATCTACGTACATTTCAAGACTCTTATGAGAGCTAACCAGAGCTTGATGCTATAAGACAAGCTGGGAATCAAGAACTGATCTACTTAGATCGCATTCGAAGAAAACTGTTTTAATGTGAAATAACTTAAGCAGAAATATATCACGTGACCTACATGCTTTATAAAAAAATAAAAAAAGCATGCTCAGAAACAGTGGGGACAACGCATAGACCCCTCCTTAACAAACTGCATGAAAATAGACTCGTCTTCTCTCAATATTTCTAATCGAAGTGAGATTATACGCTGATAAAAAGAATTATTTCGACAATCACATAATAAAATAATATTGATGCGTGGCTTTAGGCAACAACGGAAGCCTGTATATTGTATCCAGAAGCGTGATGTACCTGTTTTCGCCTATTTTCTTTACTGTTTGCTTGCTTAACTCGCACGCGTGGTTTTCCATTTCATTCATCACTACGACGGTTGCACACACACATACACACCTGCAAAACGTGTATTTGACACTCGTACTCATTACCACCATATATCATTACGTCGCTGCTAATAGCAGCAATTACTCCGTGCCTGCTGTTGAATTCGTTGCTACTGCTGCTGCTGTTGTTGTTGGCAGCAACACCCGCAATTTCGCCGTTTCCAGGAAAATTGTTGAAACTGCGCATGCGTACACGGTTTTACTTTGCCACGTATGCAAAATGTACAACTTGAAAGAGTGGATGAATTAGTGCGAGACTTATGAAGAATATTTGGAAGGAGGTGAAGGAAGTTGGTACTTATGGAATTAGGATGGATGTCAAATAAGCTGATTGTACATAGGCATCAATTTACAAAACAGGCAGTTTTCTGGACAGAGTTCTGGACAGTTTTCGAAATTTTATGTAAGATTTTTTTTGACTGGAAGGTACTGTATGCGGATAAAATCTTCAGTGATAAGTGTTATCCAGTCTCTGTGCTCGGCGAAGAAACAACTCGTATTCCGTATATGCTATAAGAGATTCTAACAAAACAATCTACATTTGAAGACCGTCAAAAAAAGTTGAAGGCGTTGGTCATATCGTTCATGAAGATGTGGGTATAAGAAAGATCTTTGCAAAAAACACAACAGCTTAAAAAAAAGACCGATGCATCGTGCCTCAACTCCATGAATACGATAACAAAATTTTGTGAACCGAGTTTCGAACTGTTCCTTGTTCTACAAATCTAGCTCCCAGCGATTTTTAATGCTTCTAAGACCTCATAAAATTACTCGTTAGAAATAAATTTGGAGGCAATGAAGAGAAAAAGGCCGAGAAGGAAGTCTACTTGGAAGTAAAAGCTTATTTGTAGCTTCTACTAAAAAGTTATCGAAAACCGGAAGATCGGATTAATCGGCATACTTCTTTCGATGGCAACTATGTTGGATAATACATAAAATCGAATGTTGGGGAAAAAAATTTTTGGTTAAAAAAAACCTAACCAATTTATATAGAATATCACACATTTCATATATATATACACATTTATGTACAAATATACTCTGTTTCACAAGTTCATAAAAGTTTCCGGGTTCGTTGCTTAAGTCTTTTGTTCCTCCTGTAAAGTTTAGTTGTAAGTAGCAGACGTCTTAAAGTACTTGTAAACTAAAAAAATCACAGGTTGGCAAGCATATCTGATACCATCGATCATGCAAGACACATACAAATGTATATTTGGTTCAAAAACACGCTCATACACACGTACATACATACAAACAAAAATATATATATGTATAAGTGCTAATCCATTTACGCCTCACACTTTCCTTTTCGACCAAATTTGCGTACAAAGTAGTAATGTGCTATTGTCGTTAGTCACAACAAAAATAACAAAAACAGCAACTTCGATCACTATCACAACTACGCATTTTAAGCCTTCGGCTAAACGAAGAAGCTAGTGCGTTTGCGGCAAAAGCAATAAAATTAAAAAGCAAATCATTTTCGAGTTGTTGACGGACGTCTACGCGACAAATACAAATCGAGCGAGTAGCGGGGGCTGTGATAACAACAATTGGTAGCGCACAGACACATATGCAGAATTACTTTTTTAGTTTCATAGCGGAGTATGGTCGATTGTCGGTAGGAGCTAGTGAGCAAGTTGCGTAGTGTGGGTTTTGGTTTTTCGTACAACTAATTGAAAACATTATTTATAACTAGTTTAACTATCTAGAATAGATCGTATATAATTCTAGCATGTTATATACGGTAAACCTAGATAACCGTATAAAAAACATCAGTTGGTCGGCTAAGCTCACTTAAGTATAGTAAAATGATAGCAAAGATGCTTCTACATAGAGATATTCATCGTTGTTGATTTTAGACTTCTTTCAGCTTATTGTAGAGTTTTCAGAGTAAGTTAGTTCTTATAAAATACATCAAGGATATTCTTTCTTGCAGGGGAAGTTTGACAGTTTAGCATCAAAAAAGTCTTTACAGCGTTAAAAGGGAGCTTGAGGGTGATAACTAAACCTTCACTATTAAAAACTTTTAAATAAATAATTCTAAACTTGATCTACTCACATGGGTACCAGGGTAATCAATCATAACCTAATGGACAATATTACAAAGAAGAATACTATGAAAGTGCCTTTGGAAAGAGAATATAGAGATCTAAAGAGCATGTAAAAAAACTCAGCGATATCTCTTAGACTCCGTCATATCATCTAAACCTAATAGGAGGAGTTCCAAATCCCTTAGGGAACCACACAAAGCTCAACTTTTATTTCTGGCTCGGATATATGCCTTGGATATTCCAATTGTAGCCAGGTCCTTCTCCACCTGGTCTTTTCAACGGAGTGGTGCCCATTTTTCGCTGCTTCCCCCGTCGGGTACTGCGCCAAGTACTCTCAGAAATGGAGTGTTTTCATCCATTCGGGCAACATGACCTGAACTTGTGGCCATTGTTCCTTAATTCGCTGATCGTCGTTCCATCGACAGCTGTATTCGGTGTCGCCAATGTTCAGAGAACCATAAATCTCACGCAAAACCTTTTTCTCGAACACTCCTAAGGCCGACTCACCAGTTTATGTCATTGCTCATGCCTTTGCACCATATAGGAGGACGGGAATAATGAGGAACTTGTGGAGTTTGGCCTTTGTTTGTCGAGAAAGAACTTTACTTTTTAATCGCTTACTTAGTCCGAAGTACCCCCTGTTGGCAAGCGTTATTCTGTGTTGGATTTTGAGGTTGACATTGTTGTTGGTATTAATATTGGTTTCGAAATTATCTACAAATGCTTTTGGTACCGTATAATTCAATTAAATAATAGTCTAAATAAAAAACTGCTAAAGCCTCTTAAGATGGCAAGAGATATTCGTTTACTGAGTTTACGTGAGACCTAGCTATTTCATAGCAGATTGCAAAAGGCAAGACAACTCTCATCCGCTCCTACAATCACGATTCGTGAGTGTCCTTTCCTTGCAATCTGCTTAACATTAAAGGTTTCAGCAATAAAGGGATTAGCCCAGAAATGTATTTTATGATTCAATCGAAAGTGAACACAAGCAATTCTTAACTGGTTTTAGTGAGACGAGTAATGGGTCAACATAGCTGTCTTGCTATCGGTGCTTATTTCTCTGACAGGGGCTTCTAAACGACAGATTTCTCTGGAGCTAGCCACTTCTGCTCTCTATACACTACCATATCTATGTATATGGAAAGTTCTGGAAACTTAAAACTAAAGTTGATATAAAGTTCGTGATCTTAACTTTCACTTGAGCTTCGAACCACCTAAGAAAATTCCTCCTCGAAAATTTAGAACAGCAGAGAGCAAGGCCACTAAAAGCTATATGAAATAAATTGAATAATCAGAGTTAAAGATTCCAAAAATTTTACAAAATTCGGTATGTTATTTTATAAAGTTTGGTTATCATTTCCAATCGCTCCGTGATCAACCGAATGAAGATAAATTTAAATATAAATGCATTGCAAAATAACTCACTCACAGTCCTACAGGGCAGTCATTAGCTGGTAACTTAGTCTTAGTGCACGATGTCCATAAATATAGAAATGCGCTTTATGACAACCGATTGACCGATTGACAAACTGATGGATCGGCAGAATTTGTGAAATGCACGCATTTTAGTGCGAACTACAATTATACGAATTTGCATAATGAATAACGGACAGCCAGTAGTTGGCTGGCAGCAGCAGACAAACACAAACTCACACATATGTGTATAGATGTGTGTGTGCTGTTGCAGTCATAATTGAGTTTTATGCGAGCCCACTAAACGCGGGAGAACGTGCTTTTATGCGCGGGGTGTGGCTTGGTTTGGGTGTAGAGTTTGTCACACTTTTGTTTTGGTCGAAAGTGTTGTTTTCTTTTAGCAGCAGCAGCACAAGCATGTAAACCTAATAACTACTAGTTCGCTTGACACATTGTTTATTTGTTTATTTGTTCAACGCGTCTTTATTGGTTTTGTTATGCTCTCTTATTGCCTTTGTGAAGGAAGTGTGCATTTGCAATGTGCAAAACAACAACAGCAACGGCCAAGAAAACACTTGTTTAAACTTATAATTTCTCTGTTGTTGCTGTTTTAGAATGCACCCAATGGACGCGTTTATCGATTGACACAGCTAATTTTCGCTTAGAAGTCGAGTTTCACTGAATTTCGCAGCTATTGTCCGTCTTACTTTCACTCAATATAGAAATGTTTGTTATAGTTGTTATTGCAATGGCCGACGATTAGTTTTTGAGATATGGTAAAGTGACATTTTATGGATATTACTCTTATACTGCCGATTATGAAGTTCCGCTAAACTTGGATGAGAATGAAATTGGAGCGGACATGAAAAAACTGCAGAATTTCGTATTGACAGACCGCCAATTGCTAAGACAGTAGGCATCCCAAGGATGGATCCCAAGCGTCATATCCTGCATGAAATATGACCTATAATGTATATGCCACTCCGTACAGTGAGTCACGTTTCAGCTACTTATCTTAATCGTCGACGTAGTAGGTAGACACCACAGACCAAGGGACAGTCAGACAAGGAAAATGTGAAGTCCACACAGCGAATCTACTTTTTATTTCTGGGTGTGATCTTCAGCAATTACCTGAAGTAGGGCAAAAATATATGTATGGTAAATATCGACTTTTCAATAGCGACGCTACAAAAGTTGACCGAGAGGGACAGCAAATGACAACATAATATTTCCACTCTTTTGACATTTCTTTGTAATTAGGTTTGCCATTTATTATGGAAAGACATACGATCCAACAACCAGTCGAAATTATTGAAATTTACTACCGAACTTCGGAGTCAGAGGCCTCAACTTTAAGAGCGCTAGGTCCAATTTATGGTCATCGTAATCGTCCTGTCAGATCAACAATTGAACGTCTAGTGGAAAAATTTGAATCCACAGTCACAGTTCATAATAGTGCCCGCTAGTGTATCAATTGAGGAAGACCAAAATCAGTCTCTCACATGTCGTTCTAAAGCGTTGAGCATCTCTGCGACGTCGTTGTGGCGAATTTTGCGAAAAGGCCTTAGTCTAGATCCTTACAAGATCAAATTGACGCAAGAACTGAAGCCTTTGACCACCAGAATCGTCGTTATGTTGGGCTGAACAACAACTTGAAAGGGTCCGGGTTTTTATTCCAAATCATCTTCAGCGATGAGGCTCATTCCTGGCTGAATGGCTTTGTCAATAAGCCAAATATGGTTAAATGAAGTTTGTTGCTTAAGTCTTTAGTTTAAGTAGCCATAATGTGATGTAAAGAAGAAGCAACAGAAGTAAGATATGGTTTTAAAGAGTAAATAGAGATGTTATGAAAAGTATGTGTATTTTCACTTATTCTTGCTCTAACATACTATAACCATTCCGATAGTTTATAAAAAACTATATAAAACTAAAGAATTATTATCGGCCTTCCTATCTTCATACCAGAAAATACAGGTTGCTATAATTTTCCAAAAAAAAGCTACCTTTCGCAACTTTTTTCTGGAAATTTCATAAAATTTGTAAACTTCCCATCGTCTGCCCGCCGGCCTGCCTATCATTGCTCATAACACAGCTCTTTGGCTGGCTGCCTTTGCACTGACATACACTCATACATATACTTTGAGAAGTCTTACAAATTGTTACGAAAAAAAATTACGTTATATTTGTGTTTGTTGTTGTATTTGGCTTTGACTATTGGCAGCTACGAAACGTGCAAAATCAATGATTGACCTCTGTGCAGACTTAACAATAATTCCCATGCCTTCCCAGGCGAGTCAAACGAAACCGAAGTAAGTCGAATCACGTCGAAGCGAAACAAAAGAAAACGAAAGTTAATAAAATGTTTGCAATGGTACAACGTAAGCGAGCAATCGCGAAACAAACAAACATACAGAAAAGTATATATATATCGGTACATGACATTTGTTGCCAGTAGCTCAGTAACATTTTGAGTGGCACAACACAAACAATAACAGCAACATCAATATATGCAATAAGCAAGTGAGCGCCATCATCGTCAGCCTCAGCCTCAGCCTCAGCTTCAGTCACAACGTTCGTGTGTATGCGCGTGTGTCTGTGGGTAATGATTTTTTCATTAGCTGATTTTATTTTCATGTATGCCGAAAGGCGATGTTATAATGTTCGCTTGACAAGTGACAGGTGACAATATGTATGAACACATCTCTGCTTATAGACACTCATAAATATATGTATGTATGGATGTGTGTGAATGTGTACAAGCGGACTTTGTATGCTGTTATGAAGAAAGGAAGAATATGCTTTGAGGTGTGTTTTTACTGGAATGTTGTAATGCAGTAAAGTAATGAAAACGAAAACAAAACAAATATTTTTTGCTTAAAAGTTTTATGTATAAATATTTATGTATGCCCAAAAAAGTAATTTCTATTTCAACTAGCTGCGATTTTTTTATTTGTCTTAAAGTTTTGCTTCAACTGTCATTAGATTTGTGATATTTGTACCCGAGCACAAGGTATTGATTTAAGGTATTATAGATTTGTGCAATCAAGCGATCATTTGAGGTTTGAAAAATACTTTGAGATTCAATAAACAGCAATGATATTTATTTTTTAAGATTATCCGTGGCTCAACACGATTCTAACTGATTCTCATTGACTTTCCCTGGTTTTCACTGACTTCACTGGTTCTTAGAGGCTTTCGTTAGTTATCAAGGCGTAATGGCTCTTCCAGATTCTCACTTGCTGTACCCGGTTCTCTTAGCTCTTACAGGTTCTCATCGGCCCTCGGTGATTCTCAGCGATCTTCTTCCTACTGACTTTTTCCATTTCCACTGGGTTTCCTGTCTTTCATTATTTCTCACAGGTTCTCATTGGGTTATTCTCATCGATCCTCTCTTGCTAACTATCTTGTCATTGACTTTTTCGCTTCTCACTGAGTCTCCTTGCTCTCATCCTTTCTCAAGGGTCCTCATTGGGTCATTCTGACTGGCACTAATTTGCACTTTATGGTTCTCACTGGCTCTCTCCAAGGTCTCATTGGCTATCAATGCTTTCTGCGGGTTCTTACTGGCTCTCATCTTTCTCATTGGTTTTCATTGGGTCACGCCGACTAATCTCGATTCTCCCTGGTCCTCATTAGCTCTTTGTGGTTCTCACTCGCCCTTTTAAGTTACCATTGGTTTTCAGGAGCTCTCACTGACTATCCCCAGTTTTCATTAGTTCTCACTGGTTTCCATCTGTCTCTGTAAGAACCCCTATCATTGACTGTATTCGGTCTTGGATTATAATTCTTCCTTATATATGACTCATTTCGGTCTGGCTCATTAATATTCACATTTCAATGTCATATAAAGAGTGTTCTTTTTCATGTCAAAATAAATAGTCGGTAGGTTTAGGCACGCTTTTCCCTATATTGTTCTAAGTGGAGAATTGATCTGAAGCCGTACTAATATATACACAATTTTGGGATAACGGTATGGTAGTTGACATTTTCACTAAATTTAGAGAAGCATTCTCTCTATAAATCTTTTAAATATTGGCAGATTTTCTTTGACATTTTTGAGGAAATTTGTTATATATTGAAGATTACTACAAACTTAGTTCTATTGAGTGGAATCCTTTGTATTAAAACAATAAATGAAAAGTTACTGAATATTGCTCGAAAAGTGTAGGAGGAGTGTGTCTGTTACTTCGATAAACCTTACAGATGATTTTGCTCTGTTTTGTATTGGATTTATCACTGGTTCTTCGATCTGATAACAGAAGAAGTAAAAATTTTCCAGGCGTGATCAAACTACTCGTAAAGCCAGCCCATCATTCATTCATTTTCGTACAAAGGGAGCAGATATCTACTCGAAAGCGATTTAAAACTGACATAGATTTAATAATGTGAACTTAAGGCATTTTATGATTCGTTAAGAAATAGATAATGGCGAAGACGAGTGAATTTTCTGTACGAAAGGACTTCCAATACTAATTCAATGCCAATTTAAATGCTTTCTAAAATTAGTTAAGCCCTCAGAGTAAACACTTTTAATAGTAAAGAACTTCTACTCACACCTTAACTTTAGAAAATCCAAATCATACTGAATGTATTAGGAAACCAATGTGGAAATCTATGCTAAAGCATATACAAACTAGTAGAATTCATTCAGGAACCACACAAATTTCTTCAAACATTCTTTTGGAAAAACGAAATTGCACAACACGCATTGCCATTGCATGCGCTCATATTATCGGTGATGTTAGCGAGTTGCAGTTGGTAAGAGAGTTCACAAGCGCGAAGTCTCGGCAGAAATAGCGACACGCACGAGTCGCTCAATCAATAAGCGCCGAAAACACAACAAGCGATAACAGCGCGCAGGAGAGTAGTCAAACAGAAATCAAAACTACACCAAAAAGGCAGGCAACAACACGCAAACACAACAATAACAACAGCCAAAAGCGAACAACACGGGCGCTGCCACAATCACTGCTTCGCGCGATTCACTGTCACTGTCATTAGCGGCGCGGCAGCGGCTTCGTCGAACGCAACGTGTGAGCGCGAGTTAGCGTTTATTGCGCTGCGCTTTTTCATGCTTACGACGTTTGTCGTTGCGCGTGCCAAAGCTGGCGATTTTGTCTGCCTGCGCACAGCCGACTATCGATTGGCTTTGGCTATTTGCGCGCCTGCCGGCAAAGCGCTCGTTATCGCGAACGCGCACGCTCAGCCAGTCAAAGCAATATTGAAGCCTATGTAGTTGTTTATTTGCCGAAGCTTCTTTCTTCACTACCTTACCGTTATTATGTTGTTGGACTATGCTGTTCACGCGTTTGCGCGCCGCGCTGCAAATCATCTTTTTTCCACAAACCGCCGCATTTGTTGTCACTGCCAATTGCTGCTTCGCGTGCTGTGTTGCTGTTGCTGCGACGCGCTCGGTTGTTGCTGCTGCTGTTGTGATGACTCGCGGTTGTTGCTGCTGCTGTTGCGATGATGCGCTGTTACCGGCACTGCTGCCGCTGCGCCTGCGCGCTGGTTGCTTCTTCTTTCGGTTGAAATTCGCGTGACAAGTTGTTGGCCGCGTGGGGAAACACCGCGCATTCAGTTATCGACCGAACGCCGTCCGAAACGGCTGCTCTAACGGAAATCCTCTGGTGTTGAAAATCGAAAATCGCTTAACAGTACACATATATATTTATAAACTGATAACGCGAATTTAAGCGCACTAAAACAACAACTAAATCTCGTTACAAACTAAACAGAAAATATTTCGGTGAAAAACTAACATAAAAATCAATAAAACTGCAGCCGCGCAGGAAGACCATCAAACTCCGCAAACCAAATAGAAGCGCAAACGCGGACTAGTCCGACACGCGCACACAACAAAATACTCGAAGAGCTCACGCTCAATCTGATAATCAGCGCCTAACAAAACAGACATCACCAACCGACAGACAGACGGCCAGTTGCGCTTCTCCGCAACGCCCCGCGCCCTCCTCCTGCACCTGCGGCTACGTAGTACGCCAGAGACAGGCTCTGTCGTGTCGACGGACACTTGTTAGGTGCGTTTGTGCATAAAAAACAACACAACAAAAGTGAAATTTTACTCAATGAATTGTCAACTAGGCAAAACAACAACAACGACTACCGCAACGGCAAAAAGTCCACTTAAACAGCGGCAATAATTTCACGCATTTGAGTGCATCAAATACATATAAATAATATCCATCCGCGCATATAAACAAATAAGTAAATTTCAGCAAAAAAAATTAATTTCAAACTGATAGCGAGCCAAAAGGATCCACCACCAAGCGTGTGCTTGCATGTTTGTAGGCAGGTATGCCTGTGTGTGTGTGTGCATAAGTAAGTGCTTGCTCGCTTAATTGAGTGTGAAAATACATGCATAAAGAAAAACAAGTGCGAAAAAAGTGCAAAGTAAATAAAGAAATTTGAAATTTGTTGGCAAAAAGTCTTTACGAAGTGTAAAAGTGCGAAATTGCTTTGTAAAACAGGACAATAAAACGGCGATAAGCGAAGGAAAATTGTTTGGATATTTGTATAGTTTATGGTAAGTGGCATTATCTGACTAAATAACAAGAAAACTATAAAATAAGTAATATTACAAGTCATAAATAAATAAATAAATAAGTATATGATTAACAAAGAAGGAGGAGCTAAATGCGGTTGGTGTCGAGCAATCGTTCATATCACAAAATATATTGCTGGAAATATTTTTGAATTCCACTCCAAAAAACAAATGTTGGCGTGCACAAAAAATATTTTTAGGTTTAGGATTGCTATCTATTAACCTTGTATAGAGTAATGCTAGTACTGTCAGCGCACATCCGACATTTCCTTTGCAAAGTTTGGCATGCTTTACCATAAGTGCGCTTTTTGATTAATATATTATATATGGTTGTAGAGTATAATAACGATCAGGTATATAAATCAGAGAAATTAGATATCAATAGAGACTACATATAGCTAGAAAAGTACAAGAACACAGTGAGACAAAGAAGTGTCCGTAGTGTCGAGAATATTGCTGCCGCTAGCGCATCAATTGAGGAAGACCCAAATCAGTCTCTCACACGTCGTTCTCAAGCGTTGGACATCTATGTGGCGTCATTGTGGCGAATTTTGCGAAAAGAGCTTGGCCTACATCCTTACAAGATCAAATGGACCCAAAAACTGAAGTCGCTTGACCAACAAAATCGTAGTATGTTTGTATTTGGGCTCAACAACAGCTTGAAAATGATCCGGATTTTCATCGAAAAATCATCTTCAGGCTCATTTCTGGCTGGATGGCTTCGTCCGTAAGAAAAAAATATGCGTTATTGGTCAGGCAGCAATCCACACGTACTCCATGAGTCACTATTGCATCACGAAAAAATTACGGTTTGGTGGGGTTTGTGGGCTGGTGGTGTCATCGGGCCGTACTTCTTCCGTGATGATCAAGACCGGCTCGTTACTGTGAATGGAAATCGCTACCGCTCAATGACAACCGAGTATTTTTGGTCCGAATTGGATGACAAGGGCTTGGAAAATATATGGTTTCAACAGGACGGCGTCACAAGCGACACAGCGAATGTCACAATCGATTTATTGAAAACCAAGTTTGGTGAACGTGTTATTTCACAAAATGGTCCAGATAACTGGCCGTCTCAGTCCTTCAAATTGACGCAGTTAGGCTATTTCCTGTGGGGCTACATCAAGTCTATGGTCTATGCCAACAAGCCAGAGACCGTTTTTGTTTTTGTGACGCTCTTATTGAAAACCCCGGTATATTGGTCATGTCGAAATTGGCATTTCAAATTTAAGGTGGGCGATCGAAACACAACTACTGCTTTGGTTTAAAACTTTATTCGAAGCGGTACTACCTGACAGTAGAGCATCATAGAGAAGAAATACTTATAACCCGGAAGGAAAAGGTGGTGTTCATTGGTATTTATTAAGGGATAGGAAAGAGAGTTACGTAGAACCACATTGCCATCTCGGTCATACCAGAGCTTCATATATGGTTTTTGCCATTACCATAGTTGCCTCTAAGTAAACAACACCCTTTCTAAAAACAAAAATAGTTACGAATACTTCCAGAAAAAAACTCCCTAAGGCAGTGAACGACCTTATTAAGCGCGAAATTACATCTCCAGAGAGTATACCTTAATCTTTTTTATCTAATCTCAAGTCTCTGCAAAAATCTTATCGCACGCACGTCCATTGATTGTCACTCAGTTGACTTGGCATGCCGTCGCCAATGTGATTAACATTAGTTTCACTTAGCCACCGAAAGCTTTGGCGACCAACTGAGAGGCAAATTAACAGATAGATGGATTGGCTGACTGATGGACAGACAGAGGGACAAACAGACGAACAGATAGACGGTCAAGTAGGTGGGTTTTTACCACCAACTAAGCTGAAAAGCAAAGCAAAAGCACGCAGCGCGGCGTTTAGTGGCTATTTTATGCATTTTTATTGAATGGAGGAAGCGCTGGTGCACACTGGCAACAACAACATAAACCACATAGACAAAAATAACAACAGCAAGTGCAGGCGTAAGTGCAGAAGCGACAATAACAGTAACATTAGTAGCGGCATGTAGGCAGCCCAACGCTTTAAGCACCATTAATATCGACAATAATAACAACAATCGAACAAATGGCAATTGGCAATTGCCGTTGGACGTAAGACGCTAGGTGGCCACTTCAATAGCACAATGGCAGCCGCAACACTAATGCCTCTTAAGTGCAGTGCAACAAATGTACTTAAGTGTGGCGGGGTGTATGTGTGCTTCTGCGTTTAAAGGGTGTTTCTTTTGGAGATATGAAGCTATTTTTCGAATGAAGCGCAAAAAAATTAAAATTTATTAAAAAAAAATTTATTTAAAAAAATTAATAAATATTTTTTAAGTTATACAAGAATAAACGTTAACTGTGGTTGCTTCCTCTTGCAAAAAGTACGTGTACAAAATGTCAGATTCATGTGTCAAAAAATGATAGTAAAGTTCGCGTATATACAGACAGACAAACAGACTGACATGACTAAATCGGCTCAGCTCATCACGCCGATCGTTCATATATAATATTTTATAAGGTTTGCCATTTTTCTTTCTGGGTGTTAAAACTTTGTTATATACCCTTTTCAGGATATAAAAAGGAAAACCAGAAAAGTTAATAGAATGACCAATATCTGGACACTGAACTGATTTTCGACCATATGGGAAACGTGTATGTGTCCAATGAAGACTAAATATTGAATTTGTATATTGAAAGTGAAATCGTACACCGCTTTTCCAGTATAGCCGATCTTATTTCGATTATAGAACTCCTGAGGCCTTCCCATGCACCATAGATTGATACTGACGTCGGGAAGAAAGAAGTAGGATATCACTTCTTTATAGGGAACAACATTTCCTTTAAGGACTAATAAAAAATTATAAATAAAAATTCACATTTTTTTTTGTATTAAAGCCCGGGAGAGTCTCTTCATGATCCTTCGGCTCAAAATATAGCAAATTCAAATTTGTAAAATTTGTAAATTTTCATCACAGAATTTCGAAGATTTTTAAAATTTAAACAGCTGCAAGCCCTTTTATCTCAAACGAATGTGCTTTCTTTGACAACTGATTCGATAATTATTCCAGAAAGAACTGCCATACCTCTAAAATAGCACCCTTTATATACACATGTATAAGTATTTCCCACTGCGTTTACGTCTTTACCACACAATCAGCACTGCAGCTATCAGCACCACATCGAAGCAGAGCGCAACAGCTTCAGCTTCAGTAACACCAACACCAACAGCCACTCCCTTTACGGTGGCGACAAGTGTTATGTGTTAACTTCTTTCACTTAAAGTGAAGATGACATTCTTCAAATGAAATTAGCTACCGCCAGCGTTTGGTCAATTGCAGTTAAACGCTGCTGCTTACTTTATGTACTCGCATATATATGTATGTTTATATATATGTATACACATATATATGTGTGTTTGTTTTTATTGTTACTTTAAACGCTGTTATTATGGCTGAACCAGCATTGCACTTGCACTTTATTTGAATTGCAGTCGTTGAAAAGCTAATGTGGCTCGTGTGGTTTTCCATTGCTTTTATTGATTTTTGTCATTTATTACATTTTGCTTTCAATTCGAATCGTGTGCGTCCGCATATGTGTGTGGTTGATTTTTCTATTTTCCCCATTTGTTTTTGTTTGCTCTTAATTTATTTTTATAGTTTTTTTAATATTAATTTTCATAGTTATTGATTTAGGCACAGGCCACTTTGCTCCGTGTTAAACGGTTCCGCTCGGCTTTTTCAGTTTCTTCGCTTTAGAAACTATTGAAAAGTTTATTTGTGCCATTAATATTAAATTATTATGGTTAAAAGCTATTCAATAAAAATAAATGACTACGATGTTGTAAATAGGTAATCTCTCGTTCTCACTCTCTCTTTTAATGATTATTATTGATTACAGAGATGAGTTCTAAGATATAAGGGTTCGTTTTTAGTACTGTAACAATTTTTTTTTGGACCCAATACAACTATATATAAAATGCAAAATTAACCAGACATATTGACATATGTGGACCTAGGGAGATATTACGAGAGTTGATGAGGCGCATTCCGATGGACTATCTTTCAGAAACGCAATATGCTTATTGTAAAGGCAAGTCAGTGGATGCTGCCCTGCATACTATCATGTCTTGGCTTGAGTAAACCATTAGGGTTAAAGAATTCTCGGTTGGGACCTTCCTTGATATTGAGGAAGCTTTCAATAACGTCCTGCCGGAAGCAGTCATTATTGCTCTGGACGATCTTAGGGTTGAATCAAACACCTCATTCTCAGTATTCTGTGCGACAGAAATCCCACAGATGAAGTTCTCTCTCCTTTTATATAGATGCTAGTCAGACGATGTAGCAGTTATGGTTAAAAGGAACGTTTCTAAGTACCGCGTACAAGTTGAAGCAAGGGTAGCGCGTTAACAAATTGGGCAGTCGGAAGTGGTCTCATCTGCTTGAGTGAGTTTAATATCATAGACGACATAAGATCCCTGTATCACAGCTGCCGCAAATGGGAGACATCCGTCTGCAACTGGCGGTAACAATAAAATATTCAGGGCTCATACAGGATAGGAAGCTTTCATGTAAAGCGAATATCGGAGGGAGACAAAAAAAGGCATCGATATACTGCTTTACATGAGCTATTGTCAAAAGGTGGGGTCTCTCACCGAAAGTGCTCATAGTCAAGCCCATTATGTTCTATGGAGTCTTCATGTGTTGGATGGCTCCAGAAAAGACCTCACTCTACACTCATCAGCATGTGTGGAGTACTAAGGTCCATTCCAACAATGGCACTTAACACCATATTGCGCGTAGTGCCCGAAGACGTCGTCGGAGAGTATGTGGCTGCGAAAGTTGCTATCAGACTCAGAGAAGCTGGGTTCTTAAAAGACTCGGATATCCTCACACACTTTGATTTCATACCGGATCACTTGAATCACGGAGAATAAATTATTATTATTTTTCTCATTTGTCATGACAAACTTCTCACTTTTAGTTGGATGAAAATTGTCATTGTAAAATAGCCATATACGAGTATCATAATTAAGCAGTTAAAATATATCATTTTGGACTTACTACATGTTCGGGTAATAAATAAATTTGCATGTACCTCTATGACAGTTAGAAAGTGTGGAGTGTCAGTAAAGCAAAATTATTTCGGCACCACACAGCACACGGTCGAAAATCAAAGGGATTTCCTACACAACGCGTAGCTAATTAAGTGTTAACGCAACGCAAGATCTGCTTAATTGCTTGGCTGCCAGAAAGAGAACACCCAAGTGAATAAGTAGAAGCATATAAAATATATTTAAAATATCAAATTTTTAATTTAATTTCACTTTTTTCATGCCGTCGGCGAGAATTTGTGACGCCTGCAATCAAAATTGTGGGAAAAGATAGGGAAAATCGCCGAATGAGCAACATTGTGCCGAGCGCCAGCGAACAAAAGCGAAAATAAATCATAAAGCACCCATTCAGAGACATGAACATACATATTTATATTTCGCTATTTGCCTTTAAGACGGGCGCATGCTGCGCGCCAACTGACAACTAACCCGAACACACACATACACATACAAAATGTGCCAATTCACAGGGTTTGCGCTGTCAAGCCGCGCCTGCGCTTATAGCGGGACAAAGCTGGCCGCGCTGGCGATGGGATGCAACATTTTCATGTGTTCAAAGTACCGGTACAACGAATTTTCGGTTAAATGATCGGTTGAAAACGAAATGCTAGCCGCTGTTGTGTGGTCATTTTCACTTTCAGTGCAGAAGAAAAAAATTACAACAGCAATGCGGCACAAGAAGAAAGAATTATGCGTGTGGCGCTTACATACGCCAACCCAAACTGGAGATTAATGCATGTGAGCCCTGTTGGAATTTCGGCACATATAATTAAATGATATAAAACACCCTCAGAGTTGCACATAGCGCCCTGAAAATGCCAAGCAATTTTCAGTACCAATTGGCAGTGTGGAATGGACCCACTAAACATCTTGGTAGGGTTCGTGGCTCATCTAAAACCTCTACCGTACTTTGGGTCCGGCCACTTTCAACTGAGAAGGTGTCAGTTCTTCCCGCATGCGGGTTTTAACCACAACCACCACGAAGCTCCCTGAGAGGCCGGTCCGCATTAGTAGGTTGGAGCGAACTGAAAGGGCTCCTGCTCCCCATTGTACCAGAATTAAGTCTCCGGTTAGACTTCGTAGCCGAAATTACTACCAGTTGAGCCTTAATACTGCTCTATACTGGTGGTCAAGGGTTGGACCCCATACACACACCACTCATACAAAAGCTAACCCTAATTCCCAGTAAACGACTTCGCCATCCAAACAATTGCGCAAACGATCCTAACTGTTCGCCATTTCGACTAGTGGAGATCACCTCGCTAACATCTATGTAAATGTCCATCAAACCTCTAGTGTCCGAGGACAAAACTTCAGTCTTCAGACCGAACCCCACACAAACACCGACCTACCGACCCATCAGTTAGGTGCCTCTGATGCAAAAATTCATTTAGAGGCCCATGATCCGTAAGCAAAAAAGTCTGTCTGAGTTTGGGTTACATTCAACAAACCCAAAGTTCCGGATGTACTCGTAAGTCACCCGATCGTTAGGGCTAACACTCTCAGAAACAGTTAATGAATATTTACCGGAGAATTCTTTAAAAACCCCACGGATTTCCTAGAGGGCATGACATTTATGCAAAATTACATTTGTCTTACTGAGTGGCGCCACGTCAGTCGACATGCACGCTGCCCCTAAGGACATGCGTTGGCCACAATTGATCTTGATTAAAAATTCAAGCAAAGGAGGACACCAAAAAATAAATAGGTTGAAAAATTGAAAAGTGAATTTCTAAAGCAACACCGCAAGTTCGCACAGAGCCATACAGAATGTGGGTGAAAAAATCGAAAATGCAACAAGCAATGAAATGTATACTTTCAGCCTGCATACAGGAATACAAAGAAGAAAAAGAAGAAGTCGGAGAAAGAAGCGCATATAACAGGAAACAGAATGAATTGTGCGCTGAAATGACTTGACAGCACAGTGAGCAGCTCACCTGGGTGTATTAAAAATGACGTGCACGAATTTCTTATGGACAATGAGCACCAATGAATGCGGGGCATGGTGTGAATACCCAGCAAAGCTTCGGCTCTGAAATTAAGATCTTTCACCTTCAGTCAGTTATATCTGCTATTGGCAACTATATGCTCAGTTGTGGCTGTGACGACGAGGCCTCATGATATGGGACGTGACTTAAAATATGCATCATGATGACAGCCATAGAACCGAAAACATAATTTATGCACTCTTGAGTCCAACACAGGTATCATTTCTCTGACAAAGAGCAGATTATTAGAATAATTAACAAGTATCAACGAAATAGGTTTCTAAAGAGAGGAAAAGTAGGTCGATTAGATGGATTAGGTGTTGCCAGCGGCGATCCCAAAAGGGAGCAAAAAGTAGTTCAGCAGATGAGACAACTGTTGGAGTAGAACGAAGAGATACTTGGCCAACATTTAAGCTGGATAAGGGCATAATTTCTAAAAGTGTTTATTAAGAAAACGACTTGTGGCAACAGAGGATGAGAGAGTATCATCTTTCCGTTCCCGCGACAGTAACGCCTGAACCCGGATTTTTGTCTGAGCAAGACATATTAATTCGGCATCATTCCTATAACGTGCTTCAGAAAGGGTTTTAAAGCTACAACAACAAGAACAAAGGCATCGTCTACGTTTGAGTGACTATTTGGAGAAGGACTTGTCTAACAAGCTTCTAGAATTGGCGATTTTAGATCCAGTCAAGAGAAGAGAAAAAGTCTTAGAGTTCAAATAAACTTTCAAAACTGTTCGATTGGTGTCATAACCTTTTGCACGGATCTGTTGGGCATATGTAGCCATAATTTTTATGTATTTTGTATGTTGGGTACTAATATGCTGGACCATGATGCAAGCGCCACCACCACTGACGATATTCTTCAAAGAAACAGCAATATTTCCCGCATCGTTGCAGCTTTGTATGCCGCATCTTTCATTTATTTTCAGTCTCACAATTGCTCCGCCGCCTCTAAATCAACAATATCTTAACAGTACCTGCCTTGCGCACAACTGATTATAATATTTACTTGCAATTTATCGCAATAAACGAGAAAATCAAAATGAGATACGCATCTTCGTTAAGCGTGTGTGGCACACCACGAGTCTGTGGCTGCCCACCACAACGTGGGACTGCAACTCCGGCGTCCGACGCGCTGTCTGACCAGCCAACACTGCATGTTCCGACCGCCATGCCGGCCAACCTTCTTCTTTAGTTGCGCTTGCCTGCCCTTTCATGTTCCTCTCACTTAATACTTCTCTTCCTCTGCGGTTGCCAACTCTCGATAACGCAATAAATTTTAATAAAGTTGTCATACATGTTGGTCCTGACAAGAATTGCAGAAAAATATACTTTACCGATAAGCCAGACAACAACATACTCGTAAATAGGGGACGAACGAACTTATGCGGTAGGAGGGTACTCGCGCACCAGAGCTCATGCTCGCATTGTGTGTTTGTCCGTTTGGACTGAAAAAAAGTGGGCTGTTCCCTTTGTGCGCATGCGCGACGGTTTGTGCTGTATCATGCCGAGCGTTGCTATATTATGCGGCGCTTTTGCCAGCCGAGTGCGCACGGTCGGCAAAGTTATAAAGATGTAATCAATTTAAAATACGCGCTTTTTACATGAGTGTCAAAAGAAATTGCGCAATCTCGTTGTGTGGGTATGGCGCCAAGCCCAGCGAATAATACGGTATGAATGGATTATGGGGCTTAGGAAGAACGGTAAATTGTGGCCAAAATTCTAACCAGAAGTTAAAAGAATACGACTTTTCACATCGGAAGCTAATATGGGGAAAGAGGCTTTATATTTTCCATCTTCTTTGGCACCTCACAGATTTTGAAAATTTTGTTCGAGACAAAAAGTGGAACTGATCTTCAAGCCCACGAAAATAAATATTCACTTCGAGGACTCTTCAAGATCATGCAGGTATATGTAGTACATATTCTTCGAGGACAACAGTGAAGATCCACACACTGTAAGAGTTTTCATATTCCTACGTTATACGCTTCCCTTCATTTCAAATTGATGAAAAGACCTCGTACATAAGAGCCGACGTTAAGATGACTAAGGTGGGTATTAGTCTCCTTCCTTAGAATCCTCCAAAGAAGAAATATGTAGTGAAGAAGCAGAGAAACATTCACAGACCAATTGTGGCTTCCTGGGTTTATTCCTGCCTCCGGCTTTTGAAAAGAAAGATCAGAGGATCCGATAGCTCGAGGCTTGCGAAGCTGCATCAGTTATGTTCGGTTTCTTTGTGGATCTTAAGTCATTAAGAAAGCAAATTGGAAGCGAACTGTACGAATCAACAACAGGCAGAACGGTTTTAGCAAAATCCATTTAAGGCTCGAGTCCTTCTTTTAATGTGTACCAGTACATTTTATATACTGACCTTAATCGTACGGGCCTTATTTTCCTTCTGAGTTACCCTGGAATCGAGCGCTTTGTAACCAAAGTGTTTTAAATTTACTTTATTCTGACTAAAGTGTTATAAGTTTATTTACAGTCCCATTAAGTTCTCACGAAAAGCTTTTTCTAAAACTATCTAAATTATCTTTTTACGATTTTCATTAGCTTCTTAGCCATATAGCGTACAGAAAAATGTATATATTTACTTAAGAAATTCACTAGCATAATCTTTGATCTTGCCACAAATAGTAAATGGTAATAATTTTTCAATTTTCTCCATTACAGATCCCCTGACAGCAATGATTACCGATCGCAACAAATTCAATTTTGTTACGATATGCATTGGTTTAAGCTTCCTGCTCACCAGCGCAAGCGTGGCGTCCGCGCAAGCAACGAGCAATGCGCAGCAGGAGACAAATCAACAGCAGCAGCTGCAAACGCCTGAGCAAAACCAGGCGGCTATCGCAACTATAACAGTGGTGGACAACAACAAAGATGAGAAGACTAATGCGATTTTAAATGAGCCAATAAACGACGTGGGTATGTACACAAAGGGTATTACAAATATAATAGAATTATGTAATAGCAGTACGAATGAGTAAAAAAAAATAATTTAATGATGAATTTAAAAACGAAAAATATTGACGAATATTTTCGACCTCCAAGAAAAGGCACAACTTTGTCAAATGTTCCATTCTAAAATGTTTTTTGAGTAAATATTTATCGAAAACTGTGGAGGATTATATTAAATTTTAAATTGTTCGTGATTGATTTCCATTTTTTGATCGAGATGAACATTTCAAGTTACTGTAAACAAAATAAATACTAGAGCTCGTATGTCAAAACATTTTGAGTAATCATACATCAAAAATGTCAAACTTTGTGATAAAATTCCTGAAATATAAAAGGCATCCTCAAATGTCAACGAACGTAACAGTATTATACGCAGAACAGACTATGTTAAGTTAGCGAGGAGGTGTTTAACCGCCGGTATCGGTCCACTATGACATATAGCTCTCATACAAACTGACTGATTAAAATTAGGATGCCTGCGCTTGACGCGAATTTTAACAGATTCTGCGGCTTCCTCCAGTGTATCATACCATGGGAACCCCAGACGCTTACAGCAAAGACTTTCCTATGAAGACAAGTGCACAAGAGATGCTCCATTGTAGACATTTCCTGCAGTCTTCTCGTTCTGTCAGCCTTATCCTGCGTGCGAGTGTCGCCACCAGACTGTTAGTATTCTCTTCTATCGAGTGCCAATAGAAATTTTGCGTTTCTTCCGATCTACCGTTGTGCACATGACTTTTGCAGTCTTGCAGCCAGGTAGCTGGTAACATCGAGTTTTGATTTTTATCGAGATCGTCGACAGTTAATGTTTGCTCTAAACATTCTTGACAATCTCGTCCTTTATTTCATTGTCCTCAATGCCTTTGTGGCCTGGCAGAAGAAGTGAAGTTTCTTGCTTCAGGCAACACTTTCCACTGCAGCCCTGCTTCCCAAGACACTTCTGACCGATATGTAATACGAGATTACTGCCTTGATTGCTGCTGGCTGATTGCATTGAAGTTAGCTCTGGAATTGCCTGCATGTGCATTAGAGGCCAGCTCTGCGTCTCTCGCTAGCAAAGACCGAGCTTGAATAATACTGCAGTGGTCCGCCAACTTAAAAGGCTGTCTTATGCCTAATTCTGGACAGTATATTCTCGCACCAACTCCATCGTCCATTTTTGATACGAGTGGGATCATGTAGTCGGTGTTTGCCCAGGCGCCGTTACCCACCGAGCTAGGCCCGAAGCTTCTTTATGTAAATTCTGCAGCAGCCAGTAGTTGTTCCACCAATTTTGCCGCGCAGTATTCAGCGAAGAGGTTTGTAGGTGGCAGATTTAGAACCAGTTCAAGAGCCGCTGTTGGAATTGTTTTTAAAGTCCCTGCTATGCATAGCCCAGCGAGCCTCTTAACCAGTTTTCATTGGCTTCTGATAGGTCGATTTCCGTACCCCTATCCACTATACTACTGCACCGTGGAGCAGAATTGGTCTTACAATAGCTGTGTTAGCACCAGTACAAGAGAGAAAGAGAGGGCTACCAGGTTATGCCGAGCATCTACCTAAACGCTTATAAAACTTTGCTAGCTTAAATCTAGATAAATATCTCCATTAAAGATCTTTTTCCCTTATTAAGTAAATTTAATTTAAGGCGATTTCTGTGCGACGTAGCGGCACAAGGGAATATTCGACGCCACGTCTCTTACGAAGTTCTTGAAACAGAGAGAGAGAGAGAGAGAGGGAGAGAGAAATAAAGAAGGCTTTGTAGAATTTCGACCTGCTTGAACTTTCTGATAGCATAAATCAAATTTAGTGGAGCAAATACGAAAGTGACGGCAATGCAAAATCTTCAGCTCCAAAGAAGGATGATTTCTTCGCGATTCACATAGAAAAGAAATTGTGTCCTCGCTTCAACCGCACCTAAAGCGATAAGCGATAAGCGGTAACAAAAAAAAAGGGATATAACACATTCAAAAAATTCAAGCAGTCCCAAAAATTTTAAATTTCATTTTCTCGACGCTGCTTTAAAATACCCAAATTACGTAATACGAAAAAGTCGCAATAGAAATGCAAAAAATAAATGCAAACTCCAACTTAGTCGCAACAAAAAATACAACAAACAGGGGCACTGCATTGACAGCAACTACTACAACAAAAATAAGAAATGACAACAACACCAATAGCGCTGACAACTATTATAGAGGTTAGCATTGTTTGTATATAAATAGCGAACAAGTAGAAATGCCAACACCAAAATATAATTATGACGAAATTTTCAGAGACAATCGGCGGTGCGGCGCATTTTTCAACAAACCAAAAAAAGTTGGCAAAAAATCAAAGTAGCAACAATTTGAATGGCGGCGCGCTGCGAAAAAATTGAAAGTGATGCTGACAAAGTGGCAGCAATGACCGTGCGCAACAGCCGCCGAGAGTCATAACAAACAGTGCTGTCCCAGAGGCACACAGCGCGCTAGCTGTGACGGGGTGGCGTTATTGGTGGCGGTGGCAACGTCAGCGGTCGCAGTGTGTCTCCACGAAACGAGCTGTGCCAGCTTAGCTGTTGTTTAATGCTGTATGCATATGTGTTTGTAGCTCGTTTTCCGTCGGTGTGTGACGTTAATCGAATTTGACACAGACTCCGCGCATGCGCATGCGCACGAGTAAACTGCAAATTTGTTGCGCCGCACAATAAAATGCATTGTTTACGTTGTTATGATGTGAATGTGGCGGCTTTTTTGTTTTTGTTTTTATTTTGATTTTGATTTCTTTTTTTTAATTTTCTGTTGCCGCTGCAACAGCTGTTGTTTGTTTTCGTCGTCGCGTCGACAATACATGCTTCTTCACATATTCAGTAAAAGCACATGCTGCGGCACTGGCACTATTTGCATACTGATTTGTCCGTCATTGCCGGCAGTTGCGCCAGCTACCAGTTCACATTGCTGCAAGTGCAGCAGATCCTTGTTTGCGCGCGCCGCAGTTGCCACGCTTGAAGTCTATTAAATCGCCAGCGATTGACTGTTATGAAGCCTTCTTGCTGTAATGACAAATTTGCCGCCGTGATTGGGGCAGCGGGTCTTCGACAACTGCACTGCGTCTGTTTTGCATGCTTCGGCGCGTTCGAAGGCACCAAAAGCGAGTTCGTGTCTTAAGTCTTTTGTTTGCTTCGTGCCAGTTGACTCGTTTGCTCGTCAAAACACTGGCAGTTTGGCGTAAATATGTAATGATTTATGTGTGTGTTTGTGGCATATTTCATTTGAGCGAATGTGTGTACGTGTGTGTGTGTGTGTGTGTGCGTGCGTCGATCTCCGTGTATTTGTCGTATTAAAATGGAAAGCGATTTGTCAGGTTTTAGCAAATAATTTATCAGCCAGCGCAGCAGCGCTTGTTTTCTTCTTCGCCATAAACTATACATACGTGCATATATGTGTGTGAGTGCACATGTATATGTGTGTATATTTGTAAAGTACTTTGATGGTCAAAGCAAGTGCAACCGCACATAAACCCTCCGCGCGTTCACTTTCCGCTTTTTATGCCGCTTGCCAATAAAAAGCCGCTTTGCCAACAACTTCTTTTACTTGTTGTTGTGTTTCTTTTCTTTAGTGTTGCTGTTATTTCTAAATCATCTAACCATTTGCTCATCCGTCGCTCACCACAGACCGCGCCGCCACTCTCGCCCGCTCCAACCGCCACAAGGCGCGCTTACTTGCAACGCATCCTTTCTGAGCTCCAACCAGCTTGCTTCGAATTTTCATGCATGAATGTTTGTGTGTGTGTGTTTGTTTTCGTACAAGTGTACGAGTGAATGAGTGATTGACCATCAAACGACCATTGAACATTGCTGCGCATTTCTACTTTTGTTTTTATTTCGCTTTTATGCGTTTCGACGTTTCGGCTTTTTGCTTAGCACTGCATTGCCACAATTCCAACAACACAAATGCCACAAATGTTGCAATGCCAGCCACCATATAACCGCATAACCACATAGCCACAGCCATTTAGCCATTAGCGTGATTGGCCAATATGGTTTTTGATGCACTGATCTTCGCCAAATACATACTTACATAAATCACACACACACACACATACGCAAA
Organism: Bactrocera dorsalis; assembly: GCF_023373825.1. Classification (NCBI taxonomy): domain Eukaryota; kingdom Metazoa; phylum Arthropoda; class Insecta; order Diptera; family Tephritidae; genus Bactrocera; species Bactrocera dorsalis. The sequence continues at coordinate 111,367,104 of NC_064303.1, forward strand.
TACAGTCATAAATACACAATCTTTGTTGCCAGTTTTGTTGCTGATCTTTCGTCTTTGTTGTCAAAACATTTATCATAGCAAAAATTATACAGATATATTTGCACTGATACACATACATAGATACATGCAACACACACATATATATTGTGCATATAACTGTGTATACAATATCTATGTTGCATTCGCCACAAGTACTTGCACCACCTGTACCTGCTGTGGCACGGGTGTTGTTGTCGCCGCGTCATTTGTGGCCATTGTTAGTTCAAGTTCAAGTCAAGTCGCTCGGCAGGAGCTTGTTTACCTAGTTTCTGTTATGATTTGCTTTACTGTTTATATTTTGTTGTATTTACAATTTTTCTTCGCGTATTTTCTGCGCTTTTCAGCAGTGTTTACATGTGTAACTCTTCATTTTCTTTGAAGACATATTATTGGATTGTTTATTTTGAGCGATCAGTTTATGTGACAGCTATATGTTATAGTGGTCCGATCTATACAATATGTTCGCAGACTGTAGAATTGTCTTTGAAGACAATCTATGCCAAATTTCGTGAAGATATGACGGCAAATAAAATAATTTTTCATACGAGGACTTGATATTCATCGATCAGTTTCCATGACAGCTATATGTTATAGTAGCCCGATCTGTACAATGTGCTCAGAAATTATAGCGTGGTTTTGGAGATTAATGTTTGCCAAGCTTCGTGAAGTTACCTTGTCAAATAAATAAATAAAATTTCCATACAAAAACTTGATTTTGGTTTTCGGGTTGTACGGCAGCCACATCGTATAGTGGTCCGATATCGGCGGTTCCGACAAATGAGCAGCTTCTTGGAAAGAAAAGGATGTTTGCAGAATTTCAGCCTAATACCTCGAAAACTGAGTGACTTAATTGCGTATAGAGACAAAAACCGACGTTTTTTTGCAAAGCAGAGTTATATCTCCAAAAATACCCCAAACTGGTATTTAAGTGAATTAAACTATTTTAAGATAAACTCAATATTTTTGAGTAGTAGTCTATGCAACACAGAATAATCAAATCAAAGCCAATATATTTTTAAGTGGCCTTATTTATCAGGTCCATTAATTTCTATTGTATAGGCATAAATTAAGACGATAACTCGTGTCAACATAAAGTTTCACAGCGTAAGGTTTTGCAAGAGACAGAAGAAGCTCAACAGACAGAAGAACTCTGTAAACATGACCTATGCTTAGAAGGTAAAGTGGACAAGTTAGCCTGCTCAGATTCAGACAGCAGCACGGTCATGTTAAATCCTCAGTTCAGTCAGTACAGTTTCTACACAATGTATCGATTTTAGTGTTACGGTTTGTGGATAAACCAAAAGTCAAGAGCGACCTCATCACAAGCTCCCACTCTAAAAAAACTGCTTAAGTATGAGTGACAGAAAGTGGGAATGCATACATGTATACAATGATAAAACGTTGGAGCATAACAATTTCGATTGTTAGCATGAGCTAATATTCTCGGATAATTAGAATATTATTCCAGGTTTTCCAATAGGGATGCTATGATTTCTAAGTGCCGTTTTGGCCATTTTTAATATGCCATGATGTGTAATTTTTTTTATTGTATTCAGTTAAAATTGTTCTCACTCAGGAACTGAAGCCATTGAACCACTATAGAAGTACATATGTCGTGAATTTGCTGATTTTGCCTTGGAAAAACTTGAATATGGTAACGATTTTATTAAGAAAATCATCTCCGATGAGATTTACTTTCATCTGAGTGCCGCCCCACTAAAAAAACTGTCGATTCTGGTGCAAAGAAAATCCATAAATTATTCATGATTAACCATTATATTTACTTAAGTTGACAGTTTGTGTGGTTTTTGGTCTGGTGAACCTGCGCATACTTCTTTCGAAATGAAGCTTGTAACACTATTAATGCTAATGGAGAGCGGTATAGATGGATAATACCCAAATTTTTATGGCCGCAATTGGAAGAAATTGATCTTGACAACATCTGGTTCCAACAACACGAGGCTACGTGCCGGATAGCACGTGCAACAACCGAATTATGGCGAGAAAAGTTTGCATTTTCGATTATTTTAAGAAACTTTGACATTGAATGGCCTCTAAGAAGTCGTGATTTAAAATTATTAGACTACTTCTTGTGGGGTTATTGGAAGTCATTGGTCTTTAGCAATAAACCAGACCAGAAGTCAGTATTGAACTTGTTATTCATGTCGTACGACTTGATTTAGTGGAAAAAGTACTCGAAACTCGAGTTCATCGCATTCATTCCTGCAAAAGAAGTCGTGGTGGCCATTTGAATGATGTTATATTCAGAACTCAATTGTATCAATTGTACTTCACATTGAACAAAAATATTTGATATATTTCCTTAACATTTAGTGTGCTTTTCTTTTAAAGAAATCATATCACTCTTTTTGGAAAACTTTATATAAAAGAATATAAAAAAGAAAGGCAAACTATTTCATCAAATAAGAATTAAGTTTATAAAAGTCATTGCTAAGATATTAATGAGTAGAGTCTGTAGTGCATCTATGTTTTTGATATGGTTCTGAGGTACGAAATCTTCTTTGTTGTGTGATTTATGGCAAGGAAGGAAGATCACAACACAAAGGCGAATCCACGACAAAAAAAAATGTAACAATTTACTTTTTTTGTCAATTATCATCTATATTCGACAAAAATAAAGCGATTTCAATAAACATAAAGATCCCACGCTACAAGTTAAAGTATTAATTATAATTTGAATCGACCCTGATTAACACACAGGCATAAACCAATTGTGAAAATTAATATAATTATTGTGAACCATGATATTTTCCACAATTATTGCATGCACACACATATAAATTAATTCATGGAAGAAATTCAATAGAGACAACCATTAACATTTCTCAAAGTCCAACTCTCGGAAAACCAACAAACGTCACATATGTATGCGCCAAGCCAATACTAATCAACACAGTCAAGAGAGTCAAAAGCAGCAATAAAGAAGACATTCAAGCTATCGGCGAAAATGAAAACAAAAATCAAATCAAACAACAACAGCAACAGCAACAATAACACACACACATAAGAGCAAAAAGAGACGAGCAAACTGAACAATCAACTAACACAGCAACCAGTAATTTCATTGACTGGCATTATTAACGCACTAAAAGTGGTAATCAACATTGTTGTGGCAATTGTAGATACATCATAAAATAATTTGCACAATTTTTTCGCTTCGACGCCTCAAACGAAACGACGAACCGGACGGACGGTGCAGCGCAGAGCTGATTGCCCGCGACGCGATGCCACGGCCACGTTGAAAACGAAGACGACATTTGATACCACAGGTAGTTAGTAGAGCTGTTAAATGCAGCAGCGGCAATAACTGGGCTGCACTAATAGGCAGGCTGGCAAGTGGGCAGGCGGACAGACGGACGGACGACAGAGCACAGACTACAAACTGACAGGCCGAACGACGACAGACAAACAAACAGTGAAACCATAGAGCTTGGCGGAAGGCGGCGGAAAGGTGGCCAGCCAACAAGACGGTGCTGATGGCTGGGGACCGGCGGTGGTGGTCGTGGCGTTAGTGAAGCCGGCTGGGGCATAGTTGCTGCTGCTGCAAGGTGAGGTGGTAGCAGAAACATTTGTTAACACTTTAACAAGTTATGATTATACCGCAGCGAATATCTATTATTGCGTAGTAGGCGAACGCTTAACCGGCGACGGCAACGGCTACAGCCACAGCCACGCCATTCAAACCAATGCACCATTTGGCAGGCAGACAGACCGACAGACAGCATCGTATAAACAGTGGTGTGATGCTCTGCAGCAAGTCAACTCTGGCGGCCAGCAGTTGGGGTGATGGAGCACATGGCGCAAGCCAGGCGAACCACTTGCCCATGGCCGTGGTGGTGGCTGTGGCTGTGGCGGTGCCGTGAGCGACCGTCGGCCAGGCGAGTTAATGTTAAGTCGAGTAGCAACTTCAGCGCGCCATTGTGGCATTGATGTGGCCCACACAAGCCCGCCCGGCTACTTTTCAAACCAGCACCGTTGACGGCGTTGATGTTTTTCAATGTTTTCAACGTTGTACGCATTAGCATGGGCAATTATAACACTCATGTAATAAAAAATCATCAATAAACATATGGAAAATATAAATAAAAAAATATATAATAATTAAATGGAGCATTGAAAATGTAGATATGCATGTGTAGAGTTTGGAAAAAAAGGACGGAGAGCGAGTAAGTTGCATGCACACAAGTATATTAATGGACCAGCCGGACCTAGTTGATACCCAATACATAAATTTTAATTAATTTTAGATATTCGAAGACGGACTCTATTTCTTTTTGAAAGATGATAGAGAAACGCAAGCAATATTATCTCATAGAATCCTCAAGTAGGCTTATGGGCTAGCAAGCTATTAGTAGAATGGGAGCGGGTTGGTGCTTCCGTATTTTCTCATGTTTTACTACTGGACAGTTGGGCTTCGTAGGAGTTTGACCAGCGCTGAGCTTTTGGCACAAGATTGATCGCAAGAGATTTAGTGATCTCTTTGCCCTCAGAAAGGCTAGCCTCTTCCTAGCTCTGGGGGTTTTAACAGGTCATTGCCCAACTGGCGCCCGTGCTGTAATACTGGGAATCTTACTAGACGCCATCTGCAAAGATGTATGCAAAAAGAATGTATGGAAAAAGATGAAGTGGAAACAACTCAGCACTTTCTTTTTGAGTAGTAGTAGTCTGCATGTGATCTTTCTACATCAGTCATCTAACCTAACCTCCCCAACTGATTGTAGAATATTTTTTAAAGCCACTTTTCCAAAAGTCTTTATGGAATTCACAGGCACCGGTAATCACATAACGGGCCTAACCTAAATTTTCAATATTCACTTTTAATAATCGAGTAGTAGTCGATGGGATTTATTTAGTGTTCTGGCTTAAGAAATATCAAGCGTATATACCAGCTTTCAGCATTCGGTCAGTTTAAAAGTTTTAGCAGGGACACATACCATAAATTCTAAATTATAGCTAGGACACATACCGTAAATTCTAAATTATTTAAAATCTACCGATGACCAGTGTTGTTTCCCATTACGTCAAGATTATACTTCTAGTATTTTTGAAATGTTAAAGCTGCTCATAAAACTAGTGAAACTTCAGTAGCCTTTAGAACGTGGGTAGAAGTTGCAGCCGAGACACGAACCAAAACAGACAAAGATAAGATCTTTTAATTTTTCATATATTCAAGAATGAATGTTAACGGATTATCAGCTAAACGAACTAGGATTAGGTTTTTATGAGTTTTTTTTTAATTTTATTCTTTTATAATGAAGTCTTAAAGATTTAAACAAAAAAATGTTATCGTATATCCTAACTTTAGAAAACTATTTAACATGGTAAACAGAACAGGGTTTTATAAAAATTGACAAAGTGTGATTAAGAACAAAACTCTATGAATCTTAACGAAATAGAGACGGAAAAATTGAGGAAACTCATAAAATGGAACGAAATGATCTCAGTACTTCTTCCTCAGGTCTATTGTTAACCTGCCTTGTCTTTGGTTCGAAAGAAGATAGACTAATTTCAATTCGAATGAAAATAGATACACTATATAGCCCCAAAAAGAGCCAAAAGGTTAGTATTAGAGATCTCAACGTAGGAACAACTCACGAACGATACGTGGCACAAAGTCGCCTTGTCACAAGATTAGCTATAGATTAGAACCAGTTTTAAAAAAAGCCTACAAAATCCATGGGATCTATGAAGAATATGAAAAAAGGTCTACAATAGAGACAAGATAATAATTGGGACTCTAGTGTCTCTGCTTGTTTTATACTTTAGCAGTGATTTTATTGTTTACAATTTTAAATTAATAGCTGTAAGACTTTGAATCAATAATCCATTGAATGAGAGTTGGACCAAAAATTTCTGACACTTTCGGAAAAATAAAATCCCGATAACAAGCAACTATGTTGGGTATACATTAACTAACATTCTAAAATAGCACAGAGAATCTTATGCTAGTTATACTGGTTGAAGTATATTTTTAATAATTCGCTTATCTTTTCTTTTCTCTTTTCTATATTACGCTCACGCAACTCATGGCATACAATCATTACGTACGATGCGCACACACAGCGCACGCATTTAGCCCGCGCTTGGATTACAGCAACGAATGGCGACCTGTGGGCCGTGGAGATCCACTGAAAAACGATCCAACATTCGATTACAGCCCGCCAACGCTGGAGCATGTACGCTACTGGGCGGAGACAACCACAAAAGATGGTGGCAACAGCAAAGAGGAGAGTGACAGCGCCAAGCAGGATATAAATAGCGTGCGCTTTGCTGCCCACCCCGGCCAACAGGACATTCCAAAATACGGCATGCCGAATGAACACTTACGGGGCAATAACGGTGTCATACATGCATCGTCGCATGCACCACAACAACACGCACATATGAACCAACATGTTGTTGTGCCACACCAGCACTACCATCAATCCCACCATCCGGGTGCCGTTAAAAATGCAAAAGGTGAAATACCACTAGTCCAACCGAAATACACCTCAGTGCGTCGCAGCTATTATGCACAACAACCGCCGACACGTCTAATGCCACCACCCATGCAGATGAACTCACCGCCAATCAACACTTTCAATGTGCCCATGAAACCCTCACAAGCGCATACGGAGTATCGGCATAGCATGTCGGCGGCGCCACCACCGCATGCTTCCACAATGTCAAGCATGGGACCATCCTCGTCATCGTTGTCGCCGCTCGCAATGCAACATATGAAGATGCAGCACCATCCAAGCATGTCTACAACGGCTTCGTCCTCGTCGTGGATGTATCATGCGCCGCCTACCATGCATCACCATCAGCAGCAGCCGCAACATCATCAATATGCTATGCCCAGTGGTTCAGCAGCTGCCATTTCAACGTCGGCACAGTCATCGCGCATGCCAATATCACACATTTACGACTCACATCCGCAGGATTCCCATCACTACTTCAGCTACGCACGTCCCAGCTCGAATAGCATCACTTCGCATCCTCCACAAGAGTCTTACACAGCCAATTCGGTACGCCATAGTCCGAACAGTCTAAAGCAAAGCGGTGCGGGACGCAAGCCATGGTTGCATGAACTCTTACAAAAGGAGGTCGTAAAAACATCAGCCAAGCCTAATTATTCAACGTCCGCCAATAAGTATGCTTACGAGACTACAAAGCCCATTTATGAGCGCATGCCATCCACCAATGCAGTAAGCGGTGGTTTCACACCAATAACACCGATTACGCACGTCTCGGCGCCTCCGACTGTAGCTACCAGGACGACCACAACAACAACTACACCACGTGTGCCATCAACAGCATCACCAATTGCTATCACACCCAGCGTTTTCTATCCAACTATTAGCCCTACACTGACCCCACATACCCCAAGCACCACCACGCATGTCATTTACACTACACCAACAACGACGACGACACCGCGCACTACTACGTCGACTACTTCTTCACGCCTGCTGATACCAACCACCAGCAATTTGGCATCCCGGCCGACTGTGGCACCAATGCAAATGACTACCGACTCCTTATTCTCACACTACAAACAACCCGAAGCGCCACTCAGAGGCCCTATGTACCTAATTATTGAAGGTCACTCGAAAGTGAAGAAATATGGCAAGAATGGTATCAACTTGAATCTACCGAAAATAGTGCCCGTCATACCGAAACGTGAACCCGTCGTGCGTGTAGCGGAACCGGGAGAGGAGAAGCGTGGCACGCCCGAAACCTTCCATGTAGAACATCTGCATGTGAAGACCTCGACCACGACGACGACAACAACAGCAAAGCCTTCAACGACACCGAAATCTGTGACGACAGCCAAGCCTTCGACGACCACAACAGCGAAACCTACGAAGGCTGCGCCAACCATGAAAGCCACGCCAACTACTTCAAAGTCTGTAGTGACCACAAAACTTAATACAACCGCTAAATCAACAACGAAACCCGTGACATCAACGACAACAACAGCACGACCTACGGCAACAACAGTATCTTCTAAGATCATCAGCACAACAGCTGCTGCTGTAACAACAAAAGCAACTACAAAAAGTACTGTTAGGTATGAAGGCTTGAAGCCAACATCAACGCCAGCTGTTGCAAAACCTACACAAAGCCAGCCACTGCTAAAGCTCGAGCTGCCTAATGAGCCACCAACTGGCATGTCGGGATTACTCAGCCTACTTGACTCCTCGCTAGGCGGACTCTTTGCCGAGCAGCCATTAGATTCAATTGAAATGCCCGCGTCACAAACTCAAGCAAAACAAACGGCAACCACGAAACTTGCGGTGATGAGCTCACCCAGCACCGTTTTGAAGGCAGTCAACACCGCCACTCCCGCGACAATTGCCGCACAATCTGCGGTAGTACCTGTCGCACCAGATGCACGCATTGGCACTAACGCCGCCGACACCTTTGCTTCGGGGTCGGCAGAGTTTAGCTTCACCACAGATATGCCGCCGCGTGAGGTGCGCCAAGTATTCGATTATGATCAGCGCCCGGAATCACGTCTTAAGGATTTCGTAATTGAGCGTTTCGATGGCGACGCAGCCGATGATGAGGGCGCGTCGTCAGCTTTCTACGATGATGAATTCGAGGAGTACGAAGAAGAGGCAAACAATAGTGCAAATGGCGATCTGCCAATTAAGCGCATGGATCGATTTGTCGATGGCGAAGAGGGTGAGTTTGTGGGCGATTACGAGGATGTGGATTTGGAGGAGTTGGGTATGAGTGATGTGGCGCCATCGTCAATACTTGTGCGCACACAAGCGAAAATGGCGTAGACGTGCGCGCCAGACGCCAAGGGCGCTTAAATACACGCCGCTACGGCTAATGCGAAAATGCTGAACTCTTAACCTTTCGATGAGACCAAGACTAATCGCTTGCATTCGCGCATCTTTGTGGAGGCCGTTGCCGCTGTTCGGCGCAGCATTTCAGTCATTCAGACGTACAGTCAAACCATTTCAATATGTATGTAATATGGAAAATTCAGTTGCATTTAGGAATTTTTACACTCTACGTACTGGTCTACACCAAATCTATTTTTTAAACTTGTATTTTAGACACAACTTTTTTACTAAGCGTCTTCGTTTGCTTTTCTCCGAGTAAATTTTAGTGTATGTACATAACACAGCTTTATTTATGTATTTATGTATTTTGTATTGTATTTATTTATTTATGGCAAAGATTTACTCACTTACTACGCTTAAGTTTCGTCGCGATTATTTTGTGACTCAATATTTATTTAAATGTCTGTTTAGATTTTAAGCTTATTTATTTTGTATTCTGTGCTGTCATCTTTATTTTTAAGGTTTTCAAAAACGAAATGAAACTAAATTATTTAAACCAATAAATGCAGTATCGTTAGTTTCGTCTAAGGCTGAGAACATAGTGGAGAGAACGAAGATGTAATACCATACGAACTGAATATGATTAGTCTAAGCGGATCACTGCTTTTTTAGGATTTAACATCGATTCGATGTCGAATAGAGTCTATGCGTCTGAAAAAAAAATATATTGTTACATATCAAACATCCTTCCTTTTAGTTCTTACAATACCATGCACTCTTCATCTATCGCCCTTAGTAAGCACCTATTCTAAAGAGATGTGTCAAAAAATTTAGCAGATGGATTTTCATTCGCTGAGATCATACATATGCTATGTCCAGAGTTTACCTAGGATCTGGCAAGGAATAATTATTCATATACTAAAACCGATCTTGCAATAGATCTAGAAAAAAATATAATTGAACAGGGTTCAACAAAAGAGAGAGCAGATTTGAGAGAAAAGCAGCAAAATGGTATCAGCCTGAACCACACTGTTCGCAAGAGTTTAATAGCTCTAGGTCTTGTTCTATAAAGAACCAAAAGTCTCCGGCCTAACACATAGATGGCGGCACTAAAATGAAATCCATATGATTTTTAGTTAGACCTAACCTGTGTTTTTATGAAATGGATAAACAGAAATTTCGCATTTGATAAAATATTATTTTTTGAAAGAAAAAAATACAGATGAAGCAAAAACTGGGCTTGATGACGAGTTGCCGAACACTGCCCCAGGCAAATTCACCATCAAGGATTGGTTCTACGTTACTGGAGTTGACCCGGATGTTATCCGGCCAAGAGCTGTAGCTCGGCTATAATCGCGTAAGCGTTGTCCAGTAAAGAAGAAAAAAGATGGGCTGCGGATCTGAGGTAAGTTAAGTTTAGACGTGGTGAAATGAGCACTTAAAACGGTAATCGCAGTGGACGCCCAAAAGATTTTTTCCCAACGGAAACACCAAAAAAGTCCACAAAATAATTTTGGATGCCAGGAAAGTGAAGTTGTTCGAGGTAGCAGGCACTTTAAAGATGTCAACCGAACGTATCCCACATGTCATTCACGAATATTTGGGTATGAGAAAGCTCTGTGCAAAGTGGGTGCCACGCATGAATTTCTCCAAAAAAAAAATCTATAAATATCATGTAATAAAACTCACTTGATATGTGTGACTGAAGAAAGTACTTCCAGCAGGTGTCTTCTGAATTGATTTCCGCGAAAGTAAAAGACTTAGTTGTATAAGTTATATTGGGAGGAGTTCCAGGATACACCTGCCTATCAGAACTGAAACTTTTCCATGTGTTGTTTATTCTCGACTATCAAAATAAAGATTAGAGGTAGATGTCAACCGATATATGTAAATAGAACTAGGATAACAGCAAAAATTAATGGGCAAATCTCAGGTGAGATATAAACGGATTCCTTCCTTTTTGGTACATAATGGCTATTACCTAAGCAAAACATTGTCAGCATACTGACCCCAAAATTGACCAAAGCATCGTATATTACTACATTTGGTATATAAGGGCTGCAGGAAAGCATAAACCTGTTTCAAAGGGAAAAAACTACTCATATACGATATATTAGGAAAATAAAAGGCATAGACCGCCTTCAGATCAAAAATTGTCACAGATGAGGGGTGCTGCTTTAGTAGATTTTATAAATTTATCACATTATTTACATCGCTGAACTCTATAGTTATTACAGTTATTTATAATAACATATATTACCACTGGTTTTCGGTATCGCCACAATATAAAAAGATGTAATTTCGGGATTAACATCCCTCATGCGCACCAAATGTTAAAATCATTGCATACTTCAGGGCAGAAGTGATTTGCATTGCGCTGTCAACACTATCAGAAACAGAGTGATCGGTTTACGCGCTCTTCCTATTTGCACATACGTAATTTACAACACGTACAGACGTATGTGGATATGTAGGTATATTCTTTTGATGAATCATGGGAAACGCAGATAAGAGTGAAAGCTTATACATGGCATATTAATAATTACATAAAATGTGTTAAGCAGAAATAAATAAAATGACGTAGCAAATTAAGCGGAATAGAACATTACGAACCACATCAAGCGATAGCGAAAGATTCCAAAGGTCTATTAGACAGTATGTGATGACAGCGCATTTTAACATTATTGATAAATAAATATAAAACTATTTGCACATATGCAGAATAGTTAATAATTATATTTACTTCACTGGATTTCAAAAGTATTCAAAGTATTAACCCAGGAAGATATAATATAAAATGAAAAACTAGATTTGAATTCACAAAAATTGTCCAAGAAATAAATCGGTGCTTGGTTATACTCTATAAAGCAAGAACTCGATGAAGGATAGAGTCATGTGTAGAAGTTCACGCAAGTGAGAAAAGTCTTCTGATTGCCATTGCCTTGGGAGTGCCCAGAAATGATTCTTTTACATATGGCTCAAGCAGCTCCCGACTTCCGGTCTTAGACCAAGTATCCTCTGGGTAACCAAAGAACATACGTTTGAAGGCAAGCTAAAGTGAGAAGGCGAATCGTCCCAGGGTTGTGCGCTGGGTTTGGGAACCGCCACGTAAAACACGCCTCGGAAGAGAAAGAACTCGGCTATGGTATCAAGAAATCTTTTGAGATTAGATTTGTCAACCTTCTAGAATAATATTTAATGAAACACACAATTTTTGAAAGTGAGTTCTGAAGAAATCTCTGATTGATTCCATTATTTTTATGTCGCTCTATTTCTTTGGCTAGCACTGTACATTAGCATTTAAGTTTGCTGTTTTATATTCTCCCATATTACAACTCTAACGGTATTTTAGTAATTTATAATTTTATCACTTTAAATCCTACGGAAAAAATCGCTGCAAAATGAAGGACGGAACGGAAGAATTTATTCCGATTTTTAAACAAAAGTATCACTTATATTACTAAATTTTATTGCATTCACTCCTGCGAGCATCTTATTTCCGTTCTTTTCGACAAAAAACGAAAGAAATTGATATCAAAAGCCTCAATCTCTCACCCATCTCACTGCCTTCTGACCTCCGTATCAGTTTGCTGACGACGCGCTCACTGCGATCACCGCTGCAGCAGCAGCATGCAAACAGTATAACGAATAAGAAACACAAAACGGAAACGACGACCGGTCGCGCTCTACGTGACTACCTCCGAACATTTCTCGGCGTCTGCACGCATTCACACGCGGCTTCGTAACTGATAGCGAGACAGATTGGGGAGAAACGTGTATAAATATGCACGGTATATACAGAAATTGAGATATATGGCATATAAAATATAAATAATACAGAAGAATGCAGAATGAAGAATGAGGAACGCAACAGCTTAAAAACTGCTCCATGCCTGATTGTATGCACCACAGCATTTGCGTCTGCCAGTTGATCTTGCCGATCGCGCGCAGCCAACTTGTTTCGTCTGCTACGCTGTCGGCATTTTCATTCTCGTCGCTTTATGGGCTCCATACCGGGAGACGCATACCGCTTTTGGCCGCTTCGCCCCACGTTTAGTTCAGTTGCTTTCAAAGCGTTGTCGATAGCAGTTCGCTCGCGGGACACACAGTCCGGTACACATCCACAACAAGTCGACTTCTCGTTTAGACGCCCCCGTCCCACGGCCGCACACAGTCCACTTGCATTGCAGTATTTCCCTGTATTTCGGTTCTTTGTGCACGGTTACGCGGCAGCTGGCGTTTGTGTTCGCGCATTAAATTTGTGAATAAAACAATTATAAAACAAAATAATAAAAGCGACGCAAGAGAAGTAGGTATCTTTTAGCGCGATATCTGCCACCTCTTTGTTGGTGATAAACCCAAAAAGCGAAAACGCGAAAACGAAAAATAAAATTTACTTGATTTCATGTGTTATATATGTTTTGTTCGCGGTGATTGCCGTCTTTCGTCGATCAATTGACACAGTTATTTTGTTATTTTTACTTTACTGTTTATTTAACTATATATCTATATTTTTGTCGTCTTCGTTTGTGTTAATTTTACCGCGTGCACAAGTAACTTGCTCGATTGTGCTCATTTCGCATGTTGTGAAGAGTATAGAGAAAAGCGGTAAATATGAAATGTATTGAAGAAAGCATGAACAGAAATAAATGTTTGTATATATGCGCTGGAATAAACCCTAAAATAAACTCGTCATATGGAAAAGAATAAATATTAAAAAAGTAAAACAAGAAATTCCCACCCACCCACATTGCCTTCACTCTTTTTTCTCTCCCTCTCTTACTACATATTTTTTCTGCTTTGGGAGCCACTCAGCTGTTGCGTGATCGCGTCTACGTTGCGTGTGCCTTTATTCACGTGCGTGCGTTACCCTGACATTTATGACAACAAAACACATGTCAAACAACACCAACAACAACAAACAATAATTTATCTAACGTTCTGTGGTACTTTGAACTATTTGCACTAATAATTGGACGCCTTACCCATATAAACTTGATTGAGCTTTGACAAGCAAGCAAGCCTGTCCGACAGACATACTGCCTTGTTGTTTACATTTGTGCTTACACACGTAGCAAGCTGAGGTATTTTTGGATACCGGTATTTACATTTTTATGATTTTGCAAAAAAAGCTTTTTGTTGTGCTTTTATTATTAGATTATTTTTATTGTATTGTATTTTTCCACAATTGGTTTATACAGTTATAGTTGCTGTTTAACAGCACATTCTAAAGAAAAGTAAAAATGTTTTACCAATAGTAAGCACCGTTAGCACGACAGTCGGGTCAAAATAAGCGGAACTGACGTGGATTTCTACCCGGCCAAAGACTGTCGACTCGAGACCATTCCTCGAAATTGCTTTAGGAATGAATATTTTATTCCGCTATAACAATAACAACAATAAGCTTTTCCCACGATAGTCGGATCTAAGTAACCGGAACGGACCCGGATTTTTATCCAGCTAAGGAATGACGACTCAACACCATTACTCGAAATTACTTCAGGAATGTTCGGAAAAAATATTTTCCGAACCGTACTAGCTCTTCAAAAAACATCCGTCTCAAGCAGAATTACTTTTCAAAACTGGTTTCGAGATATCGGAAACAAAAGTTCGGTTCAGCTTTCTTAAATTAGAAAGACTGGTGCAGAAGCCTTTAAAAATGACAAAAACAATTAATTTATATTAGATTGAACCCATCGGAAAGGAAACATAACTACCAAACATTATAATAATAATAAGTAATTTCCGGGCGATCTGAAGTCTGGAAAAGGAAGGAGGGCGGTTTGGCTGAAATTTTAAGGGTTAGGAATGGTTTATCTTGCTTTCTTATTGAAAAAAGTTATTTGACAAAGTTGTAGGTAATAAAAAGGTCTATAATTTTTGACAATTTTTTTCCATAACCTCAAAATGTATGTGAAAAATTCACATAACAAAACTTTTCGGTTTTTTATCGAAGCTACTGGATCTTAAAAGCTATTAACTCTATAAGCTGATGGATTTTTTTAAACAATTTTCGGCAAAAAAATAAAACCCTTCCATCAACCAATTTTGTTTGCAAGATTTGTATACAATTAAGTAAAGTAATAACTAATTTCACTCACTAAGTCTGAAAACATTCAATAAATCACAATCTATAGCACAGTTTTTCTTGATGTGTTGCCCACCCATTTACTTTTATTTTCATTTTGTTAGGATTTTTTCTCATTTATTTATTTTTGCCTCCAGAGAATAAGCAAAAAAGCGGAAAAAAGTATATACAAAGGTAAAGCACAGCAGGTGTTATGCAAATTAAGCTCGGTAGTCGATGTTTGCAGTGATAATTATCAGTAATGACTCTATTTATCGCACAGTTATTAATGATAATGTTCTCAAACTTTTTGCAATAATACTAAAGATACCCGATAGGAAAATTAACACGGAAGATCTCAAATATGTGACGTTGCCAATCAATAGAAATTGAATGACAAATAATAACGCCAAAGTCAACAGGTTAGGACTGATCCTCTACATTTTTTACGCACTCTCTCGATACCTTTTTAATATAACCTTTGGATATACGTACATACATAGCCACACACATACAACTGTAGCACTTTTAACTGCTTAAATACCCTTGATTCGTGTCAATATTTATTCCGCCCGTACAAAGCTCAACTTACATTTCTACTAACTGATCTCAAAGCCGCTATTTGCACGGCCTTTGACACTCAACAAACGAGCAATTTAACGTTTGTTTATGTTGCTGGTATCAACGAACTTTGGCATTGCCTCACTTCCGCACTGTAGTTGTTTGAGCAGATTTGACAGTTAAATGAGACTCTCTAACGCAATAAAAGAGCTAACAGCAAACAAAATCTGGGAAAATGCACAAAATGAAAGGTAGAAATAAAATGTAAATTACATATAATTGGTAGCGACCGGATTAAGCTTGCGCTGGAGAAGATTAAGCGATTTTTTAATGAACGATTAGTTTTTATGCGATTGTGTTAAGTGTAATTGACAATTTAGGCGATCATGAGAAGAGCGAGAACACTAACAGACAGCAAGGAAATGTTTATTTACTACTTTGACACCATTGTATATATCGCATGCTGTGTGCTTATAAATTATGACAAACCACAACAATGATGACATGGTAAACAAGTAAATATGCAAAATTGAATGCTTAAACAAAGAGGTGCCACCAAAGTGACGATAAAATAAATTGGTATAAAACCGAATGTAGATTGCGATTTGATGCGAAAATGGTGGTTGGCAAAAATTATGAAGAATAATTTAGAAATAAATTAGATAATGTGTAGAATATACAGCAGATAACAGTGTTCATTTTACAGGAGAAAAAATAGTAAATAAATAAATAAGTAAAAATAGTAATAAACATAGAAAAATAAAAATTAAATAATAATTAAATAAATAGAAATAAAATTAAATTTTTATAAAGAAACACTAAAAAAAACTAAATATTAGTAGAAATTTAGAATAAAATAAACAACTTAACAAAATATATTAATAAAAACATGAAAAGAACTAAAAATATTTTAAAATGTAAAAAAATTATTCAACTTTAAAAATTAATTAAGAGACATTAACAATAATTTAATATAAAAAAATAAAAACAAGAAATAAAATACAAAAATAACAAAAGTAGATAATTTAACATAAAATATAAATAAAAAACTTGAAAAAACTAATAGGAACTGAAAAACTACAAAAAAAAATATTAAGAAAATCTCAAAAATAAATAAAATAGAATAAATCAAAACATATTTATATATTTATTAAATAAAAAAATTCAATACCTTTATATTTTTCAAACAAAAGAAACATGTATTACGACTAATTAACAATAAAAGTTAAAAAAAGATGATATACAACTTTTTTTATTTTTATTTTATTTGCAAAATTAAACGGAGTATGATAATTTAGTTAATACCTAAAAATAAATTATTAATTTAATAAAAAATTGTAAAATGTTACCACAAATTTTAAAATAAAAAAATATATTTAAAAGTAAAAAAATACAAATGCAAAAAAAAAAATAAACATAAAAATAAATAAAATTTGAAAGTGAAACAAAGAGAAATTAAAGAGAATAAAAGTATAAAGATAAAAAATAAAAAAATAAAATAAAAAAATAAAAAAATATATAAAAATTAAATCTGAGACGAAAAGAAATGTAAAAAAATTTAACAAATAAAAATGCATAAATCTTAAAATTAAAAATGCAAAATTGAAATAAACAAAAATAATGTAAAATAAATAAACAAAAATATATATGTATGTATGTATGTATGTAATATTTAATAAATGAAAAATTTCAGTTACTATGAACACAATATTTATGTTTCTGACGCAATAGTGTAAATCAACTAACACAAAAAAATTAATAAAAATAGTTTTAAAAATTTAAACAAAATATGTTTAAACAAAAACCATAACAAAATAAATTTGAGAAAATAATAACACCTTTTGCATTATAAATGCAGAAAGAAGATAAGTTAAGCCAATAAATATACGAAAATAAATTACCGAATTTATGAGAAAATTAAACAATAAAATTTAACTTGAAGAAAATATATCTATAGATACATCTAAAAAAGTATAAAACTACAATAAACTTATTTCATTCATTGAGCAAATATTAAAATCATAAACAAGAAACGAGGAGTGTTAAAAGCAGAAACATGAAAAACAACAAACATTTATTATAACTGCTCATACATACATATCTACATACCGTACGTATCTCAAGATATGTACTAGTATGTCTGATTAGGAAGTTAAACAAGAAAATGAAAAGTTTATTAAATATACATATGTACATATATACAATAATATTACGTATTCATATACGCTTCTGCGTACCAAACAAAAAGCACGTAAACCAAAAAATGATTTTGGTTCTTTTTTCTGCGTCTGCTCGATTTGGTGGTTTCTTTTGAGTACTCGTATACGTAATTGAAAGCGGCAAATAAAAAATGTAGAATACGGTCAATCCAAAATGTTTTTGTAGTCAGTTGGTCAGTTGTAAAACCTGTCTGCTGCACGTGTACTTAACGATGATGAACAGCGCAAAAACAAACGGACAAAGAACAGCAGCTTTTCTGCAAAGTCATAAATACCGGTATTTTCAGTAGGAACACACATACCAGAACATATTTATACTATATGTACTAAATAATTACTAACTTTACGAGGATCGATCGATACGTATCTTAAAAGTAAAGCTACTTGATATTCTGATCGTAATAGTCACACATAAAGAATTTCTGGAAGTGTCATATATGTAAGCCACTTAGCAGTTTTACCTACAAAAGGGTTTATTTCGATGTATAAGCTTGTACTGTCCTAGTAAACAATCATTGAACATGCATCACCAATGTGGAATGAAATGTGTGAATGAAATTCAGTTGCTAACTAAATTCAGTGTTAAAGCAAATAGCATAAAGGTTAGTGAACGCATTTGCCAATAACAATCTGCAATTGGCCTTGCGACCTTGCGCATAAACGAGCATCCCGGATGCAGAATTCTTATGCAATAATAAAAGCATAGGTATAATCACATTTATTTATATTTATTTCAATTTGATAAGCACCAAAAAATGTTTAGCGCAAGCATTAGAAAATTAAAAATGCTAGGGTCACTCTCTAAGCTTTTAGAATATGGTATGAAATTATGTGAGAGATCAACGAAAATTGATTAAGCTATTTTTAAATAAGTGTACAAATATTCCTTCAAATAATAGTACGTGAAAGAATTCATTTTTGAACACATAATTATACCCTGAACAGTGTATATTAACTTTTTCACGAAATTTGTAACATTCACAAAGAAACGTCGGCCACCCACGACCCATTCATCGAAATATTTTTTTCTACTACTTTTTTCTTTCTGGAATGACTGTCAGAGACATCCGTGTCAAATCAATTAAATCTCAAATAAAAAAATCAAAGTGTTTGGTATATGCTTGTCTTTCTGAAATACATAAAGTGCTTTCGGCGATTTTTATGATGAGTGAAAGGAACAAAAAGGTTCCATTAAATTTTGAGTGTAGAATCAAATTTCTGGTACCGAAACGTTCAGAATGTTGGAAGAAGCCTTCGATGATAATTATTTAATGCAAGCAAGTGTTTTTGATTGATACAAATTATTCAAAGAGGGCCTAGAACGCGTTGACGACGAACCACGTCGAGGACGGCCATCAATGTCAATTGATGATGAACACGTCAATAAAATAAAGCAAATGGTTTTTTAGAATCGGCGATTAACAGTTAGAGATCTTACTGGCATCGTTGTATTATCGATTATCACATAAAACAATTTTGAGAGACCATTTGGGCCTAAGGAAAAGAAAGCAGGATTGGTTCAAAATCACTTAATTTGTTCGAAAAAAAGTGTCGCGTTAACGTCGGTGAAACTACTACTACTATTACTGGCGATGAGTCTTGGATCTATGCTTACGACCCGGAGGAGACGATCATTCGGCCGAATATCGTGGCAAAGTTGAACCAAAGCCGAAAAGCCCATGCCAGAGCATGCAAAAAATCAAGGTTATGTTGACAGTTTTCTTCGATTATCAAGATGTGGTGCGCACCGAATTCCTTCCTACCGGCCAAACTGTCAACAAGACCGCTCCGGGTAAACCGTTTTGAGTCAATTGAAGACATTAAACGTAAATCGCTACAACTGTTTTGAGAATTGGAAAAAAACGTTGGTACAAGCCTGTCTGTCTAGTCATCAGTTTTTGAGATATCACTATAGCATATAGCTAATTTGAATAATATTTGAAATCCCCAAACATAAAGCCACTAAACTTGCAGAGTGACCTTCGTAGAAAATCAAGATTATGAATGAAATTTTTAAATTGAAATTCTAATCAATTAAAATTATTAAATTAAAAATAGAATAGACGAATTTCTTTGGAGTGCATTTAAAATCACATGACTGTATACATATGTCATATTTATTCTTAACTAATTGAAATTTTGTCAGATTTTGAGTTTAGGAAAAACTCGAAGGTTTGACAATGTCTGCCGATAGAAATATAGAACAACAAAATATATTTTTAAAAAATTTTCTCGAAGATAGAATTCATTTGTGCGATTAAAAAAGCGCGAGGAATCTAAGGACATATCGGATCTATGAGATATAAGCCTTAACTCAAGTTCTTCAACTCGACCTCGACCTTTCGAATAAATTTCGAACGAAATTCAATACCAAACAGTGGAATTTTTTACATGTAGGCCTTCTTTGGAAGTCTTCTGAGGCCTGCGTTTTTAACACAATTAATGGCTTCTGATGCCTTATGCATTCGAAAAATAACACATATTATTCCGCAAAACACCACCCTTCTACTTGAGGCCGAATAATCGCGTCAAATTAGCGTGGCTAATTAATATCTAAAAGACATCAGAGTGTTTTAGGATACCCTGGTACCAAATATGGCAACTGTTTTTTTTAATACCCAAAACCTCTAACTAAAATTGCATAAAAGCTCCGCCTCGTGCCAAAAGCTCTTCCCATGCTGACTAAATTTTTCTGATCAGTTGTACATAGTAAGTATATCATTTTCTATTCGTTGCATTGCTTCGTTCTGCTTTTTATTTAATTGTACAACAGCTTGACCTACAAAACGGTCATTCAATAGAGTATTTAAAGCATCCGCGAGTGCTCAATTTAATTCCCAATATTTACTTTCTACTATTGATTTCCACTGCTGCTTTGTTTTCACACTGTCGCTTTTTTGTTTATAATCATACCTAATCAACTAGAGCTACCGCTTATCAATGCGCGGTTATCGGTCAATAGATAGCCCTGCCCCAACATACACACTTACGGTATGTGGTAGCAACGGCGTGGACATAAAAACCTCGTGCACACGCCGGCCGGCCGGCTAGTCAGACGAGTGTTGATAAGGTAGCCAGAGGCGGCTATCAGCAGCCGCATAGTTTCAGTTTCGGCACGACGCCATAGACTTGCGCAGAAGTGCGATAATTCATCGTCGTAGAAATTTTCCTCAAATACATCACGCATCCACACACACAGCTATATACACATACATGTAATCAGCAATTGTTGGACGCACCATTAAAAAATGTAAGCGCGAATAACAAAGGTTTCTGTTACAAACGGAACTGAACGACCCAGACAGTGGCGGCGGACACTTGATAAGGCTCATTTTGCCTAATTAAATCGTTAGTTTGGTTGTTGTGTTAATACATATAGTTTGTTTATATGGATCAATAATAAGTTTAATAAAAAATTTAGTTTCTTTTTACGTTGTTGTAATGATTAATCACCACTGCGCAGGATTGTCTGGCAAACAGAAAATAATCAGTTGCGCGAGACCTGAAATTATTTAAATTCAAAATTTAACTAGCAAGTGTATAGCTCTTACAGTATGTTATAAAAAAGTGAGCATATATTTTTGTCGTTGTCGTAATGTTTAAGCGACACTACAGCGGTTTGTCGGGAAAAAAATAAAAGAATTCGTTTTGGAATTTTCAAAGATTTTATATTAGAAACTTAACAAGTGTATTACTTCCACAGTGTGTTGTAAGAATATGTGGACAGCAACATGAAACAAATATTTTTATTTAAAAAAAAAAATGGAATGTTTTTACATAATCTCAAGACTTATTGGTGCTTAGTTCCTAATTTTAAGACATCAAATTGCCATAAATAATTTGTGAAGAACTTGATTCAGATCGTTCAGTTTGTATGACAGCTATATGCTACAGTGATGCGACATCGGCGATTTCTACAAACTGAGAAACTAGACAGACAGACAAACGTCAGACGGACATGGCTAAATGAACTCAAGTTATCCTGTTGACCGTCTCAGACGTTTCTTCTTTCTGTCTTACAAATACCGTGGCAAACTTAATATATCGTACTCACGATGTAAAAAGTAAAGAGTGGCTAACTTTGGGCGAAACAGAAAACTAAATGCTTCCCTAAATTATGAGATTTTAAGAGACATCAGATATTTGAAAATGTCTACAAAAATGTGGCGTCGGAAATTAGTGATCGTTATTAGATGGTTGGCGTATTTTAAGTATCAGCTTGTTTTGGGGTGTTACATGGGTTTCCTCGCGTAAAAAACAGCCTTTTTTCTCATATAAAAATTTCAATATTTTTTTAGAAATTTTTATTGTTACAAACATACACTTTTAACAAAGAAATTCGGAAATGTTTGGAAAGAAATATTTTATACTCGGCCATTGCCCGGTGAGCCCTCGGAAAAAGATGCCCCTGCGTTGGCTGGATAACTCCTTACAGTATCATCTAAAGTGAAAAACTATGTGTTTTAGTTAAAACCTTAACTTAGAACTTGGACGAAGGGAAAAAACTAAAAAGTTTGATTTTTGGCAGACATTTAAAAAAAATTAAAATTTCAGTGAAAATTTCGCGACATTTTATAATAGTTATAATCGAAAAAAATCCTTCGCCGAAGTCTTTAAGAATTGTATCTCAAAGATCAGTGTAAAATTTCATGAAGAAATCTTGCCAACCGACTTCGAAAACACAGTTTCGAGAAAAAAGCGTTAAAGATGCCGCACTTAGCCTAGTCAGCGAGCACAGAAGTTATTAAGGCTATATCTCCAAAACTATTACTCGGATCAACTTGAAAATGTAGGACAATACTCTAGAGGTGTTAGAGATTTTAATAAGATAATAAACAAATTAAATTTTTTGAAACCCATAAGCCCATGAAACCCCTTAAGGCAAACCTGTTTTGGGAACACATTATTTCATAAACAGCACATTGTCTTAGTCTCCAACTTGCTGTGCCGATCTTTTTCTTGATAAACCCAAATTTATTTCACACTAATCTCATTTCTTTAAACGCAAAGAATATTAAGCTTATCTTTGTTGTTTGAAATTTATTGTACTTGAAAATATGCAAGTAAGTAAACAGTTAAAGGCACAACATTGAAATGGTCATAAATACCATACAAGCATACTTACTCTGTATTTATAATGATAAAAAATAAAGATAAGAAATCGATATATCAACATAAACAACGAATATGAGTATACAAAGGTCACTGGCTTTAAAAACAAGAGTCGATAATGGATATAACACTTGAAAATTTGAT
This sequence comes from Bactrocera dorsalis, assembly GCF_023373825.1. NCBI lineage: Eukaryota > Metazoa > Arthropoda > Insecta > Diptera > Tephritidae > Bactrocera > Bactrocera dorsalis. The sequence goes on from NC_064303.1 coordinate 111,390,047, forward strand.
AAAGCCAATGTTGATAACAGTGTGACATAAAAGTTTATCAGCATAAGTGCATAGTGATATACAGTTTTAAAAAAATTGATTTCTCCACAGATGTTTTATAAGAAAAATCAACTTGTCAGTAAGGACAGAGCATGGTAAAAATGTGTGACTTGAATTGCCTTGTCAACTGTCAAAGAACTGTCATTTCTCTTTAACTATTCCTATCTCACTGATAGCATATTCCTCTCGAAACCACTTAGAACTCACAAGTCGCCACCAGTTCCACTCCACAAATACGACAATAATTGATTCTGTGGCAGAAGTATGGTAATTAGAACTCTTTAGCATTATGGAACTTCCGCGCATTTTCGGATCACTCATTGCTTACTTGCAAACATACATACATACATACAATCTTATTGCAACAAGTTCCACGACATTACGTGAGCCAATTCTGCCACCCAGCTTGTGCAACAAGTAAATACTATTATTACACTTTGGAATTTATTCCATTAACAGAGTATATATGTACATAAGTTCCCTGATTGTCTGTGCTGATTGAGTGAGCTAAGTGCATCATTATTAATTTAGTGTAAACAATATTTGAAAGGTAGATATGATTTTAAAGAGTTGAACAAACAGAAATAAGTAGCTATCAGATAAATGCGTAAGACCTAGGTATATAGATATGTATGTATCCAAATGTACTATAAGTAAAAGTATGAAGTAATCAGGAAAATTACCAGTTTACAACCAGTATCTCCTGACTTAAAGCGGACTGCTCAGAAAATGGTGAGGTTTATACCAATTTTTTGAATAAATGATCGAGAAAGTGAGCAAAGGTATGACAGTGAATATATATTTATAAAAAAACAACACGCGGGATCTGATTAAAATCAATATTGGTATCAATAAATCATAAACTCGAATATTATTTAAACTTGTAAGGAATTTAATGGTTCAAAATCATCAAGTAAAAATTATAAGCTCGACCAAACGTCTAATTGAGGCCCGAGCAGTAACTTCTTACCCACAAAATAGCAAAAGAATCCCTAATTATTACCGAAAAGCAATCCTATACGGACTTGTCAAGATGAACAAGGTAATACACCTAATGGTGTACTCACTTTTATGGTCGACATAGTAAAAACAACACTAGCAAAGTCTTTGCTCATTCATTTTTCTCTTATCGCAGCATGTTCTGTTTATGTAAGCACATCTTTATATGCACTTATTCATATCTTATACATATTTATATGCACATTCGTCCATATATTATATATTCATTTATACATGCACAGCTTCTTTATAATCTACAACATGTGCTCGTCTCCACATGTAAGATCAATCAGATACTTCGTACATATGAACAAACCCAGTGATAAATGTGAGATTACTTTGAAAATACCAAAGACACGGCCAAAACTTGGAGAATGGCAAATCGAACAAACAACTGGTATAAAAATATACTGGCATAATCAAATAGAAATTGAATAGCGAAGCCGATAAAAGAGAAGAGAACAACATAGAAGTGGCTAAGCAAAGCAATGAAACGGCTTCTTTAATTTCTGAATCCACGAGCGGCTAATAGTCACGCACTGGACTATAATTCGCGATTCATCGAAGCTATAATAGCTTTCATTAATACAAAATATACCACACAAGAACTAGATTTTGAGCGTTGTTTTTATGGTAGCTATACGTTAGAGTGGTCCCATATCGTCTTCTTCTTCGCAGTTTCTCGGAGAGAAAAGGAGTGTACAAAATTTCAGATCGATATCTCAATAACTTAGGGACGAGTTCGTGTGTATGCAGTCAGAAGAACTTGGATAAATCAGTCAACATGCTGGTCATTTTCTTTATAGGGTCTTCATCGTTTCTTTTGTGGCTGTTAAAAGCTTCATGATAAAATTCGGTATACAAATCACAAATAAAATTTAAGACATTATTACCGAAAGTCTTAGGCTTTTGACTGAAAAATCATTGGTCATTGGGTAATATGTGCAATTTTGTGTTGTTTGGATTAATATTGAACTTATTTCTGTGATATCCGATTCGTACAGCTCTTTCATCTGCTACTGTTTAGGATAGAACCCACTGTTTAAGATAGAACCCCAGCAAAGCTCTCGACAGCAGATAAACGATAGAAACCTATATATTCTTCAGAAAAATACTGGTTCTATTATAGCTTTGAACTACTCAAGCTTTGGTGGGTTGTTAAACCAAGTATTATGCGACCATAACAGATGCCGGCGTTCTCACTGATAGCTACAAATATTAATGATCACTTGTTGTTACTGCGTTGTTTAAACAATACTTTATGATGTGAGCACTTTAGATAATAGCCACTTGTTTTATAAATATTTACATTTTAATGATCGGCTTACTACACGACAGAGAATTAGCATAGAGTAAACCAGATTTGTAAATTTTACAGAGGCAATAGCTTGCGATCATTATAAAATTACAAAACCGCTCATGAGACATCAATTCATCTATCGCAAGACACTTGGCATGCCTAGGCGAAGCATACGGGGATTTATATCCACAGAAGAGCTATCAATATGCCAGATATCAAAGTCGGTGACTATAATATCTTAACATTCATAATCCGATTTATTTGTTAGGAACTTTAAACTTTAAGATGTAAACCCTCTGAACCGCGGAAGCTATGTCTACGCCAATAAAAAAGATGAAACCTTTTGAAACAGAGACAATTTTCGAAAAGATATTCAAAAAGTTGATACTTCGGAATCAAATAGTTTATCAGGCCAACAGCAACATGGAAATATTATTATGAGAATTCTTAGTAGATTTGTGTCAAATGAATAATATATAATTAAAAAAAATGTCCTTAAGCAATATAAAATAAAACTATGACGAAAAATAAAACCATATTTTTGGAAGGAAAAAAATTGTACATAGTAAAGAAATCATTGATTTATCAAACTAACCTCGCCGCGAAAGGACCACCACCATGTATGGAATACAACTATAACCAGCTCTCTTACAAATCAAAGTAGTAATTAGCAAGGAGGCAGACAAGATGTCTAAATGCCCATGGGCTTTTGCTTCGCTTGTTTTGCTGACCTATTTCTCATAAAATGATCTCTCTTTTCCTGTACAGATTTCACAACATATAAAAATGTAATTAAGTTTTTGTAAGACACAAATGCAAGCGCATAAGAATTTCTTACAAAGAAGGCTTCCAAGTTACCTTCGACAAAAGCTTATGGGTATGAAATATGGTTAAAGTAGCTCTAACAAAACATTTAAGTTCTTGGATCGAATTAGAAAAATATAAGAATGTGAACAAAATATGAAGAAAATATACAAAAATTTAAAATTTATGGACACGGGAGTTGAGCTTGTAAATAAGGATCTCCGCGCTTCCGAGAGAATTTCTTAAATAATTTACGCTTTTAAATAAAGACCTTTGCGCCTTCTGAAAGCGCAGAAAACGTGGAAGTTCTCTAATCCTCTTGCGGTTTATGTTGGAAAATCTGAGTGGATCTCAAAGTTTATGGTGAGCTTCTTTCGCTCATTATCCATTCACATATATGAGCTCTGTAGGTAATTTGCCAAAAGACAGCGCATTAGAATTAATTCGAGTTGAAGTTGAAGAACTGAAAAATACGTATTTTATGCGATAGAAAGTCGATCCACTTTGTAAAAAGTATATAAACAGAATATATTGAGGTAGCTCTTTTTGCTCTTTTTCCTCAAAATAATTTATACTCAATTAAATTTGAAAAAATGCAAAACTCTTCAATTTATGCGCCTCAAATTTACCATTTAATGGATAATGCAAACATCAAAATTAGAATAAAAACCAAAAAATAATAATAAAAACACCGACAGCTGAGAAAGCGAGGTGTCGCTTGTTTTCGTTTTCGCCAATGTTAATGTTGATTTCCTTTTTATTTTAATACTTTTGCTTTTGCGCACTTGCGTACAGGCACGGCGCCAAATATGAGAAGAAGTGCCCTTGAAAGGCAGCGATGGTTCAACAAACCGCGCAGAAGCCGTGTCGCTTCGCTGCATTGCTGCTATGGCTGGATTCACGAAATTATGCAGTCGGGGTTGAAGTGGTAATGAAATGGGGCGGGCAGCAGACAGCCGGCAAATTCGCATCATTTGCTATGGTTTCTTTTATTTGGCATGTGCAGGTACACGTTTCTATATATAGACATGTTAGACAAGCGGTGTGTACTCAAATCATTAGGGAACCAAACTAAGCCATCCAGAAAGATATTCCAGAGCTATTAACTCCAAATTAGGATGTTTTTCAAATTCTTTCTTCTGGCTACATATGAACACATTTATTAGCACTGTGGCAGCAAAAAGTATGTAGAAAATTGCGATAAAATAATTTATTCGCTAAAAAGGATAGGAACAAGAGTTAAAGTATGAAGAAAATTCCGTTTTTTAGTTCAAACATATTTTTAAGAAATATCATTATTTTTTACTGAATCTCTCACTGCGTAACAGTAGAGCTAAATATAAAGGGTAGGTTATTTTTATAAAGAAGATCTGCTAGGATATTCCTCAAAAATGTGTTGCCCCCTGTTTCTAGGAAAATTAAAGGTAAAATTTCAAGCAAAAAAATTTATAAGATTAAGAAGCCTTGACGAGATTTAAAAAAACTTAAAGCTGAAAACATATTTTGATCTCACTTTCCAGAAATTTTTAATTCGGTTAAACTGATAAGAGAAACGAATAAAAAAGGTGTTTAGGAAAGTTCATAAAAAGTAAAATTTGAGAAGTGTTGCCACCTGTTAAAAAATTTCCAATCGCTTAAACTGATAAATGTGGGTAAAGTTCATAAAAAATAAGTTTTGAAAAGAGTTGCCACCTATTAAAAAAATTTCATTCATAAGAAAATAAATTTTGAGGGGTTGCCACCTGTTTCAAAAAATTCCATTCGCTTAAACTGATAAATTGTGGGTAAAGTTCATAAAAAATAAATTTTGGGAAGAGTTGCCACCTGTTTAAAAAATTTCATTCGCTTAAACTGATAAAATAAAAGTAAAGTTAATAAAAAATAAATTTTGAGAAGGGTTGCCACCTGTTAAAGAATATCCATTGGGTAAAAAAATAACAAAAATAAAGGGTAAAATAATATACGAGTATTTGAGGTTGGAAAAACCAAGTGTGGGCGTGGCTGAATTTTAAAGGTTAAGTATGGAAAAAGCTTATAAGGCAATGTCGTAGATAATGAAAATATCTATAATTTTTGCATAAAGACTTAAAATTCAAAATTGATGTGATAAATTCAAAATAATATTAAAAATTTAGCCTTCTTTTCCCGACCCCAGATCGTCCGTGAATTATTTTTTTCTTAATGCTTGTTATTTTATCTCTCATTTCCGATGGGATTCATCCTATTATAATTTTTTTGTCTTAAAAAATTATCTACCCTGGTCTATAAGTGACGTAGATAAAAATATATTCGATATGAATAACGGTTTTTGTATTACTATAACAAAATTACTTAGTTTGTAGTATTTCCAATACCGCTACTAAGAATACAACTCCGATCATAACCTGGAAACATTCATCGTAGCTTCCGTTATATTACACTTTTAGGGTACCAATTTCTTCTTCAAAATTCTAACTTATTTGAGTATTTTTTTAACTATTTCGTTACCAAATATATTTAAAAATTTATAACAAGAAAATTTAAATAAAAAAAAGACATCTCAAGTACAAACGTCTCATGGCAAGCCTAACTAAATAGTTTATTGCTCTAAAAACGTCACAGTTCTTTGCCTTGTTGAAAGAGCCTCGTCAATGATTCATGATCTTTACATGGTCGCTTTTGTGTGACGTCACAGAGATAATAAGCCAATGACTTGAACTTATTTGTATGAAATCGTGTATGGATAACTACACACTCGTGTACGTGCCGAGAGCACGCTACCACTTTAAATTTGTAACGTATTGTGGTCAAACAAATAAATGATAATTAAATACCCACTTACTTAAATTTATCTCAAAAATGCAAACATTGATTAAAAATATTAAGATACTGAAAGCACACGGGAATCTGAAGTTAAATATAAATCCAAGTGCAGTGACCTTTAAACAAAAACATAAGATATATGCATATGAACAGTATATAAATACGAATATATATTTGTTCCATATATACAGAAATATTGTCATACGCCTAAACATACATACATATGTGTACATACTTATGTATATACTATTATATAATATATGTTTTGTGTACGTATTGCTCTCAGTTTATAAAGAGACGTTTCACGAAGGCAAAGCCTCCGGTATAGCCCCGCCGGATGACGCACGCAACTTCGCGTTAAATAAGAAAATGACTTGCAACTCTAGGGACTCCGTTGATAACATATTAATAATAGTAATAATATTTAATTACTTCTGATGAATATGTAGGCAATGGAATCGTGGTTCGAAAGCAGACATTTTATTGCGTTTTTCTAAAATATTTATATACATTTACTCTCCAAATTCATTATAAATATATGCGTTAGTAAATAATAATATAATTGGCGCATGAACCGGTTACACTACTCAACAAATATGAAGGAAAAATTTGCGACTGATGCGATAAAAGGTATGTGGGGTATTTGAGGGTCTTACACACTGGCAGAGACCTCTCAAACAATACAGAGTATCGCTTAATGATGACGTCATAGGAGAATTCCATTCAAAACTGCAAATTTTCAAGTGAAATGCGATATGAAACGAAGCTGACACAACCATTTGTGGTTAAATGCAATCTAATAAAAAGCCACAACATTGATATAATAAGATATTATGGTCGTGAGGTATTGATTCCTTCATTATTTGGCAATAATTTGTGGTAAAACGAAGTAAAAAAAATCATAGTAAACATCGAAAACGATTTTTATATGCATGTTTACCGTTATATCGAATGTAGTCGGTTCATCAATGTAATTTAAAGAAGAAAAATACAAATGCAAGGAAGTAAATTTCAAAAAAAAAATTAAAATCAATATAATTTCGGGTTTCAACAGGTATTATCAATAGGAATGGAATTTTATCGGTGATTTATAAGAACAATTAAAAATACAAATATTTTTTTTAGTTTTACTTTTTATACAATTTTAACACAATACTCAGAGTTCATAATTTTTTCAAGTGTTGATAAATAGACCGATAATTATTTTTTGGCTAATCTGCCACTAGCTAAAAATAGCAAAACAACATGATTATTAAATGTGACATTCCAGAAGCGCTCATAAAATTTTTAACTGCAATTTTGCAATAATATCTCGGAAAAATAACTCGAATCGTTTATATATACTCGTAATCTTTTCAAATGTTTTTTGTTTAGTGTGAAGTACAATTTTTCCCCCCCTTTTCATTATTTCCAGACTGAAAAAATACCACAACTGTTCACCACCCTCTCCCCCACAACAGCCAAAACATGCCGCAGCGTGAGCAAAATGGCGGTATGGGCATCATAAAAAAACTGCGACGTTCTGCCTCCGCCACCGAACACAATCTCAGTGAATTGCGCAAACGACGATCCAGTTCGGCATTGTTAGACCAAAATGGCATACCCATAGATCTGAATAAATATCGAAAAGTCTTGGACAAAGACGACAATGGCAATGGAAATGGAAATGGTGAAAAGAAGCAGAGATATCGGCGGACGCAGAGTGTGACACGTGCCGAGGAGATACAAAGTAAAGAGGAGAAACAACGTAAAGAACAGCCAGATAAACCGTAAGTTGCCGAGAATAAAAATTATAGTTTGTGTGAAAAAGCGTGGATGGTATAGAAAGCTTAATTAGGCGAAAGCTGATAAAGCAAGGCTTTAAGTTTAAGCCATTGAAAGTTTTTTAGTGAACATCTATAAAGATATCTATTTCTGGCCACGAAAACTTACAAATATTTCAATATTTTTAAAATGTTTATATTACTAAAAGCTTGACTGAAATAAGTATGCATTAAACTTTGCTGCTATAAGTGTCTATAATGGTTAATTAAAGCGCTAAAAGCTTTGAAAGTACAAACATATGAGCTTTGAATTTGATTATGGAACCTTAGAAGTGGGATAAGGCTAAGTAAACTTTGAGTGAAAGTTTATCCAAAGCTTATGAGAAAAAGTTTTTTTTTGAAAGTTTACCCAAAGCTTTCGTGTTTTAACCGTTCGTTTCTTTGTCGAAATTAGAAACATTGGAAACATTGGAAATTGGAAACATTGGCAGAGTTTGAAGTGGAATTCTTACAGAGATCAACTCCAAATTAAAAAAGGACGAAGCTGAACTTACCTGAGCTTTTTCGAAATATTCATAATATTGTGTTTTCTGCTTCTATTAAAACAATGCATTTGTTCTTTTCAGTTGCCACCGACCACGTGATTCACTATTTTCATGGAGTTCGGGATTTAGTAATTTCACAGGTCTCGTTAATTGGGGTTTCCTGCTTTTAACAATTGGGGGATTCCGACTGTGCTTAGAAAACCTGCTCAAGTAAGTATACAAATAATGGATTTGAAGAATAAATAAGTAAATAAATAAGTTCGCCCGACAAATTTTATTAACACAAAAAATAGTTTTCTGTTAGAATAGTAGAAGAATGAATAATATGTTCATAAAGTGTTAATAATCATCGAAAATGCACATCGTAAAATACCCTTTTTTTCATTTAATCTTGCAGATATGGCATCAGAATAAATCCCTTGGATTGGTATTATTTTATGAGTGGTAAAGATCAGGGACAAGAAGGTCACGCTTCGCTTTTATTGATTTTATGTAAGTATGAAAGTGCGAAAGAACAACTATAGAAGAAATGTATAAATTACACTGTGACACTAAAGTAGTGGTACAAAGTTTACTGATCTTGCCAAGAAGAAACATAACTTCAATCAATTTTAACAAAAATTCGTAAGTGTTGTTGCGTTTAGTGTGAGCTAGAAGGCAGTAAATCTTAAATTCTAAGACCAATATCAGCTCTTACAGCGAAAGAGGTCAATATTGATTATATTTACGAGACCAACGTTCAGAAGCTCGGAAGCAAGTTCTACGATTGTAGTAAATACATTTTATAAGGGAGAGAAAATAAATTATTAAAAATAAATGTTAAATATTTCAATGATCATTTAAATGAGTCAATAAGTTTACAGTAACGACAAACAGTTACGAGATAAATACAAAAAAAAAACGATAATTTCAAGGAAAAATCAGATTTAGAGGCTCCTACTACCTCGTCGGTGTGAGTTACGACTTTGCTGGCACTGCGCACTTGTTTTTTTTTTTTTTTAGAATAGAATGTTCAGCTCTGAGGAATATGTGTTTAAGGTCAAAGGGATGCCATAAAATGCCTCTGAACTATAAAAATTTAAAAATAAAAAATCACAATTTTCGTGTACTTTCAATGGAAAATCTTTACATGTCTTGGTCGAGTACTTAATATTACTAATAAAGGGGTTTTACTCTAATACCTACATATTGACTTTGTAAAAAAACAAAATATTTATTTACAGACTCTTTCGTACACATCTCAATATGCCTAATGGTGGAAAAGGGTCTAGCCATGGTGAGTTAGCATTTTTCTTTGAATTCTTATATTTGAATGCTTATCTATTTAAGAATAAATTGGGCAGAGTATTATGAGATAAGCTAGACTTACTCAGCATGTTTAGAATTTATACACGTACACATACATTTTTTACAGGCATTTTTTGTACTCATACATATGTATACGAGGGCTGTCCGATAAATAACCGACCTCAACGTGAAGCTAGCGGCACATCTGAAAAAAAAGTTTCTACTTCAAATTGTGCATATTATAATAGCTACTCGCCAAAATTTCAGAAATTTATCTTGCGCAATTATCTGTAATTAAATTTTTATTTTTGAAAGGCAATACGCCTTCACAAATCAAAGATGAGTTGGACTCTGTGTATGGTGACTCTGCACCATCGTTTACCACCGTAAAATTTTGGGCAGCTGAATTTAAACGTGGTCGCAGGAGCTTGGAAGATGATGAACGTCCTGGGCGTCCAAAAACTGTAACCACTAACGATAACATCGCTAAAGTTCATCAATTGGTACTAGACGACCGCCGGATTAAAGTTAGGGAAATAGTTGAGATTATGAAGATGTCAAAAGAAACTGTTTGTCACATATTAAACCAAGATTTGGGCATGAGAAAGCTGTCCGCGCGTTGGGTGCCGCGTTTGCTTACGCTAGACCACAAACGTGCGCGCATGAACATTTCCAGCGCTCTGTTGGCTCAGTTTAGAGGCAATAAGACCGAGTTTTGGCGCCGATTGATAACTGTAGACGAAACTTGGATTCATCATTATACGCCCGAAATAAAAAACCAATCTAAACAGTGGATTGAAAAGGGGGAACCAGCCCCAAAAAAACCTAAAGCTGTGTATTCGGCTGGGAAAGTGATGGCGAGTGTTTTTTGGGACAGCCATGGAATTATTTTTATCGACTGTCGTGAAAAAGGAAAAACTATAACAGGAGCATTCTACGCATCATTATTGGATAAGCTAAAGGAAGAAATTTCGAAAAATCGGACACATTTGCAAAAAAAGAAAGTCTTTTTCCATCAAGACAACGCACCATCTCACACCTCAACAGTCGCCATGGCGAAAATCCACGAATTGCGGTTCGAACTGCTTGACCATCCACCTTATTCACCGGATCTAGCACCAAGCGACTTTTTTTTGTTTCCTCAACTTAAAACTGCACTCGGCGGCCAGAGATTTTCGTCAAATGAGGAGGCAATCTCTTTCGTGAACTCGTATTTTGCAGACAAAGACGCCAAGTACTATTTGGAAGGGTTGCAGAGATGGGAGCATCGCTGGGAGAAGTGTGTGGAGTTACAAGGAGACTATGTAGAAAAATAAAAAAAAAAATTTGAAAAAGTCGCGTGCATCATGGTTAGGTCGGCTATTTATCGGACAGCCCTCGTAGGAACCACTATGCGCAGAATATGGTAAAAAGTAAAAATAAATGCTTTAAAATATAAGCAATGTGATCTTTAATCAAAGATAATCACTGATTATAGCAAACAGGCTGAAAATATTGTATCGTTTAAAAGAAATAATATCTTTTTTTGGCAAAAATTTGAACTTATTGTTCAATATAAGCATGGCAGACAGGCACGTAGCCAGGGGGAGGGCTAGAGGGCTGAAGCCCCCCCCGAAATAAGGAAATTTTTTAAATAAATCGCAAATAAAAAAGATTTATCACTGACTGAATCTTTTGAAACCCTTATACACAACTCAGCTCAAACCTATAACAGTCGTACGCAACTACACTAGACGGTGACTGAAAACTTATCAAAAGTCATACTTAAGCGTTGTACAGATCTCCATCTTGATATGGCGAAGTTGGTTGGCCAGGGATATGACGGAGCAGGAAACATATCAGGGCATTTAAGTGGAGTGCAAACCAGGATAAGACAACTGTATCCAAAAGCACGATATGTTCATTGCGCTAGTCACCGATTGAACCTTGCGCTTTCTAATACTATGTCATTACCTTCAATACGGAACTGCCTTGGTATTGTCAGTGAAATAGCAAATTTATTTAGAAACCATTCAAATGCAAACACAACTTTCCATTACGTCATACAGAAGCACGCACCAGAAAGCAAGGTTTATAGAAAGGCATGAAAGCATTATAAGCTTTGTGGAGCTTTTCAAATTCATTGTACTAAGTTTGGAAATAATTTCGAGTAAGACATGGTCCATTTCGTCTAAAGCATCAGCCTTCTTAGCAGCGGTAGAGAAAAGCGATTTTTTGCTTAGTCTATTCGTCTGTGAGCAATTGTTCAGCTTAACGCTGCCACTGTCTGTGTAACTCCAAGAAAAATCTATGGATTTTGTATCAGCAATGAACCGAGCCAAAGAATTAATAAGAACTCTGCACCAGATAAGAGAAACAGCGGATGGTTTTTTCAACGATATTTTCCAAACAGCATCACAAATGTCTAAAGATCTTTATGACATAGATCTTGTAGTGCCTAGAGTGACTTCGCGTCAAACTACTAGTGCTAATCCACCTTGCACAACCCCTGAAAGCCACTTCAGAGTTACAATATTTATTCCATGCGTTGATGCTCTGATTCAAAACATGACAGAACGTTTATTAGTGAATGAGGATATACTCTCGTCATTTCAAATTCTACTCCCAGGTTTTGCTGCAATTGATAATGCCGATTAAAAAATTTAACTATTTACTTCGAGGAGCAAATATCAATGACAGCATTAAAATCAGAGTATCGATTGTGGTGTGCCAGCTTATCAACAATAGATCCAACCATAGAAGTGTTGAAATTACTGCAACATTGCGATGCAACGTATTTTAAAAATATTCACTACCTGCTTACAATTTTACCAACTCTTCCAGTGAGGACCGCTTCCTTCGAAAGAACTTCTTCAACCTTAAAAAGAATAAAAACTTTACCACGCAGTGTGATGGGCAATGAGCGGCTGAGTGCACTTGCTGTTATTGCAGTGCACTGGGATATTAAAATAGATCCAGATGAAGTAATTAATGATATGGCAAACAAGAAGAAAAGAAAAATATTACTTATTTAAGTTACAACTACCAAATAATTTAAGTAATACGTATATGAATTTATATTGTTTTTTTTTTTAATAAACAGAAAATTCAAAGTTTATATATGTTTTTACTTCAGCCCCCTCCGAAATGAAAAGCTGGCTACGGGCCTGATGGCAGACCTCACTCTTGTCAATCTGTAATACACCCGAGCTGGTTTGGATTCTTATGTGGCCAATGACTGTCAAATCGGCAGCATTGTCTCCAAACATTTTGCGAACTTGGGCTTTGTTTCTGAAGGGATTAATAAGCTATGTTATAAATTCAGAACCCTGAGTCTAGTCGCCTAACATATCAACGGTATGAGAAATAAGAATATCTAACATCCATACTCAAGTTCGAGTAATTTATTATCAGATATTGGTAGTCGGAAAAGTCTTTTCGTACTTTGTTAAGAATGTCGTTGCAGTGTCATACTATCTAGTGTTGGAAAGATGAGATTTCTAACTTTATTTAACCAAAATAAATTTAATTCGGGGAAGTTGAAAAAAACTTACAGCTGTCCAAAAATGAGTGAAAATAATGAAGAAATTCGCTATATTTTGAAATTTTTGTATAAAAAAACGGAAGAATGCCACGCAAGCCACCAATGAAATTTTTGAAGTTTACGAAGAAAATCGATGTTTGGGTACCACATGAAATTTCCTGTGAAAAATTTAATGGACCGAATTAACATCTGCGATTCTTTGCTGAAATGAAATCAAATTATGGAAAAGATTGACCAGGACGGTCACATAAGCAGATCAAATACGACAATAATGTGAAAAAAAGATCGTGGCCTAAGCGTGGTGAAGTTCAACAAATGCTGGCTACAAAAAGAAGCTCGATGTATGGGAACCACATGAATTGTCTCTGAAAAACTTAATGGACCGATTTAACATCTGCGATTCTTTGCTGAAATTAAATGAAATCGAACCACTTCTGAAGTGAATGGTAGCAGGCAACAACTGATGAGATTAAAGCAAGCAATCGAAAAAATGACCAGAACTGATCAACGGAAAGAGCTTCATCTTCCATCAGGACAACGCTAGACCACACACATCTTTGATGATTCGACAAAAACTGGGAGAGCTTGGTTGGGAAGTTTTGATACATCCACCATATAGCCCTGACCTTGCACCATCGGACTACCATTTGTTTCGGTCAATGCAGAACTCTCTTAAAGGAGTAAAGTTGGCTTCAAGGGAAGCCTGTGAAAATTAGTAGTCGCAGTTTTTTGCGATAACTTCACGGCGGCGCATTTCAACAAAAAAAAAAAAAACCAAGGCATATGTTCCTTTGAAACATGCGCATATAAAAATAGTTTTATGACACTAATAATCCCACCAGAAAAATATATTTTAGAAGAAATAACAGTACATAATTAGTTGTTGCTTCAATCTCCTGGCCTACCTTACAATAAATGCAATGAAAGGTTAAGTTGCCACTTACCTTTGCCACCTTGCATGCACGATAGTTGGCGGTTGAGAATATTTCTTGACTTGTATAGAATTTGTATCCAAAATTTATGCATTGCTAGTTAGAAAATGACGATTAACTGAAGATTTCGGCTTTTTCTAGACTTGCATTGAGTTTTGGTATTTGTTGATTTGAAATAAACTTGCTATTTTTTTGTTTCGGTTTTTTGATTATTTTCTAATTTGTGGTTTTGTTTTGTTTTTGAGCGAAAACTTTTAAATTTTGAATATTTATTATGATTGTACGGAAATTTTTATGGGCTTTTGAAAACTGTTATGATAAAATTTATGATTTTTTGAAAATGTTTTAGAAAATTTTTAGTTTTTTTGAATTTTGATGATGTTTCAAAATTGTTATATTTCGAAACTTTTTATTATTTTTTGAAAATTCTTACGGTTCTTTGAAAATTGTTATAATACGAAAATTTTTGATGTTTTGAAAATGTTTATGGGTTTTTGAAAATTGTTGTAACACGAAAATTCATAATAATTTTTCGAAATTGTTGATTTTTCCAAAATTTTTATGTTTCAAAATTTTGATATTTTGGAAATTTATTATTATTTTAGAAAGTTATAATAAATTTTTGAAAATGTTTATGACTTTTTGAAAATTTTTATGATTTTTTGAATGCGTTTTTGAAAAACTTTTGGGAAAATTTATTGTTTTTTGCTTTTGCAATTTTGGTTGAAAGCAAGTGAGAGCACTGAAGTTTATTTCAGTGATTTTTGAAAAAATCAATTATTGAAAGCAACAAAATAAAAATTGGAAAACGAATAACCATAATTCATGATTGAATCACGGCAAAACCGCATAACCGGATCGTACTCGGCTTCACACGAATTTGCTCGCCAACAGTCATTATTCTCTTAATTTTGATTTAAATTAAATTTTAAAAATTAACGCAATAATTATATTTGAAGTAACGGACAAATTACGACAATAAATGTGATAATATATAGAATTTCACACGCTTACAACAAATAATTATAACAATAAATGCATACAAATGCGCGTGTGTGTGTATAAAAAGGTTAATAATTTTTAACTGGCCAATTTAGTGCCGTCTACAGCTTAACTTTATTAGGATTTATTTATATATTCGTTATTATTAAAATTGTTAACAATGTACGCCTTTAAGCTATGCGCACACCAGCCTGGTCGCAGTACTTTTGCAAAGCCTGCTTGTGATTTTCGCCGATGGCGGCCACCAGGGTGGGTACTTCGCCTGGGCGTGTTTGCGCCAGCTTGGCCAATGACTCGGCCAAGTACTTGCGGCCGTCCGTTATGTCAGCGAGAAAATCTTGTGATTTCGGCTGTGCATAGCTTAGTTGTGAGAAGGCGGCCTGGTAGCCGGGCGCATCATCGACCTCGACGAAATGATCGCCATCCAAAGTAGTCTGATCGGGTGGCAGCTCGAAGAGTTCAACTAATGCCTGCAGCAGTGGCGACCAGCGTTGCACATAGGGTGGTGCCAGCATTGCCGGGCATTCTGTGAGTATTTTGGCAATACCCACGGCAACGATCTTACGATCCATCTCCGATGAGACCTTCGCCATGTCCGGTATGAAGACACGATCAATTACCATACCGAACATATTCGCTTGTATTTGATCGATGAGTTCCACCAAAGCGACTGCGCTCATTTTGGCCGTGTAGTAGCAGAGGAAAACTATAATGCCGCGCAAATATTTGGTGGTCTTCGAGAGTGATAAGCGCTGGAAGAGCAAGGCGAATATCTGACGCATATTGGGCTGCAGCTGTTCGGTGGGATAGTAGGCGAGTAAATTCTGCATGAGATAGAAACCCTCGTGATCGTTCGATTTGGAGGCAATCATTTTCTGGAATACACCCAAAACGGCATTCTGTAAATAAAAAAAGGGTGTTGAAACAGTTTCCGATTTAAAATATCAATGTTGCTGTAAAATATTACCAGTTTGCCCAAGGCTACAATTTGTGCGGAGCCTTGCTTGATAAATGCCGTTATTAAACGTATAAGTGGCGTAACGTTGCCTGGGCGATCCCACAGTGCAGGCACCAACAAACAAGGGAAGAGCGCCCAATACGGTTCGGGTATGGAGCCGCTACCCTCGCGTATTTCCAATAACAAAGAAAGCATTTGGAAAACATAAGGCATAAATTCCAAAATATCTTGCTGTAATATGCCCTGAAAGACGGGAAATAGTGCCTCTTCAAAGGAGCTCACGGCAGCGGGCTCCGTTTTGCAAACAATTCTTGAAAAATGGGGAAAAAAATATTTAAAATACAAAAACGAAATGAAACAAATTCAATCGCACTCACTTCACGGCCAAAGAGAGCGTTTCGAAGAGATAATGGTTGAAATGTGGACGCGATGGATTCTTCGCAACCAAAGTGAGAATCTCCGTTAGGCGCGGCAATGCAACGGCCATATATGGCATAGTGGCCTCCTGCAGTGTGGAAAAACTGCGCATAATGGCTGCAAAAGATGTCAAGAACTCACTTAGTTGACACACAAAAATATAGCCTCGTATACAAACCTTTCATCACATATTCATTTTCATTGGAACCGGGTAGCGACAATGTACCGAAAAGTCCGGTAAGCAAATCATTTGTAAATGGCGCTAAATGCTGTGCCGTAATCAACGGTTGCTGATTGCTGTCGCGCATCACCAGTATTTTTTCTATAGCGCAGGCCGCATAACTGTGCACTACAACGCTCTCTGCCGGCAGATGACGTATCAAGTGTGGAATGCAAGCTAGTAGAGTTTGCGGGCCTAAAATACTGCGGAATACCATGATGAATTTAATGGCGGCAGATTTTAAAACCGGCAACTCATTAACTGTAATAAAATTAGAATGTATATTAGACTCATTTTCACTTTAAAAACTAATTTTATACTTACTATTGGGACGCTCCAGTTCGGGCACAATATGTTGAGCGCAAAATTGTGGTAGTGGCACCAATTCGGAAATATGTGTAATGCCATGTTTTTGTGTGCCGCCACGTGATGCCAACGAAGTGACTAAGTAAATGGCTGTGTCCTTGGCGCGCCAATTTGCTGAAGGATTCTCTTTATATTTAGCCAAGAGTATTTCTAAATATTGGCCGAAGATGGCGAATATTTTCGCTTCAAAATTCTGACTCAAAGTCTTGACGAGGTCACAGGCTGCACGACGGCGTGTATCGATATCGGAACCTTCAATATCACGGCGTATATACTCTTCAGGGCTGTCCTCAAATAACTCTTCGTCGGATTGACGGAAATCCAAATTTGGTATGACCACTTTCTCACAAATATTGGCGAGTATTTCTGGGTTCTCAAATATTTTGCGATAATGATTACGCTCAGCCACAACCGATAAAAATTGCAATGCATTAGAAACGAGCTAAAATGAAATTGGAGTAATTCAAAGTTTACAATTCGAAGTATGTATTATTTTATGTATCTACCGCATCATATTTGGTTTGATTGCCGGTCTTTACAAGCAATTCCCAAACGGCTGTCACGAAGGTCTCCATGTACGAACCGAACTCTTCATCGTATTTCTGTGCATATAAACCAATATTCTCACAGATTTGTGAACGCAAGTGTTCTAAAACACCTGCATCCTCATCATCACCCGTATGCAAACAAGGTACATCGACTGTGAGCAACTCATGGAATGATTTCATCCATGTTTGCATATTATCCTCAAAGAACTCTGGTAAGTCTTGGGAGTTAAGTGAGAAAAATACTTTACAAACCAACACCAAAGAACCATAAATAACTTTCAGCGCTGCTGTATTATTCTCGTGCACTTTAGTCAATTGCATTGTGGCAAGCAATAAATCAGTCAAAGGTTTGGCCATGCGGTCCAAAACCAATTTGATTTCTTCCCATAAACTTTGTGATTTGAACTCGTAACGATAGCGTTTAAAGAGTGAATGTGCTGTTTGCAAAACTCCGTTAATCACATTAAAATCGCCAGTAGCAAATTTTTCCACCATCTCGTCGATAAGCTGTGGCCATTTCTTTGGAAAATCATGTTTGCCAATTATGCTCACGGCATCGCTTAGTTGTTTCTGCAATGCCGTAGGCGAGCGTAACATAAGCGTAACAATCAGTGTTTTAATCGTGTTACGATCGTCTTGATGTATTTTGTCGGGGCCATCTGTATCCTAAAATAAATTACGAAAAAAATTGAAATTTTAAATGCGTAACGTATTTTGTGTTGCAGCACTTACTTCATGCGCTGCCCAATTACGTTTCACGTAGTTCTTGAATGCAATGGCACCGGCAATACGTATTGTCATATCCACCTCTTGCTTGTCGATGAGATTCAACAATAGTACGGCATAATTACGCTGCACTTCAATTGATTCCAATAACTTTTCCGCTGTAACCGAAAATATGCAATAAATATTTCGATTTCAATTTTATTTTATTAAAAATTTCCGCACCTGGTCGCCGCACATTGGGATCAGGACTGAGCGTCTGCTGCAAATAGCCGCCTAACTGTTGCAAATTCGTCTCATTAATTTCCATATCTTTTCTTTATTATTTACAGAATACACTGCACAAAACTATAAGTATACTTATTAAACTTTATATTTTATATAAATTCCTTTAGATGATTTCACTTAGTTACACACAATTAGAAAATATACGAGTGACGAAATTTGCCAATCACACAATCAGAAACGAATCGCAAACGAATGATCAGAAATGTGAAACGCGCTATAAAATGTGTAGCGAAAACCGTTGCTCTGCGATTTTACTTTACACGCATATTCGCCTTTGTGCGCGACCGCATATGAACTTGGCTGCGATTCAGATGCCTGCGATAACTGGCAGCCGTTAGCATTAGAGTGTGCTTTGTATTGGAAATAGTTTTAATTTTTTTAATAATTATGCATTTTATTTCAATATATAGGTATTTTTTTTTATAATATATATGTGGTATCTCTATACAGTAAAAGCAGCTGCCGTAGTTGCGCTAGAATGTATATTGTATATATGTAGAGGAATTACACTACATTCAAACAATTATGGAATACGTTCCAAATATAAACTCATCTCTAGAAAACAGTTTACAGGAAATGGATGTTAAATCATATGGACATATTTTAAATAATTAAAAATCAACTTCACTAGATTTACAATAGTAGTAATAATAAAAATATATAATCTTATTAAATAATATACAAAACAAATTCTTCTTGCAGGAAATCCTTTCAGAAACCTTTGGAATGTTCGTGCAAGTAACCAATATAATATTGGTCGTTTTCTTCCCGGTGATCATAATTCACCTGAAGGGTGAAGCTTTCAGTTTAAGTAATAAAATAATTGTAAAACTTTTTAAAAGTAATCACTAAAAGTATATCTTATTCCTAGTGGGCGCTTCTACTGTATGCTTTATTTATTCCTTACTATTTCTGAAGCTATGGAGTTACGTGCAGACGAATATGTGGTGTCGGCAGACCTACTACCTTAAGCAGTACAATCCTCGTGAGAGGCGACCAAGTATAACAGTGGCAGAACTGCGTAAGTCCCCACTATTTGTATACATGAACCGCTTTGAAAGTCAGTTAACTCATTTCTCTTTTTTAATGTTGCAGGAAATGGTTACTTGGGCGATGAAATTGATGAGGATATACCAAAACTGGTGCAGTATCCTGACAATCTCTGCTATAAAGACTTATTCTACTTTCTACTTGCACCCACATTGTGTTATGAGCTAAACTTCCCCAGAACCACACGTGTACGCAAGCGTTTCCTGTTGAAGCGTCTACTGGAAGTGCTATTCGGTTTCAATGTTATTATGGCTCTATTTCAACAATGGATTATACCGTCGGTACGCAATTCACTTATACCCTTCTCCAACATGGAAATTGGGTTGGCCACTGAAAGGCTGCTTAAGTTGGCGGTAAGCTGGAATATTTTTAAATATTTATACGATTTACTTATAATATTTTGTTGTTTTACAGCTACCTAATCACCTGGTTTGGTTGTGTTTCTTTTACTTGCTCTTCCATTCATTTTTGAATGCCGTTGGTGAATTATTACATTTCGCTGATCGCAACTTCTATTGCGATTGGTGGAATGCAAACAATATTGATACGTTCTGGCGCACATGGAACATGCCAGTCCACAGGTAACTCCAAGCGCATATTCATGTTTACATATGTACATATGTATATAATTTCAAAATTTTTGTATATATCGTTTAGATGGTGTGTTAGACATTTATACGTACCAGTTGTGAAGATGGGATACTCGTCCGCTCAGGCGTCTACTATCGTTTTCCTAATAAGCGCCTTCTTCCATGAATACTTGGTATGAAAATATTTTAGCGAATTTTTTTCTTATTTAATGTTTATATTTATTTGCCTATTTCTCCTGCCTCAGGTATCCATACCATTGCAAACTCACAAAATATGGGCCTTCCTCGGTATGATGGGTCAGATACCCTTATCGGCGATTTCAAAATCGATTGAACGTAAAATGGGTCCACGCATGGGCAACATTATTGTTTGGGCATCGATAATATTGGGACAACCGTTATGTATAATGATGTACTACCATGACTACGTTGTGACGCATTATCACGATGCGTTGAATAGCACCGTTTACACTGAAGGCTAGATTTTATAATTTAATACGTTTTATACCACATTGGAAAGCGATTAGAAACGAGTACTTAGAATGTAATGCAAGTAAACTTTGTGAGAGCGGTAGCACATGTGAATGACAGACTTTGCTTTAATAAGCAAAAGGCTAAAATATTTGTCGGCAAATTGTTATTATTATTTGCTGTTTTTATAAAAAAATAATGCATGTTAATTTAAGCTGTTATATTTTTGCCACTCAACAAAGAAAGTAAGAAATTTGATAATGGCAATGACTTTGAAGCACATTTTAGCGTTACTTGATAGACTTTTAGACATAAAATGAATTGTTTTGCATTTAAAGAAATTTTTGATTGTTAAGTTAAACTGCATGCTTTAAACTAAAGTACATACATATGTAATAGTGTTGAATTAAGTTTTGTAAATAAAAAAAAAACACACACACATTAAAAGAGAAAATATAAAATTGAAAAGTGATAAATATGCATATAGCGTACATACACGTACAAATATATGTATAATTAAAACATTTTGTTTCATTTTATCATTTTATAGCAATTCTATCGCTTTTCGTAATGGCTGTTTTATGACACAACTACAAATGTGTCGATTCACGTACAAAATTATTAATAGACGTCTTTCAAAACCACTTTTAATGAATATTCTAACACTTTGCAAAGCTGCGATATCATATATTTAGTGAATAACTTATAGATTTATGATTATACATACAAATTTAATCCAATTATAAAAACAGGAAACAGTGTATAGCTTTAATGACTGATCAGATTTTTGACAGTTGTTAGTGATGAAAAAAACGATTTTCGGTACTAGTGATGACATTTTTTAAAGATTACTATGTAAAAAAAAAATCGAAGTGAAAACCTCTGTCAGAACCATGGAAGACTAATTGGATAATTTTGTTCAAGGCATCAGTAAAACAATTACAATGAAGCTTTAGGTGTTTTATTTACATTTTTTGCATAATTAATGCTTTCATAGCTGAAAAACTAGTCCATAAAATATTGTTTGTCTCAAAAAGCTTTGCTAACGAGACAATATTTCTGATGCTTCATGAAATAAATACCTTACTTCTGTTTGGTGATGGAATAGAAAATATATATTTACAAGGACAAGTACAAAAGAAACAACTCCCTAATTCTTAAGAGATGGATACACTCCTAAAGAACAACACCACAGTTATACGGATATGTTTTAACAATTAAGATACCGAAATAACCCTCATAATTTCATAGATTAGTTTATTGCTGGGCAAATTATGATGAATTTAAGGGAACTTAGCAACTCTGTTTAAGTAAACGTCGTTCACTATGTTTCTGTTTCTGTTTCGTTTCGTGATTCGTCGTTTGGTCTGTCTGTGCGATTTTTCGGTATCCGCTCTTGTGCCCTTAATTTATTCGATATTTGCTGATAGTAATTGCTTTTATTGTGCAATTTAGTAATAATTTCATACATTAGTGAAGTTACAAACGTAATAAACGTTTAGTGATAATAAAAAGAAGATAAACTTGCGCTAAATTAGTGTTTAAATTTTAAGAAAGGTACGTCGACGCCGACGTCAACGTTTGTATTATTCTGCTTAAATTTTTATTTTCCTTTTGTATCGCTTTTTCGTTGTGCAGCGCTTACGAGGGGGATACATTTTTATCGCTGAACTGATATTTAGTTACTCCCCATGTGATTGGGGAACGTATTACTAAATATATTTCTATTATTTTGTTATAAATTTTGTTTATGTAAGAACAATGCTCTTAATTTCTAGGAGTTTGTGGCGTAGTCAGCAATTCAGTTACTTGAACAGACTTAAAACAGTCGAGACAATAGCAGCAAGGCAGACTGCGCTCATAAAAACCTGTGAAGCGGCAGCAGCAGCAGTACCGGTAAATCACGTAAGTACTTGCTTCGATTTAAGGGTGGTAGTATTCGCATTTTAACATTGAAAACTGGACACTCTATTTAACTACAGTCAATGAGCGGTCGAAATCGTGCTGGTACTGGAAGTGGCGGTGGCCGATATGGAGGTGGTGGCTATGGCGGCGGTTATGGAGGGGGTGGCGGTGGAGGTGGTTATGGAAATAGTGGCGGCGGTTATGGAGGTGGTAGTTATGGTGGAAACGGTGGTTTCAATAACGGTTATAACAATTATAGCGGCTCCAACGATATCAATCCCTTCAATAGTGAGTATGATTATGATGTAATTACTTCAAATGTTCTGCATGAAATTATATTTTTCCATAGGGCAAGTACCTAACGATCTCATGCAATTGATGAGTGCAATGGCGAACAATTTCAATATGAATCCGCCACCTCCACCACCAGCGCGCATGTCATGCGGAGAGCTGCGCGCCAACCATATGGGCATGTTGGTTGAGTTAACGGGACGGCTTATTAAAAAGCGTGTTTCGCGCTTTGTAGAATTACGTGATCGACATGGTGGTGCATCGCAATTGGTTATTTTGGAAGATAAGGTACACTCGCGTAAAAAACACATTGAAGTACCATTTTGTATGCAAATGTTATTTCTATACTCTATAGTATCCACGTATAGCACGTCGGATGCAGAATATGCCGGAAAATACCACTTTAACCATAACCGGCGTAGTACACCGACGACCACAAAATTCTTGCAATCAAACTATGCCGACCGGTGAAATCGAAGTGGAAGTTCAAGAAATTGTAAATATTGAATTTCCTGCTGGTGTTAAAAGCATGGGCAATAAGCGCACTTACAGCACAATGGCAAAACAAAATAACTGTGGCATCACCAGCACAGAATATAAGATAGCCAGTGAGTGAAAAATATTAATTTATACGCGTGTATGTACTAAATAGATTTTTTAAATTGCAGAGAGCGAAAATATACTGAAGTATTTTGAAAATCGTGATTTTACATGCAATGATTTGCGACGTGAAGATATAGGCAAGAATGCCACGCTAGTCGGATGGATACCACAATCCAAAACAGCCAAATTTTTACAGTTGAAAGATGGCTATGGACAGACGCAAATCATAGTAGAGGACCAAACGGTAGACCATTTTAAAGATATGTTTTTAAAAAATAATTTATATATTTTGCTAACTCTTTTTCATAACAGTTGCAAGAAACTTGTCTCAGCGCACCCGAAGGCACCGTTGTGTTAGTTTCAGGCAAAGTTTTGGGACGGCCGCGTGCCAATATAAATTTGGTAAGTGCAATATTTTAACTTTTCGAAAATTTATATCATTATTTTATTTCAATTTAGAAATACGACACGGGCGAAGTAGAGATATTGGTGGATACTATAAGGATCTTGAACCCCGATGATCCTTATGAAGGTCCCATTAAAAACAAAGAGAAGGTGCAAAAGATGTCAATCGATGATTTAGAAGCTGAAGATGCAACTAATAATGGCAATACAGCTAAAAACGGCGCCGGCAGTCGAGGAGGTGCTGGTGAAAAGAAAGTAGCCGATTTGAATAAATTTGCTGGACGTACGCATACATGCGGTGAATTGACAATAGATAATGTCAACGAGAAGGTGACAATTTGTGGCTGGCTGGAGTTTCAACGTATGGGCAAATTCTTCATATTGCGCGATGGTTACGGAGAAACGCAAGTGCTGCTTACAAGCAAAGCTAAGGGTTTAGAGAATTATCCAAATGGCTTCTCGCTGGAGTCCATTATACGTGTCGAAGGCACGGTTATACCACGACCAGCCGCCACTATAAACGCAAATATGGGAACCGGGCACATTGAGGTCGAGGCTGAAAATGTGGAAGTGCTCAATGCGGCTAAGAAGAATTTGCCATTTGAAGTGCGGCGTTATAATCGCGCTGGTGAGCGTTTACGCTTAACACATCGCTACATAGATTTGAGGTGCGTTGCACGTGTTATTTGGAATTGGTATATTTATATATATGTATATACTTTTTCTCGTAGATTCACTGATATGCAGCAAAATCTTCGCATGCGTTCCGCCGTCATAATGAGCATGCGTGAGTATCTGATTAACTTTTTGGGTTTCGTCGAAGTGGAGACACCCACACTCTTCCGTCGTACTCCAGGCGGCGCACAGGAGTTCGTTGTGCCCACCCGCAAGCCGGGTCACTTCTATTCACTCGTGCAGAGTCCTCAACAGTTCAAGCAAATGTTGATGGCCGGCGCAATTGATCGTTACTTCCAAGTGGCACGTTGCTATCGTGACGAGGCCACGCGTCCGGATCGCCAGCCGGAGTTCACACAGCTCGATATTGAGTTGTCATTCACATCACGTGAGGACGTCATGAAATTGATTGAGGAATTATTGCGTTATTCGTGGCCGAAACAATTCCACGCCATTCAGACGCCCTTCCGACGCATCACATATGAGGAGGCCATGGAGAAGTATGGCACCGACAAGCCAGATATACGCTTCGGCTTCACAGTGAGTGTCATAATGTGCTTTTTTACCCATAAAATTTGCTTAAAAAAAATTTCTGTACTCAAAATTCTAGTTGCAAAATGTCACCGATATAATTGAGAAAAATGAGAAATTCGCTGAGAAATTTACGAATTTGGGTGCTTATGCCATCGTTATACGTGGCTCTGAGGCCATTTGGAACTCCACGGCACGCAAACATTACGAGAGCATCAGCAGACAATTTAACGGCACATTATTTGTACGCAAATTTTTGGTAAGTAGGCCGCTGACGTTATCCACTCCGTTCTCCTAAATCAACTTCTTGCTTTCTACCAACAGCAATATAAGGACGTGCTCGATCGTTTGAACAAATTATTGGGCGATGAAGTGGCGCACGAATTGATTGAGAAATTCGATTTGGAAGAAAATGATCTGTTGTTCCTCGGTATCGGTGAAAAGCGTGAAACTGTGAGTCTTGCATTGAAATTAAGTATAAATTGGTTACTCATTTTGATTCTGTATTCGCCTCTCTATTTACAGCAAGCCCTAATGGGACGCATACGCCTCGACTATCACAATTTCAATGCCGAAAATGTTAAGCGTGTGCGTAAAGAGAACAAATTCCTTTGGGTAATAGATTTTCCAATGTTTGAGCGTAATCCAGAAACGAATCAATTGGAGAGTGTACATCACCCGTTCACTGCACCACACCCGGACGATATGGAAGTCTTCATGAATGCCAAAGATGATCAATTGGAGAAGGTGCGTTCGCAAGCGTACGATTTAGTACTGAATGGGCAGGAAATCGGTGGCGGTTCAATACGTATACACGATCGTGATATGCAACATTTCGTACTTGAACAAATCCTTAAGATTCCACATGAGCATTTGAATCATCTATTGAACGCATTAGAGTCTGGTTGTCCACCACATGGTGGCATCGCACTGGGGCTTGATCGTCTAATTGCCATTATATGTCGAGCGCGTTCAATGCGTGATGTTATTGCATTCCCGAAATCGTTGAACGGACGTGATCCGCTCTCGAATGCGCCCGTGCCCATTTCAGATGAAGAGAAGGCGCTCTATCATTTAGCCGTATTAGAGAGTACAAACAAATCGACCGAGCATGCAATGGAGGATGATGATCCGGACGCCGCACGCAGCACACCGTCACCGGAACCTTCCAGAGAAGCTATGTTAGTCGATAATGAAGATGTGAAGCCGGAGCCGGTTGAAGACGAAGTAACTGCTGTCGATTCGATGAATGACGAAGAGAGCGTGCCGGCACAAAAGGCGATTAAAAAAGAGACTTCCGAATCTCCTGCTCCTGCTGTTCCCACACCCACAGCAACTCCCAAAGCCGCCGCAAAGTCTAAGCGAGGCGTTGCCGCCGCAATAAGAAAGTAAACTGCTTATTTTTAACTAACACAAAGATACACATGCATACATATGTGTAAGTTTCTCTAGCGTGCATCATGCCGTTATGCATAGTTTTATCTACACATTATTTATATATATATATACTGATTGTATACTAAAAACAAAAATAACCTCCTGCTATATTACCCTTTAAAAAGAAGCAAAGTCATTGGAAGCTTAATATTTCACAATATATCTGTATGTATACCTATTAAGAATTTTACCCATATTGCAGGAGCGTATTTGACTATTTGTTTACATTTATTGACATTTCACATAAAACTGTAATTTCATATTTAATTGATTTACTGAACAAAAATTCGTTTGAAATTAAGAAAAGGAACGCCAATAAAGAAAGTACTCCAAAAACGAAAGCGCCTGGGTTTTTTTTTATTTTTAATTGTTTGTTTTTAATTTTTTTTCTTTTTTTTAATTTTTTTCTTTTTATTTTTTTTTAATTTTTGTTGTTTAAATTTTTTATTTGTTTTTAAATTATTTAATGTTTTTTTGTTAATTTTTTTTTAATTGTTCTTAATTTTCTGTTTATTTTTTTTGTTAATTTTTTTAAATTTATTTTGGTAATTTCTTTTAATTTTTTTGTTATTTTTTTTTTAAATTTTTTTTTTTAAATTTTTTTTAAATTTTTTTTTATTTTTTTTTTATTTTTTTTTTTAATTTTAAAATTTTTTTTTTTTAATTTTTAAAATTTTTTTTTTATTTTTTTTATATTTTTTTTTTTAATTTTTTTTATTTTTTTTTTAATTTTTTTTTTTTAATTTTTTTTAAATTTTTTTTTATTTTTTTTTTATTTTTTTTTTTAATTTTTTTTTTTAAGTTTTTTCGTTTTTTTAATTTTTTTTAAATTTTTTTAATTTTTTTTTTTAATTTTTGAATTTTTTTTTTAATTTTCTTAATTTTTTTTTTTTAATTTTCTTAATTTTTTGGTTAATTTTATTAATGTTTTTTTTTAATTTTTTTTTTTTTTTAAATCTTTTTTTTAAATTTTTTTTTTAATTTTTTTTTTAATTTTTTTTTAATTTTTTTTTTTAATTTTTTGAAATTTTTTTTAATTTTTGGAAAGTTTTAAGAGTGGGAATTATAAGTGAAAAATGGTCAGAGTATTGTAATTTGGAAAACATCTTTATTGTTGTAGTTGTAGCAGTAGAAAACATTCCCCATATAGTTGTCGGAGGAGATGGGAGCACCCTACTCTGTTTTCGTTCAAAATGGTCGGACTGAAATAAACTAAATGAAATCAAGTAGTTATCAGATCCAGATTACAGTCCTTGGCCGGATGAAATCCGGGTGCATTCCGGCAGCGTGGTAGCGGCTGTAGTGGGAATTGTATTCAGACACCCGCCGCTTTCGAGCAAAATTCGAAAGCACTGTCGAGTATTTCTGTTCTGTTCTCAATCAGAATCAAAGTTTGATTAGTTCGTTCAGTACCAACTTGGTTACACCTAAGTATTCTTCAATGTGTGGTTCAAACTTTACGAATGCCACAGTATCTCAGATTCACGTACGGAACTCTAAGCCTTCGAAAAATCTTGCCCAACCCCCTCTCAAAATTTCCAAAAAACCAGAGCGGCTGGATCTGGCTTACTACCCTCACACATTAAACCTTCCATAAATCCAATAGTGTTTTCGAATAATTTATATTTTTAAACATTTAATCACTTTTATAACTTATCAGTTTATTTCATTTCCACGTGGCTGCCTGCTTAGCTTCTTGCTAGTCAACTCTGCACCTTCAATATGAGGCACTTTAAAAATACTATTTTCTATATGGCCATTGGTCAGATTTCGTCGATATTCCAGCCAGTCAATTTGCGTTTCATGCACTTTCTGCGCATCCTCCAAACTTTGCTCTTCCACCGAGCCGGCAAGCTCGTTACCGGTCTTCGAAGTATCGGTTATGTCACCAGTGCCAACGCCACTAAAGTAAGTCCAATTATCGCCGTTGGGATCTTGTGAAAACGGCGTCGGTTCGGGTTCAATGCCATTAAAATGTGAGTCCAATTTATTCCATTGATCCACCTGCTGTAACAAGGGATCACGGAAGGCCGACGGTTGTGGTAGCGTTATCGTGATGCGCCCATTGTTAATGGTAGGCTTTTGTTTACCCAATGTAGGTAAGTCGGTCCATTTGCCTAAGGCGTATGGCGCTGTATCATTAGTCTCGGCTAGAAACATGCCCTTTGTGCTGAGCTTTATATCTTCGCCTGCTTCGAGTAGATAATTTGTGGGCGGACACATGTTGAGCAAATATGAGATATATGAGCTGCAAGCCCAACCCCAGAAACCTTTACGTGAACGTATCGATTCCGAAAAATATTCGACAGCGCGCTGATGGCTGCAAGCAAATGGATCTGCGTGGAAAAATGCATAGGTTTGTAATTGTAATGGTCTGAAAATAATTTCTCGGCGTACTCACTTGTGTTTCCCTTATTGCAACCGGGCTGTAGTATGCCACCATTCATATAGAAGTCCGCATGTCCACAACGCTCTATTTTGCCCTGTACGAAGGCATTCGTATGTATTACATCGACGAAAGCAGCATCAGTGGGGTCCAATTTATCATCGATGCCGGAGGTGATGAAAAACGGCATGGCCGGATCAAGACCTGAAAATTTTACAGCCATTGTTCAAAAGTATCTTGACATGTGAAAGTTTCGAGAAATGAACATTTAAGGAAGCAGAAGATGGGTCAGGGACGACCTTCAGGTTCAATGAGTCTTTGAGTTTAGTACCCACCTGTTATTCTCGGCAACTGAAATGAGCCCAAATTTCGCGCAACATAATTCGTCAACTGTGCGCCCAACGAGAAGCCGATGACATGCATATCGGTGGTGCCCGTCTCCAAAATACGTTCCACAAGTTGGGCTACACAAGCACCCACATGCTTGATATTGTGTGCGACGTTGACGTAACATGGACCGGGCGCCAGCACAGCCCAGTCCACAAAGATGATGTTGTACTCACCGCGCATTAAATACTCTGAAAAAATACAGAACAGAGGCAAAGCCGGTTAAGCATTCCAGCGAAGTAAGGTATTGAGACTCTGCCAGTAAGGCGCACTCACCATATTTCATGCGCTGCAAGGTGTTCATATACATATCCGCATTATAGCCATGTATGATGATCTTTGTCTGATAACGCGGATTAAAGTTCGAGTTGGTCAAATTGGACTTGTCGAATGTTTCGTCGATGTTCAAGTATTGTGGCTGCTGTGGATTGCGCCGAGTGTACAAGTAGAAGCGCACATCTTTATCGGGGCACTTGCGTCCGATCACCCAACGACAGGGTCCAATTACTATATCGCGCATTGTTGGTGCGGGTGTGGTGGTCGGCGCTGGGGTTGTCGTCGTTGGCACCGCCGTAAGTTGATTGAGAAATGATTTGGCATGGCAGTTGACTAGTGAATATATAACTACGAAATAAAGCATAAACTCTGGTTTTGAGGAAGTCCAATATTAGCCAGACTTGGTTGCTTACCTATAATCGAAATGGTCCTGAGGAAGCTTGGAACGACTCTTGTATATTGTTGCGTCGTTGTTGTACACATTTTATGCTATTCTACTTAATATCTTTTTATTATCACAATTGATTCACTTAAAGCTATGTAACTATGCTTTATTTTCGGAATACTATAAGATTGCATCCATCTTTTGACACACCAGGCCTTCCTCGATATAATTTACTAAAAGAAGGCATGCGAGGTTTTCTCAATTTGAGGTTTATATTATTCCTACGCGATTTCTGGCATTCCCAATCAGATGAAGATCGCGATATTTTAGAGTGAATAGTTTCTTGAGGGAAGATTGGGACCTCGATTTCTTAGACTGGATAGTGAAAAGTGTTTGATGGAAGATTGTGATCTCGATTGCTTTGAGTGGATAATGAAAAAAAGTGTCTTAAAGCATGATTATACCTTCGTGTCTTAAAGTGAGTTGTGAAAAAGTGTTTGAAGGAAGATTGAGTTCTCTTTTTTTTAGAGTGAATGGAAGGTTAGGCTTGCATTCGACCAAAAAAGACCAATAGTTGCGAGGTTTAATGCGTTGTTGATATTTTTCGGAAGGTTCTTTGTATGTATGAGAAGTGTCGAGCCTCTAAAAAAAGTTCAAGATGGCACAAGTAAATCTTTTATAAGATCGTAAAAAAGAATGACATTTTGTCTTACTAAATTCGATAAAACTTCACGAGTCTGAATGTAAAGGTCTTGGCAATTGCGAGTTACAATTTTTTCTCGTCTAACAAAAGTGAAGTTCTAAAGATAAGTCTCTTAAATCCTTACCTTATATCTATATATTGTTTAGGAATTCGAACAATGGTTAACTTGACGAGCTGGTTCTTGAAGTCTTCCAAAGAAAATACGTTTTTACGAACTACAACTCATCGAATAATCTGCAATAAATGCAGGCAATAGTAGTTCCTCCGACTTCTGATGGTGGTTTACTATAGCCGGCGAACGTGGACAGGGATTTACTTTTCCCAGCTGGTGGTGACAGTAGAAGAAAGGATCTCTTGTGTACGGGTATAAGGTATACATATATGCGGAAGTAAATATTCAACGACTGACATGTGATCAAAAGCTCCCAAGGACTAACTTACACTCTTTTTTATACCAAAAATAAAGTTTAAAAAATTCATTTTTCGAATATGTAATGTAGGTTGGAACAATCGTCAGGGGAGTTTGGTATCCAAATACTAGCGACTATGGTCATCCTATTTCCAACTTTTTATGTCTTATTCTTCTTTCTTATGCAATTGGCCAAACAAAACAAAAACGGAAGCTTCGCTTAAGCGCGGGAGTGAAATTCGCGTTACCACTTCGGTACGCAACGCACGCAAATGGCCAGTGGGTAAGCGTTTAGCGGCATATTGCATTCATTCAAATGAGTCGAGCGTAAGCGGAATGCGCGCGCATGCGTAAGTGAGAGTTTTTTCGTGGCTGTGATTGATGGTGGATAACTATTTTGACGAGACCTTTTCGATTATAAACCAAAACAAAAATCAAAAATAAAAGCAGAAAGCAAGGGAAATATGACGAGTAAAGTGTAAAGCAACATTTGGCGACTTTAAACAGCAAATGCACGGACGTGCTATATGCCTACCGTGAAAAAAAGCTACAGCGTCGCCAAAGCTGTTGAATTGCTGGGCAGGCAACGAACGTGTCTAAATTGTTATCGCATTTTTTAAGTTTTTTTCGCAGTTTAATTGAGATTACAGATCAGTTTTCAACATTACACATGTTAAACACGTTGCCAATTGTTGTTAGTGCTTTTAGGGAATGGCGTGGCGCTCGCGGTTTGCCTGCAAACATTAATTGCAACTTAATACACATAACTTGTGTTGTTGTTGTAGGCCTCTGTGCTTTTAAATTAATTGAAACGTGACAGATCTGTAATCGCCAACAGGCTTTCTCTTTAATTGGGCTTTTTTTAATTAAATTTTAACAAGCCCTGATGCTCTCGTGGCGATTAAGCTCAGATATGCGTAAATTCTTTGCGGCAGCTCATTGGCTTTGTGTTAAAGGTACGCCGGTCGACATACCTTTCAAATTGAAGTGAAAGTATAAGTAAACAAAATACCCTTCACAGGTGAATTTTTATAGCATCTTTATCTTGATCGGTCGGTTGAAAAGACAGCTATATGCTACTGTGGTCCGAGCTGAACAATATGTTCGGAGAATCTAGCTTTTTCTTAAATTAAATTTTGTGTTGATTTCTTGTCCATTTGAACATTTTCCATTCAAGGACTTGAGGTTGATCTGTCAGTTTTTACGGCAGCTATCTGTTATACTTGTCCGATTTTGGGTACTCCGACAAATAAGCAGCTTCTTGGCGAGGTGATCGATATTTTAAATACTTAGAGACTAGTTCGGGTATACACAGACCGATAGACACCCCGATATGGACAGAATAAATTTTAAAATAAGGTACTACTCTTATGAAAAAAGTGGTTAATATGGTTCTTAGATCCCAAAGAGGAAAATACCATTAACCGAATATTAAATATCTGGATTTTAGTTGAGTAATTAAAAAAAATCTTTAAGGATTACTACATCTCTTGAACCTAGGAACTGAACTCCATCTGGTATCGCAAGGACCAAAACTTGTGTATGCTGAGCTTACTGCCTACCAGTTTACCTAACCTAACCTAATTAAAAACAAAAAAATTATAATTTATAAATGGTGGCGTTGAACGGTCGAACACGCTCAGGATCATAATCTTTAATCAGAATAATTCTCTTTCTTTGCTTCGGCAGAAATGAGGGCTCGCCACACAAAGTTAAAATACGGACACGATAAAATATTTTGGATATGTCGGCATTTTTGGTTTGTCGGTGTTTTGAATTGTCGGTATTTTGATGGGTCGACTTTTTGAACTTCGGTATATTATGTACTATATATCCCTTTTTATAGGGTTTTCGATGCTTGCTTTTGGGTCTAACAAACATCTTGGGAAACTTAATACACGCTGTTCACGGTATGAAAAGAGAGATTCATGATTTGATGCTTGAGTCCGTTCTGTAAAAACGTTACTTGTCCTACACACGGTCATTCTCTTCTAACAACTTTGCTCTCAATTTTGGGATACCAAATAACCTACGTTAGTTCCAAAAATGCTCTATGAGGGTCTGTAGGTGAGATCGTCCTCTAAATGTTTTCTGTTGGATCAAAAATAGATTATAGCTGCGATACACACATAAGTGCTGAAGAGAAAAATATTACCCTATCTCTCCTTTGACAAGCATTTAATTATAGTTTCTATGAGTTCCATAATGTTTTTGAGCATTGGAAGGCTTATATACCGCTCCCTCTTCTGTGTGTGCTCGGATTTAGCCCACAATCAAACATAAGAGATCCTAGATATCAGATCTTAAGAGGCTTCACTGCCAAACATTAAAATTTAGCAATGGACACCAAGATGTCGCTAACGATCGGGCAATAAGCAAAGCTCAGACGATTTATCGAGCCAAAGTTTGACCATGTAATCCTTAGATAAATATTATGTGAACGAAGAACTAAAGTACATATACTATAGTAGTGGCTTTTATGGAGATTTGCGATCTTTTGAAATTTTATAAATTCTATAGTCATCTATCTAAACGGAAGTGAGCAGATACGGAAGTGAGTGGATACGGAGATTTGTTTACATAACTGCAGTTCTAAAAATCGCCTGGTAATTTCTCATATTTAAATATATAACACTTTAGTTTTTTTTCATATTCTTGGCAGGTTAGGCAAACCACTATAAAAGATAGTCTTCAAAACCATTAGAACGAATCACTGCCCTAATAAACAAATAGACAAGAATGGAATCGAACAAAAACAAACACAAAAAGAAAAACATTAAATATACAAGCAAAATTGAAAGTAAGAGATCCATCTTTAAAAAAACTTCTTAAGCACTTTGAGTTAAAATTAATGAAGTGAGTGACACATAAAGAATAAAAACAGCACTGAAAGAAACCAATCGCCACTTTTGCTCACTATTTTTAGAAATCAAGCGCTTACTGTAACAAAAATCTATTGAATTTAAATAGACACAGTATTATCAACACGCCTCAAGATAAAACTATCTATGGTTCTTTTAAGGTATTGCTAAATTCGAGAACTGATAGTAGTGATTGTTACTGTCACATTACTAAAATACCAGCGCTGTCACTTCGAACACAACTGTGTACACACATATGCTTGCATGTAAAGAGAATTTGGCGTCTTTTGACACAATTGTTTTTCTGTTTTTCCCACTCAAAGTGGTTTTCCACACTTTTTCTTTGTTTTGTTCGCTTACTTGACGTTTACATAATCACCAACACATAAATTGAAGATTTTTCTGCACTTAATTTGTTATAATTTATGAGTTTCGAGTTAAAAATCAATAAAAGGAATAATTCTGCAGTGCTTTCTTGTATTTCGTAAACAGTTTCCGTAGGTAGGCACGTGAACTCACACTCTTACGCGTTACACACAACCGCTCACTTCCGCTGCTTGTACTCTACTAACAGCAGTACCTGCCTCTTTTGTTTTGAGTATAAACAATATTTACCTACAAATGTACATAAATACACATGTACGAGTATAGTTTTGTAGGTAAAATTATTTTGGGTAGTGTGTGGTATTGAGAATATTTATTACGAGTACCTCATTTGCATTTCGAAATACGCTCAATTTTAAGATACCTATGATATTCTCTCTTTTATTATCCAACTCTCAGAGTATTAATAATATACTCACTTATGACCAATGCACATAGAACTATTGCTTCACTTTACGTCAGACATTTGTTTTGACAGAAAAGTTCAAAAGTAAGCAAAATATTGAGCAACTCCCATTTTTATACGCCTTGTCAAGCAACAGTTACCATTTTTTTTATAGAGAAATTCACTGAAAGCAAAGCGTTTATTGCATAACATTTGTTTTCAGCGCTTCGTTGTTTCAATATGAACCGTCACTCAAAGCAAAGCGAGGAAAGTTTTATATGTGTGCCGTCCTTTAATAAACGCGGCAGCCGCAAAATACTGACAAATATTTCTTATGGCCATAGATTTTTTATGGTTCATACCTAAATAATGATAATGACGGCAAAGCTGAGTGTTGGAAAATGCGATTTTGACAGCGCCTTAAAAACTAAAAGTTGGCTGCAGAAAACAAAAAATTGTCATTTTACTGAAAAATTTCTTGTCGCGCGATTTTTAATGTTTGTACAAATTGATATAAGAATTATTAATAATATAAATCATTTTCCATTTAGGGATGCCGCGTCGGCATTAGCGCTGAGCGGCAAAAAAAAACACGTCGCTCAACGCTTTATTTAGGTATGTCAGTTACTTATTTTGCTGTTAATCGTTGAAAGAAATTTTAGACGAAGATATAACGTTCCTCGTATTTTAGAAAAATTTGATAAAAACAAGGAAATAATCAGTCGTTATAAGGCCTATAATATAGGTTAACAGTAGATTAATTAATCATTATGGTATGTATAAGAGGTCGGTTTTATATCCGATCAAGAACTATGAACTCGACCGCATTCCTTAAAAATATTTGAATAAAGTTTTCATGTCCAATCTCAGCCATAAACTTAACCTTAATTTAAAGTTTCTTATTGCGAATAATATTGTTAGTGTAGTAATAAGTGCTAAATTCTTTGAGAGTTTTAATAAATACAAAAGTCCAAGTTTCTTTAGTTCGTCTATGTATGGGTATTCATTCTATGAACTGCTCGACTATACTAACCCCAAATTTAATCATTATATACTTCCCTTTAGTTGAAATTTCATGGGGACATTTTCACTGCTCAAACCATCGTTTCGAAACTCAGTGTATTAAGAACACAGCTACGATTTAGTAGAAAACGAAGCTCATGGAAATTTGTAGTTAGTAATACCTAATTTTGTACCTTTGGGGGTTTCGGATACTTTTTGCGTAGATCGTATAAGCGAAATAATTTTATTGAATATATACTTTACCACGCAGTTTTTTGGAATCCATTTCTTGAATTTATTTCAATGCCGCTTTTAAATGTTTATGGTACTTGCTTACTTTAAAATAGACTCATGAATTCATCAACTTATTTGCCATATTACATTCGGAAATCTCTATAATGTTACCACAACACGACCAATGGCGACTACCTGGGTGACCGGCATGACCATGCCCACAGCCATTATAACCAGGCATACGCCCTTCACAGGAACATTTCA
The DNA here is from genome assembly GCF_023373825.1 of Bactrocera dorsalis. Taxonomy (NCBI): domain Eukaryota; kingdom Metazoa; phylum Arthropoda; class Insecta; order Diptera; family Tephritidae; genus Bactrocera; species Bactrocera dorsalis. The sequence goes on from NC_064303.1 coordinate 111,426,197, forward strand.
CCATCTTATTACCCTTACTGGAGCAGAAGGTGCAGCAATGATAGATGCCACTGTGCGGGCGTGCATTGCGTGCAAGGAATGTGAAGGGACTGCCCTGAAAACGAAAGAGTTGAGTTAGCGGAAGTACTTAAATAAGTTTAGAAGACTCAAAGTTTGATTTTGAAAATCACATAAACATAATTACCTTGATGGGCTTATCATTAATAGTTATATGCAGCACTAGTGTCCCTTCAGCGTCGGGTGTAAAGCCGATGCCATAAGTGCCGTCGCGATTGTCGGCGATCTGTGAAAGAAAAGTAATTAAAAATTCACAAGGTCACTTTTTCACTTGCTCTTACCTCCACTGGTAAAAATTTTGAACTCGTTTCTTTGTACTTAAGTAAAGTCTGTATTTGTAAGCCACCATGGCATAGACCCGCACCATCAGTGTCACGTGACTGCAGCAGAAGTTCTACACGTTTATGTAGACGTAATTGGGTGAAGCCTGAAAGTCGTAACAGGGTTATGAAGTACAAGTTTTTGATATCGCGTTTGCTCACCCTCCCATTGCAGCGTGCACAATGAAGGCTCAACAGTTTGCATTGTAATAATGCCGAAGAGTGGTATGTCGTTTTGGGCCTTCATCGGAGGTGCGCGGATATGTGGTAAAAATTGTAGAGTATCCGTGAACTGTAATGGGAAGAGAGAAGGTCAAAAAATCTTACTTGTATACTAAAGCGAAATCGCGATTTCGAGATCATATTTGGTGCCGAGGACTAACGCAGCAAATGAGGGAAGGGTGACTACGGTTGACAGTATCATGATGACGGAGTAATCCTTCATATATTGATAAAATGTCGTTAAGAAAGTCCAAGACTCTGTGCTTTAACGTTTGTCTCACAAAAGCGAGTCTATCTTTCAGTTAATACATAACTAGCGACTCTTCACGTCGGAATAGGAGGATACTGAGATTTGAGTTCAATCCGCCCAGGGCCGGATTTTCGGAACCCGAATGGACCCGGATTTATAACGGACGACGGTTCGTAAACTCGGGAGTTTTTTTTTTAATATTTTTGTAATATTTTCTGCTACTAAAATAACTATAATTCAATTGCTGAGCTGACATAATTCAGCTTTTGAACAGACAGATACAAGAAGACAAGCGAATTTCCACTAGCTTTCACCACGGAAAATCTTTTTCTCAAAATTTCAACAGTCGAAACTGCGCTGCCGAGACGATCCAGAAAGCTACAAGAAGACAATCAAATTCGAACCAGCTTTTCGTCCGGAAAATATTTTTTTCAAACTTTAGATAGTCCAATTTGCGCTGGCGAGACGATCCAGTCTTATGATTCACTAAATAACAGTGATAGTCGAAAAATAAAGAGGCACACATCGAAGCTCATTGCTTACCTCGTTATAAATATAGTATTTGTCAATATGTATGAGACATCCCTTACCTTTGGTTCTGTGGGCATTTTGAATTGCTGACAGTATTCGAAACGCTTAAGCAAAATATTGAGAAAAGAAAGCACTTCAACATGAGAACCGCATTCAGTGAGTTCCTGAGCGAAGAGCAAAGCCTCCTTGGACTCGTTATTGCGTTTTTCTACAACAAAAAAACTCCATTAAAGCATTAAGTAAGAAAAGAAATAGCTCTCAGCGTTCACCTAAATCCAACTGCTGCTCGAGTATCATTTCCACTTTGGTCTCGCGTGCACGATGCACCTGCTGTAACAAAGTCTTCCGATGCACTTCGATCGCTTCGAGGTATTGCCGCATGAAGACCTCTATCTGCGCTTGTATGTCATCACATTTCTTATTTATATGCTTGGATATATCGCTCATGCGCTCGGCCGAATGCTCGGCATAGCTGCAGAGCGGACGCGTATGATCCACAGCGTCGTGTAGCAATTTAGAGTAATTTACAAAAGCTTTTGGTATCGGCTCATGTTTGTGACCTTTGTGTAGGAGCACCAGGCAATCGGCGCAAGCGATCTTCAGAGGAAGAAAGGGCGTGTATAAGAAAAAGTCTAGGCGCATTTAAGCTTCTCACACTCACCTGCAAACAGCTGTTGCAGAAGGCCTTCATCTCAAAACCCGGATGCATGCCACATTTCAGCGTAAATTTCGTTTTATCATCCAGTAGAGCTTGTTGCTTTTTACGCGCGCGCCTCAACTCCATTATATTCCGTATACTATGGTTGGCTGTGTTGCGCTGCCGTTCATGTGAATCCCGGCAGAGCGAGCAGAGATTCAGCGTGCAGCTTACACAGTGGTAGATCGCCTGCAAGTGGACTTTTCTAAAACTAAAAATACCGTTTAATACACACTCTTCCACTCACATTGGTTTCCTCGAAGCAGAGACTGCACCAAACCTTTGTTATCACCTCATCGCCCAGCTGCTGTTGTATGGTCTCGATCTTGCGTACGAGCAGAAAATTCTGTGGTAATTGACGTATGCCACCTAACGGTATTACGGTTGCATATTTGCAAATCTTACAGCTGATGTAGCGTAGACGCTCTTCGGGCGGAGCGCTCAAACGCAGCGATGTGGAGCTTTCCGAACTCTTGCCATCCGATTTTGACTGTTGGTGTGGATATTTTTATATTTTTTTCAATTTATTGCTATTGTTGCTTTACCCACCCTTACTTTCAGCAAAATTCGTTCGAGCGATTTTTTACGCCGAAAGCTGAATGACGACTGTCGTGTTCGCGAAGGTGAAGTGGAACCGCTACGCACAGACATCTCCGGTGAAGACGATTGCGCGCTACAGTTAGACTTGGTGGTGGCTTTAAGAAAGTGTTATATGAATTAAGTAGTAATTAAGGCAATAAATGTAACAGTTTTTTAGTAGTCCTTTCATAAACTGAACGAAGGACTCGGAACTGAACGTTGGATTAGGAAGTAGTTTTTAAACCTGATAAATGTAAGGGTGTCCATTTTATGAATTAAGGCTAGTTCGGGTGGTATTAAAGCAATGGATGTATTGATGGCTTCCTTTGCCTGCGTAGTTGTAAAAAGCAGTGAGCGACTAAAAATTTGGATTCAGACCCAATTTTTTACTCCTGTCATTATATTCTACACTATATGTAACAATACAGCTCCACAAAGACAATTAGAGATTGCTATATACATATGTTAGAGCTCGTGCCAGTATATGTCAGATGCCTGTTCTCAATAAGGAATGATTAAATAGTCATAGAAAAGTTCGGTTATTCGAAAGAAGAATGTCTCAACTCAATAAGAAGATTTGGTTGTCAACTTGTCGGTACCCAAAGATCAGGACTGGAATAGAGAGAGTTTTAGAGAAACCAATACGATGTATATAGGAGGATGTAGTCATGTGTAGAAGTTGACGCAAGTGAGGAAAGTTCTCTGATCGCCATTCACTTGGGAATGGCCCGAAACGAGGCTCAAGCAACTCACGACTTCCGGTCTTAGACCAAGTATCCTCTGGGTAACCATAAAACATCCGTTTGAAGGCGACATAAAGGGAGAAGGCGACCCATCTCTTCCCCGAGTTGTGCGCTGGGTTTGAGACCTGCTATGTAAAAAACCCCCCCATGAAAACTAAACTACAGCCTTGGCGCCACATTGCAAAATGAAGAAACGACTGGCGCGCTGTTGTTAACTCGGCTATAACTGCGTAAGCGGTTTCCACCCCAGTGAAGATTAAGAAGAATTATTCTGTACAAGGTTTCACTGAAATCTAAATTCAGAAACAAGGGCCCAGTATCGTCTTTAAAGAACGTCCATCTGGAAACAAGCAGTTTCTAATCTTAAAACAGCGTTCAAAGCATATTTTGATGATCATATTCATGGAGGCGACGATGAGAGATGACTTTATGCGTTGAGTCTTCGAAAGCAATGACATCTGTCGAAAAATCAGTTTAAGTATCGATCGAATTGATGGCTCTAATATCCAACCTAGTATTACTCTGACGCAATAGATCTTAGATCGCGGTCGCAAAGTGTTGATTAGACTAAAACAAGGACGGCTTGAAAGACAAAACACCAATGTCACCTTTATAAAGCCACTTCTTTTAGACTTTAGACTGTTGCGGTGACAATAATGAATAAGACTTCGTTCACGTTGTTGAACCGATATATGAATCTCTCATATTCTTGTTCTTTCTTGTGAGATTTCGTCAGAAAGACATTTTTATCGGTGAGAGAGTGGATAATGACCTGAGGAAAGGATTTTATAACGGAATATATGAAAATTAGAAACAGGGCGGATCTGAGCTATAACTCCCATATACAATTACCAAAACTCTATCTAACGAAAATATCATTTTAGGGTCTAAAGAACGAAACTTCACTGGATGGTTGAAATGGTCTGAGCAAACAAATATACCGTTGTTGTTGGCTGAAGATTTTTTTTGGACCCGGAACTTATTGAACAGCATTTTATAACAGTTACCGCTTGTCATTTTCCTCTAAAATGCTTATGACAGTTAAGTGATTATTTTCTCTCTTTATGCTGTTCTCTTCAACTTATTTTCATGACTGGAAGCGCGCATGCGCACTGCATGTAAACAATGGTCCACCGGCAGTGGAATGGAAGCATTCACTCACGGCAAAAGCGTAAACAGGAAGCACATGGTACACACCAACACAGCCACAGAAGCACACAGACATACACACAGAGCTATAGATATTAAGCCTAGCAGGGGTGTTTGCGCTAAAAAGGAATGCAGTAAAAAAAGGCAATCATTAAAATACGAAAATAGAAGTAGCACACAAAGAAGAGGAAGCAAGCAAGCATAATTATGTGTACGAAAAGGTAAAAAGGTAAAAAACAAGTTGAAAGGCAAAACAGAACGCTGTGCATTAAAAATAAAACGCTCGAGTGCTTCACACACACTTCCACGGATAAGAACACAAAAGCACTTGGGCACACATACACACACACACACGCATACACGCGACGCACTCAACGTCGCAATCTAGTGATTTTATAGTCCTCCGCAAGGACGTCGGCGACGGCACAAACGCAGTCTTTGTCAGTCGCTCACACGGTCCACGCGCGGGACGGCCAGCGCTGCTGTTGCCACCAACTGAAACGTTTGTAAAATGCTGCATCAATTGCAAACGCAGCTACAAAATGCTACTGAAAAAATATGTCAAAAATCGACGAAAGTTGAAAATACTCTTTCTGCTCATGGTCATAGCGCTGATTGTGATTACCGTGGTCATACTGAACATCTCGCCCAATGTGAGCTCCACTGAACGCGTGCTCGACGAGCGCTTCATAGCGCGCATCTATGGCGGTGGCGGCGGTGTTGTGGGCAGTCAAGACGGCCGCTTGGAGCAGCCACCACTGAAATCGCCGCGCCAAAATGGCGTTATTGTGCCCGAGAAGTATGACGAGCACAAAGTGAAGGCACGCATAGCACAGGAGCGTGTGCAGCAACTACGTCAGGAACAGCAGCGTAACGCCGTTGATGCGGGTGAGGAACGCACGAAGCTGGATGCCGTCACGACGGGTGTGCATATTTTCTACAGCGCGCCTGTCGCCTGGTACAAGACGAAGAAGCCGCAGCTGGTCGCACCACAGTTGCAGCTGCGTGGCGCCGCCAAAGAGTTGCTGAACGATGTTTCCGACGCCGTCCTATCATCAGCATCATCATCACCAACTTCAGGTATAACATCGCCAACAACTACGACCACGACGGTGAAACCAGTGCGTATACTTAACACCGCATTCTATCCGGCTTTGGGGTTGTACAAGCCCACAACCAGTTTGCTGCAGAAGCATTTCGATAACATACACAATTGCGGCATTGGTGTGCTCATACTCAGCTGCAGCGGCAAAGCGGGCGAGGTGGAGCTCTATCGTCAGCTGTTGGAACTGGCGCCCAGCTACAATTTGAGCATTACCTTTGAGATCAGTGTGGCGGGCAATCAGAGCGTGGAGTTTTTGCAGCAGCAATTGGAGGCGGTGCGTCGCTACGCCACTGCAGAGAGTTTCTATCGTGTTTATTCGTTGGCGCGTAAACGCTTGGTGCCAGTGATTTACGTAAGCAACGCTTATAAGTTGAGTGAAACGCCGGCTGGTCGTGCTTTGTGTCAAACGCATCCGGAGACGTTGAGGCGCATTTTCGATGCCTACTTTATTGGGCATATTCGGTAAGTTTGGGATATTTTTGAACGAAAAGTCATTTGGAGACAATAAGAAAATGTTAGAGACGACACTTCTTGACAGTCAAATTACTAATAAGGGTTTCGAACTCTGCTAGAATTTTGGGAGCATCTCTTTCATATTTGTAACTCCCAACATTAACAAAAGTTTTTCGATCTCATAAATTTTAAGACCTTATCAGTGACTATATAGATTTTTTGGTATAGCCGTGTAGCTCTTGTCTAACTATGATGAAAATTGACACTTTCTTAATAAATTTTAAATTTTTCCGAGTAAGTTTAGAACCCATGAATTTCGGTTCAGTTATGCACTAAATACTATTTGGTAATGGCAAAGTTTGACCTATATATTGGGTAGTCGAAAAAGTCTTTTCGTATTTCTAATCAAACTTCAACTTTTTTTTATATTTTGAATGAGATATATGGACCAAATATGCACCTTTTTGGTCGACCACTTTTTGACATTTTTTCGCTAGAGACATTATTCAATCAGTGTAAAACTTTTCTGGTTTCTCGGCGAAAGCTGCGACAAGTAATTTTTCACAGGCTCCTATTGAAGATAATTTTACTCTATTAAGGAAGCTCTGCATGAATCGAAACAAATGGTGCAAGGTCAGGGCTTATGGTGGATGTATCAAAACTTCCCAGCAAAGCTCTCCCAGTTTTTGCCGAGTCTTCAAAGATGGTTGTGGTCCAGCGTTGTCCTGATGGAAAACGAAACTCTTTTTGTTGATCAGTTCTGGTCGCTTTTTTCCAATTGCTTGCTTTAATCTCATCAGTTTTTGACAGTAAAATGTAGAATAAATCGTTCGCCCAGGGTGGATGCAGCAACTCATATTGTAGGATTCCTTTCCAATCCCACCAAACACTCAACATAACCTTTCGAGGCGTCAAACCTGGCTTTGCGACCATTTGTTGAGCTTCACCACGCTTGGACCACGAGGTAGCACTGGAAATGTGCGACTGCAACGACATCTATTGACAAAATACGAAAAGAGTTTTTGACAACCCAATATAATTTAGGTTCCAAAGGCAGCATAAAAATTTTAAATGGCTAGCTCGACGTATAGTTAAGGGTCATCTTACTTGTACCATTCAACTGTTAAAACAATAAGTAAGTTCAAATATTTTTTCCTACCCCGACAGCCTCAAAAACCATGTGGATATCATGCGACGCCTCTGCTTCGAGGGCTTCTACAATAAATTACCAAGTAATGGCGCCACATTTGCGAGCACCTGGAAGAATTGGTCGTATTTGAAGTCCTTCGCATTAACATACAAAATGTTATTTGTGCCAACAGTGGGACCAGGCTTCGCGGAACGCAATAAATTCCCACGACACGGCGATATACAAAGGCATCGCAGCAATGGCAGGGTAAGTAGGGATATATGTGGTATAATTAAAAAGATTCTAGAAAAATTATTAATACTGAATAACGCTGCTTCTCTTAATCATGCTTACAGTACTATGGCGTCGCATGGCGCACGGCCATACTCAACCACGTGGGTTTCATTAATATCGCCAGCTACAATAATTGGCCGGATGGCAGTCAAATCGAGGAGGTCATACCGAAAGCAGGATTTCTGGACTATAATCCGGGGGCGAAAACTAAGTATATCGATTTGACCACACATTGGGTGGGTAATTTCTTAAAGACGCGTCATGAGGCGGCCGCTGTTGCTGTTCTCGGTCAGCCAAGTTGTTATGAATTCTTGAATAATACGATTTGTTGAATGCCAGTTGGGTTAAAAAAAAACGGAAAGTGGAAAAAATAAAAAAAAAACGATAAAAAAGTTTGAAAGCATAGTAACTAATTAATTAATAATTATTAAATAATATTAAAAAATAAAAGTAAAAAAATTAAATAAAAAATTTAATTAAATATACAAGTAAATTTAAAATCAATTTAAGTAATAAAATTATTAAAATAAAATATCAGAAGTTTTAAAAATAACAATAAAATAATTAAAACATTTTAAAAATCTAAAATTAATTACAAAAATTAAAACTTTGCTTAAAAGTGAGCTCTGTAAACTATCTGCAATTATGGCAACAACAACAAAAGTTCAATGATCATATTACTTTCTTCGAAATTAATTGAGATATATACATATATAAAATATATATAAACAATAACTTTATATAATGAAGTCATATTAAATTGGCCGACGCCATTAAACATTTTGCTGTGCATTAGAAACTTTATATTTATACTAAAATATGCATATTAAATATATTAATAACTAGTATACTAAACATTTATATACTCTACATTACATATGTACTTAAAAAAATTATTAATAATAGTAGGGAGTTTGAGTAAGTGTGCTAGGGAGCCTTAAGTAGACCTCAAGGAGGAGGTTTCCTAGAAAACGTGTTAATAATATTTTTTCCAATTTTAAGCTCTTGAAGGAGTGACTGTACAGACTGTAGTGACAGTGACAAATTATTATGCTTCCTTTTCTACTGACCCCTTTCCATATAACTGGTATATACATACGTATATTGAATCAATATATATAGTATCAACCTTCTTTCAATGCCAGCTGAGAAGGCCCTATTTCTTAAAATAGGGATCACATCGCTTCGCTAACATCCAGCAGTATTTTGGACTTTATCAATATGCTGGGGCTCGATGAGTCTTTATGCTTTAGGAGAGGGCAATGTCGGATGAAAATATAATTTGCTGAAAAACTTCCTTAACTTCACTCAGAACATCGCTCTTTTAAATCATGCTTTTTGAAAATATGAGACTTCCACGTAACATCCAATCTCCAGTACGTCCTGTGGCGTAACAATAAACTTCTCAAGGAACCCTGTAAGCAAGAATTTCTTTATTTCCATTATGATCGTCCCCTCGCGCTTTACTAAGTCGTTAAAAACGACACAGCCGCTTCTTCTAAGTAAGGTTTATGACAAACCTACTTCATTCATAATGAGATCTTCTACCATTTAGCCTTATGAACTATGAGGCTTTATTATTACTTTAAAAATCTATATCTTTATGTAGAAAGTAATAGTAGAACTAACCGTATTCTTAGGTATATGTCCACGTCTACAAAGGCTATACTTTCCAACACGTACTCGCGATTTTTTTTTTAATCTCGATATAAAAAAATATAAATTGTAGGGATCTAAACTGTTCGTAACTGAAATGAGCTTGCTTGTCATCTTAAAGCCAAATTTAGCCACAGCGAGCTTGGGTTCTCACATTCCTTATTTTCCGTCAAATATGATTGAACTCAGAAATTCCCACTAACCTTTGAACTATATTTGATCATGTTAAGCTCTTTTTGATAGCTTCTACTTATATATAGAGAAAAAACCGAAGTAGAAGTGAGCCAAACAAAGTTGGAATGTTTATTCAGATATATAGAGGTTTATAGAGAGTTTAAGATCAGCTCTCCCGAGTCCATCAATTTAAACCGGGTTTTCAAAGAGGACTTTTGTTAGTTGTCTTTGTAATATAGTATATAAAAATTGTGATAAAACCAACCCAGCAATTTTGTTTCTCCCAAATTTCCGACTATGTTGAGGTCCATAGTTGAATATAAATATTACTAAACGTCGGCACATAAGAGAACAAACCATTAGAAAGGATTTAGACATTTACATTTTTACATAATACAATTTTCTGCAATTCACCTACTCTAGCACACACTTGTGATAGCCATCTTCGATTCGCCACTACACTGCTCATAATGCGCTCGTGTTAAGATACGGTAAATATTGGTAATTAAATGAAGTTGGTACGCGGATTTTTCAAACAATCTATAAGTAAGTCAGCTGTTTATTCGATTCGCCACTCTCCATATTTTGGCGTTTCGAAGACAGATATATAAAGCTATAACATACTTTACAACTACACTTAAATACTCATGAATTTAGATGAGATGAAATGTGTTAAATAACTCCAATAATTGCCAATTGTATTAGCTCTTACTCTTATATTACATAATAGATATTACATATATATGAAAACTAAATTCTTCTAATATTCTAAATAAAATCGCAATACAACTAAGATAATATTTAAAAGTCAGAAACCATTCAAAAGCAATTGTTAGTTTAGTAAAATCACTTGTTATAAGAAAGTTTGTCCCACAAAGTGGACCCTTTCCAAATTCAATCAATTATTTAAGGAAATCTTAAGCTACTCTGCTGTTAAGCATATAACATGCACTATCATTATATCTACGAGAAATAAAAAACAACGTAGAGTTTCAAATTTTATTACTCTATAAACTTAAATACTAATAACTTCGTTTATACTCTTATATACATATACATACATAAGTACTTTACTATATACCATGAAAATACAAGCATATATCAATAGCTTTAAATAGTGTAGCGCGACTAAAAATAAATAAATTTAAATAATAAAATAACAAAAAAAAATTATAAAATTTAGTGAGTTTCTTGCTGGCTCCAGGGAGGCTCCAAGGAGGAAGAGAGAAGAGAAAGGATCTGATTTCGAATCCTTTCCTTCTTATGAAAAAGAAAATTCTTTGAGAGGATAGTTATTGATAAAATAATAATACTCACTACAATAACGTTACAAAAACAGCTGTTAGTGCCCTACTGCCCAGAGAAGCACGACGCGATTATCAGGTCTCAAAATTTTATTCATTAAATTTTTCCTAACTAACAGAAATTTTTAAAGAATATTTAGTGGTCGACGAAAAATTTCCACTGAACCCTTCGCGAGAGTGCCGCCGTCTGGTAACAGATACCACATCTCGACGATGGCGGGACCGAACTGGCCTCAGTTGCAGTTGAGATGTATCTAGCCAAAGTTTGACTTCTTACTTCCTCAATAGCACAGCATTCAAATAAAAAATCTTACTTCGGTTGTAGGCATAAAAAAAGCGGGATCAAGCTTTCATGTGACCCGTGCGGAGGATTAGTCTACCTAGCTCAGACTCGAACGGACCTTACGGATACCTGGTGTGCTGATGGAAACTAGTTGTTTCTAGGAGAGAGCTGCGTTCTTAACGAGCTCGGAAGTAGCCATTACAAAGACAGGAGCTGAGCTTGGTTTAGGTGTAAGGGATGGGATTAACACTGGAGCTCAAAATAAGTGTAGCTCCAAACCCCGTAGTCAAAGTATGGTTACAAAGACGGGAAGAGATGGTGGTGCCAAAGGTGGAGCTACTAGTAGTGTATCTGCTAAAGAATGGCTTACTTTTAAGGACAATGATCAAGAAAAAGCCACGTACGTCGGGCTGCCTACCTGCTAAGAAGGGTTTGGCTGCAACCGCCAAACAACGAGATGTTTACAAAGGAGCTTCAGGATTCTATTGATTGCGCAAAAGCGGTACTACCCTATTTTAAGGTTAAAGCTCCAGCACTGGCAGTCAAGTAGCCAGCTGAAGAGGCTAAGCTGCCGGTCAGAATGCCGAAGTCACCACCCGATAAATCGTTTGCTGATGTGGCCCGAAACCGCAACATCATTGGTGTGCTGGATAAGGGAGATCTCGAAGTAAAAATTACCCAATTTCTTTAGCCCTACATTGTTCTTGCGCTCAGGCTATTTGAAGAGCTTGGCATGAGAGGTACATCCGGTTCATTTCAAAGGAACTCGGTTTATAAATTTGTGCAGGTCTTAATTTTAAGCTGGCCGAAAGTGTAGGCACCGATGGAATCATAGTTTTAACTAGGAAATACACGTGACGATGGATTTAAACTCTTGGATTGGAGTTATTTACTGTGCAAGTTCAAGAGTCCACTGGTAGTATTTAGCTAAGAAGTCTAGCGGGATTCTATGTGGTATCTCCGACAAGAACTAACAAAATTATATTCCACTTACCCTTCCAATCATGGTCCTCGGCGCCAGGTTGCGACCAAAATGGTATGCTGGAGTCTTGTTTGAAATTTTCATCAACCAAACATTGGAAACAAAAGGAATGCAAACAATTCAAGGTGCGTGGATCACGAAATATTTCACTGCAGATGCGGCATTTCAAATCATCGGGAAATAACGAGGCATCCGGGGTAACGCGGATCAAGATGCTGGAACTTGGCGATGGACTTCTGGATAGAACAAAGGAAATGGAGGACTTTAAGATACTAATTTTTTATAGCACTAAAAATAACTGTATTGGTACGATTAAAAGCGCAGTGAGACTAACTGGATCTTCGGCTCAGTATCGCCGCTAAAGATTCTTTTAGTGTTTCCAAGCAAAACACTGTTCTCTTTTGTTTATTTTCTATTTGTTCTACGTCCGTTTCATGCTATGATACTCGTGTCTAACATACTTATGTAGTATAATTCTAATTTCCCTATTTCCTTGCGACCCTGACCGCACGCATACGAAAACCCACTGAAGTGTATACGGTCTAACGCACCTTGAACGATTTGCTGATGCCTCGATTAGTTCGGTTGGCTGCAGCGCACGCGTCTCACCTGAACGCGTTGACGACGCTCCTCCACCCAATGCCAACACCGTGGAGGGAGAGGGTGTCAGAGTGCGCGCCGGCGACAACAGTTGTAACGGTGTTGTTGCGGTTGGCGTTGGTGGCACGGGTGTGAGTGCCGCTGTTGTGGCTTGCTTTACCGCCGTTATTGTCATTAACGGCGACAAGCCTCTCGTAACGGGCGATTTTAAGTTCAATGAGCGATTATCGTACAATTCCTTTGTCTCTGCAACGACATGTTGCTGATGTGACTGTGGTTGTTGCTGTTGTTCTATGGCCACGGCTGCCACAGCAACATGTGGCACATTACGCGTTAAGCTTTCGCTTTGAGTGACATTGAGAAATTTTAGAATTTCACTGCCTCCGCTACCGCTGCCGCCGCCGGCGCTGCTCAGACTACTGCTGCGCACGGAGACCGATGACGCAGCGCTTAGCACATTATCCATTAGGGATTCCGGTGAAGTAGAGCTGCCAGGCTGCGAATTAATTTCGCTTATGCTCGTATCCTCGGCATCCGGCAGCTTTTTCGCTGACAACGCGGGAGCAACAGCCGCCGCGTCGGCGGTGGGGGTGACCTTTGCAGCTGGTAGCAGCTCAAAGTGATTGTTGGCGAATTCGGGCGCACGCGAAAATCTGGTGACTTTCTTTGTTTTGGTTGCTGTTGTGGAGGTTTTTGGGGAGGGTGCAGGCGATGGCGGTGGTGGCGGTAATGGTGGTGGGGTTGCTATTTCCGCTTTTGATAACATTACACTACGATATTGTTGTGATTGCGGGAATTGTTGTTGCGGCTCTTTTTGTTGCAAATACGTTGTATTGCCGGCTTTCGGCGTGGTGCCACGCTTAGACGTAGCAGGCGCTTCGAAACCGGGTGACGTTGGCACTTTACCAGTTGTGAAGCTTTGCTGCTTTGGCGGTTGTTGCTGTTGCTGCTCGAAGGATGTCAGCACAATTTCCGGCAAATCACGCCCATTTTCGTATTGCTTGCGCTCGTTAACACGCCTCTGCGTCGCCACATTAATCGGCACTATGGTGAAATTAATAGGCGCATATTGTTTGGGCTTATTCTTCTCCAACTGTTGCTGCGTCTGTGGTTGTTGGCGTCTGTGCCGCGGACAGAACCCACTTGCGCTTGTCGATTTCGCCACACGTCCACAACGCTCGCGACCGCTTGCGCTTTCTTTATGCTGCGCAATTTCCGTTGCCAGCGACGCGTTCGATTTATCGATTTTCTCCGACTGTGATTTCAACGATATTTTTTCTGCGCTCAAACTCAGGTGCAATTTACAGAGTTCAGCGCGTTCGCCACTAGCGTGACGCGGGGAGTTTTTGGTTAAAACCGCACTTTTCGTCTTTTCGCGTCGTAACTTTCGATATGCGACCTCAACGGTGTCGTCGTCGTCCGCCTCCTCGTTGCTCACAACTTCATAATCGGTGAGTAAATTTTCACTCGCGCTTTCGTAAGTGTCCGGACTTAGTTTCGCATCGTTTTCGTAACTCTGTTCGTATTCGTAGGATTTCCGTTGCACATCGAAGCAATATTCGTTATTATTCATTATAATTTAGCGTTTTTCCAAATTTATTGGATATTTATATAACAACTAACTGGAGCTCATTAATAATTAGTCTGAGCAGTGTGTGTAGTTTGAACGCGCGCGTCGCTAAGTAAAGTCCATCTCGTACTGAAACGAATTCGCTTTGCGATGCATTCAAATAATTTCTGTTTTGTAGAACTTGACATGAAAATAGCATTTAATCTAATTAGTCTGGTATTTCTAGTTTTGTTTTCGTACGCCTTCGCCATTGCAGCATGCTACTTGCAACTCGTATTGTATTACAAGCCGGCAACGGTTTTCTGGCTATCACCTCGGGGTGTTTGCACGAATCTGTGCGGAAAGAGGAGCTGTGAAAAGGTAAATACTGGTCAATTGGAAGTGTGTCGAAGTCGGTGAATTGAGTCACGTGAAATTAAGCGCGAACCACTTTTCGATTGGAAATCATAGAGGTTAGAACAACCGCCACAATAACTCGTATAGGGTGTAGCGTTTGGTGCGTATAGAACTACTCGTATATGGTTGAGCGATTATCCTCGCGTCTTAAAGGAGTTCAAGATAAGATGAATGAATATAATAATCAGGTTCCGAAGTCATTAGGTACGTAAAAAGCTCATTTTTTATTTCAAATACATATTCTTTCTACAGAATTTCGTTTCAGTAATATGTCTATATTGACATAATATTAATTCAGTGAATTTTTGCAAACGTTACCTGGACTCTACTGTTGAGACTGCGGAGTTGGTGAAATTGAAACATTTTTTTCCGGTTGGAGACTACTGAGAGTTGGGAATTTGAACAAGGACTACGAGTAGACTGTACTCGGCTCCACTAAATTGCTTCAGGAATGCTTTTTGCGGATACAAAAACAACAAAAAAGTTATTTATATTAACAGCCTCAACAAATTTGGGTATAGACATGGCTTTCTCTTGAGCTTTTTGGTGAAGCGTCACAATTTTGATGTGGAATTTAATACACAAACATCACAGCAAGCTCTCCAATAACAAAAATTTAAGCTTCTTCTGGTCACCATAAAAATATTACCTCCATAAACTGTATATAAATGTTTTACGTTGAATTCTTACCTTGTTATTCCATTTTGGTCTTATTATTTCATAGGGTCTTGATCCCAGAACCGTATTTGGTTTCAAATATATTTTTGTGTTAAATTTCTTGTATTCATATCACTGTTTCGGCGTTAATGTTTCTTGAAGACTTTCGAATTTTGGGTTCTTTTTTTTAAACTGAAAATATATATTTTATTTTTATTATACTATTTCTAATAAATTTTTATTATTTTTATTTAAATTCGTCGAGTTTTTCTTATAAAAAGATGCATGAAACTTAAAATTTTCCTAATATAATATTTTATTATATGAAATATGCTGCGTACAATATATTACTGAGCTATAAATATTCAATATATAATTTATATAATGGCATGCATATATATATGTAAGTGTATCTCAAGTATATAAGTACTAATTCGAGAATTAGTGTATTATTTTGAAATAAATTCTTATTATATAATATTTATATAATACATTTTATAAGAAACTTAACTTTCTTTATATTATACATAATATTTATTCCATTCCATTCCTATGTCAGTATTTAAAATTAAAATAACTAATTAAATATAAAAATATTTATACCAACTATTCGAGTATTTTCTATTACTTAAAATAAAGTAAAAAAAATAAATGCATTAAACTAAGGCAATCATATAGCAGCAGCGAACCACTCTGCATAACCTTAAATCATTTTATATAACATAGTAGTTATATTGCAAGTGTTATTACCAATTGCTCCTCTACGTGTCAACACATGCGCTAGAGGAGCACTCTAACTTTCAAATATTCGGATTAAATAAATATTCCATCGGTATTTCGGCATCGCTCAAACGCACACGTTTCTGTGGTGAAGCGCCGGCACACATCGTGCTCGCCAGTGGCATGTCATCGTCCGAACAAAAATCACTTTCACCCGCTGAGTCACATTCTAAATTTTCGTCGATCTCGTCGATTTCCTCAGCCATAACCAGATCTCCTTCGACTTGCGTTGAATTCGCTTTGGGCTTCTCGGGTGTTTTGGCAACTTTGCCTTTTCGTTTCGATTTTTTCTTTTGCTTCGACGGCGAATCCGTGACTATTTTCTCACGATACTTGCACCAAAACTTTGCTGGCTGCGCATATTGCACCAGATTTGGAAAGCGCTTTACCAATGCAAAGCCCAAATCGTCGAAAGTTTTTTGTAACGTGTCATCGGGGTGTGCAGTGAAGCAACCGTGAATGGTCGGTATAAATATCAAGGACTTTTCGAGTAGATTCAGCTAAAAATAGCAACAAATTTTATAGATTTTGTTAAAAAATTGGTATTTTCTTTCTTACAGCATCCGGCATTGTTATTATTTCACGTCTTCGCCCGCGTCCACGGCCCGCACTGCTAACGGCGGTAGCAGCTGTAGTTTTTGCTGTGCCTGCCTCATCTGTTGCACCTGCTTCGTTTGCTTGCGCTATTGCATCATCCATAGCATTATCCTCGCCGTCGCCCTCTTTGTTGTCGGTGTTGGGCTTTTGTTCCTTGGTCAATTGGCAGACGCGTTTTAAAATGAATAGTACATCCTTGAGCAAAGCGATGCCTTCAGGACTTTTCATGCAGGCGTCACGTAGTGATTTTTCTATAAAAAATAAATTAAGCAAGAAAAATTGTAACTTCATCTGCACCGAACCTATAATAGCCATTTCTTATAGCATAAAAGTGTATAAAAAGAACTTCATCTTGAATTCAAAGTTTTGCTACTCCGTCTTACCTGAAATCAGTTTGAGTTGCCCAAAATAGAGCACCAAATTCACTTCATCCACCGTCGCCAGCATGTGATTATAAAGCAATTGACGACTCTTACGCTTTGCCTCTCCTTTCAAAGGCGACTTAATGCTTGTATCCGAAAAGCTATCCAAACCGTCGAAATTCTGTAAAAGAAAAAAATACAAACTTGATAATATTATATTCCAAAAGCAGTTACAAGCGCCCGGACACACCTCGTATTCATTGAAGACGAATGGACATTCGATTAAACACTTCTGAAACAGCGTTGAATTCTTCTTACTGAGAAATTCTCCAAAAAAATCACAAGCACGCGTAGCCAATTCTCTATTCTCATCTAAAATAGTAGACATAAGTGCCAACAACAAGGAACCACGCAATTTCAACTGATCCTGCAAGACCAATTTCTCGAAGCATTTAAATGTCTCCACACGATTCATGACATAAGGCGATGACAACTTCGCCAACACGTGCTCAATGATACGTTCCACAATTTGCGTATGCTTCTTACAAAGATCCGTTAATGAAACGATTATTGTGTTCACGATCGGTGGACGATCGATCATTTTCAATATGGCACCATAAAGTTTACAAGTAGTGCTGGCCGTAACGGCATCACGTAGAGATAGACGACCAGCAATCAATATCATCGAATTGAAGAGGCGCTCATTTTCCAAATCCAACTCTGACTCCGGCAATTTCAAGCACACGCTCATGTATTTGTGCACAAACGAGACAAGAGTGTGATGTGGGCGCAAACGCGTCTGCAAGTTCACTTCGGAGTAGGAGTAAAGGTGAGACATAAATGTGGCGCGATTATCAGGAAAGTCTGCTATGCCCGTGAGTATGCGAAGTTCCAGCAAATCATGCAATTCGAGCAACCAAGCTTTTTCGGTTAATTCAAGTGGATTGCTTTTGAGGTTTTTGCCTTTCGCGGCCTGAGATTGCGAGCAATTATCGATGTGTATGAGCAGATCGAATGCTTTGCCAATGAGTACAGGTAAGATTTGACCTTCGCGTATTTGCGTGAGTATGTGATTGAAAGCTTGATTGAGTGCTGTATGCGAGAAGTCTTGTATGCAATTGGCGAGCACTTCCAGAGCAATAAGCATATTTTGTTCTTTGTTCCACTGTGGAGAAGAAAGAGTAAAATGTTTGTTAAGTATGTGTAGTTTTGGGAACATATTGTGTAATACCGATTTCAGTGATATGAAAAGATGTATAAGTGCGTCGGGTTCTTTACTCTTCAACTTTCCAGAAACGAAGTTGAGCACGATCCAAGCTTCTGTGGAATTCGAGGTGAGTAAATGTGATTCGATTATGCTGAGTATTTGTGGACTGCAAGATTTTATAAAAATTAGATACATGTTGAGGTTAAGTGATTTAAATTTAACTTTCTGATATAATTTGAATAAATTATTAATTCTAAACACTTACTTTAGCAAGCGTTGCTGTAAAGCCATGTGAAAGCATTCTTGCAGATAGAGTCGCGGCTGCGTGGACAGCATTGTGCGTATAATAACCCAGGGCATAAAGTGTTCCGCTTGATTCGATTGATCGATACCGCGCATATTTGCTAATACGCGTGCGCGAAAACACTGTCATCAAACAAAATTTGAATTAAATGAATTCACACAATATTACACACTTACATCCATAGCCAATTCAATATTCTTTGGATCGCCATCGCGCAACATAGGCGCCACAACCTTACACCACACCCACACGACTGGATAACAGTTCGGATAGCAGCCGAGAATGCTATCAATGCTTATTAACGTTTGTTTCCGCACTAAGGCAGTGGGTTCATCAACGAGACGCGTTGTTTCTGTTACAAAATTTGTATTGAAAATAATAAGTGGATTTAGTTTGATTAGTTGCTCCATAAACATTACACCCGCACGTCTAATATATGATTGGGGGCTTTGAAAGAGATTTTCATAAACATATTCTGGCAAATGCAAGAATGACAATTCCACCAAACCATGTCCTTCGAAACTGTATTGCGGCTCCAACGCAGAGGGCTTCTCGTAGCGTATTTCATTCTTACGTACACGTGGTTCATCTGGCAGCTTTACACCAAGATCGAGGTAACGTGTATAGCGTATACCTTCGTTTAGTATTTTCACAGTGTTTGGTGACCCTTTGGTGAGCGCAAGATGCAGCGCTTGTACTGCTTTCAGTTTAACAGTGTTGTTAAAATCCTGCAAACTCTTTATGAGTTCATTAATAAGATATACCTCGCGTGGTATGTCCGATACTTCGTGTCGAAACATTTGCCAATTAACATGTGCCTCCAGTTGCAAAATGCGTGAAATTAATTCTATGGCACGTGCGCGTATCATTACCTCATCGGCATAGATGGCTTCGCACAAGAACTCCACTGATGACTCATTACAGGTGGTATAAAGTGCAGCATCATACTTTGCGGCGTATTCTAGCGCGCGTTGTGTCTGCTCTGTTTTCCAAGATTTTATTGGATTGGTGACTATGCATTCGATGTAGAAATTTAGAGCTTTTACAAGCAGACGCGGATATTTTGAAATACATTTGATAAACCAATCGGAGATATGTTCGCAATCACCGCTAATGACAGTTCCGCTTGTACTTTTCGGTTTTGGCGGGTAAGTGTGTAGGAAAACTGTCATATTCATTAGCTTCTTTAGTGTATCCTCCGGTTCGCCGTTATGGGCGTTTACTACTTCGTCAAATATTTCAAAGCATTTAGCGTGTAGATTGGCAGCATCTAAAAACATAATTGTTTAAAAGCGTTAAGAAAAATATAATTAATTTTGCTACAACGGATATGGTTAAAGGGAAACTGGAAATAAAAACAGTGTAAGAAATAATTAAAGAAATCATTTCCTGCACAAAATGCAACACTGTGTTTCGCATCAGCTGTTTCATAGAATTAAGAAATCAAAGCATTCAAACAAATCAAAAGAGAACCGAAAAGAGACCGAAAATAATCATAGTGCCGCATAATTTTGGAAAGGTAGAAAATCAAAATAAAGCTTTCACAATTCAATTTCAAATATTTTTAAATTTTAGCCGCGGTATCAAAACAATGTCTGCTTTAATAAAACCACCTGGCACACGTAATTTGCGTCTGCTTTTCAAGCAACTTCATGCTGTGCGTGCAATTTGCGTCAGTTCGAAGTGCTACGCAGATGACCATGCACAAAAACCGAAATCCACTGCAGAACACTATGACATCATAATTGGTGGTGGTGGACTCGTCGGCACAGCACTCGCAGTTGCTTTGGGCAAAAATAAAGTTTTAAATGACAAACGGATACTATTGCTTGAGGGCGCACCGCCTTTCAAAGGCTTCAATATCGAAGCGCAATATGGCAACCGTGTCTCCGCTATTAATAATAATAGTGTAGAACTATTCCAATCGATCGGCGCTTGGGATTACATGGAAGAACGTAGAGTAAAACATGTTAAACAGATGCAAGTGTGGGATGCATGCAGTGATGCCTTAATCAAATTTCAAGACGAACATTTCGCCGCTGATGTGGCTTGCATTATTGAAAATGATCTGATGTTGGATGCGCTGTATGCACAACTGGCCGATAACACAAATGCGCAGAATGTGGAGGTGCGTAACAATGCGCGCATTGAAGGCGTACAACTTTCTGTAGACACTGGCGATAAATACTCGCAAGTGCACCTTAAAGACGGCAAAACATTAACATGTGAACTACTGATAGGCGCTGATGGCGCCAATTCGTTGGTGCGTAAACAAATGAATATCGATGTATTTAGTTTGGAGTATCAACGTCGTGGAGTGGTAGCCACCGTGCAATTAGAAGACGCTTGTGATAATACGGTGGCCTGGCAACGTTTCTTACCTACCGGCCCGGTAGCCT
The DNA here is from genome assembly GCF_023373825.1 of Bactrocera dorsalis. NCBI lineage: Eukaryota > Metazoa > Arthropoda > Insecta > Diptera > Tephritidae > Bactrocera > Bactrocera dorsalis. The sequence goes on from NC_064303.1 coordinate 111,446,997, forward strand.
TACTACCATTAAGCGACACACTCAGTTCGGTGGTGTGGAGTACAACTATTCCACATGCTAAACATTTGTTGGAATTGTCTGATGCGGATTTCACCAAAGCATTAAATGAAGCTTTTTTCAAGGAATACCCCAAGAATGGGGTTGTTGTCAATGCAATGAATACATTAAATTCGATTATTGGACGTAATCCCGATATGCTGCGACAATATCCGCCTGCCGTAAATGGAGTTATAGAAAAATCACGTGCATCATTTCCTTTAGGCTTTTTACATGCCTCATCATATGTATGCACCGGTGCGGCGTTGATTGGAGACGCCGCTCATCGAGTACATCCACTCGCAGGTCAAGGTGTGAATTTAGGGTTCAGTGATGTGCGTGAACTTGTTAAAGTGCTTTCTGAGGCGGCGTACGCTGGTGCAAAACTCGGTGACAATCACTACCTTATTAAATACGAACAACGTAGCTTGTCTAAGAACGTGCCTATAATGGTGGGTGTGCACGGTTTGCACACACTCTACTCGACTACATTCACACCGGTGGTTTTACTGCGCAGCCTAGGTTTACAGCTCACAGACACTATTTCGCCCATAAAAAATTTGTTTATGAAACGTGCTATTGGCTAAACACTTTATCGTTTTACCAATTAAATTACTCGTATAAATATCAATAACAATGATATGTCAGTTTTTGTATTTTAGATATATAGAAATGTTCTGCTACTTTGGTTATAAATAAAACACGAAATTAATACGATTTGTGGAAAATAAGACGAAATTTCACTTACACATATTGGCATAACCCCGCTCATGATTCATGTACAATATGTTCACTAGTTTCTTCAGCAAGATGTCTCGTGTGGCTTTGTGATCATTGAAATGCACATACCTTAGCAGCAATTTGAAGTCATCGCAGAATGTTGAAAACCGTACCCATATCTCGATAGGTTGCTGTTTCGACATTCGACGTAGAATGTCAGGATGTTGTATGCGTTCTATCAAACCGAATACCTGAAGACAATGCGCTATTACTTCAGGCTCAAAGATATGAAATCCTTTTGCACCGGGAATAGTTAGCGAAAGAAAATATGTATTCACGGCAGCAAGTGCAAGCTTTGTATATGCGGCACAAGCAGCATCCAATGTTGGTAGACCCGCTAAAGCATACACGAAGCTGAGGTAGGAGTCACGCGGTGATACTTTAACCACCTCATCCCAGCAATCATAGGTATTATCATAGCTAGCACTTGATTCACTGCGCAAAATACGTATGGCAGAGCACAGCTCTAGTAGGGTGGACAACACCTGCGGATCGTTGAGTGCACGCTGGACAAATGGCAATTCAGGTACCGTGGATTTAGCTTGCTGAGAAGTAGTTGAAGGCTGCTCTTCCGCATTCGATTTATTCTTGTTTTGCTCTTTTTCAGCGTCATCCTCGTAAGCCTCTTCAATATTTTCCCAAAGTAATTTACGATCAAAAAACTCACTTAATTTCTTAAATAAATTTATCAATTCAGTCATTTTACTGAATGTAAACAAAAACACGGCATTTCTTCAATGAAAGTATATATATACAAATACTACCGCTACTGAAAGCATAGTATGTTCGGCCGAACGGCTGATCAAGGCTTGCACGGTGGGCAGAAGTGGACAAAATCTTACAAATAATAAGAAAATGTATGAATATATCTTAAAATTTAAATTATAGTTAATAAAATTATTTGCTGCAAAACATATTTATCTTATTTGTCTCTTGGCTTAAGAAAATGTTATATATTATCTTTTTCTGTTTTTAGGTTAAGTATCTTATATACTTATTTCGTGCTTGGTATTCTACATATTACTAATATCTAATTGGATAGTGGATGAGAACATATGTATGAAGTGGGTTATTTTTTAAATATTTATATAAAAATATACTAATTATTAATTTTTTATACTGCAATTAAAATTTTTTTCAAAATGCAACCATGTTAAATTTGAACGAGTCATCGTCATATTCGTTGACTTTAGCGAATCTATGACAATAGGAAAATAAAAAGGCTGCGAATGTCAGATAGAGAACAGACGTTGAAATGAAAGAATTTTTGTGGTGTTCACGGGTCGAAAAGCTGAAAATTTTTTGTGAAAAATAATAACTTTTGGGCTTAAAAACAAAAATAATATTAATATTACATATTTAAAATAGGAAACAGTTAGTGACGTGGTGACTTGTTTATGTTTAGTGAAAAGTGCTACTTGAAATCTTATAAAACTTTTTGCTTGTAATCAAATCATAAATGCAAAAAACCTTTCACATTTTTAATTGTTAATCGAAGAAAAAACAAAAAAAAGGCCCCAAAAAGCCTTAACTATAAATCAGCAATAACTAATAATCTCTTTAATTTATTAACGCCCGAAGTGGTAGAAATTGCTTGGTTACAATATACAACGAAAATTTGATGTGTAAGTATTCGTGCAATTGGATTGTTAAGCGTATAAATTTTCCATCTACAATACCATAAAGTTTTCTATTAGGACCATATTGTTGTTTAGCCAGTATACATTGGTCAATTTAGATGGTTTGGTATGACCTTTGCCTTCATTTTATTGCAAAGTGTATATAAATGTCGCGCATAGACTTGGCAAACAAAATAAAGGGTGAGGTACCCCTCTCATTGGAATGTAAATGCAGCTAAGGTGGTATGGTATTTAGCTTGACATGATGTTGTCTTACTTAGTTGGTCAGTTGGTCGGAAACGTTTCGCATGGTTTGGCAGCCAAGTTTCATAGTTACATATAATCTTTAAGTTTGGCTGGGGTTGAAAGTGGCCAGGTGTTGCTATTCACTTGTTAGCCTTACTGGCCAAGAGAACATTTGTGGTTACGCCTTTGCAATATTTACTTGAAAATATGTACAACATACGCACTAACGACAGCTTTCTAAGGCAATTCTTTGGACAATGTACAAATGTAATCTACACAAATACCTATACATTTTATATACCTACTATACTGTTTTAGGAACCAAGATTCCTTTGTAGCTGTAATGGAACGTACATATGTACTATTCACTATTTTGATTACTTGCTGGTTGTCTTTTTGCTACTTTTGTAGCGCTTCATTTGCCTGCACATACTTTGTTTCGGCAGCTTATCTCCTGTCTGAGCTTAAAAATACTGCTGAGTAAAGTGCATTGACTATGGCGGCGGGGTGGCGGGGACTTTGTTTCTGCGTGACTATATTGCTTTCGTTTTGCCAACAAAAAGTGTACGCTATCAATGACTCGTCGGTAATATACTTATAACTTGCCTTCCTGCCGCCTACATGACTCCGCCTTTGCCTTTGTCTATATGTATGTATTTATAATGTTTGTAAAGGCTTTCGGCGGCATGAAACTGATATAAATAAGTACAATTGTATATATGTATGTACGCTTATAATCATATGTATATAAACTGCTTACGAAACCATTTCACAAAAAATACCGACACTATCGACTTTATGACTTTGATGAGTTGTTCACTCGATTTGCGTGTTGCTGGCATAATGATCCTTGCATGCACTTACATAAATACTTATTTATGCGCACTTATCAATATCCGTTAATTTTTATCATGGACTTTACATTTTCATAGATTATACTTTCTTTACTTTCTGACTTTAATAGAATCTACTTTTGCATTGTTTAGCTTTCTTCCATTGATAAGGCCTGATAAGAGTTGTTAATGTGTTCTTGTATGTGATAAAATTGGGTGAAATCGAGCTGCTTCTGGAAAAAAGCGCTAAAGTTTATAGGCACAGGTGGATTAATCGTCCAAAAAAACAGTTTCGTCAGTCAAATGACGGTTTGATTTTCTATTATCTTACAATAAATATAATGGTTGCCATTCTGATTTTACAAAAGCTGATACCACAATAATCACAAATCAAATTGCAAATGCAGTTGCGATTGTTCTGGAAAACTTATTGATAAGATTCCGTTTAAATTAGAACTCCCATAACCAGCAAATTCAGTGCATTCGCGAATTTTTTCTTGTTTTTTCGCAAAATAGCAGACACCTTACTACATTTCCTTGATATATATATTTAAGATTAATTATTGGTAAGGCAGCTGTCTAAAAATAAATATATTTTTTTTAAATATGTATGCATGTACACACATACCTATATATAAAACTTATTTGGTCAGTGTTATAAATTTTAAACCTCTCAGATAAGCTTCTATAAATATTTTTATTCATATTAAAAGGTTTCTCCATGGCCGCAGTTCTACATATCAGATTTCTTACTTTCACGCACTCAACTCTTTGTTATACCACTTTATTACCCCTTGTGTTATTTCATCATCATATAAGTAAAATTTGACTTTAATTTGCCTACATAATTACTTTCTGTTCCCAAGCTCTCATCAAATGTGCCACATTCGCTATGCTTATCTAAGCGCACGATTATGATTATGAAGTAATGTTAAACGCCAACGCGTGGCTTATCATATAACTAAATTGTCATAAAGTCGAAAATTAACGTGTTTATCAAAAAATAGCAACTAATATTTTAATAAATAATAAGCAAATTTTTTTGTTGTTTTCATATTGCAAATTATCTAGTATGACGCACGAACTTATGCCGGCGAAAGTATGTATTTTGGTAACCGAAATAACGAACAACTATTTACAGTGTGTTTCAAAAGTATAACAAACCATAAATTAACCAAGTTCTTGGATAATTATTGTGGTCTTTATCGTGCTTTTGTCGGTCGTTGGTAGTCCAGTTGAAATTGGTTTACTAAACCTAAACGATAGGAATGAACTTTAAGTAAAAACATATGTTTGTTCCGTTCCTGTGGTGATATTCGTCGCCAAGTGTTCCGTAAAGTTTTCCTTCTGAAAATAGTTGTGTTTTTATTGCAGTTGCAGTTAGAATACGTTTTCGACCGAAGCTAGTTGGTTGTAATATTGGTGGGCATAAGGGCTCCTCTAACTAGCAATATGAAGGTAGAAAGCAATATGAAGGAAGGTAGGCTATACGATATTCGACGCTTGAAATTTTAAAAGCTTTTCGGGGAATAAGAAATGTATAATCCTAACTTTCCTATTTAGACGCAATCGCCCTTAATAAAATGTTTACTCTTTCTTTCCTAACGGTTAAAGTGGTGTGCGCCAAAGTGCTTAAAAATTAACATAAAAAAGCTTTATACATACATATATCACTGTAAAGAATCTTCTTATTTTATTCAAGCTTTTTGTTTTCTTTAGTATGTACATTTACTATAATAACAAATAATATGTCGTGATAATATTTATTACCTACTGGCGTCATAGACATAACGATGCACTATATGCTAGTAATTCCACTGAATGTGAACTAACCTCAGCTCACTTTTCTTTACAGGTTGTTTTCTGTTTGCTGGCAGCGGTGGTGGCCAGACGACGGTGCTCAACAGCTGAATTGTGGAGTGTTTTTTTTGCTTCAGCGAAACGTGTAGAAATAAATATAAGTGAGTGAGAAAAAAAATTGTGTCAACTGCATAATAAATATACGCAATAAATTTAACGTGGTAATAGTACGTAATTGCAAAAACAACAACAACGACAACAACATAAAAAAGAAAATAGTAAAGCGATAATAGCAGTTGGCGCAATTAGCACGTAAATTGTGACAAAAATTTGGCAGTGTTTCAACTCAACGTGTTTTGTTGTTATTATTTCATTTTTGTTGCTGTTAAAAGCCTCAATTCACTTACTACCATACGGTGGTGTGGAAGTGAGTATTAGCACGCAGTAATTGCTGCACGCACAAGTGCTAAAGTGCTAAAATAGAGTTAGTGCCAGACGTTAATGGCCGATGGAAATGTTATGTCAGCAGCTTCCATAGGGCATGCAGCTGCTGACTACTATACAGTAGCACCAGCAACAGCGACAGTGTCATCAACACCAACACCCATACCAACAGCAATAGCAACAGCAACACAGGCAGCCAACATGGCTGGGAATGCCGGTGTAGGTGGCGTCATGCAGACCAGCAGTGGCGTTACCGTTTCAACAGTGGGCAGCAGTATTAATAACAGTGGTAGTAGCATTGCTGGTATTGGTGGCGGCAATGGCAGCGGTGGCATTGGTGGCAATATGGGTGGTAGCAATATTAATTTGAATGCACCCTCAATGGCGACAGGGACAGCTGCAGCGGTGGCAGCGGGCACAACGGCCAGTGGCAGCATTGCCAACAATCAAGGTTATCACCAGTTGAGTGTAACTAGTAAGTTAAAAGTAGAACCAAATATCAACACATACGCAGATACATATTTGCACTAAATAATTTATTGACTACTTTCTTTTGTATACTTGTTTCAGTTGAGGAAGCTTCACTGCGCAATAATGGATTTCTAAAGCCTAATCCTTACGTGGAACTAGTAATCGATAATAAAAGTAAACGTAAAACTGATGTGGTAAAGAATACTTATCTACCGAAATGGAATGAGGAATTCACAGTGCTGGTATGTTGATGAGTAGTATGTTTAGCAATAAAAAATGTAATTCCTATTAACGGGAGACGGACAAACAGGAAACGGAAAACAATGCAGATAATATGGAAAATATTAAAACAAATATTTTAGATGGTATAAACCAATTGTTTGAGAAAATTTCAGAAAGCAGATTCCTATCCAAGGCAGCGCTATAATCTCTAAACAAATTGTTCAGATCGAACTGCTATAGGATATAGCTTTCAAATGAACTGTCCAATCAAAATCACCCACATATACATACATTTGTACACATATATGTACATATAATTTGTAGTTACTCATTGAATTTTAGATAATTGTTGAGAATTTTAAAAGTCAACTTCGACAGCTGTCATTCTGTGCCGTTATTAGAAGTAGATATTGCTGTAATTACATACAAATAGCTTGTTATTATTAAAATGTATAAAGGGCGCTCTTTTATCCGTTGTTGCCATTGTAGATACGAGTATATGCGTACGTTTGTACATATGTATATATGTTTGTAAGCGCATAAATAAACTCAAATACTTATATTCTACACATACACACACACATTCAGTCATTTCAGCTATTTTCCGCTACTTCAACTTTTTTTTATTGATTTCAAAATAATTGCTATTCAACTCACTTCACATTGATTGTCTGTTCACTAGAGCATCTATTGAAAGTGAGTAGCTCTTAGAAAAATCATATTTTTGATAACTTCTGATTTTTATGTGCTTTTTGATGGGCAGGTAAATATGAACGCGTGCCCACTCCTTATTCTCTCAACGAGCTGCGCACACTTCAGACCCACCACACCTTGGTTTTATGGTTTCTCCTTTTTATTTTTTTTGTTTTTTTATTATTATTTTTTTTGATGTATTTGTTTTGAAGATATGCCATTATACACTTGTGTTGTTTGTTTTGTAATTTTATCGGCGAAGTGCGACAATAATTGCTTGAATGCCAAGATCTGATTGCACATTGTTGTTTTTGTTGTGCGTGCGTATATGCTATATTATACTTAAAAGTACGAAAAGTATGTGTGTTACAGAAAAAAGTAACAAAGACATCATTTTTTTGGTCCGAATGCTCCTTACTCCGTTCTTACCTTGCCGATCCACAACTTAGCTCCTTTGTATAATTATCGTGGCTTATAAAGTTTATTTTTAAAACACATAGAAAGAGAGGGTCTTGAACTGCGTAAGTGAGGTTATATTGTAAACTACCAGGATTGTTTCTGGGTTATACTAGAACTAGAGTTTTGAATCGGCTTGGGTTGGAAGTGTGACTCTTTTGGCTATAATTACAGTTGTTGTAGTGCCAGAAAATATTTCCTAGAAGGAATTGAAAAATGCTGTCGAGTTGAGAGGCCCTGGTTGGATATAAGTCGAAATCTGTTCCAGCTATGTGGACCCCACTATAGTGGAAACGGCTTGTGCTTAGGTTTAGCTTCAAAATATCCTATTGGTCTCTCCGAAGCATTGCTTCTCCTCTGCTAAAACTAGAATCGAAATCATAATAACTGGAATACATGGAAACCGTTTTGACTTCAGCAGAAGCAAAAAACTCCTTCAGTGAAACCAGATGAACGCGATGAACGTTTAGCCCGACAAGTTTTAACTGTATTAGTGGTCTCTAAAGTTCAGAATATCTTTATAAATATGCAAAATATCATTAAACAGAAGCATTTTGCTACTTTATCGATCAGGCCGTGAGAGTAAAGTAGGATATCATGAGCTTTAGGTCTCAGGAAAGTCTTCGATGGCACGAGTCCATATTATTATACCTAAACAAAAGACAGATGGACCGACAGCGCTAAAACCAAATTCAAAATAGATAAATATACATACAAATAACCAAGCATTCTTCCCTCTTTTCAGGTAACACCGAACTCCGTGTTACACATCAAAGTACTCGATCACTCAAGCTTTCGGAAAGACACTCTACTAGGCGAGCGCATCATCAATTTAGCGCATGTGCTACAACAGTTAAACGGTCGGTTCGAGTACCTCGAGCTGACTATGGATTTGCTGGCTACTTCCAAATCCGATAACCGGCAAACGAAAATCGGCGAACTCGTCGCAGTGCTAAATGGACTTAAGCTGGAAATGCCCAACGGCGTACAGCAGCAAAACGGCAATGGCATGCAAATGCTGCCGCCCACGATCAGCGGTGACGGCTCGATATTCACGCCTGCCGCAGGCGTACGTGGACGCATACGCATGCGCAATGTTGAGAATGGCGCGCTTATGGCTACGTCAGCGGCGGCGGGCAGTGGTGGCAATATGGCGCACTTGACGGTCGGCGGCGGCTCACGCTCACCTGTTGCCAATGGCAATTTGGAGCGCTGCGGCAGTGGTGGTAATGTGCAGAGTGGAGCCGTGCGGCGTGCCGCGCCACCGCTGCCGCCGCCCGTCTGGGAACAGCAACAGCCAATGCCACAAACGCAACAACAACAACAGCATGTTGCACTACAACAGCAACAGTTGCAGGCACAGCAGCAGCCACATCAATCACAAATGCAAGTACAACGCATGCCATCGATGAATGGCGGCGCCGTGGCGGTTAACGCTGCCGGTGTGCAAGTGCGTCCCATGTCGCAAATGTATGCGAACGGTGGTGGCGCTAGCAGCTTGGCGCCCTTACCGCTGCCGTCACAACCACAACCACCGCAAACGCAACAGCAACTGATGGATAGCGCGCTGTTGAGCTCGGCGGGCGATCAGGGCGCGCTGCTGGCGCAAGGTGCAATGCCTGTGTCCAATGTGGCCGATCAGCAGTTGCAGGTGTGTAGTAGAAACAGTTATTACATACAAACAGTTATAAAATTTTAATATTGTTTCTTTTTTGTAACGGCAGGCTGCTCAAGCGGACGATGAGCCGCTGCCAGCCGGTTGGGAGATACGCTTCGATCAATATGGTCGCCGTTACTACGTAGATCACAATACACGCTCTACATATTGGGAAAAACCGACGCCTCTACCGCCCGGTTGGGAGATACGCAAAGATCCACGCGGGCGCGTCTACTATGTGGATCACAATACGCGCACAACTACCTGGCAGCGACCGAACAGCGAAAGGCTCATGCATTTCCAGCACTGGCAGGGGCAGCGTGCGCATGTGGTGGCACAGGGCAATCAACGTTTCCTCTACTCTCAGCAGCAACAACAACCAACAGCGGTAACAGCCGCTGTGACGCAAGATGATGAGGATGCGCTGGGTCCGCTGCCCGACGGCTGGGAGAAAAAGGTGCAATCAGATAATCGCGTGTACTTTGTGAATCACAAGAACCGCACCACACAGTGGGAGGATCCGCGCACGCAAGGTGAGTTCTTAAAATAGCTGCAAATAATTTTTTATACATTCTCTCCCTTGTAAAAATAGGCCAAGAAGTCAGCCTGATGAATGAGGGTCCATTACCGCCCGGTTGGGAGATACGCTACACCACAACCGGTGAACGTTTCTTTGTCGACCACAATACGCGTCGCACCACATTCGATGATCCGCGACCGGGTGCACCGAAGGGCGCTAAAGGTGTGTACGGTGTGCCGCGCGCTTATGAGCGCTCCTTTCGCTGGAAGCTCTCACAATTCCGCTACCTGTGCCAGAGCAATGCATTGCCGTCGCACATTAAGATCACGGTGACACGTCAAACGCTCTTCGAGGATTCATACCACCAAATCATGCGTTTGCCTGCCTACGAACTGCGCCGTCGCCTCTATATTATATTCCGCGGCGAAGAGGGCCTCGACTATGGTGGCGTGTCGCGTGAATGGTTCTTTTTACTATCACACGAAGTGCTCAACCCCATGTATTGCCTCTTCGAGTATGCAAACAAAAACAACTACAGTCTACAAATTAATCCGGCTTCGTATGTGAATCCCGATCACTTGCAATATTTCAAATTTATCGGCCGTTTCATTGCGATGGCGCTGTATCACGGTCGCTTCATTTACTCCGGTTTTACAATGCCTTTCTACAAGCGTATGCTGAACAAGAAACTAACCATAAAAGACATTGAGACCATCGATCCGGAGTTTTATAATTCATTAATTTGGGTGCGTGATAATAATATTGACGAGTGTGGTTTGGAGTTGTGGTTCAGCGTGGACTTTGAGGTGCTCGGCCAGATAATACACCACGAATTGAAGGAGAATGGCGAGAAAGAGCGCGTCACCGAAGAGAATAAAGAGGAATATATAACATTAATGACGGAATGGCGCATGACGAGGTAAGTGCCCTTCGCTAATTGTATGAACCTGTATGTGGTGAGCGTAGTTGGGGATTGAAAAGTGTATTGATTGTTTATTTAGTGAAATCATAGTCACTAGGGTGGTTGCTGCGGCATAAAATGTTTTAGACCGCACACTTGTTAACTAAGTCTATGAAAATGATTGGATTCCTGTATTAAGAACTAACAGAAGATGATATGTTCCTAAAACCAAATTCTGGGTGATCAAAGAAGCTTCCACAAAATTGCAAAAGAAACCCTTACACAAATTTATTAGGGCTGAATTCAGCTTCTCTTATGTTGTTGTTGCTGTAGCGGTCGAAAACATTTCTGAAGCAATTTCGACGAATGGTGCCGAGTTGGCAGTCCTTGGCCGGCTACGTTCCGGTTACTTAGACCCGACTGACGTGGGAACGACATTAGCTTCGCTCTCTCTTTGTGCGATTTGATGTTGTCCCAAAATTGAAACTACGTAAGTGTCTCTATATAAATTTCGGCAGATCAAGCCGTGAGCTCATTCGTTGAGTATTTGATGAATTGAGATTCACCTAATAGAGATCTCAAATCGTCGAGTACGACGTATGGCGACTCCTTCCTGAAATTTTTAAATTCGAAAAACAAGCTGTGTGAGGTCTTTTAAAGGTTGCTTTCGAGTTCCTCAAGCTCCTCAGCGCAAAACAAGGAAATATTATTTATAATAAATTGGAGTTTAAATTTAGTTTGAACCAATTTTAATATCCGACAAACTTTTGGAATCCTCTATTAAATTAACTGATCCAGATTGAGATATGTGCCGTTGATTTAAAATATGTTCAATTTCCGTAAAAACAGAGTTCTCTCAACAAGAGTTCATAGTCACTAATTAAAGTCTATAAGAACTCAATTTTATTGTTTGTTATAAACTGGTTGAGAATTAATGAAATTTGCAATTGCAAGCAATGAAAATGTGTGATAGTATGAGTGAGACAGCAACAGTAACACAACTCAAATACAACAAGTGTAACAAGAGAATGAGACACGAATGAGCGAGAATGAATCTCTACAAACGACTCACCGCCGATGTGACATAACAAAAAAAACTTACCAAAAAATAAACGCTTTTCAGAGGTATCGAACAGCAGACGAAAACGTTCCTTGAAGGCTTCAATGAGGTCGTGCCGTTAGAGTGGCTCAAATACTTCGATGAACGCGAACTAGAGCTCATACTGTGCGGCATGCAGGATGTGGACGTGGACGATTGGCAGCGCAACACAATTTACCGGCATTACAATCGCGGCTCCAAACAAGTCATGTGGTTCTGGCAGGTACGTAGACAATTTGTTCTTGTATAAGTAACTATGTATTTCATAAATCTCTCTTTCTCGCTCCCACACAAACAGTTCGTGCGCGATACGGACAATGAGAAACGTGCGCGCCTGCTGCAATTCGTCACGGGCACGTGTCGTGTGCCAGTCGGCGGCTTCGCGGAACTTATGGGCTCCAACGGACCGCAGCGCTTCTGCATTGAGAAGGTGGGCAAGGAGACGTGGCTGCCGCGTTCGCATACCTGCTTCAATCGGCTGGACTTACCGCCCTACAAGAGCTACGATCAGCTGGTGGAGAAGTTGACATTTGCCATTGAAGAGACTGAGGGCTTCTGCCAAGAGTAGAGCGCCTAAACGGCTAAGCGGCTGAATGTGGTTTGACAAACGACGCCGCCGGTGCGTTGTTGTAATCAAAACAAACAATATTTTTGCAACGTTATATAATCACAATTGTTATGCAACGAAATGCGCGCGCTGTCATTATTATATTCATGTACACTAGATAGTATGAGTTCCATTTTTCATGTACATACATACACACATACACATGTGCTCCTTGTGTGTATAAACAAATCTGTGGTGATTTTTTGTTTTGCATTCTTTATATATATATTTGTCTTATTGGCGCGCAGTTGTTGTTGCTAAGCTTATTTTCAAACGCATATCATTTCGTTGTTGTTTTTGTGCAAGGGAAACAGAAAACAAACATAAAAAAATTGAAACGAAACAAACAAACAAAAAACTATAAGCGCTTGTTTAATTGTATTAGAAATATATTAGACTTATTATTCATTTTTTAGGAATTTATAATATATAACATTATATACTTATATATGTATATACATATGTATGCAAATGTAGGGAGTTTTTAATCAGTTATACATTTACCGTATGAAATGTAAAACACATTTGTGTGTATGTAGTTGCACATACACACACATATACACAGATACGGTCAAAAAATATATTTCCGCGCATATTTCATGTGCTTGTGTGTGTGTGTGTGTGTGTCTCAACTACCACATAGTAACGTTGCCGTCTTACAGTAAGCACATGCTCCTTCCTAACCTAACTTTAATTTAATATCATTTTTTAGCATACATATATACATATACATACTATATATTAATATATTTGTGCATATTTTATTAAATTGGCATAATTTAATTTTAAATTTGTATATAGCGCACGTTAATGGCATATATTAATGTTAATTTACATTTGATAGTTTGTTATTATGCATACATACAGACGTGTACGCGTGTATGCGTGTATGTATGTATATGTGGTGGCATCTTAGCAAGTTATGTAAGCTAAGCTGTTGAAATTACTTAAGTAAAAATGCATATGTATAATTATTGGCAAAAGACATTCGAAAACAATCTGCGTTAACGAACATTTATTTTAAAAATATAATGAAAAATATATCACAAAAACAAAAACGGGTGTGTATTGGTTTCTGGGGTGTATAAAATTGTTGTTATAATGGTTTACTGCAGTGCTTATATTAAATTGAATATACGAAATGCTTAACTGGTTTTATTATTTTTATTTCCTTTAAAATATTTTACCGAAAATGTTTTGTGTTTGTTAATAATTAAATAGGAACGGGTGTAGGCTTGTTTAGGTATTTTTTCGTATAAATTGTCTTACTTTGGGTTAATAATTTATATATAGCTATTTTTACGCTCGTTAACTGAGTATATCTATTTTAACTACGTAATAAAATATTTATTTTAAAAACAGATTTTTTTATTACACTTTAAATCATTTTAATAAAAAAAAATTGTTTATTTTTAATTTTCTTTTTAATATATTTTTTTTTATTTTTTTTAATATTTTTTTTTTTAATACTTTTTCTTAATATTTTTTTAAATATTTTTTTTTTATTTTTTTAATATTTTTTTTTAATACATACTTTTTTTAAATATTTTTTTTAATGTTTTAATATTTTTGTTTTTGCAAACTTATTTTTTCTTATGTATTCATTTTCATTTATTTTAATTTATTAATTTTTATTATTTATTTTATATTTCGTTTATTTATTATTTCTATTTTATTTTTTATTTTTATTTTTTTTTTTTTAATTTTGCTTTTCTAATTTTTTTGAATTTTTAATGTTTTTAATTTTTTATTTGCATTTGCATTTTTATTTTTTTAATTTTTAATTTTTTTTAATTTTAATTTTTTTTTAATTTTAATTTTAATTTTTTTTTATTTTTATTTATTTTTTATATTTTTCTTTATTTTTTATTCTTTTTTTTTGTTTTTTTTTTAATCTTGGAATGTTTTGTCAAGTTGCCATACGCAATCTCTGTGAGAACTTCCCGGATTTTATTATATTCTACTTTTTGACTATGTATTCGTTTTTTTTAATTTTCCACATGTTTTTAAATTAAGATTTTGGGAAGGAAATGTCATAATAACTATTTTTTTTTTATTTTTTGCTTGCTTGTATTTGTATTTTATTTAATTTATAATTTATTTTTCATATTTTTATTTATTTTTTTTGTATTTAATTTAATTTATAGTTAATTTTTCATATTTTTATTTTTTTAAATTATGAAAAATATTTTCCTTTTTTGTTTTTGTAATTTTCATGGTTTTCACTTAGTAGTTTTAGTTATTTAGTATTTTTTATTATATTTAGTTAATAAATAAAATTTAAATAGTATTTTTTATACATTTTTCAATACTAAAATTTTTTTTCTTATTATTGTGATTTATAAAATATTTATTAATTTATTTTTTTTATATTTCCTCAAATATTTTGTTTATATATTTTTTTTAATTTTTTTATTATTTTATTCTAATCAGATTTTTTCTGCTAATTTATTTAAATTAATTTTTTTAATTTTTACAGAAATCTATTCATATATTTTTTTAAAATTATGAGTTACTAATCAAATCAAATGTTTTATATTAATTTTTTTTCCAAATACATATGTTTTTTTTTAAATATTTTTTTTAAATATATTTTTTTAATATTTTTATTATTTTTTTTTAAGATTTTTATAATTTTTTAAATATTTTATTTTAATCATACTATATCTGGTATTTTTTTTTTATTTTAAAACAAAAAATAATCAGTTACTAAAATTTTGTTGAAAGGTATATTGACAATTTGACAATTTTGTGACAATTTTTCCCCTTTATATTTATTTTTTACTTGCCAATACGTAAATAAATTTTGAAAAAACATACATACGTATGTAGCTATGTTGATTGTGGATTATAAAATATTTACTTTTGTATGTTTTAATAGTTTTTTAAATCTTTTTTAATATTTAATTTTTTTTCAAATGTTTTATTTTGAATATTTTATATTTTTTCAGATATTTTTTTCAATTTCTTATATTTTTCAATTTTTTTTTAATTTTTTAATTTTTTATTTATTTATATTTATTTTTATTATTTTTATCTGGATATATTTTTTTAATATTTTATTTCATTCAAATATTTCATTTTTTTTGTAATTTACTGTTTCTTAATTTGTTTTTGAAAATTATTTTACTTCTGTTGAAAATTTGATTTTTCAAAATTATATTGTTATCAATTTCCATCTCTATTTCATTTTGACCCACACATTTTTATCTTGGTTCCAACGGGAAAACGTGTTATAATTTTGACAATCCGGAAACAACAGTTAGTGCCCAAAAATAAATACTATATAAAGACACCACATCCAGTGAGAGCATGCCATGCTCCTAAAGCTACTGAAATGACGATAAATAATAAAGCAATTTTATATCATTAAACTGCAAAATATGTATTTAAAATAAATAAATATCAATTGACACACAAATCATTTCAAAGAAATTTAGCAAATTGTGTTAGAGAAAAACGGCAAAAAAGAGGATATATGTACATATAAGGGTGGGTAAAAAATTTAAAAATATTCCAATAGCCGAATTTTGTAGAGCAGTAAATTTCCTAGTACTATTTTTTCCCAGTATCAAGCTAAACAAAATATTAAATTTTTTTTGACCCACCCTAATACACATATACATATGTCATGATCGTGAGGAAATTGATACACCGGCAAAACTAAAATTAAGAGTAAAATGAGTAAATGTAGCAAATAGCAGAAATACATACAGGCATATATAATATATAGAGAATATTTGGGATTAGATATGTATATATAAATACCTACATATGTATGTAGTAGTGTTGTTGAAAGTGCATAGCAAAAACAGATAAACGATAAAGGATAGAAATATATGTATACAAATGTAGTTATATGTGTATAAACTATTAGTTACAACAACAATAAAACTACTTAACGAAGTACATATAAAATATAAAAAAATATGTAGCGTGTGTGCGAAAATGAAAATATAAAAAATTAAAAAAAAAAAATATAATCAAAGAAGACATAACAGTAAAATTTAAAATTTCCGTTATTTGCGTTCACTACATAAATATATATTTATAATACATAGTATAGAAAATTAAAAGAATAATACAAAAATATTTTCAAACTAATAATTTATGTTAACTTAAAATGCTTTTTTATTTAGTTCAATGAAACATAACTGTATTATATAAATTTAAATAGTAACAGCTAATGCTTAACGGCACATGTTGTGTGCCAGA
This sequence comes from Bactrocera dorsalis, assembly GCF_023373825.1. Classification (NCBI taxonomy): domain Eukaryota; kingdom Metazoa; phylum Arthropoda; class Insecta; order Diptera; family Tephritidae; genus Bactrocera; species Bactrocera dorsalis. The sequence continues at coordinate 111,463,596 of NC_064303.1, forward strand.
GAGAAGAAATAACGAATTAGAGCGTGAAAGAGTTAGCTAGAATAGTGTGTATGATTTACGAATCATTTCAATGAGAGAGAGCGAGAGAGCGTGCTGTTTTTAATAAATTCTATTTAAAATTTATAAATTAATGAATAAAGAACTATATTATTAGAAAAGGTTGATCCAGTCTTTGTACTTCTTGGTGGGTTGCTTATAATGAGAGAGTTTTTTTGTAATAATGGTTGAAGTAAAATAAAAAAAAAAATGTTATAAAAGTCGCTAACTACATTTGTGGGTTTAGATCAAGGCGTACACTGCAGTCAATGACGTTGCAAAGCATTATATGAGTATATCCGTGGCGATTTATTAAAATAGCTTAACTCAACTTGAGTTAATGAGAGTAATTTGAATGCTTCTGACCAATTACTATGTGTAAATGACATATCTTTAAAAATGTCTAGAAATCCCAACCAAGTTTTTAAAACCTACCCAAGTACATTCTTTAGCTTAAGTAGGCTTCAGCTACTACAGTATATTTCCACAAAAAAAAAAAACAGCAACAACACCAACACACTATCTTTACCGTTCATTCCACAGAAGTTTCGGTGTGGAAGAGATTACACTTCTGTATTCTTCCTCAGTTTCTTCCTCAAAGAGAACATTTTTTCCTACTATATGAAGGAGATGTTTTATTATGCTTCTTTATAAAAGAGTAGATAAGGTTTTCGCCACCTTGCATAATTCATATATTGGATAGTCGAAAAAGTCTTTTCGTATTTCTAATCAAACTTCAACTTTTTTTTTATTTATAATGAACTTTAATGAATCAAATATTATTCCATCGGTGTAAAACTTGCATCAGTGTAAATCGGAATTTCCAGAACGGAAGCGAGCGAACCATTGTTGTGCTACACGAACTGATATAGCATCGTCTCCGTAAACTTCACAAATGTTATTGGTGGCTTGCGCGGCATTCCTCCCTTTTTTATACAAAAATTTCAAAATATAGCGAATTTCTTCATTATTTTCACTCATTTTTGAACAGCTGTAACTTTTATTCAACTCCCCGAATTTAATTTTTTAAGTTAAATGAAGCTTAAAATCTTACCTTTCCAACACTATATGTAATGACACAATGTGATTCGTAACACTGAAGATATACGACGTCAACGACATCTATTGCCAAAATACGAAAGAACTTTTTCGACTACATAATATTTTCCACCAGCCACAACTGAAGTAAATCTCGATTCTACAAACCTATAAAATATATGTATATTATTTATTTATTTTATTAACTCAACTGTTAAACCAATTTATATATACATATGTATGAGTATGAGTATGAGTATACTATACATCTACATATGTCCCTTCATTTAAATAAGCATTTTCAATTAAACTGGTGACACACTCCACAAGTGTCTTATGAGGCAAATTAAGTGTTTGAAACTGTTATTTGTAAAATTATGTATTATTTGAAAATTGAAATGTTTATTTATATACAATATACATATACATACCATAAGCACATATATGAACAACATTGTGCATACAAATATCTGCATATCTGTGAGCTTTAGCGCTGCGGCGTCGATTGTGTTGGAATTGTAGTGGCAAATTGATTGTGTCAATAAATATCTATTATTTATTTACAGTGATTTAGGTGTTTTACGCACATCCATACATACAAGTTTAAGCACATAACTGAATGAAACAATTTCTATTTAGATTTTGCTAATTAAAATGTTAGGCTAGAAATTTAATGATGCGCATCACACATTCATGCATACAAGCATACCAACCGGCTTATAAATAATCGTTCTTGAATAAGTAGTACTTAATATGTGTTCAAGCTGTTTGCTGCCAGAACAGTTGAACATAACGTTAAGTCATCGTGGCGCAAGAGTCACCTAAGCACTGGCCAGGCACGTTGCTTGCGTTTCTTATATAGAGCAAGCTGGCAGCCAGCTTCCACTGAAGTCGCCGCTCATTCACTTGATTTTTTAATCACATCTCCAACTCTCAAATTTCAAGTGACTTTATATCCCATATATCGGCCAACCAGTGAGTTATCTCTATGAAAAAGAGAGAGCGTGTTAACATTGCTGATGACAAAGTTTAAAGTCCGTTCAAGTGTTAGTTGGAAGCTGGTATTACAGATGGTTTAATTTGGACTATTGTCGTACCCAAAACTGCCCTTAAGCGAATGCTATAAAAAGCTAGAACTAAGACACATATCAACCTAAAATCTATAATTTGGTACAGGAAACAGAGTGGAGGGAAGCGCTGCGGTTAAAAGCTTTTGGAAAAATGATTCCTTCTAATATGGTTAATATAAATAGCTCACTCAAAAAGCTTTAGCAACCTAACCTTCTAAGAAGAAGTAGTTTTAGCACATTCTCATACATTGTGACGTTGTGAAAAGGTGCCCCGTTCTTCCTCAAATCGTCCGGATAAAGCTAGTTAAACAAAAAAAGAAAATAGTGTAAACTGGTCTCTTTGGTCTCTTGATTAGTTGGCAACCCTGCTAGAGGAATAAGAAAGCGAGAGAGAGAGCAATCAGCTGAGAAAAATCTAAATCGCTCAAAACTCTCCATTGATATTGATATTCTCCATTGATTTAAGCCTATTGTATCAAACTTATTAATTTCAGAGCTTTTACTCATATATCATAATATTTTTTATACCCTTGACTAACAGTAATAGAACTTCAGTCCGACTCTGCGTCCATCTGCAATACTTTAAACAAGAAAACGTAGCTTCGATTTTTCAACTTTCATCACAAAATATCTAACATTTTACTGGATATTCCGAAATATTAAATGCCCTTGTCCACGCCCGATCTCAGTTTCCCTACCTATGAAGTACGGACATATGCATATTCGTCAATATATAATATATTGAGAGCACCAAATAAAATATCGCCGTCGTTCCCCAAAGTTAATATTCATTTCATCGCATCAATATTACAACATGCGATATCGCTCATACGCCATGTGGCACACACACGCTCAGCTGCCGCAGCTCGTTCTATTATTCAGATATTTTATGGTATTTTAAATCGCTTTCCTGGCACTTAATTAACATTATGCTGTGGTTGATTAATATTGAAATGTCTATTAAATTTATATTTTCCAAACATACATCCACACACACATGCACTAACGCTAACACCAACACATACATGCTTTCACACACTCTCACCCGCTCAATAATTAACGATTTCATATGAAAAATCAAGCTGCGGCCGCCTCAGGCCGGCAAAACGAAACTGAAAATGAAAATAAAAATTACAACAACAATAAAAAAGATTGCAAAAATTGTGGTGCAAACTCCCATAGCGACGAAATGATGGTGTGAAAATGAAATTGACAGTTTTGTTACAGCAAGTTGGTATCGCGTTAATGAGTTTGAGGCCGCTTGCTCGTATATACATATGTAACGGTATATGCATGTAAGAATACGAAAGTGTATGTGCCTATAATTACTTGTTTTTGTTGTTGTTGCAACCACATGTAGTGCTGAAATGTTCGAACAAGTATGGTATGCTAGCCAAATAGGAGGGACACTGGACGCAATAATTTTTTTATAACGATTATTTTAAGCGACTATTCTTTTATTTAATAATTTAATGTGTTTGGCAGGAAATTACGGAGGCGTGTGCTCGGATTTTTAGTATAAAGCATGCATATAAATATATCAGGGTGAAGAGCTGAGTTGATTTAGGCACGTCTCCATATATACGAATTACCCCCTCTATATTAGAGATATGGATCTCAAATATTGCACACGTATTTTTCTCTCTGAAAAACTGCTCATTTGTCGGATCCACCGATATCGCACCTCTTTGAGATATAGCTGCCAACAAAGTGATCGATCTATATCCGGTGTTTGTTTGGAAAAGTTTTTTATTTGGCAACATATCTTCACGTAATTTTGCATGGATTATTTTTACATACAATGGTACAATCTCCGAATACATTTTCTTACATCGGACCACTATCGTATATAGCTGCCATACAAACTGGCCGATCACTATCAAATTTTTGTATTGAAACTCTTTTATTTTTGACGGTAAGTTAAGAATTTTTCTTATTTTTGATTTCAAACTTTCCGAAATTTTCGGAACATTTCCTGGACCTTGGGCCGTTGTTCTGAATTTTTCACACTTATAAAAAAAGCGTGAAAGCGAACTGACACTAGTGTTTGTTGCACCAGAACTTATACAATTTTAAATCAGTAAGTTCCAATGCAGGTTACTTATTCACAAAATATGTATGTATGCTTATAAATATGTATGCATGCAAACCGTTACATGCACGCAAACAAAAGGTGTAAATAATTACAAAGCAATGCACCACAATTGCGAATGCGGTCGCAACAAAAGTGACGCTTAAGCTTAGCACGCGACTGCTGCAACTCCCTGTTGGCTGCGCCAAAGCCGCAAGGGTTAAGCCTAACAAAAAAGTAAAAATGCTGCAACAGCAACAAACAGAGAAAAATTGAGTAACAAAAGCCGAAACAATATCAACAACACACACCGTTTAGTTGCCTTTTTCCGCCGGTGTCGCTGTCGTTGGTGTTGTTGTTGTTGTTGCTGTTGCCACGTCCAATGCTTCAGCTTCTGCGCTACGTAATTTCCGTTGCCTGCGCGTTTTTTGTATGGCCGTTTTGCAATTTTCAACCCATAAATAATAGAGCGGCATTAAATTGCACTGTTGCGTATACGCCCAGGTGTGCCAGCGCGCATTCAACGTGAAAATGCGTTGACTGTTTAGCAGCTTATCACCATTACCACACATAGCGCACCCAAAAGCACATATTTACGTGTTTTTCACTAATACTCATGTATGTATGCATGCGCCAAGTTGGCCTTAATATTGTTGTTATTGTTGCGCTCGCGCTTTGTTGCGCAAATGAACAGAAAATACGCGTATTATTCCTTAGATATGTTTTCACAAACAAGTATTAATCGGATGATCATACTTATTGTTTCGGTTGCAAAGGGGACTTGTGTTAGCAAAAGATTCCGAAAGCTTTGTTTTAATAAAAATCTAAGCTTAAGTCGAGTTCTCGGTCATATTTAATGGCTAAGTCGAAACACACATATTTTTTAATTTTAACTTATGTGCTTTTAAACAAAGTTTAAGGCAAAGTATTGGGCTTATGGTATTGTTTTTTCTTACTTTCCATTTTCCGGTGTTTAAGTTTAAACTTGAGTTCAGATATTTAGATATATATTGATGCCAATGAAGTAATTTGAAAGATTAGGTATCAAATTACAAGCCAAATTGATCAAATTTAACGGGGAATGTTAATTATCACTCGAAAGAACCTTCCTTGGCATTTATTTTTTGAAGATTACCTCTTTCAAATGTTGGCTGCGTGATGTTTTGCTTCCTTAGGCCTGAATAACGGGATGTCCGCACAAACTAGATATTCTTTCTTCCTCTTCTTCCTTAGCAATACTGTCTTGGGTGGATCATTTCTCCGGCTTGTAACATTGTCCTTATACTCCATACCGAAAATCTCTTATCGTTGGCCTTCAAATTTTGCGGTGGTCTTTACCTTTGGAATCGATTATTATGTCAAGGTTGTTGTTGTGGTTTCGTGATAATTAGTTTCGGGATCTAGACCCCAGTTTGTCCGCTGTGGCGTTCTTCTTGCTTTGGTTGTTCCCTAGATCTCTACCGCGGTTTCCATGCATTGATCAAATTGAAAGGTGAACACTTCGCGTGTTTTTCGTATCAGTAAATTCTTTTCCTGTAGTACTGCTAGTGACGTCTATGGTAAATTTCACGTCAAAATATTCATTAGTATTTGAGATATGCGTCCTTTTGTGAGGCTCTAAAAGCGAATTTCGATTTTTACTATGAATTTATCGAAATAAGAAGTGCGATAATGCACCATCTCATACTGCATTGGTTATTCCTGAACATTTCGCCACATTTTCAACTAATATCGTATATATTATTCGCTCTTATTTCCATTCTTCATCTTTCTCCTTTATTTTTTCAGCGGTTTGCACCCTGTAATTAATATCGAATTTCACTCATCGATGAGTTTCGTAATAAAGTGCATTTATTAAGTTAATTATCCCTCCAAAAAACATCGTTATCAAACTATCGCTTGATAAAGCTGCGCAATCACTCTTTAGCTTGGCGAATAGTTGAAAATTTCGCAATATATGCAATCCAAAATAATAGTTGAGCTTATCAGCGTAATAATTGCCTATCACCACTACAAATTCAGGTGGAAGCAATTCAATGCGCTGCGCTGCCATAATCAATATAAACTTTCTAGCTGAGCGCATCCCATGCCAGGCAAATGAGCGCCTCACTTAACTGAACTCGCATCAACATACACATACACAAGCAAATTACAAATGTGCGTCTTCTCGCTATGATTCCTGTGGTGTGCCACAATGAAAATTAGATGCGAATCGCAGTGCACCATTCATTGAACACACAAATACACATGCAGCAAATGCATAGCGATAGATAACGCTTTGATGTTCGTGAAAATTTCCAATGAAGCACGAGCATATGATTTGCTCGCCAAAGTCGAACAGCAACCAGCTGAAGATGCACACGCTTGTTAGCGAGTAAAATATATACATACATATATCATATAGATATATCCTTACACACGCATTCACAGATGTTGTGCCGCTGCTTTCATGTTTCTAGAGCTATCATATTCACAAATATAAATATGAATATACATATATATATATATAAATACATACCTATATATACTCAAAATCTTTCATTCCCAATGCATGCAACATATTTGAGGCAGAAGAGTCTTTGCGCACTACGAACTTCGACATGCAAGTTGAGAGTGCATTTTGTGGGACCAGCGAGGCGTATACGCAATCTCTTATGCACTCCTGCACTTGTATGCATGTTTGTGCGCTTTGTTGTGCTTTTACTCCTGCCAATGCCAATGATAGCAGTGCGCGCTCCAATGAGTTAATAAAATATAAATTCATATGTAAATAAATAAAATAATATTCAAACATGCAAATAAACGCATAGAAGGGCATCTGGCTACATATTTGTACACAAATGTTGCGGCATTAAGGTGCGGCGAAGTGTTGAGGAAATTTATGGTGTAAATAAAGAAAAATTACTTATCGGCAATATGCTAAAATGAAATCGTATCTTTTATAACATGATGTCTTTTCGGAAATTTGGATTGGTCAGTTTTGTATGCCAGCAATAAGCTATTGCGGTTCGTTTTGAAGAATTTGTTAGGAGATTGTAGTCTTAACTTGGACTATTGTCTATGCCAAGTTTTTTGAAAATAGTTGAGCCATTGGAAGAGTTTTCCATACTGGGACTGAACAGAACAAAATATTCGGAGACTGTGGTATAGGCTTTTGAAATAAAAATAAACAACACAAGAACTTAATTTTTATCTGTCAGTATTTCAGCTATGTCACATAGTGGTCCGTTAATGGCGGTTTCGAAAGTAAGCGACTTCTTATGAAGGAAAAGACGTCTGTTTGAGATCGATATTAAAAAAAACTGCGGGACCAAGTCGCGTATACTAAATACAGAGAGATAGACAGATGGGCATGGTTCAGTTGGCTCAGTTGGCTCAGCTCGAAACGTTAACCAACTTTTTCTTTTCCGTATTCCAACTTCGATTTTTCGTAAATTAAAAATTTAAATAAGCCAGGAAGTGCCAAAATCGAGTATTCGCAAATTTTATCTATTTTAGGCACGAGATACACCGTTATGAGTGAAACCCGTACTCTCGCTTTCATTGAGATAACTCACATATTGGGCGATATATGCAGTATAAAGTCACCCGGAAGTTCGAAAACCTTTATATTACGTATATGGGGACTCTGGGAGGTATTGACCCGATTCGACCCATTTTTAATATGCAGAGGTACTATTGTCAGGAGAGAATTTTCTCTGAATATTATTTGTATATATCATACCCAGAGCGACATTTTCGGTCAAAAGTCAACTATAAAAACTGGAGTCCACATTTCCGGTATTTGGACGTTTGAACAGTTTTGGTTCGATTTGAACATTTTTCGGTCATAAGATGGTATACTTTAAAGAGTTATTAGAGCAAATGCAATTGCTTCTTGATTTGTTTACTGGAAAGTGAAAGGATCTAAAGAAGTTCGAAGTTGTGTTATATGGGAAGTAGGCGTTGTTGTAGTCCGATTTTGCTCTTTTTCGCACTATGCCTTAAGAATAAGAGGAAAATGTCGCGTACCAAATTTACCAAATTTTGGTTGGTCGTGTGCTGAGATATTTAATTTTACCTAAATGTGGGTTCTGCCACGCCCATCTCGGAAATAAAATCTTATTTCTATGTCGTATTTACTTATTGATTTATCGTACTTTTAGTAGGTTTTAAAAGTACCGTCCGATTTCAACTATTTTTACAGTGTCGGTAAGGGTCCTTAAGGGATTTATCCTGAGTGAATTCGGCTATTGTGGCTTTAGTGGTCAAGGATATATGTACATGAAATCTATTAGAGGGCGTGGCCATGTATACTTTTTCAAAATTTTTGGCCCAAAGGTGCCTCTAGCCATTCCGTTTAGAGTTTTATCATTATTCTGAACAACTTTGCTTAAGAGACTATTGGTCCAAAACGGGTTCCGAACCAGCAATTTTTAAGGAGTTATGCAAAATTTTTCGTCAGTTTTTGAAGTATTAGAAAGTATAGAAATCTTCTAAGTAACCCCCTCTTGTTTTTTATTTCCAATTCCTTTGGAGGCTCATATCGCTTACTTTCTGCTGGATCATTTCGAGTTATTTTTTATTTAATAGTAAGTCTCCAAAAGAGAACTTCACCTAATATAGCTCGCTTTTTTTGACAGATAAAGAAAAGTTCCTGAAATTTATTTTAGGTTATCTTCGTAAAGCCTCTCGAAAATCTTCAAAAATTTATTAGCAGCAACATACATCAATAATACTTTTAGCTTCAGCTACTTCTTTTATCATTCTGATTTTTCACTGTCCCTAACTGCCTTTCCATTATACAGCTGAATGAAAATTTTAACCAAATCGACCCACCCTAATAAATACATACTATATATACAAAAATATCTTATTCATAAAAATTTATTTAGAAATATCTCAACGCTCAAATGAAACGCTTTCTCAAATCAGAAAAATACAAATGCCATACTTACTCACACATACACATACGCACACATGTGAAAAAGATAAAAAATATTTCTCCTGATTGATTAAAATAAAATTGCAATGACAATGAGAGAAATCTCAAATTCACTCAAATTTACATTCACTAAATATTCGATGCTGTGAGTAATCTAAAAGATTTTGCACGCCTCAAAAATTCTTTATAAAAATAAAAAAAATTGAATATTTAGTGGTGAAATGGATGAGTGGATAAACTTTGCCACTGTAAGGATATCAAAGGAAGAGTACATGGAATATTAATTTACAAAAAATTCTTTATAGCATAAAATCATTATAGGAGACATTTTCAAGGCCACTGATGGCTAAGAAATGCTTCAGTTGTTTTTTAAGATAATATATAAGCTAATATACAATTTCTTTCTTAATGTTGGGTTAACTAGTACCCAAAGAAGAAACTCAAGGTTACACAAATTGAAGGAATAATGAATATTAATAAATTATCTAGAAGGGCTTGGTATATTTTTCCGAATATTTGGGCCAGCGAATACATAATACCAGGCAGTTCGACATTTTTTTGATTATCATCGCATCTAAAAAGTGTGTGTTAAGTATATAAGTATCAAATATCGATAGAAACTGGACGCATAGGCATTAAACCCATTTATGCTAATCCTGCTTTGTTGGCATTTGCTTATCACAGACATCCATAATTAACTATTTCAATTGATTAGTCCTACTTAATACTTAGCACTTATTAATCATTTCTTGAGAAGCTAACTTTAAATACCCTTACACCATGTTCCGAACGACATACTATAAATAATGCATCTGATTTTATTTGGAAATCGACTTCTTCTTCTTTTTTTTGGCATATACACCGTTTATCCGGCTATAGTTGTTCGCAATTTGATTCCAAGCGAAGCTAGGTCCTTCTCCACCTGGTCTTTTCAACGGAGTGGAGGTCTTTCTCTTCATTTGTGTTGATGAGTACTTTCAGGAGTGTTTTTATCCGTTCAGACGGCATGACCTAGCCAGCGTAGCCGCTGTCAATGCGTCGTATATCTCATATAGCTCATCGTTCCATCGGATCTGATATTCGCCATGGCCAATGCGCAAAGGTCCATAAATCTTCGTAACGTCGACTCAGTAGATGTTTTGATCATCCATGCCTCTGCACCATATAGCAGGGCGGGAATAATGTGTGATTTATAGAGTTTGGTTTTTCTTCGTCCAGAGAGGACTTTACTTTGCCTACTCAGTGGCAAGAGTTATCCTGCGTTGGATTTCCAGGCTGACATTGTTGGTGGTGTTTATACTGGTTTTTAAATAGACATAATTATCTACAACTTCAAAGTTATGACTGTCAACAGTGACGTGAGAGCCAAGTTGCGAGTGCGACGACTGTTTGCTTGATGTCAATGATATTAATGTCACCGGCGTATGCCAGTAGTTGTACACTCTTATACCTGTAGTAGATAGTACCTTCGCTATTCAGTTCTGCAGCTCGAATTATATCCTCCATGAGTAGATTGCAGAAGTCCCACAAACCGGCGTCGCCCTGACCTCGTTTGTGATCGAACGGCTCAGAGAGGCCATTCTCGACCCTGACGGGTATTAGTTTTGCGGAAATCGGCGAAGAGGTGGTACGTCTCACTTCTTTTTTCACGCTTCCTTTCCAAGACTTGACGCATGGTGAATATCTGGTCAGTTGTGACCTTGTATGCGATATTGAGAAAGCGTATCCCACGGTAGTTGGCGCACAACAATAGTGAGGAAATACGTATAGTACAGATTAGTAAGTAGATTAAATTTAACCTGATCACTTAAAATTTTCGGTTGGAGCTTGGTATTAAAATATTGTGCTTATTTGCTTTTCCCAGAGCTTCATCAACGTTGGTAAAAGAGGTTTATCTCACTATGTCTTACGATATTAATTGGGAAAGGCTTGATAACTTGGCTTTTGCTTTTCTTTGCTAACTTTAAAATCCAAAACGATTTTCATAAATAGAAAGAACTTTTCTATACCTATTTTGCTTTGAAGTATTGCCTTTGCTCTCTTTGTTTGTTGGCGCTTCGCTTCACTCTGCGCTCAGCCTAAGGTCATCAATTATCAGTGCGCTTCTCGCTTTGTCGCACAGTTGGCCATGTTACTTGCGGTTATTAACGCTTAGTTATTTCTATGAAACTATTATTTATTTAAGAGATGAGCTGTAAATTTAATTTCACTGCACTTCCGTTGATATTAATGATGGCGTTAAGCAAGTTGATGTTAATATTTTAATATTCGGAAATATTTAAAGCATTACAAGCATGCCGAAGTGTTCAAAGGCTGCATAACGGAATAAATATTTTCATATACATATGTACATATATGAGTATATATCCACGTATTTGTGGTGAATATATGAATAAAGCTAGGATTCCACACCAAATTGTGTGGCTGCATTTGAGTTTGAATGGCATAGTTGTTGCTTAAAGTCAAAGTCTGGAAATTGTTTAAATACTTGAGATGCTAACCTTAACTTATGTGCTATTTGTTATATCTATCTAAATATGTTTACTCATAGACAAGATTGAATCTTGTTTTTAATTCATTAATACACTTAAATCTTTATACGTAGTACACATACAGGGCTGCGAAGTCTTGAACTCTAAAATTTTTGATGAAAAATTAGATTTAAAATTTTTAAGTATGATTTTCGAATTGAAAAATTCTAATTTAATTGTTGAAATTTTCAATTCAAGATTTTTGAGAAATATTTTTTTTGTTATTTTTTATTAAAATTTTTCATTAAAAATATTTTCTTAATGTTCAATTCAAAACATTACATAAATTTAGGTAATTAAACCTTTTAATCTGGTATTTGGGATGAGATATTCGCAAACTATTTTTAATAAAGATTTTCGGATTTGCAAAAAAAAAATATTATTTCAATTGTTAATTAAATTATTTTTTATTGCATTATTTGCCACCCTGTATATACACATACATACATATAGTCTACATGAATACAATATTACATAGTTGCATCAGCAGTCAAGCGCTCGTCTTGTCACTTGTGTCTTAACTACGCTTTAGGTCAACTGTCCATCTTCAACGTAGCTAACAACAACAACAAAAATGCTCGTTATTTTAATTAACTAACTACACACAAATAAACGTACACACATACACGCAAGCAATTTGCATGACAAAAATAATATAAATTTCTGGTTATTTGTTTTGTTGAGATTTTCTGGTTAAAGTGGCTCTACGCTGCTTAGCTTCTTATGAAATGCTACAAAGGAATATATGAGAAGGAAAACCGTATGGAATTTTAGCATCTTCTAAGTTAAGCAGTTCTTTTAACATATTGCATGTGAAGGTGTAGGTGTACAGTTATACAAATGCAAAACTACATAAGCAGATTTTCATACACTTTCATATGTGCGAGTATGTCTACATACAGTGCGAATTGAAAATTTTCAGGCTTTCAAAGTAATAATATAATTTCATGCCATAAAATAACTGAAACAGGTGGCAATGCTACTCCAAAATATTTTGCATTATTAACTATTTTAAACCATTTCAGTTTCTATCATTAATGCTGGGTAGCTTTTAATTTTAATAATTTTATTGAATATTTTTTTTAAACAGTTATTGGCTCCCTTCAAAAATATTTTCAAACCTTTTACAAAACAAATTTCTAGCTTTTAGTTTTTTGAAGTCAACTACATACATAGTATTTTTTATTGCAGTATATTTTAGTTCGAACATTTTTTAAATTTCATTTATATTGAAAAAACTAAAAAAAACAGGTGACAACTCTTCCCAAAAATTACTTTAAAACTTTTGCTTTCTTAGCCCATTTTTAGTTCACTAATATTACTATTAGCAGTAATTCTATTAGTTTAATTAATTAATTTAAAAAACATGTGGCAACTCTTCTGAAAAATTTCTTTGAAACTTTTGCTGTCTTAGCCCATTTTTAGTTCAATACTCATGCTATTGATAATTCTATTAAGTGAATTAAATGATAAAAAAACAGGTGGCAACTCTTTTCAAAAATTACTTTCAACCTTTTACTTTCTTAGCCCATTTTAGTTCAACATCATAATATTGTGGATAATTCTATTAATTGAATTAAATTTTGAAAAAAGAAACAGGTGGCAACTCTTCTAAAAAATACTTTAATCGTCTTGCTTTCCTACCCGATTTTTAGTTCAATACTCATACTATTATTAATAATTTTATTTTAAAATTTATTGGTCCAAATTATTAAAACATATGGCAACATTACACATAAATGTTTCTAACTTTTGTTTTTTATAACACTTTATAATTCAATACCCATTTTATTGTAATTTTTTGTATTATTTTATTTAATGAAACATGTGGCAACCCTTCTAAACTTTGGTTTTGCAATTGTAAGTTTTCCTTAAGCTAAGTGTGTTTTCCAAACATTTACTTAACTTTAAGTTTTTATGTTTTTTTCTTTAATGGCGTAAAAAGTCGATATTAGGTTAGGTTAGGCTAATCTGGTAGGTAGGTAATAAGCCACGCATATACCAGTTTGGTCCTTTGCGATAAAAGATGGAGTTCAGTTGCTAGGACCAACAGGAGTAGTCATCCTTTGGGATGCCTGCGCATGACGGGAATTTTAACAGAGTCTGTGGTATTACTATCGATACCTTCTCCAGTGTATCCTACCGTGAGGACTCCAAATGCTTACAGCGTAGTCTTGCCAAAGCAGGACAAGTGCACCATTGTTTCCTTGGTGCCTTGCTTTAGACATTTCCAGCAGTCTTCTCGATTCATAGAGAAAAAGACGAGTCCACTGACTCTTTGTCCATTTCAACAGAAATGACCTTGCTCTCTAAACTCCTCGAATATTTTCATCACACACTGTACTTAAACTCTTATGCAATTGCAATTTGTAGCGCTTAAATTGCTTTGACTCCTTAGCTTTAGCTGCAACACAGCTTCATCATCTTAGTTGAAATAAATTTTAAAAGTTGTCAACTTAATTGAAATATGTTAATTATTTAAGAAATTCGAGAGTTTTTCAATATTGTGAAGAGTCTCTTAGGAGCTGCTCTCACTTTATGTGAACGTAACGCGTATGCTTGTAGAAAGTATTGCGTAAATATGCCTGTATTGGCTTATTTACATACGCTTGTGAGTTTTGGCAAAAATAAAACATGAAAACCGATTAAAATGCAAATTTAGTACTCAATTTATTTACAATAGATCTTTTCGGGGCGAAGACAAAGGCCATAAGCATAATTTATGTACTAAAAAGTCGTGAGAGCACAAATGAATAAAGTGGTGAAACAACTTATGACACAGTTAAAATTTATATGGCAGTGTGTGTGTTAAGTGCAGGGGCAATTGTTTCGGAGTTGGCGGAGGTCGATTTGGGAATTGGCAGCTGGCTTTGAGATTTGATTTATTAGCTTGACAGCAAGCAATTTGTTGTGGGTTTTGTGGTGTGAAGGAAATTTCCTTCTTTTAATTAGGAAAATTGTTGTAGCGCTACGTTTAAATATATAGACTTTATTTTCCCTAACGGAAGTTGCGTTTTCTATAATTTTGCTAGGTTTTTTTTTATGTCCACTTTTTTTAACTATATTGTATATTTTCCTTCTATATTATTTATTTATTTTCTATTTTCCTCTTAATGACATTTATTATAGAAGATTTAGACAGAAAAAGGTTGAAAAGAGTTTGGAAGCTGACGAGAAGGAGGATATATTGACATTAGCTAAAGTAGAACACTTTTAACGATTAGATAGCTCGTTCCATCGGGTTTTAATTTTCTTTGCCATGCTCCTATCAAGACCGTCGTATAGACAATGTTTCCCAACGTTGATCACGTTTTCGGATGTTGGCCTTAAACTATTCTTGGCAATCTCGTCCACTTTTTCATTGCTCTCGATGCCTTTGTGGCACCCAGTAAAAGTGAAGTTGCTTGCTTCTGGCAACACTTCACTGCTACCCTGCTTCCCAAGCCTACTGCCTTGATTACTTCCTGGCTGTCTACATAGGTGTTGACTCTGGAATTGTCTGCAGGTGCATTAGAAGCCAGCTCCGCGGCTTTCTCGATAGCAAAGACCTCATCTTGAAATATACTGCAGTGGTCCGGCAACTTAAAAGATTGCCTTTTGCCTAACTCTGGACAGTCTATTTCAACACCAACTTCATCGTCCATTTTTGAGCCAACAATATAGATATTTAGAGTGATGCGTGTAGCTAACATACCTTTACGCCAGCCATCTTTTATTATGTTTACTTTGAACATTATTTCCCAGTTTAAAATTTCGGTCTTGTACTTAGTCGGTGCTTGCCACCATTACCCACCGAGCTATGCCTGAAGGTTCTATAAGTAAATTATCCTGCAGCCGTCCCACCGATTTTGCTCCGCAGTTTTCAGCGAAGAGGTCTATAGGTGGCAGATTTAGCACCAGTTCAAGAGCCGCCCTTGGAGTTGTTCTTAAATCTCCTGTTATTTATAGCGCGATGAGTCACTGAACACGTTCCATTCCGGTAGGTGGATTTCCGTACCCCTGTACACCATACTACTGCAACGTAGAGCAGAATTGGTCTTACAATAGCTGAGTAATACCAGTACATGACAGAGGAAGATAGTTTCTAGCTTTTCTCACCTTTCTTCCACATTGTTCTTCCATAGTAATCTGCTGTCCAAAAAATGAAAAAAAATGGATTTTTTTTGTCCCTTAATTTGGTTTAAATTAAATTACTTGAATTAAATATTATTAAAAAATTTAATTTAATTTCCTTTTATTTCACTTAGGCAATTAATTAATGAGTTTTATATATTGTTCATACGCGTATATTGCACTGCACCATTTCCTCAGCCTGAATGGCGGGTGCACATGCCGTATACGCAACATTTCTCTGCTGCAGGCAACAGACAACCGTGAAACGCATTTTTTCGCAATTTTTGGTGCGTGCAAATGCCAATATGGCCGGCAAACTATGTGAAAAGTAAAAAACAAGCGTGTGTGTGAATGTACGCGTGTATATTTGTAACATCTTTGCCAGCAGGGCAGTGGTGACGTGGCTACGGAAGTTGCGGCAAAAGCGAGTAAACACCTCTTAACCCCATCAAGTGGACATAAAGCATTTTCACATTCATTTGCACGCAAACACATACACACGTGCGCTTGTGTATGTATATGTATGTGGCACTTTTGGCTGGAAATGCCGAAAGAGTGCTAGAAGTGTGCGTGTGCAGCGGAGGTGGGTGGTTGTGAGGAAGAGTGAATTTGAAATTGCGCACAGTGCGTGTTGTCCTTTTGAGGACAACATTGTCGTGTGCCAATGGCGAAATTATGTAATATGCAAATTGTATGTTTTTGCTGTTTGCCTGCCGACTCCACTCCCACCAAGCCAGCCAGCCGCCCCCAACTGACCCCGCCATTAACGAGCGCCATCGACAAGAGTGGCAATTGCTGCTGCAGCAGCGGCAATTTCGAAAATATACACCAACAGCTACAGCTACAGCTACTTGAATGGTGCGTGTTGTTGTGACACCACTAACAAGTAACAAATAAGTGGCAACAAACACAGCAACAACAACAACGCATGCCTCCATTTGCCACTTGTAACCGACAGTGAATGAAAAGCAGACATGTTTTTGGTTGAAAATTCTTTTCGTTGAAATTTGTAGTACGTAAGCATGCAACAGAGTTGCACTGGCATTCGCAACTCATTTGATTCAATTTGTGAAAGTTGGCATTTAGGATACTCTTCTCGAAATTATGGGCTAGAATTTTCATCAAAAGTTTTGTGACCATAATGTGCAATTTCTGAAAATACTTACTTTTGTTGTTGTTGATTTTGTTTTGTTATGCGAAAACTTATTTGACAACTTTTGTTGGTAGAAAGCTTATCTTGAATCGGTAGCACCATCTATCAGCGTAGTTTCGAGAATGTTTTCGGCAACTCTTCTTTCATGCACGATCGTTCAAAGATGCTGTTTTCTCTGTTAATGTTATCAGAATTGCTCCCGATGCAATGGAGACTCTTCACTTTGGAAATTTCCATTTTTAAGACATCATACAATGCTTTATTGGTGCTTTTCGCCAACTGAACGGTGGGGCACGGCCTTACTGTTAATTCGGAGAAAACAGAAATCTGTTTTTTCACAAGAAAAAACAAACATTTCACAATTAAATCCCCTTTTTTTAAGGACAGAGCTATTGCATTATCGAGCTCTACCAAATATTTCGAGATTATCCAAAACAAAAAACTAAGTCGAGGAGAACACATTGGGAGTTGGACTTCAGGGCTCTTCGAGTCATGAACGCCTGCAGAAGAGCTATTGCTCCAAGATGTGGTTTACGACTCCACATTTGGTATTGGTTCTACACAAGTGTCATCGGCCCCATACTAACATAAGGTTCGTTAACCGATACAACGGGCTTATTTGCTGTCAAAAATCTACATATTCACCTACGGATCAAAGGATGACTTTAATTTCCTCTGGATACCCAGCCATATATTATACTATAGGTTAGGTTAGATTACCACGCATAGACTAGTTTTGGTCCTTTGCGTTATCAGATGGAGCTCAGTTGCTAAGACCAAGAGGAGTAGTCATGCTTTAGGATGCCTGCGCTTGACGCGAATCTTAACAGACTCTATCGATACGTTCTCCAGTGTATCCTCCAGTGTATCCTCCAGTGTATCATACTATGATGCTTAGAGCATAGTCTTGTCAATGCGGACAAGTGCACAAGAGATGCTCCAACGTTTCTATTCACCCTTGCTCTGGACATTTCCTGCAGTCTTATAGAAAACGAAAAAGAGTACGAGTTGGCCTGTAAGGAGTAGTGAGAAACACAATTCTCCTAAGCTCCCCTAGACCATTCAGCCCCTTCATTATACCCAGGAGAAACATCTCGGACTAGAAAACTAGCAGCACAGGACATAACACAAAATTACTTTGGAGTAGTTTTATAGTCCACAGTTAACAAAAAGTTTCTGCTTCTAGGCAAAAGGAAACTTTTAACATTCTAAGGACTTTCCCAGGGCACCTACCTTTAAGACCTCACTTTCAAAAAATTGTAAAAGTGGATTCAACGGAACTCAGAGCAAATGCGAACAATGACAAGGCGCTGGAACACCATCTTGGCGAATGCCCAGCCTTTAACCGTCCGAACCTTTTGCTTCCGGCATTACTTTCTAAACTTTTTATTAGAAATATTTGAATTTTTTCAGAGCTTTTAGTATTTTTCTTTCTTCACTTTCGAGTCATCTAGGATCATAACGCAGAAAGAACCATATCCAGTACAGCTTCACTAACAACGAGTACTTGAGAATCTTTCTTTAATTTTTAGTGTTAAAATGTTCACTGAAGGTCAGTCAATCTTTGCACAATCCCACTTTACCCGTATTCGTTCATGAAAAACTCAGTTTTACTGGACTTTCCCCAACGAAGACCAACTCCTACTCATAAATATGAAAATTCTTGTTACTCGCACTGCTTTTGCTTAGTGACCACAACTAGCTCACCCCTTTTACTAACGCAGATAAGTATACTCTATACCCTCATTTCGTTTCTGCCTTTCTTATTGCGGCAACACTATCAGGTTGACTGTATTAATAGCTTGTGGCCATATTGCGTATTGATGATGAGCTGTATGCATTGAGCCTATTTTTAGGGTAGGTAATGAATATAGACCATGGTGCTGCCCAACTAACATTAATAGTCTTACTATCACATACTTGTTCAGCATTACTGTGAGGAATTTTTTTTTAAAAACCGAGCTGTTAAGGTTGATTTTTGTTTAAGCAGGATTGTATGAAAGCCTGTGGCCATAGAGGACCTCTACCTATGAGAAATTTTATATCATGGTTCATAACTCTTTATGTTTCTACCATCTCGTTGCGATCAATTCTCACAGAATACAGTGAATCAGATATCATGCCTTATAAATACCTCACGAATGCAAACATTATGGCTTGCTGGGATATTGTTTACTTTTTCTCAGTTGAAGAAACCATAAAGGAAAGACAAAGTTCGGTCGGTACCTCTTGAAAGCATATAAGCAATCAATCCCCAATTTCAACCATTTTTATACCTTGAACAGTGTGTATTTACGAAGTTTGTAATGCTCAGAAGCGTACATCGGAGGCCCTATAAAGTATATATACAAATATATAATTGATCAGAGCTGAGTTGATTTAGCCATGTTCGCCTATTTATGGAGCTTTGCTAACTTAGCTTCTATAGTTAACGAGTTTTATGGGTTTTAGGCCTCATTAATTCATTGGGTCTTAAGAAACTAACTAGTTCGACATGAATAGCCCTATGACGGCATAATCTCTGTGCAGCGTGCTGCGAGTGTATAGGAAAACTAAAAAAGTGTCGCCCTACAATGATGTGTTGTTAACGGTCTGCCATGATTATTACCCATACCACACACATACTCACATACACGAGCATAATATACCTATAGGTTTGATTCTCATGCATAACGGCATGTTTTGTTTACAGCCGACTCGTTTGGCTACCCGCAATCTGCTGTGCATCAATATTGTTCTCCTACGTCTTGGCGATAACTTGATGAAAGTGACTGAATGCCAGAGTGACCGAGAGGGCGAGGGTGCAGCATTCGATATTTTGGTCTTTGATTTGTGAAAGACAGCACGCGTCTCTGTGCACACACACACACACAGGGCATTTTAAAGCTCTCCAAAGGCACTTTTCAGGCCATGTCATTCCATTTGACACCAATTCCCCATTAAATTTCACTTGACATCAATGCATGATTTTTGGGGTCAAAATTGTTCGAAGTACTTGTTTTCGAAGGCACTTTCACCAATGCACGCACACAAACACAAGCACGAGCTTGCGTGTGGCAACGTTTAATCGGTCAACCGGCTGCTAGCGTTGTGTGTCAGGCCATTCCTTTGACTAGCTAATTTTGTCAATTTTCCTATGAAGTATGCATAAGAGCCGGCTTGGCACAGATACTTTATATCCTTAGACTCTTTTTCGTAGCCGATTGTTGGGGAGAAAGCTATGAAATTGTTGTCTTCCGGCTGTTTGGGAAACGGAGATTTCATTGCTTTCTAAATTGCTTTGGCATAGCTTTTGCCAAAATTCTTAGGTGGCCGATAATCTCAGAGAAAATGCCGTTATGATTGCAACATTTAGTATGGTGGGGGCAGTTGTTATAGTCGAGTTGTATGCAACAAGTGCAGCATTCATTTGAATTGAATGTGATCTTATACCTATTCAGTGCGCACTTATTGGTATCTATTGAGCTGCTTATGGTCTTAGTGGAGGTTATATATAGAGTGCTCCTTCAATGGAAATTTAGGGAGATGATGGAAAGATACTTGCACTGTTACACATTTTTGATCTATTTTAAACTTTTATAGCAAACTGCGTCTACATTCCCGTTCAGTACATTTATTTTCATTGACACGTCGTTTACAGCGGTCTTCCAATTTGTCGATAACACTGTGGAGTAAGACTTGTCTCTTGCTTCCAAACAGTCCTCAGTCTCGGGCTTCGCCTTTTTAATGATGCTAAATTTCTTTCCAAGTCTTCTCTTGACGACTGTATGTAAACAATCACTGTGGCCAACTTTCAGGTGCCGAATCAAAATGGAACTCGAATCAGGCAAATTTGTCATCAACTTCATTGGTTTAGATCCCCGTGACCAGAACTGTTATGAGCTCATCTGGCACCCATTTTGCTAATATTCATGAACGATATGTCCATTATATCTTTATGCTATCTTTGACTATGTGAAACATCGCTATCAACTTGATTTTACGGTCCTTTGAACGCCCACTTGGCTCTTCGCATTTGCCGCTCATATGAACAGTATGAATAATTATTATTATTTTTTCCTTAACTTGAGACTTGGTAACACCATTTTTTTTGAATGGACACGCTTGCAGAAGTTCATACGCTGAACCCAATTTTCGACGGTTTTCAAGCATAAATCGGCCGATACTGCTGCAATTTCACGTTCGATATTCGTACGAAGCTCATCAATCGTCGCTGGCTTGTTGGCATAGACCATAGACTTGACGTAGCCCCACAGGAAATAGTCTAACGGCGTCAAATCGCACGACCAAGGCGGCCAATTGACTGGGCCATTTCGTGAGATAACACGTTCACCAAACTTGGTTTTCAATAAATCGATTGTGACATTCGCTGTGTGGCTTGTGGCATCGACCTGTTGGAATCACATACTGTTCAAGTTCGTATCATCTAATTTGGACCAAATGTATTTGGTTATCATTGAGCTGTAGAGGTTCCGGTCTTGAACATCGCGGAAGAAGTACGGCACAATGATGCCGCAAGCCAATAAACCGCACCAAACCGTAATTATTTTGTGGATGCAATGATGACTCATGGAGTATGTGTGGATTGCTGCCTGACCAATAACATATTTTGCTTTTTGATGAAGCCATTCAGCCTCAAGAACCAATGAGCTATATCGCTGAAGATGATTTTTCCATGAAAATTCGGAACATTTTCAAGTTGTTGCTCAGACCAATTCACGAACATATGACGATTCTGGTGGTGAAGCGGCTTCAGTTCTTGAGGCAATTTGATCTTGTAAGGATGTAGGCCAAGCTCTTTTCGCAAAATTCGCCACAATGACGTCACAGAGATGTCCAACGTTTAAGAACGTGGTGTGAGAGACTGTCTGAGGAATTCGGCCGTTATGTGAATCTGTCGACCTCTCTTCTCTTGTCAAATTCGACCAATTTACAGAGCAATGCTACTTGAAACTCTCTCTCTCTCTCCTTTTGCCGAAGGCTTGCATTTTGCTATTCGTATTAAAATTTTACAGTGACTCTAAATTCGAAATCGAAATTTTTTATTCAAAGGAATTTCATTTAAATATTTCTACTTGTGGTTAATTTAGAGTTAGTAAAACTGATACGAATTTCTTAATATACACGTAATTGAAAATTTTTACATTTCGCAGCACACTTTTCTGAAACACTGATTTACGCTGTATTTACAGATAGAATCATGGCTAAAATTCGCTGAAAACTTATTCCAATCAATGCGTTAACCTCAAAAGTAAACAGCAAAAGATAAATGCGCTGATGTGCCAGAATTCTTCACTTGATTGCCTAAGCCGCATCTTAAGCTCTTACTTCACTTGAATATTAAAGCAAAAATGTTTAATAAATATGTTTTTGAAGGCCCGTTGAAAGCCTCCATCGTTAGCCTACTTTCTCAAACACACAAAACTCCCATAAACATAACTAAATATAGAAATAATCCGCCTTATGTAACTATTATATAAAGTTGAGTACATCGTTTAGCCAAATATTTAATGAGAAAAACGAAGTGACTTTTATCTGATTACAGGATTATTTATTTAAATTAATGCATAATCACCGTTACTTTACTCACAAACACAGCAACAAATGCAGATACACTGTTGCGTAATGCATAAAAAAAAGTATTTAAATATCGTACTTTCTTTAGTTTGATTCAATTATGTCAATATTAAGTCAATAAGCCAATTAAATGTGACTACATTTATGTTTAATCTCTTTTCGACTTATCTTGTGCGCATCAAATTTTAATTGCATGCAAATTAATAATGTGTTCCACTGGAAATATTGAAATACTAGGGTGCTATTGACAGTTTATGCTTTTTGGTTGCAACGAGTCGACATTCATTCGGTGTTAGATTTGTAAGAACATAAAACATTTTCGAAATAGCATGGATGACAGTTTTATACGAATGTTGTGTGTCATTACCGTGAGCTCCGAGAGTTTTTGGCAGTTTCGTGTTATTCAGAGATATCTCGATTCGAATCGATATCTCTATTTAGTTTCTTGTGGTCAGTGGCAAATGATTTAACTTTTACAATAGACATGAGTTCTATTATTGTTGGAAGTAGAAGTCTTTCAAATACATGCATACATATGTGTATATATGAGATCCACACTATCACAAAAATAATTTTCTAACACCCGCCGTTCGGGGTGTTCCGAGACCTGAGGTGTTGTTCTCACTCTTCTACTGTGGTTTACCTTATTTCCAAGTCCATTTTAACTTTTCATGGTAACGATGCTGATATAACTCTAGCTCTGTGACAAACAACTTTGTCAAAGAAAACAAAGAATAAATGATAGTTTAATCGCTAAAAATTTATAAACTTATATAAGGTAATCCATTTTAAGGTTCCCTACTTTTTTAAAGATAAAAACAGAGGAAATTCAAATCAAATGGGGAATGTTTATTATCATTCGAAAGAACTTTTTTTGGAATTTATTTTTTTAAAAATATCTCGGCGGCGGCTACATCTCAGATGGTTCATCCGTTGAGTCCAATTTTCGATGACTCGTTCGAGCATTTTAACTGGTAACTGTCGAATGACACACGTGATGTTTTGCTCCAAGGCTTTAGACTTTATATATCTCCACAGGAAAAAGTGATATCATATGATCTTGGTGGCCAATCAACCAGCCCAAATTGATTGATGCTATGTGTGAGAAGGAGGACGGTCATGTTGAAACCAAATGTCGCCGAGATCACGAGCTTCAATTTCAGATAGTCGGTTATCATGGCGCGATAACGGTCAACATTGACGGTTATGTTCTCACCGGCATGATTTTTGAAGAAATATGGACTGGTAGTTCCACTGACCCACAAACCACAACAAACCGGTGTTTTATCTGAATTATATGGCCGCTCTTGAATCTCTTCAGGTTGCTCTTAATGCCAAATGTAGCAATTTTCTTGTTTACATCCCCATTGAGCCAGAAATGGTTCTCCAATTCCCAAATTTGGCTCGAATTTTTACAGAGCTCATAGATCGAAGCGATGTTTCTTGGGAGGGTCGAGCAGGCTTCAGTTCTTGCGCAAGCTTTATTTTGTACACTTTCAATTGAAGATTTCGATGTAAAACTTATTTGTTATTACTCTCTTGTCGAAAGGAAGAAGTTGAAATCATGTCCCTTTGAAGTTTCTAAAAACAAAGAAAATGCCGATGTTGTCTGACGGACTTGGCAAAGTAGCTCTAATAGAATAATGATAAATTTGTTTTACTGACGGACAAGCGGTACAATATGTTTTCCGATTTTCTTTTCTTCCTTCTGATAGACTTCGGGAATTTACCAGCTGCTGATATGAAATTTCACATTTCAGTCAGGATATTTAGCTAACACGATTTCTTTGAATATTCATCACATGAGAAGAAACAATAACCATTGCTTTGATGATCCCTACTTCCCGAACTTTAATCTGGAAACTTTCGAGGCATACCTCGTACCAAAAATAACTTTTCTTTCAAAGTATTATATAATTATATAACAAATTGTTAGTTTAAAAGGAAAATACATTCGTCTGTTGTCATACTTTTCCCACATACTCACACATGTCGGCATCCACATGTGAGCTCTTTCTCAACTAAAGTAGCTTTTCCCAACTACAGCACATACTTTGCAGACAAACCTCGGTAGTTAAATAGTAAGTACAAATAGTGGGCGCACTTGAGAAAACTTTGCCCACACAAACACGCCTGTCTTTGTGTTTGCATTAGTACAAAGGAAAATTTAATTAAGCCAACCATATTTACCACACACTTACACCTACATGCACACATTTGTACTTATGACATAAGCGCATAGACAGCAACACACACGCACACAATAATTAAATATTTAATAAGTTTATAGGCAAACAAAGAACAAATTACACAAGTAAACAATTATTTTGTGAAAACAATAATTAAAATGTACAAGTCACAAGAAAAATTTATAGTTTAACATTTTCAATTCAATTTAGCATTGTTGTGGCAACAAATAATGGAAAAGGTGGGCGTGTGGTGTTTTTACAAAGCTGTCTTCTGTCATATATATATATATGTTATATAAATGCGCATTCATATTATATTGTATGCATTTTATCGCACTCGAGAATTCACAAAAATATAAGGTATATTAGTAAAAAAATTATTGACGATATTGAATTGAGATCTGATGATTTCCTACACTCAATTTCTAACTATTTTTGTGCTTATTCAATACATCAATTATCAAATTTAATATAAGGAAAATCGGATCATTGACCAATATTTTTTTTTTGTATTAATTGGATCGTGACGTCACCTAGCCAACGATTATTTTATAACTTTAGATCTCATACCACATTTCCTATATTATTTAATATTTTTACCTAGATATACTATATGGTCTATATAGTCCGACAAAATAAATCCATTATTTTTGTATTAAACTGCAGATTTTATATAGCTTAGTTAGAAAGGTCCAATTTAGCCGAAATATGCACTTTTTTGCTCGAGAGCTTGTTCCCATTTTGAGGATAATTTCCTAATCCTACACTCATAGATACTCTACCACTAACAAAATTGGGACAGTCGATTTCTCTCAAGCTTCTCTTGAGACGAATTTTTTACCACCACAATCATATGCCATAGACAAGAATGGACAGTAATCACTTGGTGACATACTTGTACATATGTGTTTATACAAAACTCTCGGAGCTGTTGGCGAATCACTGTAACAATGAAAAACAATTCCTTTCCTGTTGGCTGAAGCTGGGCGCTTCTGGAGGATTGATTTGTTCTTATAGAAGATTGTACCTTCTCTATTTAGTTCTGCAGCTGGAATTATTTTCTCCAAGAGTAGATTGAAGAAGTCGCTTGAAAGAGAGTTGCCTTGTTTGAAACCTAGTTTGGTATCGAACGCCACGAAGAGATCCTTATTGATCCTGACGGAGCTTTTGACAGACGGTCGAATAATCGACAGTATACAAACATAGGTCCAAATTACGATTTTGAGCCTACGAGAGCTGCTCATAATAGACGATTCCTTACCAATTGCACCAAAAACATAAGAAAACCTTCCTGGTCGTCAATCCTGACTCGGCCAACGTTTTCGACAGTTTTCGCTTGAATTTGTCGTAAGTGATCTACTTCTTATCACCAGTAAGATTTAAATGACGGTCAGACGATTTCCATTATTTTATCGATATATTCGACAATTGGCCTGCTGTCTCAGGACCATAAACACTATATTTTTAGCCGTCTGTTGCGTTTTCGAAAAAAAAACTATAATTTGCTGGTGTTCATCTTTGACATCTGCCCCAACAAAACTGGGTCAAGCATTTCAAAACTGTCTGTGAAGTTCAAATACGAAATATTTGCCTGCTCGCGCCAGATACCTATTACTAAAGCCATTTATTGGACTTCTTTCTACTTGATTTTATAAAGGAAATACTTTTCGAGGTTCCTTACTTTTTTAAAGGAACAACACAGAGACTTCAAATTTAATGGAGAATGCTTATCATAATTCGAAAGAACATTCTTTAGCATTTATTTTTTGAAGATAATCTTTTTCAAATATTGGCCGCGGCTACGTCTCAGATGGTCCATCCGTTGAGCCCAATTTTCGATTCAATTCCAAAGCCTGAATCGAAGCGGGATTGTCTGCATAGGATTTCGATTTTACAAATCCCCATAAGAAAAAGTCTAACGGTGTGGTATCTTATGATCTTGGGGACCAATCGATTGGCCACAACCGTGAATAACGTTAGTACGATCTGGTAAGAACGGCACCAAACCAATTCTCCACAGTCTTCGTGTACACTCTCAACTATGATTACTATATTTTCTTCACTGTGGTATATTCGGTTGAATAGTTCGCTCAGTATACCGAGTATACCGATTATGTTGGCCTTGAGTTGAGCAAAACGCGCGATATACATTCTCCAAAGGATCGAAAACGGGCATGAAGGGAAAATATTACCGAAAGCAAAAAAAAATTTTCAAAAATTAAAATTTTGCTTGAATGCAGCATTCTTCTTTATGTACAGAGTTACAGAATGCGTATGAAAATTTGATCTAAGACTGAAAAACTATACTCGTAGAAGCCTATTACATTTTATTCAAAAACACAGGAAAGTCCGGCATACTTAGAATTCCGGATTTTCTACAATATCGGCCATCAATATGTTCTCATGAAAAGTTTCTTAACTTTATTGAGTTTTTCGTCTTCTAACGAAATAAAATGTTCGTGGACGCTAGAATCCGTCTACTAAATCAGATCTCCTATGAAAATGTGTATTCAATTAGAGCAACTCGTATTTAGTTAAGCTCTAAACTGTTCAGTTGGTGTAGCGCTGTGAGTTTCTCTCACTTCTTTTAGGGTTATAAGTAGCCCTCCTAATCGTAGCCTTCGCGACCACCACACACGACTATCACATACAACCTAAAAGCTGCCCCCTCTGAACCCTGTAAATGTTTATGAACTTTTTCTCAGTTTTTGTAATTAAAAGTTTCACCGCTAAATGGAAATTACGAATTTTGAATTAAATATTTTTATGATTTTGAATGCATTGTTATGAATTTAAAATTCGGGTGGCCAACTACATTAGAAGTTACACAACTTTCTGGCATGCACTATGATTATTAGCCACATAAACACACGCGCATGTGCGTAGTTATATAGTTATAAATAGCATGTAGATGTGTTTAGTAATTATAGCCTGTGGGCGTAACCCATGCATGTAACATCAGCTAATGCTGCTTTCACCTAATTACGGTACGATGC
Organism: Bactrocera dorsalis; assembly: GCF_023373825.1. Lineage (NCBI taxonomy): Eukaryota > Metazoa > Arthropoda > Insecta > Diptera > Tephritidae > Bactrocera > Bactrocera dorsalis. The sequence continues at coordinate 111,491,294 of NC_064303.1, forward strand.
TATAAAATAAATGGCGCCAATTCGGTTAGCAACATTCGTGTCCACGCATTTCGAGCGTTAAAAGCTACGCATTGCTGCTGACACACACTCGTTGTTGCCTTGAAATTAGCATACCACTTTGTACGCCGCCGTTAGCTGTTCAGCTGTCATAAGATGCGCCGTCTGTTGGGTCCACAGGTGCCCATCGAACGCAGCTTCTTTCGCATTCCGCGCTTTTCGGCTCGCGTCGCCGGTTTTTGGCCACAATCAACTAATCGGCATCGTTCATGGCTAACTGCGTTGCGTTTCTACGTGAATACCTTTGCCGTGGCCGTCGGCGGTTTCGGTGAGGTTTCCTACGGTTTCGTTTATTTGTACGATCTTTTTAGCGCGCTCGAGGCTTTCTGTCCGGGAATTACCAAGGTCATTTCACTATTGAAGATGACCATATTTTTTGGGCGCCACAAGCGTTGGCAATATGTGATTAATAGTATGCACCAATTGTTGTTGCTAGGTAAGTGCTGCGGGCCGTAATGCCCTAACGCGTAAAGGGTGGTTCTTAATGTGTGTTTTAATCATTTGATTTTTACGGGCTCTGAGAATATTGATAAAAATTCAACGGCGAAGCTGAACAACTTTTTAAAAGATTCATAAGGAATGTGCTTCCATTAAAGTGAGTTTTTTTGTCGAAACGAGGTTCCGACTGTGGGTGCTGGTTTGGGCAGTAAGTTAGCGAGACTGTTAAGTGAGTCAAGCACATTTTCGGTCTCCGTCTTTGTGCGAATGTTTCTGCCGTAGCTTAGCCTTTGACCTGAGCCTAACCCTTAAGTGAGGTTGAGTTCCATGGCTCATAGACGTTTGATATATGTTTATTTGATGGAAATCGAAAACGTGGACTCTGAATGAAAAGGATTGGAGTCGTGGTATCCTCGGCCAAAATTTAATAACCTATAGGTTAGGTTCAGTTCCATGGTTGATAGAGGCTTAATATATGTTTCTTGGTCGGAAATCGAAAACATGGACTCGGACCATCTTAAATTTCAGTAAAATATGGTGTTATACCACTGATTCGGCTGAAGATTTTTATTTGAGGGATACCAAGAGCGACCAATTCTTTCGCTTGAGTTCCGAAATGATAAAACTCACCTTATGAACCACCCTTTACATATGCACATCGCAGCCTGCAAGTTTTGTCGTAAAATCCAAATATTCGTGTGCATATGTGCCCTAATTTTGGCGTAGTGCCTCCGCAGCAATTGTTGTTTTTGTGTAACTTTTCTATTCCACATTTGTTACTTCGCACTACCGCAGACACCAGCGCCGAAAAGCGCCGCATCGTGGAGCCACTGGCCTCGTTTGGTTCCGCGTTGTCCTTTGTGCTGCTCTTATCTGGTTCGCTAACGAATACATTTTTCAACATTTTGCCGCTGCTGAAAATGGGCTACTACAAGTGGCAGTCGCTGGAAGTCGAGCTGTTATTGCCCTTCAATGTTATGTAAGTGAGCTTATGCATTATTTTGGTAGTATTTTTCGCACTCCGTTTCTGTTGCAACTCGCGCTGAGCATTAAATCTTAATTGCAAAGTTATTTTCAGGCTTATAAAGCTGTAGGAATATAGAAAAGTGAGAGTTCTTTTAGCTTAAGGGCTTATCCTTGACCGCAGCCAGTACAATGCGGGCCGCATAGTGCGAAGAGTTGAGAAGTTGTGGCATTAGCGTAAATTTTTTATACTACAGATGGAAATATCACTACTTGCTTGTTATAGAAAAATGTTGGGCTGACCAATTAGTGACTTGGAATGACCATGCCAGCAGAGGTTTAAGTTGGTAGTGCCGATCGCGGGTTCGGAATAATTTTTGATTCTGTGAAAACTACAGAAAATAATGAATTCTGGAATTTAGTTTATTTTACAATCACAAAAAAGATACACATTTCCATGAAACGCTGTCCATGGAGAGGAGTCCTTAGCAGGTTTTTCATTATTGCACTACACCGCACTTATAATTACTGCTGTCGTAAACATCGCAAAGTAATTTTGAGGCGTTCTGCCCAGTTGAAGTGCCTATTTTGTTCAAGGACGTAAGCTCGGTATTCAATACATGATATCCGCTGAGGATTCACAGCTAGTAAGAAGCTCTTTTTTAATTTAAATATTAACGAGACAGATATCGAGTTCTATTATCGTTATACTCTTCACACCTTCGACGAACTCATTTGCTAAAAACCATAAAGATAAATAAATTTAATGATCTTTAAGCGAAATACATCGCCTGAAAGTATTGGGTAGTCGAAAAAGTCTTTTCGTATTTCAAATCAAACTTTTTATTTTTTTTTTTTATATTTATAATGAACTTTAATGAACGACATATGTACCATTTTGGTCGACCACTTTTTGCCATTTTTCCGCTAGAGACATTATTCCATCAGTGTAAAACTTTTCTGATTTATCGGCGAAAAACTGCGACAAGTAATTTTCACAGACTTCTTTTGAAGCCAACTTTACTCCATTAAGGGAGTTCTGCATTGACCGACACAAATGTTAGTCCGTTGGTGCAAGGTCAGGACTATATGGTGGATGCATCAAAACTTCCCAGTCCAGGTCGGCCAGTTTGAAGAGTCACCAAAGATGTGTGAAGTCTAGCGTTGCTCTGATGGAAGACGAAGTCCTTTCTGTTGATCAGTTACGACCATTTTTTTTCGATTGTTTGCCTCAATCTCATCAGTTGTTGACAGTAAATTGTATAATCAATCGTTCGACCAGGTAGATCAGCTTATAGTGGATTATTCTTTCCAATCCCATCAAACAATCAGCTTAACCTTTCGAGGCGTCAATCCTGGCTTTGCGACCATTCGTTGAGCTTGACCAAGCTTGAACCGTGATCTTTTTCGCACATTATTATCGATTTGATCCACTTTTCGTCTCCTGTTACCATTCGCTTCAGAAATGGAAGGAACTTTACCGACAGAAGGAAGTCACCGAATTTCGACCGTTCTTGATAGAAAGAGCACCAAGAGCATGAGTTCTCTTCAAAGCCTTCTTTATCACTCTAGATCCGCTATAGACTTCATAGTTTGTTTATGAAAAATATACCTGTGGCTCAATGACTAATTAAAAGCTAGATTAGTAGCAATTAGTTTCAGAAGATTAGCTAGCTGTCTTGAGAGTATATGAAAATGCCATAAAATTTTACCCAAACTTTCAACAGAAACTACATTTTCACATATTTTTGTTTATTTTTCAAGAGATTTAGGGATTTTGATAGGAATCCAGATTTGACACACTTCATACCCAAAACATTAACCAGAATACGATGAGTTGGTCCTTAATAAGCGTTGAGATCCTCTGTTATCTCCATGATGCCAACACTACCATTTTCAAGCAACGTTTTTTTTTAAATTTGTCGAAGCTATCGGCTTTACCAGAGTTGGATGGACGACTCACACGAACCAAATTTACGATGACTTCACGACCTTTACTAAATGCTTTATGGCACTCAAATAGTTGTGTTCGCGATAAAGTAGATTACCCGAAAAACGTTTGCAATATTCTCAACGATTCTGTAGCCGTGATTCCATTATTTCAAGTAAACTGTTAACCGAAGCTGATATATAAGTTTGTGAACATCTAGGAAAAGAACTCCAGTCCTGGATCCCTCGTTCATTTATGACTCTTCCAACAGTTGATTGGATTCGAGCTATCCCGAATATTAACCGCTGTTTGTTTGATCTCTAGACGAATATTGTGGAAGCTCGTTTTGAGAAATTTTACATATTTACATATACATAAAACCATTTAAAAAATGTATAAAATTTCAGCTTTAATGCCTTACCAATATATCCCCTCCAATATCCAATAAACTTAAAAAAGAAATGCAACATTGAAAAAGCAACATTTTTCTAAATTTTTGTATTTATTGCAGCGTTTCTTCTTTGTATAATTTTGTGCACAATCTGCTTCCAGTAATTTATAAAATGAAAAGTCATCACTTATGACAACCAGCTGTTATTGCAACAACAAATGCAATAAATCTCCCATAAAGTTACGATTTTTTCCACACACACATGTGAACATTTGCGAACACACCCACAACCGCTCACACTCACCGACACACACACATGCAAACTATTCTCTAAATTTGTGCTTGCTCCGTGCTATTTGATTGTGCGTATTTTCTGTACCGTTATGTTTTTTTTTTGCTTTTCATGCTTGCCACAAATATGTACATATGTATTTGCAGTTTGCCGGAAATGTTCGTCAATTGGCCATATTACCCTGCTACATACCTGGTGCTGACGCTCTCCGGCGCCATGACGGTTTTCACTTTCAGCGCAGTCGATGGTTTCTTCCTCTGCGCCTGTGTGTACACGAGTGCGTTGTTTCGCATGTTGCAACATGACATACGTAACGCATTCGCTGAATTGCAAGAACGTGAGTAACAAACGGTGTAATAAAATGCTCACATATACATACAGACACACATATGAGTATGCACCCAGATAATATTGCTTATCCGCCGCAGTGCACATATTTAGCCGCAAACACATTAAGGTGGTTCGATACTTTTTAGTTTTTGGTGCAAATAAATTATTAATGGGAAAAGGCGGACGATATGACCAACTCTCGTACATTCTCAGTACTAAAATCACCGTAAAATATTTTCTATATCATGCTGTCGAATTTTTTGTGGTCGTCCGAACAGACCGTAACATTATAACTTGTAAATCGAACATTGAAAGGAAACCAAAAAGACTAAAGCTGTAGGTTTCTCGACAATTTAGCTTTTTTACTAACGCTATGGTTTTGACTGACTTTACCTGAAAAGCGACCGTACCACCAAATATAAAGTGAAATTGGTGATGCCCGACCCATGTCAAATGAACTTTAGTGTGATTTTCCGAACGATTTTCATCAATCAAATCAAGAAACTGTCCACACAGTGATGCTTTCCGACAGATAAGATCCTCCAAAAAAATATGATCACTTCTTCTGCAAGGTCTGCAGAATGCCTATAATCTCCTTTAATTGAAAGGCTATGGGTCTTCTGATGGCTTCAGTGTCTATCAACCAACATTATTAAAATTAATGAAATTAATGCCTTGAGTCCGTTCCAACTATTTGCTGTCATCTAAGACTACTTCAAATTTGTATTACGGTCTCATATTGGCTTGGAAGACGAAGTAAATTATGGCTAAAACAGCTCGGTCTAGTTCATTTTGTGGTTGGTCTCAGGATCTTTGGAGATTCGAGTGTCATAGGAAAGGTCGGTGCGCGCACGCTCCAAAGAACAGACGCGGCGGAAGAAAATCAGTTCTATTACTTTTCGGACGAACCCTGTATTGAGCACTGTAGGGTAAGATTTTTAAGCCTCGGCATAACCTGATTTTATTTGTTTAACATTTCTTCAACTGAATTATTTCTATGGTTAGTACATACATATCTCGTACTATCGACAACTTGCAAATAAAATTAGTCAATCAGACCTGACTTGAAAGGCCGGACGTCTTCTTTTAGCTTTCATTGTCATGTCCAGAAGAGTTTTAAACTCGTGTTTTCATGATCTATGAGAAAGACTAGAAAAATTGTTGATACAATATTTTTTTAATTTTTTTATTAGTTTCCAATAAGACCACCCTAATATACATTCAAAAGATATGTGAACATAAATATATCTGTGATATATGCTTCACACATACACGATCTCTAAGCCACATATTCCCCTACATACCGATATACATACGCAAACACCGGCACACATATATGCAGCACCACAGCATATGTTGTCCAAAGCGTGCTACAATTTACAATTTACTAACTGGACTTGCACTCATCTAAGTCAACGCCAAATAGTGATTGATTCAATTTACAAAATTTATACAAACTGCCCTGCCGCCACACACCTCACACACCCCACTCACCACCTATTATCCACTCTTCTCCCATCTCACATCTCACTTATAACTTTTGCCTTTCTTACTTGCATGTCCTCGTTGTATCCTCGGTCGTTGGCCGTGTGCCTCGTGTTGTTTTTGATGTTGCTGCTGCTGCCAGTGGAGCACTCAACGTTGGCGCAAAATATGCGGATACAGCATCGATTGACGGTGCTCGTTGAGCGCCACAACAAAATCATCGATCTGTGCAGCGATTTCGCTTCGGAATTTTCACTCATCATCCTGATGCATTTCCTTTCGGCATCGCTGGTGTTGTGCTTCAGCATTTTGGATTTGCTGTTGGTGAGTTTGCATGTGTGGCAGCCACTTGGTTGCTGACGTGCTTTTCAAGTGTTGTGAATTATGCTTTCCATTGGTGCTTTGTTGTTGTTGTTGGAGTACCGTCATAACTTTTGTTATCAAGAAAGTAACTTCCTTTTGTATAACTTTTACCAGTGCATCAATATTCTATAATTATTTTCAATGTTGCTGCATTTTGCATTCACTCTTATAGATGCATATGCCGCTGGTGAGGAGCTCTCGAGAAAGGCAATTATTTGAATTTTTTTGAGGATGATGAAATTGACAAACAGTTTCATGAAACTTCCGTTCTTTCGCATTTCAAGAGTTGGGAGAAATGGAAAATATTTCTAGAACGGATCGAAGTTGTCTGATCTATTGTTGTTAGATACCTCAAGAAAATATCGGACTGTTCAACCTTGGTAGAAAATTGTTAAGGCTGTAAGAAATGATCTCATTCTTAGTGGTTATAAAACACCCAATACTGGTTCACGAGTTCTGTTGCGATTAACAGCAAAAAATTGTTTTCAATTGCGGTCGTTACCGGACAAGCAATGTCAACGCTGCAAGCATATTCCGACTCTGAAAGAGCTTCTCATAAAATTGTTTTTGCTCTTCGGTATTGTTTTAGTTTTTATTTGTGACAAAGTACCGATTTTGGACAAGTTTATCTCTATACTAACAAAGCCATCTCAGAACTAATTTATTATTAAAACTACAAACCCTGAAAATGATTCTTTACCCAGTTTTTTATAGGAGAGACCAACCGCAATATGTACCGACATAGGAAAGGAAGACCAAAATGTAGATGGTGAAACATTATCCTGTCTAAATCTGCAAATTTATAGATGAGAGTATTTTCTGCTATAAATTTAAAAAATAAATTTATACTTACCCTTTGGTTTTAACCTTATTTCTACTGTAATTCCCTTCCAACTAGAATTGTGTGCCTTGAGGCTTAACAATAAAACAATGGCCATTATTTCTGAATCACTTCTCATTCCTATTACTAATGAAATTAATTTTGATTACATCAGCATTACCAATGTTATTCTAATTACCTTGAAAAATACTTAGATAGGATTTAATGATGTTAATATTATCATTACTGAAATAACTTACCATTACCATATATAACTACCATTACCAATCATGAAATGTTAGCATTACGTCATAATTACCATACTCCCAAAATTACTAACTGTATTAACAATTACATTAAAATAACTACTAGTGCTATAGTCGTCGCTAATTCCAGTTAGTGGCAATAAAATTACTTTCATAAATACTTTGCTGTAATTTAGTTAGTATTTTCATTGCTAAAACATCTTTCCATTAATATTAATTAGTAATTTAATTTGCTAAATGAATACAGTATGCATAATTACCATTACCAGTACATTGAAATGATAATTACTTTGTTATAATTTAGTTAGTATTTGTTAAAATTAATTTTTATTAATATTGGTAATTACATTAGTCGAATCATTACATTATACATAATTACCATTACCAATACATTTAAATTACATAATCATTACCATTTTCATTACTTAAATTTTCTCAATTACATTACATTATTATTAACTTTAAAATAATTAATAATGGTATTTGCATTACAAAAATTTCCTTGAATTGTTATTAAATAATATTTAAATTAGACTAAACAATGCAATAAGTATAAATACCATTACCAGTACATTAAATTATAAAAAAAAATTACCATAATTATCATAAGCATTTTTTTAAGATTACTCATCTTTTACTTTATTAACAAATACCGGTTTCAATTACTTTTAACATTACCTCCTATAGAATCACTATTCCTTTATAATTAAAATCATTATTGTTTTATGTATTGAAAAAATATTAATTTCGAAATGAAGATACATAAGTTAGAAAATATTTTCTCTTTTTGGCACATAATGTTTTCCATTCCAGAACTCCTCTTCTGTAGGCGTGTTGACTTACATATTCTACAGCATCGCCGCTTTAACTCAACTGGTTCTCTACTGCATTGGCGGCACATATGTCAGCGAAAGCGTAAGCCTGGACCTGCAAGTAGTAAAACTGAAAATACCCTCATATTTCTATATTTTTTTCAGAGCCTGAAAGTTGCTGAGGTCATATATGACACTGACTGGTATAAGTGTGATGTGCGCACGCGTCGCATGTTGTTGCTGATGATCTGTCGCGCACAGAAGGCGAAAACCATACAGGTGCCGTTTTTTACGCCATCGCTGCCAGCTTTTCGTTCGGTAAGTAATACAAACAAAAGTTTTTTTTTTAATTTTAATTATGTTAAATATTGATATGATTTTCCATTTTTATCAATTTTTAGATCGTCAGCACAGCTGGTTCTTATATAACACTTCTGAAGACATTCATTTGAACATGGAATTCGCTTCACTCAAACATTCTAATGGAGTTAATAATTAAACACACATTGGTATGTATTGGCTTTATATTATATTTATTAATAACTTTTGTTATATATGGTATATTAGATAAATTATTAACATATAATATAGATGAAGGGGTCAACACTTTAATCTCTTCTATACTACTTTATAAACTACTACCAATTATAAAGGGTGATCTATTTAGCTTCCCTACTTTTTTAAGAAAAAACACAGAAACATCAAATTTAATGGATAATGTTTATTATCACTTCAAAGATCATTCTTTGGCACTTATTTTTTTAATTATCTCCTTCAAGTATTGGCCGCCGCTACGTCTCAGATGGTCCATCTGTTGAGTCCAATTTTCTATGACTGGTTCGAGCATTTTGACTGGTAACTGGTGAATAACACGCGTGATGTTTTGCTCCAAGGCCTAAATCGAAGCGGGGTTCTCCGCATAGACTTTTGACTTTACATATTCCCACAAGAAAAAGTCTAACGGTTGATATCACACGATTTTGGTGTCCAATCGACCGACCCCAAATTTGAAATTATCTATTCACCGAAGTGTTCTCTCAATAAATCCATTGACTGATGCGATTTGTTGGCAGTGGCACTGTCTTGCTGAAACCACCGGCCCAAAAACCATACCAAACCGTGGTTTATTCTAAGTGAAATGTCAGCTCTTGAATCTATTCAGATGCTGTTCGTTCCAAATGCGATAATTTGGTTTGTTTACATGGCCATTGAGCCTAGAACGATCCTCACCGGTGAACAAAATTTGGCTCAAAAACGTCGGATCTTCCTGCACTTTTTAAGAGGCCAAGGGGCGATGTGATGTCGTTTGGGAAGGTCGAGGGGCCTCAGTTCTTCCACAAGCTGTATTTTGTACGTTTTTAATTCAAGATCTCGACGTAAAATGCAAAGTTCCATACGTCAGTCCAAGTTGCGACGAACGATGCCGAATCGACTCTCCACGGCCTTAGTGTACTCTCAGCTACGGCTGCTATATTTTCCTCACTGCACACTGCACCTACATAGTCCATTCGGTTGAATATTATCCAATAATAAATACCTAGTCTTAAGATGGGTGATGGTGTGGCGAACAGTACACTCAGTAGGCCGATTATGTTGACCATGACCATAAGTTGAGCGAAGCGCGGAGAAAGACATCTGTTCGCTGGCAAAAAAAAAATCCTTCGAGAATCTCCTTAGGTGCTCTTGAGGACCTATACTTTTTTGAGCTACCTTCAGATCTATACCTCACTTAAAGAATAAAGCTTTAGCTTAATATTTCTAATATTTTAGATAATGTTTAGCCAGCTTTATCAATTTATTGTAAAAATAAAGCGAATTCATAAAATATCTATGCCCAATAAGAGAAGGCTTTGGGCTCAGTTTTGAAGACCGCCGCTTTTTGACTTTTCTTCACAGACAAATATTCAGAGCATTTTTACATTGAGCTCGAATATCTCAAATCGATTGATCTTCTTTTAGCTCTGGTGGAACTTATGAACTTAAAGATTCTTCTCACATTTGAGCGTAATGCTTATGAATTTTTTCCTATATTTTTCTCTCTTTAGCGGGTCTTTTGTATTTGCATTGCTATCGCTGCTCAGAGGGTTCAACGTGGTCAATTCAACGTAAATTTTAAGCGATCAACAACTCTCATAATTCTTCCGAATAAAATGTGATTCATCCGTTTTTTTAGAGTAAAAAAACGAGAGAGAAGATCGAATTCGGCCAATACGAAATCGTCCACATAAGTGTCGCACTGTTTGTGTCAATAGAAGGAACGCTTTCGCTCAGACAAACACTTCAAATCAAACTGTCAACTTTCATGTAGCTTCAGCTCCGTTGGAAAATTCGTTTGTGACCTAGTTTCATCATCAGAGTATGTGCTTTTTGCCTTTAGCGTTGCCATAGAGATGCCTGTGTAAGCGCGCTCGTATGCTCATCATTACCAATGCTGGATGGGTGCCACAATTGACAGTGTCGCCCTTGTGCGGTGAACGCCAGACCACAAAGCCGAGTTCCCAACGTGCGAGTGTGTATGTGTGTGTGCGCCGTTGAATGCTTTATGCTTGCGGGGCATATGCACTCCGCGCGCTGGCGAGCACATAGCTAATTTCACAACCGCCAATGCATGCCCGCGCTCGAAAGTATGCTACGCTAATGCGTTTTTATGCGCTTAGCTACTTTTGACTTCACGCCTCAACGCTTCGACGCTTTCATCATGCCGCCGTAGTGGTTAGGAGCGCGTTTCCCACACTGGCCTGTGCTGCTGGCTGTTGCCTGCTTGTTAATTTGTCGCTGATGGATTCGTAATTGTCGTGACTTCACCTGCTGAAGATACACCGTTATGTGTCGGATTGTTGACGGTGTTGCTGGTGGGAATGCGAGGCGTGAGTTCATCACAATTTTAATTATCACGTGCTGTCGCCCGCGTGGCCTTTTTCCGTGCGCTTCGACCCCATCGCGGACGAAACTATATCTGTATCTTTACATGCTTGTGAAATGTTTCCGCTAAAGTTTGTCTGTTGAAATGTATGCTTGCAATTCAATGCTTTGCTTTCCTAGTTTCCAATTTCTAGTTCGCTGTTTCAACTCTTTGAGGTTGTTCACAACAACAACGATCGAATCAAGTGCACATTTGATTTAACCGCTTTTCGCTTAACTTTTCCTTTGACCCCTCACTGTTGTTACTTTAGCCCGTTTGAGCTGTGATGACTTGATTGTGGAAACGGCGTTTATCTTCCACAAACGAAATAGTCAGAGAGTTGAGCCTTGTCCGCCATTGAAACGTGATATGTGCAGACACGAGTATATACGTTACATTGCATATGAAGCAGTGCGTCGTGACAGCTGGAATCGCCTATGTCATTACCTGGCATGTTTGACTCAATTACTAAGTCTTACAGCGCTAAATTTCGTTTTGTCTTCTCTTCTAAGTTTCTGCCAACGCTTTGACCCGGCATTTATGTATTTTTTACTTTGGCTAGAGCTTTCGCAAACTATTTTCCTCTGATTGAGAATCGTATCGACTGAAGAATCTTTATAGAGACCTTTATTTTCGGGTAATTTTGTAAGAAAGAATCATAGCTGGGGAAGAAAACTTTAGATTTTCGATCAATTTTCTGCATATTTACTGAAATGGATCTAGGAGCTACATCAAAAGAAGAACTGAGACATCAGGAAATTGAAAATCGGCCAATTTATAGCGGAACAGAAAATGCATTCTCTGATAGTGTTAGAGGGAAATTTTTGTGTCGCCTAATGTCGTAATTTTTTTGAAAAGCTATTAACGGAGATATTTCCAGCAAGAGAGGATGGCGCAAAAGTATGAAAAACCTTTTCGTTAAAGCTAAAAATTTGAATAATGAACTTGGACGAATTTATATGAGTCACCAAAACGTCGCGCTGACTGCGATAATAGTGTTTTAGCTGACCCTGTGACCGGCAACTAGTCTATAGAGAGACTCGCATACATACATATTGGCATTAAACAATTTCGGATTTGGGTCTTCTTCTTCTTTAGTATAAATGTATCCAATTATACTCTGTCGGATGACCACTGTACCAGGTGAATATAAAAAGCAGTAGGTAACTGCCAGAATATGTAAATGTTATTGCTACTCATTAACATTTCGTGCTGTTAAGCAACATACTTAACAGCCGTGATTCATTTTGTGCATTGTTGTAACCTACGCTGATTTTACTATACAAATAAGGAAGAGATAAAGCAAAAATGAAAATGTGATTTATTGTTGTCACAAGCTAAGGAATGCAAGAACTGTTAGTTTTAGTACGAATTGAGAGACAGTAAAGTGCAATAAAGTAATATATTGTGCTGTGGGAGTGTCGCCAGCGCAGGGAGTAGTGTTGTTTGTTTTGTTAAAGTTGCTGTTCTTTGTACATATATGTATATATGCTATAAATTCACATGATAATTTTACTCAATTTATTCAATTTTTTCAGACCTATTTATTATCATACGATCAGGAAACCCAGATGAAGGAAGATGAAGGAAGAAGAATGAAGAGGAGTCGCTGCGCACATGTAATAATCATTTGTGTACAACAAAAACAGATGGCAAATCAGCTTATAATTTAGTACATGGCTATTCCTTATCATTTCAGCAACGTAGAAATTTCTGTGACGAAAAGCATACCACAGAAGTAAAACAAACAACAACAGAGATCTGAAGCCAACAATATAAAATTTGATACGATCATAAATATCGTCTGATAGTGAAGACAGTGCAACTTTAGAAATTCTGCAATCGACCGACTCACATTATATGATCGCCTGGAACAAATACCAAATACCATGAAAAGCCAAAATTAAAATTAACATTCTACTATGATTTTTTTTTTTTTAGCTACAAGGCGAACATAAAAATGGCATGCGAAATTTACACACTATACAAAGAGCAACAATTTTAGCAAAATTAACAACAGCAGCGTTGACGCTGGTGCCATATGAATCTTCAACACAACAATAACATAACTTCTGTAAATTTTTACTAAAACTAACTGTTCTCGCACTCCTTAACTTCTGTCAACAATAAATCGACTTTTTATTTTCTTTTGGTTGTCTCTATCTTATATACAGGGTATATCAAAATGAACGCAAGATTTAAATTTTTGCTAAATAAAATCTCTTCACAGTTGACGAATTTAAAATGCTATTCCGATCATATTTTGCTACACTTTACTACATAAATCGCGACAAATATAAATCTTGCATTAATTTTGGGACACCCTATATTTAATTCTCAGCTTATGTAAATTTTTGGAGACCCTATATTTAATGCTAATCTTGCGTTAATTTTGCGCGCCTGGTGCAAATGAATTGTCTCTATATGCTAGTTTGTTTGGGTGCGTCGGCTGAACGAAATGTATGAGTAAATGAGCCGAATGACTAGGCGCACATAACATTTGCGTAGGCTACAACAATGCACACTATGCAAACATTAGTAACACAGCGACACCCTCTGTGAATGAATCACTGCTGTTATGTTACTTAACAGCATGCAGCTATGTTAGTTACAGTGCTCGTTTAACATAATAAGCATTTACATACTGCAGTTTATGTTTGCCTAGTACTAATTAGCAAATTGGTAATTTTAGCGTCGCGCAGATTCCAGAAATAACCACAGGGTGCATCAAAGGCAATGATTTTGCTTACATTAGTTTTAGAATTTCAGGATTTTACAAGAGTAATGAAAATGTATTTAAGGAAATGGAAATTACAAGAATATTAAAGGACAGTATTTTTATTGATATTTTAGCGAATTTTACGCACTAGTTTCTATCATTTTTATTCTTCCATAGACTATTTAATAGTGTCTTAACCTTGTAATAAATGGTTCTGATTTATCTTTATGAAATAAAACAATTATTTTAGCTTGCTTATGATTTCATTCTATTTATTTTAATATTTTTAATAAATATATGTATGTACATATGTACACATAATGGCCATCAATGCTAAATAAATTTTCTAACTACTTTCAGCAGATGGGCAGTATTGCTAGATCACATTGTTTGTTTTTTTATTGTAGCAGCAGAAAACATTCGGGAAGTAATTTGCAAAAATAATGCAAAGTGGATAGTTCTTGGACGAATAAAAGTCCGGGCCCATTCTGGTTACTTAGACCCGATTAAAGTGGGAACGGGTCGAACGCATCGCCTTTCGACCAAATCGTCTTAGAATTATTTTCACACTGTGGAAACTGTAGTCCTGGCAAATTATTGACTCTATCATGTTCATCAAAGAGCTGACAGTTCTTTAGCCTTCGTATTTCGGTCCCAGCAAGAATCCACTTCATCACAATAGGTGTATATTGAAAATATACACACTGAAATGAGAACTTTACAGGCATTTAAGCAGAGGAAAATGATTGAATAAAATTAAAAGTAGCAGTTAAGAATGACCATATATTTAAAAACGCGTTAAATAAAATAAAATATGTAAGATAATGCTTAGAGTTATGCTCGTCATAAATATTTGGTTTTATTAAAAGAAGAAAAATAAAAAGGTATGTTAGAAAATATATGAAAATATGTTACCACTTGTTTTACGCTATATTGTTTTGTACCCGGAAATTGTAAATAAATATTTATTTTGGCGTCTTCATTGTAATCTCCACCACAAATCCTCGAAACACTTTTCATAAGCACTTTTTGGGAAAACCTTCAGCTGCTTCAGCGAATTTTGTTGTAGTTGATCGATGGTATTCATTGCGTTTTTGGCTTTAAATTGCGATGGTGCTTATCATCGTATAAAACACATGAATCCATGAATCCACAGTACCGGCTGTTTTCGACCAACCACGAATAACGAAAAAAATACTTTGAATTTAAGCGGCTTTGGCGTGGTTTTTTTTTTTGGTTTCGGCTCGTTTTCTTCGTTTCAGTCCGATGATTGTTGATTTGCTTTCCTGTCAAACTCATAAATCCATGTCTCATCGGCATATAATGCTCTCCATGAATGTTGGATCGGAATTGGCTGTCGTGCCACGTCCAAAGAGACCTTTAAAAAAAAATTCAGCTTATTGGGACCAGTTGAGCAAGGACCCCTTTCATACCCAAAATATCCACCAAAATCATTCGAACGGACTTGTGATCTCTCTAACACTTGCCTGGTGATTTTAAAGCACCATATTCTTCACTTTTTTCATATTTTCATCAGTTGAAGATGTCAAAGGTCGTCCAGAACGAGGCATGTTTTCAACGATCTCTCGATCTTGAAATAAGTATATACTTGTATCTATATATATACATATATACAAACATTTATAATAAATATGCATTTGTATATATTTATAATAACAACTCTTACTATAATGGAGGTGTTAAAAAGTACCGTTAGCTGGTCAAAACACTCAGAATATTAAAGACAAAACGGAACATAAAAAAATAAAAATATTTGGTGTAAATTGCCTACAATCTCCATAAGAAGGATTAAGCTTTTTCCGCCGATTATTTAAAAAATAACGGAAACAATTGAATTTACGCTTTACCGTTAAATGCATTACAAAAGAAATAAATGCAATTTTTCAATTAATTTCGTTAGCTGCTTTGGAGCAAATGTAAAAAAAGAAGACAATAACAACAAAAACACGTTACCTTTCAAAGTTGCATGCAAAAACTGGGTAAGCATGCTGATAACGGAAATTAATTTGCTATTTAGCAAAAACACGCAAGTGTAGAGCGCATATTTACCCAGCGGTTTATGCTTGCTACACGCACACACGCGCTCAACATACACCGATTTGGCTACAAACTTAATTTTTATACCCTAGGGAGGGTATATTAAGTCTGGCATGAGTTTTGTAAGATATAGAAGGAATTGTTGGAGACTCTATGAAGTATTGAATGAACAGCATGGCAAGCTGAGTCGATTTAGATATGCTCCTCTGTTCCTTTAGGTGTATATACACGAAATGGTCCCTTACTTTTTGAGATATCGCTCAGAAATTTTGCACACGATGTTTTCTCCCCAAAAAACTGTTTCTATAGCGGAATCACTAAAATCGGCTCACTATAGCATATGGCTGCCATACAAACAGATCGATCAAAACAAGACCTTGTATGGAAATATTTTTTATTTGACAACATATCTTCATGAAAATTTGCATAAATTATTTCTCTAGGCAAAGGTAAAATATCTGAACAAATTGTGCAGATCGGACCACTATAACATATAGCTGCCATACACACAGACCGATGAAAATCAAGATAAAGATATTTTTATACCCCTTTAAGCTAAAAGAAGGGCGCCTGTGAAGGGTATTATAGCTTTTTTGTTGTTACTTTGTGGTAATGTATGGTTATATAGCCACATACATACATATACACATATATATTTATTTGTGCGTGTGCATTGGTACTTATCTTTGTGTTAATGCGTGCGTTGGATCTCGCCTGCATTTGACCGCAAAACGCACATTCCAATTATACGCAATTGCGTTTAACTCGTTCGAGTGCATAATGTACCGTTATAGCATTGCACGATTGCGTACTAACGCGGTTTTAACTCTAGCATTCATTGAATTACTCGCACATTCATTGCATTAATTGATTCGATTTCTTACACGCATTGAGAACAATTTGATTTTTCTTTGTATTTTAATTTATTTCCCTTTATTTCGTTTTTTTTTCACTTTTTCATTACCTTTTAATTGCATTTATTTATTTCATTTATTCTACTTTTATTTCGCTTGGATTACAACACGCACTCGTTTGATTTCAATTCAGTTTTTGCTCCGCACTTAACGCCAGAGTTGCATTTGTTGCCTGCTTGCTGCGGCTTAACCGCCTAAAAGTATGTAGTTTTACTTAAGTTTGTATATACATAACTGTTTTCCTTAATTTTTACTATTTTCTTGCATTTTTGCATTATATAAGCACATTATTTACTATCCACCAATCCACTTTGTACATATAACGCAGTACATATGTGTTTATTTACTTATGTATACTATGTATTCATGCTTATATACTATGCTATGCAGTTTTATGTATTAAGCATATAGTTGTTTGCCTATTCTTACTTATATAAATATGCTTTTGTTGTGGTTTTAGGTTTTTGCTTTTAAGATTACATTTTTTTACTCGGCAGCTTGGCAGCGAGTGGATTTCTCGTTTTTATTTTTGGATTTATTTTAATATATAAATTCTATGCTTCAACATTGCGGAATCTCTTGCACGAAATTTCGCCGCTCATTTACGCTACTTCACTTTGTTGTTTTTTTTTCAATGAAATACAAATCCTTATTAAAAAAAATATATTACTAAAAAGATTTTGTTATTAAAAAATGCATAAAAATAAAAAAATTAAAAAAAATTATGAAAATTAAAAAAATTAAAAAAAAAATAAATAAAATTATAAAAAAAAAATAAAAAAAAAATTATAATAGTTGAAAAAATTAAAAACAAAATTAATAATAATTAAAGAAAAATTAAATTTTCGAAAAAAATATTAACAATTCAAAAAAACATTTTTTAAAAAATCTAAAATAAAAAAAAGCGATAATGTTGTTTTTGGTTACATAGTATACAAAAAATTTATGAATTAATTTTTATAAATTAATAAAAAATTTGTAAAAAAAAATAAAAGATAAAAAATATTATATTTGCGGTAAAAAATGTTAAATTCAAATAAATCATTTTTTAAAATATCCAAAATAACAAAGCAAAAAAAAAAATTTGAAAAAAAATAAAAAAAAATTAATAAAAAATTCAAAACAAAAAAGCAATAATCTTGTTTTTAGCTACATAATATATACAAAATTTGTAAAATTTATTTTTATAAAATAATAAAAAATTAAAAAAAAAAGAATTAATAAAAAATTAATATGAATTTAAAAAAATATTGAAAAAAAAAATAATTTATATTTGCTGTAAAAAATGTTCAAAATAATCGAAAAAAATTCAAAATAACAAAAGCGATAATCTAGTTTTTAGTTACATAATAATATATATAAAAAAATGTTTAGAAAAATAAAAAAATTTAAAAAAAAAATTAATAAAAAATAAAAAAAATTAATAAATATTTAAAAATAAAATGAATAAAAAAATGTATTCACGCTAAAAAAATTTTAATACTCAATCCAAAAAAAGATTTAATAAAAAATTAAAAATAACAAAAGCGATAATCTTTTTATTAGTTACATAATATATAAAAAATTTCTACATATAGTTAGATACATACATACACAAGAATATAAATTTGTATATGCGTATGCATGTATTTAAATTTCGTTTGCTATTCTTAATATAATTACATATATATGGTTGTTGCAGCTTTTTTTGATTTTATTATATACAACTATTGTTTTTTTTTTATTTAATTAACTATACTTTTATATTATACTAATAGTAATCTTAACGCCCTACTGCACTCTGAAAATGTGAGGTAAAAGTAATAGCAAAAAAAAAACATGAAAACCTTCCCAAAAAAAATTAATTTAACTCGGGAAAAAGGAAATTTCGAATATTTTATGAAATTTATTGTGTTTACTTTCAATTTATATGTGTGAAGAAGTCGGAGGGTTAATGGTTGCAAAATTTATGAAAAATAAAGATAATTATGTACAGACGCATTACCTTCATTTTTGTAAAATTATAAGTTTGTTTCTTAAGCTGCTGGCTATCAGGATGTATAAGTATGCGGAATTTGGTAAGTTACTCTTCCAAAGAGCGAAACAACAACAAAATGTTATTTTTAATAATCACACCACTTCAACACTTTTCAATGGAATGTTTAATTTCCTAATTACTAACCATTAAAACGAACAAAATTGAAGCAAATGCGTTAAATATCGCTTTTCAGCAAGTCATGTCTACCTAAACATCCAATACATTGGCGCGGAAACTAATACGTACACACTGTGCAACTAATAAGGGCTTTGTGTAAGAAAAGGATGAACGATCGCAAACACACAAGACTTTCGGTTTGAATTTGTCAATTGGCCCTTAAGAAACTCATAGAAACAGAACAGAGGCAGAACAGAAACAGAACAGAAATCTTTGCTTGGGTAATTAAACGGTTATTTAACTGATAGATGGTTTGCAGGATTGTTTATATATTTATGTATTTAACAGCTGTGTCTTCATGTGACAATAGTTATTCTGCTAGCAAAAACTATTAGTTCTCTCTGCTTCTTACAATCTCAATTTGTACTCTCTGCTGTTAGTTTTTTGGCTTAAGAAATGCCAATAGAAACTTGCCGTTCTTCAGAAGATCGTCCAAAATGACAAAATAAGTTCATAGCAGGTAGTTGACGGGTTAACGCATTTCAGTAGGAAACTTATGGCAATATTAATTGCTTGAAAAATTATCTCATATTACTCGTTTGTGCCGATGGAGTAATGGCTGATTGAGCATACTTCACTGATAAACTGATTTTGTTGAACTACACTGTCTCTTCTATAGCAAAAGAGTGTTTCAGCGAGTGAATGTTTTTCATAGAGTTGTCACCCGACTGAAGAATAAAATTGCCTGCATTAAATAACTTAAGAACGGTGACATCTCTGCGAGATGCCTAAAAAAATGTACATAAAAAATCTTGAAACCAGAGTTGCCACCATTTCGAAAGTGATAAATTAAAAAAATGGGAAAACAAACAAGAGATGGTATTTAAGAAAGCCCCGAGCTGACAAGGTTTTGCAACAGATTTTTTACCATTTCACTTATTACCCTGTTAAAACACTTGAGTCACACATTTTCATAAAAGCAGTGTGAGAGGAAAATAGACACTTATCAGTGCTAAGGAGGGGGTACCCAACCGACAATCACTTTTAAAACCTCAGTAATTTGTTTGAGTATATTTTTGAAGCTTTTATTTGCAAGAGTATTCCATAAATATTTTCACAATATGCCTTCAAAATGTTTGGAACATGATAATCACGAATAAATATTGTAATGAGACCAATCCGGTTGAAACTTGAGGAAGAAGGCTAACGACAACTGGCAAAATTTTGAAACCCTCAGAGATGTAGTCCCATATATTGATATGATTATAGTAGTTTATGCACTCTAGAGGTACGTAAACCTTAACTTAACATAGCATGTGGTATGGAAAAGTGATTAACAGAGAGAGCGGTAACTTTAGTATAAAGCTGCTCGAGTTCGGACAAATGAGTGGTTAATTACTCTAATAAAAACCTTGTTGGGATCTTTTGTAAATTAAATTATTCGAGCCACAATTAACTGGAACTATGCGGAGGATAAAAATATTCTGACCAAAAATATATAATATTTATAAAGAAATTATTATGGACACCTTTAGTAGCAATCAGAAAAATTGCGTTGTCACGTGCTCTCATTGTTGCTTTTCCAACTGATTGCTCCCTTTTCTTTGTCCCTCTTTGATTACATTCGAATTGTGCCTTCATTTGCTTTTGCTTCCGCTTGTTAGCCATTGATTACATATTTACCGGTCGACTACCTTGTTTATCGACAGCTGAAAGCTTCGCATTCCAACTCGGCATTTATCAATCAAATTTGTGCTTATTGTGATTGACTGCTTACATATTTTTGATGGCCACATTTCTGAAGTATGTAAATACGGTTATCCAATCTGCCCTACCCGCTCTACTCAGAGTGGCAAGTATTGTTTTTCTAAATTATTATCTGAATTGTTTCGTTGTCCACTTTATTGCATATATTTTACAGTGGCGTAGGAAAATGTTCAAGGGGAAGATTTTTCGTTTAGACACATAAGATGTGAGGTCGAGATAAGGAAGATGAAAATTCATCAGAAATGTTGGGGTTCCGACTTTTGAACCTTTTTTTGTACGAAGATGTAAATCCGTAAAGGTAAAGGTTTTTGGAAAAATATAAGTATTAGGGATTTCCAAAAAAAGATCTCCATATACGAAACACACACATCCATTGAAAATTTAGAAATTTGAAAATACATGTGATTAAATCATTGCAGTTTTTTCAGCTACCTTTATGGTTTGGTAATTTTTTTCAATACATTTTTCAAAGATATGGCAACCCTTCTCGAAAATCTTCTCAATAGAAATAATTTTTAAATTTGTTTTCTTTGAAGCCTTATTCTAATATTTCATTGAACTAATGAAAATAAAATTGAAAAAGGTGGCAACCCTCTTAAATTTATTATTAAAATTTTGAGCCTTCTAGACCTTCCTTTTGAACATTTTCAAAAATTTTTAAATTTGCTAACAGGTGGCAACATTCTAACTTTTTTAACTATTGGCAACACGGCGCCTCAAGTACAATATTATATGAAAAGGACATATCTTCTTTGTTTCACTTGCTTCATTGGTTTTTTAGCAAAATGAAATGCAAATATTTAAGCGGTTTGCCATTTTGGCTGCCTGCACTTGCACCTCTCTCCGACATAAGTTAGGACTACACCCTGTATATATTTATTTGCCATATTTGGTCCTATTTATTTTGCTGTTTCCGCTTTGTTTCTTTTTCGTTTCATATTTAAATTTACTTAAGCACCGCCACCACACCCCAAAGACTTATGTACCTCAGCTCCGAGGCGATGGGCAATCAGCATTCCGAATAACCAGTGTTCAGAGGAGCCATGGCAGCAATCAAGGCTGCTTCTGCATGATGTTCGGGGTATATGTATATGTATATGTTATGCATGTGTGTGTTTGTAAGTCTATGGGTAGGTAGTCTTTAGTCGTCTTCAATGATATTTTCTCCGACGTCAGCTTGTTAGGCGTCTTTTGCGTGCGCCGACGCTGCTTTAACGTTGAAATGCGTCGGCAAGCGGCAACAATGCCACTGAGATAATGCAGATTGTGGTCCTGTCACGGACTGAGGAGTTGCTACTGTGGCAGAGTCCATGTGCCGGCATTAGCGTTAAGCTATTGGAACGACCGATGGACGGCAATGGCTCAGAGGAGTAATTGGAGGAGAAGGACAAGTGGAAGTCCAAGACCAAACGGCGGATGAGCCTGCAATTGGCAATCCAGCCTACGCCAGGCTGCTTCTGCTGCTAGTTAGTTGCTGCCGCAGTCTTGGTGGTGCTGTTGGTTCTCTGCTTTTGATGAGCTTGTTGCCAGCTGCCACCGACAAGCGCATATTAACCGAAAGCATCAAGAAGCTGCTGCCACCTGACAGTCGCAATAATAATATTATTGAAGATGTTGTTGTTGTTGGAGCTCTGGACTGACAGTGTCACCAGCAGCTCACGTCACACCAACAATAACAGCAATGGCCTTCAGCAGTTGAGCAGCTGCAACAAAAAGTTTGTGTATGTGTGCGTTCGAATGCTTCTGTGTGTGTGTGTGTGAAAACGATGGTGCGTGTGTGTGCTCGCGTGTCAGTTTCCATATACTTTTAGTAAGATGAGTGCGCCATTAGAATAATGCAATAAGAAACGTAAACGCCAAAGCAAACAAAACAAAACTAACAACAATAACAACTATCACAAAAGAGCAATGCTCAAGACATTGCGAAGGATACCCAAAGGATGTGCAGAATATTTGCTATGCCTGCTGCTAACACAATCGCTAAAGCTTTCGCTGCTGTTGTTGTTGTTGTTGTTGCCGCTGTTTTTGCTGTTGTTGGCGTAGCCAATTCACTTTCTGCGTTTCCTGCCACGTGCACTGTTGTTGTTGCTGCAGCGGACATACTCCAGCTAAGTAGGTTACCAGCAACGTTGTTGTTGTTGTCATTGTTGCTATTATTGCCATTGTTGCTTCTGTTGTTCGCATTATTACATTCTCCTTTGTCATTAGTGTTTCTATTATTATTGTTGTTATTGCTGCTAGTAACAGCAACGGCAGTCGCGCTTCCAAGCTTGTTCTTCTTGTTGTTGTTGTTGTTATTATGCGCATCGAACTGGCGCTGCTTTTTTGCATGGCCGCCGGATTTTCATCTGTAATTGAAGAGGGAACAACGAATGTAAGTAAATAAATAAATAAAAAAGAAATACATTCACACTTATACGAGTATATACACAGATAACTGTATATATGTACAATTCCGTATATACATTTATATTAATAGCAGATAATGAAATGAATAGTCAGCAGGCGAATAAATAACATAATAGAATGTAAATGTTGCGCGGCAAAATGGACACGCAGACAGACGGACGGACGAGTAAACAGACTAAAGAGGCTGAAGAGGCTGCCGCAAATAAGCAAACAATTTAAAAAAATTGAAGAGCGCCATTGTCGCGCTGTCTTGCTGTGTGCGAGAGGCGTAGAAGGACAGCTGGTGGTTCAGCAATTGTAGACTTGTGAGTTTTCTAAATGGCGGCAATAATTTGTGAACGATGAAAATTTACATGTTTTTCAATAAGCAATATGCAAATACTTAAGATGGTGAAAACTGAAAATAGGAATTGAAACATTTTTTTTAAATTAAATTAATAATGTATATCAACGGTTACCCGTTTGGCTAATTTTTGTCATAAATTTAGCTTCGGACATGCTACCTCACCAATTTAACGGTATACTTCACTAGATATGTCTAATATTCCACTAGACCTTGTGATAGGCGCTTTATTATTTTTCCTCAAAGGCAGGAAATTAAACGTTTTAAATCAGCCTTCATCATATAAATGCATTATAAATTCTATATTGCTCATACGCCATGACGTACTATAGGAATGTTCAGTACATTTGATACGTATGCTTCAAATATGTATAAACTTAACTTGAAAAGGTCTAGAGTCATGAATTTCAGGTAATTTTTGAAGTGTGAAAAGAGGTAATTTATATTTTTATAATCCATTATTAGTTATTTATTAGCATTAGAAGAATACAGAAAAAATTTCAAAAAGCAAACAAGTAAGAAAGGGCTATGTTCGGGTGCAACCGAAAATTTTATACTCTTGCAACTTGCAGTAATCCAAGCCTCAAGGTGTAAAATGTCAACCAGAGGATCGGAATCCCATCAATTTTATATATATTATCTAGCCCCCAAGAGCTAAATGGCTTATTCGTAAGTTTACTAAACAGGAAAAATATTAAGTAACAGAAATTTAATCCAGAAATTTGCCATTTTATTTCCGAAACTATTAAAAACTCTCAATTTTTGAATAGTATAATAAATATTGCTAAAATATAACTGAAGTTACAAAGTGTAGCAACATTTGCAGTTTAAATTGTTAATAAATATAATCAGATCCGTAACTGAAAGTGCTGAATTTAAGCAACGCGGCTTGATAGAGATTTTAAAATAGCTTCTGAATTTATAATTGGGATTTTTCGCCTATTTGATATTCTATCTCTAACTCTATAACTATATAACTATCTCTAAAGCATCAAATATGATAGATACGCTGCTTGTAATGTTCCGAAATCGCAAACAAAAAGCTGATGAAAATTTTCGATCCATTTATTCAGAGACGAAAAAAATGGCGGCAGAACTGAAAGTTGATGATAAAAAAACAAGAATTTGCATTACTCTGTTGGATACAATCAGTGAAGATTTAAATACGCGCTTTTCTAGAGAGGTATTGAATGGATTTCAGCTGAGTTTTCTGCTTCTAGAAAAAGTATGTGCTTTGAAACCCAAAGACTTGAAACATTTTATTGACTGTTTGATAGAAAGATTCAAAGGTTTTTTTAGATGATGACAACGTCGTGCGAAGTCTGAAGCTCAAAAGTGAACTTGATTACTGAAAACCTTGAAGAACTGCGATGTAGACCTATACTCCATAATTCATAGTTTTCTTTGCTTATTCTGCACATTTCCTGCGACAAATGCGAGCTCTGAATGCTCTTTTTCGACGTGGCTGAGGACGAACATGCTTCTAGATAGATTGATCGGCCTGGTGTTGCTGCACACGCATCATGACATTGAAGTCACTGCAGAAGAAGTTCTCGAAAGATTCTCAAAACTTGGCCCACATCGTTTTGTTTTGTGAAATTTTTCTATTCAATACACGAACTGACTACAGTATTATACATTGCAATAAAGTATGTCACCCGCACGTCTACGATTTATAAAGTGTTTTTGCGATTTAAAAGGTTTTGATATTAAAAGATCGATTTGATTTTTTTACACCATGATATTAAACTGTATAAAGACTGCTATATTTAATATATAAGACTACTATATTTAATATAATAATGTTCCTGTTTCAGGTAAATGGGGGCTAGGTCAAATATTCGTTCAATTTTATATATTTTAGGTACAAAGATATATTGTTATGAGCAAAACATGCTCTTCCTGAAATAGCTCAAATATTGACCGATATTGGTAGGTAGGAGTTTGGTAGCCGTGTCAGAAAAATATCTTTATCTTCGGAAATAATTTGAATTTTAAAAATCCTCTTTTAGATATTTAAACTTTGAAAATATAATATAAAAAAATAATATATTTAATTTTTAAAAATGGAACTTGAAAAAAGAAATAAATTCCCAGAGACATACGAATTGATGAAAAAAGTTCATGATTATAATTGCATAAGGGTTTAAAAATAATGAAGAGGAATTAAATGACAGCCAGGTCATCTAAACTAGCTTCTGGTGCTGAATTGGTGGAAAACCTGGCAAAGGAAAGATCTGTTCTACAACCAAGTTAGGCTTCGCCTGATCCATTATTATGTGACTATTTTCTTTCTCCATAATTCTAAACCAATACGAAAGGAGTATTTTATGATGATATTCTAGCTATTTAAGCAACAGTAGCTGCGGTGCTGGAAAATTCACAATAAAAACATGAAAGAATCTATGCATGCACTCTTTGATTATTACAAACGTTGTATTGAATATTGGTTATTGTCTTATGGAACCTACTTTGAATAAATAAATAAAAATTTTAAAGATATTATAGTTTGCATTTCTATATCCAAAAATATCGGTTAATTTTAGGACATACTGTATATTACATTAACTGCTTAAAACTTTTTAAGTAAGGTTTTAGTGGAACAAATCCAAGATCCAAGGCATTCTTTTTGTAGGGCGCAAAATTTTGTTTATCAAAGTTGTAGATTTATTTTATATGGTGATGAAAATTTTATACAAAGACACAAAAAACCTCTGTTGAATATATGAACAAATTAAAAAACAATATCTTTAAATTTATTCACTTTCATTTACTATTGGCACTTCGAATTTGCTGTGACTTATGGTAATTTTACGTTGATCTTCAGCATTAATTCGCGTCGTTCGCTTTAATAATTGACAACTCGAGGATATTTGGCGCGCACAACAACAACAAATGTAGTACTGATTTATATGCGCTCATATTCAATTATTATCACTTACACGAATCTAAAGCTTATGACAGTCATATATATAGCTAGTGAATAGGAAGAAACTTGGCCGCCTACACAAATACATACATTTAGATATTAGGGTGTGTAAAAAAAAAGTTGTTTCTACTCCTAAAAATTGGTTAGTTAACACCTTAAAAAAGTGTGAGCTTTTAATAATAGCTGGGAGATCCTGAAATTTTCAGTTTCCTATTTATTCAACATTATTAGAGAGAAAGAAAGTATCTACTATTTGAAAAAATATTTTGTCTCTCATAATTGCCGAAACCTGAATTAACTAAAAAATACTGTTTTTGGGATTAAAAATTTGAAATTCTAATTTTCAATTTAACAGTAAAAATTTTAAATTAAATCGAATATCACAGTATTGAAGATGATGGCTCTGTGCGAGCTCTAGTTCAAAATAGTAGAACACAAAGACCGAAAATGCGAAAAAATAGAAATTTTAAAAGAGTTTAGGCTTTTTTAATTATTTTTTTATTTTTTTAATTTTATAACTTTTTTTTTAATTATATTTTTATTAATTTTTTTTAGTTTATATTAATTTTTTTTTAGTTTTTTTTTAATCTTTTTTTAGTCCGGAATTCGAGATTATAACATATAAATTATTTTAATTAAGATTTTCGATTTTACAAAAGAAAAAAATTAAAATAAATGTTAATTCAATTATTTTTTTAATGCATAATTTGTTACTCGACTCGCTAATAATTTTTTTTTATAATTTTTTTTTACCCACCCTAATGTATATATGTACATACATATATGTATATGTACATATGTATATAAAGAAACTTACTTGGAAATACAATGCTTTATGGTAAATAGTAGGGCTTAGAATATATATAATATATATATATATGTGTATATATAAATATGCGTGTAAGCACGTGAATTGGTAAATCCGTTTATATGTACGTGTGAATATTCCTATCCACACTTAGTCATGATCACAATGTATTCATTCAGTTTTTGTGGGTTGATAAAAAAGCAGACGAAACATGAATTTGGAACAATAAAAGTGGCAGTCGCAACAATATATTCATGTATATAATATATACATTAATGTACATATGTATGCATAATATGTAAATCCAAAAAAACTATAACTGGCTTTATACTCCAAAACGAAGCGTGATTTATGCATAGTCATTTGTAGTATCTAATAAAACAGGCGTCGTCCATGGAGTCACCAACACAAAGGTACAAGAACAAAGAGTAACACACATACAGGCAAAGCTGCTCATTCAGTCAGTCACGCTGTTGGTTGTTGTTGCGTCAATGAAAGCGGAAAGCGAAGACAAAGCATTAAAAGAATTTGTTGCTAAGACAGGACATTCCAGCTATAAAGGCGCCTACAGCAACTCACACACACACACTCATGCGAGTAAATATGCTCTTATAAATTAAGTATTGAGTATTTTATTATATCTACTCATTTTTCTGTTTTTAAAAGGCTCTAACTTGTTCACTTGCGTCTCTAAGACAAATGATGAAACAGCAAACTACATACACGGTTAATATATGTACAGATATGTAAACATACACAGAAGTATGGGTGTGTGTGTGCGCGCATGTGTGACTTCCCTTTGTAGGCCCACATTGCAATGACAAATTAATTCAATTTGCTACACTACAAAGTGGCAAAAAGAGCAATGAATAAGCATATGTGTATATATGTATGTATGAGGATCCATGTGTGTATGTGTGCGTGAGCATTTTTTGCGTGTATTTGTTTATTGTAATACAAAGCAGTAATATGATATTGTGCTTTGTGGACCACAGCGATAGTATTGCAGGCAATCAGTATAAATGTGTGTGTGTGTGTAGTAGCATAAAGTGCGTAAACGAATGAGTGAGACTATTCATTTCATTCATCAGTGACTTTAACTAGATATGCCTATCTACATACGCATATACAAGTACATTCGTATGTGGGTATATGTAAAATTGATTTGGTAAATATTATAATAGGTTTTTATAATATAGTAGAGGTCTAGAGAGGCGAAGCTGAGCGGTGAAGAGCTAACTTCAGTAAGCTTTAAAAAAACTTTTCGTTTCGGTTCAATAAATTATACTAACTTGTCTTCAGAAAAGTTAGATGGGGACACCAATACTACTTTAGATAACTACTGAAAGAAAGGTACAGAAAGCAGGTGATAAAGGTCAAGAAACAATAAAACTGCTCATGCTCAGATTACTAAATATAAGCTATTAATTTGCCTCCCATTCGACCTACAGGTAACCCTTCGATTGGTTATTCTTTGAAAATATATTGGAAACTTGCTGAAATTGAAACAGTATAGTTTTATAACTTCATCCTTCTTCTAGCAGTTTAGATTAGTAGATCAAGAATTAAGTTTGATCTCACAAACAATAAAGGTACGTGCGGTAGTAAAACTCACCACAAGTTGAAAAAGTGGGAACCCCACGTCCGCTACTGTTCATATTCAATACCACAAAGCATTAGATATTTTGAAAGTTCAAAAAATTACTATATTCCATAATTCTATATAAAGATAAGATCTCGTAAAAAAAACAAACTCAGGCAGTTTTGTGATTGCTTGACTCAGAATCGTTTGAGCTCGTGTCAAAGTCTAAAACCAGGTAGCAGAAAATGTGAATAATGATAATGGATCTGACGCTATAACATCCAGACAGCAATTTTGATTTCATCCCGCTAATTATATTGTCAAAGGTGCACCACGCGCTTGTTGAAAAAAAAATAAAATAAAATAATGAAAATCGGGTCCCGATCGCAATGTAAGCAGAGATTGGATTGCTCATAAGCTAAAAATTGTTCGAAAAACTGTTTGGAACCATTTTAATATGACTGGATAGAAAAGGAAGCTCCATGTATGGGTGCCACACGTGTTAAAGCAAATACCGTCATGTATCAATTTTCATCTGCAAATCGCTGCTTAATAGAAACAAAATCATTTCATTTCTTAAAAGGGTGGTTGCTGATGACGAGAAGTGCTTTGTCACTTACGACAACGGTGGAGGTTAAACCGGACCAGTACTGTCAAGAACTGAACTGTCTGAAGGAGGGAACCCAGAAGCGGCCAGCTTTGAGCAGTAAGACAGGAATTATGTTCTATTACGACAACACAAGAAGTGTCACGATAATGACTCGCCAGAAGCACCGGGAGCTTAGGAGATTTTAATGCTTCCAAAGTATAGGTCTGGACCTGGAACCAAGAGCTTAATATCTGTTATTGTCGCCTCAAGTAAAAATTAAATATCACGGTTTTTTACCAACAGGAATAAGGGTTTGATTAAATGAGAATAGGTGATCGAAAAAAACAGTATGACCTAAATCGGAGTATTCTAACTCTGCTAAATATTTTTAATCAAACTTCAACTTATTTTTTTATATTTATAATTAACTTTAATGAACGAAATATGTACCACTTTTTGCCATTTTTTCGCAGTAATTTTCACAGAGTTATCTTGAAGCCAAATATACTCCATTAAGAGAGTTCTGCATTGACCAAACCAACAGGTAGTCCGATGGTGCAAGGTTAGTGCTATGTGGTGGATGCATTAAAACTTCCCAGCCAAGCTCACCCAGTTTTTGCCGAGTTATCGCAGATGTGAGATATTCGCACATTATTGTCGTTTTTCATCCATTTTTCGTCTCCTGTTACCATTCGCTTTAGAAATGGTTTGATTTTATTTCATTTCAGCAAAAAATTCCAGAGTTAATTCGGTCCAATAAATTTTGTCACAGACAATTCATGTGGTACCTAAACATCGAGCTTGTTTTTGTAGCCATCCTTTTTTAAATGATTCAAATCATTTGGTGATGAATGTTAAGTTCCTTAGCGATGTCATGGCTGCTTATGTGACGGTCCTAGTCAATCTTTTCCATAATTTCATAGACTTTTTCAACGATAGGTCGATCAGAGCGAGGTGCATGTTTCACATCGATTTTGATTAATTTTACAAGAAATTGAATTGGTTTAAGGGTTGGGTTGAAGGGTTAACGTGTCAGACATATTTTCGGATTTCTCGCGCTCAAACATACTCATATTATTCACCGTGTGTTAGTCATTCACTCAACACAACTGGATTAGGATGCTTGCCATTGTTGCATTTATTTAGATTTAATCTATAAACTTCATAATATTTCGATAATCAGGCAACAAATATAAAACATGCAATTCATTTATAAATAAAAAGATAGCTTTTAAAGCCTTCGAATAAATTTTAAATATAAGCATGTTTATTCGGGTAGGAAGCATTTTAAGCCCACCACAAGCTATCCATATGAATTTCAATCTTCTAATAAAATATAATACCATAATAACTATAATAAATGACCACTGTATGATGGATGCCTACTTCAAAACTTGTTGGGCTCTTAAGTAGAGTAATATTAAATGCTTCAAAATTAGCAAAATCTACAAATTACCAAATTACAAAAGAAAATGAGTTTATAATTCCAAATTTCACTTGCTGTCGCACTGATACATATGTGGTAGTCAAAAAAGGGCATTTCTAATCATTAATTTTACTGACAACTGCCATATGTGAAATGTGCATTGGAATCTCATGTATGTACATATATAGAGAGAGCTTCACATACCGACAAGCACATGAGCATGTACATAATACATAAGTCTATGCTCATAGATACCACAAAAGCGAAGCTAGCCAACCATTCAACCAGGAAGTCATTCATAATCGACAAAAAAGCCACACCAAGCTCAGGCGTGTAATAAATGGGCAACGGCACCACAGCCATTAGCGAGAAGAATGTATTTAACCGAAAAAGCGGTGTGCAGACAAAAGCTCTCCATTCGGCTTAAAATGAAGAGATAAATATGTATGTAGACAATAATATTTTGGTAAATTGTATGCACGGAGATGAATTTTGCGCTGAGCTTCAGAGGATTAAACGGACTAATTGGAATGTGGGAGAACAACTGGTTTCCACGGCGTGTCTAAATAACCGGAACGGACCCGGAACGGATTCTTATTCGGCCAAGGACTATCAACTCGGAATACTTTCTGCCGCTACAGCAACAACAGAAGAACTGGTCGGCCTCATAGAAAAAATGGTCGGAATATGAGAATAATTTTGCCCTTCATAAAAGAGCTAACCAGAAATAGAAAAATTTAAGGCTTCAGAGAATAACTGGCCAGAATAAGAAGAAAATATGACAACAATTGGAAGCTTAATAGGAGAAGAGGTCGGTAGACGTGAATATGTCGGAAATTTTAGGCTTAGCTGTCCAGAAAAACAAGAAAATTCGAGGTGTGGTCCAAACATGTGGGGAAACGTAAGTATTTAGAGAAAAACTGACCCAAACATGAAGACTATAAGTATCAAAGAAAACGTTGCCGGTTTGGTGGAAAATTAGGGTCTTCAGAGTATAAGAGGAGTGGAAAATATGAAAAATGAGAAAAATTTGACGTGTTCGGTTAAGAAACGATCCGAAAAATCTAATTCAGGGCTGCAGAAAAAGAAGAAAATATAAAGAAAAATGCGAATTCAGACAAGAACAGAACGGAAAAAAAGAAATGATGGGTTTTAGAGAAGGGCTGGTCAGAATATGAGGTAAATATCGAGGTTTAGAGAAGGAATGAACGAAATGACATCCGTATCACCTATATAATTCATGTATAGTATCATATTAAAAAAATCTAGGGCTTCATGAAATAAAAAATCGACATCTGAGACAAATGTTGGGCCTTAGACAAGGACTATATGTACATAATGCCTATAAAATTTCTTACTAACTAAATGAGATTACTTTTAATCTCAGGAAAACAAAGTCCAGACCTTTCGAAACGGTCGAAAACTTTTAATAAATATGTCCTGTGCTTTGAATGCCATGCTAGACTGTGACTTACGACTGGGTTATTAAACACATATGTGGTATTTATAGACCAATTAGGGCACTCGTAATTGAATACCGGAATAAAAATGTTTAAGCAAAACCTCACACAAATATTAGGACAGTCATTATAATAATTATTTATGTAAATAAATACATATATGCACATATAGAGGCTATACTGGGCATAGACCAAGCCATTAGGTATACAAATGTTGACATATTTTGATAAGAACCCTAAGTTTGACGCAGGCAAAGCGGCAACAAAAAACATTAAACCCACTCATTTGTACATCTACATATATATGCTCATGTGCTATTTTTACATATGTACAGTTATGTTTTGCTCTAACCTTAAATTAGCATATAACTAATGACAGAAGTGACGGAATAAGGAATCTAACAAATTCATTTCTGTCATATTAGTATATTTGTAACGCACTCATCATGTCTACAAGTAAACATACTACTACATACATATAATACACATGTACACATATACTCGACAAACGCACATAAGCTGCTGTAGGTTTGCTAATGTGACAGGCAGCCAGCGACAAATGATGACAAAATCATTTCATTTGCGGAATTACTCGCTTCTCGGTGCTGGCGCAAATTCCTAGAACCGGAAGCCGCTGCAGCACGCCTCCAATTACACATCTATGTACGTATATGTGTGTAGACAAGCTTGTAAGCACATGGCGAGTGCCGCTACGCGCTGTTCAAGTACAATTAATAACAATGACAGGGCGTGTCGGCACCTCTTCTGCGTGCTGTGCGCTTATTGTACATTGTTGGGACGGCGTTGCTTCACAGATCTTCTCCTGCGAGCAATAAATTTGACTAAGTCGTTGACTGACGCAATGAAGCGATTGTCGCACAGTGGGGAAAAGAATGTCTGATACGGTATGTCGTTAATATAATGTGCTGGCTCACACCAGTTCTTTTATAGAAATGTTAATGAAAAATGTGGCCTACAATTAGGCGCACAAAACACATATTTTATCGAAGACACGCACCAAAATATTTGTTTGAATGCTTAAATTAATGTTATCTATGGACAAAGTGGGTAATTGGAAAAAAATATCTTAATATTTTTTTACTTTTATCGATCTTTAGCTCCAGAAAAATTAAAATATTGAATGCCTAAATTATTTACAAATAACCTAACCTAACCTAATGGAAATAAAATCGGTACAAAACTTCTAGAAATATTGAAGCTTCGTACTTATTACACTTCATTTCTACACTGCCATAAGAAATACACTGTTGAAGGCCATTATAGTTTCGAAGCAGCCGAAAAGGGAAGGAAAAAAGAATTGATGCTTGAGAATCGCCGATTAACAGTGAGAGATCTTACTGGCATGGTTGGAATATCGGAAAGATCAGTGAAAACCAGCTTGAGTCAAAGTACGCATGGTTCCAAAATCACTCAATTTTTTTGAAAAACAGCGTCGCGGTAACGTCTGTAAAACAATGTTTTTCGACTATCAGAATGTCATGAAACGTATTATTACTGGCGATTAGTCTTGAATCTATGCTTACTACCCGGAAACAGACAATCAATCGGTCGAACATCGTGGCAAAGGTGAGTCGAAGCCGAAAAAACCACGTCAAACCAGTTACAAAATTAAGGTTATGTTGCTAGTTCCTTCGATTATCGAGGTGTGGCCCTCTCCGAATTCCTTCCGACCGGCCAAACCGTCAACAAGGAACACTATTTGAGTGCTGTGGCGTTTGCGCGAAACTACAAAATTCTGGGGCGGAAACTTTTGGTTTTTATACCACGATAATGGACCTTTGCATACTGCATTGATTTTTCGTGAGTTTTCGTGAATCGCTTGGAGGTTATTGGGGAATTTGGCTTTAACAACTGATTCGAGGATTGGAAAAAACGTTGGCACAAGTGTACTGGGCACAAGGGGGATTACTTTGAGGGGGACGAAATAAGATTTTGAAGAATAATTTAAGGATTTTAAAATTATGAAAAAAGGTTTACTTTTTTTGCACATAATAGTACGTATGTATGTATGTATGTACTTTTGTAGATATGTACGTTTATATACTATATGTGTGCATCATTGTGGCATCACCGCATCAACCTTTAACACCAAATAACCAATTGGATGCCTTGCTGCCAAGGATATTTATGAAAGCGCACGAGGCAGGAGCCTTGCATTATCCTTTACTTCTGTCACGGGAGACAAATGCGCACATAACCGCACATACATACATACAAACCTACATAGATAGATAAATACGAATATGCGCGCACTGGTAATAAGCAGAAAGTAGAAGCAGTGGCAACAAATGAAACTACTCACCATTAATCACGTGCACCATGACGCTGGCACTGCTCGCCGTTGTCGGCTGACAAGTGTAATTCCCTGTATCCGTTGTCTGTGCATTCGAGATGCGCAACCTGATGATGAGCGCGATGAAAAAGCAGCAGAAGAAGAACAAGAAGCAGAAGAGTGAGCACATTAATGGAGACATATACAAGTTGAAGCTTATGTGTGCGTGTGTGTGTGTAATGGATGAGTGTGAAAATGCAAGACGCGGCGCAAGTTCGCTATGGAACGCACGATAGTCAGACGCTGACGCGACAAATATGTGCAGATGTTTGTGTGTGTGTGTGTGTCGGTTGACATCGGCAGGCAAAGCAGGCGCCTTGAGATATTGAGGCAATGAATTGAAATGTAAAGGCTCAAATATTTATTTATGCTGCGCCGCACAGTGTAATCAAAGCCAAAGTGACAAGTGCAGGCGCACACACACATTAACATACTATGACGGCACATGCAACAGTGGCTGCATGCCGCACAAAGATAGAGGCGACAGTACTTTGCCACATGCATTTGCATGCTGACATGCTCAAAGAGCCGACAAGCCTGACAGCGCTTTCCATTTCACCTTTGGCCGCTTAAGCGCTGGCGCTATCTCATCACCCCCCGCATCGCCACATCACACCTGATTGTGGCTTTTAGACAAGCGGAGTGTGTATGCCGCCGCGCCGACTTACCTTGATTTCATTGTGTCGCCCAACTGTGATTCCATGGCGATGCGCGCCGTAAAGTCCGGCGTTATGTCGTTGCTTAAGCCATCGTGCAGCGCTGTGACCGCCATTGCGCTCGAGCCACCAGCAGCAGCAGTCAATGCCTTGGCATTTGTTATCGGCGCTGTCACATCAGCAGCCAGCTCATTGCCCGTCAGTGCTGGCGTAGACATGTCACCGCCAACGTTGCCATGACTATGTTTGTTCTTATTGTTGTTGCTGTTAGTGGCGCTGTTGCTCTCTTCATCTTCGTCCAGCTCGAATGGCGTAATTATATGCTCGCCGCGATACCAATAAATCGGTCCAATATCACGAACGCTCGGCTGTTGCACATGACAGCTGAGTATGATTGCGCTGCCGACTTTGAAATGCAGATCGGCCGGGCCGCTGATGATGGCGCGCGAATCGGCGGGTATCTCTGTGGTGACACAAGCAGAGCATACATCAGTAAATATAAATAGTGGTTGGAGAAAACAACAATAAAAATAAAGAAAATTAATGTGATAATAAAATACCGTGGCATGTGTGTGTGTGTGTGTGTGTATGCGGTTGTGTATATGTGAAATATATACATATGTATATATAATATAAATATATGGTATCTTACATGTATATTTATGTGTAAATATTTGTGCCTCCACAAAAAAGGTAAAAATAAAATTATTTAAATAACGAAAAGTAAATTCACAATTATCAATTAAACAGGATTTCTTAAAATACAACAACTACGATAAAAATCATCTGCAAACAATAAATAAATGCAATACATGGCGTACATGACATACTTAATTTTATAAATATTTGCGAGAAATCAGCAAGGATTTCATAAAAAAAAAAAGATATTATAAAAGCAGTAAGGAGGGTCAAAGTTCGGACAAAACCGGAAAAAGAAATTATTCTACGAATTGTGAGCTTGGCAAAGTAAAGTGTATTTCTTATTATGTGAAAATTTGGCGATATGGCGACTTATTCCTCAATATAGAACCCATTAAGCTTGAGAAATATTTTCTGAAATTTTTTTAAATTTGTTTTGATTATTTTTTTTAATTTCTATCAAATATATTTTTTCATGTTTTTGTTTTTTCAATACCTAGTTAGTGGTTTTAATTATAACACGTATTTTGTCTTTTTTCTTCATATAATCCTGAAAGAAGTTCTGCTGTCTACGCTAAGGCACCCTTTATTTTCAAGGATCTGTTGGAAATTATGTCATAATGGTTAAGTTTTGAATATTTTCCTTTTCAAAAATTTTTGTTTTTCAATTTCACAAAATGTTTGCGTATTTTTTTGTATCTGTGAAACAATAAAAAATTTGAATGAAATATTTAATTTTTCTATATGAAAAGAAAAAAATATTGAAAATACGCTGTTTTTTGCTCGAGGAAACCAATGTAAACTCTTAACCCGACTGAAAATGCAGTTTATGGAAGCATTCAAGGTAAACCTATAAGCAGCCAAAACATACTCGTTGGACTCAAATTTCTGTGCACCGAATGACTTTTTCAAATTTTGGACAAATCTTGATAATATGGTGGATGGGAAGTTTAATTAGATCAATTTGGCTATGGAGGCGCCGTTTTTCTACGCGTCGACGTGGAGTGAGCTGAATAAATTGGAAATGTATAGCCCTGTGATCAATTTCTTCAAGTAAACGATGTAGATGTTCGTCGAATTAAAACTACTATTTTGATTATTTTATGGTATCCAGTATGTATATGTGGAACCAGATTTCATCGACGGTCACGAAGCTTCTACGGATTGTTGTTTTTGAATCGACAGAATTCTGCCGAGTTGACCGTCCTTGGCGGGATAAAAATCCGGGTCCGTTCCGGTTACATATTTAGGGCTGACTGTCTTGAAAACGGTGTTATCAGGAGTATCAAACGCTGCACTCAGTTTGTTCATGCCAAATAACAAACAAATTTAATAGAAGATAAGAAATTTCTCTTGCGAGATCCAGATTATAATAACAAAAGCACGAAATCATAGCAATTTATTGCAATTTAGAGCGCATTAGAGAGAATAAAATTGTATGGATGCCTAAATGTAGGCAACGTTTTATATCTGACATATGAATTTAATGTTGCCTACATTTAGGAACATGTTTCAGCAACAAAGTCGCTAAAGGCTAGTAAGGCTAAGCACTTATCGTAGCACGCTCGTCATTATTATTGACAACTACATTCGAGAGTTAAGAAGAAACGCGCCCGATCCGAAGAATTGATGCTATTATGAAACGTGCTTCACATTCTCTTCCCCTTTCATTCATATATACAAATGCCTGCAGTGAGTACACTTGAGCCCCGCGAATGCGTATCCTTATGCAGAGCAACCGCAGAAAGTCGGTTGTGTCTTGTGAGCTCATAAGTAATTTAAAAATTTATTATTTTTGTGTATTAATAGTATTTTTTCGCGCCACAAAGAAAGCTTTCCAATTTGTAATGCTGACACACACGCACATACGTACACAGTTGGCTGTGCGGATGCTATGTAGAGGAGCTCGCATGGAAATGCTGTTCCGGCTGCCGGCAAGACCGCCGATTCCGAAGCTAATTAGCGAGGTTGCAATTGCATTCAGGCGCCGCACAGATGAGCAGTGGTGGCTTGTTGGCTTTGCCGGGCCACAATAAGCCTCTGCATTCGCCAATTTGCGGTATTTTTGCGTGCAGCAGATTTTTTACATAAGCGAATGCATAGTTTAATTAGGCGCCGAAAACAAGAAAAAAGTAAAGCGAGCGGCAAGCGGGAGAGCGGGCAAGCTCTGGCAAGTTGTCTTAATTAAAACTCTGCAGCTCAGCCGCAACTTTAATATTGTGCCGCTTCCTGTTGGTTGCCAGGCAAATTAGCGCATATTCAAGGCCATTCAGAAGTCATGGCGCATAAAGTACGAAGAAACGCCGCATAAGAATTTAATTTGCATGCACCAAAGCGGTGGCAAGAAGTAAGTCGTTGGAGGGGGAGGGTGCAGGGTCGAGAAAATACAACACAAACGTCTTTGGCGCTTTTAAATTGCTGGCTACTGCAATGCAAATGAGACTGCGCTTTAAAATAACACACCGTCCGTTACTCGTCGTTCTCATTTTCTCTGGTCCATGTTGCTTTTTACTGAAGCAGCTGGCGCTTGGCTTGGGCTGCAGTGCAACAAAATTGCAAAAAAAAAGTTAAAAGTAATTTGGTTAAACACACACATAACCAACACTGGCGAGCATAGTTTAATTAACTCTTAATTGGGGACGCTTATTGTGATCAGCTGGTGGAGTAATTGTTGTTGTATAGCAACGCAAAAAGCCAAGATCCAGATTATAAAAACAAAAGTACGGAGCTATAAGTATTTATTGCAATTTAGAGCGTATTAGTGGGAATAAAATTGTATGGATTCAGCCTAAATGTAGGCAGCGTTTTGTAGTTGACATATGAGTTTAATGTTGCCTACATTTAGGAACCTGTTTCAATAATAAATAATATTTGCATAACAGCAAATAACGCATAACCGACAACAAATAAATTTACTACCGAAATTCGGAGTCAGTTTCCCTAACTTTAAGCGCGCTACGTCCAATTTATGATCGTCACAATCGCTATCTAACTATTTAACATTGCGGCTTTAATGGGAAAATTTGAATCCACAGGCACAGTACAAAATGTTCCCATGCCAGTGAGACAAAGCAGTGCCCGTATTGAGGAAGACCCAAATTAGTCTCTTACTCGCTTGATTTCATACGAATATCGAACGTGAATTTGCAGCAGTATTCGGCTTGAAAACTTCTGAGTATTTATAACAAAAACAATATTTTGTACTTAGTTTAAAGTAGCTAAGAGTGAGAGTCTTTTAACGGCAATACTCGTATTGATATGTGGTAATTCATCCAAAAGATATTCTATATGCTCAGGTCATTGATTATATCATTTTTGAACGTTGAAGTCTGTCCGTAATACATTCACATCTCACTTTTCCTTCGCTTTCTCATAAAATCACATCCAATAAAACTTTCTCTCTGTCAATTTGTCGCGTTGATACCAACACAGCGCGACCATGAAGTATTGCATGACAAGTAGAAATATGACGAAAATACTGTTATTATCACTTGCTCAGCGTGCTAATTAACATGAAATGCTTTGCGGCGACAGAAAACACATTTAAATGGCAGTTATAAAATGTTCTCTTTCGCCAAGTATATCAGATACACATTCACATTTGTATAAAGACCTCGAAATAACAGCATTTCAGTGCGTAAAATAGCGAATGTTTAACGAAATTAATCAGTTGCTGGGGTGCGAGCGGCATTTGGCTACATAAATTTGCATATAAATTGAATGTTCGCCTGTGTGTATTTGTGGCCTTTTAATTTTATCGATTCTTTTAATTACCCAGAAGAGATTTTTTCATTTGGCATTTTCCGCCATCGCTTCTGTGATTCCATTAATTTGCGTTCGAAAATTTGCAATGTTGCATTTAAGATTTTTTAATGCGCTACCATCAAGAAATTGCGAGCGAGCAATGTTTTAGCAAATTTAAAGTGACGATTAATTGTGGTCTTTTGACTGCAAGCTGTAGATCACAAGCTGCCATACAAAAGTGCTAAATATTTTCGAATAAACTGAATTGATGTTCACGGTGGTTTGCGTCTCTGCTAATCCAATTTCGGACAGATGTAATATTGTGAGAAGCAAAGTGTAATTTCACGACTTCGTTTTGACTTAACTCGTCTTAGAATAGCATAGCTGAATTTATGGTTATTGGCCGTTTGATAAAGTATTAGCTTAGACACACACCTACAATGCATGTCGTTAACGTTGAAAATTTCATTACATTCAAATGACGGAAGAAGTATTTTGGTAGTCTATAATTAACGAGCTAGATCTGTGCGCCATAAGAGCTAAATTGTTGCGAATTTCAATAAGGCACAGTATTCATTATAAGATGACTTTATTTTACAAGATCTTCAGCAGACATTGATATATAGTATACAAAAAAAAGTATATGGAATCTTTTTGAGGTTTAGTGTTTTTAATCTTGCTGCTGATTACAGCTAAACGTGTTCAACGCATATTTTCTATCAAAATTCTAAGCTGCATCGCATTTAACGATGTCTCATCGTCATTATCGAAGGAATTCGTTCAATGGGCTTGGTGCTACATGGCGTATGAGTGATGCGCGCGAATTACAACTGAGGATTTTACGCCATAAATTCAATTATAAATTCATTTGAATCAATTGGTAACATTAAGCTGTCTGTTGCTATGCTATTGATCGGCTGAATAATTATGCTGGATAAACTGAGACCTCACCATGTATACTTGCTTAAAAGTGTATAGCTTTGCTTTGTTTTAATTGCTGAGCCAATTATACCAAAATTTTATATATCGCGTTGCTTAGTCAAGCGTGGCATCAGCGACCACCTGTTTCTAAAACTACAACAATTTATTCATAATTTCTTTCAGCGTTCATTTTTCTGCCTATCAGCATATTGTCGCTCATACGCACCGCTGAACAGGTAAATTGGACGACTGTTACACTTAAATGTGAAATTACATAAAAGTCATATCATTATGGAAATGTTATGAAAATAATTCTATACGCTTGTATAATTTTGCATTAAACATTAATATATTTTTTTCACTATTTTTTCCAATACACAGTGGAACAAAAAGAGAGAAGTATGCACTGAATTTAGAAGACATTTCTTTTTTCCTGTAGATCTATTACAGACAAAAAAGTTTAAGCGACAGTATTATTGAATTTTTTTTTTTCAAAATGAAAATCTAATTATACCTATTAGTAATATTTTCAACCGAGAGGATGAGGCCTGGACTGAAGTTCATTTATCGGTAGGACATTAGAGAGTAGGAAAACGTGTCTCAAGCCAGCCGACACCCAACATTTCTGTTAACGCATGTTATCATCAGAAATTATCAGAAAAACAATACAAATCGATTCCTTAAACTTGAAGAACTTTTAAGGATCAATTTAAACAATTTTGATCAATATTTTCAACATGAAAAGCGACAAGACTTATAACAAAATATTTGTTTATTGATCAGATTTGA
Organism: Bactrocera dorsalis; assembly: GCF_023373825.1. Lineage (NCBI taxonomy): Eukaryota > Metazoa > Arthropoda > Insecta > Diptera > Tephritidae > Bactrocera > Bactrocera dorsalis. Next base: position 111,532,583 of record NC_064303.1, read on the forward strand.
CTCTATAAATTTCTACTTGTTCTACTGTTCCAGAAGTTCAAAGTTGCGCTTCGGGAAATGACCTAAAAGCTCTTTGAAGTCAAACAAAGAAATTCAACAAAATACTAAAAGCCTTCGCTACATTTCACTGTACACAATTCACTGTAGCACTTTTGAATTTTTTTCAAATAAAATTTTGGTATTTTACCTTTAAAAATTCCGTACACTCTCTTTCTCCGCACAGTGTCACTAACAGCACATATTACAATTTTAAATATGCTTGACTCCACACTGGCAATTATTGCTTACTCCCGCCTAGCCAAAATAAAAAGCTCTCGAAGCAGAAAAATACAAAATTGCAAATTTCAATAAAATAAATATTACAATTATAACAAAAACAACTTCACAAGCACGCAGTTGAGAGTCAAGAGTTTGCACAAAATGTAGCAACGAGGCGCGCAATTTGCTAAACAAGCGTAATTACGGCTTTATTTGTTTACGCCTATGACGTAATTATATACTTACGCCGTTAGGCATATGTGTCAAAACATATCGTGTCATGTGATATGCTTATATGCATGTAAATGCGCTCAATAACGACTTATTTAAATCGTATGCAAATTTCTCGCTATCGAATTAAACGCAAATAAATGTGACCGATTTATTTTAATACTAATATTTTGCCACAATTTCCTCGCATTTATTTATTTTAAGCGTTCGTGTGTGTGTGTGTGTGTAGCGGACAGTTTACATAGTAATAATTGCCGATGAATGTTAAAATATGAGAGTGCTAGTGGAAGTGCGTTGGCAAATATGCAAAATATTGAAATTGAAAATTTTGAAATTTTTGGAAAATTTACTTTTTTTTTGTCAAAATGTGTTTTTTTTATCGAACTGTTTTTTTTTTAAAGCTGTTGCATTTGCTGAATACTTTTAGGTGCGCAACTAAGTTGCCGCTGTTTGGCAATCGATGGCTCCCGCAGTTAGTGGTGATCGATTTTGATATAATCAAAACATGATAAACTTGACCCAGACATTTGAAAAACAAAATAAATTGGAGAATGGAGTCATGTATAGAAATTCACGCGAGTGAGAAAAGTTCTCTGAGCGCTATACACTTGGGAATAAACAGAAATGATTCTTCTACATATGGCTCAAGCAGCTCAAGACTTCCGGTCTTAAACCAAATATGCTCTGGGTAGCCAAAAAAAAACATCTGTTTGACGGCGAGCTAAAGTGAGAAGACGAAACATCCCCTCCCCAGGGTTCTGCGCTAGAGAGACTCAAAGTAATTGGCGGATGAAGCAAAGCGGGAACTCCAAAAAGTTTTTGGAGAGTGAAACAACGTGCCGTAATTGGTTAGGTCGCTTTAAAGACGATTGCGATATTAACGACCGTCTGAGCGTGAAGAAAGATCAATACCTTCGAAAATTTTGAATTGGAGATGGTGCGCGAGAAGGATCCGAGTCAAAGGCAAGAAGTTATCCGCCAAGCCATTTAAAACCACATGCGCTGGGGAATGACTTAGGAACAAAAACCCTCCTTATGACCACAATAACACGCTGCCAAACCCATTACAACCTGTCTGGAAACGCTTAACCCAACCTACCTCACCCGCTATATTCCCCAGGTATTGATTGTTCGTCTCTTTGCATGCCCTGCTAACCATCTGACACCCTTCTCCCTATGATCCGACCCCGACAATACGTTTACTGAGCCTAACGTTGCATGACCTCGATGACAACTTATCTAATCCTTACCATCCTAGCGGGGATTTAGCTAGCCGTTACAACAATAACTAAAATGACAAAAAAAAAATTTCAACTCAAAATCATAATATTGGAAATCTTGCCAAAAAAAAAAAAAATAATCAATACTGAATTTCATGAAGATATTGTGTCGAGTAAAAAACAGTTCTCCATACAAGCACCAGATTCCGATTGTTCAGTTTGTATTACAGCCATATGATATTATGGTTCGGTATCAGGGATTCCGACAAAGATAACTTCTTGGGAGAAAAAAAGATCTGTGCAATATTTCAGATCGACAACTCAAAAACTGAGGGACTAGTTCGGGTATCTACGGAAAAACAAACGACATGACTAGATCGAATCAGTATATATACAACTTAAAAACTTTTTTGTAAACTTAATATACCCCGCTCAGAGTAATATATCAGAATAAGCAGTATGACGACTTCTCTTTAAAGAACTTTCAAGCAGGCTTTGTTATGTATTTATGTATGTAAAATCAAATGTCATGAACATCTCTATATATGAGTATCTACATTCATACTCTATTGTAGCCTATTCGCGCTTACCAATGATATTCAATTGAAATGCCATTGACATTTTTGGTTCGGTATTCACTTGACATTCATAGATGCCCGTGTCACGAGCCTGCGGCGATTTCACATGCAACGTCCATTCGCGTCCATCTTTCGACGAAGTCACCTGGAATGGAAAAAGTATTTCACGTATCTAAATATATATGTATGTATGTGTGTACGAATGTATGTATGTATATGTGTACGTATGTATGCATTTGCATATGCAATAAAAGTGGATATAAAGTGCAGTTGCAGTTCCGAGCAACTAAGTCAATAAAAAATATGAAATTTACGATAGCAGCTTGATGCACCAATGACAACAGATGTCTGACATAGCTGGTGACTAGTTGGCTGCAGATAAAATGTATCTCCTTAATGGTTATAGCTTCCTGCTGTAAATTGTTTATTCGATCCAAAAGTGTTGCGTGAACTAATTTTGATAGGCTATGTTGGGAGAATTTGCCAGCAGAGAGAGCAGCTCTCACAGGTTTGTGATTTACAGAATATAATTTCGATTAATTTTTGTCTGATTTTCAGGATTGCAGTCGTTGCAATTGCGTGAAAGTTTTTTGGATTATAGAATCAACCTACCGCTGCACTCTTTACGGATCCTTTTCCGTTGACGTTCAGAGAAAGTGAGATAGAATTAGAAAGAGAAAACAAGAGAAAACCCCTTTGCTCGGTAATAAAAAAGAGTGTCATTCTTCTTCACCTTAAGTACATCTTTATAAGTGAGGTTATTCTACGCTTTATGGCTGTTTCCGATCCTTTGTGATACCAAATAACACATATTCGATCTTTATATAACGGAGAAGCATCGGTCTATCAAAAAATCTGTTGAGACGATGGAATTCGATAATTTCACTTTATGACTAAAAAAGTGAGAGTTAATCAAATGTGTCAGATTGGGACACTAATGGGTCTTCCACTACATTTTTGTTTCCATAAAGCATACACCTTTCAAGTTCGCTTATTTTATAGGAACTTATCGGTCAACCCTTGAAATATTAACAGCGCAATTGCAAACTGCATTGGAAATTCTACCAAATGTCATTTCCTACATCGTGAATAAAAGATGCACATGCCTACATACATAAATAAATATGTACATATACGAAGTAATGGAACTGGGCTTTATGTAGGACAACCAGTGATGGACAATACAGACGATTGTGTATATGTACATATGTATATATATATACTATACATATATTTACACACACTCGATTATGTACTCACTCCATGAGTGCTGGGGCATTAGCAGATTGCGCCATTGCAAGGAATTAAGATCGATGAAGTTGATTGAAATGTGTCATTTACCTGCAGTTGAGTGCGTGTAAATACATATTAAGCTGTACTCGTTAAACATATAGGAAGGGAGTCTGGTGGAGGAGATATATACATGTAGACGTGCGTCTCAGCATTGAACGTGTAGATTCCGAAAACTTGATTAAGTCGAAATTATGAAGGAGATATAGAATTTTCATATCTATTGAGTCCTGAGTAATAGATCGAACGGAATTCAATTAAGATACTCAAGGACTTTCGGAAAAATTTTTATTTAAAAACAAAAAATTATGTGCTAATATTCAAAGGAACTGTTGGCGTACGCCGATGATATTAGTATAATTGGCCTCAACATGCGGGCCGTTAGTTCTGTCTCCAGATTGGATACGGAAGCGAAACAAATGGGTCTGGTAGTGAACGAGGGCAAGACGAAATATCTCCTGTCATCAAACAAACAGTCGCAACACTCGCGACTTCGCTTCCACATGACTATTGACAGTCATAACATCGAAGTCGTAGATAATTTCGTGTATTTTGGAACCAGTTTTAACACCAACAACAATGCCAGCCTCGAAATTCAACGCAGAATAACTCTTGCCAACAGGTGCAACTTCGGACTGAGTAGGCGATTGAGGAGTAAAGTCCTCTCCCAACGAACAGAGATCAAACTCTATAAGTCACTCACCATCCCCGGCTTGCTTAATAGTACAAAGACGTAAACGATGACAACATCTGTTGAGTCGAAGTTACGAGTTTTCGAGAGAAAGATGCTGCGGAAGATTTATGGTCCTTTACGCATTGGCAGCGGCGAATACCGCAGTCGATGGAACGATGAGCTGTACGAGATATACGATGCCATTGACATAGTTCAGTGAATTAAGAGAAGGCTACGCTTTTTAGGTCATGTCGTCTGAAAGGATGAAATCACCACAGCTCTAGGAGTATTTCACGCAGTTCCCGCCGGGGGAAGTAGAGAAAGAGGAAGACCTCCACTCTGTTGTGGTTAGATCTGATTTTTTGCTAAGAGAAAGCTCGAACCAAATTTTCAGCGGATATTCCAGTTTTCAAAGGAAGAGTGTTAATTTATGTTAGCTTGAAACCAGAGAATACCGTTTATAGGACTTTACTACGAATATGGAAATTTAGTTGGGTCCTCAGTTTTGTTGGATCGGAAAAAATTTACTGTGGACAAGACCAATGGCCGAGCTAACCGATGATGTCGCAAATAACCGAACAGTACCAGCCGGAAACCTTTAAAACTTTGGCGAGGCCGAAACAGCATTTGAAGCTAAAATGACGCAATGGTCATTGGAATGGATGTAAAAAATTACAAAGTATGTTGTCAAAAGAATATCGCTGGCGACTTTTGAGGCAGCTTAAATGAGAATATCGTAAGACTTATTCCAATACTGACATGTAACTAAATCAGCCAGGTATAAACTAAATTATCTACAGACAACAAAAACTAAAACTGCAATCGCACTAGTATTTTCTCCTCCCTGACACCAGGTGATCACATGCAAACTATTAGAATCATTACTTTCACTTTTAGGTTTATTTAACCCAAGCATCTATAAAAACCCATCCACTTGTCTGTGCATATTGACCTACATACAAGCACACCTACCTCTATGTGAGGGTAAATACACAGTTCAAACGAATTATTAATTTGTTAGACAAGTGTTAAGTAGCTCTCGGGCTGGTGTGAATCGTGTGCGCTCACCTGAAAGCGTTTATCCGATGTGTACGTCGCCGTGGCTACGGTCAGTATATGCAAATCACGTTTACGTATCCACGAGACCTGTTGATGACCGCCCATCCATTCAGTCAACCAGCAAACCAACCAACCATCGCAACACAGACCGTCAGTGCGAGCGTAGCGTTCCAAGGTAGTCAATGAAGCCGCAGCGAGCGTCGGACGCACCGAAAGCGAAGCACCGAGAAAGAAAATTGAGAAAAAGTGAGGTTAGTGAATGAAAATGGAAAGTTTGACATATAAAAGCAACGTGAATAAATTAAAAAACTACAAAAAATGCGAATTCACAGCTGTAAAGAAGCAGAAGGAATGTATTATTTGCTCTGCAGCAAAGAGACGCAAAAAATAAAAAACCAAAAAGGCGAACAAAAATCGGCACAACCGCAACCGAAACGGAAGTGGAAAACGGAAATTGATTAATGAGCCTCGATCGAAATGAGAAATGATTGCGAGGGTTAAGAGGAAATTAAATAAAACTACCATTGATGTGGCATTAAAATGCGAAGCGACGCAGCAGCGACTCAATCAGTCGTAAACAGCATTCGGTGTCAAAAAGTGTGTGTGTGTGTGTGTGTGTTCGGGCGCTCAAGGGTTATGGGGTTGAGTAGCGCTTGAAGTATCCCCCTTTTTGGGGTTTTTCGTGGGTTTGTTTTTTCTGTGTTGAGAATTGAAGTAAAATGGCAAAACCACAAAAGAGCATATAAGTGGGCGACACAAGTGGGCTTCGACAGTTTTCGACCTTCTGCACACAGTGGCGTGTGCATAGTCATTTTGGTACTGTTTACATTCGTAAGAGTGTGAGAGTTTTTGTTGTAGCGCCGCAGTGGTGCGTCTGCAGGGTATTTGAGTTAACATTAAGGCACCTTTATTAAAAATTTGGGAAGAGTATTTATCTTAGTCCCGAATGCACCCATATAAATAGCATATTTTGAAAGCAGAAACACCTTCGACTTAATTGCAAGCTGTACCGCGCCATATACCCTTCACACACATGTGTATTTCTGACAATGTAAAAGGGTATAAAAAGATATTGATCTGGATTTTGATTGGTCAGTTTGTATTACAGCTATATGCTATAGTGACTCGATCTTAAAATTTGTTCGGGGATTGCATTACTGCCCTGGACTATATTCTATGTCATATTTCATGCAGATACACGGATTGTCTGGAAAGTAATAGGACTGAATTTCTTCCGCCGTGACTGTACGAGCATGCGCGCACCGACCGGATTCGGTAGACGGCGTTCCTGGCGAGCGACTGGTCGGTTGTCAAAGGCATCTTCCACCATGAATTTATTCTTCCAGGACAAACTGTCAACGCCAAGATTTACGTGGAAGTCCTCAAGAGACTCAAACGAAGGGTTAATCGGGTCCGACAAAACATCGCAGCCGATTGGAAGTTGCACCACGACAACGTCCCGGCTCACACCGCCTTTCTTGTGAACAGCTATCTAAGCAAGGCCGGCATCCCAACGCTTCTGCAGCCGCTTTACAGCCCAGATGTGGCCCCAGGGCTTTTTTTTGTTTCTTTGCCTAAAAAGGCCGATGGAAGGCAACCATTTTGAAACTACAGAGGGGATCCAAGTTGCATGCACCTCGTCTCTTAAGGCTCTTCCGAAGAATCCCTTTCGTGACGCCTTCAATGCTCTGGAAATCAAGCTGGCAGCGCTACGTCGACGCAGAAGGAGACTATTTTGAAAGTTTTTTAAGGATTGTAACGATTGGTTCTATAATTTTTTAAATGGACTCAGTTCTATACTTTCCGGACAAGTTTACCAGAGAATAATTAATTTTGGTAGGTCAGTTCGTAAGGCCACTATCTGCTAGAGCGGTCGGATATCAGAGAATCCGAAAAATTTACAGTATTTTTAGGAGAAATATATGTGTGCAAAAATTCAGATCGATCGATTTCAAAAACTGTCTGAATCGGACAGACGGACGGAAAAGCAACTCAGCTTATCACTTCCAAATCATTCACGTCCTTAAATTCAGCATTCAACTGTCGAGCCATAGCTACAACCTCATTTATTTTCCTACATCTCACTCATTTCTTACACCTCCGGGTTTTGCACGCTTCCCACCTAAATTGCCTGTGCTTTCCTCTTCGCAATTACATACCCCAACCTTTTTGACTAATTCTACCTTAGCGCTCAAACCCTTCCACATTCGAGACTCTGGCTTTCTGTGCTACCTTCTCAAATACCAACCAGCAACCACATTATAGACAGATATCTACACATATCGACATGTACGAGTATACATATACATAGTGTGGGTATGCACCTCACCATCCACTTACCGACTTATCGTCCAATCGCTCGACTCGACATTTAATTGCAGCTTCCGCTTGACCGGTACGTGCCGTTATATTACGCGGCAAGCCAAAGTCAAAGATTGGCAGCTGATTTACGTCACCCTGCGCCGCCTCCGCATCCTCAATGGTCGAGGAGAGACTCTTCAAGGTGTCAGAGTAACTGCTGCCGTTCAACACCTCAATATCCATCATACGGTTGGTACGTATTGGTGGCGATGCCAATGCTGGCGGCTGTGTTGCGGGAGACGCGAGCGTGGCGGGCAGCATTGTGTGTCGGTGATTGTAATTATGCGCTGAAGTCGAAGGAAAGGTGCTACTACTGTTGCTACCACTACTCGTGTTGTTGTTGTTGTTGTGCGGGTGTTGCCCCAGCCTTTGTTGTGACAGCAAGAGCAATGAGTTTTGCGCCACAAACGGCGCGGCCGTCACCGTAGCAGTTGCCGCCGTCAGTGCGGTGAAGAGGAGACAGCGCAGCACTGAAAATAGTGAAAAGAATTGCGATAAGAGATAAGTGGAAAATGTCCAAACTGTATTTGTATGTATGTATGTAGGTGTGTGTGTGTGTGCGGAGTGTAAATGCGCTTAAGTTAACATTAATTTATGAGGAAAATTGCATAAATATTTATGCAGCCGCGCGTTGTGCGCTAATTTAATTTCTTCCAGCTCGCTGCTCCAGCTCCTGCCGCGGAATGCAATTTAATTATATTCCTTTCATTATATTTATTCACAATTCCTTTATAAATTTTTATGTTCCTAGGAGTTATTAGAAAATTGCGATAACTGGGAAATTTAGGTTATTGGAATTTATAGACGGCAAGAGCATTGCATTACACGGCGTCTTTCATTTTACGACGCGGACATACTGTGATAAAATTGTATCTCGTTGAGGAATGTGAAATCAGAGGAGGATCGTTCTTAAGCTGCTCAAAATAGGTTGCTGCGTCGGTTAGTTTGTGATAACTCATGGCAGTACAGATGACTCTAAGTCTTTCTCATTGAGGGGAAAACGTGACATCATTTGTTATGAAACTGTTGAATGGACCATTGCACCATTGAGGCAACTGGTTGCTCTAAGGAGCCAAAAATGTAAACTATAGTTAAGGAAACTCTTCTACTTCCCCTTTTTGGGTATTTTCTCTCACTCTCTCTTTTTTCCTCCGCCTCTCAGGATCTTTTCTCTCTCTCTATCCCTTTGAATATTTTCTCCCTCTCTCAGGATCTTTGCTCTCTCTCTCTCTCTCTTCTCACTATTTATCTCATAGGCCATTTCAGACAACAAATATTTTGTATCCATCGGATGTTTTGGGCATTATCGTCAGCTGAGTACTTAACTAATTTCTGGCTGATGGATCAAGGAGTAACTTTATAGGTCGAGGGTAGAAGTAAAAGTTGAATTTATAAGTAGTTGGTACAGATGTTTTGCGCCTGGCTTCACAAGGGACTGAACATAACAATCTAAGTGTAATGCTCCGTCGTGCTGAAGGATTAGCCATCCACCCTAACCTAACCCAACTGAGGTGGTAGGTCGCGGAACGAGAAAGCTGAGCCATCTGTTAAAATCTAGATAAAACTCACAAGAAGAGTATTTGTCAAAATCTGTGACGAACATCCGAATCCGATTTGCAACGATCTACAATGATGAATATAAACTTTCTGACAAAACTTAGCTGTCTCCGTAGACACCGATTTTTATGAAATTTTGTGAGGAAACCTAAGACAAATTTCTTTTTTATTATAAAAACAAAAAAATTTTACTCAAATTCAATGACAAAAAACTGACTATTTGACTCTGAAAATATTTCAAATGACACTTCTATCAATTGATCTTGAAAAGTGCGGTCATAGTTTGCTTTAAATAATAATTGATATTCGCAATTGCTCTAAATCGCTTGAAGAAAATAAAAGATTTGTGTTCATAAGTCATCATTTTTAAATTAGTTGGAAGTTTGACGGCAATAATGACAGAAATATGACTTGACTGGCGACAAATATCTCTAATTCACAGACCTTTTTTTACCCGGAATGTACGCCAGCTTGTCTCTTAGTTTTCGAGTTTTCGACGATCTGCCATTTACACGTCCTTTTCTCTACAGGCATCGATTTATTTGTTGGAACTGCCAATATCGGTTCAATATATCATATAGTGCCATACAGTCTGACGATTAAAAGCAAGTTCTTACTTGGAAAGCTTTTTTATTTGACTACATACATAGATATCTTCACGAAATTGGGATATTCCCTAAAGGAAGGCTATAAGTAACGAACATAGTTATATAAACTAGCCAATCAAGCTCTTAATCTAGGTCCCTTATGTTATAAAAAATACAACTCTATAGCACGTTAACATCGATGCAGCCGAACTCAATGCGTTTTCTTGTTTTATAAAATAGTTCAGCAATATACGATACTTAGTAGCAGTAACTTTTCTATGCTAATTGTTCTATTCGATTTATTTCTTGATAGATTTAAGGCTTCACACTTCGAGATTAACGTGAGTTCCTGTCTAACAAATGTACCAATTAATTCTATAATATTTTTCTATTCATTAAAACAAAGCACACCAAGGATTAATCTGGTGACATAAGACACTATGTTAGACATCTGCTAGTAGATTTCGCCCTCTGCTCAGAAATTGTATATCCGAAGTACTTAATATTCTCTTTTTTATGTCTCGCTGTTGGAGTGTGACATATTGTAAAGTCTATTAAAACTTTCTACGTCCGTGTATTACTACTAGAGAAACTAAGAGGAATAAATTTTACTCACAGTTAAGTACTTATAGCGTATCTGTGTGCAGTTAGGTTTATACGTATGTCCACATATAGACATCTATACTTAGTAGCGCTCTCGTTGACGCCATAAAAAACGATTTTCAATTAACTTTTAATGACAAAGACACAACACCATCAATACAGCTGTGTAGTAGGTCCCTTATTGTTTGTGTGTATGGTCCATACCGTATTGTTGGCTTAAAGCCACATTGTGCCACAGTGATTGTCAACTAGTCGACAATAAAACTGCTGCTCACTAGAATTTCCAACTAACTGACTTGCCGCCGCCACACTCACAGTATTTGCATTTGCATTTATTTAGATTTGTGTGGTAAAAGTCGTAAACAACAACAATTTCAATGTACACGCTAACATTGGAAAGTACTGAAGTACATAAATAAAGTACATTGAAAGTCAAGCTTTCAGAGAGTGGAACAGCGTGTACCTAGTACTGTTGTCGGTGAATTGAATGCTCGTTCTACAGAAATGTTTTGGTGTGATAATGCAAAGGGTAATGCATGAGTCGGCGGAGGTCTGATACAGTTATTGTAACGGTTTAGAAATAATTGGTATTGCTTTCGCAACAAAATTATTATATTATACCACACATTTCAAGGGACTTTGAAGTTTATTGCGTTTTCAATGTGAAGGAGTGACTAGCGTGGAATATATTTTGGTGCGATGAAGCGTTGTGAACTCTTTACATAACGCAGAAAGAACCGCGATATTTGGGTGACATCCATCTGTGAAGCGTTGCTGAATCGCGACTAATTCGATCAATTTCTGAAGTGTAAACTTACTAGGGTAAGGGTCGAATCGTGTAAACTGGCGCAAACGGTGACCAAGCCAAGACGGACGAGTTTGCTTTGTTTTCAGAGAGATTGGCAGGGAATCTTCTACTATGAGCTGCTCTTTTATGGCCAAACTTTCAATTCAGACCTGTTCTGTCAGCTATAGGACCTCACTCAAAGGACGGTGGACCTACGAACTAATACCGGACATTCATTCATGGATCGACAGACGACATGGGCACCTGGATTCCCAACTAACCCAAATAATAAGTGGATATGGGTGCTTTAGAAGCTATCTGTACAGATTCCAGCATGACATTAGTCCGAATCGACGTGTTCAGATTGCTTTGAAGACTGTAAGCATGTATTCCTTTATTACCCTCACTTTTTAAGGGAAAAACTTAAAACTACACTCGGTGGTGGGTTTACGGTGAAAACCCCTCACGTGTCAGTCCACTGAGAACTGGAAAGCTGTCAGCGAACGGCAGCCACAATCATGACAAAACTGAGACATATTGAGCAGATTAGGCATCCGTCAGCCTGTGCCATAGAAAAGACTTAAATGTCTTATCGCTCCCACGAAGTAATGCTTAATTAGTTGGTTCCGTGGGAGAGTCTGGAGTAGATTAGGTTTAGTGGATTGAAGTTCGGAACTCCAGCTATTGGATCGCCTGAAGAAAGCAATCGCTCAGAAATGGCCTGCATAGACCTAAAGTAGAGGAATTATGTTCCCTCTAGAAGCACCGGAAGTTTGGCTGGGAACTTATTAAACGTCCTCAATGTGGTCCAAATCTGGCGCCACGTCATTATTATCTGTTTTGTTTATGGCGCATGTTTTTGCTGGCGAAAAATTCGCGTCAAGAGAAGCTTGTAAAAATCGACTGTCCTAGCTTTTTGCCAATAAAGACGAAGACTTCGCAGTGAGTGGCATTATGAAATTATCTTAAAATTGGCAACAGTGTATTAAACAGAGTAGATAGTTTCGTGTATCTTGAAACCAATATCAACACGAACAACAATGTCAGCCTCGAAATGGAAAACAGAATCACTCTTGCCAAGACTGTGTAGGCAATTGAAAAGTAAAGTCCTCTCCTGACGAACAAAGACCAAACTCAACAAATCACTCATCATTCCCGTTCTGCTATAAGGTGAGCAAGTATGGACAATGACATCATCTGATGAGGCGGTCTTATGGATATTCGGGAGAAAGGTTTTGCGGAAGATTTATTGTCCCTGCGCATTGGCCACGGCGAATACCACATTCGATGGAACGAAGAGCTGTAACAGTTAAGAAATAGAAGCTGCGCTGACCAGATCCGGATGGAAAAGACCACTCCGGCTTTGACTGTTTTCGGGGATGAGGAAGACATTCACTCCGTTGGAGAAATCAGGTGAAGAAGAATCTGGCTTGTTTGCAGGGGCGAATCCAGAGTAGGGAGGAACTATATAATTTTGTACTTGCAACTCAAAGTCCTTTTCTTCGCGAGGTGTCACTTATGATGAAAATAATGTATAACTTTGAACTTTTAGGGAGGAACTCTCCGCAGTTGCCTCCCCGTGGATCCGCCCCTGCTCGTTCGTGTTTAACTTTAATTCAAATTTTTTTTATACCATTTGTGGATTAAGAATGAATAAAGCTATTTTGGCCCAAATAAATAGGGCAAGCTGTTCTATAAAAGGAAGATATCACGAAGTACGATCATCTCGATCTACAAATTTCAAGCAACTTCTGTCTTAAGCTTTACGAAAGTATTTATGTTCGATTTCGACCGCACATAACACGTCCTAACGTACCCACAAAATACACACTCGCATTTTTTTATTTTTTGTAGTCAAACTTCGATAAAACTTAAAGCAAAGTTGAGGCTATGAACATGGAAGTGAAAAAAAGAAAGTAAAAACGCAAAAAAAAAAAATCAACAAAACCCGGTTTAAGTGAAAGCTAAAGCTCTTGTTAACTTTCGATTTCATTCTACAGCCTTCCTCTTCATTTTAGACACTTCAAATGCATGGCTGAGCACATTTCATTTCCTTTTGACTCTCCATTTATTTATTTCCCTTTTTTAGTTTCAATTTACTTGCTGTTTTGATTTTTCGATTTGCAATGCAACAGTTGTGGCAATGACAATACAAATTTCACTGTGGAACAAGCGGCACACAAACACAAGCAAACACCCATTCATTTATATATGTATGTATGTGCAGTAAGTTTGCTAACGGCACAAAAAAACTGCATGTGTTTGTAAGGGAAAACAATTAAATGCACATATACGGCTTGGCTTCGTTAGTGCTTTGTTGCTGGGTGTGTTTTTGTGTGTGTCGGTGGGTGTTGCGAGCTGTTGGCTGCTCATTTCCGTTACTTTGTATGCCTTAAGCTTTATTGCGTTTTTCCCCTTCGCCCTTATGCCAACACCTCAATGCCTATAAATGTTGGGTATGCTTTATTACTTACACGGTTTTATATGTATGTGTCAATGTATGTGTATGTGTGTATGTTTCTGGGTACAAAAGCTTATTTATTTGCTTGTATGTCAGCATAGATTTTCCTGTCATTTGTTTTATGCGAGCGCATTCGTACACACACACATTCAAACTTTTTGTTAAAATTCACCCTAACCTCTAAATTATACGTAGCATATACGTTTTACATATGTATCAATATACCCGAATATATATACTTTTTTACATACATAATATATGTATATATTCAGGTGTTTTATGTTTTTACCATTCTATTATTGTTATTGTTATTCTTTACCTTTTGCTGCTGTTAATGTAAATTGCACTTGCGAAGCGTTTGCTTGCTGTTGGGTAGGTGTAAAAAACACTCAAATGTGAGGGGGAGAGGGCGTCTAGTCTGCCGCGAACGATATCAAGGCGTGTGGTTTAAGAGTAGAATTTTAATGCGCCTAAAGTGTAGTGAAGACAGCGAAGCCGGTTGGTGTCAAATCGCTTCAAATGTGTGAACTGCGCTGAGTTCGTAATCGCTTGGCGAAGAGCTGGAAATTAATTGCTCAAGGCATGACAAATAAATATTGTGTTTTAACTGTTTCTCAAAAGACGCGATTCATGTTGAACTCAAATACTTTCGGTTGGATCAAACAACCTGTACTACAATTGCAAAAAATGCCTTTCCAAGCCTGCGAAATGAGAAACGAACTACTTAAAGACTGACTTTAGATAAGCTCAATAAGATGACATCAAAAAAAGCTCAACAAATGGTCGCAAAGTCAGGATAGACGAAAGGTTGACGAAGCCTCGAAAGTTTATGCTGAGTGTTTAGTGGAATTGAAAAGGAATCATTCACTATGAGCTGCTACAGCCTGGTTGAACGATTGATTCCACATTTTTCTACATTTCATTATCAACAACTGATGAGATTAAAGCAAGCAATCGAAAAGCACGGCCAGAACTGATTAACAGAACGAGTTTCGTCTTTCATTAGGACAACGCTAGATCACACACATCTTTGATAACTCGGCAAAACTGGGAGAGCTTGGCTTGGAGGTTTTGAGCCCTGACCTTGCACCATGGAATTACCATTTGTTTCGGTCAACGCAAAACCCTCTTAAAGGAGTGAAGTTGGCGTTAAGAGAAGCCTGTGAAAATTATTTGTCGCAGAAAAGTTTTACACTGATGGAATAATGTCTCTAGCGCAAAAATAGTAAAAAGTTGTCGACCAAAATGGTACATATTTGGTTCATTAAAGTTCATTATAAATAAAAAAAAAATGAAGTTTGATTAGAAATACGAAAAGACTTTTTCGACTATCCAATATTTGACTAATTTGTGTTTAGTTTCTAGTTGACTCTTTTGGAGAAGTGTGGAGAATTCGCTAAGCTCTTGAGAACTACAAGGGAAGTGTTATCGCTCACATCTAAGCCCCTCTCCCATCACCACTAGTTAATACTTAACTTGCGCACCGGGTCTCTTAAAGTATTTACCAGAAATCTACACATGAATTTGGGTATTTGCCTGCGTGCGAAGGAGTGCAACCGGCAGGCGGCAAAAATCTGGCACGCAAATGGCGCACGCACGAGAGAAATTTCCAGTTTTTATTTTCATTTTTTACGAGACGCTTTTCAATTGTTTTCGCACGAGATTTTGCTGTTGTTGTTTGGTGTTTTCTTGAACGACTGCTGCGCTCTGGGATATAAAGCCTTCGCATTTTATTTTGACGCACTTTTTTGATTTCGCCTTTCAGACTGTTTTTTAAGCTTTTCTTTTGTTTTTTGTTTTTCATTTCTGCAATTTTGTTGCTCATTCTTCGAAAACACGAAAGCTACTGTGACAGTGGAAGCGTATATACATACATACATATGTATATGACATGTATGAATATCCAATTATTTACGCATGAAAATCATAGAAAATTAAATGTTTTTAAATTCGATTTTAATTGCTAAGAAGCATATTGACACACTCACCTTCATAAAAACATACATATTTTCGCAATAAAAGGTCTGTATTTTTACCTGAGAGTCCTTGAACGTCGTGCGTTCATTTCGAAATCACATTCCCATAATTGAAATGAGAAAATGTTGTCTGATTATATTGAAATTAAATTTAGGCTCGAAAGAGCACCCCTAGATGGTACTATAACCAAGCAACTACACAAAACTTTGTTTGTGGTTAGGTAGTCGAAAAATTCTTTTCGTATTTTATCAATAGATATTGTTTCAGTTGTATATATCCAGTGCTACAAATCACATTGTGTCATACCAAATAGTGTTGGAAAGGTGAGATTTTAATCTCCATTTAGCCAAAAAAAATTTAATTCGGGGAATTTGAAAACAGTTACAGCTGTTCAAAATTGAGAGAAAATAATGAAGAAATTCGCTATATTTTGAAGTTTTTGTATAAAAAAGGGAAGAATGCCTCGCAAGCCACCAATGAAATTTGTGAAGTTCACGGAGACGATGCTGTATCAGTTTGTGCAGTACAGCAATGGTTCGCTCGCTTTCGTTCTGGAAATTTCGAAATATATAAAAAACTAGAGGACCCGCTTTCATTTTAGATGATATTCCAATCGATTGTCAGCCTAGTGGAATATTAAGAAACGGTTCTCAAGCGGAAAAGACAAAAAAATCGGCTGCAAAATGGCATCAGTCTTTTGGGATGCCCGTGGTATATTATTCATCGAATGATAAACAGTTTTAATTCATTGCATTGTGTATTTGATTGCAGATCTATTCTATCATTCTTAATATTTAGCAATTTTATTATTTTTCAGGAAGGATCAATTTGAAATTGTACGCATATATGTATTCATCGTTCCCGTTTAAATATTACATTACTCTGTGCAATGCTTCGAAAAGATTTCTGTATATCTCAAATTTTAATAGACCTTTTTATCAACTTATGCCACTATCTTGTTAGCAGGTATGAAGAAAATGTTATAGCTACCCATAGATGTATTGACTGCGATGGTAGCGCCATCCATCGGTCAAACATTTAAAGCCAAATTGACCTAAACCATTCTCGAATCACACAAAGCCATCCGTTTAGGAGCAGTTCAAATGCAAACACACGGTCAGAAGATTTATATATATAAAGATAAGTTGAAGTTTGACAACGTAGCTGAGGATCCAACATTCATCAAACTCAATGTAACTTGAGTTGAGTGAAGATGTTCAATAAACTAGCGAATGCGCTCCAAAAATGAGCCTAAACCGAAAAAAAAAACAAACAATGAAGGCCATCGCAGTGGACGCTTATAACAGGTGTATGGAAAATTGATTAGCATCAAAATCCTTGTATTGAATCAGAAGCCTATTTTGAAGGCGATAATAAGGATTGGTATTAAAAAATGTGAAAATTTCGTTTTTTTATCTCCAGAAGAAATTTGAGCAGATGGTAATCAATAAATTGAAAAACAAAAAAATTATCAAAAAAAATTTACTATTTCATTCACGAACCGAATCCTGCTTATTAGAAACATTTTAATATTCCGACAAAAAGCTCAATAACGATAAAGCCCGTCTGCATGCAATCTTTGAGAAGTGTTTTATTGCTTTCTATGTAACTTTCACCGCCAAGCCGTGTGCACTTCGGCTCGACGTACTCCCTGTGGCTTACTCGTATTCCCCGTGCAGTCAATCAACGTAAGAAACTTTGCTCTAATTGTGTTGATTACGTTAGATGACGTTGCCTCTTCATCTACGGATTCTGCTCGATTTTTCACTTCGAAAGTCTATTTCACTTCATTTCGTTTTTATTTTATTTGATTTTATGCCTTTTTGTTTACTCTCTAGACGGCATTAAAATGATTTCGCAGCTTGCATATTTACATTTCTATGCAAATCGAGTAGCACAAACTGCTCGGTTGCGTCTCGACTATTTGTCTGCCTGTCTTAGCGTCTCAGATGGCGACGTGGCGCGGGCCGAAGCGCTATAGACAAAAGTCTAGGTATCGCCGAGCGCTGACATGATGAGAAGTCATTGGCCAAACGTTTGAAGAGCGGCAAAGAAAATTGGCGAAAGAAAATGTGTAGAGTTTATTGTTGAAGGGCTTTAAACATTTTACTACTGCATTGAGATTCGAAAACTGTTTGCCCTAAATTTTATTGGCTTTGAAGTAGAAAGTTTAAGAAAAAAGTAAAGCATATTCAAAAGTTGATCTTTTAGAGAAATGGTTTAAATATGCATCTCTTATTTTACGCTGCTTTAATTTTTGCATCACCGGTGCTTCTCAAAACGGGTTTCACTCTCAAAGGAACTGTTTTGAAGATATCTAGTTCAAATTTGGAGAGAACATTTCTAACGGCACTCTCCATCACCCTATGGAAGCTTTTTTTTCGAAATCGTCCTATTTTTTCTACGAAAAACTGTCTAAAAAAGAGCCAAATTCGATACTTTTTGCTAAAAACCGGACAGATTATTAAATTTCCACAAAAAAAAAAAAAATTACAAAAATTAATTATTTTCCGAAGGGTCATATTTAGACGATCTCTTAAAGCCCAGGGCTCAAGATCGAGTCGTGTTTCTAATTTTGTCTGAGTAGTGAAGATATATAACACAATGCCTGCGGAAGATAGTATTTTCTCGTTCCAAAGAGATGTACCAGGAAATAGTAGTATTTTAATCCAGGAAGTAGTAGTATTTAATAGGCATTGGTAATCTGGAAGTGCTCCAATCGAGGTATTTTATGAAGGGAGGCATCCTCTCATGTCCCTTGATTATAGGTTATGTTTCATAAGCATCTGATCTTCTTGAAAGCCCCACATGAATCTGATAGAATGTTGCTTTCCGACCTCTATTGCCGAACTTTCATTCCCCGAGAGACCTGCCATCGGAATTCCTAAACCTAAGCACGCTGCGGTCCTTTAACTGTCGTTAGCCCTATACGTAGTATTTCTCACTGGAAAAGATCTGGCTATCGGTTCCAACCTCCTTTCACTTCTCTTGACCTCCTTCCGGTCAGCGTTTGAATTCTTGTTTTTTTTTTCTTAGTTGGTTCATTGCATCCTCAAGAGATATTTGCCCTTAATGGCCTCAATGTTGCCTTGGTCATGGGGTCAAGACAAGTCTTCACGAAAAGTCTTTTGAAACTAGGCTTGCAGAGCCGTCCAGCGTAAAGGAGGGAAACTACTCTGAGGTTTGCCAGAACTTTAACCGGACAGTTGGGACAATAGCAGACAATAGCCCGTCAGTCGTTGTTGACGGTTGTTACTCCAACATCATCTCAATCCTAACGACATTCTAAAAGGGGTTAATCCTATTTCTTGTCCCATTCGCAAGCTAAGGTTGAGTCTAGATGTTGAATGCCGTGACTTTATGCCATTTTTTTTATAAAATAATCTTGTTCACTCAGATTTTTCACGAATTCTTAAGTTTTAAGTCAGAATCAGATGCAACCGGTCTCTATTAGGTATTTGCTCTAACTTCTTCTGGTTATTTATCTTTCTGTTTTATACTTTCAAAGTCTTTTGATTAATATTGCTAAAAGCTTCGATAACGAGCGCTTCATTTAGCATTAATTAATAATAAATTTGAGGAAAAAGCTTTGATACAACAAATGGTAAAAAGCAAAACAACAACAAACAAATTAAGCTGATTCAATGATTTTTTGATTTCTGCTAATGCTGTATAAAATACAAAAACAAGTTAAGTTAAGCAAATAAAATTATAAATCAAACTGAAACAAAAGAATTGAACAGCTCACAAAGGAATTGAATAAAAAATAATTTATTTTTCTTGCAAAAATATTAACACCAGCTGTGCTGGCAGCTTAGTGTGTGCATGGAATTATCAAATTTATGTAGTTTTTAGTGTCGCTAGCAAAATTTTAAGTCGCTTTTTGCTTGCGCCACTTTAAATTCCACATTTATTTTGCTGTTGTTGTTGTTTATTTTTGCAAAATATGCTTGACAGCTGTGCCAAGTATGAAAATCTTGAATAAAATTGCACGAAATTCGGCGCTTCACTTTAAAGCCGCGCCACTTCTGCGGAGACTAAGTGCGCTTATAATGTCAGTGGCGGTCCGTCGGTGAGGTCAGTGGGACGTGGCTGCTGAGCCAGCGCTTCGATGTGTCGCTGTGTTGCCTGCGTTGGCTAAAAGTTATGCAAATTTAATGAATATCATAAATTTTTAATGCCACCAAATGATGGCCGTCGAACAAATGAATTTCTTCGCTTGCTAAAGTAGCGAGAAAAAACAACAAAAACAACGCGAATAATAGCAAAGCTAACCAACACACTCACACACACACACAAATTCATTGTAGATGTAAATAAATAATAATCAAATAATAGATTTCGTGATAAAAGGAAAACTACTTGAAACTGCTGAGTTATGGAAATTTGCTTAAAAAGTATGAAATTGATTTTGCAGACGGAAATTTCATTATTATATTATGTGAGAAAGCATATTTATGCACTGAACTGGAAAAGTGGCTTAAGTCGAATGTGAAAGTTTTTAGGTGCTACAAATTTAGTTTAAATTTTGCTATTAACTGTTTGCGTGGAAAAGTTTTAAAATTAAACCTCTTAAGTATTTCATTTCTAAATTGAATTTATTTTAATGGACTTTAAGCGCCTCAGCTATGTTTCACTATTTTTTAAAATAACTACAACTTTCTTAAACAGAATCCAGCCTATTAATAAAGCTAAGCTAAATATAGAAGACTGGACGTAAAATATTGAAAAATTAATTTATAACTATTGGAAGTTATGTACCGTTTTCTGCATGTTATCATCAATTTTTATATAGAAAACAGTGACCAAAAATGTTCATTTTGGAGAGTCTATTCGACACCGTTCGCAGCAATTCGGACTGACGTACGGAAAGGAACGGAAAAAATCCAAGAGCTGTCATTTCATCGAAAAAAAAACAACGATTTGATGTAGTTTGTGGGCCGGTGGAATCATCAAGCTGTATTTCTCCAAAAATAATGTCGGCGAGAACGTAACCGTCAATAGCAACCGCTATCACGCCATGATAACCGACTATTTGATGCCTGAAATTGATGCTCCGTGATCTCGGCAATATTTGGTTTTAACAAGACGGCGCCATTTCTCTCACATCGCATCAAACAATGGACTTATTGAGAGTACACTTCTGTGAGCTGATAATTTCACGTTTTGAGTCAGTCGATTGGACACCAAGATCGTGTAATATCACACCATTTGACTTTTTTCTGTGGGGGGAAATGTAAAGTCTAAAGTCTATGCGGACAGTACCGCTTTCTTTCAGGCCAGGAAGCAAGACTACGACTATTTCTCAAAGTTTACAAAACATCTGTCATCTATATTCCTCTTGAAAACAGTTTTTTGGCTTTGTTTGAATTCCATACACCAACACTGTTATTTTAAATAGCTACAAACTACCGTAAGCCGAAACTATTATACTCTAGTAAAACGAATCAAGAGAGTATGAATACAAAATTTGAAATAACTTTGCTCTCTAACAAAATCCAAAACAAAAACAATTAAAAACTTATTACAAAAGCTAAGAAACGAAATTCGGAAAAACAAATTTAAGACCATAAGTAAAAGTACCGATTTCACAGATTAAAATATGCTAGAAGAACCTTTCAAATTAAAAAATTTCAAACATATTTGCCTTATTTTAAACTATTTTGCAATCATGGTTTGACCTAAATAACTATTTTCTCTCCGCAAAACTATAAATTTATTTACATATTTACATCGGAAAAATATTGAAAAATAAGAAAGACATCTCTCCGTTTCTAACAAATTTGTCAATTCAGCACAAAATATTCCGAAAATATGCCAGATGAAGTCTGCACTTAATAAAGCAGCTCCCGGAATAAAAAGCTAGCTCAAAATGGCTTTAAAGCGAACACACACATCTAATATAATATTTGTCTAAATCAAATGAAGCTAAAAGAGAATGAAATAAAAGAAATTCTGCAAACGTCAGCGTGTTGGAAACTTTCCGTTTCAAATAAGCACACACATACTTATTTCTATGGCACAATGGGAATATTCGGACAATTAGGCAGAATTTCTGGTGCTAACTGAATACGAATGAATATGTATAAATGAATGTGTAAACATACGGAGGTAAATTTACTAAGATTGAAGAGAGAAATGAAGCATAATTTGGCAAAAATTCGAATTTCATTGTTATATCACGCACATATGTATGTGTGCATTTATGCTAAATTTCAACGAGAAAATATTGCATACGTGATACAAAAACAATCATAAAAGAAGAAGAAGATACAAAAACAAAAGATGATGCATTGCTAACCAGAAAGTAATTTAGGGCTTGTTTTGACCGTCAAGCGTTCTGTAAAGCTAGAAAATGCGCCACAAAGATCTCATAGAACACATAGTTCAGAGACTCTGATAAGCAAAGTGATGAAGTGCCATGCCAAATTCAGGATTAAGTTCTACCATATTTGAGCTCGGAACTTGTCACGTTACAACAGCGTAACTCAAATCTACAGAAATCTGTCGAAACGTCGAGAGTATGAGAGGAAACTTTGCATAATGAACAGCAGGATAATGGAACATTAAGAATATTTATTTAACAATATTTTAAGCAAACCAAAAGGAATTCCTAAAGTTCAATGCTAATCCAAGAAAACAAAAAAACAACTACCTCAGAAAAGGTAAGGACATTTTGCTGACCGAAGCTATAATACCCTTCAAAAATACAAAGGATTCCCTAGAAGAACTTTCATGTGTACGATAACTATAGGACTCGATCTGAATGATTTCTACAAAGATTGCAGCGTTGCGCAATAACCCTGACCAAATTTGGTAAAAATATCTTGTCAAATGAAAAAGTTTTCCAGACAAACACTTTAATCGTTTAGTTTGTATGATATGTGTTTATGCCATAGTGGTCCTATAGCAGCAGCCTGACAACTGAGCAGCTTCTTGATGAGATTAGAATGGTTGTAAAGCTTCAGAACAATATCTCAAACACGGAGGGACTAATTGGCATATATAAAGACGGACGAACGAATGGACAGACAGACGAATATGGCTAAACCGACTCACCTCGTCATGGTGATCACTTATGTATATAATATATAGGGTAGTCGAAAAAGTCTTTTCGTATTTGTAATCAAACTTTATATTGTACTTTAATGAACCAAATTTGTTCCATTTTGGCCGACCACTTTTTGTCATTTTTTCCACTAGAGACATTATTCTATATTTTCTTGTTTCTCGGAAAAAAACTGCGACAAGTAATTTTCACAGGCTTCTCTTGATGCCAACTTTACACCATTAAGGGAGTTAAGCATTGACCGAAACAAATGGTTGTCCGATGGTCTCCCAGTTTTTGTCGAGTCATCAAAGATGTGTGTGGTCCAGCGTTGCTCTGATGTAAGACGAAGTCCTTTCTGTTGATCAGTTTTGGCCGTTTTTTTGCGATTGCTTGCTTCAATCTCATCAGTTGTTGTCAGTAAAATGTAGAATCAATCGTTCGACCAGGCTGAAGCACCTTATAGTGGATGATTATTTTCCAATTCCACCAAACATTCAGCATAACCTTTCGAGGCGTCAATTCTGGCTTTGCGACCATTTGTTGAGCTTCACCACGCTTGGACCATGATCTTTTTCACACATTATTGTGGTACTTGATCCGCTTTTCGTCTCATGTTACCATTCGCTTCAGAAATAGTTCGATTTCATTTCGTTTCAGCAAAGAATCGCAGATGTTAATTTGGTACATTGAATTTTTCACAGATAATGCATGTG
This sequence comes from Bactrocera dorsalis, assembly GCF_023373825.1. Lineage (NCBI taxonomy): Eukaryota > Metazoa > Arthropoda > Insecta > Diptera > Tephritidae > Bactrocera > Bactrocera dorsalis. The sequence continues at coordinate 111,555,989 of NC_064303.1, forward strand.
GTACCCATACATCGATCTTCTTTGTGTAGCCAGTCGTTTTTATACATATGGTTCCAAATCGTTTGATGATTAAGTTCCTTAGCGATGTCATAGCAGCTGATACGACGATTCTAGTCAATCTTTTCCATAATTTCATCGACTTCTTTTTATCGAAAGGTCGATCAGAGCGAAGTGCATCTCTCACATCGAATTTTCCAGAACGGAAATGAGCAAACAATTGTGCTACACGAACTGAAACAGCATAATCTCATGATTTAAATTCTTTAAAATTGTTATTTAGTCAAGCTTAGCCCTACTTTACATCCCCAATAAAGTACCAATTGGTTAAAAACTTAGAAGCTGGAACTTTACACACTTTTTCACGAAGTTTTGTAATTACATTCCATCAACTTGATGAGTGAAAGTTTAGTGAAAAGCGTTTTGGTTTTCATTTTCACTTTGTCGAACAAATCAAATCACATTTATTGTATAAACACCACGAGCCACGAGCACGCTCGAGCAATAAGGATATTATTTGAAGAGCGAAAACGTCAGGGCAATAAAAATTTCTCAGCATTCAATAACGCAACATAAATGCCACTGCAACTACAAGCACAGCAACAGCAACAACGACGAATGCAATTGCAGTTACAACAACAACAACAGCAGGAGCAATTCAACTCATTTCGCACACGAAACAGAAGTTTCAATCAACTCGGCTCAACTCTGGCTGAGTCATTTAATTAATTACGTAAGCGCAAGTGAAACGGCTGTGCGGCATGCCACTGCAAAGCTTACTTGCTGCTGCAACACAACTATATACGCATTGAATGCGTGTGTATGTGTGGTGGTGTGCGCTGCTGCTTTCGCCTTCACTGTCGTAATAAGCGTTTGTCGTTGTTTGCGTATTTGTATTTGTTTCGTTGCGCTTTTTTTCGCCTGTTGCACAATTTGCATCGACAACTTGCAACAAATAGTGGCAAGTAAACTTTTTGCATTAATTAAATGCACACTTTTTCACTTATTACATGTCGGTGGATATCGGTGGAAGAGCAACAGTCGGCTGTAATGATGGCAACTCGGTGATGGAGTGATGTGGAGGCATTGATGCCGATGAAAGGATGAAATGTTGAAAAGATGGTAGAGGAAGGAGCCAGAAAACTTTCACTTTAAGTACATATTAACTTTGATGGCACGCGATTGCTGGCGGAGTTTTAATTGTTGTTGTTACGGTTGTTTTTCGTTATTGTTGACGGGTTGGCAATTAAACTCAATCACATAGAAGTTTTTAATAGGAGTTATAGTTGAAAAGTACTTGACTTGTGATTTCAGATGTGTGATATACAACAATCTAAAAGCCGCTTTCGATTCTTTAAAACTTGCGAATGTGGCGAATCGAACTAACAACTGGTATAAGGTGGGTATACTGGTATAATTAGGCACATGTAAAGAGTGAGAGGTTATACCACTTTAAATACTTTCAAGTACCCTGTTCAAAATCGAACCTAAAAGCTGCTGTCGATTCGATAAAACTTGCGAATGTGGCGAATCGAACTAACAACTGGTATAAATCACATATACTCGCATAATTAGGCACATAGGAAGTTTAAGAGCTTATACCACATTAAATACTTTCAAGTACCCTGCTTAAAATCGAATATAGACTTTGCAATTTTATTGCTATTTTCTTTTGACAGTTTGCAGAGATAGCGGAGCTCAAAGACAGCGATTAGAGAAGAAATATAATAAGTGGATAGGGCGACCAAACCGAAAGACCAATTAAAGACCACGCAGTTCTTGTTTCGTCCACATCTTATGTGAAAGAAGAGGAATCCAAAGTATGGCAAAATTATCAAAAAAAAACTGATTCAACCCATACCATTAATCATATATTTGAAAAGACCTATGAGACTTGCTATTGCGAATTTAAATCGCAAGAATTGTAAGCAATTTTTTTGCTCCATTTTTTGGCGTGAATCAAATGAAATTGAAATTAACCTTCTCAACAGACTTGCTATTGGTTTAGAGCGTTGGATGATGGCGTTGGTGCGGAAATATACTGTCCGGAGTTGAACATAAGATAACCTTTTAAGTTGCCGGACCACTGCAGTATACAAGTTTCAAGCTGAGGTCTTTGCTATTTCGAAATCCGTGGAGCTGGCTCCAATATATCTGCAGGCAATTTGAGAGTCAGCATTTACGTAGACAGCCAAGTAGCAGTAGCATTGGCAAGACTAGGCTGTAAGCAACTGGGGTACCGACGGTATGATACATTGGCGAAGGTATCGATAGTGAGGCCGCAGAGTCTGTTAAAATTCACGTCAAAAGCAGGCATTTTAAAGGAGGATTACTCCTCTTGGACCTACAAACTGAACTCCATCTGGTATCGCAAAGGACCAAAAATGATCTATGCGTGGCTTATTGACCTACCACATTAACATAACCTAACCTAACCTTAAAGCGTTTCGTCAGTGCCTAAAAGTCTTTTGACTTTTGCGATCATATGTGATATAGGAGAGGGTATGAAAGACTAAAGGTAGTAGGGCAAAGCTTCAAATTTTTATAATTCTATCTACCTAAGTTTCTCTTAGGTCATCATAATCTGCGTCGCGTAATTTAGCCTCAAAAGCTAACTTAAGTCTCTAGTTACTATTTCTAATGAAGTATGATCTCAGCAGATTAACTTTCAAAAGGTCTAAAAAGACATTTATCTGATAATGGAGCAATGTACTTGGAATGGAATCCGAAATATTCGGTCAAAGATTGTCAAGATTCAAAGGAAATGAGCTTAGGACTATTCTCTGCCGCTATATACATATGTAAATAGCGACAACAGAAAGTCTAAGATACCAATGAGCACCTAAATTACTTCGACATCATTCTTTCCAGGAGGAATAAAAGTGAGAGACACTGAATATTTCACTTTGAAATTATATGCTCTAGGAAGGTTTACAAAAAATGTATGAGACCATTTTTCAGAGCTTTCAATTTCCCACAAAATATATGAAACGAGATATTTTTTCAAGTTGGAAGCAAGACATGACCTATTGTTTTATTTAGTAACAAGAAAAATTAAAAACTGTGTGACGGAGGACATTGGAGAGATTTTCTTAGAAGTGTAGAGAAACCGATTTTACAGAGTATCAAACATTTACTCAGATAGGTTGTGGAACTTTTAACGGGCTATTGCTCTATTGTCGTACATGCTGTAAGGCTGGGAATATTACTAGATGACATCTGCAAAAGCTAAAAGGAGGAAGATGTGGTGAAAATAACTCAAGACCTCGTTCTTGACTGTCCCGCGTTTCGGAGGTCAAGATTTAAATACTTTGGAGCGCATATATTCAAACATCGAACTGACGGGAATGGAAATTAAACGTCTGCGAAATTTTTTTTTGCTAATTTATAAGTACGAACCCAAGAGTTATTGGTTTCTATGGCCCCACAAAGAACAAAGGACTACATATAGCAGTCCTCGTGCGATTTCTCAAGATCAGCCTTCTAACCTAACCTATGCGAAAACAAATATTCATTTTTTACCCCCTTAATGTATATATTAGCGGTTTCACCTATCTTGACTCGGTTTTTCTTCCATTGATATAACGAGATGTTAGCTAAGGAATAATAACTTTCACAAATCTAAATAGAGAATTTTCAGACAAGCCACCATCAGTTAGGTTTCAACATCACGGGTCACAATGCGGTTATAGCAACACCAATTTTATTGCCTGCGCCCTCAGTGTGTCTAATGAAATATGTAAAAACTAGTTTAAAATTGCTTTACTGTACATAAAAGTATTTATGGGAAAACACTCATACAAAAATAGGTTAAATATGCAAGGTTGTATGCCATAAGCTTTAATAGTGCGTGTTTAAGTAAATTATCACTCGAAAAGTTTTCTAATTGAATTTGATTTAGAACTTTATAAAAACAACTTTCCATTAAAGCCAGCAAACTACCAGCCAGCATGTGTGTGGAAATGGCTGTGTTTGCACAATTTCGTACCGAGCAGCCACACAACGATAGCCAAGCAATCACCACTCAATTTCATACAACTCTGCCCACATAAGTGAGTTTCTGCCGCAAACTGACGTTATAAACAAATAAGGACGTGCATATTTTAAATAATTTATAAGTATATGTTGGCGCAGCCGCACCAACACACATGGGATATACTCGTGCAACACACTTGCTTGTATCTGAGTGTGTGTGTGAGTAACTGTCAATAGACACGATTGTCTGTCGACCACAATGCAACGCCTACTGGCAGGAGGCAGTTACCGTTACGCTACTAGCTGCACTGTTTGCATTCACCTGTACAAATAGTACTAGTGGCAATCACAACAACAATGCCAACACAACAACGAGTAAGAGAGTGAGAGTGTGTGTGTGCGTGTTGTTGCGATGGCAAAAATATACAACAATTTGCTGTTTACCTATCCGCAAATAAGCAACTAAACTGACAACTATTTTGCAAGCACACGAGTTGAGACTAACATTGCAACAACAAGTACAAAACTGCACAGGCATCATGTTGTTGTTAGCGAGTAAACATCATGCCGGTTTCACTCGATGGGTATTTAGTGTTACTCATACGCCGTGTGCGCCAGCAAAAGCGCATGATGAGGTGATAGCAGCTCACACACACAAACGTACACAAACAAATGTGGGAGTGTAACTGTGTGAGTGTGTGTTGTAGTGTAGTGTTACTTTTCAGCTACTTTTACGCTCAAATAAACATTTGCGCACACTCACACACACTCACAGCGACAACACATACAGCAGCCATATATGTATTTAGTTAGGTGCAGAAGAGTCTGTGCAGTTCGATAAGTTTTCTAAAAACACACAAAACCCGTTGTGTTGCCTGTCAGATTGCTGTAGTGTTTAGTTAAATATGCATATAAACAAGCGTCAACTGAACCAAGTGCAGTACTTGCAACGCATATACAAATATATGTATATGTACTTACTAGGGTGCCCGTTATTTCCCAAGGTTATTTTTAAACACTGAAAAGGGTATTTTAAGTCTGCCACGCTCTTTTTTACACTAAAAAGGCAATGTTAGAGACATTACAAAGTCTAAATAGAAATGATTAGACGAGATGAGTCGATTTAGCAATGTCCGCCCGTCTGTATACCATATATGAGAATTAGTCGTTCAGGATTTAAGATAATGATCTGAAATTTTGCACCCGTCTTTCCCTCAACAAAAAGCTGCTCATTTGTTGGAATGACCGACATCGGACAACTATAGCATATGGCTACCATACAAACTGAACGATCGAAATGAAGTGCTTGTATGGAAAACTTTTTCATAATACAAACTATCTTCATCAAATTTGGCAGGAGTTAAGAGAATAATACAATATCCGAAAAAATTGTTAAAATCGGATCATTATAGCATATAGCTGCCATACAAACTGGACGATCGAAATGAAGTGCTTGTATGGAAATTGTTTATTTGACGAGCTATCTTAATCAAATTTGGTATGGATTATTTTCCAAAGGCAATAGTGTGATCTTCGAAGAAATTGTGCTGATAGATTCACTAAAAAATATGGCTACCATACAAACTGCTCGATCAAAGTTGTTGTAAGTAATCTTTGGTACTGGTGAAAGGTACTATAGATTCGGTGCAGCCGAGGTTAGTGTTTTTTTTTGTTTTCTTTGTTTTGCACACGCTCCCTTGAATTTCAATTGCTACCTAAATAAGGATCCAACGTAAAACCCTTTATTTTCGATTGAAACTTTGCCTCAATCATAACCCATTTCCCATGTATATGGTATAGTATGCACCAGGAAAGTAAATCTACAACTTGGAAAAAGAGATATTCTATCGAACCCATCTTATTGATTTTTTCCATAAAAATGTTCTTTGAAAAGTTACACGAAGTTACTCATACGCCGTGTGCGCCAAAATTAAAATTATGCATCAAATATACAAGTAATGTATACAATATGTGTTGCTCATACGACATGGTGTACTATTTGTAGACAATACTTTTAATGCATAATAGTTGTTTATAGAGCAAAAAAAAATTGTATTAGAATATTATTTTTGCTAAGTTGTAGGTGTATTTGCTTTGAGGATAAAACATTGATTTCAAGAGATTAAAAAAATTCGATGTAAAAGGCATGAGAAAATTATTTAATGAAAAAAATGATGTAGTCAGGGTTGAAATTAAAAATAAAGAGAGAGAGAGTACATAAATAAATTACATTGGATCTTTTTTTAGGGCATGAACTGAATTTTCAGGGCGCGTTTGTAAAAAAATCAACTTGTAAAACAAAAGACACCCTAATATACACCCAAACAAATTCACGCTCTAACACGCATACATATTGCATGCAACGTACAACATTTCAGCAGTAAAACACAACAACTGCAAAGTTGCAACATTTGTGGTTGCCGACACTCTAGAGGCGCTATTTAAGGAAAATACTTGTATTTTATTTTATTATTTTGGTAAAATACTTGGTGTAGCAGAAGGAAAATGAAAGTAATTGGTTGAATAGTATTACGAGCCAGTATCGTGGTAAAATGCAGTAAAATAATCCTTAAGTAAGGTTGTTGTGTTTATTTAAAGAATGCTGTGAAATGTTGCATGAATAAATTAGAGGCTGCTGAATAATTTGAAAAGTGAAAAAATAATTTTAGATAAAATAAATAAAATTTAGTTTGAATACACTACATAAAAGTTAAAGCAATTATATGTATATTTAAGTGTACATAGATCAATGTACATTGGATCTATGTAACTATATTTGTGATTTTCAAAATTTTAACGTTTGTTTAAGAAATCCATATAAAGTAGTATCCCTGTCAAAGTATTTCCCATCTGAGACAACAGCATTCTCTTATCTTTCTGACAATTTGTAAATTTTATCCCAAATGAACTGCAACGGTTTGGCGAACAAGAATGAAACCAGCCAATTTTTCATACTCTGCTTTGATATGCATCATATTCCAGTGAGGGGGTTCTGCAACGACTATAGCAAATGGCAGTCGAAAAGGGCTAAAACTATACTATTAAGCGGATTAAATAAAACTTACCAGTCGCTTTTTTCCAAATATCTTTTTAATAAAATAATGGATTTGGTGCTTGAGAATCGACGATGAACAGTCAGAGATCTCACTGGCATTGTTGGAATATCGAAAAGATCAGCGAAAACCATTTTGAAAGATCATTTGGGCCTAAGAAAAGTGAAAGCACGACTGGTTCCAAAATCACTCAATTTTTCTAAAAAACAGCGTCACGGTAACGTCTGTGAAACAAAGCTTTCCCTTTCCCACCACCAGAATGTCATGAAACGAATTTTTACGGGCAATGCGTCTTGGATCTTTGCTTACGACCCGGAAACAGACAACCAATCGGCCGAATACCGTGACATAGGTGAGTCCAAGCCGAAAATAAACCAGGTCAAAGTAGGTCAAAAATCAAGGTTATGTGGACAGTTGATCATCGATATGTGGTGCACTCAGAATTTGATCCGACCGGCCAAACTGTCAACAAGAAAGGAGTGTTAAGCGTCGTTTCGGAAGCTATTCGTAAAACATGGTCAACCAAGTACGTTAGGGTTTGAAGGATGCTTTAGGATAACTGGGCATGTCTTTTTTTGCACCAAGCTATTTCTTACTAAGGCTTATACCCTATCTTGGACTCTTGGAAAGATATAAAATGAAGAAAACTGTACGATGGAAATGTTGATTATAGAGAGTTTCAGGGGACGATACGCATTAATTACGTTCATTTTCGGAAATAAGTCGCTTCAAGTTACACGCTTCAGTATATATTTGTTCTAAGGTAATATCAACAAGTCAAGGTAAGTGCAGCCTAATGCATGCCTTAAAACAGAAAAACAAATTTTCTAATCTATAATAATCTACCATAGAGAGTAATATTATTATCCATAATTTATAAAAAAGAAAATCTTGTAGCTGCTTGATTATCTCTGCTCATCCGTGGCAAAGTTCAAAAATTATTTGTAAGATATTTCTAAAAACTATATTTCATTGGAATAAATTCTTTCGTTGCGTTGCAGCTAAAAAGCCTAAGTGGCTTTACATTTAATCCCTCACCAGAAATAACAATAAATCACAATCTACTTTTAACCCTTAATATGTAACATATTTCACTTTTGTAAATTTATGAATAAATGTTGCTTGTTTTTGCAAATTTACATGCATATGAGCTGCCGTGCATATAAATATATAATAAATATCCACACATTGGCCAACAAATACCCAGAATCCCGTAGGATTTGAGGCTTCCTCTAAGCATTTCGTTATCACCAGAACAATAAAATAGATTTTAAATATTTCAAAACGCACATATGGCTTAGCTGCTCTCAAGTGAGAAATTCTCGAAAAATACAGAAAGTTAGAAGCACACAAAACAAGGAATACAAAAACAAAAGATACCGCAGCACAAAAATCTTCACTTTCAAACTTAAAACTTCGAATTTTTTGTTGTTTTGCGGGTAAAGTATTCGAAGAAGAATAGTATTTATTTTAACTTCTCCCCAAATGCAGTGGCCTGCAACAACAACAACTGCAATAAAAATAAATAGTTGATGGCGGCCAGTGAGGCACAATGGCGTTCGTGGTGCCACAGAATGCATATAAAATGCATGCATAAATAGACACAAGTGCACGCTTCACACGCACACATACAGACACAATACAAACAAGCACAGTTTGCATGTGTATTTGGGATAAGTGTATGTGTATTCAAGCTGTCTGCTGGGAAAGCTGGAGTGAAAAAATTTACTATTCCCATGATAGCCGGATCGGAGTGAAGGCGGAATGAAGGCGGATTTTTGTACAGCCAAGGATGTTTAGGATCAGAATAGTTTCAAAAATTATACGACAACAACCACAGAAACAAAAACTATAGTAAAATATTAGTTCTGGTTCATAAGAAAATCTGACGAATTCCTTTGCATACCTTTTCCATAAATTCAAACTGGCACGAAGAAGTCCAAAATTCATCATACGACGAATTATTACGAAAATGAAGTGAGCAGCTCGAACTACGGCTAAACACTACACTATCGAAGTAGGTTCGGCTAGGTTAGGTTCGATTGCCGGCTGAATGCTCCATCCTAGATGACGAGAGATGACACTCGAATCGCTAAGCCCAGTCCTGTTTGAAGCCAGATAAGAATTTATTTAGTTGGTTATTAACTTTCGATAAAGCACCTTCAACTTATCAGAAATCCCTGTATTTCGCCTCGATGCCTAAAGTTAAGACATGCGAGGTATTTTAGCCTTGATCTGGGAAAGCGCCACATTCGATAAGGAAGTGTTGAGATTATTCTATCTCCATCTCTTCTAATTTTCAATCTTACCGCATGAGTCTCGATCGAACAGGGTCCAGTAAGAAGCTCACTAGAGCTCTACAATCTACTCTAGACCAGAAAAGAGCAAAGCGCCGATCCGTCTTCATACTACAGCTAAAAATACTGAAATACTTGACCAAGAAAGCTTATCAGCCTTGGAGTTTTCTGCAAGTCTACTGGCATCAGTCTAATCATAAAGTAACGCGATTCCTGCGATAACGAGTCGAGACATAAGGGCAGTGAGCTCATGAGTAATGCAACCGCCCTAAAATCGGAGTAGATGTAACCACACAGATTAGATGTAACCATGCTGAAAGAGGCTGTGCTGGCCGTTCCCACGACAGTCGGGTCTAAGTAACCGAAGCGGACCGGGATTATTATCCGGCCATGGACTGTCGACTCGGCACCATACCACGAAATTTCTTCAGAAATGTTTTCTGCCGCTATAACAGCAACAACACCAGGCTGGATATTTTGGTTAGGTACGAAAAGCAGCTTCGATTTTGCTAAACTTCTTCACTACAGGGCAGATGCTTTTACTTATGTATATATGTATGCATATGTGGCAACAAAACTCTAAATAAATATTGGTTCGAAAGCAAAAGTTTAGCTGAATTTGTAAAAGAAAAGTCGAAAGTACGCTTGAAGATGTCAACTTTGTTGGTTATATGTGAGCTCGGGTAACAACACAATGTGTTCAAAATAAAATGCCAGTTTGCTATTATCGAAAATATATTTAAATACCAATATAATTTCGTACATAAGTGAATTTGTGAATATTAAAAATGCCAATACAGAGTGATATACCCGAAATTCAAAATTTATTGGAAAATTTGCTCTTGAAAAAAGCTTTTTTTTGCCTGCTTCGTTTCAACTAAAAAGAAAAGGCCGTGGACCCTGTAGCTTTCTAACTGATCATTTGAGATTATATACATTTTTGCTAGCATTAGCTTTATTCGGTCTTTTTTTTTAATTAAAATATTTCTAAAGTCAAAGTGTCCCTCCTAATTCGTAGGTTTCAATCTTATTTTAAGTATCTTAGCTCATATGTCGATGCAAGTTCAAGCAAAATTTCATTTATAGAGATTCTACAATCATCTCACTTGCCAAACACATGTTCTCGGAAGTTTGTCATCGAGAGTTTTAACATAGGCACTCGAGAGCAGATTGTTAATGTTTTCAAATGGGATTCTATAATGTTTTAAGCAAAAACCTTCACAATCGCAGAAAAAGCCAGTACCGGACAAGGATCGTCAAAGCGTTACACCATTCGATGGTAAACTTCAAATCTCTCCCACTACGACCATTGCTTGAATATGAAGAGTCAAAGCTTTTAATAGTAGAAAATAGCAATAAACACACGGAACAGTGCAACAAAACAGACTTCGAGTACTCAACTTTTTTCGATTGCAATAAAAATAAAATGAAAATTTCCACTTCTCTTAATCGCTCAGCACTGAAATTGATCGGATTAATACGCCAATAAGCAAAGTACAAAATATTTACATCAAAATTATTTTGCGTAAAAATATTACTTTCCCAAATAATAAGTTGTTTACAAATATGTTTACAATTCCAAACAACATTGTGTCACTAAAAAAATGCTCGGAAATTCTAACTCAAAGAGTTATGTAGTTGAAAATAGATTTGAAACAGCATTTGTATACAGTTATTTTTCGGCTGTTTCTGGGAAACTCACACTAGCTTACTTATTTGTGAATTTTTGTAAGCACTTGTAACATATTTCAGAAGAGTGGAAATAGCTATAGAAGAAAACAGTTTTCATTTGATAGCTTATTGCATGAAAATAATGCGTCTTCATTTGACATTTTTTAGTGCAAAATGCAATGGGGTTTACAGAGGAACGAGCATAGGTTAGGAGGTCTATCATAGCAGGGATCTCACTTGGACAGCCTAGAATACCGATCTGTTGTGGTACCTAAAACTCCTATACAATAGATCATAAGACCCTTACAAGCCCATCAACTATTTGTTGAGATGGTTAATGTCAGATTCGCATATCTCCTGGTTTGCCGAAGGTATGACTGCCGAAATGTTTCGACTTCAGTCTTGCAAAGGCTGGACAATGGAGGAGAAAGTGTCTGACGTTTCCATCTCATCCTCTTCCATACAACTTTAACAGCTAGCGTCCGGTAAGATTTTAGCTTTATCACTTGAATGCCAAGACCATGGTGATAATATCGTATATGTATCTTAGAATACCACTTCTAATAGTGCCATATCATAGAATGGTTCCTGGAAGCATGATTGCTTCAAACTTCGAGGTTATATGAGTAAAGCATCGAAAGATAATAAAAGGTGATCCATTTCGTGGTTCTCTACATTTTTAAAGAAAAATCACAAACACTTCCAAATTAAGGAAGAATGTTTATTATCATTCCAAAGGCACTTATTTTTTAAAGTTTATCTCTTTCAAATGTTGGCCGCGGCCATGTCTCAGATGGTCCGTCCTTTGAGTCCAATTTTCGATGACTCGTTCGAGCATTTCGACTGATATCAGGCGAATGACATGCGTGATGTTTTGCTCCAAAGATTTTAGACTTTACATATCCCCACAGAAAACAGTCTAACGGTGTGATAACACACTATCTAAGTGGCCAATCGACCGGCCAAAAACGTGTAATTTTCTGCTCATCGAAGTGTTCTCTCAATAAATCCATTGATTGATGCATTGTGTGGTAAGTGGCCCCATTTTGTTGAAACCAAATATCGCCGAGATCACGAGCTTCAATTTCATACATCAATAGTAGGATATCCACCGATGATTCCACAAACCACACCAAGCCGTTTCTAGCAGTTCTTGAATCTCTTCAGGTTGCTCTTCGACCCAAATGCGGCAATTTTGCTTGTTTACATACTTATTGAGCTCTGGCTCAAGCTGGAGAAAATTTGGCTCGAAAACGTTGGATCTTCTTGGAACTTTTCGCTTTGGAAGGTTTTGCGACTTCAGTTCTTGTAAACGTTTGTGAGGACTCATTCCATTATGAATCACCAAACGATACTAAACAGAAATAACATGACAGCTTGACACGACTCACACGTGATCTCTCAAAAAGGGCTATTAAAAAAGTACCTTCACTCTTCTACCTTCCCGTTAAATAACAACGATTTTCTTGACTTAATTATTGTCATTATCAAAGTCTCTTTCTTAGTGTAGTGAAGCACTCCATTGAACAAGTTTTCTTAATATTTTTAATACAGATTTCTCAAAACAAATTACACTCCTTAAATGCTACGCATTTCTTGTTACATTTAGTATCCGGTTACACGCGAATTTCGCGCTGACTTAAGTACATGTTATGCGCAACATTCAAATGCCACATTTTTAGCGGCAAATTGCAAATCGATATTTTAAATTAAATTTTAAAGTTTTAGAAGTCACAAATGCACAAACTGTTAAATAAATAAGTAAACAAAGCGCAGTGTTGCGTGCAAATTTCAGCGCCAGCATATTTAAGCTTTAAGCAAATATGTATTTATGAATTTATCGGAAAAAATTGCTGCATTAATTTATTATTTATAAACCAATTTTTCTAAAATTGTTGCACTTTATGCTACACAAGGGGATTGTAAAAGATTGATAGCCTAATTTCGGCAGTTTTTATGCGATTGCCATATTTCCGTTTGTGTGAGCATGCTGCTGTCAAAATTAACTTTAATAAATGACAGCTGTACGGGCAGTTAAAATATGGTTGCAGCAATAAAAATAAGTTATTTTATTTTATTTTTGTGGCAATATTTAAGCAGATTTATTTAAATCGTAGGTATACATATATATATTTTGATATGCAAATAAAATTTGGGAAAATAATTTGACAGCTGCGTTAATAGTCACTAAATAAATAAGTGAATTTTTGGGCGATTGAAATTTAAATATCTGTGGTATCAATTATTGATACAGATGAAGGATGAAAGAATTAAAAAGTTAAATGGAAAGGGATAACACATAAGAATTTAATCGTTTAGTTTGAGGCTTTTATTGTGACAGCTGACAGTTGGCAGGTGACAATTATTGTGCTTTGCTTTGCCTTAAAAGTATTAAATGTTATTTAGTTTCAAAAGATATTTTATACAAATGTGCTAATGACATGATTGTAAGTTGAGAGGTGACAGGTTTTAGGTGACAAGTGTCAAACGAGTGCAGGAAAATGGCATAAAACAATTGACAGGTTATAAATGGTTGACGACAGCTGAGAACTGATAACGTGAAAGCGGTATTGAGTCACATTTATATATCTTACTTAATATTTGGCGCGGAAATCACGGGAAAAGTATTGAGGCACTCTAAGAACTTCAGAAAAAAGTTATAGAGGTCAAACTTGTGAGATTGTTTAGATAATAAAAACTTCATTTTCGGTAGCATAGTAGTATTTTGCAATATCAAAACAGTTTTTCACATTTCACATGCGGCAGAAGACATGCAATAGATCTGCTCAGGTCAGACAAAACTACGAAATAGTTTTGTAGTACTGCTATGAAGTGAAGAAAAGTAAAGGCTTATAGCTTACTACAGTGATCCGTGTTCCATTCTAACACATTTCTTTTATCAAGAAGCCAAGAACTCGCTGGAATGGCCCACATTTATAAAAGGAAAAAAAGGAGTTCAGTTAGGCTCTTGGTAAAGCATATTGGTTTGGGTAGAAAGAAATATAGAAAAAGGTTCTCCGGAATGCTCAGAACAACCGAAAAGGTAGTGTCTGGTTTTCCAATAGGGATGATATCTGATTTCACAATAGTTTTAGTTCATTGAATTTCTCAATTGTGTTATTCATCGGAATCCGTCTAACGTGGGTTCTACCAGTTCTCAAAACTGGATTTCTTCTTGAGAACTACTCCCGATAACATGGGATTAGAGAGATAAACGATCACCGCTTGTAACAAAATGAGGTACTAGAAAATGCAGAAATTTTAAAAAATATTGAAAAGCGTCAAAGAGAGTGAGAGGAGCAAGAAAAATTGCCACCAATAATGTTGCTTGAGTATTACAAGAAATGTGCCAAGAAACCTTAACTGCGAGAAAAATATGAATATATACATATATATTGTATATTGATATATATATTGTAGTGGTCCTACCTAAATGCCACTTACCAAGCACTCATAAATTATAATAAGCAAATTCATGAATTAGTCACATTTGTAAAGACCACACAAGAATACATAAGCAAAGCGACATACACAAAAGAGTTTCGCATTACAAACGAGACGAAATTCAATAATAATATTTTCTATGTTGCAATCAATATGTGCAAACAACACGGTCAATGCACTCTAAAAATAACAAGTGTTGCAACCTAATGAGTAAACAGTATAGTCGCATTGTAATGCATTCTGCAAGGTCAGCAATCACTTTGATTGGCTGCCTTTATACTTTTCCGGGTTTTGACTGGAAATACACGGGGCGGAGTCATGGAAGAGTCAGTTAAACCAAAATGTATAAATACCCTTATATTTTCAATAAAGGACAGATTCAGAGCATACATGAACCAAACCTGTTGTTTTGAATCTCAACCAAATCATTCCGGCTGACTAAGCTTAATGATTAGCCCTCACAAAGGGGCTGTTTAAAAATATAATTTGTCGCGTTCACATCAGTAGGCTGAGCGATGTGATCGTGTGTTAGGTGTTCCACATGCCAATCCTCTACATGGCGATCCTGCGAACCAAAACTTTTGATCCTGTCTGCTGATCCTATTTTCATTAAATTTTATTACTGCAGTCACGAACCAAATTTGCTGGTACACACATCAAACTGTCCAATTGAACGAAGGACATAATTTCAAATCCTGCAGCAACAACATTTCATCAGCCCACTACTGCAAATTACTTCAATCATCTACATGGCACCAGAGGACCAATACACCGAATTCGTACCAAAAGCAGAATTTGACGCCCTCAAACTGAAGTACGAAAGGCTATTGAGAGCACAACAATACACACCAGCAGCCACCACGACGGACGATAGCACCCAACAACCAGCATACGTGCCGACCCCAAAAGACGCGGGCCCCAAACCTATAACAATCGAAGAGTATAAGCGTCGACAGCAGGCGATAAAACGCCCTCTTACACCACCACCAAGGGAAAAAAGGAAACGCGCCGGCAGAAGATTCCAACAACGCAGAGCCAAGGCGATCTTATACCATCAGCTCAACCTGTCAACCAGCACAGACACAAAGAGGGAGGTACAGAAGCAGCTGACTAATTTGAAAAAACTAAAAAAAAAAAAAATAAAGAAACTTCCAACTTCAATAATAATAATAAAAATAACAATATTTTAAAAGACAACATTACAAGCACAAGCTATTTAGAAATTTTTCTAACAATAATTGTCACAATTATCATATTATCATTTATCATAAAGCAAATTTTCAACAAACTAAAGCGTAGCCTTGTTAGACAACAGGCACAAATATAAATATGAATAAAAATATATAATGGCCACATGGCAAAAAATTTATCAGCATATTTTAATTGAGAAAGAAAATTTCAATAGAGCATATAAATGCTTAAATAAAACTATAAAAATAAAAGAAGACACAGTGCAAAAGCATCTGCAAACACTATTCGTAACACTCGAATCAATACGAAGTATACTAAATGTATACAAAGAGAAATTATCAAAAGAACACAAAGATATATGTTTAGAAATTTTCTGGCATTTGCGAGACAAATTAATAAAAATTCTAGCGCATTACAACATTGATATGTCAATACCACACTCAATATCCACACCAATCACTTCGAATTCTGAAAATTCAAACACTGAATCCCATACCACAACAAGAACAATGTCTGAATTCAATTTAGAAATGGCTACAAAAGCTATTCCCAACTTTTCGGGAAATCATAAAGAGTTAGAATCATTTCTAAAAATTGTAGAAATAGTCTACAATGGATTAACACCTACAGGCAAAATAGCACTGATTGACTTTATTATTTATGTAAAACTATCACAAATAGTACGAACGAACATAACTGCAATACAACCGCCCACAACACTAGAAGACCTAAAAAACTTATTGACAAATAAATATAAAAGCACGACAACTATACCAAAACTACAAAATCAACTAGCCAGCTTAACACAAAGAAACCTAAATATAACTAATTACAAAAATAAAATTCTCTATTTAATATCTGAACTAAATAAACTTCAAATATCACAAATTGGCCCTAATGCCACTACTGAACAAAAAGCACTCGTCACCCAACTAAATGAGCAATACAGCTTAACTGTATTTAAAAATGGTTTAAACGACCAATTCAAACAAACTGTTTTCTCCGCACTTCCAAATCGCTAGACACAGCGGTGGACCTAGCCCTAGAACTTGAACAGGTTATTGAAAACAACAATTCAAGAGTTATGATTATCTCAAATAATAAACGATACAATAATCGCACCAATGACCAAAGGAGATACCCCAATAACAACAATTTTAGAAACAACAACAATTCAAGCAACAACAATTTCAACAGATATACTAACAATAATTTCAGAAATGACAATTATCCTAGGAATAATAACAACAATAACACTTTTCATAATAATAATAGTGTACAAAGACAAAACAATTATAACAACAACAACCGCAACAATTTTAGACCGACCAATAGTAATAACTACAACAACAGGCCCAATAATAATAGACAAGGTGCTCAATTCAACAGAAACGGTCGCCACGTAAATTTCCTGCAATTCCAGGGAAACGTAGGCGACCCGGAGGACGACAATTAACCTCCTCCGGGTATTCGCAAGATACAAATATAAATAAAATATATGTCATCACTCAGAATTTAACAAATTTCATTACAATTTTTAATACACAATTCAACAAACCCATGACATTTCTAATCGACACAGGAGCTGACATATCCATATGCAAAAACCCTTTCAACAATGAATTCGATTACGATAGTAACAATAAAAGCAATTTAACGGGAATCACAAAAGACAAAATCACTTCATTAGGCACAGCTAAGCTAACTTTTCAAGTAGGAAAAGATAGCACTAGCATTGATTTTCATTTAGTCACAGACGAATTCCCCACCACAACCGATGGAATTTTAGGCAGAGATTTTTTAGTCACACATTTATGCAAAATTGACTACGAAACATTCACTCTAACTGCAACAATTAACAACTATGAACACACGTTAATAATAGATACACAAATACAGTCAAATAGAATCTTAGAAGTACCGCCCAGAACAGAGGTTATAGTACCAATAGATCTAAATATAAACGAAGATAGCATAATTTTAAATCAGGAAATAGAACAGGGAGTATTCCTAGCCAATTCAATAGCACCTGCAATATATCTAACAGAAATAGCGATACTTTGTTACTTCGAGGTGCATGCAATTGGATGGTGTAATCAAACGCTTAAGCCAGCCAAATCTGACTCGTACAAATGTAAGCATATGACAAAAGTGAGATAACAAAGGCGGTGAATGATATTAGGGCACGAAAGATACATTAGCAATTAGAAACTTGGCCAAACTACAAGGCCAATTTCGTAGGAAAGGCAACAACATCAAATTACAACACAGACACAGACTACTAATTAGTATGCACCGCAATTAGAAAGGACAGAACGACGCCTTCGTAAGACAACCACACACAAACTCACGCCCACGCTACACTTAAGGACACGCGCAGATAAGGATAAACGGCTACACATACACAATCACAGTTAACCACTAGCAGCTGTACAAACAGACAGACACATATACACAGTTAAAGGCATTATCACACAATAGATGACAGAAAATTATCATTTATAGGATTGTATGCATGTGAGTGTGTGTGTGTGAGTGTGGGACACAACATGCTCCACTCAGCCTTGCCACAAATGTACCACAATCCGCTCACAGTTGCTTTGTTTACTGATATGCTGGAGATAAAACGTCTACAATGTGTCTATAATGAGTGACCATTCCAAAGGACACTTATCAAATTGTGCAAACATTCCCGCAAATCCACGAGCACCCCGCTCGCTGCTCACTCTCTTCCTTCGACGAACTGACACAACGCTCAATGCGCCACACCATTCGGCGACTATTCTAATTTACACTTAATTATTATTTGCTTCGCTGAGCACACATTCACTGCATTTGGGGCGGCTTGTCTGTGGAGACAGTGCCGTTAAGTCGCAAGATTCAATTAAATCTCTGTCAATTGGCTGCGAAGCCGAAATCGGCATTTCGATCAAATTAAATCACTGCAGTGGTATAAATACCAAGTAATGCGGGTGTGAGTTCAAATGTGTTGAATTGTAGTTGGACGAAACCGATTCGTGCATTGAGGCAGAACAGGCAAATGTCGCGCTGAGATATTTGCAAATGATTTGGTTATTGTGTCTTTACGATGAGCTTTTAACCAGTAGGGTTTAATGATTTTCCTGTGAGGAGTTTTTAAAAAATGTAGCAGACTTGATAGATAGT
The DNA here is from genome assembly GCF_023373825.1 of Bactrocera dorsalis. NCBI lineage: Eukaryota > Metazoa > Arthropoda > Insecta > Diptera > Tephritidae > Bactrocera > Bactrocera dorsalis. The sequence continues at coordinate 111,574,782 of NC_064303.1, forward strand.
GGTCTTTAATAACCTACCGGTTGGAAGACCCTCAATCTGGCTATGGAAAACCATAGACAGATGTCGCTCGTAGAAATTCTGCAAACAAATTTGTATCAAGCATAATCTTGATGTTGAGCTAGGAAAGGAGTTATGCCTGACTACAAAACCATGAGTATTTCTCAAGAGCAACTCTTAAAGTATTTGTGCCATCGAAAAGATCAACTACAAGATCGCGATCACTAAGCGACAGAGAGCTTTTAGCTCTCCGCCGACTGCTACGAAGAAGAGTTAGGGAATATGGATCTTACCAGTCTGAAGATCGGGATCATTACGAGAGAGAAAGTAATTTTTAGCTCTCCGTCGACTGCTATGAAGAAAAGTTCAGGAATGTAGACCTTAGCAGTCTGAAATATTTAGAATTATAGACAGTTTTTAGGAATTATTAGGAACTGATTACTCTTCTTTGCGTAGAAGCAGAACTTTATCTATTTAAACGGAAAAACAATTCTATCTTCACAATTCAGTTCTGTCTTATTACTATTTCTTTTTTCATGACCTCAGAACCTCAGCGGATCGTCTATGAAATATCAAAATTCCGAAAATGTCACGACCGTGCTGATGTCATCTACCAGGAGCTATCTCGAACCTCACGTAATAAAGTATCCTCGAGTCAAAACTCATTATACCTCGAAACAGTTAAGAAAGTTTTCCATATTAGACCTCAATAAGCAGAAATCGTACCTGTCCTGCTAGATTGGTGCTATTACGCTTGTAAAGCCTGATCCTTTCCAATTTTCCTGTTCTCTCCCTTTCTCTCTCTCTACCTCTATGAATCTTAATGTATTTCTCTCCTCTTTCCCTTTTTCCCTCGCTCTATATATTTCTCTAACCTCTTTCTCTCTCTCAACTTACTTCTCTCCGCCTTGTTTTCTGATGTCGTTCCTAAAATCAAATTGGAGTGCCAATGCAAGAATTCATATGTCTTTAGAACAATATGGAATTACAAAGAAATTATGAAGCTTACCAAACAGTTCAGTTTTGTCCAGCTTATAAGAGACCGAGAATTCGACGGAAAGAGGAACAAAGAAGATGGTCCAAAATAGCCCTCAGGCTTGGTAGTCTTAAACTCAAACGAGAGAAAGAGATTACAATTTCATAAACTCCGTCGCGGATCTCAAGCATTAAACACACGCACTAAACGGTTAACAAATTTAACTACTTCAACTACACACCGCGCTCAGAGCACTGCGTTGCTTTTGTTGTTGTCTTCTCCGTGAATTTGCGGATATTAATTTAAACAGATAATTCAAATATTGACAAACGAAGCGCGGCAAGACGGAGAGCTTGGCCGCAAAGCAGACAAAAGGGGGGGCGTAGCGGCTGTACCAACCACAAATCAGTGCCGATACCGCTACACGGGTCTAAACAGTCCGCCTCTTTTCGAAGCCGGGGCAAGGCGGCAAACGCCCAGCTACTTAAAGCAAATTACACTTCTTCGCGGATAATTAGAGCGGGCGAGTGGGCGGGCGGGAGTTCCGACGCGCGTATGAAATTAATGTTTTGTGTCAAGGACATTTCGGCTGAAGACCGCGTGCGACTGGCGGTGCACAGGAGGCACAACGACAACAATACAACAACTAATAATGGCAAGCAAGGCGCAGTGGTAAATTGAATTTGCTGGCAAATTGAATTCCAAGATATTCATTGGCTGTCATGACATTTGCCACTGACAGCGCGACTGCCTCGACCGCGCCGACGGTGGAGCATAATATTTGAAGGATTTGCAAACACACATTATTGTTTTTGTATTTGTAGACTTTAGGTGAGTGGGTAAATGTGTGTATGTGGTCATATCTGCGCTGATGTTAATTTACTAACATTAATTTGTGTGTGTGTGCGTGCGTGTATGCGCCCATATAATTGCATAAGCAGACATAAACGCACATAAACACATATATATATATTTTGATCTATATATACTACATATAACATTTGTGTCCATTCTTGATTAAATATTTGATTTATAGTCCTCAAATGAAATCGTGTGGACGCGCTTTTGTGCAAAATTATCGAAATACTCACTCAATTTATCAGGACATATTTCATGCAGCAAAGCTATTCGTGCGCACTCACACACACACACACTTACACCGAGAGGCAAATCTCATAAGCCTATTTAAGCGATGACTGATTACCTAAACTCTATTTATATTAATTTTATTTCGTTTAATCACTGAGTCGCTGCAAATTTGTTGATTTTAAGCAGATTTAACGGTATTATAAGATTCGCGCTTGAAAGCATTTCCAAGAAGCCGATTATAATGAATCACGGAATTTCATGTAAATTCATTTGCTAATTATGAAAATTTTGTGGTTTGCGGGAAACCATTTGAAGCCTGTGTCGCAATTAGAAAGATGTTATAATAAAAGTGGAAAATTTTTTTCTTGAAAAAAAAATTTTACCGTTTTTTTTTTTGCTATAATGGTCCGATTTGAACAATTTGTGCTGAAATTGTAGCGGTATCTCGGCCAATGACCCGTGAGAAATTTCGTGAAGACATTTTGTCAAATAAATTGTTTAATATAAAATGCTTGTCTTTTGATCGAGCAGTTTGTATGACAGCTGTATGCTACATTGGTCCGAGCTGACTTCATATTGATCGATCGGTTTATGTGGCAGCTTTAGTCGACCGGTTCCGTTCCGGAAGTTAACAGAAGTGTCCAAAATCTTGAACAGATCCACCATTTTGGACGACCCTGAAAGATTTAACTCCTCTAAATTGATGAAAACTCAAGGCGGTAGAAAATCAACAACAACCTTGGAAGGTTTATCGCGGAACTAAGTTCTTTACGATAGCCTGGCTGGTTAAGATTCATATTGAGATTTCAGATTTCAAGATAATTGGACCCAATTGAAAGTGAAAAATCAAGGGATACAGCTTTAATGAACCTACTACATGTATGACAAAGGTGAAGGACCACAAAGCTATTTAGTGACGGGCGAAGTTCCACAAGGCTCCGTACCTACCCAAGGAGGTACAAATAATTGGATACGCGGATGGCATCGCAGTGACCGTGGTAGCGAAAGAAATTAGTGAAATAGAGCGTCTGTGCAATCATGCGGCGACAAAAATCTTGGAATGGCTCATGACGACTAGCTGGTTAAAAGACGGAAGCAGTATGAATTACAAGCAGGAAGAAACTAGAGGTCGCCACACTTAATATTGATGGATACACCATTACGACGCAGCAGTCATTGAAATATTTAAGAGTGATGATAAACTCGAGACTAAATTGTAAGACGCATCTAGACAAAGCGAGCGGTAAAGAGCCAAGAGTGACGGCGGCGCTAACAAGAATAATGGCTAACATTAGTAGACCAAGAGAGAGTAGACGAGCCCTTCTGAACAAAGTAAGTCAATTCAGACTTATGTATGTACGCTGCACCTATATGGGGGACAGTCCTGCAGCAGAAAACCTAATCAGAAAAGCCGAAGTCAATAATCCGACTAAAGGCAATTAGGGTTGCATGCCACCAGACATAACGGTCAAGAAAATCAAGCGAGCTTCCGATAAAACAAAAAGCACTGGCATCCGCATAACGAAAGAAGAGAGAAAACTGGAAAGAGAAAGGAGCCTATACGAATGGCAAAAACGATGGGACGAAGCAGCAACGGGGAAATGGACTCGCAAACTTATTTGAAGCGTACAAGCATGAGAAGAAGGGAAGCATCGGGAAACTGATTTCTATCTCACACAGTTTTTAACAGGGGATCGTTGTTACAGAGAATACCTCTACAAATATAGAAAATACAAATTGCTCTTTCTGTAACAGCAGCGCAGAAAACCTCTTGTATAACTTCCTTTTCAGCTCAAAATATGAAAAAGAGAGAGGACTTGATAAACGATCGAGTGACACTGGAGAATATCGTTCTTCACAAGATCCAATCGAAGGTGCTCTGGGACAAAGAGTGTAGGCAGCTATAACTACGCAAGAGATAAGGGAGAAAGCAGCGAAAACAGAAGGATTAATCGGACTTAGCGCGAAACTGTGTGACTGAAGAGCCGAATGGCTAAGCTGGGTCCCATGATGTAATGCCTAACGGCAGCTCTGTGACCCGAATACAAGCAACGGCGACGGAATTCAGGGTTTATTACGTAGGCGTACTGTTCTGCTTAGGCGTGGTCCCAAAGGAGGGCATCTTTAGTGGCCAATACGTACATATCGTCCGGAAAAATCGCGATATCTATGAAGATTCCCCCTCCAAGAACAAAAAATGAACTATGAGATGACTGTTACTTTCTATTGTAACTAAAAATACATGAAGTGAATACAGGAAAGGAAGAGCATGAAAAATGCGGAACAGTTCTGAGACTGTGTACCAAATGTAGAAAATTGGATGAGTTTGAGCTGGTCGTGAGTACTTCCGCTAGTTCATAGCAATACTCGAGTGCAGTTCGTCTGAGCAACGAAGAAGTAGAATTAGCGTGAAAACACTCCAGCTTTGAATTCGATGCAGTACCCGCCGGGCGAAGCAGAGGAGGTAGATGAGCTCCACTACGTTGGAAAGACCAAGTGGAAAAGGACCTAGCTACACTTGGAATCGCTGTTGTAAACTCGGCTATAACAGTACCAGGGAAACTTTTTGAGAGTTTATAACAGTAGAAATTTCGCATAGAAGATATAATACTGGAGATTATGTAGAAAATAATTATTCGCAGCTACATATCATTCTTAAGCTAATAGTTTCATGAATACAGAGTTATGTTACTTCTAAGAAACCAGTAAAAACACAGATTTTGGGACTAAGTGAATCCTGGGGCGAAGGAATGTGGCATTTTAGAAGCATGTTAAGGCACAAAACCTTCAAATTTCTAACATAAAACCGAAGGTGACGTGAGACTTATGCGGAATATTAGAACCTTCGCCTGCATGGCTTATATACCAACATATTCTGTTAACGCAGCTAGACTAAATAAGACTTGAGAGCTAGGTTTGTATTTGATAAGATCTATGCTCTAAATCCCAGCGCAATTTGTCGTGAATTAGTTTGAGAGTAGAGCAATTTCTTGCGTCAATCAACTTTATTAATTCAGTTTGATTAAATTTCATTTTTCTTCCTTATACCTTTAGATCCCAGTAGAAGACAGAAACCTTCTCACACACTGCGCAGCCAAACTAAATCACCTCATTACATTCACTTTGAACTACTGACAATATATTACACAGAGCCTTAACATTGCCAACATTTATCTTCTCATTTTAATGCAAAAACTTTGCTGATAAATCTTGAGATCGTTACCTAATAGTACGGGCATGCGTCCACACAAAGTAAGTCCCTTTAAATCAACTGAGTTATTACGACACTTAACATGTCACGACATTGTTGCAGTTGAAAGATGCTGAAAGGTAAATGCGGAAACAATGAAATTAAGTATTTTATTGCCGCAGACATTTGGCAGCGCTCACAAACAATGTGGACTCGAATGCGTAACGGGAGTCGAGCGCTAGTGTGGGAGGAGGAGCAACATACAAAGTGTTGTAAATAAATACAATACAATGGCCAAATGGGAAACTACAAAGTAATTGAAAAAATCGTAAAGAAGACTTTTTAAATTTTATATACAGGGTGATACAAAAAGAAGTATGTAGTAACTGGATTTCGTGTGTAGAAGTTTTTAATATGCTTTACTGAACTGTGTGAGCTATTGAGACGAAGATAAAACTGTAGTAAGTTTTCAGTAAAATATGTGGGAATCTCTCCTGACTAGTTAGAAATATCGTGTGGCTAGTTCCAATAAGTCGGATAACCCGCAGGTCAATTTTACCGAACTAAAAACTTCCAATTATGGTTATGCCTTGATAAGCACCGACAAATAGGTCTCTATTGGACAAAGTCCCCACCGAAGAAAAAAATCCATAAAAGACATACTTTTTAGTGCTGTATCAAGGACATTCGAGGCTTTACATCGGATTAAAATATAATAAAGTAGTAGACAGAGTCAGTTGAAAGGAGTATACGAACTCAGGTAGTATATTTCAATGCATAGGATCATATAAAAAACTCGGGCGCATTATCAGCAAACTAGAGATCCCAGACTACAAAGACCAAACTGAAAGAACTTCCCACGACAGTCGAGTCTACGTAACCGGAATGAACCGAAATTTTTTATGCAGTTAAGGGCTATCAACTCGGCAGAATTCTATCGCTCCAACAACAACAACAACATATCTTAGCTTTATGAATCATAATCTTAACTTTACAGAGGAATGTCCGAAACATGTCACACATAAAAATTTCGTCGATAAATTCACGAATCTAGACATAAGAAAGATTTTCGGTAAGTAAATATGAAAATATTTTAGAATAGGGTTGCCACAGAGAGAAAAATTGCTGAAAATATTTTAAAGTTATGATATCTTAGTTGTAAATTTTAATAATAATTCCAAAAATTGCACGGATTGGTTGTGCGCAAAAATAAATATTTTAGAAAAGAGACAAAGCTGGATAAATAAAGAAAACATTAAGGAAATTAATAGAAGAAATTTTAACTTAAACATATTTTGAAACAGTGTTGCCACATGTAAATAAAATAAAACTGAAATTATTACAGAATGGGTACAAACATAATGTTAAAGTGACTAAATCATTTATGTGAAAAAATATTGGTCACAGTTGCCACTTATAAAAAGAAGAATATAAAATATTTTAGAATAGGGTGGTCACAGAGAGAAAAACTGTTCACAATTTTTAGAGTAATTGAACATGGAGTGGTTTGGCGTACAAAATAAATATTTTAGAAGAGGGTTGCCACCCAACCGATATTGATGCTTTTAACAAACTATTACAAAATAACTGGCAAAGCTGGATAACGAAAGAAACCATTACGGAAATTAATATATGCAACTTTAACTCAAATATATTTTGGAACAGTGTTGCCACATGTGAACAAAATAAAACTGAAAATATTACAAAATGGGTCCAAACGTAATGTTGGATGTGACTACATCATTTATATGAAAAAAAATTTTGAGAGTTGCCACTTGTAAAAAAATTTAAATTGCAATTTTGCGCCAAGTTTAAAAAGATTACTGAATAGGTCCAAAAGTAATGTTGGACTAAATCATTTATATGAAAAAAAATTGTCAGAGTTGCCACCTACAAAATATTAAAATGTATCAAAAATTATGTAATTTTCTACTGGCAATAACAGGAATAAATTCAGTCGTATCAGTGATTTAGGGAACTTAGATTTATATATATTTAGAATTTTAAAAATAGTTCGAAAATTTCGATTAAAATGCTATTATCAGGCTTTTCAAAAAAATGTATATATACACCCTGCATTATTTTTTGCTGCAGTGTACGTATATTTTACCTACAATAACAACGCCAAACGTAACCTTCAAAAAGGGAAGTCCTGAATACTTAAATATATATAAATGTTTATATATTCACTATTTATATGCGTATGTGTGTGTACTCGTATTTGAAACTGTGAGTACGTGTGTGTAAAGCGAGATGAATAGTCCGAACGATTGCCGCATTGACCGAAACACCATTTATTTTAAAATCGTAAATTTACACAAAAACACCTGCAACACAAACGCACACATACACAAGCATACGAACAAGTTTGTAAACTGCGACAAAATATTTACAATCCAATACAATAACAATATAAATAAACAACAACTAAAATAAAATAAAATAAAATTCATTTTATAAATGACTATTATCTTTCGCTCTCGAGTGAATTTACACCGACGCACACACACGCACACTCATACAAATGTATCACATTTTTTAACCGAGTGGCAGCGCAAAAAATGGCACCCAACTAACCAACTCAACCGGCTCGGCAAATAATAATACCAACACAAACAAGCAGCGGCTTAGTAACCAATGAGCCAATGAAGTCAACAGCTTTCCACCACACCGCCGATTATACACATCAACATAACTCTGTATGAGTGTGTGTGTGTGAGTGAAAGTTTATATTTATGTATTTATTTATTTAGCTAGTGCGCGCTGCTGCTGTGGGTCAGCCACTCAGCCACTCAGCCACTGAACCACTCGGGCGCTCAGTCAGCGAAGCGGCAACGTTGACTGTCAGCTTTCAGCTCACAGTTGGCTGTCGGTTCGCGCCAGTCCACAACAAACTAACTAACTGTAACTGAGTTAATAGAGTAAATGGTGTAGCCAGTCAAAATAAATTACTTGCAACATTGATGGCAGCAACAGCAGCAGTAAATAAACTGCAAAGAACCCCGACAAGCAAACAAGAATTTAGGTAAACAAGCATTTTGTGCATACAACGGTATTTATTCAAGATTTTTTGTAAAAAAAAAGTAAACAACGGTGTTTTTGAATTGGCAGCTAAAAGTTTTTCTTACACCATTTGTTGCACGAACAGGAAAAGTTTTCATTTAAATTTGATTAGATAGAGATTGAGATGGGTGTTGCCGTACGGGTTGGGAGATTAACTATCTCCCAATGTGGTCGTGGATTGAAAAAAATGCAAACTTCGGTTGCAGCGAAGCTGTAAGACCCTTGAAAAACAAATTTTTGGACAAGAACTTGATTTTGATCGATTAGTTGGCAAAGTAGCAATATGCTACAGTGACTCGATCTAACAAATTTCTTCGAAAATTACACCATTGGCGTAGAGATATCTCGTCAGTTGAAAAAAGTTTTCTATACAAGCACTTGATCCCGGTCGTTCAGTTTGTAGGCCAGTTTTAAGCTATAGTGATCCGAACTGAACCATTTCTTAGGCAATAACCCACGTTAAAATTTTTGAATATATCTCATCAAATAAAACAGTTCCTCATACAAGCACTTGATTTTGATGGATCAGTTTGTATGATGGTTATATGCTATAGTGGTTCAATATAATTATACTCAGCTGATTGCGCTGACCTTTATTTAAACACTATGTTGCATAGGACTTCCGACGTTTCCTTTTGGGTATTACAAACTTGATGAAAATGCATTGCCTTAAGCTCTTTATTAAATTATGTGAATAGTAAGAAACTAAAGAATATGATGTATCTTTGGCTCGCCAAACTATAAAACAACTGAAAAAGTCTGTTTATAAACCATTAGTCTACGGAGCTTGATATATTGGGTAGTCGAAAAAGTCTTTTCCGTCTTTCTCACATGCGATTTTTTGCAGAAACAAAATGAAATCCAACCATTTCTAAAGCGAATGGTAATAGGAGACGAAAAGTGGATCAAATACGATAATAATGTGCGATAATGATCATGATTCAAGCGTGGTGAAGCTCAACAAATGGTCGCAAAGCCAGGATTGACGCCTCAAAAGGTTATGCTGAGTGTTTGGTAAGGTTGGAAAGAAACCATCCACTATGAGCTACTCCAGCCTGGTCGAACGATTGATTGATGAGTGAGCTGAAATGTCGACTGTTTCTTAGGTTAAGTATATAAGGGAAAATATATATAATGCTAGCCATTAAGATGTCGTAAACCTCTGAGATGCCTTGAAAATTTGATATCACGAACCGTAAAGACTCACACTCGATCGGAAGACAAACGAGATACGAGTACTGGGTTAGCTTCCAAGAGTTCATGCACTATTTGAAAATATTCTCCAAAACTTTGAAATTAATGCGGCAATCACTTTCGGATTTATGAGCGTATTTTTGCGAATTTTTTAACCAAGTGTAAGCGGCTGTCAAAATTTTCTACGGTTTTTTTTTCGAAATATTAATTTCAGAGTTGGTAAGGAAAAATTCTCGAAAACGCCGGCACCGACGGACTAGAAATTTTCACACGACCTTAGTAGATATACATAATCGTATATATATAAGATATATATTTGTCAGATAATGATCGAATCAATACGGTTTTTGATAATGATTTCGATTTTGTTAGCTAGTGCAAGTTTTCTATCAAAAAAGGACTTTTTTTTGGAAAACCGCTTTTTTGTTAAAAATCAAAATTTAAACTTGCGCTTCAATCATTAACTGTATTCATAGTAGTTCATGAGTTTGCGGATTGGATTTTAGAAATCCAAAAAATATTTTTTCCGCAAGACACCTTTTTCGGAGGTTCTCGGCACCAAGAATACGAAAATATAAAAAATTTTAAACTGCATCGCTGATGATCAAACTACATTAAAATCAGTAAAATTGTATATTTTTATTTATTTCTTTAATAAAATCGTTCTCCAAACAAAATTCTCAAAAAACACGCTTTTTCTGGCTATCAACTTAACTGCTTAATGAACAGCGCTCGCAAAACTTAAATAAAGTAGATGTTTATACACAAAGTAGCGCGATAAAAGACTTGCGAAACTTTCTGCCACCGAATTTATATGGACCAACACTTCATTTACCCTCTCAAAGCGGTTGCAAGGGGTACGCAAGTGCGCTAAAGAACCGTATAATAAACTATTAAGCACAATAACGGTATACATACTCTGAATATTTAAAGGACAGGTGTAGCAGCTTGCAACAATGCCTGACATGTGCAGCGTAAATCGAATAGAGTAACTATTAACTGACGCATGTTGCATGCGGCAATCTACTTAAGGACACAACATCAAAATAACGGCAAAGAATATAAAGCGCAGTAAATTTGCTTTAGTGCGGAGTAATGCAATTTTTAGCTTTTAGTAACAACACGTTGTTGCAACAAGCTGTGGCATAATCAATGCTGATGTGTTTTATGTACTGAAAGAAGTGCTGCATGCTTGCAACAGGGCATAACGGAATATGCAACAATTGTTGTTGTTGTTATAAAATGTCACTGCCGTGTTGTTGTAAAATAGTTTTTGTTGTTGCTATAAAATGTCACTGGTGTTGTTGTAAAAAAGTTATTTTTGTTGTAAAATGTTTTTGTTGTTGTAAAGCGTTCTTGTTGTAACATGTTATTGTTGTTGTAAAATGTTGTTATTGATGTTTTTGTTGTTACAAACTATCATTGTTGTTACACAATGTTGTTTTTGTTGTTGTACAACAACCAGCGCAGCACTTACACATATGCATAACGGCTGTGTCGCTGCCACTGCCACATTTAATTGGATTGCAATTTAGTTGCCACAACGCATGTGCCAGCAACTAAGCGACCGAGCAACCAGCTAACGGTAAAGTCGATGCAAGTATGCGAGAAAAAACATAAACAACTAGAAAATTTGATAAAAATTTTGGTGCAACAACACATAAAAAATTCAGCAAAATGTGAAAAGAGCAAAGTTTATGCCGCACAATGTTCGACAGGCGCAACACACATATGCGGCACAAGGTGCAGCTGCCACATGCTGCCATGATGTTGAAGGGCCTCATCGTCGGCGTCATCAGCAGCACGCGGCAGCAACATCATCAACGCAACCGTTAAATGTGCGGCAATGTTGCACTAAGTGATCGGCAGCCCCAAACTGCCACGCGCTACCCTTGCCGCCGTTGCTGCTGCAAGTTTTTGCGTCAAAATGTGTGTATGTAGTTGCAGGCAAAACTGGGTCAACTTGAATTTAATGCTGGCGGATGGGTGCAACAAAGCGTGGCGCAACCGAAAATTCTGCTATCACTGCAGAAACGCACACACACACACACATGAGCACTTGTATGCGCATGTGTTGCCTGCCACCTTCAAACTTTCAAGTTGCGTTTTTCCTTAAATTCATTTTTTTTTTTCGTTTTTCCACTTTGTTTTGCTTCGGCCGCTCTTTGTTATCGTTTGTGGCATGCTTCGATTTAACCCTTTCAACTCAAGCGTATACGCACACAAGCACAGCTAAACACACACACGCGCACATATAGTATATACACTTCCTCCTAAGTTTGAGTGTATAAATGCTTAAGCATGTGTGTGTATATGTATGTGTATGTGTATGACAGCTTATGTTTGTATGTTGCATGCCGCTTAGTGGCTTTAATGTAGTGCACCACATTGTGTCCTTTGTGAACTCGATTGTACGTTAGAAAAGCAAAATAAAAAGCCCAATAAAAAATAAAATTGTACAAAAACAACACATGAAGTTTGGGCGGAGGAAAAAGGGTCACACATAAAAACTTCAACCGAAATTTGTGGCAAAAAAGTGTTGCAAAGTCAGTCGTGCAAAGGAAGTGTGTTGTCGTGCACACGCGTATGCAACTGCTGCAGTCAGGCATTTTAGTTTGTGGCATCACATAATACAGGGTATTTGTTAGACTAAGAAGGATTAAATTGAAAGGAAATCAGAAAAAAATTTAATAACGGCTACACTGAAGCTATAAAACAGGTCTCGACCTGACACATAGATTTCACCTATATGATTTTTAGTTAGCACTGACTTTCAAAAAGCGTGTATGTAAATTTGAAAGCTGTCGGATCATTATTTTGTGAATTACATTGCTTTTAGTGAAGCAATTTTTATTTTTGTGAAAAAAAAATGATGGAAAAGGTGTACGCGTGTTGATAAAATATTACTTTTTGAAGCGAAAAAAGATTTTTGAAGCAAGAACATGGCCTGATGACGAGTTTCCGGACACTGCCCCAGGCAAATCAACCATCAATTATTTTTACACTAAGTTTAGACGTGCTGAAATGAGCACCGAAGACGGCGAACGCAATGAAGGCCCAAAAGAGGTTGTTACCGACGAAAACATCAAAAAACGAAAAAATAATTTTGGATGACAGGAAAGTGAAGTTGTTCGAGATAGTAGGCACTCTAAAGATATCAAACGGATGTGCACATCATATCATTCACGAATATTTGGGTATGAGAAACCTCTGTGCAAATTGGTAGCTGCGAGCCCACTTTTGACCAAAAACAACGACGAGTTGATGATTCTAAGCAGTGCTTGGAGATTATAAACCCTAGTGTTTGTGTCGATATGTGACAAAGGATTAAATTTGACTTCATCATTTCACTCCAAAGTCTATTCGACAGTCATCCGGGTGAACTGCACATAAGGAACCCATTTCAAAGCATGCAAAAACACAACAATCGGCTAACAAGATAATTACATATGTATTTTGGAATAAATTTTATTGAGTATCTTGAAAAAGGATCAATATTACATACACTTATTGGATCATTTGAAAGACGAAATCGTCGAAAACCAGCCGAAAACAAGAAAGTGCGGTTTCACCAAGACAAGAGACACAAGTCAGTGAAAACGATGAAAAAATCAATGAATTCGACATCGAGTTGCTTCAGCGTAAACGGTATTCTCCAGATCTGGTCCCAGCAACTGTTCTCAGATCGCAAAAGAATGCTCGCTGGGAAGAAATTTCCGTCGAATGAAAAGATGATCGCCGCATCTTAGGCCTACTTTGAGGCAAAGCACAAATCGTACTACAAAATGGTGTCGAAACGTTGGAAGGTTACTGTAATCAGTGTATCACTCTTGAAAAAAAAAGAACTTTGTCGAAAAAAAAAAAAAAAGAACTTTGTCAAAAAAAAAAAAAAAGAATTTGCTAAAAAAAGTGTTTTACTATGGTAGGTCGAGGACTTTTCAATTGACTCGTTACGCCTCACAATCTTTCGGGCATAAGAGTGTACACAAAAATATTTTTCTTGATTGTGAACGGTTTGTGTGATATATTGGTCCGATCTGAAAAATTTGTTCGGATATTGTAGCATTGTTCCGGTTCCGACAGATGAACCACTTTAAACCTTAGAAAAACGTTTTAGTTCGATTACAAAACTATATCTATTTAAAATAACCCACTCATCGAAACTGGTACTAGGGGTTCCCATTCGCCCGCATTTTCTGTCACCGGTTCTTCTGGTTCTCATTGGCCCTCTTCGATTTTCACTGGTTCTCCTTGGGTCTTTTCGATTCCCACTGATTTTGTTTCATTGGTGTTCATTTGTTTTCAGTGTTGCTTTGAGTTTCCCACTGCTTTCTGCGTGAATTTCCGCTCCTCATTAGTACTCATGGGCTCTACCAGGCTCCCATATGCTATCTTTGATTCTCAATGATAATTAGGCTCTCTTCGATTCTTCCTGCTTTTCATTAGCTTTTCTGCCTTGATTCTTGGTTTTTATGGGTTTCCTTAGGCTTCTTTGGTCCTCAAGAGTTCACATTCCTTCTCGCTTATTGTTACTTTTCTCATTCGCTTTCCAACACTCTCACTTATTCTCGAAATCCTTTACAATTTTCCTTTAAACTAATCCTGTGGTATTAACCAGCATATAGCTGAAAAATTTGAATCATATTGAGAGCACCCTGTTTGTCTAATATTACTTGGCATGTACTGATGCTCTTATGGAAGATGTTAATGCACAAAAGTGGCGCATAGCTTTTGTCGCAATGTTGCCAATAGATTGATGAGCGTCCATTAAATGTGACAAACACGAGGCGGTGCCCATATATGAGCATCCAAACATACCACAAACATTCTGCTAAAATGCGGCAGGAAAATGTCACTCGAATGGGCTGCATTACATAAATATACATAAATGTACGAGGATTTGTACATGTGGTAACAACCCTGCAGGAAAATGCGCTAAAAGTAAAAACCCAACTTTTTGTTGCATGCCACGCATCACTACACAAAACACAAGCGCATACCTAGTATACACATTAGCAGTCAAAGGGCACATAGTTTGACTGAAGAAATTCAGAGAGTACAGCAAGAAGCAAAATTAAAAATCACAGAAAAAAATAACAAAATTGGCAAAATCGACAACAACAAAAACAGAAATATCAACACAAGGAGAGCAGCAAACACAAAGTGAAAGGCCAACACTTACTCGTACGTGTATCTGTATGTGTATGTAAAAGTGTGGTTAAAAGTGAAAGTAGCACACTACCTCACACAAACACACACAGATGCAGCACATACCACCACATATACAAGTATGTGTGCTCTCGTGTAATAAGTAAGTGCTTGAAAAATGGCGCCAAAGTCCTTAATGTCGAAACCGAAATGCACTCCAGAAAATTGCTAGTTTCATAGAAACTAACAACAACACCAGCAACATAGAGTGTACAACATGAAAACAAAGCAAGTAAATTAAAATGAGCTAAAACTAGTAAGGTGAGACTAGAGGTGGACCGTTTTCAGTCTTCCTACTCAGACCATTTCAAGTTTCAGAGACAGGCGCTACATGGTGCTCATTGGTTGTCACGGTTTTTTACCGGTTCTCAGGGCTTCTCTAGTTTTTATTGGTTTTTACAGGTGCTCGCCGAGTTCTCATTGCTTCTGAAGAGTTCTAACCGGTTTTCAGAGGCTTTTCTATTTCTTAATGACTTTCACAGGTTCTCGCCTGGTTCTACTCGGTTCTCAGGTGCTCTGCATGGTTCTTCTTAGTTCTCACTGGTGCTAACTAAATCTCAACGGCTCAGTTTTCACTGGCCCTCCACAGTTCTCATGGGCTCCCACTACTTTTCCCCGGTTCTCATTAGCTCTCCTTAGTCACAGTTTCTCAGCATTTCTCTGGGACTCTCCCCAATTCCCAGTGCTTCTCCTCGGTTCCCTATAACTCTCACTGATTCCAAAGGGTTCTCATCGGTTCTTTCTGGTTCTTCTCGGCTCTCGCTGGTTTTCATCGATTCACAGCGGCTCTTCCTTGTAGGCTACCAATGTTTCTCACCGGTTCTCACAGGCCCTCTACAATTCTCATTGGCCCTCCCCTATTCTTGCGTTTTCTCAGAGGCTCACACCTACTCTATGGTTCTCAAGGGCTATCTACATTTTATTTAGTTCTCTAGCAGGCTCTCATTAATTCTCAGTAATAATTATTTAACAAATTTTCAATATGGACTCAATGTCATTATTAAGTAGTTTATATTTCCAGGAACGATTTAGACAATTTCTCAGAAAAAAAATTGATGCGTTTCCAAGACAACCGGGTCCCAGTAACCTGTACGGATCCAGATTTATATGCAGGCAAAATCTGTCGCCATAGCAGCAACTGTAATAGTAATAATATTAACTACGACATAATAGTCATTTCTAGAATTTTTGCTTTTGAGATGAAAAAATATGAAATTATATACATACATATATAGTTAAAGGGAGATCCATTTCGAGATTCCCTACTTTTATTTAAAGAAAAAACAAAAAACGTCAAATTTTATGACGAATTTTTATTCTTTGGCATTTATTTTTTGAAGATTTTTTTTTCAAATGTTGGCCATGGCTATGTCTCAGATGGTTCATCCGTTGAGTATAATTTTCGATTACACTTTCGACCATTTCGACAGCTTACCGGTCGCCAGAGACGGTTACGTTCTCACCGGCATAGTTTTTAAAGAAATATGGACCAACGATTCCTTCAGCCCACAAATCACATCAAACCAATATTTTTCTGGATGAAATGACAGGTCTTGAATCTCTTCAGGTTGCTCTTTGACTCAAATGCGGCAATTTTGTTTGTTTACATACCCATTGAGCCAGAAATGGGCCTAAGCAATGTCGCTTGGAAAGGTTGAACAGCTTCATTTCTTGCTCAACCTGAAAAATGCGTCAACATGACGGCGTGACACAACTCACGCGTCATCTGTCAAGAAAAAGTGCCTCTACTTGGACTCCCCTGTTATTATCGCACCCAGTTTTGAATTTCAGCGAACTAAAAATTCGCTTTTTATGCAAATTTGCTTCTTTCTTTCAAAAAATTGTACACACTAAGAAAAACTATCTTATATTCAGCGCTCATGCGGCGCTTACAACCACCCTTCCCGCGGTGGACGTAGAAGTTTTTCAAATTATTTTCGCATTAAAAATAAATTACAAGACAATGGACTGCGTTCGCCGACGCTGTCAACTGCTGTCGAAGTGAAATGGCAGCCGAAGTGGAAAAAACATTAAAAAAGTGCTAAAATAACATGAAAAAGCTTCAACAAAATATCGCCAGCTATAAAAACAAGTAAATAAAAACAACAACAAAAGCGACAAATAAAAGATGGACTTTCAAAAGGAATTCAATACAAGTAAATTGCGCAAAAAAATTAGAAAATACATTCATGTGCATGTATTTAAGTACACTTGTGTGTGTGTGTGTGGTTGCAACGGTACTACAATAATGCCCGTCCACGTAACGGGTCATTCGCTTGCGCTCCGTGCGTCATAAAACGTATAAAAGTAATGTCAAAGCGAAATTGAAATAAATATCAAATAAAGCATGCTAGAACAATATTGACAAACAACAACAACAAAAACGATGGCAGCAAAAACAATTGCATTTCATAAAATAAAACTATTTCCACAAACACACACACACACACACACACAAAAGAAAGGCACGCCAACGAATTGTTTGCAAACAATGCAACACGAAAAAACTACAAAGCGCACCGACAAATGGAAATATAGAAATACAAAAACAACAAATAATAGCAATAAAATAACAGTGCACAGAAAAAACTAATTTAAAATATGAAATGAAGTAGAATTTTTATTTGGATATTTTACGAGCGAACACGCGGTCATAACGGGCCCTTAGTGCTCGTATTACACTCGTCGTTGCGGTTAACTGTTATCCTAATAGAGGGCGACCATTGACCAGCACCGCCGCGTTCCATCGATAGTTTAGTGGCGGAGAGTTTATGAGTGCTTACGGTCGGTCAATGGTCGGTATTTGGCCAGTGCAGAATGGCACAGTGGAGCATGAAGCATGGAGCGCTTTTATTGGAGCATATAAATTAGGATGCAGCTATAAATTATGATTACTAATGGGAAGAAAATAAAAAAATATTAAATACACTCAAACGATTGACAATTGAAAAGAAATCTGGCAGTAACGCAATCGTTTTACGAGCTCTTTCTCATAAAAGAGATGCACCGGACAGATTTATTATGTGAGCAAATATTATTAGATATGCTAGGGTTATATATTGAGTACGCAAGTATCGAAGACTACGAAGGTCGCTAGTTCTTACCAAAGTAATATTAAACCGCCTAATTAGACCTTAATGGGACCTAGCGACCCTTACGAAAAGCGCACACAACTCTGGAATCAGTCTCATCACCAAGTAATAAGTTATTGGTCTTATAGTGGCAGAAAACATTTCCCAAATAGTTTTGAATTACTGAATTGACCACCCTTGACCAGTTAAAAATTTTATTTGAAAATTTGTCGGTAATGTAACTACAGAGTTTGTCCGGAAAATAATACAATTCTTTAAAAACTTTCAAAATAGGCTCCTAGGCTCGATGCAGGTCGTCTCAAAATGCTTGCCTTTCATCGGGGTTTTCAGGCAAGGAAAGTTAAGTAGCTGTTCGCAAGAAAGGCGGCATGAGCTGAAGCGCTGTCGTGGTGAGACTTCCCTTGATTGCGATTTCTTGTCGGACCCGATTGTTCCTTCGTTTTAGTCTCTTGAGGATTTCAACGTAAAACTTAGGGTTAACGCTTGTTTGTTCAGAAGGAACAAATTTATGGTGGATGAAGCCTTTGATGTCAAAAAAGGCAATGAGCATCGTTTTCACTTCAGATTTGCTCATTCTTCCGGTCTTCACCAGCGACATCTTCCCAGGCCCTCCATAGAGGCCTGGTACCAATGAAACACACCACTTCTTCCTAAAGCAACATCTGGGTAAGCCTGCTTGATCATTCGTTCTTCCTAAGACTCATTGGGTCTCACTGCTTTTCACCTGTAACCTCGAAATGATGGCGATGAAAGATAGTTACCTATTATCGAATAGGTATAGATAGCTAAAACCCTTGAGTAGAACGTAAGTATTCATAGTCAAAGCCACATCTTAACCCAAGAAATGAAAGCAAATAAGTAACCTTAATAGGCTTATTGCTAACATTTCCAGGCAGTTATTATGAACTGAATCAATATTGCTTAATATAGACAATATCCTTAAATTTCAAGTAATCATTATTACAATTACAAACATACCCTCCTAAAAGCACAAATCATTATTTTAAGTTCTCACTTAATTAAAGAGCACACTGTGTCAACCACCCACACTTTGTACGTTTCCAAGTTGGTAGCATCCCAAGCACCCTCATCAGCTTCACAGTCAGTGGTCTATATAGCATTACATAACCATTGTTGTCGACTTTTAATGAGATGATTTATTTTCAATAACTCAATTCCACTTATAATTTATATACTATATGCCCATGGAGCACCACACTGTGCGCCGCACCACTGAAAACAATCGTGCTGCGGTTGTTAGCAAGCGGAATCCTTTGTTCGGCGTTTAGAATTTGCGGTATGTCGCGCTAAAATATTTGCACAATGGGAGCCGCTTTTATATTTTAATACAGTGAATACTCACTGGGCGAGTGTAGATTGCGAACGACCACAATTCGTAGTTGTAACGCCAATCATTTTATTGTATTTTATAGATTTTATGAATTGTTTTTCGCCGCATGAACATAAAACGTATTAGTTTCTATAATTTTGGAATTTGTTGTAATCGTTTTCATATCCTGAACAGAGTAGGTATATTTAGTTTGTGCCGAAGTTCGTAATAGCTCGGAAAGAACGATGGAGACCATATATATATAAATTATCAGCATTATGACCTCAGTCGATTTAGCAATGCTCGTCTGTCCGTCTGTTTTTTTATACATACATATGAACGATTCTCTAAGATTTTGGGATATCGTTCTGAAATTTTGAAAAAGTTGCTCATTAGTCGGAACCGCCGTTTTCGGACCATTATGGGATATGCATATCTGCCATTTAAACTGAATAATCGGAATAAAGAGTTTGTCTGGAAAGCTTTGAAATTTGATGAGATATATTTATAAAATCTGGCAAGGATTTTTATCTAAGACAAAGGTTCAAATACCGTAGAAATGGTTTAGATTGGATTAATAATTGGTATTGGTATTAAAATTGGTAATGATTTTTAGTATTGTAATAGATATTCGTATTGTTACTGGTAGTGGTATTGATATTTGTATTGGTATTGATATTGAAATTGGTAATGATTTTTAGTATTGTAATAGATATTCATATTGGTACTGCTATTAGTATTAAAACTGGTATTGATTATTAGTATTGGTACTGGTACTGGTATTGGTATTGGTATTTGGATTGGTAATGGTACTGGTACTGGCATTGGTATTAGTATTAAAAGTGGTATCGATTTTTAGTATTAGTATAAAAATTTGTATTGGTACTTGTATTGGTATTGGCACTGGTATTTGTATTGGTATTGGTACTGATAATTATACATTTGATTTCCGCCTAAAAATGCTTCTTAATATAATCATTTCGGCTTTATTTCAATAAAGAGTATAATTACAAAATTATTATGTGTAGTATGTACACAAACGAGGGCAATAAACGCATAAGTAACCCATACAAAATCTCGACTTAACATAAAAAATAACCTCAACATAAATTCACTTCTATATAGTTAAATGTCTGTATGTAGGGAATAGTAAAAGTTCACAAGCGGAAATTTGGCCACAAGTTCAAATGAGCTTTCGCTGCACAAAAACAAACGAGATGCTCTACTTTCACACACACATATGCACATACACAGTGTAAATGGTCGTGCACCTATAAATACGGCAGTAAGCTGCAACATGTCCGCAGATTTGAGCATTATATCCTTCACACATGCATGTCTACAAAGTGCTGAGCGCTCCGCCCAAACAATTGGGGCACACAGTTGGCCATAAAGGTCAAAGCGCCGAGCAAAAAGCCAACGAAAAATGAAATAAAAACCAAACAAAACCGACGAGCAGCATAATAAAAGCGTATAAAATAAAGTGTTGTCCACGCTGATCTCGGACGCTTCCCCTTCCCTCTTTATCTTCTCACATGTCTCTTACTTGTTGTTGACCAGCTGGGCTATTTTGCGGCCCAAAATAAGGGTAGAAGCACCGTGCCTCCTTGTATGCCCTTCATGACGTTCAACGACTGTCCTGGCGCATTTGGCCGAGTGCCAACAACAGTAACGACAACAACAACAATAACTTTAATTGCATGTAGCCGCTGCGACCAGAAAGAAACAAACAAGTTGAAATGCAGTGGCGGTTAGTAATTTTTGCATTTCTTGTTGCTTTTATTATTCAACTTATTTTAGTAGATTTTGTTGTTTTTGTAGAGTTGTTTTTCTTTCATAAATAATAACAGTTTGTACTCATTGATGCTCATATGGCCGTAATTGCATTGTTGGCGTTGCCACTGTCACTGCCATTATACTTTTGCAGAGGTAAGGTGGTGGATTCATTGCGGAGGACCATTGGTGTGATTGAAAATATGTTTTCAGTCGCGTTTCTAGCCAAAAAGTTTAGTTTGTCGTTCAGCTGGATTAGAGGACAAATGTTATGTAAAATCTAGCGTGGGACGTGGCTCGAACTCACTGTTTATGAGATCTACTCATTGCCTTTGCCTCTATTACTTACAGGGTCCATTGAGGGCCTAAAGTAAGCCGAATCATAGAGAATCAGCTTTTCTTCTTCTTCTTAATTGGCGTAGACACCGCTTACGCGATCATAGCCGAGTTAACAATAGCAGGGAATCAGCTGGTACCTAATATACTTTAGTAGACTTTCCGGTCTGAAATAACTATCTCCTGGTCCGGCTAACTAGTCATTATAGGAGATATCCAGTATCCGTTTTCAAATTTCATGAAAATGCTCGTGTTCAAATACATCTGGGCAAGAAGTGGCCGATATGAGAGATATCAATATAGTCCCTCGAACTTTTCTAAACTCGAAGAGGTCACTCCGTGCGATTAGTTCCTCGTAAAGTAAGGCTTCTTAAAATCTTTACAAAACACAGTGAATTTCTCCAAATTGGAAAAAATACAAGGGAGTTCTGAAACGATGTCAATAACTATGCTAGAATAAAGAACCAGCTTGTGAAATCGCAGATTCAACACCTTCAAGTCTACAGATTTAATAAAACTTCACAACGTTACGCAATTCCAGACAATGCCAAAAGCGGCGAAATACAATGCCAGCAAGAAAAGGCGAATACAAATTACAACAACAGCAAAAACTCGCCAGTTCCAGCTAATACTGTAGCCGCAACTGTATTGGCCACTCTTTGGTCACTTCGTAAGCCACAATTTCCACTACAATTTCCACTTCAGACTTTGTTTTCCACTCTTCGTTGCACTTTTGCACCGCTCTTAGCCACTCTTATCGTGCCTGCTTGTGGTATTTACTTGCAGTAGCTGGCTGCGATTTATTCCATTTGAAAAATTTTTATAGTTTACATTTTTTGCTGACCCTTTTTTATATATCAGTTAATGCAATTCTTTTCTTTATTATGCAGTATTTCTAGTGTTGTTCGCTCGTTTTTATGACGTTCGAATCTTCATGCAAGGAATATCCAACCGCCAGCTATCCATTGTCCTTCATAGCTCATTTAACATATCGCATTTGCCTCTATCGCACTACTACTCGCATTTTTCGATGGAGGGTTTTAGAAGTGCCTTCTCGCCCATGTCTCAGCTTTCGCTACACTGTTCAACGTAAATGTGTGCCTCTTCGTATATAGTAGCAACGAGTGTAGTTCGATTAACCGAGTTGGGGACTTTTTTCGAATGGAATGCAAACCTGTGTCGGTTTACTAGCAACTCTTAATTGTGTGTGATATAAAGCTTGTAACGCATTACTTTAACGGTCTTAGTTGGAAGATTATAGTATAGATAAGGCACAATAAAGACTTCAGGAGTTAGCTTATTCAGACTCAGTTCTATAGGAGCACATGTGAACCGCAGTACTTAAATGCGGGATCCGAAAGAGTTTTTTTCTGTGAATTTCAATTTCATTTCAAGACTCTGAAGGCTGAACTGAGTCAATCTATTGAAATTCCACGAAGAGTACAAGTCCTCTGAGATTGACTGCTTCCAATCTGGCACGGAATAATAGATGATATTAGATAAAAGATTTCTTAAAAATTTTGCGAAGCCCTCAAGTTAACAGATTATCGCTGAAAGTGAAATGTTTTGAGAAGTTTGAAAAATCATCTCTTCGAAACCTTAAGAAATCATGGAATGAAACCATCTTTGGAAAATGTATTATTTGAGAACCTTGCGATACCCTCGAAACAATATATGTTTTAACCTTACTATACCCTGGAACTAATATATAATATCCGAAAAAAATCTTGAGAACCTTACAAAACCCACGTAATTATAGATCATCCCTCACCTTTTCTTCTTAGGAACGTTTCGATACATACAAATAATCTCTGAAAACGTCACTTCTGATACTCCAAATAAAATTTAATTTCTGAGAAAAGCATTCCCCTAAGAACGATATGAAATCCTCTAATAAAGCAAATATAAAAAAACGTTAAAACACCGCTAACTTAGCAAACAACCCTCGTACAAGCAGATACGCTTTATCAAAGTACTGACTTTTCGGATTTGCTGCATGCCACTGCAGCTGCCACTCAGCCAGCCACAACTATTTCCCCAATATTTTTATATTTTATTATATTTAGTATGCACATACATACATACATACGCGCCATCAGTGCCATCAGTTTTTCTCTCAATTTGTGACTGCGCTCTTGTTGCCATTGCGAATTTAGTCGGCTGGCAGTGCCGTTACAGCGTTCATGGATTTTGTTGCGGATACTTGTGGTCTAAAGCGATTTGTTGTTTTCATTGCCATTGTTAGCGCTTTCGTTTTGTTGCCATGCTCGTTTTCTATTATTTGTTGTTCTCGGAGTTTATTCGCCTCTTCTTTTCATTTTTTATGTGCTTTTATTTCAACTGTTTTTTTTCTGTTTGTTTTTGATTTTGTTTCTTTTTGACTTTGTTTTTAATTTTTTTTTCGTTTTTGTCTTTTTTTTGCGAAAACTAGTTTTTGTTGCATTTGCATTGGAGTACGCTTAAGTTTTTGTTCTCGCAGAAAATGCCGTCTTATCCGCTTATATAGTTTCATTTGTTATCATTGGCATGTTTTGCTGCATCGGAATCACCGCAGTGGGTTAGTTTTGCGATAAAATCACTTAAGTGCTATGCTAATATTTTTAACGCAATTATGGAACTCTGCCATGCAACGCGGCAACCAGCGAACCAAGTGGTTATGAATAAAGATTACCAATTCAATGAGCTAACGACGGTATAGTTGTTGAATACTACTCATGCTATGCGCATTTAAGAGAAACAAAAGGCACGTTCTGGTATAGAGCCTCGACTCACGTGGTTCCTGTAATTAGCTCAACCTATTGGAGAGGCGGTGGAGCAGCTTGGTGAAACAGATTGACAGCCTGGTAGAAATTATAACTTGTATGAGGGCTATTCATGTATCGATATAGAAAGTACTTATGCACCGATCGTGAGAAAAGATCTTGAACCAAGTATAATGGTTAGGAAATAGTACTCATAACTCAAACGAAATGTGAACCCTTGGTCAGCATATTTAGCAAGATCTTTCCTACAGTCCAAAATGATTCAAAGACTTCACACATCTACAGATATCCCTGGCTTTAATTTTTGCAATCGATTACTAGTATCTCTTCTCGACCAATTCTCTCCAGTTTGAACCACAAAATAGGTCAACTAATTTTCCCAGCGAGAGATCGAGCTTCAGAACATTGTACCTCCGGATTTAAATTTTTTATTCTTTTAGCAATATAAGAATATAATAGGGAATATTCATGATGTTGATTGACAGTGAACATAAAGTGAAATGCCGAGCTTGCTCTTTTTTTGGAAATCAGTAAGCTCAGAAGATTAGGCTGGCAAATTTTTTTATAAGTAGGTCGACTATGTAGCTCTGTATTCGATGAATAAAGAACTTAGTAACATTTCGGTATAGTCCAATCCCATATACCAACAAAATATATTCATACGATCCAGGTACTCTAAGCAAAATTAAAGCAGGGTGAAGCTAAAAGCGAACTCATCCAAAAAATGGACCCTGAGATTGGCTTAACAGTTTACTCTTAGAAGCGGATATCGAAGAAACCTCAAGTGACTGCAAATAGTTTTATGAC
Source organism: Bactrocera dorsalis (assembly GCF_023373825.1). Lineage (NCBI taxonomy): Eukaryota > Metazoa > Arthropoda > Insecta > Diptera > Tephritidae > Bactrocera > Bactrocera dorsalis. The sequence continues at coordinate 111,599,599 of NC_064303.1, forward strand.
CTATCGATTACAAATGACACGTAGTTATAAGAAAGACCAAGGGTATATGATATCGTTACCGTTGAAAGTAATATAGACCATGTTTGTTCTGGCAACAGAAATAGAACTAAGAAAAATATATCAAAAGTCATGAGAAACCGCTTTCTAGACTTTACATATCTTCGTATTTGATAGCATTGAAGTAAGCGCTCTTTAAACGAATAGTATCTTCGCCAGCTTTCTCATGGGTTTATCAGTGCGTCGTAACATTTGGGTATAGCAATATTCCCGAACTCGCCAGTTAGCCAACACACTCACACTGTTAGTAGCAGGCACTTATACATATGCAAATATAAATACATTAATACTTCCTTTATCGTTATTGTTATTGTTATTGCTCACTGTGGCAAGGAATACTATTGTTGTTCCAACTATTTTCGGTTTGCTGCATGGAGTTTCACTCTCTTCTACTTTCTCTCTCTTTCCCCCTTAGACGGCTTAGATACAAATTTAATTTCTACAATTATGCCTTCATGTTTTTGCAAATATTGTTGTTGTTGAAGCTGTGATTTTTGGTGAAATAAGACGGTTTAAACAGATTTAGTGCCAGTAGACGGAGCTTTGTAGAAAGGACTGAGAGAGGCACTGCACTGTCTATCAGTGTAGTTTCAGCAACGTAAATAGTTTAAGCCATTGTTATTGTTGGCAGGTTATATTGTTGTGCTGTTTGTGAGAGAAAATAGGAGTTGAGCAGATATGAAGGCTGCCGAAATTCTGCGAAAATCAGCTTACAGTTCTTGAAGCCTTGGTTTGTATTGTTGTAAAAGGATGCAAATAACAGAATATACTCGAATTTTTGTATAATAGGTCAAAAATTGTCGCATCTCAAAACTAATTTGGTTATGTCTTTTACCTTTGTAAAGAGAGGCAACTTTAAGAAGATTTAATGTTTTTGAACTCTCAAAATTCTAATAGAACTGTTTTTAGGTAGCTTAACACCTTGGTTACTTGGTGCTTGCTAAGAGCTAAAAACTAAGATCACTCAAGGGATTATTAAGACCGCTTAAAATTTTATTTTATCCCCCAAACTCTACAAAATGTCAATACTTCTTGGAGCTTATTAAATAGACATTTGCATGGAGTCGTTCTAAGGATTTGTTAGTTAGAGTTCTTCCTAAAAACATTTAGTTAACAAGTTTTACGAATTCGTAAATAAATAACCCACTCTTTACAGAAGAAATTATAAAGAAAACCAACTCTGTTGCTGCACAGCAAAATTACTCGAAGCTAGATTCTACATAGAACTAGTTCTGAAAGAGTCGTTGACCACATAAAATGTAAACAAAAGGGTCGTTCACCTAATGTAAGCAAAGGTTGTTGACTCAAATAAATGTAAACAAGGGTTGTTGACTTAGATAAATGTAAACAAGGGTTGTTGCCTTCGATAAATGTAAACAAAGGTTGTTGACTTGGCTAAAGGTAAGCAAAAAGATCATTGACCCTCTCAAAATAGGTTATTGAACCTTTAATATGAAACGAAAGGGTCATTGATGTAAACAAAAGCGTAATTTACACCTTGAGGTACATACGCTCTTTTTTTCCAAGAAACCAGACACAATTCGGTACTATCGATATTGGACTACTATAAAATATAGCTGTCATACAAAGGTTATCGGATAAACTAAAGACTTTGTATAGAAAACTATTTTATTTCATAAGATATCTTGACAAAATTTAGCATATGCTTTTGTTCATAGTAAAGCTACAATCCCGAAAGATGCTGTTCAGATCGGCCCACTATAGCATATAGCTGTCATAGAAACTGAACCATCGAAATGAAGTCTTTGCATGGGAAACTTTTACATTTGATGAGATATCTTCACAGAACTCGACAAGGATTATTACCTAAGGCAATAATGCAATCTCCGAAGAAATTGTTCAGATCGGCTCACAATAGCATATAGCTGTCATACAAACTGATCGATCAAAACTAATATAAAGATGTTTTTATAAACTTTTATGCTAAAAAAAATGCTCCTGTGTAGGGTATTAGAGCTTCGTGCAGAGAAGATTAGGCCATTTTCTAGTTTTTCCGTTTTTTTTTTTTAAATAATAAATATATTTGTAACACTGAAACCTTGCAACAATAGCATTTATTAGTTTACCAGTCATTTGCCGCAATTAGAAGAATAACGAACCACGCGTGACTACAAAACTAATGGAAATAAGTTTAAATACGGAATCAGCAGATTCTATAAAGACAGTGACGTGAATAACGTAAGTCTTATAAATGAAAGAGAATACAAATTTTACATATTCAGAGAGCCACTAGCATATGTCACGTGTATATGTATAGTATGTATGCATGGCAGTAGCGACTTGTGCATGCAAACCCAGGATTAACTGCTCATGCCATTCACACACACACACATGTGTGTAGATATTCATAAAGTATGCGAGCCAAGCCACTTATGCTTTATGTGTTATTCATTTTTCACATTAAATAACCGAAAATATAAAATGAAATATGTGACTCGCTCCGCAAAAATAGCGTAACGTACACACATGCAAACACAAACACATATATGCTTATACCATATACATATGTATGTGCCGTTGCGGGGATTTTTAAGAGTTTTTTATTTCAATTTTTCATTTCTGATTTTTCGCTAGCAAAAATAAAGATTTTCTGCACGCCCTTGCCCCCTCTCTCACTATCTCTACTACTTTTTTTCTCCTCTCTTCCTCTCTCTTGCTCCCTTTCTCACTCCTCACTCTCTCTCTCTTTATCCGTTTTGACCTTTCCATTTGCTGTTCGGGCATTCGCTGTGATTTATGTGCCATTCTGTTGAGGTCAAAAATTTCATGCGACACAGCATAAGGCGGCCTTGTACACAACAACAACAATGCAATAAGTTAACACTTACAGCAAATCTGTATATTTGTGCATACGTGCGTATTTTGTTGCATGTCAAAATTAAATAAGAAACATTTGAGTGAACTGATTGCACAACACACACATACACACACATTTACATGCACACAGTTCTACTATAAATGTCGAAATTACTTTGCTTATATGTTTACACACACATATGCCTTTGTACATGCCCAGAGGTCGTAATAGATCATTAATCTTTGACATGCCCAGCCATAAGTTATAAGCCAGAAAACAAGTATTTTATGACCGACACCCCTTTATGGGTCCTTAGTAGGAACACTTTACGCTTTCATATATTTTTTTTTTTACTTTTTATACTCTCTCCACGTGTGTATTGCGGAAGCTTGTAGACAGGCAATAAATAAATATATGGAATATTGTCCTGACAGATCTTGGACGGAATTCTAGGTTAGGCGAAATGTAGCTCTGTAAGCCAGCAATTCCCTCCAAGAATAAATTAATCTCGATTGACAAGGTGCGAAGGTACTCAATTAGGGAAAGCTGGTAGCAATAGGCTATTACGAGGGCTGTCCGATAAATAACCGACCTCAACGTGAAGCTAGCGGCACATCTGAAAAAAAAGTTTCTACTTCAAATTGTGCATATTATAATAGCTACTCGCCAAAATTTCAGAAATTTATCTTGCGCAATTATCTGTTGACAGTCGTTTTTGTGAGTCTACTTCGGTGATTTCCCCAAAATGGAAAAAATTGAATATCGAGCTGTAATTAAATTTTTATTTTTGAAAGGCTATACGCCTTCACAAATCAAAGATGAGTTGGACTCTGTGTATGGTGACTCTGCACCATCGTTTACCACCGTAAAATTTTGGGCAGCTGAATTTAAACGTGGTCGTAGGAGCTTGAAAGATGATGAACGTCCTGGGCGTCCAAAAACTGTAACCACTAACGGTAACATCGCTAAAGTTCATCAATTGGTACTAGACGACCGCCGGATTAAAGTTAGGGAAATAGCTGAGATTATGAAGATGTCAAAAGAAACTGTTTGTCACATATTAAACCAAGATTTGGGCATGAGAAAGCTGTCCGCGCGTTGGGTGCCGCGTTTGCTTACGCTAGACCACAAACGTGCGCGCATGAACATTTCCAGCGCTCTGTTGGCTCAGTTTAGAGGCAATAAGACCGAGTTTTGGCGCCGATTGATAACTGTAGACGAAACTTGGATTCATCATTATACGCCCGAAACAAAAATCCAATCTAAACAGTGAATTGAAAAGGGGGAACCAGCCCCAAAAAAACCTAAAGCTGTGTATTCGGCTGGGAAAGTGATGGCGAGTGTTTTTTGGGCCAGCCATGGAATTATTTTTAACGACTATCTTGAAAAAGGAAAAACTATAACAGGAGCATACTACGCATCATTATTGGACAAGCTAAAGGAAGAAATTTCGAAAAATCGGCCACATTTGCAAAAAAAGAAAGTCTTGTTCCACCAAGACAACGCACCATCTCACACCTCAACAGTCGCCATGGCGAAAATCCACGAATTACGGTTCGAACTGCTTGACCATCCACCTTATTCACCGGATCTAGCACCAAGCGACTTTTTTTTGTTTCCTCAACTTAAAACTGCGCTCGGCGGCCAGAGATTTTCGTCAAATGAGGAGGCAATCTCTTTCGTGAACTCGTATTTTGCAGACAAAGACGCCAAGTACTAGGGCAGGCAGAGATGGGAGCATCGCTGGGAGAAGTGTGTGGAGTTACAAGGAGACTATGTAGAAAAATAAAAAAAAAAGTTTTGAAAAAGTCGCGTGCATCATGGTTAGGTCGGTTATTTATCGTACAGCCCTCGTAGTATGGACTATGGTCAACGGAATGTGGCGATGTTGGCGAATAAAGTTTGGATGAAGAAGAAACTTATCTTACGATTTGTATAATATTTCCGGTTCATGGACTTTGAAGCTGTGAAATTAAGAACCTTGAGATCCAAAGAGGAAAGGAAAGATTTTCGTTTAATTTCCTCAATTAGTACCTATGTACCTATTGAAGAAGTAATATTAGTGCCATACAGAGTTACCATGCTGTAGTCGTTACATATGCACCACCTTCTTTAAAGAACATGAATTCGTTCCGAATTTCCAAGCAAACAAATAAAAGTTGTCTATCCAGTTTACCTTGGCAGATAATGATAAGCACATTACTTCTCTCATAAAGCCTTTTATAAAATTCGATAGCCAATCGAAGGCTACCAAATTTTCATAGAATATGAGGGCGAACTCAACTACTATGTTATGAAAGGTCTTGGCCCCACGGTTATTGAATATTTGATAAACTTTCCTATAAGTAAGCAGTTCTTCGCATTTATCCCTTTCAGTCAGAACAACTAATTACATAGGAGTCAACCTTGCGGGATTTCCAAAAATTTTTGTTTTAATTTGCAATTAGAAATGTAGATCAGAAAGAAATTGGTAACCTTAAAACAGGTTACCCAACATCAGATTTTGAGTCAATGAAGTTTTTGCTAACAATACCCAAATAACGATGGCATGCCAATTTTTCTTGCACCGCTTAAGTTGAGAATGCAGTTGGTACGCTATAAAATCCGAAATACAGTGCTATTGTCCTAGGGTATTTATCCTCAGTAAAGAAGGAGAATGGTTGAATGATAAACACCGTCATAATTCACATTATATGTAGTTTTGTTGCAAAAAATATTAGGTTAAGTTAGACTAAGTTTAGGGATCATATTGATCAGAAATACGAAAACACTTTTTCGACTACCCAATATATACGAGTACTTCAGAGAAGTAAGGGGTCTGAAAATAAAGCAACAGTGAGATCTCCACAGATGTCCTCAAAAGCAGAAATTTCGACTATCGGTATGTATTATACTCGTAGGTTAGTTCAAAGTCTCGCAAGAGCATAAAGGTTATTGTCGCTGTCTTCTTCAAGTTTTCGATATTGTGGAAGAGACAAGATGGCAAGTCAAGCTAATTATAAATGTAGATATGGAACTAATAAGTAGACATGTAAAATTCGTAAGTATTTTTAGTGTCCAGAGACTATTAGAGCTTATGGTTGTGACCGAAACTAAGCCTCGGTCAGTTAATTTTCAGTATTTCTCCCTTTAAATGAATTTAAAAGACTTATACCCAAGAAATAAAGCCCAGTATTTATACAAAAACAAACATAACGGTACATACAAATGTGCAAATAAATTCCGTCCAACAAAATATGCTTCTTTCCTTGCCACAAAAACAAGACGCAATCCAAAATGCCTAGCAAAAACGCATACATACATACAGAAAGGCATTTATGCGAATGTCAAGAAGATGTCGAAAACTTGCCACAAAACGAGAAAATTGCACCGCAGCCATGTGTTGTGTATTTCTAAGGAAAACAATTTTCAAATTGCAAAGTCATTTGCACGTATTTACACGAAGCAATTAAAGTTGTGCAACAGTGCAACGTGCATGAAGCGCGTGAATTCGCAAATACAATTGTTGCTTAAATTGCCACAGATGTATGTGTGTGTATTCGCTGGGTGTATGTGCGTGGGTGTGAACATGTGACAGTTGCAACTTAGAAAAAATGTTGTTTTTGTTTCGTTTGGCAACGTGTCAGGCACAAAGAATGCAAATTACATACCCGCTTACGTACTAGGCACTTGTGCGTAGTGGTGTTGCGCCCTGAAGTATGCAACAGAGTGCAAGAAAACGTGGCACATAAGGGGAAAAACGTTGCTTGCGCTCAAATATGGCATGCCACGCTGCAAATACATACACCGGCAGTTGCAATTGCATTTGGTAACTCGTGGCGCTTGTGCAAATATAGGGTGCTGCAATAGAAGATATACAATTTAACTGATTGTTGGCGCTAGTTGCAATTCAATCTTGAGAGTTTAACAGCTTCAACTTCTTCTTTGCTGGCGAAGACAGCGCCTAAGCGGTTATAGGTGCTTCTCCATCTGGTCTTTCCAACGGAGTGAAGGTCTTCCTTAAGTCTTAAATAAGCAGATCGGCAACCTCAATGGTCTCTCCATAAACTCTGTCGTAGTACACCTAGAAGAAGTACTTTAAGTATAGTAGGCCAAGACGAAGAGACTTGACTCTTTAAGTTAGCACTTTTCCATTTTACCCCACCCTGTATATCGACACGCGAAAGCAAACGAATTCCCGCGCATAGGCCTCAAGAGTAACACAATTCGATATGTAGTGGCTGAAAATCAATACGAAGTGATGCCGAAAATTGTTAACGGTTTTCAATTTAAGAACTCTCTCGTATTTACACTGCCTCCATGGCGTTTACTATCGCTTTTTCGCTCATTCGCTACTTCGCCAACGCGCTAACTGACTTAAACGATCTCCAGTGCCGCCGAAGCACCACTTGCTCACAGCTATCTGCTAGGCAATGCAATTGAAGAACGATAGAAGGGTGTCATTGAAATGGAAAACAACGCGAATGTATGTGAAGAGTGTGGTAGGTATTTGGGTGAATGGTGTTGGAAATTTCAAGTACCTTCAACGTGATGAATTTCCGCATTTTCGGGGCGTCGGTGGTTTTAGAAAATCGAGGTGTTGGTTCGATTTTAAAAAAGTTATTGACTTCCGTATATTTGAGGATGAAGAACCGATCTCTTCTTCTCCTCAAAACTAAAGGATCTCGAAATTACTTACGAATGATCTGCCGGTTTTCCTTAAAAGTACCCGATGTATTGGTTAGTCGAAAAAGTCTTATCGTATTTTGTCAATAGATGTCATGACCCTATAAGGATTGGTAGCACTGGTTATACGAGTATATGACAGCAACGACATCTATTGACAAAATACGAAAAGACTTTTTCGACTACCGAAAATTTATTTACCAAAATGATTTGGATTTTTTTCGGATACCCAAGGTATAAACAGTGCGACTAAGTGTTGAAAGGCGTCCTCAGAAGATTTGTCTTGATGAGAGAAGGAACTCGTTCTCGATATGCCAACATATTAACAGCAAAAACTTTATTGTCTTAGGACTTGATCGGGTGAGTCGGCTCGCAAGCTTTCTCCACTTGTTACGCGTACTTTGACTGATCTCCACTGCTCAGAGTAATATAATATTATTTGATCTGCAGTTTCAAGCTTCCGGGATTTACCCAAAGCCATCAGGAATAGTAACTGAGAATAATTCTAAAATAGGTAAGTACCAACCTAATCCATTTATGTGAAGGATTATTCCCAGTCTGAGATGAATTTGAGGCAGTCTGATCTCTGAACGGACATAAAAATCTCTGAACTTTAATATGGAAATACTGATTTGAAAATGTTTAATGCCCCCAACTTATTTCCTTCGGTCCCGTTTAAACCTCTCACCAACTCACACGTCGAAAGATTTACTATCGCTAACCAGCATTTTAATGTCTACTTTTCAATTTATTGCACATCTGGCACAAATCGGCCACGTTTCACAACAACAATAGCATACAAGTGGAAAAGGGTTGACACGCCTCAGCTTCTTCGAATAGTTACGCCTTTGGCGTCGTCTTTCTCGAAGTGTTTTGCTGCCCGGCTTACTTTGTCTTCAATTCCAACCCAACCTGGCAATATGGTTGCTTGTTGGTATGTACCAACCACCACGTACAACTCGCATTACCGCTTCTTGGCTCTGCCTACTTAGCTTTCCGACTGTTTACACGCGCCTGCATAGCACAGCTTGGCAAGCACACTGTGGTGCGCAGCTTTTTTGGTGAGGCGCGGGCTCTCCAGCGCCAGCTTCTTTTTTATAACTTTTGTACGTTTCTTGTTGCACTCGCCTAATTGTTTTCGTTTCTTTGCGCGCTCAATATCATTTCGGCATAGCGAAGGAACACAACCAAAAAAAATGGAAAGCTTTCAACTGCACTTTGGGTCTCGGGAATAGTTTGTGTGCGCGGGTATTTGCTCGTGGCACGCCTGGCTTGCCTTTAAAAATGTCTTTGCTGGCTGCTGAGTTTTTTGTGCGGGTTTTAATTCACTTTTTTTTTGCCACATTTTTGCCTCCGCTCACACGCTTCGTAGTGTCGCACGCGTGTCGCAGCTTAACTTTTTGGCTGCGCTCATTTCGGCCCTTGTTGTAACCTCGTCTATGGCGCCTTGAGTGTCTTAAGTCTTTTTGTCTACGCTGCTTTTTTCGTCAGCACGTGCTATTTGCGTGCGTCCTTTGCGCGCTGCCTTCCACTTGCCTCCGCAGGCTATGTAAGTGTGTAGTGTTGTTGCTTTGCTGTGTTTTTTGTTGTAGTATTTTTTCTCGGTGCTTTCTTCGGCCACGGGTGCCCGCTTAACTGCTGTTATTGCTGTTGTTTTTGTTGTTGGTGCAGCTTGTGGGCTTCTTCTGTTTCGGCTTGAATTTCAGTAATGGCTTCTGTTTTGCCGCTGCAGAAGAATTCTCCACATTATTTTCGCGACTTTTCCTCCTTTTTGTATAATTTTTGTACTTAAATTCGCTTTTAAGCCAAGCACTAGTAGTTCGGTTGTTAATATTTTTCTCATTTTTTGCTCAACAGCAGCAGCATTAAGTCATACACCATTGAGGGTCTCTTAGCAACGAGCGCGCTCAGCGTGTTAGTGGCCAAAGTGTTGATTTGTTTTTAAGTAAAGTTTTTCTCAATTTTAGTTTGAGGATTATGGCGATTATGAGTTTATCGGTAAAGGCAGTATTTAGTGCGGTGGGACTTAGTGCAGACTGTGACCCCGTTTCGTTCGTACGGAAGAACTTGAAGAGCCAAGTAAAGCCTGTATGAACGTTTAGGTCCCACTAAAGATGATCCTTCAGCTACTCTTACCCACCACATCTTTACGAAGCTGGTTAACACATTGCGAACTAAACTTTAAAGGAGCATCGGAGCTTTGGAGCTAATTTCTAATTTCTTTTTCCCGTCTTTTATGTCTAAATTTTGACTTTTCTGTATTCAGAGATAGAATTTAAATGTAGAAACAAAGAAATATTTCTTGCTGCCAGCGTCTTTGGGCCCGTTATGTAGTCTTTCAGTTATCCAGAAGGCATACGGGTTCTTCTAGTATACATCTACTAAGGCAGAATATACACGAAAATTTGCTTAGAACCTGCACATCACTTTATTTTAAGACGATATAAGAAAGAACCCAGAGAGACGGAATAGCAAATATTTGGAGAAACTCATATTTGAGATCTCACGTAGTACAGAAACCATAGAGGAGATATGAATGCACAGAACTCTCATGAACAGCCTGAGATACTTCTAGGAAAAGCCAATCGACGGGGAGTACAGCTCGGAAAGCCAAAACATCTTTCGCTTTTCGGAGAAATTAACAAATTTAGAAACCAATGGATCAGATTTCAAATGAGTTAACGAGGTTGCAGTAGATCTCAGCAGAGATCAAGACTGGATTTCACCTCTGTTTTATGTTGAGTCTGGTCAAACAAGAAATCTAGGTAACTTAATAGTCTCAAGTGACCGAATTGTCAAGCTTAGCGAAAAGTGCAGTTAAAGCTTTAATCGGAAACGATTTTGCTCCCTTCACCGCACAAGCTAGAGTACACAATATACAATATTTAGCTGACGACCATTAAAGCCGATTTTCATGTCTCTCTTAAACGACTATCCTTTGGCATTTTTAGCAGTATTAAGTTCCATTCATTTTATTGCTTGTCACTGCGTTCTTAATTCCTTTAGACTTTGGCAGTCGATAATTTTCGTCGCCTTCTTCAGCATTACGCACGTTCTGCTATTCGTTTATTGAGAAATGAGTGAAGAAAAAATGCCTTTTTTTGCTCTTCATTAAAGCATTTTTGCTCTCTTTTGCTTTAGATAAGCCTTTATTCAGTCATCAATACCTCATTCTTGGCGACACAATTTTTTCCGGACGAAGTTGTGTACTTTGCAGCGAAATTTCTTCTGCTTTAAGCGCATAGTCGTATTACTTTTCTCTTTTTAATTTATTACACTTCAGTGCTTTTGTTTGGTTTACTTTTTTTGCTTGCCTCTGCCTCTGAAAGTGTTGCGCCTTTCGGTATTTACGTAACACTTTGGCACTTTTTTCATTTGCTGAACAATTACGTACGTATGGTATACACAGATGCATATTAAGATATCTGCAATTAAATTACGGGATCCCGAACTTTCGGGATTGACTTTCGGGATTACCAGAAACAATATTTACGCTAATTTGAAAAATATATGGATATAGAGAAGAGTACAACAGACTGTTAATAAATCATTCTACTAGTTTTTAGAATATTATCAGAGAAATTTAATTCGTACTAGAGTTGCCACCTAGCGAAAAAAGTAAAGACGAGCAAAATATTATGAAATGTGTGAGAACCATGAGACTCATAACCAAGTTTTCAGAAGAATATTTCTTAATTTTTAGACGAGATATATTTTGGAACAGAGTTGCCACTTAACGAAAAAAGTATAAACAAAACAGAGCCAAAGGTTATGAAATATGTGACAACCTTGAGGCTTTTAACCAAGTTTTCAAGAAAATATTCAAGCTTTTTTAAACGTGACATATTTTCGAACAGAGTTGCCACCTGTCAAAAAAATTTAAAAGTGATAGAAATATTAAACTTATACCTCTCAAATCTTAAGTACGAGATTTGTAATAAACAAGTATTCAAGATTTTTTAAAACAGATATACAGAGTTGCCACCCTCAAAAAATATAAAGGTGAGAATAATATTATATTTCTTAAGCCTTCAAAAAGACATTTATAATTAATTTTAAGAAGTTTTAAAAATTTTTATTAAAGCAAAATTTAAAATAGTAAAGTTGCCACCTTTCGAAAAAGAAAACAAAAAATTCTATCTTTCAACTGAATTCTATTTTGGAATAGAAAACTTTATTTTTTTTTTCAAATACATACATATATGCAGATAAGTATGGCTAATAAAAGGAATAATAACAAAAAAACATGAATTTACAGATCACGTGGTCGTCATTTCATAATCCCGAAACTGTAGTTTTTAAGAAATGTTATAAATTTGCACGCAAAATAAACTAAAAAATCAGCATTTCACAATAACACATAAAATCCCGAAAGTTGTATTTTACAATCCCGAAATTTCGGTTTATAAAAAGCGAAATTTTCTTTAACGTGTATGTCTAAAATTAGTAAACAACTTTAAAATTCATAATTCAAATAGGCACTTTTACAATCCCGAAATCCCGAAATTGCCGCATACACAAAATTTCATCAATAGACTCATATTGTATGTACCGTGATTTATTTGTTTGCACTACAGACCTAGTTTCGCGAAAAAAACTTTTAACACATAAATTTACACACTTGCGTGTAGCAGCATGCGCACACACACACACTCATACCACATAACGGCACACACCCATACCAAAACATGCGAAAATGCTTAACTGTAATATATTTATATTTACAGACGCGATTTCGTGCTGCCCATATTTGTCGCACTAATTTAAGTATTTTATTTATTTATGGCGCTGCCACTGCCGTTATTGTGCTGGTTGTTATTTATACACAGTTATATTTTATTTTACTCCACTTCATGCCCTTCTTTTATTATTATTTACTTAAAAATTTTTTCTGCGGTGAGATTTCCATTTGCTGTGCAAATGTGTGTGTGTGTGTGTGTATGAGTGTTTGACCATATTTTATGCTTTCCTTTAACACATTTATTTATTTATTATTTAATATTTGTTGTTGTTGATGTTGTTTTATTTCGCTCATACTTCGCTTGTTTGGTGTGATTTTCATTTTTATTAACGTCGCTATTTATTGCCGCGTCGCGCGAGCGAATGGAAATTAATTGCGAAATTCCATTTGGTCCGCCGGCGTTGGCGAAGAAAAACAATAAGCAAACGAAAACAAAAAAACAAGAAAAATTGTTGACCGAGACTATAATACCCCACACAACCAAAAGAGTTTCTATGCAAGAAATGAATAAGGTCAGTCGGTTTGTATGCCTCTATAAGCTATAGTGGTTCGATCTGAAGAATTTCTTCGGAGATTGTTGTATTGCCTTACGCAATAACTCTTGCCAAATTTCGTGAGAATACCACGTCAAATGGAGAAGTTTTCTATATAATCACTGTATACCGATCGTTCAGTTTATACGGCAGCAATATGCTATAGTGATCCGATATCGGTGGCTCCGACAGATGAGCATCTTCTTGGGGATAAAATAATGTGTGCGAAATTTCAGAGCAATATCTTAAAATTTGAAGGACTGGTTCGCTTATATACAGATAGACACACTGAAAGACAGACAGGTATGGCTAAATCGACTCATCTGACCCCATCTGAACACCCTGATTCCCTATACATATAAATGTCTTAAAGGGTCTCCAACATTTCCTTCTGCCTGTTACAAACCATCCTGCCAAAGTTAATATACCCTGGTCAGGGTATAACAAAAGGCGAGGCGGCTATCCATAGCAATGGCTCCTCCTCAACTTCAACACGTGACGCGACAGCAATTTGCTTGGGTCAAGTTCGCCTTCGTATTTGTTGTGGTCTTTTGTGTGTAACGGCGCTTCTACCGCAACAGTGGTGGCATCGTCGTCGGCGAAGGCGACTTGGCGCGCGCTTCGGTATGACAGCAATCGAGCTGCCGCACACGCGAATGACTTAATTTCAATTATAAAAGCGAGCCACGAGCATCGCACCGTTGTTAGTACTGTTATGTTTTTCCTCCATTTGCCTTACAAATTCTTTAATTAGCGTGCGGTGAGGGGGTGGCATAAAAAGATGTGGTGCGCCAGGCGCACGCGAAGGAAAATAAATTAGTTAATTTATAGTTTTTTATTGCAAATAAACACATTATGGCGCGGCAAAGTACAAAGCAGTTTTCTGCAGACTCACTCAATCAGTAATGTAATTTACAGGGGTTCAGTTGGTGGAATGCCTATGTCAGTAGACACCTCCTAAATAATGAGGTCACGGTTATCATAAACTGTTATATACTGCGGCTGGATCTCCACGTAAGTTAGGGAGCTTGAGTGAAACTATCCACTCTGAAATTTCGCTATTAAAGTTCTACGGAAGCATCCAAACCCAACAATATGGAGCTATGCTTGCAGTCTATCGTGTTTGTCAGATTTGATCCTAGTGACCAACTTCTTGTTTCCTGTCTCAAAGACTGGCACGCTGGTAAAAGACTTTGCTCAAATGAGAAGACGAAGTGCAGATGACAACAGCATTTTGAAGACCTCGAACCTTTAGACTATGGAACAGATATCGAAAAGACATTATGTCAAGGACTTTTCAACCCATTTAGTAGTTCTCGGCTCTTCACAGTGGCTAAGAGATGAAGAGTGTGGATAACAAACGGTCTTATTGACCTCTTTAACATTAAAACAATGACAGTCTTTAAAATGGTACAAGGCCATTGGATTGACCGTATACGTTCGGCTATCTTCTATCTTTGGAGCAGATCTCGGAATCTAGCCTGTCACAGTCAAATAAAAGTGTTATGTTAGACACTTCAGTTGTGTGACTAAACTAAATCTACCAAACATTATCGACATAACGTAACAAAAGTACTTGATCTCATTTAAGTAGACCGCTAACTGAAGGTATTTCAGATAGCTCAGACAAAAGCGGAATGTATACTCACACTGGACAATAAGCGCAACCGTGAGACCACTACCTAACAGTATATGATGCTCTTTAAGCACAATCCGACAGAATTTCTGTGTCGTTTCCTATTTAATGACGAAACATGAATTCAAAGGTACACACCATAAGCCAAAAAATAGTCGAAACAGTGGACCTTATCTGGCGAACCTGTTCCGAACAAGAACAAGGCTGCCCTATCGACCGGAATGATGATGAACCGTTTCATCGTTTTCTGGAATTAATAACGGGCGCACAGAGCTCTACTATGCAGAATTTCGTTTTCAAACCAAAAAAAAAATCGGCGTACAGAAATTCGATCTAAATGACGAGCTTAGCTTATCACTGTCATGTAGGCATACTTAGCCAGAAAACGTATTTCTCAGGCGGTTAAAAAAAGTTGTAGCTTCGCAGACTCAAGCAAATTCAGCCAAAAAGGAGAGCATGTTGGGAATTAAATGCCACCTTTCCAAAATTTTCGTTTACCATTTGTAGGCTAAGAACTTATCGGACTTCCTCGAACTTCCGAGCGTTAGAGACATCATTAAAGCATCTTTTCGATAACATATTTCATTGAACTTGCTTGAATACTTCATTTAAATAAATTTTCGTTCCACTCGTCTTTAGATATACAAGAAAAGTCCAAAAAACTCGATCATTCCAACTCACATTCCTCAAATTATAGTTAAGCGATTGCTTTTATACACACAAGTACCCCAAATTGCTACCCAAAAGAATAACCATAATATCAATCGATTCATAAAACTCACATAAATTCTTACAACGAGTTTTCAAACACACGCTAAAACATAAAAATTTAAATCTTCAACTTCGTAGACTCGCAAAAATTTAATATTAACTAGCGCTTAGCGCCCTAACTGACACACATCCATACATACAAATGTTTATATAAGTGCATAAGCCGCTGAGCACCCATGGCAAGTTAAAAGTTAGCTTGCCAAGTAGACATCCCAAATGTCAATTTCAACTTGACTGACTTTCGTTTTTGCCAACCAACATGCATATACATCCACACACACACACACGTGCTAGCTCGTCTAGCAGCAAAGAGCAACGCTCATACGAGCACCACCCGCTTATTGCGCTTATAGTGGCAGCTGAAGCAACGCACTTTTGAGTTTCTCTTTTCAACGTCTTTCGCTGATCTTGAACCAATTGTGCGCTTACTTTTTTTTTGGTTTTTTTTATTTGCACTTTTTCTATTTTCTGTTGTATTTTTTCTCACTGCTGCCATGTGAAATGTAAACTGTTCCGCTGTTCTGAACTTTTAGCGATTATGAATCTCTCGGGTATGGCGTCAAGGTAAAGTGTACTAATGCTGGCTCGCTGCTGCTGCTATTAGTGAACTAATAGCAATAGTAACAACAACAACGGCAATGGTAATAGGAAAATTCACTTTCAAACTTTTATCTGTTCGTAAATAGTTAGTTAGAAGCGTCGAATGGGCGGACGGACGGACGGACGGTCGGTGCATGCACTTTGTTTAATTTTTATTTTTCTTATTTGTATTTGCTTTCTGCATATTTGTATGAGTGGGGAAAACAACGAAAGCCCCCATGCATCTGTGCGAAATTGCATTCATTCATTGTGCGCATTTATGTTACGTATACGCCATGCTGAGCGCTGTTGGGTGGCGCTGTAATGAAGAAAATTTGGGTGCAGCAAACGCAGCGCTGAGAATGCAAAATTGAAAAGTGAAGGCGGAAAATGTGTGAAAATGAAATTTAAAAAATTATAGAATTTTATTTTTAAAAATTAAAAAAAATTTTAAAGAAATAAAAAAAATAAAAAAAAAATTAAAAAATAATAAAAGTAAAATTTAAAAAAATAAAAAAGTAAAATTTAAAAAATAAAATTTAATTTAAAAATGAAAACAAAAAATTAAGTAAAAAAAATAATAATTAAATATTTGAATAAAAAAAAATATAAAAATTAAAACTTAAATAAAATATACAAAAAATATTAAAAAATTTATATAACAAAATTAGACAAAAAAAGTCTTAAAAAAAATAAAACAAATTAAAAAAAAATAAAATTAACAAAAAAAAAATAATTAGAATATAAAATAATTAAATATACAAAAAAAACAATAAAAACTTAAAAAATAATAGTAAAGAAAATAAAATATAAAATTAAAAACACTAAAAAAAATTAAAAAAATAAAAATAAAAATTAATTAATCATTATAAAAAAAAATTAAAAAAAAAAACGAATTAAAAAAATAATTAAAATATAAAACTATAAAAATTAAAAATAAAAAAAAAAATAAATAAAAAATAAAAAAAATAAATATAAAAATATAAAAAAAAATAAATATAAAAATAAATGAAATTAAAATAATTAAAACAAAAAAATAAATATGAAAGAAAAAAAAGATAATAAAATAAAAATTAAAAATAATAATAAAAAATAATTTAAAAAATATAAAAACTAATTATAAAAAAAAAAAAATTTAAAAAATATGAACAAATATTAAAAAAAAAATTTAAAAAATAAAAAAATTATAAAAATTAAAAAAAAATTATAAAAAAATTTAAAAAAGTATAAAGGATGCATTAAAAAAATAAAAGACAAATAAGATAAAAAAATTAAATCAAATATGAAAAAATTAAGAAAAGACAATTAAAATAATTTAAAAAAATGAAAAATATTAAAAATAGTTTGTAAACTTTAATTTAATTTGTTTATTATTATTAACGAACTTATTTTTGCTTCTAAAAAAAATTAAACAAAATCTGCTAAACCGCTTTGAGTCTTAAAACCATCGCATTAACAGCACACCCGCTATCATTATTCAATTTCTTCTCTGAAATGTCTGTGATAACCAAAAGCTTTTATATTTTCATATTTCTTCTATTGTCCTTTTCCGTCTACTTTTAATCCACTCTTAGTGTGTTTAGTTGCTTTAATATTCCGCAACACAACGCTATTGTACACATACATATGTATGCAAATGCTCACACATGCAATCACAGCATGTGTAAGCGATATGCACACACACAAACACAAGCGCACACAATCTAAGTTATCCTTGAGCTGAATGCATAAGCAAGTTTTGCGTTTGCTCTTTTATGTTTTCGATTTTTTTCTGCTACTTTTTGTTTTGTTGCACTTGCGTGCTGCTTTTATTATTATTATCAGTATCATATTCCGAATTGCTTTGTCATTGGAGACCTACAAGCATTTCTTGCTTTGCTTTTGTTTTACATTACATAATAGCGATACAAAATCAATAGCGCGAGAAGCGAAATGATGTAAGGAGGTTGAGGAAATTAATGCGCTGCTGGCAAAGTCGAACGTTAAATCAATAGATGTATTTAAAGTGATTCTACATAATAGAAAATTAAATTATTTGTGTAATCAATGTAACTTTAATTTGTTTTATTTATTTAAGTGTGTTAAACACAACTCAATTTGCTCGCTTTTTGATAGACTTAGCAAAATATTTATTGCCAATGAAGCATTTTCTTTTATTTAATAATAGTTTGGAGATTTTTCATCATAAACTCGTGTTTATTGCAATTTTCGAGTTTACCTCTAAAGACTACTGACAATAATAGAGTTAAGATTAAACTCCAGTGTAACATTAAACATTACTCATAATCACAGAGTTAAGACTAAGCTTGAATTTATTGGTAATTTTTGAGTTTAACATTAAACCTGACCCACAAACAAAAGGTTAAGATTAAACTCGAGTTTATTGACAATCACAAATACAGAGTTTAGATTACATTAAACAACTTTAATAAAGAAATTATTGAAACCACCTTTCTACAAGAAAAAATCAACTTAAGGGCGTTTGAAATCAATTACATCCAATTTCCTTTGTAATTGTTCAAAAAGAGTTAATTCAATAAGATTAGTATGGGCCTCAAGCCTCAGCGGAATTGGAAGTAACTGCAAAAACAATGGCCTGGTTATCAATAGAATGGGAATGGGTCACAACACTGCTTTCTTTATGCGTTGTACTTGTACTACTGGACAGCTGGGCTAACAACAGTTCTTGTGCTGTCGGAAGATCATTTTGGCCGTCGTAGGGCTAACCTTTCCATAATTGTAGGCTTTCTAACTAGTAGGTAGAAGACGAGGAAGACGAGGAAGAAAAGCCTAAACAGATTTGCATTGACCTCAAGGCGCTTGAGTAAAAATTGAAATATCTTGATAAATCATGGTATGCCATAACTATAACTAAATACGCCAGAGATATTACATTTTCCCTCCGAGCAGTTATGACAAGGCGTTAATAGAAATTTAAGGTGAAAGTACATATCGCGAGACCCCCCGACCGATTTGAACCAAATTTCGAATGTGTTATGCTTCTGATATTCTTTTGTTACAATGAGTAAATTGGCGAATTCAGATTACAGCCAGGGCAAACTGTTCAAGGACCGAATATTTGCCTCTGCTTGATTTCTAACTGAAAATATCAGTCAAAGTATGAGATATATAACTGAAATTCGGAGATAATTCTTTCCTAATGATAATATGTCTTTATGTCAAAAATGGACTGAACCCCGTCAATATTTCCTTATCCCCCATATACCTATAATATTTTAAAGAGTTTCGAGCTTCCGGATAACTTTATGACACATATATCTCCCAATATGTCAGCTATCTCAAGAAAAATAGGAGAGCGTGTTTTACTAATATGTATCTTTGTACCTCAAATGGATAAAATCGGGTGACTAATATCAGAATTATCGAACACACTGTTGACTTACCCGGTATAGATTGGTGGTGATATGTGAGATACCTTATTGACACCAAGGAGAATTTTATTAATATTTTACATGTTAATAGTATAAAAAATAGATAAAATGACGTCGATACTAAGGCTAACTCAAATATTTCAATATAAAATTTTGCTCGCACCTGAAAGAATTTCTCCGACTGTAATCCTTGATCCCTGCAAGTTGAAAGAGTATAAAATGTTCGGGGCTAAATTCCAGCCCGTTCTTACTTGTTTTTCATATATTTTTTTTATTTTAATAAAGTTTTCTCTTAATAAAATTGTGAAATTGCAGAAGTTCCATAAATCGCTGCAATTCCCCGAAAATGCCAACTAAAATTAAATAAATGTTCAATGTGAGAAAAACTATGAGAAATTCTACAAGGAATTGGAAAAATGGAATGTCGGCAATGTTTGTATGACATATGTGCTATATGTATGTGTATGTGAGTTTACGTGTGTGTGTGCATTTAACTTACATTTAGTGCTATTGGCTATTATCCCTCGGTAAGTACGAACAATGTTGCGGCAATAATGCACTGCCAAAGTACTTTTGCACACAAATGCAAGCAATTGGCACACATACACATACATCCAGACATCGTGTGTTTTTACATGCACTGACTGACTCGCCATAGGATGTGTGAGCAAATTTGTTGTTCCTATTGAAACGCTTACAAATAAATGCCTTTGTGTTAGTGCATAACAAAGGCTACAAAAAAAAACCTCAGCTAAGGAGATTGCACTAAAAGTAGTGCTAGTGCTCTTGAGGTAGACACCTCTCGCTCTGCCAGGCAGTCAGCGCTCAGTGCCCATCCCCTGCTGCTCTTGACGGCATAATAGGAGCGCGTCCAGTCTGAATCCAAGTCAAACAGCAGCTTTAGCTTTTACGATAATCTGCCTGTTTGCGTCAAAGTATTATACTAAACAATCACACACTCTCACACACAAAGGCACACAAAATGCAGAGTCGCACGGGACAGACAATAGAAATGTGTGAGTGGCTGTATTTTGTGTACAAGTGTACTCAAGCCCTTACAAGCGAATAAGCATATCGTCAAATCCAAACAGACATTACTTATCGTTGCGCTCAGAGCGGCGCTCAAGTAGACGAGTAAGTCGTGCAAACTGATGGACAGCAAGCGCTGGTAGAATTAATTTAATATAAAACAAGAAAAAATGTTAACTTCACCAGCGCTGGTGTATGTGTTTTTAGAAAAAAAGGGTGGAAACAGATATCTCTTTAGAGCAGCTAGTTTGAATGACAGCTTTGGGCTATAGTGGTCCGATATGAACAATATGTTAAATAATACGGATATTGTAACTTTACTTTAGACAATACTCTCCTTACAAGAGCTTGATTGTGATCGATCAGCCAGCAGATATGTCCGTCAGTGATCTGATATCGGTGGTTCCGAAAAAAAACCAGCTTCTTGGGGAAAAAAGAAATTGGACAATATTTCGAAACTTTACCGAATATACTAGTTCAGCGTTCTCCAGGTTGGACAAAGAAGCAAAGAAAATGGGTCTGGTAATAAAACAGAGCCACAAGAAATGTCCCCTGTCATCAAACAAACAGTCGTCCCACTTCGTCTATCGGGGAACCAGCATTAACAGCAACAACAACGTCAGCCTGGAAATCCAACGCAGTATAACTCTTGCCAACAGGAGCTACTTCGAACTGAGTAGGCGACTGAGAAATAGTCCTCTCTCGACAAACAAAACCCAAACTCTACAAGTCACTCATTATTCTCGTCCTTCTTTATGGTGCAGAGGCTTGGAGACGATGACAACAACTGATGAGTCAACGTTACGAGTTCTCGAGAGAAAGGTTCTGCGGAAGACTTATGGTCCTTCGCGAATTCGCAACGGTTAGTATCGCATTTGATGGAATGATGAGAGGTATGAAATATACAACGACATTGACATAGTTTTGAGACAGCGGCTCCGCTGGCTCGGTCATGTCGTCCGAATGGACGAAAACACTTGAGCTCTGAAAGTATTCGACGTAGTACCCACCGGGGGAAGCAGAGAAAGAGGAAGAGCTTCACTACATTAGAAAGATCAAGTGGAGAAGTACCTTGCTTCGCTTGAAATCTACAATTGGCGCCATACAACGAAAGGACAAACAATCGGCGCGCAGTTTTGAACTCGGTTATAACCGCCTAAGCGTTGTCCACGGCGATAAAGAAGAGCGATTATTACGAAACTTTTAAAAGTGAAACTAAAATTTAGCTAAGGATCTCATCTAATTTCGCTTAATATTTTCTAGTCTCAGTAAAAATTTTCCTACCGGGTCTTTTCAACTACCGTGTATACAGTACATATGCGACTGTGATTTTATTTGCTGGGGAATAATTGTAATTCTGTGTCCTTGTTGTCGTTAGTACACTAAATATTTGTTGGTCTTACGCTAATGGCAACTCTCATCGTATTTGACATGTTTTGTTTCCACATGATTACTGTACAGAGTGTAGTGTATTTAACAATGCATCGGTTTATCGGGCTGAATTAAGGAAACTTGCTGAAAGGCGAGGATAAAGAATGACTCAACGGCGTATGAGGTGAAGACTTATAGTGCAGTTAAGATCTATTCTTGAACAAAAAGATCTCCAATTGCTTAAGAGGATGATACTCCGAAAATAGTTACAATTAGTTGTCGTAGTAAAGTGGAATGTGCTAAGGTCTTGACGAGTCTGCCTTGCATAGGCCATCTGGAGCATCTCAATCGGATCAACGTGAGACCGCCCTTAATTCATTAAATATGTTCTACCTACATCCGCCTTAACAGCCACTTTAAAGAGACATGTTCGACAAGAGTATCTTATTGAAACATGCAGATGAAAAGTAGGTGCCTTTCTCCGCTCTTGTGGTATTGTCTTTAATATTTTGATAGCAAAGCTCAGTCTTAATACGGATGTTTTCATTTAAAGTTTTCATCCACATTTTAGGCTTCAGAAAGTAATGTTGACCATATTACAGAGATCTTCAGGTATTCGTTAGATATTAGAAAGTAGGAGTTGAAGTTGTTGTTGAGGTACAAATGCTGAAGAAATTGACACAGTAATTAATCTAATCTAATGGAGCTACGAATCCAAAAACTCCACAAAAAGTATTTGGTGCTTAAGTAAGAAAAGTGGTGTCAACATTAAATACTAGTATTGGGCTCTAGTACATTCGCTGTTTGCACTAAATTCTCACACACTGTAAGCTAAAGCTACGAAAAGAAAAAAGCTTACTTCAGAAATCAAGATCATCTGCTAATTTCACAAATGTACTAATTAATTAAAATCTGCATTAAGATTACAGTTAGCTATGCTACAACTATTTATCTATGGAGCCAACTTCAGCAGAAACATTCGAGCACAACGAAAAAAGTCGACTAAATTCCGTTGAAGTCTACTCAATTTGCCATCCATATATGTATGTATTACAGTGCTCAGCAAAGAATTGAAGAGCTTAGAAAACTTTTTCTGCTTTCTTGAATCTTGAATTTGTTGTAACGACGTGCTTAGACGTGCATTGCATTATTGCCGTGGCGAGAATGGCTGGCAGCCATTCAGATGCGAAAAGTTCTGGTGCTTGTTAGTCAAGTTTTTTGGCAGCGCTTCACAAGCTCTTTTGCCTTCTTAGCTTCATTTGTATGGCTTCTTATTTAAAATTCACATATGCAAGCAGGCAGTGGGTAGTTGGCTAAAATGGTGTGCCATCTTATGAAGTGAGGATAAAGTTCGACTTGTTTTCTTTAATCGTAGCTGTTAGTTTGATTGAGAAGGCACTGGGATTACTTACAAAGAGGCACTTAAAGTAATATATGTAGTTAATAAACCTTTTTGCTAGCGAAGACATGAAAGTCTGCAATGAACTGAAGTGGGAGATTACTTTTCTGATAAGCAGTAAAGTCAGGCTTGAAATCCAACGCAGAGTAACTCTTGCCAACAGTTGTTACTTCGGGCAGAGTAGGCAATTGAGAAGTAAAGTCCTCTCTCGACAAACGAGCACCAAACTCTACATGTCACTCATCATCCCCGTTCTGCTATAGGGTGCAGAGGCATGGATGATAAAGTCTGATGAGTCGGCGCAACGAGTTTTCGAGAGAAAGGTTCTGCGGAAAATGTATAGTCCTTTGCGCATTGGCAACGGCGAATACCGCAGTCGACGGAACGATGAGCTATACGAGTGATACGACGGTATTGACATAGTTCATCGAATTATGAGACAGCTGCTACGCTAGTTAGGTCATGTTGTCCGAATGGATGCAAACACTCCGGCTCTGAGAGTATTCTACACAGTAGCCGCCGGGTGAAGCAAAGGAAGAGGAAGACTTCCACTCCGTTGGAAGGATCAAGTGGAGAAGGAACTAGCTTCGCTTGAAATCTCCAATTATCGCCAAACAGCGAAAAGGAAGAATTATTGGTGTGCTGCACCGCATAAGCGCTTTCTGCACTAATAAAGAAGAAGAAGTAGATTGAAGTAGACGGAAGTCAATTTACTGTCCACTCACGATCCAGACCAGAAAACCGACATTAATTTTAACCAGAATATATTTCATTTGTGTTTGGAAATAAACATTACTTCTATCTGACCAACCGTAATGATAATTCTTCTTGCTTTTCAGGATTTTTTCAAGAACTTCTCAGGACTCGATCTTATTAAGACCATTATATAAACGTGTTTTAATTCAATATTTATTTGCAAAACGTTGGAGAGCCCACACTCAGCACTCGATATTAGCATCGCGCTATAAATAAATAGAATACCAATCATTATGCAGCAAATCTATACCTTCTCCTCGTGGCAAGGCTTTCCACCGCACCCACGGCATTCACTTAGCGCCACTTACGCAGCTTTTATATTTTTATCTAGAAATTTTCAACTTTTCAAATAGTAACATTATTAATTGAAATATTCCACGACTTATGAACAAGTAAGTAACTTGAAGAGGATGAAACTGAAACAAGTACAAACTTGCTTGTTATAGTCCACACTCCACATCCTGGCAAAGCAGCAATGTGAAACGTATGAAAATCTGCAAAAATCTTCAGATAAACTCCAACTGAGTAGCTTAAACTGAGCTAAAAGTGCGGGCTTTACGAACGGGAAGTGCACTTAAGGAATTTTTATACAATATAAAGAAAATATCAAAATTCGGAATAACTGCATATTTATGCGCTACACTCGCTCCGCCAGCCGTTTAGCTGGACAACAAAGCAGAGGAAATGGCAAAAATAATATGCACATACTTTGCCGCTGGAAAAGTTGCCAGCTTTAAACAACAAAAAACAACCAGAGAGGAATGAAGAGCGAAGTAGTTTAGCAAAGTAAGCATGTATGTGTGTATGTGTGGGTGTGTGCGCTTGTGTTTTGTAAGTACAGACATAAGTACGCCCTTAAGCTGCTTGGGAGAGCGACTTCATAGCCTTGCAGCTGAATAAGAAATGAAAATGAAGAATGCGAGAGTGAGCTTAAAATTTTCAAATTACTTAACGTGAAATGTGGATGTGTGTACAAGTGTGTGTGTGTCTGTGCAACGCATAAATGCTGCATTATAAAGCAAATTTCTTAATTTAGAGTAACAATGCGGTAAACAAGTCAACTTAGGTGCACACGCACACAATGAAACACAACTCGACACACACATACATATATATACAAATTAATAATTCACTTATGCGCACATAGCGGCAACTGTAAAGCAGCAACACGCTTAAGAGCGAGCTACAAAAGCTGGTTATTGCAGTGGTTTTTGTTGTTGTGCCGTCTGCTATTTGCCTTGGCGCCATTTTAGTCGTTTGGTTAGTTTGTTCGGCTCGGTTGGTTGAATTGTGGCTTTGTTGCCACAAGCTGCCAGCTGCCAGCTGCTCAAGCTGCTACAGCTGGTTTTGGTTTTAATGAGATCGCAGTTGAAATATTAAAATTACCTTAAAGCAATAAATGCTGCCGGAGTTAGTATTGGTGATGGCGGTTGTGTTGGTGCTGCGGTGTGCGGCGTTGCGCGTTAAAGAGAGATGTATGCCTGCGAGTGTTCGGTGCGTCGGTATTGGTGTGGCATGCTGCGCCACAAGTTTCAAGTAATCAGCCTGGCGGCGAGTCAATCAAATTATATAAGTCGCTGACGAACCCTCTTTACATAAGCAGTATGTATATACGTTTACGTAAATATATATAGTACATACATAGGTATGTATGTGCGTCACAGCGCTTGTGTTGAGGCTTATAAATGGGAGTGTATATATAATAGTATTTACTTAAGTAAGCCATTACGAATAAATAATTTATGGCAAATATTTTATAATATTAAGGTAAAAACCATGCTCATAAAAAATCCAACGAGCACATAAGTAACTAGTTGGTAACTAGTTGTAAATAATTAAGCCATTACGAATAATTTTTATGGAAAACATTTTACAATAATGAAGAATTTAATATCCATGAAAAAAGCAACTGGTCCAAAAGTAAGTAGTTGGTAACTAGTGGAAAATAAGTAAGTAATTTATTCTTTTAATTACGGTAAACATTTTACAAAAAGCATGCTATTCTACTAATGAAAAAATTAACTAGTTCTTAATAAAGTAGTCGGTAACTAGTTGATAACTAATCATAAATAAATAATTTACGAAATATTTTTGACAGTAATGTAGAATAATATGATTAAGAAAAAGGTAATGAACTAGTTGGTAACTAGTTGTAAATAAATCAATCCAGTTTACTTTTGCTCTGTCGAGTGTTCATTTTGCTACCACCCGCGCTTCGCTTATGCTATTAGCATCGACGCTATCAATCCGAATACTCTATTAAAACTGTTAATCTGATACTATTGTACAATATTACACAAACCCACAAAATTTGCTCAGCTCGCAGTTGAAAATATGATCCCGAGAACCATATTCACTGTATCTAAGCAATAGTTAAGGTAACAGAACGAAGTGAAAACGATCGAATCGACCATCCATATTGATATGTACAATTTTTGTTCGAGCTTGAAAACATCTGGAGAGAATAAGGATCAGCTTTATGAGTTCTCTATTCCAAAAGTTGAGCTTTAGGGATATAATATTACCAACTAAGTTCGAGTATTTCGGTTATGGATCTTAAGATATGTATATAACACCAGATTAAACTCAGCAACGGCAGATTTTAGGCCAAAAATAACCAGTTTCCATAAAGGTTTGAAACTGTTAACATTAAAAAGTTGGGTCTCGATATTAAATATCGAAAATTCATTGAACTTCATCGACACTTTATCTCAAATATCCACTTCCTGCTTCCAATCTCTTAGCATTTTTGTCACAGCTGCGAAACGTAAGGCTTTCCGTCACTCTAAACACATTGAAGCGACTTTCCTGCTGGGAACACATTTGTACCTTTTGGCCACAACGTCATATACTATACTTAACAAAAACTCCAAATTAACTGAACTTGAGAAAATTCCATCACATTTTTTTTTTGCTTCCTTATACACATATATACTTCCATAGGCATTCTGTACTCCATTGGCGCTGGACTTAAGTTGTAAGCCGGAGGCTCGAACTTGTCGTTCAGTTGATTCAATATACCGAAATGATTGGTGGATAGCTGCTACTTATAAAAACAGTAAAAAAATGTATATGTATATGTGTGCGTGTAAGTCACTTTCATGCAAATTAATAAAGTTTTAGTAATTCGAAGAAGAAGAAGCAGAGTAAAGGCGCACAGCGCAACTTAAGGGAGCAGAGAAGCAATATACAAAAGATTTGGTATAATTGCAACACACGCATTGAGTAGTAAAGTATGTACAACGGTAAATCAAATAAAGTGCGCTCAAACTGTTGTCATGACAAGTAAGAAGAAGAAAATGAGGAAGACCAAGAACGGAAAAGAAGAAACAGTAGCAGAAGACCTGTAGGCGCGCACAGCGGCAACAAATAAATTATCGCCTACAAAGGTGGACAACAACGAAGCAACTATGAGGGGGGTAATGGTGTGACTGGCTGTAATTTAGCGAGAAAGTAGCGAAGCGTATAAAGTGCGTGGTTGGCGACTCGTGCCTCGTTTTCAATAAATCAATCCCGAACAATTGGCCCACAAGCTGCCTAAGCAACTCTCTTGTGTGCCTGTTGGCATGTATGTATATGTGTGAATGGGTGTGTGTTTGGGCATAGCAACAGTCAGCCAATAATTAATTGAGCCAATACTCGCCGCAATACTTGCTCATGTATGTGTGAGTTACTAACGCAGCTTTGTGCAGTTTTTCGGTGTGTTCAATTAGCAAAGTTCAACGTCTTAATTGTGTCAAATTTGATTGCAAAAGCTGCTGGGTCAACATGAATACTTAAATTCCGAACAACAAATTGTTGAACCTAAATGAAAGGTATCCAGAGAGAATTGGATAGGAGACAAACTCTACTAAAAAGGGTCTTAAAAAGTACATTCCTCTGGATATAAGTTCGTCTGGTAAGACGCATGGAAATTACCCAACGTCTCAACTCCATTAATTGACACTTGGTCGGTTCCGGCTAGTCTCACTTCGGACACAAAAATATACATTTTAGCGTTTATACTCTCATAATTGCTTCTCATCACACTTATAATGTGTGACAAATGGAGTAACCTACCAGCTTAAAGCCGACCCAGTTACGAAAAGCTTCGATCCTTAGCCAGTCTGATAAATTGGAGACTTTTATTAGAAAAACATTTCTCATGTTGGTTGGAAAAGGTATCGAACTCAGATCCTACCGTAACATAAAGTAATTTATGTCTCTAACCACCATACCACATTAGGCGGCAGGAGAAAACTTCAAATTAGCAGAGCCCGTTACTTTTAATGAAAAATAAGAGGAATAAATTGCAGCTAAATTGATTATATTGAGCCAGACAACCGATGGCGATAAAGTGGGCCTAGATCTGAAATCGAACTCTGTGAGAATTCAAAGGATTTGTAGATCGAACTTTAACATCTGATGAGTCGACGTTTCGAGTTTTCGAGAGAAAGGTTCTGAGGAAGATTTATGATAGAACGATGAGCTGTATCAGATATACGAAGACATCGACACAGTCCAGCGAGTTAAAAGACAGCGGCTACGTTGGCTAGGTCATGTTGTACGAATGGACGAAAACACTCCAATTTTGAAAGCGTTCGACGCAGTATCCGCCGGGGGAAGCAGAGAAAGAGGAAGAAGAAGACTTCCAATCCGTTTGAAAGACCAGGTGGAGAAGAAACTGGATTCGCTTGGAGTCTCTAATTAGCGCTAAACAGCGAAAAGGAAGAACAACTGGCACGCTGTTGTAAACTCGGTTATAACCGATCCTACGCCAATAAAGAAGAAGAAGAAAGGTGCTAACTCCGCTTTCAGTTAATTTGGCTGACAGAAGAAATGAGAAGCGAGTGAGTCAAAAATTAAGCTACTTTAACACTAGACACTAGATATCTGGCAAAAGTTCAGAGACTTCCAACTTGGGAACCACTGTAATAGACATGGAGAAATTACTTCAATGCTCATAGAAACTCTTCAGAACTCACTAAGATGTACAGAAGACTTCATACCCGCACACTTCCACTAGAGCTCAGAAGCTCCTTAGAACTCCCTTAGCAGAGGAAGACCTTCACCTGCACTCCGTTGGAAAGACCAGGTAGCCTTTAGCGGCAGCAGCCGTACCTATATTCGAGAGCTTTGAGAAATTGAAATCGCTAACTGAAGCATTCCTCTTAAATTCTCACAGATACTCTCCAGAAAGAATTAAGTGACTCTTATATTCGAGAGTTTCCTCAAAATATTGGCGTTCCCTCCTCGTTTATAACTAATAGGATGTGTCAACAAGAAGCTTCTAAGAAAGTTGTATTGAAAGCTAAACATTTACTGCGGAGTGTAGGTTAAATGCAGTAATTTTCAATTTCTTCTAACTAAATTTCCCCAACTAATTACTTTTCCGATATTTCCGTGCCGTTGCGCAAGCTGTGCTATACCAAAGTTGGCCCTAACTACAGGTCCCCAAACCAGCAAGTCAATTAATTCATTTGTATTTGTGGCTTATTCGTAATATTATTCTTTTCTTTTGTGGTTAGTCCTTCGCTTTTTTTTGGAGCTAATTTTTGCATTTTAATGTGTACAATTGTGGTTACAGGCGCGCATTGTCGCCTGCGACCCGCACACTGCTTCGTACATTTTTCGCCAGCGAGAATGAATGCTGACAGCGAGAAAGTCACCGACAATGGCAGACCAGGACAATAAAGTTGTAAACTGTGAATTGTACGGACAATATATTTATATATATAAAGTCCGCTATGTGTGTTTGTATGACAGTCTGCCCGTGTGAATGTGACAGGACATTAAAGTCAACGAAGAAAATCATGCAATAAATGGCTGAAGAAGAAGCTGTCCGCGGGGCTAACTTTCGGCATGACGTACATCTCCTCCCTCTCTATCACACACACACGTGCTTACAAACAAAAGTTGCACGAATATTTTACAAATGTGTGTGTGTGTGTGTCAGCTGCGTTCGTGCAGCATCCTTTTGATTGCGGAAGAAGTTGGCTGGCTGCATGACTTGTGAACGCTTTGCCGCCATTGTTAAGTTCGCTGATTATTACCGTTGCTACCGCCGTTGCCGCTGCCGCTGCAGCAGTCGCTATTTGCTGCGCTTAAGCCAACAACTTTATTATGTTGTACGGCAATTGCACATTGCATGCAACATTAATAACACAAAGGCCACGCATCGTGAAAACGACTGCAGTTGAGCTCTTTATGGCTGCCGTTATACCGTTATTTGTTTGTTGGTAGGGCGCGACGGCGCGGCTTATTGGTGGCACCACGAAAATAATACGTGCAGACAAGTCAAGTTCGCACTGTAATTTGGTGGATCCAAAATGAGCTTCTTTTTTGATATTCAAAAAATACTACTGTTGTTGTTGGAGTAGTTGAGCTTCGCTAAATTGCGTAAAGTTATCCGGTAGTTAAAAGTTGGTCTCGACCTGAAAACCTCTGACCTAATCTCGAGCAAAAAAAAGAACTAAGCTGTAGAGAGAAGACTCCGCGATACCCGAAGAATCCATGCAACATAGTGGACCCGTTATCACTACAGCTTTTCTTCCATTTATTGTCTACAATAGAGATCTCAATAGGAACTCCTTGGTAGTTAAAACTGGGTCGGTCTTTAATCGAACTCGGAAAGAAAAGATCGAGCTCCAAGGATCTATATTTTGCTGTATCTAGTTCCCTATGTCGTGATATTTCACGATATCGACAAGTTCATAAAAAATTACATATCTATGCTTAGACGACCGCATAGGAAAAGCTTATAGAAGCATTCCGTCCAACCTGCGGCCTCGGTTTCAAATTAATGTATTTCCTATCAAAATTGGAACTTATAATCCTCCAAAGAAGTCACTCTGCATAAAACTTCGGTGAATGCTATACAAAAAATTTCAAATAAGCTCTTTTCCTAGGTCTCTAGTTTTTGAAATGGACATAAATCTGTAAACGGACTAATTCTGATTTCAGTTAATTTGGTTGGCTGATGAAATGAGAAGCGGGAGAGTCAAAAATGAAGTGCAGAAGTGACTGGAACACTAAAAATTCTGGGGGACATGGGGACTACTGTTACTAGAGAAATCACTTCAATGAGCGCAAAAGCTCTTCGGAACTCGCTAAGATGTGCAGAAAACTTCATTCCCACATGGTTACCACTGCTACCAGAGAATATGTGTCCCACTGAGCTCAGAAGCTCCTTGGAACTCCCCATGATATGCAGAAGACTTCAAAGACTGAAATTTCGTGAAGCCTTCGTCGGAGCTGTACCACTATACTATATTAAAGCCTTAAAAAGTAAAAAAAAAGTTCGGAGACCGCCAAACGTAACACAACTACTGCGTTGCTTTAATGCATATAGAGACATCGAGCCGACAGCAACAACTACTTGTGAATGTGTCTTCACGACTTACTTTCTCGTTTTGCATTTATCTTCCACAGCAAAAGCAACAACGCAATAATAAACACGTTAAGACGCGTCTTTACACTCTAGCTATGCATTTGTTGCCATTAGATATAGAATAAGAGAAGTTATCTTCCGCATTACTAGACGCACCACCGCACTATTTATCACTTCAAGTGACCCAATTCCCTAATGCACAATTTGCAACTCGTTGCCTCAGACAATTACACGCTTTCATTCTCTGTTGTAGTGGCGAAATGGAGTGTGCAACGAATTCAACACCATTTGCTGTCAGTCTTCGCTGGCTCTTAAGCATCCTCTTGCATGCTCTTCACTACTTCACCGAACCATTTGTGTATGCCATCCGTATTCCGCTCGAATTTACTTCCTCATCGTGTCTCTTGGCTTGAGCGCTTTCCTCTTTACGCTTGAATATATATATATATTCTTTTTTTTTGCTTTGTCTTGTATATTTTTCCACTCATTCGTCAAACATTTACTTGTATTCCACTGTTCGCCTTTACAACTTTATTCAACGCTCACTCGATGCTTTGTTACCGCCGCTTTGGACGCCCGCTCGGCCGACCACTTTCTTTCTTTCGTGGCTTTTATGGGTCTCGTGGTACATAGGGCTTTCATGTGGCTACCGCTGCGACTGTTGCAGGCTTTATAGCTGAATGCAGGTCCGACTCCAGTGGCTTCAGTCTTTAAAGCAACATCCCGCTACTTTTCCACAAATATTGTACGCTTTCTTGTGGAATTGTTGGGAAACCATACTCTGCCCATTCTCTGCTCATACTTGGCTCCACATCCCCCCAGCCGTCATCATTTGTTGTGCAACATTTCCGCTTGCATTTCCAGCTATTTCCGTTGCTCGTTGCTTTTAATCGCTTTGCCGTGCGCACGCCGTCGGATGCAGCTGCAGCAAAGGCAAACAACGGAGTCATTGTCGTCCCAACTGCCAACCGGTCACAAGCACGTATACACACACGCGGCCCACAAAGTGCTGCGCGGCCTCATGCATTGGTTCAAAGTTTACGGTCCTTTTGTTCGCGCACACCGTCGACCCGTCGTCCAACCTTTAGCGACCGATGCGCCAACCTTCGATGCGCGCTAATGGCCTATAGAGGCCGTTGTGGCATGTGTGGCTGCCTGGCTGGCGTGCATTGTTCGACAGCTGTGGCTATTTTATATGGCCCACTATTTAGTCGCACCCTCTGTCATGCTCATTATGAGCGCGTAACTTCTCTCTACCACCTTCCCGGCTTCTCACACTCTCTTTTCTTCTTTTCTTGCGACCTCAACTTTTACTTTTTATTTTGTAAGGCAACTGCAGCTCATAACGGCTTTTGTTTGCATCATTTGCATTCTGTTATTGCATTGTAATTTTTGTTGTTGCACACAGCACAGCATTTTTCGCATAATTTCCGGTTAATAAAAACACAGCGCCATCTGCAGTCAGTGTGTGCAACGCCTCCTGCATAGGTCCACGGTAGCGGCAAAGGGGGTGGTTGATACACACATACATTTCAATCTTTACGGCAAAACATATTACGCAATTTTTGTTTTTTTTCTGTTTCATGTTTTTGTGTCCATAACCAGCTGATGCTTCCGCGATTTCTTTTTGGAACTTTTTTCCCTTTCCATTTTTTCTCCTCTTCCTTTTGCCATTCGTAATTACAAATTGCTGTGAATATAAAATTTTTTCGTTGCGACACCAATTTGCTTGAATTAAAATCGGATTCGTGTGGGTTTGAGGTCAAGCAAATCACATACATCCACCCACCCGACCACACAACAATAAAAAATCAATAACTGGTATTATCTCGGTAATTAAATAATTATTTTACGCTTTGCTTCGTTTACGTCCATTTTAATGGCAACGCTAGAGGATGGAGTGAAAATAATAATATCGAGCTTTTTTCAGCACGGGAAAAATAAGACTTAATTTTATATACTAGTTATCAAATAAGATAGGTCATAGAAAGAGGGGATGCAGGAGATTCTAGAATTTGTTCGAAACAGAAATCAAATAGAAACTGTCGGCGTAGCCACTCCTAATCTACTTCAATGAGTTGCTATAGAGCGAGATATAGAGCGACCTTAATCTTAAAGAAACCTCAACCAACTCTTAAGAAATAGTTCATTTCAGTAGACCTTCAATTTAGTGTGCGAACTCGTTGGATCATACTGCTACTTCAAAACTTAGAATACTCGGTACCCGTATTAGTTTCTGAGTTTGGTTATGTTTGACAAACTGTTGTTGCCGATTTTTTCCTATAGTTCAACAACCCAAAAAGCACTAAGTTCTCCCTAATTGTTCGAAATCAATTTCGCATTGATTTGAAGGAAATGAAGAAAGCTTTTTTGTTTCATGATCACTCTGAGAACTCTGTTGTACAAGTAATAACAGGTACAACCTAAATTCTGAGTTTTCTTAATCGATTACGATGAAGGAGACATTCCATTGCCCGACCATGAAGTAGTTCAAATAGCAATTATTGATGGCGATGTCCGATGGATTGTTGTCCAAACTATTCAAATACGGCGGCGAAGATTTGATAAGGAGCATTTACCAGCTTCTTTGTAAAATATGGTCGGACGAAAACATGCCCAATGATTGGAATTTAAGTGTGCTCTGTCCAATCCACCAGAAGGGAGACCCCACAATCTGCGCCAACTACCATGGGATAAGCCTCCTCAACATCGCGTGTAAGGTTCTATCGAGCGAATTGTGTGAAAGATTCAAGTCCACCGCCAACAAACTGATTAAACCTTATCAGTGTGCATTTAGGCCTGGAAAATCAACAACTGACCAGATACCCATGCGTCAAATCTTGGAAAAGACCCGTGAAAAGAGGATCGACATGCACCACCCATTCTTCGATTTCAAACACGAAAGGAGGTGCCTTTATGCCGAGACGTCTGAATTTGGAAACGGCAGTGTGAACTGACACCAAAATCTCCATCAGGATTGGGAAGGACCTCTCCGAGCCGTTCGAAACCAAACGAGGTTTCAGATATGGCGACTTTCTTGCATGTGATTTCTTCAACCTTCTTCTGGAGGTGAACGAGGGCAAGACAAAATGTCTTCTGTCATTAAACAAACAGTCCAGCTCTGAAAGTATTCGACGCCGTAACCGCCCGATGAAACAGAGGAAAAGGAAGACTTTCACTGCGTTGGAAAAATTAGGTGAAGAAGGACGTGCTTACACATGACTCCATCCTCTACTCACTTTCCTTCCACTTCACCAAATATCACTTCAAATATCAATTGTGGGTGTAGTATCTTTCACTATCGAGTGACTAACTATTCGATCTGGACCATGTTTTGATTCGAAAGATGCATTCTTATGAGTTTCGAAAACGAAAAATGACGTCTATTTTATAAGATTTGTCCGTCACGAAGAATAAAATTATATTTAGTTCAGCCACAGAGTTGCCACCTGTTTTTTATAACAGAAAATATTAAATTTCTTTAATTTTCTTTCATTATTCTCTTCAATTCGTTAAACCGTGTATTCGGTATTCCTTCCAATGGAGTTTCAAAACTTGCCTGACTTGTTTCGGTTTTTCACCTCAACTTCTACACCTGTACACATTTATTTTGTAAATTTAATAAATTGAAAAAGTCAATGATTTTAATTAATTTTTCTTTCAAACTTGCGAAAGCTACAAAACTGTTAACCAATAAAGTTCAACAAAGTGAAAAAATTTTAAATCGAAGTGCACAAAGCCGAAGATGGTGTCAAAATTAAAAATTGCAATCGCCAGCAACAAAGCGCTAACCGAAACACACCCGTCCATCCGCCATTTTCAATTTCACACTAAACTCTCTTTCACAAAATATTCTCAACAATATATGGAACTGTATGGAGGTTTGTAGGTGTATGCAATATTGGACAAAGTCGAACTTGACTGATTTTTAATTTAGAACATTTTTGGCAATCAACGACCGTAAAAAGCGTAGTCAAACCCACAAAAGTTCGAGCGAAAACAAAAAGTCCGAAGCCAAATCACAACGTTTGTGGCAGTCAGTGAATCGTGGTCAGGCAGTCAGTCAGTCACTCAGCCGGGCATTCAGTGTTAGCATGATAGGTGAGCACAAAAGAGAAAAACAAAAAACGTGTGCTGGAAAAGAGTTGGTTTGACACAAAACCATATCTACAACAACAGTAAAGACACAGCGTGGGGTCCACAGATTTTGATGTTGCTTCCTTCTTGTCTGTTTTATGCTTTTGTTGTTATAGGTTTTTGTTTTTTCGTAGTAACAGTTGTTGCTGCCGATTTTGTGGTTTAGTCCAAAAGCAATTGAGCCGGACAAACGAGAAAGCAATTTCAGCCATCAAAATAGATGCATATGTGTTTCACAACTAATGGTGGATGCTAGTAAATTTTCACATCCCAGCACTAAATCACAATGAATTCGCGAGGGAATGATATTAGCAGGTCCAGTGTAAGAAAAATTTTGAGCTTTGAAGAGAGGCTGGAAGCATATTGGACGTTCTGTGTGAGCACTTCTCAAAATCGTCACTGTAATCCGCGAAGCTTAGGCATTTCCCGAGCTTTCACGAGTCGATGAACTGTATCGATTGACTACTTGGAGATAGTAGGAGCTTTCATCTTCGGTATGCGCTAAAGTCGCATGGTAAATGTTACTGAAAACTCATATTATTGATAAAATCGCTTTTTTCAGTATTTGGATGTAAGAAATTCGTTTTACCTCTTCAAATCTGTGGGATCTCGAGAGCAAATGCCAAATAAACTTTCAATATTTCTGAGATTTCTTCTATTTTAAAATAAAAGAGAGTATTCAAGAAATGACTTCTACTAATGCCAACTGGTTGTTCTCTAAGTGTAGTTTTAAGCATGTTCTTCCTTGGGATATGGTATTTTATCTTCTTTTGCTTTTAGATCTTGGTGGTTTCTTCAATTCATTCAAAAAACCTAAAGTCTCTTTCATTATTCATAGAACTGGTTTTTTAATAATTTTGAATTTTTTTTTGCCACCATAACCACATTCATTTCTCTCACTTAACTTTCTGTTATCAACTTTCAACTCTTTCATAGTTTCGATTACCATCCCTCTTTTTGAATTAGACCTTACTCTCTTCTTTCTCTTAGCATGCTCTCTCCCTTAGATCGGCTGTCAAATCCTTGTGGAATCATTGTAGAAAAGTTAAATGAGCTGAGGATAAATCTTAAGTTGAATATCTGTTCCAATTTCCGGCGAAAGAAAACCTTTGGAACACGCATCTCACGTGTCCTACCTGCTTTTTTGGAACCACATTTCTGACGATTGACCAAATATTTCCTCTTGCTAAAGAAGTATGCAATTTATTCGCACATTGTGCCCAACATGGTTACACGCACTAAAATTCGCACACGTTTGACTTTTATGCAATTTTTCATGCACAAGGTCAGACCTTACTTACGCTGCTTAAAAATGAATGAACAAATACGTAAGGAAGGGCTGAGTACGAACGAAATTAAAACCCAAGCGAAAGCGGTGGAAGTCCGCAATACTTTACATGGACGCTAAAGGAAGTCGTAATAAAGGCTTTTTTCACTTTTGCTGGGAAGCAAATGGTGGCCAAGCCAGGTTCGACAGTAAGAAACATTTTGAAAAGTTTTTGAAGGGATTGTTGAGCAATAATCTGCTCGTAATTCAGATATGTACTGTCAATAATTGGACCAACTGAGAGAAGAAATCGCTCAGAATCGGCCAGTTATAGTCGAAAGCATAGGAATTGTGTTCTATAAGTTTTTTTGTTCGGAAGCAAATGGTTCTACGGTAAAAAAGACTTAGCGATATTTTTGGTGGGATTGTTAGAAAATAATCTACTATGAGCTGTTCCCCTACGGACAAATTCTTAATTCGGATCTGTGCTGTCAATAACTGAACCAACTGAAGGAAGAAACACCCTGAATCTACCAGTTTTAGCCATAAGGAGAGAAATTGTATTCGATGAGGACAACGCCTGGCATCGACTCGCCATCGTTAGCGACTCGCCAGTGGCTCTGAAAGCTTGACTGGGAGATTCTTATGTATATATTTTACAGTCCGGACCAGGCACTACGTGATTAATTATATCTATTCAAGGCTATGACGAATAATGAAGTGAAAATCGACTGAACTAGTTTTCGGCCAATAGGAACGAGGGCTTCTTTCAGAATGGTGTTATGAAATTATCGAACAAAACGCTGAATTTTTGAGCTAAATCGGAGCTAGACGTCTTATTGACCTTTAATTTAATGCAAAAAGGATGGAATTCTTTATAAATGGAAAATACTATTTCGACTACCCAATGTATAACCTCTATCTCCATCGCTAAATTTAGGCATTACAAACAACCGTTAGTTGAACAAAGCAGCCGCACACTGTGCCACATGTTTTATGGGTATAAAAAAAGGAAAGGATGGAAAAAAAATCACGAACTAAAACTTTCTGGGTGGCATGTAAATTTGCCGAAAGAAATCAAGCAACGACTTTTTTCCAATTGCCAGCAGCTAAATGCGAAAAAAAAGCCGCAAAGCAGCATAGAAAGTGCAGAACAGCAGACGGAATACAAGAATTTGCGAATAAAGCAGAATCGGAATTTGCGCGAAAACTTTGTCCGTACGCCATTGTCGTGTGCATACATAAATCAATTGAAAAGTCTTAATGAATTATTTATGAAACAAAACGCTTGCAAAGCACACACTCAATCACACACACATACATGCACACAAACGAAGACACATATGCTCGCCATGTGTGCGGCGAACCACAAATAAACTGCGGAAGATGCCGCAATCAAGTTGGATAATATTTCTCTTGAAAGGAAGCTGCGCAATGCAGAGGAAGGGCGGTGGGCGTTGGTTGAAAAGTTTTTTTCGTTCGTTTGGTGTTGTCAGCAAGCTAGATGGTGTGAGGTCCTTTGTGGCAATCGGCTTGCGAAACTTTCTCTCTACAAATAATAAAAAAAAGGTGCGCACTGGCGCTGATGTAAAGCTCTAGAGGTCCATAAAGTGGCAGGGAAGGTGTGAGAGTTGGTTAACCAGCGAAGGGAAGGGAGTTTTGGAGTGGAAGTAAATATATTTTGGCATGAGGAATGCGCGAAGTTCAGAGTCAAGTTCAAGTTGACTTTTATTAAAACAAACGAAAACCTCAAAAAAAAAAATAATAAAAGGCAAAATAAACAAAGGTGTCAGAGCGGTAAATATTGATAAATCCCTTTAAAAGTCTCGATGATTTGAACTTGTTATAGAAGATTAGCCGAAACATAAAACATAAATATTTTTGGAAAGGGTACGATGTGTTATATAAATTGGAAATGATAGAACAATACTTCAAACAGTTATGAAAGCAATGAAGAACGTTGGAACTGAACAAAAAAGAAGAGAGAAGAGTTGACCATCAAGCTATAAAGTTAAAGGGTTTGCTACTGCAGATAGAATATGTATTTGTATTAGTATCAAATTAACCACACATTCGACTACTTATTACAGTATTAAAGAGGTATACTTACAGGCGAACATATGACCAAATTGAAAGCCTCTTAACTGAATATAAAATAGAAATTTTCCCAGCTCCTTTGACATTTACTCAATTATGTTTAAAGCCACTTTTATCTTAAATTGTATGCCACGGTTATTAACGCTTGAACGTCATGCTAGAATAAATATTTTTATCCTAAATATAGGCAATGCGAATTCGAGTCGAACATTTTAGTCTATATTAAGGAGCATTTAATTTATGAAACTTTCCAAAAATGTATACTTCGGCACTAAAATTTTTAGAAGTCATTATTCAAAAAAATGCCAAAACTAAAAGTGGAGTAAACCAGCTAGTTATACCCAACTGCCAGCCAGCTCAAGCACTTCCTTTAGTGTATTTTTGTAAATTAATTGGTATTGAGCATTGGTTTCCCCTACCCTGTGAGCTCTTGCCGCACTAGATTGAAGTCACTAAGCAATACGCCGCAACGCGCAGCTAAGTTTTTGCCGCAAATCCCATGCATACCGTAATAAATTATATTGAGATATTGCCTGGTGCCGCGAAATAAGTGTTTCGGGCGCTTGAAGCGAAACTATTTTTGCGAAAGTATTTATATTTAGTAGAACAAATTCATAATGGTAAAGGGGGTACATATAAAGCTACTTGATTAGCTATTCGGGATGCGCCGCTTATGTGTAAAAGCCTGAGTAGCTGTTAGGCTCTAGTTTAAGGCAAGGATAATGCAATTTATATGAGTTAAATTTAACTTTGTTATAAAAATTTTCAGAAATTTTCAATTAAAAGAGACTTAAAAAGGTGCAATCAACTATCGAAATAAAAATATCAGAACAATTTAAGAACCCGTATTTATTCGGTTTGGGGGATAATAGGTTAGGTTAGTTTATATGGTAGGCCAATGAGCCACGCATTGATTAAATTGAACTCAGTTACTAGGTCCATGAGGAGTAGTCATCCATTAGGATACCTGCGCTTGACGCAAGGAGGATAGTAAATTTGAATTTTCTCAGATATTATACCACATTTATTTACTTGAAAAAATTCATCCGAAATTTATTTTTTGTATTGAGTTTGAGATTAAGATAATTTTTTGTCGAAAAAAAACATAAATAAAAAAATATGTTTATATGTATACCTATATAATTTTATGTCAGCGTAAAAAAATGAATCTTTATAGGGATCCATAATTATCTTGTCATAGAATCGATAACTTCATATTATCGATAACTTTATATTATCAGTAGCAAAAGGAAAAAGTCAATAGTTTTATTAGTGAAAAAATCTATAACACAATAATATCACTCACGAATTAAAGATTAATGAATAATTTTAAATTTAAAAGAAAATAATCGATAGTTTTATCGAAAAAAACGATAGTTTAACTATCAAAAAATCGATAACACGATAATATCAGAAACGAAATCAACGTGTTCATTTCAAATTTGAAAGAAAACGATAATTTTATCGATCGAAAAAAATCGAAGTCTTTGCTATTGAAACAACTACAGCGCCGTAATATCGGTTTTGGAAATAAGAAAAAACTGTGTTTTTGAAATGTGTCAGGTAAATTTTTACTCAATTTAAAATTGATATTTTTTTCCTCCTTATTATTCGTAATTCATAATTCAGTGGGAATATTTATCTTGTCAAAAATCAATAGCTCTATATTATCAATAATGAAATCAAGATCATTGTATTTATATGAAATTTTAATGAAAATAATCGATAGTTTTGTTATCGAAAATGTATACATATATTTTTTTGAAAAAAATCGATATTTTATATTACCGGAAA
Organism: Bactrocera dorsalis; assembly: GCF_023373825.1. Taxonomy (NCBI): domain Eukaryota; kingdom Metazoa; phylum Arthropoda; class Insecta; order Diptera; family Tephritidae; genus Bactrocera; species Bactrocera dorsalis. The sequence continues at coordinate 111,640,010 of NC_064303.1, forward strand.
AATCGATAACACTATAACATTAGCAGCGAAATCAAGATTCATGTCTGCATTTTAAATTTGAAAAAAAAAAAATCGATGGTTTTATTATCGAAAAAATCGAAATTATAGTTACCGAAACAACTTCGGCGACCTAATACGGTATTTAAAATAAGAAAAAAAATGTGTTTTTAAAATGTGGCAGGTGAATGTTTACGCAATTTGAAATCGATAAATTGTCCCCACTTTATTATTCGTAAGTCATAATTTAGTGAATTAAACTTCTTACATTCTAAAATATGTGTTGTATGAAAACCTGAAGCAGTTATGTATACGTATGAAGAATGATATGTGGCAAATAAAATCTATGTACAAAATATACATATATGTATGTAAGTAATGTATGTATATGTGTCACTCACCAGTAGCATGTAGTGTCAGCAAGCCGACAAGTATTGTGAAAACATTGCCAAACAACGTTGCTGTAGTTGTTGTTGTTGTTGCTCTGGTTCTAACTAATTTTATTTGTATTGGTTTATCGCGTTTTGTAGATTTTGCTGGTTGACTTGTTTTTTTTGCTATTCTTGCTGATGCTGCTGCTGCTGCTGCTGTTTTCGCCATCACTGTTAATGCGCTTGTCAACGCGATTGTACTTCGACACTTGGATTTACGCACAATGACACACGGCACAACATGTCCCGGCTGCGCATATATTTTTTTCGTTTCTACACACACGGATTTTGTTGTTGTTGTTGCTTTCGTATCGTCTTGCTTGGCAGACAGCGCACGAGTAGTTGACATTTTTGTGGCTACAACGGAGACAGCCGAACAATGCGCGTTGCAATTGGGTGCACTTGTTGTTGTTATTGCTGTTGCTGGCGCTGATGCAATAACGTTTGTTGCTGCTGCTGCTGTGATCGTATTTATTACGGTAGCTGTTGTTGTTGGACATGTGCTTGCCACACATCCAATTAAATTTCGCCAACTTCGATGTTGCAAGTAGTTTGCTTTGGCAGTTGGTCGCTGTAGTGCCGCAGCGGCTGTTAGTTGAAGGCAGTGTTGTTGTTGGTGTTGTGGCAGCTGCTTATTTCGGAACTCACGTGTGATAAGCTGTTGTTCTAACGGTACACCAGCGGGTTTGCCACGGCTACGGGCGCGCAGTATTCGTGCGCTGTCAACTTGCAACCCAGTTTCGTGCTGTTGTTGTTGTTGGTGGTGGTGCAGGCATGCTAACGGTGTTAGCTGTTGTTCAGCCGCCGTTGTTGCTAGTTTGTGCACTTTTATCGGGCGCTCACATTTCACCAATTTCGACAACGGCCTTGTTACCTTTGTTGTTGTTGTTGCTGCTGTAGCTCTGGCTCTACGCAAACCCAGCAGCGCCTTTGTTGCTGCGCAGCTTTCCAGTGCCACGCTGGCAATCGCTGCTGCTCTTGTTGTTTTTGTGCTTGCTCGCAGGCAATTACTGTTTCGCGCTTGCAACATACCGCTGTCGTTGTAATCCGCAAGCAACAAGCGCGCCACCATTGCTGAGCTCCTGCAATTGCTTGTAGCCATGCTACTGATTATGCGTTTTCTTGATTTTCGCTTTTCAATAGCGCCGCCTGTAGTTGTTGCATGCGTTGCACGCGGTGTTCGTGCCATCCGCGCTTGCTTATTACAACGTTGTATGCTATTGTTGTTGTTTGTGTATACATTTCTCATTGCTCCGCCACCCTTTCTGCGTCGCCTACGCCGACGACACGCTTGCCAACGCCGTAAGTGTCGTACTAACGCGGGTTTTGCGCCACCATCAGACATTGCGCCTAAGAGTATGCTACATGTATTGTTTTTAACGCTGCTGGCCTGTAGTTGGTGGCAAGTGGCGCAAGTAAAGTGGGGTTTCTGTGCTGAGCCATCTTCGGCAGGGTTGTGGTGATTGTTGTTTTCGCTACAACAACACATTTTATCGCTGTTTGGCGTCGCGGGCACCATGGCCGGCTCCGCCTGTAGCAACATTGCACGGATAGTAATTTGAAATGTTCGCTTCTTCACCTTTCGTGGTGCATGTGTGTTTTTTGTAGGATTTTTCTTTTATTTTCTTTCCGTCTCACTTTTGGCTCTTGCGCTCGCAACTACTTACATTGCACCTCATAGTTACTGCCACTAATGCTTTGTTTGCCACAGTAACACTATTGATATTTAATTTGCTGCCTCTCTTGTGCCATTTTGCTGCATTTGCCACGTCTTTTCTAGCAAATAGTTGCCAGCAGCTTTTTTATTTCTTTTTAATTTTTTTTATTTTTTTTTTCCTTATTGTTTTCTTTCACGTCCACACTTTATTTAACTTTTCACCGCCTGCTGCATTGCATTAGAACAAGAAATGTTTATCAATTACTAATTTTTATCTTCTTCCCGCTCTGGCCTTCACTTTGCACCGCCTTTGCAGCTTTTTGCTGCCGCCGGCTGCTCGTAAACTTCATTATTTGTATTTTATTTACTTTCTAAGTTTAATTTTTTGCAAGTTTTCTTTAATTTCTTTTTTGCTGTATTTCATTGTGTTTCTTTTCCATTACTCTTCCCCTTCGCTTCTCCACACTTCACTTCACACTTGCTTACTTTGCCGCCGTCAATAATTTACTCACACACACGACTTTTATTGCATTTATTTATTGTTGTTTTTGTTGTTATTTTTTAAGTTTTCTTTTGTTGTTTTCCTTCCATTTACTCCTCTCGCTTCTTTATATCATTACATGTACTTGACTTCGCTTCGCTGCACAGTGCTTTTATTCCATTTATTTGCTTTGAATGGAGGGGTTACGTATACGCCCCGGCGCTTAATGTATTGTATGCAATGTGTAGGTGTGTGTTGCTTTGTTGTATTTATCAGTTAGTCAGTCAGTGAGCGCTTAACTTTTTGTATGTTTTCTTGCACTTTTTTGTCTTAATATGCTTTTAACAGTGTTGCACACAAGTAAACGGACATGGCAGCTTATAAAAGTGTAAACTTTACAGTAACTTTGCTTTTAGAGAATTTTTTATTTTTGTTTTACAAAAAAATTTAGACTAATTTTTCTTCGAAATTTTTTAGTATTGTTCACACTTTGATTACTATAGTAATGGAATTTTTTAAAAATATTTTTATTTGTTTATATTTTTTCCTTCACTTTTGGTTGCTCAGATTTTTTTATTTACAATTTGTTTTCTTATTGATTGCTTTTTTGTATATTTTCTTTTAATTTTTATTATGTTTTTATTTTATTAATTTTTTTTTATTATTTTATTTTATTTTTTTTTTTTGTTTATTTATTTATTTATTTTTTATTATATTTTCTTATTTTTTATATTATTTTGTTGAAATTCTGGCTAGTTTTTTCATATTTTATTTTCTTCCTCACATATTAACTACTTTAATTTTTGAATTTACATTTTTCAAATTTATTACTTAACTTTTTTAAAATAGTTTTCCGTTCACTTTGCAACTTTAACTTACTTAACTTGTCACACCTCCCATTTTTGTTTTTTTCCTACTTATCTCTTCAATGTTTACCTTTGCTCTCCGCTTAAGACGCACTTTCAGCAAATTTGTTGCTTTTACCGTTTTTTAGACGAAAGCACTTCGTGTGTGCGACTTAACGTTAATGCGGATTTCCCGTTCCTCCAACTGAAAGTAGAAAGAAAACAAAATTAGTGATTAATTAAAGACTTTTGAACTGAAGAAGACTTTCAAGAAGTTGTATAATCTTGACATGAATGGCTTAATGCAATCGATTGATATTATTGAAGAGAAGAATAACGCTTGAAGATTAAAAGGAAACTTACTTTATTGCTTTAATTAGATAGTCAACGTGACGAGATGCATTAATGTCGCGTTGTGTGTCTGTTCGGCCAAGACTTTGTAAATTTTTCGAAAATTTTACTTCAGAGTCCTAAAATTATACATTTTATGAGGTATCATGGTCGGTCCCACCGGAGTTCAAGCCCCCCTTATATTTCCAATATTTTGAATGAAAAATAATGTCTTAAATAGTAAACAAAGAATTTTATAAGATTTTTAATGCATAAAAAATAAAATACGTGGCAACTCTATACAGAAAAATTGTAATTTTTTTATTCGATTTTTTTAATTTTCTAAATGAAAGCATTTGTATCTCAAATATTTGGAAATTTCATATATTAAACTAGTTATAAATTTCGAGATATGTGGCAACGCTGAAAAAGTTTTCAACTACCTTTACTTATACTTTATAGCAATAATTTGCGAGGAAATATTCCCAAAAAAACTATGTAATTTGCATAATTTTTACGTATAAGATGGAAATGGGGTTACCAGATTTTAAAAATTATTTGCTTTAGTTTTGTTTATAATTATACGATATATTTATAAAATTTTCTTTATTTTTATTTTAGAAACTTGTCAAAGTCAGATAAAAATACATCTTTCCTTTAAAAATGTGGCAACCTCATTTTCGAAATTCACTGCATTCCATTTAAGTTACACTTTCAAATCAGAATTAATGGCTTTTTTGTGATATTTATACTTACATTTATTTTAAATTCAAAAAGCAAAAGATATATTATTACAATAGAGTAGGAAATGATAAAAAGGATCAGTCAACATTTTGATTTTTGACAAAATGGCGGCTTTCCAAAAAAATTTACCTTTTCAAGTCATTAATTATTATCAAAAATCGTATTACTTCTATCTAACCTGACAAATAAATCAAACAAAGTCATGAAAAAATGTCAAAACGATCGGTCCACCCGAATCGTTCGGCACCGACTGTGAAATAAATGTGACGAGAAGAACGTGTTTAAAGTCCATACGTCTATATGTCTCTAAACACACGGATCTGCTTCAAATTTACGGAGAATATTCTCAATATAGGCACACTCGATATAGGTATCACAAGCATTCTTTTAGGCGCATAAAAGTTTTTACATATTTTTCACTTAAATTAGAGTGAGCAAATGTACTTCTCATATGATTTATAAAATAATAATTATTTATGAAATATGTGTAAATTAAATTATCTAATTATTAATTTATCGATATTAATTTATCGACATTAAATAAGTGATAAAACCTCTTCTAAACGCTTTCCTATTACTATTTTGATTTAAAAATTGCTAAAATTTATGAGATATCCTTTCAAAATCCTTACACCTAAATTCCTGACCCACTTTTAGCCAACTTCGCCTTAATTTAGTGTCTGTCAAATGGCATCAGCTCACTTCGGAACGAGTTTTTCCAGTTCGCTCGTTTATATGCGCACACACTTTATCGACTCTAAGACTCCGCGCTAAACTAGTTTAGGTTTTACTGCCGCCAACTTGCGCGCACCGCTCGGCGGGCGTACGCCAGCCAAACCTTTTGATATTTAGTGAGTTTGGAAACTTCGAGCCAGCGTTTTCATTTCAATTGCATATCCGCTTTGCCAAAAATTACTTTTCATGGTGAAACTTTTCTCGAAATCACAAAATTGCTTAGTAGCAAGTATAAATGGCGCATAATTCAAATTACTTCCTGCTATTGCCAAGTCAAAATGCACAATCAACATACAGACGCTAAGGCAGATAGCGGCTCTACGTAGTCTGGTGATGAAACCTCCTAGGGAAAGCAGAGCTAAAATTTTAATCGATAAATGGTCTAGTCATTTTGGATTTGACGAGACGACAGAAAAAAGAAAAGTACTTTATCGGGTTCAAACTTGGGGAAGAACTTAGAAACTTGGCCAAAGGAGATCTGAATTCGAGTAAAAAGGGGAACCGACAAGTTAAACAATCCCCTTTCATCGAGCCTCCAACTCAGATAAAAGTGTCTCTCACATAAGACAAACTTCTTCGCTTCGATCTCCAAACTGCTTGGTAGGAAAAATAAATGGTACTAGTCCAAAAAGCAGTAAAATAAAACCAGTTTAAGCCTAGTTTGTTTAGTTGTAGGCTAGTTGAGCGCCACTTGTATTAATTTTTGTGTGCATAACAGCATATAACTGTCGTTAACAATTTTGTGCAACAGCAACAGTATATTTGTTGTTGTTGTTACTGTTGTGTATTGTTGGCAGTGCAGCGTTGCATTCATGATTATAACAATTTCCATTTCCGGCAATGTCATGCAAGTAAATAGAGACGGCAACTCAAGCGGTGCTAGCAGCAAAATAAAGTAAAAGAAAAACAACAAAAACAACAGCGAAAACACGAAAAGTCCGAAGTCTGCACTGCCAGCATTTCCATTATGTAAGTCTTCCCTTTAATGGCTGTCAACGTTAGTGCGTACTTCGTTCAAGTTTTCACTAAATCAAAAGAGTCATTAGTAGTTTTCTAATATTTGACATGGCTGCCTGCATAGCCGACCGTTATCTTCATCATGGCCATTATTGTCATTATAGTTTTGGCCATTAGAGTTGCATTCAGCCAGTCACTGGCTTTGGTGAATGGTGCAGCAATTTTCAGTTGCAAATATAATTTATGACTTTCTTTCCCTGGCATTATCAGCATCGTCTTTTTCGGTTTCGTCATCATCATCATCATCACTATCATCATCAATTTAATAAGCCATTCAAGCCAAACAATTTACTTTCACTAGAATACTCCTGTCTTTCATTTTGTCTAAGCGGCTCTGCATTCGCCCCCGCTTTCTCTCTTCTGATCTCACTCTCTGTTTCCCATTTCCTTTTGCCTACCAAACTTTGTTTTAACTAGCGCTCTTTCACTCACTGCACTCCAACAGTGTTGGTAAGTTTGAAGAAATTGTACCGATATTCGGTAGGTTGAAATAAAGTGCTTGGTAACTGGTTATTGTTTAAGATAGATGACTGAAGAAAAGGCGATAATACGGCTGGAAGAATTTGACTTTACTGCCTCGTAGACTAATTAAAGTTAAGGAATATTTTGTGAAACTAAGATATTAGACCTAAACCAAAAAATATAAAAAAATTCAAGTATCGAAAATCATTGAAATTTTATTCCCGATCCCAAATCTCTTAAAAAAATTATTGGCTCCAGAGGTCAACAAAGTCATCGAATCATTCAATGAGTTATTGATGGTAGATTTACTTCGTTATGGAAACCACCTAAACCGATAGAGGACCTCATAAGAATATCGAACCAATGATCAGTTGATCTTTTGGATATTACGATCTGCCAAGAAAGTCGTCGGAATAGGTCCTAGTTCTTTTGGATATTACGATCTGTCAAGAGATTGGTCTGAGTAGGTCCTCCGAAATATCGAATAGTTTGCTATATCTGCAATATTATGGAGTCGAATCCTCGAATTAAAACCTACCAGAAACAAAGAAATCTCGAGAACTTAGTACGATGACTGGTAGAGGTGAACTAGCGACTTCTGAAAAACCGAGCTCAACTGTGACTATTTTATTGGCTTAGGCAGTGAATTTTTGGGCCTAGCCGATCAGTTCAAAAAATCAACTCTTCGACTATTGTTGTCCGTTTTAGACATTCGAAGGTCTCGATGTTTATGAAACGGAGTGAAACAAAAGCTATCACAAATGGTCTTAAGATTTGCTTCGAGACTAACGTGATAAGTTCACTAATATCTGCCAATAACCAATTCAAAGATCTTTTTCCGAACTTCTGACATTTTAACAGCAGTTTTGTATCTTCGAGAAGTGGTACCATTTTAAAACAACCATAAATATATACTCTCTGTGCCACGTCCAATCTTGTGAGGCATGTATTACTATTATTACTTATAACCAAGGACTTTGCATGCATCAGCTTTTATTAACATTAAGGCTCGATACTGCGAATTCGAAGCAAGTGGAAATCAATTTATAGTTGTCCAACACTGTGTCGAACTGCGCCGAACTGTGCGTCACGATACTCTCTCGGGCCGGCTAACTTTTCAATTCACAAATTTCTAATTGTAAACTTTGTGCGGCAGCCTTTTCCGCTCGTATTTCCGTTGCCTCAAGGTCTCGCACAACTACCAACGACGACTGCTGCGCGTCGGCACTGCCAAGCAGCCAAATTCGGTTACTGGGTTCCTGCCTACTACCACGACCACGGCTAGTACGCGTGTATTTCCTTCCCTCTATTTCCGCCCGCTTTGGGCGCACAATTCATTTGCAGCATTCACCACAATTTGTGCCCGGAATTGTTTTCTTGGCGCTCGTTTTTTGGTATTTAATATTTGTTGCAACTGCATTTTGGCATTCCTTTTGAGGGCGTCTTGCAAAACTCTTCTGGCCATATTCAATTTCAAACTTTTCCCTTGCATTTATTTGCGTGTCCGCGTGTCGGGACCAAAGTTGATATTAGTGCTCTCTCGAAAGTGAGTGGAGATTGCGGTAGTACACCGTCGTATTCGAGTGCTCCGTACGGCTTGCTGCCGCTGCCGCTTGCCATTGCAGGTGGCATATTTTGACATTTGCTTTGTTTGTTTAATAGTCGTCTTCGTGTTCGGCGGCGCGCGAGGAGTGCAATTCGTAAAGTTGTAAATTTTGTTACACTTGATGGCGCACAAGAAGTAAATAAGTGAAAAATAGTGATATTTTTGTTGAACATTGGTAGTTTTAGTAATGGTCTGACGGGTGGCCTGGTATTCCCAATATAGTTTAGTAATGTTTGGAAATCGGTTACTAAACCGGTTACTTTGTTTAGAAGAGCTGTCTGGGACTTTAGTTTAATTTGATTAAGAATAAGTACCCTCAAAAATTTATTCGGAACTAAGAAGTTCTCTATTATAGTAAATCGAACCATCGCACAGGAAATGTACACGAGTGGAGTGTCCAGAGTAAGTTGTAACTTGTCTCTGATTTTCTTACTATCTCAGCTTTTACCTAAGCCCATAATGTAAATTAAGCTACAGTGGACGGACATACTTTCACCTTCAAGCCTTCGACAAATTATATTATTTTTTTGCGCTAAAACAAAGTGCGAACTTAAGAACAAACGCAATAGAACGTAGAAATTTGAAGTGAGCTTAAATTAAACTCCACATAAGTCTAAATATACCAAAAACGCAATGTCAACAAAACAAACTGGCAGCACTCCCAAACGACTGAAGTGGAAAACAGACAGCCCTGAAATCGTAAGAGAGGAAAGTGGAAACGTGGTAAATACAATTGTAGTGAGATGAGAAAACCAACTCCAGCCGCCACAGCGGCACCATTTAAGCCCGTCACATTCACTTGGAGTTGACTATCAGTCAACTAACCAGACAGCTACTTTGTCAGTCATATGACACGAGAGGTGTACGCAAACTTTAACTATGAATAGGTTAGTACACAAATGGCTTGCCAAGGACAAATGCGAGTATTTTTTGGCAAAGAAATTGTGAAAATATTTTCGAAATACTTGAATTCTATGAATATATTTAAAAGCTTAGGTAGAATAGAGTTAAGTTGAGTTGAATTCAGTTGCGTTGGGTTAAGAGAATGAAAGGTAATAGCTCGGTGGACAAGCTGTCATACCTCTGGTATCAGTAATATTTATTTTTACTATGCAAAGGTGAAAGTTGCAATACAAAACGATCATCGGCGAGCAAGACGTTCAACTGGTATGGCTTGAAAAGTCGGGCCAACTTAAGGGCTATTTCCTATAAAGGCCCGTCGTAAAGTGATAACTTCAGCATCAATAAATATATTCGAATAATATGTGGTTTATACGTCGACACAAACATCCAAACGTGTCGTCCAGTTGTGGCTACTTTTTTCAGCCCAGCCGGGCCAATAACGTGCCGAATGTACATAGGTTTCAACCGGATCTGACTAGTTTATCAGCATAGATCTATAGATCATAGATATCAACACAAAAAAAGGCTAATCAGTTGACCAATTGAGCACATCAGATTAAGTTTTTGCATGGTGGGTCGAAGTACCATGAAAACTATCTCTCCAGCAACTTTTATCTTTCTAAAAACAATTTTTACATCGAACATTGAGGGAGATATCTCACTAAAATCGGGTGAGCACTTAGGGCCTAATTTGCTGCCAAAATACAAGAAATTGTTTCGAGCCCCTATAAGTCGAATTTATTGCTTTCTATCCCTGCAGAAATCGTGTATAGATAACATATTCGGTTAGCAAACGAAATACCGTTATGAAGTCACGAGAGACTTCACTTAGCATAATATGAGCCAGTGCAAAACACGGATGATATCCGTAAAAGCCTACATCTAGCACCTACATATATAACAAATATACTGATTTCCATCTTTTCTGTCGCATCCGAACTTAGCAATTCCCTAATCAACAATAATAATGATTTCTTATCAAATTACTACACCCTAACTAAGTCCATAAAAAGATTTAAAAAATAATAAAGATTTTTATTTGCTCCGCTCATTTAAGAGTCATCACAGTACTGCTATACGTACGCTCTGCACCACACAATGAACGAAGAAGGGTGAACTCAACCAACTGAGCGCATAATAGACCGGCAAACATTCACACTTTTGGGTTAATTTTCTTTTTTTTATTAAGTTCATTTATGGCCACAAATTTGTTTGCCTTGGGTGTCTGCTATTATTGCGGTTATTATTGAGAGTATTTTTTCACTTTTCTCTTCTTCTGAAATTGCGCGTGTTTATTGCTAGCGAAAGTGCAACGAGTGCAGACATTAAAAGTGTGCAGAAAAAAGTAACAATGCACACCAACAGTCCTCATCCCGCCTTGTTCTCTACATTCAAGCGACTTTGCTTAAAATGCGCTCTCATATACAAATATACAAGTTTATAGCTACACTTTAAGTGGGTGAACAAAAGTTGCTCGAAATCCGTTGAGATTGAAAAGTGAAAGTTGTTGGCAGAAAATAATTTTTCAAGTTTATTATTATTTCAATTTGAAACTAGACTCACAATGAGAAAGCAAATAATGTGGTAAGAAGAGTTTTGCAGAGATGAGAATTAAATTGCATATGTAAGATAGGTTAAATGCGGGTGTGTATATACGGCATTTACTATATGCACGAGTATAATTGATATGTGCATGAAGTAAAACTTTATCCGGTGGTTCCTTGGGAGAGACATGAGTTGAGAGCAGGTTAGGTTTAGTGCGTTAAAGTCTCTCACTACAGCAACTATGAAAAGGGTATACAAATTTTGAGGTAAGAGGGACCCAAAATGTACATATTTCATTGATCGGTCTTTACAACAAACCGAACCACAGAAAGTACAAAATGGAGAAGATTAAAGGAAGTTTACAATTGGCTTGGCGCCTGTTACAAAAATTTAAATTAATAAAAACGACAAGCTAAAAAAATGTCTCTGAAATTTTTTTAGAAGGGTTGCCACATATCTCTGAAAATTTGTTAGAGGGTTGCCACATGTTTAATATTTTTTAACTATTTAGGCTACAAGCTTACTTACTAAATATTTTTTGGGCAACCAATACTATCATAAAAATAACAATATGGCTATTCAACCGCAGAAGTTAAACTATTGAAAGTATTTTTTGAGAAGGATTGCCACTTTAAAGTTTTAGTTACATAAAGGAAATAAGAGAATTTATTTATATTAATACGAATATTCAACTAAAGAGGGTTAGGTATATGCAAAGGAAAATATTTACAAGGGCTGCCACCTTTCATTATTATTTTTTTCATTTATCGGTTTAAGAACGCCAACATATTGAGAACATTTAAACAATGCCTGCAAGCAGAAAAACTACAATAAAAGTATGCAGTGCCGAGATTTAAACAAGATTGCAATTGAAAATATTTTCGAACAGAGTTACCACTTTAAAGTTTTTGTTTTAATAAAATATGTAAGAAAAATCGAATTATATTAAAATTGGTAGCAGAATCAATAGGTTTAAACGGATTTACAGTTGAGCATATTTTTTACAAGGGATGCCACCAATTTTAATACTTTTAGTTAATTTTTAATTTTTTTTTTAAGTTTATGAATGCAATTGCTGCAACCGGAAACATTGCAATGTGTGTATGCAACCGCAAACATTTAAAAGGCTTGAAATCGCTAATATTTTTGAACAGGGTTGCCATCACAAAAATTGTAATTCTAGAAATTACCTCAGATAGAGAAGTTGTGCTACTATGGGTGTGAAAGAAATGAAATTTGAGAAAGTTTACAAGTAAAATTTTTAGAGAAAGGTTGCGACCATTTCAAAGTCAATGAAACCACTAAAAACCTCTTGGCGGTATTGGTGCCAAACTGAAGCTGTTCAAGTAAGTTGACACACAATGACAATAATAATAAAATTAATAATAATAATAAAATTAATAATAATAAAAAGAGTTGCCACCTGTTTGGATTTTTTTCCAAATTTAATTTTTTTTTTCGGCAACAAAGTAGACTTGCTAAAACTTCATTTTCGACGGAAATAATTTTAAAGGTGTTGCCATCTGTTTGAAATTTTTTTATCAATTTTATAATATTGGTATCAATTGAATAGTATTTGAGAAATCTTTAAAACATCTTAAATAATAATAATAAAAGGGTTGCCATCTGTTTTCATTTTTTCGTAAAAAATTTTAGTATAATTTCGGCAACAAAGTAGACGTGTTGAAAAATAATTTTCGACGGAAATAATTTTGAAGGTGTTGCCATCTGTTTGAAGATTGTGTGTCAATTCTATAATATTGGTATCAATTACGAGGTATTTGAGAAATCTTTAATAAATTTTGTTAGGCAAACAGTAGTATATGCTTGCGTCATTAGTTACGCTGATTAAAAAAATAAGAAAGTAAAAAAAAATTAATCAAAGAAATAAAACTTAAAATTTTTTAGCCTCAATAAATTTCTATAATTTTATTGCATTCTTAACCCGTGTTGAAAATATATTTTGCAATTGGCAAATTGTCGCATAAATGCCAAACTCAAGTGCAGCGCGAAAGCGTTACCAAAGTAGCAACAACAACAACAACAATAATAACAATAATCACCGAGTTCATAACATGAATTGCTTTACACTTTCAGAAAAGTGTCGAATGTGACAGTGAAGTGCACAAGTTTTTGCAACTTTAATGCTTCGCCCATTGAGACGATGTAGAAGCGAAAGGAATTGCGGAAGACGGCAAAGGTGGCGGCGAAGAAATGAAAATGCCGCAAGCCAGAGTACAAATTTCGCAGCACACGTCTACTGAGAGCAAATACACATATACAAATACTTATAAAATATGCATATATACACATATGTATGTATGTATATGCATAAGACATAAATATATATGTAAGTATGTATGTATGCGAGTATATGTTTCACATTTGCTTCTGGCTGCTGCTTGTATCCACACCAACCAACACATGCCGCTTAAACCCCCATTTTCATTTTGACGTGAATGCCGAAGCCTTGTATGTGTACGCGCATATGTGTGTGTGTGCTACTGGGAACAGTCAGTCTTCACTTTCAATTGAATTTTCATTTCATTTGTATGAGTTTTAACGAAATTGTGGCACAATTTGTCTTTAGCTGCGAGTGTTGACGCAGCACGTAACACACTTTTAACGGTTTCTTCACACACACACACACACATTTAAAAAGAAATTTTAACTTTTCCCTTTAGTTGCAAGTGTCTGTGTGTTTTGGGAGTGTGATTTTTGTCGCCGCTTTTATGTGTGGATATTTAAATCGAGTGCCATTACGAGTGATTCTTCAAGTTTGCTTAAAGTTTGCACTGATTGCACAAATTATTATTACAGTTATATTAAGAAATTATGCGCACATTAGTGAGGCAGAAACTGAAAGAGCAGGAAAAGATGGGAAAGCAGTGGCTTCTTAAACGAGAAGAGATTTAGGGGTTATAGATGTTTGGTGTACTAAGAGTTCTGGTAAGGAATTACGGATTGCATTTGCTAACTTTTTAACAACTATAGGCTATTTAAGATCTAAATCACGCTGAAATTGAAGCTGTGATCTAGAAAAGAAAGAGTATTTCAGCAATGTGTAGCAACAATTGATATCAACAGGCCGAGATGGGCCTAACTGGTGTTGGATTTCATACTACAAGGTTCTTCAGAGAGCAAGGTTCAATAGTGCATGGAGGATGACATTGAGGGCAGTTGGACGAGAAGTAATGGAGGAATATCAAACAAAGTTGGGAAAATTCGACGATCGAACTATTTTTGGATGGCTTTTACCTAACAGCATGATATAAAAGGCGCTGTACGATAAACAACTGTATTCTTAAATTGGTGTAGTATCCGAAATCTCTACTGGCAATACTCCCAATGGCAAAGTTGAAATACAACCTTTCCTCATAGTTTCAAAGGAAAAAAATCCTCGGAAGACTATATATTTATACCTATATCTATATGTAGTCGATGAAATTATGGAAAAGATTGACCCGGACCGTCAAATAAGCAGTCATGGCATTGCTAATGAACTTCATCAAACGGTTTTGAACCATTTAAAAAATGCTGGCTACAAAAAGAAGCTCGATGTTTGGGAACCACGTGCATTGTCCGTGAATAATTTAATGGTCCGAATTAACATCTGCGATTCTTTGCTGAAACGAAATGAAATCAGAACTATTTCTGAAGCGAATGGTAACTGGAGACGAAGAGTGGATCAAATACGACAATAATGTGCGAAAAAGATCAAGGTCCAAGCGTGGTGAAGCTCAAAAAATGGTCGCAAAACCAGGATTGACGCCGCGAAAAGTTATGGTGAGCGTTTGGTTTGGTTTTGGTGGAATCATCCACTATGAGCTGCTTCAGCCTGGTCAAACGATTGATTCTACATTTTACTGTCAACATCTGATGAGAGGGAAGCAATCGAAAAAAACCGCCAGAAATGATCAACAGAAAGAGCTTTGTCTTCCTTTTGGACAACGCTAGACCACACACGTCTTTGATGACTCGGCAAAAACTGAGATAGCTTGGCTGGGAAGTTTTGATGCATCCACGATATAGCACTGACCTTGCACCATCGGACTACCATTTGTTTCGGTCAATGAGTACTCCCTTAATGGAGTAAAGTTGGCTTCAACAGAAGGCTTTGAAAATTACTTGTCGCAGTTTTATGCCGAGAAACCAGAAAAGTTTTACACTGATGGAAGAATGTCTCTAGCTGAAAAAGAGCAAAAGTGGTCGACCAAAATGGTACATATTTGGTTCATTATAAATATAAAAAAAACTTCAATTTAGCTTTTGATTAGAAATACGAAAAGACTTTTTCGACTACGCAATATTTGTTCATGTCTAGATAAAAAAACGTCTATGTTAAAGACATGCCAAAATTTTAACTATTTAAGCAAGGTGTTAATAGAAAATTAACAGCTTGTTTACTTTACATAATTTGTTTTCTCTCCAAAACATCCGATACGAACACCCTAGTGTACAAATATACATAGAAATCATTATATAAAAAAAGGAACTAAATCATTAATCAAAAGTGCATTTGAAATTTAATATTTCATAAATATAAATTAATTTATGAAAGCTTCTCAATGTGTACAAACATATGTTCACACAAACATACATATGTAAGCGTATAAGTGTCAGTTTACTTTAATGATTTAATGATTTATTTCCTCGATTGTTTAATGCGTGTAATGCGAGAGTGTAGTGGAAACTAATTAGTTATAAATACGAAGTTGTTTAAATAGCATACCCCAAGCCACACAAAGAGGCGCACACACGCAGCCACACACACAGATAGAATAATCACTCATTATACACACCCATACAGGAATAATTGGAAGGCAGACAAAGCAATTTGCGTTTGATTGCATTTCAGCTTAAATTCAATGCGTCGTTATATAAATACACATGCATATTTGCTTATACACACACACGCATACACCCAGGCGAGTGTGTGTGTGAGTGCACGTGTTTGTGATTGAAAGTGAAAAGTTTAAAGTGAAAGCGACAGCGACAGCTGTGGGAATTCAACGATCAAATATGCTATTGTTGAAATAGAAATCAAGAGAAAAACAACAATAACAATGCTCGGCATGACATACAAGCAAATATTAATTCAACTTATGTACATATGTATGTGTGTGTGCATACAAATGCATATGCTTTGCCAACAGAGTAATTATAATATCCCAATGATGAAAGCACACTCACACAAAACAAAAGAAGAGTATTTTAGCTGAAATAAAATAAAAATAAAGCAGAAATAACAAGTACGGAAAGGCTTAGTTCAGTCGGAGCGAAACATTAGATACAAGTCATATTTTTTTATCTGTGAAAGCAACAGAGTATCTAAAAACCTCTAAAAAAATGTTTTGACTGCATGTAATATTATCTATATTTGATTACAGAATTTGCACGTAAATATACCAGTTTCACACATTTATACCAGCTTCACATATTTATACCAGTTTCATTAATTTGTGCATATTTTAAGTATTTACATCAGTTTTATGTATTTACGAAAGTTTTACGTATTTATAAGTCTCACACATTTATACCAGTACAATACACCCACAAAGTTTTACAAACTTTTACCAGATTCAAATTTTGCCCCAGTTTTTTGGATTTAAACATATTTAATAACTTATACCAGTCGCATAAATTTATACCAGTTTAAATAAGTTATACCAGTTGTATGAATTTATACCAGTTGTATGAATTTATGCCAGTTGCACTTCTTAATACAAATTTGTCAATATTATTCAGTCTCATGAATTTATACCAGTTTCATGAATTTTGGCTATTGTATGAATTTATGCCAATTGCACCTATTTATACAAATTTGTCAATTTTATTATTTATACCAGTTATTTGTTCGATTGGTCACGCTGTAGAGTTTTTCGAATATATTCCAACCGTCAGAACTAAAGAAAAATTACCTGAACTTCGACAATGGGAACCATAAATTAATAAATATTTTTAATTTATAGAAATTACGACAGCCTATAATATTCGACTGCTTCAAAACTCAGCCCCACCTTACATGTTAAATATATGTAATTTTGATAATAATCGCGAAATACGACATAAATCAAAAATTAGTTCAGAAGTCGTCATATTTATTTAAAGGGGGATATAGACCAACCACGAACGTTCTTAGATGAGAAAAAAAAATCAAAATTTCAAACACTATCTCAATCCTTAAAATGTTTATGTGCCACAAACAACCGTTAGGTGAACAAAATTATTACACCCGTGTACCACATGTTGCCTTTGTATGAGCTCAATTGAAAGTTTCGTCTCTGTGTTGTGTTGCACGCTGGTTGTTGCACGCGTTCGGATGCTGAAAATTGAAATTGAAAATACCATTACCACCGTTGCCACTGCCGCTGTCGTTCCAGTTCAGGCTCGGCACATGGCCCACATTTTCAATTGTTACTTTCATATGCAAATAGCAAACGTCACATTCGGAAGCAGCGCGTTGCGCCCACTGGTGCGCTCAAGGACTTTAGCGCGAGCGCGAGAACAAAGGCGTACAATAGTGTAAACAAAGGCAAAAACAATAACAAGCGTCAAGGCAATTGGCATAATAATCGTAAATAATGTATATAAGGAAGCAAAATTAACAACACAAAGACAATCAGTTACAATAATAGCGCTTAATACGCACAACAACAACTATAACAACAATAGCAGCACAACAATAACAATAACGATGGCTTTAATAGGGCTGCTAAAGATGGAATTACAAGGGATAAAATTATTAAATTATGCAACGACAACTGCTGTTGAAGGAGTTGCATAAAATCTGATACTTTGCAGTGAAAGCTTTAAGCTTTGACTTTTGACCCATTATTTAAAAGATAAGTTGAAGATAAGCTGTTTGACATATTAAAGTTAGTCGTCTAATTGAACAATTATAATTACATAATAAATCGATTAAGGTTTACAAAAGCTTAATAAAGCTCAATATTTAAGGTTATTTTCCCACAAATAAGTGGCAATTTATACTTTTCCTTATTTCAAGTATTAAGCTAAGAGTTTGTAACGCACCTCACATTCGGTTTCAGCTTCTAAAATTAAATTTATGCTTGAAAAGGTAAAAGCTTTTGGTATTGAAACAAAAGCTGGGGTGCTTTACAGGTCTCAAAAATAATTTTCCAATAAATCGAAATTAAAAAAAAACACAAACTTTCAATACAACAACTTTGAAGCTTATGAAAGCTTTGGCTTAGAAAGCTTTACTCAGGAAAAAAAAGATTAAATAATTAAAAAAATATCATAAATAGAAACACATTAAGCATAATTAAAAAAAAAATCAACCCTTCAATACAAAAGCTTTAATGAAGCGAGCTTTAAGCAGCAAAAAGAATTACGCAAAAGTACAACAGCTTTAATGTAGG
This sequence comes from Bactrocera dorsalis, assembly GCF_023373825.1. Taxonomy (NCBI): domain Eukaryota; kingdom Metazoa; phylum Arthropoda; class Insecta; order Diptera; family Tephritidae; genus Bactrocera; species Bactrocera dorsalis. Next base: position 111,658,148 of record NC_064303.1, read on the forward strand.
AAGCTTTAGGCTTGGGTGTTTTAAAGATCTCAAAAGTTTAGTTTAGAAAAATTTAAATAAAGAAAAAATCAAAATTTCATAACAAAAATTTACAAAAACTTTGATTTAGAGAGCTTTTAGTTTAAATAACTACAAAAAAACTATTTTAAATATGAATTAAAAACACATCAAACACAATTTAAGAAAAAATCCCCCCTTCAATATTAAAGCTATAATGACAGGTGCTTTAAGCTTGAGTATTTTACTGGACTCAAAAACAAAGTTTGAAGAATTCGAAAATATAGAAAACAGTAACTTTCAACACAAAAGCTTACGAAAGCTTCTACCTACGGAGCTTCAAGAGCTTTAAGCTTCAGAAAACATATAGCTTCAATTACTAGAAAAGTATCATAACCAGAAACACTTTAAGCATAATTAAAAAAAATCAACCTTTCAATACAAAAGCTTATGAAAGCTTTAAGTTTAAAAAAAACAGCTTAAATATTAAATCAACCCTTCAATGCAAAAGCTTGCAGCTTTAAGCTTAGTAAAAAATAGCTTAAATAACTAACAAAATATCTTAAATAGGGATTAAAAACACGTTAAAGACAATTTAGGAAAAAATCAACCCTACAATACAAAAGCTTTAATGCGGGGTGCTTTAAACTTGAGTATTTTACTGGACTCATAAATAAAGCTTAATAAAATCGAAATGGGAAGAAAACATCTTACTCTCAATGCAAAAGCTTACGAAAGCTTTTACCTACGGAGCTTAAAGTTTTGAAAAAATATAGCTAAACTGGTCAGAGGAACATCAAAAATAGGCAAACTAAAAAAAACACACTAAGCATAACTTCTTGTACTTAGCACTAAAAAGCTTACTGAAAAAGCTCAAAGCTTAGCGACCACTGCAAAACTTCGAGGAATGTAGTATTAAAATATCCGACACACTATTTTTACGAAGTTTACTCGAATATATTTATGCACTTACCAACACATTACGAGTGACTGAGCAAATTCCAGCTTCAGCATTTAATTACCAAGCGCACTTGGCGGAAGCCACATGCAATAATTGATTCAATTACAATTTTTCAATTTGCGTTAAGCCACTAACAGTACTCAAATTACTAATTCAATTTTTATATTCGCAAGCGAAAATAATTCGATAAAAACAAAAAAACATTGCATTAAATTTCGAAAACAAATTCCAAATAAAAATCGTAATTGAATTTCAAAAACATGCATTTGCCAACGCGCTGAAGCTCGCAAAAAAAATTCAGCTACGCGTAAGTACTTAAGTATGCGCTGTTTGTCTGCGTAAGTGCTTGAATTCAGTACGAGAGTGCATGTGTGCAGATGTGCGCATGTAAGTGAGTATGAATGAATGTGTGTATGTGTGCAAGCGCGAAAATGTTTTGCATATTTTATGTCGTGCTGACCGCACGACGCTGCATGCTAATGAGACCAACACACATACACTCAAACTCACACATACAAAATTGCATTAAATTCCCGCTAATTGAAATATTTGCCAAAAAATTTTGGAAAAAAGCAACCGAAATGCAGTTGGGAAGGACCATCGTCGCTTTTATTGCGGCCACGCTCAGTGGCCAGCTTCTCGCTCGGGTCGCTTTGTTGCTGTTGTTGTAAGGAATTTTATTATTTAATTCGTTTTCAAGGCTTCTAAATTGGTTTGTTGCTGTTCGGGGGCAATTAAAATGTTGTTAAGTGAAACCTTCTGTTTCCATTTAAAGAAGTGGGTAGCCTTGCTTTACGCCACTGTGTATATTATTTAGTAATAATTTTGTTGTTGGAGGGACCGTGAAAAAAATTAAATATATACATATATGTATGGATATACTCGTATACCTAAAAATGATCATGACTATACGAATTGGCTTTCGAGTACATGTGGCACGTTCAACCGACCGCATAAGCTTGCTTTACATATACCCAAACCAGTGTGCCATAAAGGGAATAGGCTTAACTAAATGGCTTAAAACTTCTTAATGGAAGCATTCGATATTAATATTAAATTTATGAGATGCTCATGCTATAACTTGAAAATGAAATCGGTTGAAAAACATGCTCATCTCCCCTATAACTTCTACCAAATAACGAAAGAAACAAAAGATGAAAAAGCAGGTCTTCATATGGATAAGTTAGAATATGGGTATTTTATTACCCCCAATCAGGTGAAATTTTAAATCTCACTTGACCGATTTAAACTGAACTGAACTCGAAACATTACCATGATGTTCCTTTAGAACAGTTCTAAAGTTAGCTAACCCGGGCCACAAGAGATTTGCAGCATACAAAACCGACTGTAAAACTTCATCTACTGGTTATTGTTCTTAATAGAGTAGGCTCGCGAAATGCATAAGGAACATTTTGGTACAAATCGCCAGACAAACTCACAATGTATCGACTGTGAGACTCTAAAAGTGAATTCTTCAATTTTACTATGTCAGAATTTATTGAACAAAGAAGTGCAATAATGCATTGGTTATTCGTGATCATTTCGCCACATTTTCAACTAATATCGTACCGCAACCACGGCATTCGCCGGATTTATGTACCTTAACTTCTGGCTCCGAAGTCACCGTTTTGACTCATTTGAGGATATAAAAACTAAACTGAATGGAAGCCTTTTCCAAATGCTAAGATGACTGGAAAATTCATTGGCATAAGTATATTGCATCGGGAGGGAATTACTTTGAAGGAGATGAAATGGACAAAATTCTTTTCCTTTCAATTTGATCACAGTAGTATATTGGCTTTCTATTGGATAACCTGGTTCTGTAAACGTGCTACTTGGTTCTCACTTATTTATAATAAAATTTACAGAATTTACAGATTTTTTCGGTGCTTTGTGAGAGCATTTTATATTCGGTTTAGCCCGCCCTTTTTCCTTTTTCTTCATTTTTTCTTTTTCCCCTTTCATATTTCCGCTTTCTTCATTCACTTTTTGTTGCTTTTGACTTGATTTGATGACTGTAAAGCCCTTTTTTTAATTTGGTACCATTTCCTACCCCTTTATACTTTCTTTTTTTTATTTTCTTCACATTCTAAGCTTTTTATCATTATTATTTATTCTGTAGGTGATTGTGATTTGGTCCGATTAAGAGTGGTAAAGAATTCCATTACAATTTATTTTTATTTCTTTATTTATTTATCGGTTATTCTTCTTTTTTTCTGCTCATTTTCATTTATGTTATCTAGTTTCATAATCTGCTTTCGGGCTTTTGCATTGGCGTGCTTTTCTTTTATATGACAAAATTATATTTTAATTTTTTAATTAGGTAATTCAAATTAAGTTATTTTGTTTTGATTGTTTTTTTAAACTTATTTCACCAGAAATGCAATTCACTCTATTTTTAGTTTCATTGAAGCATATTATTGTATTAATGTATATATAACACCAAAATCATACATTTTGAACTATTTGTGGTTGAGTTACATTAAATTACAAATTTTGAGAAGAAGTAATATTAGTTTTAAATGTACCAAGAATGAAATTACTTCGAATAGTGACTCCATTTACCGCCACCTCCTCTACTTATGTATATGCTATCTATTAACAGTTCGAGAGAATATTTATATTTATCCATACAATCGTTGAGAGCGATGTATAAAAACAGACAGAGATAGTAGTTGAGCAAATGAGAGGAAAAGGAAAGCGAAAACGTTCATATAAGAAAGGGAGAGTAAGTTTACACTTGAATCGTCTGTAGTGGTAGTCAAGCGACAGAGGTCAGCTGAAGAAGCTAAGCCGTCAGCCAAAAGATCGATGACTATGGGTGTGAATTCCTCAAATCATTTGCTGATGTGGCCCGGAATCGCATTATCATTAGTGTGCTGGATGACGGAGAGCTCAAAGCAAGAATCCTCAGAGCAAAATGGAAATGGGTACAAGCTTTGCCAACTAATGTTGCGTTGAAGATGCTATTGAACAATCTAGGCCCCTCCCGTCATGCACAGTTGCCGGAAGGTACAAGGGCCGATGATAGCTTGTAATGACGAGCGATCGGTACAGCTATACAAAGCCGCAACAGCCAAGGTGATAGCTTGACTGGTTTATCCTAGAGCCACGATGAAGGGTTTGGATCCCGACCAAACCATAGCAGTCGGGCCAGATAATGTATCTCATCAGAGCCTGCAACCCGAATCTGCCGCCTGGAGGATAAAGATTCGTCAAGGGCTTCGAAGACAAGGTACAGGAAGCTCTCATGGAAATCAAATTTGCAAGCTAGGGTAAAGGCAGCTAAAGCACTGTAAACGTGTTATATAATGAAGGTGGCCCAATGGGTATTAACGCTTCGGGTATCTCATTATGACTTACGATATACTTATTGGTGGTCAAAATACGGAAAATACGCGGTAAGACGTATAGAAATCAAGGGTGTAGGGTTAAGCTTCTATGCGGAAATATATATATAACTCGGTGGAGTCAATCCCAGACTAGAAGGAAGGTGGCGGAGCAGAAGTTGAGAAAAAGAGAAAGAAGTAAAAAAAAGGAGGCAGAGGGTGGAGACCAACGTACTTTTTCTCCCCAAACCGTTTTTGTGTGAATAGAATTTATAGTTTTGATAATGTAACGGACAATCACGCGCAAATTTGGCTAAGCCGATGGTAGAAAATATCCATAAAATATTGGAAATTGAAAATTTGAAAAGTTTTGCTATGTATTTGGTGAAAGTGGAAGAGCATCATCTACTATCAGGTGCATCACCACAGTCACACTCTTAATTCGGGTTTGTACTGTCAAAAATTTTATCGCCCAAAAACCTTCAACTGTGGATAATAGGAGAGAAATTGTGTTCCATTAGCAACGCCAGGCCACACACATTGGTAGGGACTCACCAGAAGCTCTGGAAGCTATACTTGGTACCTACATATATAATTATATACTTGGTTGGCATATTCTTATGCAACTACTTCATAGTTCGGACGTGTGTATGGAATGATTTTGATTGTGAAAAATTTGCCTTACGAAAAGCCAGTGAAAAGCTACCGTCCCAGTTTTCTTGCCAATATTGGCGATTGTCTCTGGAAAAAACATTATAACAGACTCTACAAGTATTGTTTTTATTTTCCATCACTATATGTGGCAGCTGTGAGCAGCGCAAGTTTCTTCATTATAATAACCATGTCCGTTATTGCACACACTGCCAAGAAATATGTTTATTCTTTAGCCAAATTATTTTTATTGCAATTTATCTGCTTGTCGCTTGACGAAGTCGACGCCATCACTTCAGCCACTCGGCTTGTTATTCATAACGACAAATTAAAACAATTAACGCTAACTTTGATTGTTGCTGCCAGTCAAATAAAAACAAATTTCAGCCAGAACAGAGCGCCCCAAAATGTTACGCCACGCACAAGCGAACGATAATCGTTTAATCTAATTGCCTGTGCATGTGTGGTCGTGTGGCTGAAGCAGAGTTAGTATGTGCTCCATGTGCACACACATAAATATGCATTAGTGTGTATGCGTGTGAGTAATATGTACATATATGAGCCAATGTACGTTTGTATGTGTTGTGTAAGCGCAACGCAAAAGTCGAAGCAGCTAATTAGGCGTATGGCCGACTTCAAGGTTTGTTTGTGTTGCTTTTTGTCGGCGGCGCTACTGTTTACCCACTCAATGAGCTGCGCTACACCACACCTATACACACGCACGCACTTGCGCGCTCGCAGAAGCAGCAAAAATTCAAGGCTAATTATGCATGAGTGCAATACAAACACAACTGTATGTTTATGATTATGTGTGGCATACAACTAGGCGCATATATGTTGGAACTGAAGTATACATCCAGGCGCATATATGTCGTAAGAGGAGCATACACCCAGGCGCTTATATATATAAACAGATGATATAGCGGCAACCAACTAAATTCAAACACATCTCTGCGCTTTAACCTTCACTTCGTCTTGTTTACATCATACACAAGCATGTATGTGTGTGTATGGCAACCGTTACCACATGCTGTTTACATAGCCTACGCGCTTAATCCTAAAAGTATGCTACGCGGCATGAGGTTGACTTGTAACTTAGTAAGCAGCTTACTTAAGCAGCACTTGAACGATGGCGCATCGATCCGGTATTACGTTTGTGTACCTGTTTAAGCGGGTTTAAGCGGCTGAAGCAGGGAAATTTAAAAATCGCACACTAAAGCGAGAAAGCACATAAAAATATATATATTTTTGTACATCTACCGTCACATTTCAAGCCACGTATAAAATGATATAGAAAATCTAACTTCTTCAGTTACTAAAGTTCTTCAAGTTTGCATGCATGCGCCTTAAAGCATGCTATCGACAGCATCCTTTTTTCGTTTTGCGCTCGCCATTCACACAATAAATCAAGAACTGCCAAGTTGAGCTGTGCAAAATTGACCAATAAAATGTAATAAATCCTACGAGTTGTTCGGCTCACATGTGCTTTTATCATTGACAAGAGGTCATCTGGCAGCAAAAAAAAAACAAAAAAGATTGAGTCATACTTTTAGGCGCACTCACGTTGCTTATACAATATAGATGTCTTCAAACAAATTTAACTATGGCTATGCCTTAGGCCTTTAACACTTGTTCAGAGAAATTCAGAGTCACACACACACATGCAAAGACTTTTCTATACACATTCATATACATTACAGAGATATATAGACATTTTTGTTGATTAGGTTCGTCGCCGCCACCGACACTTAGGCACGCACCGACCATGTGCCGTCGCTGCGTTTAAGTTTTCCGAGTTGCCTGTTTGCCTGGCGGCCAGCTGTCAGACCCACGCACACACTTTCACAAACATTTCGTGTATATGTGTGTACACTATCACTTGCACAAGGCGCTTAGACGTGTTCGCCCACCAGCCATGCTGTGCTCTGCAAAACTGATGACACTCATAAGCCGATAGTGTCAAATCCGCAAGCGTGTTAACCCATTCTCTGGCACAAGGTTGGATTAGCAAGCGCCCACGCACACACACAAATACACAAACAAATACGAAGATAGTTATGTATGTATGCATGTGTATATATACTGCCAATCCAACACATTGTCACAGTCAACCGGCGCTCGAGCTCTTTACACCCGTATTAAAATAATCCCTTACACGCAGACATACATATGAGCACTTCATACTTATTACACAGTCACTACTACATGGATATGAGTGTGTGTGTGTGTGTGTGTAGTGTGGCATGTAAATTTCAGCTTCAACTACTATGCGAGAAAATAAATTGTTTTATCAAATTTTTTGACATGTAATGTTGCTTAAAAAATACAACAATACTAAAAACAGCAGCAGCAAAACAACAACAAAACATAAATATATTCAAATGAGATTTGGGTGAAATAGAAATGTGTTAAGCTTAACAAACGTAAATACAGCCAGACATACATATGTATAATACGTACATAAGCGTCTAAAAAAGTAATAATAATCGTCAAAAAGATTACATATGCAGATGAACTGTTTCGCAACAACTTTTTCAAAACTAACAATTTCAGCTGAAATTTTTTCAACATTTTTTTTTTCAAACGGTCTGCACATTCTCGAAAGTATTTTGGGTATTCTAGCAATATAATTTAAACAATATTTCTCATTAGAGTTGCCAAGTATTGAAAAAATTTAGAAAAAATAAAAAAATTGTGTACGAAAGACTTTGAAAACATAGACATAAAAAATATATGAATTTCTATCTTTCCCATTTTAATAAAATTTTTATGAACAGAGTTGCCATGTATGTGAAAATATAGCACTGAGTTGCCGCCTTTTTAAAAAAACTGGTAAAATATTGAAAATTATTACATAACAGGTAAGGTACCAAAAATAACATTGTGATAAGTTCACGCGTTAAAAAAAAAATTAGAGATAAAGTTGCCACTTGTTCAAAAAAAAATTGTAAAAGAGCATTTCGAGTGAAAGAGTTTATATTAAAAATATTTAGAAAATACTTGCTATATTTTAGTTTAAACGTATTTTTCAAAGAGTTGCCACCTTTAATCAAATTGAACAAAATACTATTAAAGGCGTGTCAAAGAGCTTAAGACGTATTTTCAGAAAGCATTCGAGTACTTAAATTAAATACATTTCGAAACAGAGTTGCCACCTTTCAGAAAAAATACACATTGAGCAAATTACTTTTAAAGGCATGTCATAAGCGCTTAAGAAGTATTTTCAGAAATCATTCGGGTGCTTAATTTAAAAGTAAATTTCGAAATAGAGTTGCCACCTTTTAAAAAATTTGATAAAAATACTTTAAAAGACATGTAAAAGAGCTTAAGAAGTATTTTCAGAAATCATTCAGGTTCTTAATTTAATTACACTGCGAAATAGAGTTGCCACATAAAAATAAAAAAATCCACAAGTTTTGATAAAATGTAGTCGGATTGATATTTTACATATTTTTTGTCTTTTTTATGAGTCTAGGAACGTTATTTCATGTAAATCTGAGTTCCATATAAGCATTAAGATTTTGCGGATTTTTGGTAATTTCCAGATGTTGTTTCGTGTATGAAATCCTATTAAGCATTTGTAGGATTGCAACAATCATGCTTAATTTGGATGCTTCAAATCTAAATTTTATACGAAAACTTGTCTTGTCTAAAAATTCTGATATGATGAAGTAACCTAATCTAGAATAATCGCAAATCGTCGAGGTTTTGAAAATCATATTATACAATATACATATGTAACTTGTATAATGAATATCGTAAAAGGTAAACTGCTTCGCTATGTAAGCTAATAATGCCTATAAGTCCGAACCTTTTATAGTTAGAGATTATCTGTAAACTTGTTTCTGAAGCCTACTTCCATACTCGCCGCTTCAAATGCGACAAGTACACAATAAGTGCGCATTTGAATCGGGGAGTATGAACGTAGGCTATCTATTGTATCTGTATTAGAACCCTCACTCGATGCCAAGCAAATTATGGCCACACATGCCATGAAGCAAGCTCACAAGTAAGCGGCAAAAGAACACAGAGAAGATTTTTGAACTACATATTAGCCATTTTGCTAAAAACTTTAAAGGAAACTTTAACCGAGTTGTGCTTTCATGTGACACTCGCTTACCCCAACAAAAATATTATATTACATTTTGATCATATAAAAAGCGCATATCTCAAATTACAGCAATCTGAACTATTTTTCACGTTAAGCCCTTATAAAAAAATTTATATAAATAATTTCCTTAACTTCCTGCCATTTAAAAATTTTCATCAATATTCACCCATGTGTTCGCTTGTACGTTATTTGGCTGCTCTTTTTCGCAAATATGTATGTTTGTTTTTATTGTTATTGCGCCGATAAGCGTTTATAATGAATTTACTTAATTACTATTATATTTTTTATCTTTTTTCATACACGCAGTTTTTTCAACACTAACTGCCATAATTATGATATCGCAATTAATTAATGACGAAACAAATTACTTTTCAATTAATAATAAATTGTGTTTTAAAACAGGTAGGCAGGCAGGTATAAACGTTTAATCTGCCAACGGTAATAATACAATTTAAAAATTCGAAAATGTATTGAGAAAACAAAAGCATTCATGCATACATATACATATGTATGTATGTCTATACGAGTATGTTTATATAAAATAATATTTATTACGCTTGTGGGAATTTAAGGCGGCGCTGAGTAATTTACGATAAATTGTGAGCCCGCTCACATTGCAATTGTACATAGCCTAGGAACAAACTGAAAATGGCCAAAATGTGCCAGTTGAGAAACTTTAGTCGAGGATAATTAAAGTTATGAAGTTTATGCTTTGTGTATTTTATTAATTTTTCATTGAATGAAATTCTGTCAGTTACATGTGTATATAAGAATATTAATATGAATAAAATTATCTTTAAAATATTGAGATAAATATTTTATATATTTATTACGAGTATAAAAGAAATTTCAAAGAAGCCATGCTGCCAGGAATCTCAACAGAAAACTAAAAGAGAAACACGAATATTATATGACAGTTGGCAATTCATGGAAAAATGCTTGGTCGAATCACTTTGAAGATGGCAATTGATTAAAAACAAAACATTGGAGAATAGTATTAAGTAGAAAAATGCGATTTTACCAACGACATTCCTTTCTAACGAAAATTAAACTTTAAGAGCGCCATGACGTTGTGACATACATTTGGTATGACTTTATTTACAAATCGTTCAACTCTTTTACGAAAATTCACGTTCTGTTAAAAATGCGTTTCGCGCACCTTGCTTAACTAATGGTCCACATAATCGGCCTACTGAGCGGACTATTCGCAACACAATCATCCATCTGGAGACTCAGCATTCATTATTGTATAATAATCGGCCGAATAGACCACGAACAGCACGCAGTGAACAATCGATTCGGCGGCGGACTAACGCATGGAACGATTTGACGCATTTTAAGTCGATATCTTAAATTGAAAACGTGCAAAATACAGCTTGTGTAAGAACTGAAACCGCTCGACCTTCCAAGCGGCATTGCTTCGCTCTATGGGTTTTTGAAAACTTCTAAGAAGAGCCGACGTTTTTGAATAAAGACTATGCGGGCAGCCCCACTTTAATGCAGGCCTTGGAGAAAAACACCAGGCGTGTCATTTGCCAGTTATCAGTCGAAATGCTCGAATGTGTCATCGAAAATTGTACTCAACGGATCTGAGACGAAGCCGTGACCAGCAGTTCAAAAGAAATATCTTAAAAAAAATAAATTCCAAAGAATGTTATTTCGAATGATAACGAATTAAATTTCTGTGTTTTTTCGTTGAAAAAAAAAGAAGGTAACTTCGAAATGGATATCCCTTTATATCAAGTATAAGTAAGGCTGTATGCAATTTTCATAGCTTTTTTTCATTACATCTATAAAAATTCTATAAAACTGTACTTAAAAAGCCGAATATCTCGAGAACTATTAATGATAGCGATTTTGACCTCGAACCTTTTTTATAGCAAATAAAATTTCCTACAAATTTGTCATGTACGTTTTTTCTATAACTCCTGTCATTTACGAGATATATACAAAAAAAAATGCGAATTTCTTGGAAAAATCGGGTTTAGAGCCCCGTACTACCTCGGCGGTGTGAGTTACGACTTTTTTGCACTGGGCACTTTTGTAGAGTGAAGAATTCTGAGAAATATGCGTCTAAAGTCAAAGTGATGCCATAAAATACCTCTGATCTGTAGGAATTTAAAGATAAAAACCTACGATTGTAGTGTATTTTCTATGGAAAATTTTTACAGGCCTTGGTCCAGTTCTTAATGTTAATATTAACGGCTAAAATTTTCAGGGAACTTTTTTAGGCTATTTTCAAGGAAATTTCGTGACGGGACAGAAAAAAATTAATAGTTCAACAAAAAAAAAACACACTAATGTATATGTATATTAAGGTGGGTAAAAAAACGAATATGTATTTTTTTTGCTCGGTATTCTAAAAAATATGTTGTCAGATACATCTCCGCTTCCAACTACTTGAAAAAATACATCGTTTCATAGAATTTGTTGAATTGAATGTTCGACTAAAAGGTCTTTTAAAATATTTTATAAATATTATTGAATATTTTAAGGCAATTTTTTTCCTATGAATTATATAACTCAATAAAGAAAAAATCATTACAAATCGGAGAGTTCATATAATAGTTTTGTAGGAAAATGAACTGCCCTTTATTTTTCATAGTACTAAGCGAAAAAAAATGTTGCGTTTTTTGACCCACCCTAATATATGTGTATATGTACATAGCATAGCTATGGATGATATTGACCAATCAATGGACGTAAGCGGTTGTTACGCTAATAAAGAAAAGAGGATAAGCTAAGTCGATTTAGCCATGTCTATCCGTATAGTCCCCAAATTTCTGGGATATCGATCTGAAATTTCGCACATTTCTTTTTCAGAAGTTCAAAAGGAAGTCCTTGTATGGAAAACCTTTTTATTTGACAAGGTATCTTTACGAAATTTTGCATAGAAGCAAAAACTACCATTTCCAAACATATTGTACAGGGGTCGAATCGTTACATCTGTGCACGGGTCGGCGAACATACGAAAAAAAATTAGGCGATGCGTCAATCGTATGCGGTGATTGGCATTATGACATACGATAGAAAACGGATCGTAATGTATTTTCAATTCACAATAGTTTTTAAATTCCACACTGCTTTGGATCGTAGTTTTAGGTCACAATAGATGTGGAACTGTCAAAACTGTTGCGAAATTTTCAATAAACTAACAAAAGCTAATTAAATATCAAAATGAATTCATGTTTGTTTTTTTATTTGAGCTCTAGTGAAAGTAATGGGCATAAAAAATAGTGCGGAGGTTGCTAGGAGATCGTAGCAATAGCGTAGTTATAAAAAAAAATTATGAATCCTCATTAATAAAATTTTCTTTGTAGATGTATCGTTGAACAAAGCATAGGAATCTTAAAAAGACGGTGGAGTATTTGAAGATATGACAAGAGAGGAAGGTATTAGCCCACAAAAGTGGAAGATTTGTTAACATTTGTGAGGGATTACATAACATCTGCCTAAAATTTACAATTAGTTACGACCCTCAAAAATTGCGATTCTTATCACACACAAGAAATGGACAATGGGGTGGCGAACCGCTTCACCGCAATCGACCAAATAAATAATTTTAATTCAAAAATGTATGTATCCCTATCCTTGTAGATAATTTTATTTTTATTGGCAACTAAAATACAAAAATTTGATCAGATAAATAATTTTTTTTTTATTTTTAATGAGATATTCCATTCATTGGTTTCTTGTTTATGTTCTTTATTCCTAAAAATTATAAAAAACTTAAAGTTTAAAAAAATTTTGCTCACATTTCCATAAATTTGTATATTACGATTGGTAGTTTAAGTTCGAACGACGATTCGAACGAACGGATACGTTTATATACTCGTTCACGTGTGTCATCATGCCAGATTACGATAGAAGCGTTGCGATCACGTATGTAAGCGTTACGATCATGTATGTCATAATACGAAATACAGACTTTTACGTGACGAGTGATACGTTCACGGATGTAACGATTCGACCCCAGATCGGACCACCATAGCATATAGCTTGCATACAAATTCAATGATCAAAATAATGTTAAAGATCTTCATAAAATATATGTTTTTCTTATTAAGTAACTTTCATTTGACTTGAAGATAGTTTACCTTACTTGTAAATTTATATTACAATTTTTGGAAATTGTATTTATTTTTATGCAATATTTATGTTGTACTAAATCTGATTTAAATTTTTAAATGTTATTATTTTTATTTTTCAACCTTTTGCTTCAGTTAATATTATTTGCTGACAATTAATTAATTATGTATTTATCATTTACTTGGTAGGTAATTAATGAATTATTTATTAAAGAGTTCGGCTTTAATATTAATGCTGTTGTTTTAAAAGAATTCACGCTCATTGGGTATAAAAATGCATTGCTTTTTTTTACTTGACTGTCTCCATGTGCTTCTAAATTGGTTTTTATGTGAGCAATTAACAAAAGAATTTATTTTGTATTTTTTTCCATTGTATTGCATGCTTAATAGACAAACAAAATTAAATGTTTACACGAAACAAATTAATGCAAAAGCTTATTAAGACATTTTTTTTTTAATTTTTGCATACAATTATTAATTTTTTTGCGACAGAAAAACGTGGCTCTGCAGCACAGTATTTAAAGTCCATATCAATTTCGCACACTGCTCTCACACAGCTGGGCGTGTGTACTTTAATTGGAGTTTTTTAGGTTTTTTTTTTGTTTTCTTTTTTTACTTTCGTTTTTTTTATTATCGTTTTTTTTTTGTTTTTTTTGTTTTTTTTTGTTTTTTTTTTTTAATTATCAGTTTATTTTTGTTTAAAACGAAGGCATTACTGGCACTTATAATTGAATTATTAGTGCATCGCATTATATTAATTACAATTTGCAAATTAATTTATATATTTAAAATATATTATCAGCATTGTGTAATATTATAACGTTGAGCAAACTTTGTTTTTGTTGTATAACTACTCAAATTTAACTTTTAAACACCTCCAAAGTAGTTAAAATACATTACAGTTTCACATTACATATGGTCGCTGTCCTACTTTGACAGCTGGAACACAACGCAGCTGCTGAAAAACGTCGCACAAACAAATACAACAATAACATAGATTAATATATATGTACTTATGCAAGTATACTCTACAGTTACATTTGCATTAACATTTTTTTATATTTCTTTATTGGTTTTAAAATTTATATTTTCTTTGTTGTGTTTATTTTATATTTATTTGGGTGCTAATAATTTTCATATTTTTTATTTTTGTATTTTCAAATTAATTTTTGTATTTTAATTTATTTTTGTATTTTTATTTAATTCATTGGTTTAAAGTTTTTTATTTTTTGGTTTAATATTTTAATTATTATTGGATTGTTTAAATTTGGCAATAATTTTGTTGATATTTTTTTGACAATTTTTTTGAGTTTCTTTTTAATTTCTTTAATTTTTTTTATTTTTATTTTTTTATCATTTTTATTTTTTTTTATTATTTTCATTTTTTTATTTTACTGGTTTATTTTTTTTATATTTCAATGATTATTGGATATAAACACATTTACATACTTTTTTTTTATGATTTTAAACTTAAAAACAAATTCCTTGAAGATAAATTCCTTTTTTATATTTAATTTTTTTATTATTATTTTGTTTTTTAATATTTACTATTTTTCATTTTTTTATTACTTATTTTTGTTTATTATTATTTTATATTTTTATTTTATTTTATTGGTTTTTCAACTTTAACTTTTTTTATATATGTTTTACATTTAATTCTTGATTTTTTTTGTTTTATTGGTCTAAATTTTTTTAAATATTTTAATTATAAGTTTTTTACTTCTGACATTTATTTTATTTTTTTTAATTTTTTATATGTAAGTTTAAATTATTATTTTATTTATTATTATTTTTTTATTTTTTAATATTTTAATTTTAATTTTTTTTTAATTATTATTTATTATTTTTCATTTTATATTATTTTTTTTTTTTATTTTTAATTTTTTACTTTTGTTACATTTTTTTCCATTTATGAATATTTTTTCATCTTTATTTTGCAAACTCGACCTGGAAATTTACCTTTTTATGGCCGCCACATGCATTCATTATTACTTTTCGTATTTGTTTTGGGATGTGCAGGAAGGCGTGTGCCACATTTGTTCGCACTTCAGCAGCGATTTCCGCTTGTTGCCAACTTTTCACTACAAATTACACGCGCTTTTTCTGCCTTTAACAATTGCTTATGTTGTTGTTGTTTATTTATACATATATTTTTTTTGCTGTAAAAGACCTCGGCATATAAAGAAAAGTGGAAAAGTTTATTTTTCGTAACTTTTTTATGCTTTCATTTAAATTTAAATCGGCATATTTTATTAACGAACACTTGTCGGCACTTCAACGTGCATTATGTACGTGTGTGTGTGTGTGCGCTGAGTGCCCGCAAAATATCCCCCGAACAGCAATGGTATTAAATCGTCACAATTTTCTCACTCATTCACGTGTGAATTTATGATTTTGCTTCCGCATTGCAATTTTTTCCTATTACAAATATTTTCATTGCTTTCAACTGCTTTTTCACTTATGTTTGTTTTTGCTTTCGTTTTCTTTTTGTTGCGTTTTGCACTTCATATCACTTATCCGGCACGGACTCCCCACACAAAATGGCACACTCACACGACGCCAATCCATCACGCACCAAAATCGCGCGTTTTTTATTTTACATCCGTCAACCAAATGTGGCGCTCACAAGTGTGTGTGTGTTTGTGTTGGTGCGACGCATGCAAAACTTCACGCGTTCTGCATGCTGGCACACGCGTTTATAAATTTTTTATTTGTTTTTGGCAAAAACTTTTGCTTTTCACACACACGCACGCGTTCCGATTTCGGTGCGCGTATAACGGTACATTTCAACGTGCTTCGTTACGCGTCAGGACATCCGTACGTTCTGAATGCCAACACTGAACTAGCGAGATCGCCGCAACTGTTGGGTGCCGAACGTGTGCGCTGCCGCTGCTGTTGCGTCGGTTGTTGGGTCGTTGCCGGTCGTTAATCGGCATCCGCAAGCAAAACCGCACTGGCACAATGGCAGTAGCGAAATCAGGCGCTGGCATTGTCGCCGCCGTCGCCGCCGCCACCACTGTTGCCACTAACAAAAGTGTCGTCGTTGTCCATCAACGGAACCGCCGACAAGTTGAACGACAATGTCTAAGGCAATGGGAAGTACTGAAGTTTGTTGCTTCTTTGAATTGCCAGCCGACCGACTGCTGCCAGCTAAGGTGCGTGACCGATGCTGGATGGGTGGTGCAGAACTCCGAAAATGTTACGGCGAATTCGTACATAGATTTTAGCATGAGCTCTATATATTTTAATCGGTAACATGCAACTATTCGCAGCGCTCTTTCGCTGTTACTATTATGTATGATATGGGTTTGTAACAGGAGAGTTGGCGGCAGTAAAACCGTTACTTTGTGGAACTGTTCCCACTTTTATGTTCACCAAATGGCTTCGTTATTTCTGCAATTAAGCGTCGAAAGGGTCTAAAAGTTCGGCATAATGGAGGCTTGTGACCGTTTTGCCCCTCTCAAATAGTGTAGAAACTGGTAGGTTTTACAATTCCGGCTTCTGTTAGGATTTCACTTTTTACGAGGAAAGTTAGGTTAAGTTCACTTGTTAGGATTAAGTCCACCATTTCGACTATTTCTTGGTCTCTGGTGGTTTCAGAGATCCTGAACATTGGCCATTTTTTCTTTTGTGGTAACCTCTTTTCGAAGCATCCTTGTGTGGCTCATCAAAACCTGAAGAAGCGTAACTATATGCAGCGCTCTTGTCTTCAAGAAAAGTAATCAAACAATCTACTGACATGACAATTTTTACAATTTTTGGTGCCATCGAGCGAATAAACTCAGAACGTATTGAACCATGTTCGTACTTAAGTCCAGATCTTGATGCTTATACCATATACTATATTACTTTGTATAGAACAAATAGAAATCTTAGTTACAGAACGGATGGACCTACCACCTCAAGTTTTGATAGTATTTTGAGCAACCTAAAAATAACCGAATAAGCTGTCTTCTTGTCTTTTAGAAAATAACTATTCTCACAAATTCTTTTTCAACCTTCTTCACTCGGTTCATTAAAGTTTAAGACCGTTGAAAAGCTTTCACTTCATTCTACTATTTTCAAAAGACCCATAGTCATTATTGATGCTTTAGGTAAACGCTTTCAAGCAATTAAAGCTGTTTTCTGAAGCTTTTACTATAAATAGTGCTTTTAGCCTTAACTACAAATTCTCAAAACTTGTAACATAGACTCAAACCCATAACCATACACAAATGTACCTTTAAGTAAAACATCCCTTAAAACAAGGGTGATTTTTATAGAAAAGAGTGCGCATCATAACTTTGTTTCTTTTAACACTATGTTAACCTTCTCTTTGCTTACACAGCTTTTGAAGGGATGAAAATAATAATGCGTTAAGAGATGTTCTTACAGCATGAGATGATGTTATGCCGATTAGAGGAAATTCTGTAGTTAAATAACGGCTTCCTATGATGTTACTAAATAAAAAACTTTCTGTTAAGTCTGCTGAAGTTCTGCTAAATGATTATGGGCGAACTATTTAGTACTAATTTCTGTATATCAGAACTTATTCAGCACTTTAGAGCTTTGTTTAATGTTTTTAGTATGACAGATGTTAACAGCAGACATTACATTAACAGTATAACAAATGTTAAAAGCTGTCCCAAAAGTTTATTAGCGCAATAGTATGTTATAAAAAATTGCTTTTGCCATAAAATATTTATAATTTTATAGTTATAGATTTATTATTTTTTTCACAAAAATGTTGGGTTATTTTTTGCTTAGCTTTTTTCGCAAAAGCTATTTATTGTTATTTATGAGCTTAAATACTGGTGAGCCTTTTCAATCCATCACACTATAAGTTTACCAACATTGCGGGCATTAACATTAAAAGAGTGTAAAACTCTTCAATGATTACAGAAATGATAATACTGAGAAGAAGATTAAATTAGCGGTACTTCAAAGTAATATCAATATTAAGTTATTGCGACAATCAGTAACAATTAGAAAAATAAGCTTTATAAGTAGTTTTGGATCTTTTTGGTTTTTGATTTTTAAATCAACTAAGGGCTTTGCTTTACTTTAATGTCTATAACCGTGGCCAATACTTAGGCGATCGTATATCGAATGAAGAAGATATTTAAGAGAGCAGAGAAAGTAGTCAACTGCCTTCAATAGACTGGTTTTAAAATTTTTAGAAAAAAGATGGAATAAGGGATTCTCAAGGGAAATAAAATATGAGAGGCGGAGAGGAGTCACTTTGAAAACTTCTTTCTTTTTTTAATTTATAGAAAATTCAAAAGGTAAACAAAAATTATTATATTCAATAGAAAAATACAATTAAACCTCTATTAAACAGACGCTATATTAGGCGGACAATTCCATTAACCAGACAGAAAGGCTAAACCTGCAAGTATATGTTTATGGGAAATATTACTGTTATAATAAAATTGAAAATAAAAAATTTACTAACAATAATTCATGCAATTTAGTATACAAAGTAAAGAAATAAATACACACAAAAATATGGAAACAAAATATTTCAATAAAAAATTATACCGAAAGTAAAACAAAAACTTCGAAAGAGCTATCAAATTTAAAACACTTAATGGAAAAATCTAACAAAAAAATGTAAAACAGACTTTCCTATTCAAAAATCATAACTTTTTTTTGCTTTTTCTTTCTAAATAGCTCGACGCATATAAATAAGTATAGAAGTATACGTAGGAATTCCGGTAATTTCCATTGTGCCAGCCAGCATTTATTGCTGCGGCACACTTTACTTCAGTCCTGCAGCAATGTAATTCAATACAATTCATAGAAATTTATATAGAAACAACTGTAAATAACACACATATACTTTTTTCACACCTTCCACCACACACACTGTCTTTGAAGTACTATTTTACAGCACTCTGTAGACGCTTAACATACTACTATTAAGTGTTAACATTAGTACCGCTTATTATACAGCACGTCTGTTCTCACTTCCGTACGCTATGCAACTGTATTTCTCTCTTTGTAAAGAATCGTATTGAAACTGTTAAATATTATTAATTTGTAATTGCATTTCCGAAATATGTAGACTTAGAAGAACGGTTGGTGGCTGGGTGGTGCTGTTACCTAGACGTTTCGGTTGAGCAACTTACTAGTTTTTTCTTTGAAAGTTAGTTCGATTAATGTGAATATGCTTAGTATATGGCGGAGACTGATAGTCTGTGGGTTCAAAAAATGTAGCTAGGTGTTACCTAGATCAATTATTTGAAGCAAGACTTTAGAGAAAGCCGCTTCCTAAGGCTTTAAATGTAATGTTTTCAAGTATTTTCGGGGCATGCCCATTTTAAACTATTTCTATTTAATATTTGATTTTTACTTAAAATGTTCAAGCAAGTGGTTATCTTCTAACTCTTCGCCTTAAGCCATTTCATAACCCAATCACAGAATCCAATCTTAATCAGTAAGTTCAGTTCAGTAAAAGAAATTGAAATGATCACTTACCACACATTAGCTTAGGTCTACCGAACGGCCTCAGCTTAATGAAAATATTGACTTCACCATCTTCACCAGTTTAAATGTCGAAGCCATACTTGTGCTGCTGGAAGTAAAAGATTTAAAATTTATTAGCTTTACATATACATATATCCGAGCACATAATAATGTCCTAAAAAATAGGTTAGATGAGAGTTGTCCATTGTAAAACAGTTGCTAGATCTTAGTGATATTATAATTTATATCTCCAAAGGAACTGAAAAACCTTGGAACAAAAAAATCAAGAGGGAAATGATATAATAATTTCAAGCCTAACTCACCAACCTGGTACAGAGAGCGTTTCTTGCGCAAAAGGCACAAAGGCGTGCCCTGTAATTTCATACAACTCAAAGAGTAGAACAAAGTTTAGTAGTTTGTAGTTGGGATCCCGTTTCAAAGTATGTACCAAAAACTAACCGTTAACATACTGAACCACATCGAAATATTTATATATTTACCGGAGGAAGTTCATCGTCCCCTATGAAGCTGAAAATGCCTGATCCAAAAGCCTCAAGCAAAAGTCAGCTACAATCAAAATAATGCGAATACTAATGAGTAGAAATCATTACTCCACTTTTCACACAGATAAATTTAAACTTCAGCTGAAGTTACATCAGCTTCAAGCATCAGGCAACAAACAGACATTACTCAAATAACTCACGTTTCAACACAATGCGACAGTAGTCATCTTAGCTTTATTTTCTAGAGTGGTTCTTCTGCCGGATTTCTAACTTCTTTTTTGCCTCAAAAATTTCTACGCTTCAATCAATCAAAACTCACCATTATTTGTGCTAATTCGCGCAATATATAAATATAAGTATAAGGGTATTACGCGAAAACCCAGCAAGAATATTCAGAAAACCGTAAACTGAAACTAACTTCAATTTAGTTTTGCAATGCAGGGATTTTTGAGACTAAGGCGGAGAGTTATGAAACTGCTGCGCATTTAAAATTTGTAAAAGGTCTGGTTGACCTTTTCTTGCTCTCAATTCTTAGCAGTTGGTCCACTATTTATTAGTAGACTTCGTAAGGTGGTACTCATACCAATAGCTTCGTGTCATTCATTATATGGCCATGGGACTTTTTTCATTGCCACGAATTTTAACTAAGACGAGCAAAATATTTTTAAGTTTTTAAGCAATATCCTACACTTTATTCTATATATCGGCCATAGAATATCAAAATTGAAATAAATCTTTTTTTTTTAATTTTGAAGTTTTTCAAATAGTTAGTAACCCTTCCGAAAGGCAAATTCGACAAAAACGTTTCATAAACTTTTTGATTTTGATATTTATGTTGTAGCATATCTTTCTTACCTTAATACCCATATTACAATAATAATAAAAGGAAGTTTAACTAATAAAATTATTTTCTGAATCCCTTAGATACATATAAGGCAATCATATTTTCGTTTTCGCAATTTTATTAAATTAAAATCTTTAAGTAGGTGGCAATCTTGAAGAATAACAAAATCACTACACCGTTTCTTCAAACTCCCAGATACCTACATACATATATGGTAATAATAATCTTAGCTTAGCTATTTTACGGAATTAAAATTTTTAAATAGGTGGCAACCCTGAAAAAAAATGTAAACGTTTTCGTCAAACTCTCAGATTCCTAGTTTGTAATAATAATCTAAGCTTAGCTGTTTTACGAAAATAAAATCTTTAAAAAGGTGGCAACCCTTTAACAAAAATTAAACTGCCCGCTTTTCGAATTTATAGAATACATAAGAAAACAATACTTTAATTTTTGCAGTTTTACTTAATAAAAAGCTTTAAAAGGGTGGCAACTCCTCAACAAAAAAATTCCAACTGACGGTTTTCTTGAAACTCTTTACTTAGGAACTAATAAGCTAAAAATATTTTTTTACTTGATTAAAAATTTTGATTGGGTGGCAACCTTGTAGAAAAAATGTTTTTAACTTTTTCAAAACGCCACAATTTAATAAACAAATTTTTCCATTGGCGTATAATTTTTTTCTATTTAATAATTTTTTTTTTCATTCAAATTTTCAAACCGCCGGTAACCTTCATTTTTTTGCCTTGAAGCATACAAAAAGTACAATAAATTGGGAAAAAATACCAAAATACTGTTTTAATTTGTCATCACACGATATCAGCACAAATATTTGAATCGATAACTATTATTTTAGAAATATGTTAATAAATGGAAAATAATAAACAGTTGGAAAATTCACTAAACCATGAATGGAAAGTATATACATACATATGTATGTATGTAAATACACACATTTACGAACATTTTATATTTTTTTACAATAAAAATACAAATTTTCTCATTTTAAACAAATAAATATAAATATAAAATATTCAATAACATTTTTGGCATTTAACGGCATTTAATTAAAAGCAGTTTTCATTTGTTTTTTCACAAAGAACTACAATAGATTTCTTATTGGGCGCATTGCGCCAACTAACGGTATTTACACGCGCATACAAACGCAAACACGTGAATATTCAAGTCGCTCACTCATTCGCTGTCGCTTTAAAAAATTAAACACAAATCTCCATTTTCGTTTCGTCACTCATTTTGCATAATTTTTCAGATTTTCATATTCTTGCTTCGCACATATTTCGCCCTTTGCGGTGTTTTTTCGGTATTTTCGTCTTTTTTGTGTGCTTCAACTATCCATTTCATAAAGCGTTTACACATGTACATTTGTACTTGTTTTTGCTGAAGTACCGCTATAGTACTCGTAGAAATAAAATCAAGTATTTTTTAGCAAGGCTCACTAAAACACACACACTCACATGCCGTACTTAGCGCATTCGTATTCCACTTAGTTCTTTTATGCTTGCGGCTACATGAGTTTACGCTGATTTTCTAATGTCAGCGACACATTTGAAATGCTAAAATCGTTCAACAGCAACAACAACAAAAAAAAAACAAAAACACAAAGCAAACAACAAGCAACAACAAGAATGTGGGGACCAAAAAAAGACAGTAAACTGTGACAAATAAGAGAGCAACAGAAAAAACTTTCTACATAATAACGGTATTTTTTACACTAACATACTGACTGCCAGCTGCCACAAGAGCTAACCTCAGCTAACGGTGGCGGATGGTATGTGGCAGCAGAAGTAGACAGTTTGAGCACAGTAGAATGAGCGATGAAGAGCAATAAAAAAATAAGAAATATGAAAAAACTAAATAAAAAAAAGGAAAATATTATTTAAAAAAATAACAACAACAAAATGCTTTTTTGAGAAAATAAATTTCGTACAACAAGAAGAAACATTAAATTCAGCTACGATGCAAGCTACAATAGCCTTCACAAGGGTATTCTTACTCTTACAGCATATGAGGGTACCATATAGCTATAGTGGTCGGATCTGAACAAAACATTTGGATATTGTGGGGTTACCTTGGACAACTTTTGTGAGGATATTTTGTCAAATAAAAAATTTTTCCATACAAAGACTTAATTTTGATCGGTCAGTTTGCAAGGCAGCTATATGTTATAGTGGTCCAATCTCAACAATACGCCCAGAGATTGTAGCGATATCTTAAACTAAAAGCCATGTCGAATTTCTTGAAGATATCTTGTGAAATAAAAATGTTTTCCATACAAAAACTTGATTTTGAACGATCAGTTTGTATGGCTACTATATGCTATAGTGGTCCGATATTGACGATTCCGACAAATGAGCAGCTTTTTGAGATGAAAAGAACGTTCGCAAGATTTTAGATTGATATCTCAAAAACTGAGGGACTAGGTCACGTATAGGTATACGAGTACAGACCGACGTACCGAGGGACAGGACTAAATCGACTCAGCTCGTCACTCTAATCATTTATATACATATATTTTTATATATTTTATAGGATCTCTGACATTTCCTTCTTTTTATTACAAACTTCGTCTCCAACATAATACACCCTGTTCAGGGTATAAACAGTCAAAAAACTTAAGAATAAACTCAAAGTAGTACAAGGAAGCTGGCTTACTATTTCAAGCAGCACAACAACAACATCAAGAAGCGAAAAATGTGACAACACTATCATGTACCCACCCACAAAAACGCTCATCCCGTATCAATGTAGGTATCATGTGTACATATGTGGCATGCTGCATGCAGCATGTAGCATAAATGTATGCAATAATGCCTGCTGTTGCCACCACTGCTAAGCCAGTTTCATTTAAGCGCTGAATTTAGATTTGTTTTTGTTTTGTTTTGCTTGTTGTCATTCCATTTTTTGCGCTTTCTCATTTTGTAATTCAGCGCCGCTGTTGCTGCTGTTGCCACTAAGTTGCCGCTAGCATTGACTTCACATCATTGCTGACCCCATTTGCGCAGCTGACATATATCAACAAATTCAACAGCAACAGCAGCAATAATAACGGCAACAACTCGTGCAACACAAACAATTGCATTTGCCAGAGTGGGCTTATGGCTGTGACACAACCTGATCGCAATTCAATGCACTTCACATGTGTTAGGCGGCGCATGTTTTAACCAAGAGCACACTTCCCGCCATTTGAATGCCATTCAACGGTGATTGCTGGCAAATTTGTTGTATTATTAGTGGATCTACTTTAATTCTGCATTTAAATGCTGTTAGATTACACAGTATAGCGAGTGTTTGCGCATTTTGTGGGAAGTGTTGTTACTTTTGCTTTCACAGGTATTGGGTTGCGTATACGCCATGGCATCTGTTCGCTAGTCTGTTTGATGGGATTTATGGAATGCAATAAGGCAATCAGATGATTTAGCAATTGAAATGTTTAGGGTTATAAAATATATATTTTTTTATTTATAACTCAAAAACCTTTATATGAGACCGAATTGTAGTTTTTAGCCTATTTTGAGGCAAGTTTAGACTAATTCGGTGATGATGATGGAAAAACCAAATTTTGGAATACCCAGTATATGTGTTTTCTTTTAACTAATATTGGCAGGCTGGAGCAAATTCCAAAGGCTCCAGCTCCCGCTGGTACCAGAAATTAATCTCCAGTGAGACCTCGCAGCCGAAACTACTACTTCCATACAGCTCTGGACTGGTGACCAGAGGTTGGACCACATAGTGCACCTAATAGAACCAGCATAGCATCCGTCGAGGCGGTGCGACATACAGGCAAGCATCATATAAGGCTGTATTGAGAGAAGTTTTTGGGTCCCCAATACTGTCGTTGCTACTTCCCACCAAACAATCCACTATATATGGTGCAAACAGCACGACGTCCGAGACCCCAATCACTCCGCTCTAAGAGGTGTCTTCCCGCCCGCTTTAGCTCAGACCGCGAGCGACCATGGACCCGAAGAAGAAGGTCGTCCAATTAGAGAGTCCATCATAAGGTTTCAAATATATTGACCACAGATGGAACCCTGCGGACAGCCATGAACCACTCCAATGTCCACACCCCCATTCGTGCCGACTAGAAAGGCCTTCCTGCCAAGGACACATTTGTTGACATTCTCCCTAATGACTCTCTGGACATGAAACCACCATGCATCCTCTATACCGATAAGAACGAGGGTCGCTCCTGATAATATCAGGGAACTTCAAGAAAGGAACAACCTTAGCGCAGGACAGTCCTAGTAGACAACTATTGTTTAAATTTTTTGCAGCGGATAGAAGCAGGCGTATCCGCAGATTAGAAAAATAGTAAAAAAAAGAATATCGGTTGGTGATTCGATTTTTTTGGAAGTGAAATAAAGCACCTTGTGAAATCAAGGACCCACCCGCTTGGTTACGATGACCTTTCCCCTTCGATGATGACTGTCAAAAATTGGTTCGACAAGTTTCTATATGATTTACCGACAAGCTTTTAGAACCACGCAAAAGATCAGCGAAAACGGCCACCATGGATGACAATGTGACAAAAGTCTCCGTTCTCATACTAGCAGATCGATCTTGTAAGTGAAAAAGGCAAATGAGGCAGTAGCAAACTCATGAGGCTGTGTGGGTTATATTCTCGTTGAAATATTGGATATGAAAAAGTTTTCGTATTCCAACCAGTAATTGCAACCTAGAGGACAAATCACAGCAGTTTTTGATGATGTTCAAGCGAAATCCGGAGTGGCCATAGAAGAAACATTGATCTACTGCTAAGTCCCAGAGACCAAGGTGCAGTCAAAACGTGGGACTTCATCCGTTGAGCCTACTCCGAACTAGAAGAAGGGAGCAGTTGCGAAATGCTTTCACAGTTTTATAAGGTGTGACCTACATCGAAAACTTCGAGAGGAGCAAAGGATAAACACCTGGGTTCCTACAGCGGTTATCGTAGTTGATGAATAATGCTAAGTGAAAGCAGTCCAGGCTAGATCGAAAAGGTCCAAAAGTCCCATGAAAACGCCGAAATTGTCTAGGTCACTCAAATTTATCATTATATAAAGAAATGCATCAGCTATTAATAGAAGTTATCACAGAGTGGAATAATAAGATAGAGAGTTTCTGTCACTGTGACACAGTTTTTCTTATTTTACGCAAAGCCACAACACAAGAGCGCAGATAAAATGACAGTAATCCCTAAGAAATGCGTCACTTACGACCAATCCACGCGAAGGTTACAAGTAATCATCAATCGGATGACGCTGACGCTGACGCCGTTGTTGATGATGAGACGGCGATGAGCCGCCGATGGATGCGATTTCAACGAAGAAAGGAGAAAAGGAAAAAACTACACTTACAAATACAATTTATTTGAGAATGCGGAGCAAAAACTGCACAGACAGTCGGACATTGTGAAACAAAGAAGCAAATAGAAACAAATGTTGTGATTGACACTGCTTATCCAGTTAGACATGTGTGGGTGCGTTTGTGTACATGTGATTTGACATGTGGTGTTGTTGCATTTTTTGCCAGTGACGAGTCTGTGGCTGACAAAGTAGCCGCCGCATCACTGGCGGCACTGCTGAATGCCTGCAGTAAAATATTTGGCGTACCGCATGACATTCTGTGCCAAATGAAAAACAAATTATCAGCGCTGACTACTTTGTAACTGTTATTTACACTGCAAGCTCATAAAATCATTACGTTGTTGCACAGCGCATACTTAGCACAGCAGCCTTATCTAGTTCTACTCCTAACTCATCTCTCGCTCTCTGTCTTTCTATAATTTCCGCTCGTTTTTTTCTGTCAGTCTCGATTTTTTTCGCTGCACTGCTGATGGAATTTATTTTGTCAATGTCGAAGTTCATTTGGCAGTCATAAATCACTTGACGCGCAGCGGAGTGCCAAGCGAGCGACCGACCGCGCTTGGCAGTCGAGTGCATGGTGTACGGGTGGATAAGTGCCTTTGTGCGTGTGTGTCTGCAGTAATGGCCTTGAAGGCGGTGGCGTTGGCGATGCGCTGGCACACAACCGCAAGCTTGCAAGCACCTCGCCAACGCGCCTGCAACACAAGCGATCGACAACAAATACCAAAGCAACTTTGCGGCACACTCAGCCAGCAACCGGCGAAGTAAATATGCTGGGATTGGGCTCATAAAATGTCAGGCGGACGACCGACAAACAGATGCATACATGTTGTCTAGCAAAGGCTAACGCATATTTACAGTGGTGGCACGGGAAATAAGTACAAGTAGAATCATATTGGTATAAAAATTTATTTTTAAAATTTGTTAAATAATTTTTTTAATTTTTAAAAAATATATAAAAAAAATATATTTAAAAAAAAAAATTAAAAAAAAATTAAAAAAAAATTTTCGTTAAAAAAAAATGAATAAAATTTAAAAAAAATAATAAAAAAAATAAAAAAAATATAAAATTAAAAATTAAAAAAAATTAAATAAATAAATAAATAAAAAATAAAAAATAAAATAAAAATAAGAAAACAAATAAAAAATAAAAAATAAAAAAATAAATAAAAAAAATAAAAAAAATATAAAATTAAAAATTAAAAAAAAAAAATCAAAAAAAAAATAATAAAAAAAACTATACAATACAATGCGCATACACAAAATCGAAAACTAAAACATTAATATTTCAAAACTTTGCTGATCTCAATTCTACACCCACCACTGTTAATACAGGTACTATCTCCACTCGTTCGCAAGCACATATGTTCAGATCTTCCCACATGTCCCTTATTGCCGCAAACATAGCGTTTATTACATAATACCCAATTTCTTCCCCCTAAGGGACTGTCTTTTCAAGGTGCTTTCATGCAGCTTCTTTTCTATGCGCTCGCTGATTTCTATGGCATTCCAAAGAACTGCATTTAAGCGCACAAGTCTCCATAAACGGTGTATGTGTAAGTACCGGAAGCGCATTGCGTAACCGGAAACGCGCTTTTATTGAAGCCTTACACATAGCCACTTTCAGCACATGAAGCTGAAGCCGGAGCTTACGTCGTAACCGATCCGGGTGGAGTGTTGTGCATTCACCACAGACAAAAGCATTTATTTGCACTTCGCAATAAATCAATCGGATGAAATTAGATTTTCTTTTCTTCTCTCTTTCGATTTAGCTGTGGCAATATTGCTTTTGGGAAATCTACTGCAATCGCACACACACACACACGGTTGCATGGGTGCAAATGTGTAAGAAAATATTAGTTTAACTTCAGAGATTAATTAGGCATTGAATTGGTCGTTGGGAAATGAAGGAAGAAAAGAAAAAAAAAAAGCACTCAATCGAGAGATTATAAAATATTTTCTTTCCTTTTTTGCTCTAAGCGATGGAAAATACATAGTTTTAAGTGCATTGTGAGAATGTGTAAATGAAGGCTTTCCGAGATGGGAGTTTTACTGCGGAAAGGTCAAGCGAGCAATTTCGTAAAACAACAAAAGATTTTCTATTTCGCGCTGAAATAGTACAACTAGGCTGATAGTTTACCACTTCTTTTCTTGATCTATTGGCTTGCGAGCCAGCGGACCAGTATAGCCTTGTATCAGCTTCTCTTCGATATTACCTTAGAGAGCCCTGCAGAAAAAGAAAATGAAGGAGAAACTCTAAAGAAGTGAGTTTGGTCAAGCAACACACTAAATCTGAGATATCATTAATATCGCAAGAAAACACTGTGATCCTAATTTCGGAATAGATAGAATTGAAGGGTTACGTAGTTATTCAAATAACAAATATTCCAAATCCAAAAGATTAAATCCCAAAGTTTACTATGTATTATTTGTGTATTCAATTTCATCGTTGGAATTTTTCGACTGTACTTGAACTAGTTTTAACTGGGGGTTACAATGAACAAAGAAATTTATGACAATGTTAATGTTCTTACATTTCCATTCTTAAATTCGATTTATGATAGCAGACCCGCACATAGAAAGTTTATTCCAAGCATAAGCTTTGTCATGGAAAATTCAGCCGCCGTCAGCTTGCACAAGACCCTAGCACCAAGTCTCGATACAGGCAACAAATCTGACTGACTAAGCATAATGAGGACTTCAACTACTAAAACATCGTAGCCGAAGTCTAAATAAGTGTTTGTGAAGAGCTTAAGATGCTTGCTAGCATCAAATTGGCTTTTATGAGAAAGTATGAGACTCCCAGAAGGTTTGAATATCGGTGTGAATATTTTGATATTCGAAAGACAAGCTGCCAACTATCGTCCAGTACCATCTACATGGGTATATGATGCTTTAAGAAGCTGTATAAAACTCCAATCTAGAAGACGCAGAAAAAAAAGATACAAAGGATAGATATAGAGAGAAAGTGAGAGTTAGAGAATGAGAGGGAGTGAAAAACCAATGAGAGAAAGGAAAGAGAGATGCCAAGGTACGAAAATAGAGGACGAAGAGAGGGAGAGAAAAAAGTGAGAATAAGGGAATGAAAGGGAGTGACTAAAAAGGATCTATAGAAAATGAGAGAAAAGAAAGATGTAAAGGTAGAAAATGAGAGGCCAGTGTTAGAAAGAGAAACAAAGTGAGTATTAGAGAATGAGAGGGGGTGAAAGAAGGGATATATAGTGAATGAGAGAGAAAAAGAGTGTTAGAGTTCAATATGGTAAAATATTTCACAAAAAGTTCCTTCTGCAAATTTACTCCGACATTAAGGCTGAGAAACTGACATTGAATATAACCTCATTTCTTTAAACTGCAATGCTAGAAAATATCTAAGGCAGAGAGAGAGAGAGATATTGAATTAAATATAGGGAGAGAGAGACATTCAGAGATAAAGAGAGCAAGAAAATTGAGATAGACAGGGAAAACGTTTTAGAATTGAATATGGTAAATAGTTTCAGAGCGGTTTCCTCTTAATGCAGTACTAGAAATATACAAAGATAGAGAGAGGTTTTCGAGATATAGCGAGAGAGAGAGGCTATATACAAATAGAGGGCGATAGAAAGATAAAGAGAGGGCGAAAGATAGGTGAAGGGAGAACGAATGTGATATAAAAAGAGGGCAAAATAGAGATAAAGAGAGAGCGAAAGAAAAATAGAAAGATAAAAAACTTTAGAGGGTCGGGGGGTTGGATTGTGGGTATTTTCTTGTTATCTTTTGTTGTGAGAGAAATTTTTAGAAAAATAGCGGGTTCATTGAACTTTAAATCTTTAAAATACACTCCTAGAAAGTTGCAAAGTGAAAGAAAGAGATGTCGAGATAAAGCGAGGGAAAAATAGTGATATCCAGATAAAAAGAAGGCAAAAGAGAGGACCAAAGGGGGTTAAAGAGAGGTTAAAATAGCGAGAAAGAAAAAGAGAGTTTTGCAGTGCAATATACCAAATAACTTCAGGGAATTTTCACTCTATAAGCAAAATTTTCCAGCCTTTAAGGTTCATTGAACTGCATTTCTTTAAATTTTGCCCTAGAATTCACGAAATATTATTTGTTGTCCGTTCAACAGTATATCCAACACACACAATCACAAATGTGTACATATTTTGACAGGATTTGCATGCGAATTGACTATGATTTGCACCGGATAACTTGTACGTTATGCGATTTCGTTATGCATTTGCAGTTTTTTCGCTTATTCGATTTATACCAGCGCAGCGAGAAGCAAACAGGACTACTTGTGTGTGGCAAATAGCGAGGAACTGTAGGAAAACCAACGGTATGAGGAGTTGTTTACCACAATAGCATACAAATATGGCAATGTATATGTGCTGGTGTGCGTATAATCTGAGCTGCCATGCACTTCAAGAAACTAGATTTCGCTGTCAGTATGTCGAATTGATAGTGAAAGCGTAGAAGAGAATAATAATAAGTTGAAAATAAGGTTTACTATGTCTGTAGCGATGTCAGTACCATTATATTGTGTGTATGTAAGTGTGAGAGTGATAATTTTAGCGCAAGCAGAGAAAAAACGCCAAATTGAAGCCGCTGCTCGGTGAGTTGAAACTGTGGAAAGTGTTTACATGTTTACATCTTTATGTATCTACATGTAGTGGCAGCCCTCCTATTTACTTCATTTTTCGAATTACATATGCGTTGCTGCAGGAAATAGAAAAGTGATGTTGCCATTTTGACAGCACAAATAGCAGCTCTAACGGAGCTACTAAGCTAAGCTGATGTGATTCATTTTATTTTCAACTTTCTTTTTTCCTGTCTTTCATTCGTCTTGCACTTATTTCTTGTGCTTTGAGTAGTAGAAATTGGCTTCGACGATTGACTTTTGTCGAGTTGCTTAACACACGCACATCGATGTATAAACACACACACACACAAGCGCGTGGAAATATGACAAGGCAGCAAACACGTGGCACACACGCACAAAGAAAGAAAGATGTAGCGACTACCCGTCAATCTAATCAAATTGTTAGCGTCGCAGTGAAGTATATGAATGATGCAAAGGCAGAAAAGGACAGACGTCAAATGGAATTGAGTTGAGTTGAGTTGAGCGGCGCTGTTGCTGCTGAAGTCAAGCTGAGCTGAGTTAAGCGGAACAGCGAAAGTTGTAACTTTATTGCGTTGCAATTGAATTGAGTTAGCACATCGTATGTAGGCACTGGCGGATGCATGTGCGTATACTATGTATGTATATATGCCTTTATCTACATACTATGTAGGTATATGTAGAAGTACATATGCATATGTATATGTGCTATATACTCATAAGAGTACAGACATTCCTACAGAACGTAGAACAGAACGTATTTGAATTTGCTAGCCAGTAAATTATATTAACTTAATACCCGACTCCATAATTTAGAAGTACGCCCATCAAAGAAATCGTTATAAAGAGTAAAAACAAGAGATAACGTTAACTTCGGCTGCACCGACGCTATAATACGTTTGACAAATGCATTATATTATGAAATCATATAAGAAAATTTTTATCTCAGTTTATATTGATCGGTTTTTTTACCAGCTACATGACATGGTGGTCCGATTAGAACTATTTGTTCGAAGTTTTGTACAATGTCTTGTCGGACCTGATTGACCTGACCCTTCGTTTGAGTCTCTTGAGCACTTCCACGTAAAACTTGGGTCGAAAAAAACATCGTTTTCACTTTTGATTTGCCCTCCAAAAAAAAACCTAATTGGATAACTGTTATCAACTTAAAAACTAGTTACTTTTCAACCAATTAATTTTAAAACTTGTCACTTTCGGACCAGTTATTTTGGAACTAGTTACTTTCAGACCAGTCGCTTTCAAACTAGTTACTTTTGGATCAGCTACTTAGGAACTCGTTAGGTCAATTCTTGTAGTGTGTGAAAAATTTTAGACCAATATCTCAAAAACTTGGCAGACCAGTTCGCGTATATACAGACAGCCAAACATAGCTTAATCGACTAATATCGTCACGCTGATCATTTATTGGGTACATATATAGTATGACACAAAGTGATTGGTAGCACTGAAGATATACGACTGCCATGACAATATTGACAAAATACGAAAAGACTTTTCCGACTAACAATAAAAAGGTTCGAGGTTATTGTCTTAACCCACCTTTTGTGATATAAAACACTTACTTGGACATACAAGTAACCAGAAATAAAATAACAGAAAACTTAAGTATGCAATACATTAGTTGCACAAATTAAATAAAGTCTGCTATTTGCTATTCATATACATATGTGTATATTATACATATATTTCCATTATTTACGTAAATCAAACGTCAGCTTTGATGCTTAGTGCCTGTCAGCTTTTATTTACTATGTAGCTTTGAGCAATAAGCAAATCAACTGTGAGGCTTTAAGGAAATATTGACCTCGTATACATACATATATTTACAAGTATGAGTGTATAAATAAATACATATTTAAATAATATATGCATTTTTTGTAGCATGTCCCACTGACCAGACGCTAATTCAATGTGATTCGCATTCTCATTAGCTGTCACGGTAAACTGTGACAGTGAAGACAATTCATTTGACAGCTCCAAATGTGCAAAACTGCGGTGAAGCAAAAAAATGTGCATGCATAAAATTAGCCAAATAAAAATTAATGTAATAACACAGAATACCAAAGTATGGCTTGAGCAGTTATTTTTAATGTCGCGCACTGCGTATACGCAACATATGCGTTAAAAACTGTGAGTATGAAGGTTTTGAAAGGAATAAGAATCAAAGAAAACATATGCCTTTTAACAAATTAATCTGGATAAACAGGGTTGCGATGTCTTGTCGGACCGGATTACCCTTCGTTTGAGTCTCTTGAGGACTTACACGTAAAAATTGGTGTTCACTTTGGATTTGCTCATTCATCAGGGCCGGGAAGAGCCCTCCAAAAAGCCTGGTGCCACCGAAATACACCACTTCTTGCTAAAACAACATCTGGGTAAGCCTGCTTGATCATATCAAATGTCTCTAACGCAGATTTATCGAGTTTCACACAGAATTTAATCCCGTACCTCTGCTCAAATGGCTTCACCACTCACTGAAACACGTGGGTCGAAAATCTTTGTCCTGACTCTCCAGGTGCTCGACGACAACTGACCAGCCGCTCGTTTGTTAGTTAGGAACGCCTTATACCGAATCCAGTCGCGGCGGAAGAAAATCAGTCCTATTACTTTCCGGACAAACCCTGTACGATCTGCGACCAAATCATCCGTTTGTGGAACAAATGTTTGGTGAAAAGTGGGTTGTCTAGCGAAAATGGTCGTGGTGGAATCCCGGATACCCGTTGCAAACGATGTCCAAGTAAAGACTGACAATCAGGAAGTTTTGCTATGTGTTTGGCGGCAGGGAATTATATACTGTGAGCTGTTTTTTGAGGCTATTTTGTCATTTTCAAGGGGGTGTTCTTTTACATGGCGGGTCCCAAATCCAGCCTGGGAAGGATTTTTCGCTTTCTCACTTTAGCTCGCCTTCAAACCGATATTCTTTGGCCCCCCAGAGGAGATTTTGGTCTAAGACCTAAAGTGGTGAACTGCTTCAGCCATATGTAAAAAAATCATTAATGGCCACTCCCAGGTGAATAGTGCTCAGAGAACTTTCCTCACTTGCGTGAACTTCTACACATCCCCTGAGCAATACCGAAAGCTCCGTCAGGATCGGGAAGAACCAAACGAGGTTTAGGCAACTATTAGACAGCAATGGAGAAGAATCAATCAGAACAATGTCAGACCACACAATGGATAGTGACTAGCCAAAAGCTAAGGAAGCATGGTTTGGAGGCTCTTTTGATCCGAAAACAAAGTGAATACTACCGGTTCCTGTCTATGACGAAAGTTGAAGAAGGTGGTACTTCTTGTAAAAATTGTATGTCATCTGAAAACTAGTGATAGATGATAGATAGATTATGAAACCATTTTTACATTGCTGTTTTCCATCCAGAACTCTACCTAAGCAAACTAACAACCCCCACGGGGGTTTTAAACCCAATCTTACATATTATGTGAGTCGTAACATATTGTACATATGTATGTAAGGTATGTATGTAAACTGAATATCGACACCTGGATTATTATTTGACAAAACTAGAAAGCCAAAAAGGCAAGTGACACAAGTTCTTCTTTGTTATTTTAGCTCAAGCCAAGTGTAGCAATGTGCATTAATACGCACAATCAAGAGTCTTCGCATGAACAATAACAAAAACACACACACGCCTACCCAAACAAAATCAATCATGCATGACTACGCTGGCTTTTCCCCCGAGCTCGACACCAAGCCAACTTGCCGGCTTGAATTTATGGTATGATGGGTTGGAGCAAGGACAACATTTCAACACAACACCAAACCAGCTACTGATTGTCAATTATTGAGCAACAACAACGAAAGTAAATATAACAAGATTATATATACAAGTACAAGATATATATGTATATATATATATAGTATATATGTATATGAGAAGTCTTTTGTTTTCTATGGCCCTGAAATGCTACCACTATCGTCTGCCCAGCTGTTGGCATACATTATGAGTATATCTAACGGTGAATGCGCAAAAAGTCGTCTTTGAAATATATCGCGTTCAATGGGGACTTTGTAACAGTAACTTGTTATCGCTACCTTACCATCAGTTTGACAAGACATTCGGGCAAAGAAAAGGCTGCAATATGAAGTAGAGAATTGGTAAAGCTATGGGAAGAAGTGATGGTGCGGCGGAGAGTGGTTGGTTGTTGTAAGAAACATGTTGCGCGGAGACACAGCTGGTGTCAAGGGAAAATTAAGCGAAAACATGAAAAACAAAGCGGCCAGGTGGTACGAGTTCAAGTGATATGAAATTAAAACACCAACAACAACAAACTTAAAGACATTTTTAGTGAAAGCAACAGCGTGCAACAACAAATATTTATAAGTAAGTGAGCTCATAGCAATGGCTCACAACGCGTAATAACAAAAACAATGCAAAAGATAATAAATACTATAATATTTACCCAACCCAACGAATGGCGGACGAAGCCATCAAATAACAACTACAAGGTAAACAACAACTACAAAGTAAACAAGAAGCATACAACGTAAATAAACAAAGCAAATCTTTGGAGGGATGAGCTACTCGTACAAGAAAAAACAGCAAATTGTTAGGGGAAGTAGAGTTCAGAGGACAAACACACTGACAACGCGACCTCTAACACGCTCCTCCCCCCCACTTCTGGAGCTACGCGCGGCTTGCCGACGCTGACGTCAAATCCCTTTGGTAGCAACGTCAAAAATGTCTTGCGGCGCTGCAACATAACGGAAACGGAAGTAATCATTGTCATCAGCACGCTCATCTTTATACACAGCTCAGTTCAGCTCATTGCTCACCTCGCGCACTAACATATTTATTGGATATCTTTTTTTTTTCATTTTGAAAACTGTGTACTCCCAGCGGCGGTGCCGCTCTCAATGCCTTGGAGTGCGTATAATTTGTGTTGTTAGAGACAAAGGCGTATGTGGTGTACCGTGTGTCGCCCGCCTCGGTATATTATAGCCTACATAAGTGTTGACACACGCCCATGTTTTGGAGGGCGAAATGATGTTTAAATGATGCATGAACTCATTTGAGTTATGCATTAGTGTTTAAGGCTTCATAAATATGTTTATGAAGATGACGAAAGAAAGTACCCTGTAAGGTTGGGAAAGTATAAATATTTTTTATTGATATATGGTATCAAGAGCCATTAGAAGAGGTCTGTGCAGGAATAGAAACATAAAGTTTAAAGAAGGGAAGCGAAAATTACTACGACTTCACCATCGCACGCTCTCCAATGGACTGGAGCATTAATTAGTTTCTGGCTTAAATAACTGAAGTTCGATTTCTGGAATTTTGAAGAATTTTCAGTTCGCATAGTTGGACAAATTTAAGTTTAATTACGTTAAGTTAAGTCAACTTACGATAAGTTAAGTTAAGTTACGTTAAGTTAAGTTACGATAAGTTACGTTAAGTTAAGTTAAGTTAAGTTAAGTTACGATAAGTTAAGTTAATTTACGTTAAGTTAAGTCAAAGAAATATTAAATTAAGTTACTTTTAGGGAAAATTAAGTTTAATTCCCTTAAACTAAAGATAAGTTAAGTGAATTTACGTTAAGTTAGGTCAAGGAAATATTAAATTAAGTTACGTATAAACTGTATTTTCGTACTGTCAGACTTATTTAAGTTTAATTCCGTAAAGTCAACTTACGGTTAGTTAAATTAATTGAAGTTATGTTAGATCAAGGAAATATTGCATTAAGTTAATTTTAAGTAAAGCTAAATTAAGTTTAAGTAAAATTAAGTTAAGTTTAAGTATAATTAAGTTACGTATAAACTTCATTTTCGTACTGTCAGACTTATTTAAGTTTAATACCGTAAAGTCAACTTGCGTTAAGTTAATTCACGTTAAGTTAAGTCAAGAAAATATTAAATTAAGTTTAAATAAAACAAAGTTGAGTCTAAGAAAAATTAAGTTACGTTGAAATAAAACTAAGTTAAGTGTAAACTTCATTTTAAACGAAAAACAAAGGCATAACACTCCAGTAACTTTTTCTGGCTACATAAGGCAATCTCCAAAATTTTAAGAGTCCTAACATCCTGGAAACTTTAACCTAAACTCTAACTCTAATCTATGCCGTTAATAATCACCCTGGCAAACTGTAAGTACAAAAGGCAAATATTTGCACAATTTTTCCAATCGGGCATCCTCGTCTACAAGTATTCTCGTGATGACAAGTTAAACACTAATGAGAGTCGAAAAGTTAAGGTTGCTTCAAAAGCTCATCAAGCATTATTTGCATATGTTTCTGTATGTTTTTGTTATTGACATTATTGTTTATGTTTTTCAACGTGACTGAGTGCTTGCCTGTATGTGTGTGTGCTTGTTGATGCATGCATAAGATATGCCATTTTTTGGTGTATAGGCTAGGCAGGGGGGGTTTAAATGACAAGGTAATTGACGTATGACACAATACTGTCGAGAGCAGGCAATAATTGCCTTAAAAGCCTACGACAAAATTCAAATTACATACATATATGTACATATGTACATATGTATCCACAACAGAATGAGAAAATTAATCGATTTTGTACAAACCAGATAATTACTTCTGATCGAAATATTTCCATTGACACACTGTGACGTTATTCATTCTTATTATGAGATTGAGGAACTATCAAGGTTGCATTGATCGAACTAGAATAGGGTTTTAGTGGATTTAGGAAACACTGGCTGAAAATTTCAATATATCAAGCGAAAGTCGATTAAAAAAAACGAGAATCCAATACTAGACCAACAGGTTGCAAGAAACAAGCTAGAGTTATATCAGCAAATAACAAGGCTGCTGGAGAATTTACATATAGAACCTTTAATGGGTAATGGCGGTTGGGCAAAACTCTAAACATCTATACGGATGGCTCGAAAATGGACGATGAAGGTTGGTGCTGGAACATACTGTCCAGAGTTAGGTATAAGTTGCCGGACCACTGCAGTATATTTCTAACTGAGGTCTTTTCTATTACGAAAGCCGCGGAGTTGGCCTCGAACGCACCTTCAGGCAACTCCACAGTCAACATCTACGTAGACTTTCAAGCAGCAATCAAGAAGAAGTGGAAAGCAAGACGTCAGTGTCGCCAGAAGTAACCAAACAAAAACAGCAAAAGCCATGTGCAAAACGGTAGATCGGCACACGTCCGCAGGATGGGGGCAGGCAGAACGAGAACACTGCAGAAAATGTCTAGAGCAAGGCATCAGGAAAACAATGGAGCATCTGTTGTACACTTATCCCGCATTGGCAAGACTACGGGGTAAACATCTGGGGTCCGCAGAGTCTCCTAAAATTCCGTCAACCGCAGGCATCCTAAACTCTTGACTACTCCTCTTGGTCATAGCAACTGAACTCCATCTGGTATCGCAAAGGATCAAAACTGGTCTATGCGTGGCTTATTGGTCTACCAGAATATTATATATTATAACTGAACTAATATCCCGCCTAAAGCAGTCCATCATCATTATTGAATTTTAGTGATTTTTTTGTAAAGTTATTTTATTGAATGAAATTGCATATTTTCCAGCTTAAGAGCTTTATTCTTCGCTAATTCGCTGCAATTTTGGAATGCCAACTAACTGTATTTGTATGCGAGCGCACGAGTGATTCATTGGAATTTCATGCGCTCATTAATTTCAATATTCATTATACTAATAATCGTCAGCATATGGATTACAGCAAATAAATGTCAATATTTATAAATCAAGAGGAGCTCACATAACCACAAATTGGTGAAAAGTGGGTAAAAAGTTGTATATACAAATATATTTAGGTATAAATGTAAATATATATTACTCATACATGCTTACAATTAAACATACTGCATAAAGGACCCTTTATGTAGAAGTTTTCGTGAGCGCTTTTTGCGCTTTCTTCCAACTAATTGGTCAGTGCTGCTAGTCATATGCAGGCGCTTGAGTATTTTTTCGTGGAACTCATGAGTCCGAAATTCAATAACCATCAATCTGAATAGCGTTTTTTTCCAAAAAGTACGAATAAGCACAAAAATAAAAGAAATATTGCGAAATTAATTGAAGCTCCGTCTTAAAAATATAACGAAAATCAAATTAATTTAGTGGCACTTCAAAAAAGGATCCGGAAATTGCGTTACTTGATATTTTAGCAATTACGCTATAAATTAATTATCAAATTAGTTCGCACATTAGCGGATATTCTAAGAAAATTTTAGCGCTTTCACTTTCAATTTGAATTATTCTTTTAAATACACCAATAATTAAAGACATATTCTGAACAAGTGGAACACCACCATGAAAAGACATATGGATTTTATGTTGGCTGCTACTAAAACTGGCTAAATGTTGTAGGTCAAATACATATTATTTCTTAACAGCATTTACTAGACATGAAGCTTTCAGCCAAGTCATAAAATTATTTTATAGCCAACTTGAGTAAATCTCAGCAAATAGCAAAGCGCCCTGTTCATTCGCTACAAAATCATTTCCTGTTATTGACTGATGAATGACACTATCAATTTGCTCGTCTTGCGTATTTAATTAATAATCTCCGATTAAGTAAATAAATGATGGACTCGTAGCCTTGGCGTTCACAAAGTCTATCAGCAGTAATGAGAATTCCGCTACACACAAGTACCGTTGCTAACTTTATGTAAATTTAATCAGCAACCGAGTTCGCTTCAAAGCGCTGACTACCATTTGCCGCACAGTCGAGTGTGAGCGGGGTAGAGACCTTTATTGTGATTGTGAGCATAATGTCTAGTTATTCTAATTTCATACTAATAACCGTTGAAGTAATTAAAGGGCTAATTTATTTGATTAATCAACAAGCAATGCAAGGAAAATAAATTATTACTGTAAATTGTGTGACAACGAAAGCGGAAAATACGCCATGATGAGGCTGTAGAATGACTTCATTAAATTAATATCGTTTGTTGTTGTAGTGAAGTGTTTAAGACAAGTTAAGATTGCAGACTTCTCTGTTCGCATGACTATCTATCTATCGACATCGGATGAGTCTCCTAAAGTTCTGAGAAAAACCACATGAACTAAAAAGGTTTGTTTGTGAGGTCGTCTGCGGAACCAGCACTTTCGCGGTGTAAATATGCTTTAAGGAGGGTTGTTAGGTGAAAGATTACGCAATAAAAACACGAATACTTCAAAAACCTAGTGAGAACTGGGAAAAAGGGATATGCCAAAGACAGCCGCAAGAAATTTCTTGCAAGGCAAATATGTATCTCTCATGGTATCTGTAAAGGGGAAGACGAAAATAATATCACTCTAAGTCAAAGTTGTGGGTTGTAAGATTAGTTCACAATATATATTTAATATTTACTAGAAGATATAAGATCCCGGTGGCACCGCTGCCGCAAATGGGAGACATCCGTCTGCAACCGGCGGATACAGTGAAATATCTAGGGCTCATCCTGGATAGGAAGCTTTCATTTAAGCCGAATATCAAAGAAAGGCACCGATTGCCTTATACTGCTGTAGAGGAGCCATTGGCAAAAGGTCGGGTCTCTCATCGAAAATGGTTCTCTGGCTCTACAACACCTATTATTTTCTATGGAGTCTTTATTTTGGTGGAGGGCTTTTGAAAAGACCGAAGTGCAGCCTCCTTAAGGAGAAGGGACTACTCACTCAGATAACATAGAGCCGATAAAAGCCTTAAATCATTAACAGTGCATTCAAGGTTGATCGAGGAGTACCTAAACTTGCTATTAATGGCATCGCGTGTCTTGTGGGTACCAAGGCCTTAGCGGAATCACAGGAAATTAAAAGCTGATAAGCTGACAAGGAAAGGCATTATAGAACCGCTATCGGTATAATGGGAGTGGATCGGAGTTCCCGTACCCTCTTGTGTTCTACTAATAGATAGGTGAGATTCGCGGAAGCTTGGCCAATGCTGGGCCACCAGCGCTACATGTGCTGTCGCAAAAGCCTTTTGGCGTCCATGCTGCAAGGTTCGAAATCTAACCAAACGAAATCTGCAGAAGCTGTATGGAAGAAGATGAGGTGAAAACTACTCAACACTTCTTTCTTGCCTGTCCGGCGTTTGGGAGGTTAAGACTTAAGCACTTTGGAGCGCATATCTTTAGACATGCCACCGAACTGGCGGGAATGGATAAGTTCGACCACAGAAGTTCTTCTTTTCTATAGCTATGACAAAGGACAACATATAGCCACTTCAACCCCACATCCCGAAATCGTTCACTTCACTAACATCCTTTAACATATTCTCGCACAGATCTAAGGTCAATGACATTAAAGCTAAATTCTAGCGACACCAGCACAATTTAAACCACTTTACGTCCGTGCGATTCACGCCATTTGGGTAAAGCTAGATCATTTTATGTATTAAGCTTCTTAAATGAACTCATTACCTGTAAATAGCTTCATTACGCCTATCTACAGGAACAACAACAGAATCATTAGCAACTAGAATATACGTGATTAGCATGGACAACAAAAGCAATGGCGGAATTGAAATGAATTCATTCATGACTATGCACGCGATTTGGGGCACGAAATGGTAGGATGAAAACATAGCTGAAATCAGTGAAACATATTCGCAACAAACGTTGCTTTCAAATAAAAAAAGTAAAATATATTGTAGCAATTGTAGGATGGCAAGTCCATAATTCTGTTGGCTTCTAAAACACTATATCCAGGGTTTCGTTTATCAAGAGAACAACGCTATACCACACACATCTTTGAAGACTCGGCAAAAACTGGGAGAGCTTGGCTGGGAAGTTTTGATGCATCCACCATATAGCCCTCACCTTGCAGCATCGGACTACCATTTGTTTCGGTCAATGCAGAACTCCCTTAATGGAGTAAAGTTAAGTTCAACAGAAGCCTGTGAAAATCACTTGTCGCAGTTTTTCGCCGAGAATTCAGAAAAGTTTTACACTGATGGTATAATGTCTCTAGCAGAAAAATTGCAAAAGGTGGTCGACCAAAATTGTACATATTTGGTTCAATAAAGTTCATTACAAATATAAAAAATATGTTGAAGTTTGATTAGAAACACGAAAAGACTAACCAATATAACTAACTGCTTGCTGTTTGCCCACTTCTCACCAACTTCATAAAGAAACCACAATATGAGCACTGCATATAAATACCTTAGTATATCCGTATTATGGCCGAGCACTCATAATTATTTCTTCCTCTCGAATATTTCCGTTCTAATTTGTATTTTTTTTTGTTTTTTGTTGTTTTTTTTTTTTTTTGTTTTTCTGATTTGATTGGGCATCAGCAATATTTTGCAATACCAAACAAATTACAAATTGATGCATGTGTACTTTATTTTTCGCCAAATCAACAAATTCGAAGTGGAAGTGAATGGAAATATGCGTAGGGGCACAGTAAGTCGGATAACACGAATATGCACGAATATATGGGAGATATAATATGAGTAAGCACAAATTTGGTAACACAAATCTACTTTGAAGATAAGTGTGTGCATCTATTTATGTTGTTAAGCTTATTTTCCGCATTTTCGCATTTGCAAATATTTCTCTTTTCATTTCGCATGCATTTCTGCTGCTTTCACTTTGCAATTTTCTAGCATTTTGCGGCATAACACAGAAAGCTGTGTAGACATTTTTGCAGCTAAGGATTTGGGGAGCGAATTCTCACAAGAAAAACGAAAAAAATTAAAGGAAAATAAAAATAACAACAAGAAAAAAGATGTAGAAAAAACAAATTAAAATAATAATAAGATAAGACATAAAGAATTAAAATTTAATAGAAAAGTTATGACAAGTAAGGATTATATAATTTAAGAAATAAAAATAAAATAAAATCCCTCAATACCCACACACACACGCACCCACTCATAACCATTAAAAATACATAAAAACAGCACTGTCATTTGTGTGCCAACACAATAGCCTTGCCTCTGCCGCCTCCAGCCACTTTTTGTGCATCATAAACGCACCACTCACTCCAACGTCGCCGCATGTTACTCATACGCACCGTTGCACAGCCATTGAAATGCCTGCGCACAATTGCAGGCGATGATGACTGAGGGGGAAGGAGCGCGATTAATATACATTTGCACAAAATAATTGGCAATTTTTGCAAAATAAACAAGAATAACAACAGCAGCAAACAATAACGACAATAATAGCAGCAACAACACGTACTACACAGCAGCAGTACTAACAACAGCAACAAATGTGTAACAATAAAATCGCGCACTTTGTGCTAATGGTGCAAATATCCATTTGAGACCATCATGGCTTGCACGCAAATAGCAACAAGCATAAAAAATTACAAACAACAACAACAGAAAAAATAAATAATATAAAAAAACAATGAAATACAAGAAATTGGCCTGAAATTGAGTATGTGGGGCTAATGTATGTAGATGGGTGCATAAATAGCAACATAAATGCACGAAAAGTCGGCAAAAAAGTGGTGAAAAAGGTAAATTGACGCGTACAGCTTTTTAGTTGTTGTTATTTTTTGTGTGTATGCTAAACAAATTGTAGCGATTAGGCGGCTTTCGGTTAATTCGGTCGAAGACATGGAGTTACACATGTTTGTATAAATAGTGGTGTAAGTAAAAAGATTTGCGCTTCAATGTGTGTGGTGAAAATCTGTGCGTTTGCATACAGTGGGTGTCAAAAAAAAGGACAACTAGAATTTTTTTTTTCAATTTTTTGCTTTAATAATTTTGTTTCAGCACTACGAGACCAGGGTAGATAATTTTTAAAAGCAAAAAAATTAAAAGTAGCTCGAAGCCCACTGGAAACGAAAAATAAAATAACAAAAACTAAATGAAAAACAAGTAAAATTCGTGTGCAACCGAACATTTTATAGCCTTCCAACTTGCAAGAATCAAATGTAGGCAAATACTATAAGGTGTAAAACCAATCATATACGATAGAGTAAAGTCAGGCGGATGTTCGAAAATCCTGATTTTAGTTATACAGAGCCTATGCCAAGCTTTCGCTCAAATTTATCTATTTTAGACACAAATATACACTGTTATGAATAAAACACGCTCTCCTATTTTCATTGGGATAACTCACATATTGGCTGATATTTGCGGTACAAAGACACCCGGAAGTTCGATTATCTTTATATTAGGTATATGAGAGCTAAGGGACGTATTGGTTCTATTCAACCTATTTTTGACGTACAGA
The DNA here is from genome assembly GCF_023373825.1 of Bactrocera dorsalis. Lineage (NCBI taxonomy): Eukaryota > Metazoa > Arthropoda > Insecta > Diptera > Tephritidae > Bactrocera > Bactrocera dorsalis. The sequence continues at coordinate 111,702,171 of NC_064303.1, forward strand.
CAAACGATTTTAAGAGAAGGATTATCCCTTAATCTCAGTTATTTATATCACACATTGGCCGACATTTTCGATCAAAATTAAACTGTAGGTACCAGGATCGAAATATCCGGTACCCAGGGGCTGTAACAGTTTTATTGGATTTAAACAATTTTTGGTCATAAGGAGGCACATACTAAAGAAATTATTCGTGCAAAGTTTTATCCTGTTATATTAATTGCTCTTTGATATGTGTACTGAAAACTGAACGAATCAAGAATGTTAAAATTGTGTTATATGAAAAGTAGGCGTGGTTGTTGTCCGATTTCGTTCATTTACACACTATGACATAAGAAAGTAAGAGGAATGCCACGTACTAAATTTTGTCGAAATCGGTTCGAGTGGTCTCAAGACATGGGATTTCACCAAAAAGTTAGCGGTGCCACGCCCATCGTTGAAATTTTCACACTGCTTCCGAAAAAGGAACCTTATACCATCTCAGACGTAAAATTTAATGTCTCTGGCGTATTTAGAGTTATTGATTTATTGTGCTTTTAGAAGTTTCTCATCATCTTGATCATTTATATACAGTTGTATATATTATATATTATCGCTTAGTTTTAGGTGTACACCGTTACGTGAAAAAAACTATAAAACTCTGTAGGAACTGGTTTGAAGAGTATAAATATCAAAACCATTTGGCGGCATCTAGCGGATTTACGAAACCATCAACTATTCATGTATCAGTGAAAAACTCTCATTCGTACCTCTAGCATTTTAAATCCTTTACATCAAAGCTATTTGAGTGATTTACACCGAACCCAATTTTTATCACATCCTCTGTATCACCTACAAATCTACAGTTCACAATCAGAACGCTTACATATACACATACATATTTATACATATGTACACCCATATACTCGCACAGAAATACCTGAGCACACGCTTTGTCAAGTGCCCCATTGTAAGGTAAACCGTCGCACGTGCGAACGCCGCAGACAAAAGCCGCTGTGTTGCTTGGCCGCTCGATTGGCACAATTCTGTAGACATTTCCGGCTCACTGCGCATTTCTTGGCTTCATTCATTTACTTTATTTGCGCTTTTACTTTATTATTTTTGCCGCACACATTCTTTTGTTTATTTATGGTATTACGCCCTTTATGTGCTCCATGCTCCTATGCCAGGATTCTACCTTTCGTTCCTTAAGCGTGCATACTTTTACGCGCACAACAACAAGAACGCCCATACAGACGTGCGAATTGAAGCATTTTCTTTATTCCAACGTTAAATCTACAAAGAAAGCTCTTCCTTGTGCGGGGTATTTAGCATTTCGTGTTTCAATTGTGATATGGGTTCGTCGTTAAGAGCCGCTTTCACCGGTTACACATAGCCTCCTTGGCTATGATGTTGCTTTTGTTGCTGCGTACATTTTAGTTAGTCACATTAAATGGTCGAAATTAAATAATTCATCAAGTTACACAGTGTTTATTTTGTGGTTGCTTGTCATTATAGGTAGTACATAATATATGTGCACAAATAAAGGGTGTGCTTTCAGAGAAAAACATATTTTGAGTTAGAGAACCTCACAAAAAATGTCTAAAAGGGTCCCGGGAACTAGGTGACCAACTGAAGATGTATTTCTTGATATGATATAGTTCTATGCTCTGTGTTTTGTTCCGTTATAAGTCTTGAAAATTGACTGAATTTTCAAAAGAGAATGCTATTTTATTAGTTAACTCTATCCATCTGAAAAGTAAGCCCTATATACTGGTTCATTTCGATAAGAAGCAAGGTTGAAGTATTAGTTTAAAAAACTAGTTTCCGTACAACGTCTGTTTAAGTCTGATAAATTGCATTTAAAACGAAAGTCAAATTAAGAAGATTTAAACCCGTCTTTAACATAAATGTAAGACCTTAATCTTGTTTTTTGGCTGTCTGTTTAATTGAAGCCATTATTGAGAATCCTATTAGGGAGTCTGAGAAAACTTGGAACTTTGGATTGGCACAATGAAAATTACTGCGAGTGTTTTTTACTTATTTTCTTCGTAAGCCTTTGCGATTCTCATATGGGTTATAAAACTTTCGGATACTTATGGGAGAGCACTTTTTTAACAATTTAACTTATTTAATAAGCATGGCTGAAGTCCTAGTATTTAGAAAATGTTCAAAGAAACGGTCATAATTATAATAGAGTGTACCAAAACAAGCAATTTCGATAAAATTGAAGAAGTGGTTTGAGAAACATGAAATTTCACAAAAAATGTTGTATGGGTAGACGTAACTTTCACTCAGATTTATTAATAGTGGACTAGGGGGATAAATATCATTTTTTTATATGTATATAATAATTACTCGTATATATAATTATAACAATTTTGGTAGAGATAGTTATCTCTATTTTTGTCTTAATTCACTAAGAATTCGTACTAATGTTACCCCTGGGTGTACGGGTTTCAAAAAATAGAATTGTTTTATTGTATTAATAAATATTAATATTAATTCTACAACATCCCTAGAACACTGTCCAAAGTTCAAGTTGATCCGCTCGAGGATAGCTGGAGGATAACTGGACTAAGTGCGTCGTCTTTAAAGGCGTTTTCTCGAAACTATATTTTGGAAGTCAATTGGCAAGATTTCTTGGGAACTACTCATCCGGTCTTCATAAAATTTTACACAGGTCTTTGAGATACAATTCTTAAAGACTTGGACGAAGGATTTTTTTCGATTACAACTATTTAAATAAAAAAATGTCGCGAAAATTTAATTTTTTTGTAAAAATGTCTTCTAAAAATCCAAATTTCAGTTTTTTTTCTACGTCCGAAGTTCTAAGTTAATGTTTTAACTAAAACAAACAATTTGTTCACTTTAAATGATCCTGTAAGTAGTTAACCTGCCAACCCGGGCGCATTTTTTTTCCGAGGGGTCACCGGAAATAACGTCGCAATGGCCGAGTTAAAAACTATTTTTTTCCAAAAATTTCAGAGTTTCTTTTTTAAACGTGTGTATTTGTCACAATAAAAAATTCTAATAAAATATTACACTTTTTATATGAGAAAAAAATTTTGAAAATATGCTGTTTTTTAACCGAGGAATGCTATGTAACCCCTTAAGTTAATATTCCGTAGCTGCGTTGCCACAAATGTGGTCTCATAGTACAGTTAAAATGAACTCCATCGGACCAAAACCATCCCTATTTACTAAACAGATTTATGTACCGCTGGTTAATACACCGGAATATATCGCTGAATATGTGAGTTATGTATATTAATAAAGTTCAGAGGGAATATTTCCCTGGGCACTATATGATTTTTCACCGAAAATGGCGCAAAGCAAGCAATATATTTTTAACTTCCATAAACCTAAAATAGTGATTCACTTCATACGCTCATGACACTAGGTATGAACTTAAAATAAGATATGTATTTTATAATTCGCACATAATGGTTCAGTGATGTTAAGTAATTTGGTCTCAAAATGGACGGAAATGGTTGACTACGACCGCTGATATGGAATACTGAGATCCGTGGCAAAGTTAAATTATTGAAAACAACTCGAACTTCCTCAAATATTTACAATTACGTAAAACGTAAAATATTCGCTTCCGGCCCAACTTTTTCGTAGTAACATCTTAATGAAATTTCTACAAGTACTTCATTGCTGCGCGCCGAGAAGTATGTTAATAAAAGTATGAGAATGGCAACTTGAGTATATACAAACAATAAACACATGAATATGCATATAACATATGATATGTACATACATAAGTATATATATATATTTACAATTGCAGGTGTATATGCCATCGCTGATGACTGCACATTCAAGTGCCAGGCAAAATTCACTTTCGCATACTCGACGTACGCACATTCGGCTGAAGGACAACAACACACTTTTCGATGGCTGAAATGAAAGTGATGCTGCGCAAATGGCGAACAGCAGCCGGTGAGCAGCGCACAGCTTGAGCGCAAAAGTGCTAATTGGACTTTTTCACGAGCGTGTTTTTCTTTTTTTATTTATTTCACTTCATTTTTATCAAAAAGTTCAACATGTCACGGTTGAGGTGCAAACGCATTGCAGCTGCAGCTTAAACACTTACGCCCACACACACACACACGTACATAAGTGCAGGCGGAAAGAGAAATGCTGCGCAGATGTCAGCAAGAATAAAAAAATTACAATAATAAGGCGGCTGTTTCGGAATATGAGCACTTGCTATTAATATGTATGCCCGGTGTGCGCTATGCATACACAAATATGTGGTACATACATATGTAGACATAAATATATGTATATGTGAGCGTGTATGAGCTGCGTAACTGTCCGTGGTAACCGTACAGCTCTTGCTTAAGCGAATTATATCATTTTACAGTTGAAATTTCAACGCAAATTCCTTTCACCAGACATCGCAGGCTTCTTCAATGCTTATACAGGGTGCTTAAATCGCGACGAGTCGATGGTGTTAGCGCCATCTGTTCACTCAGTCCTTTATAATTTACTAAACCCGATACCAAAATAAGCTTTCGGGACTTAGGGTCTAAATTAACGCTCTACGTTTTTGGTAGCTTTTTTGGGGTCCAATTTGGATTTGGTAGGAATTTGTCAGTTATTTTCACTCAGACCAAACCTGTGGTCAGCTTTTGTGGGGAGGACGATCCACCATAGTAAAAAGAATCGAATCGAGCACGAAAAGGAACTGCCTTTATGCCGCGATGCCTGAATTTGGTATCCCCGCAAAATTAATACAGCTGTGTAAACTGATGTTAAGCAAGACTAAAAGCTCCGTCAGGATCGGGAAGGACGTGTCCGAGTCGTTCGATACCAAACGAGGTTTCAGACAAGGCGAATTCCTTTCGTGTTCTTTCTTTTCTTTGGCGCATGGCGAATACTGTATTCGATGGAACGATGAGCTGTACGATATATACGACGACACTGACATGGTTCAGCGAATTAAAAGACAGCGTCATGTTGTCTGAATGGACGAAAACACTTCAGCTCTGAAAGTATTCGACGCAGTACCCGCCGGGAGAAGCAGAGTAAGCGGAAGGCCTCCACGCCGTTGGAAAGACCAGGTGGAGAAGGACTTGGCTTCGCTTGGAATCTCCAATTTGGCGCCACCGCACTTTTGGTACATCACGGTTTTCAATTCACTATACATATACCTAGTTCCACAATGGGCTCAGGCCGTCAGCACCCTCTGCTCTTCCATTACCCGCTATACCTCATTGAAATGAGTTCTTAGCATAAACTCCTTGAACTTAGTGCTGACAAACGCGACTTTCTTAAACTCGGTATGATCTATGGTCCCAAAACGAAACCCCCTTTACGGTGGATGATTCGTTTGTTAATTCGCCGTCTCACTGTATCATATTTACGCAACTACAATAACACTTGACAGAAATGGAAACGGTCGCTGAGCGCTGACAAGTGAAACCTGCGTCAAGTAGGTGTGCGATTAAGCGTGTGAGTGTGGGGGTAGGTGTTGAACAAGTGATGGAGTAAGTGCAATGTCGACTGCCTGCGCATAATTTAATGAATAAATCGCTTGTCTGACGCGTTTGCTTGGCAACATTGCTTTGTTGTTGCCATAGGTCTAGGCGTGTAGGTGTTAATTTCGTTCATTTTTTGGTTTTTTGTTTTTCTTTTAAATGCGTCATTTTAATACTTTCTTTGTTTTCCTGTTGACGTTCTTCTTTTAAGTGTTTTAATCGTATTTCATTTTCTGCTTCTTCTTGTTTATGTGTTTTTTGCGGAAAGTTTGCGAAGCACTCGTTTACGTGGAAACGCGAAAATGCTGGCATTTAATGGATGATGTCGTACTTTTGAGTTGAAATTTTCTTTTAAAGTGCGATAAAGTTTATTTTTCTTGTGCAACAATAGAAAATTAAATGAGGAAAATACAGAAAACGTGATATTGCCGTTATATAATGGGTTTACGAGGAATTATTCATAATAGCGTAGATAAGAGAGGCTTTATGTGAAATTTTGGTACCCAGTTTCAATATTCATGAGTTTAGCAACACTAATAATCTGGTATCCTTGAATTTTCGAAAAGCATTTGCTTTGCTGACGCCTCCTCAACAATTGTCTTGATACTTTACAGTTATTTTTCGTGAGTAGTAACTGCTCTGAATCATTACGACTCATCGAATAATACCCGAATAGTAGTAGAATAGAAGGAAATTATTTCTACTCCGCATTTTAGTTTTGAATTAAGGATTGGACATGAAACAGAAAACTAACAAATGAAATGAGTATTTCCACAGAAAGTAGTGCTGAATTAAACTAACCTATCTAAACTTACGGACTGAACAGCAAACTAGACAACGTTGGAGTCAACATTTTTGAATTTTATTAGTTTTTCGTAAGGTTTTTATACCCTGCGCTTTTCATTTGAGATATCTTCACGAAATTCGACATACATTATTTTCCAAGGCGACGCTCCAATCTTTGAATATATTGGGCAGTCGAAAAAGTATTTTCGTATTTTATCAGTAGATGTGGTTGTAGTCGTATATCTCCAGTGCTACCAATCACATTGTGTCATACGTTATAGTTCACGGTTCACTTAACTAAAAAAAATTAAATTCGGGGAATATGAAAAATAGTTACAGCTGTCCGAAAAATGGGTGAAAGTAATGGATAAATTAAAATGTTTGTATAAAAAGGGAAGAATGTCACGCAAGCCACCAATGAAATTTATGAAGTTCCCGGAGACGATGCTGTATCAGTTCGAGTGGCAGAACAATGGTTCGCTCGCTTTCGTTTTGTAAATTTCGATGTGAAAGATGCACCTCGCTCTGGTCGACCTATCGTTGAAAAAGTCGATGAAATTATGGAAAATATTGACCAGGACTGTCACATAAGCAGCCATGACATCGCTAAGGAACTTAACATTCATCATCAAACGGTTTTGAACCATTTAAAAAAGGCTGGCTACAAAAAGAAGCTCGATATTTGGGTACCACATGAATTGTCTGTGAAAAATTTAATGGACCGAATTAACATCTGCGATTCTTTGCTGAAACGAAATGAAATCGAACCATTTCTGAAGCGAATGGTAACAGGAGACGAAAAGTGGATCAAATACGACAATAATGTGCGAAAAAGTTCATGATCCAAGCATGGTGAATCTCAACAAATCGTCGCAAAGCCAGGATTGACACCTTGAAAGATTATGCTGAGTGTTTGGTGGGATTGGAAAGGAACCATCCTCTATAACATGCTCCAGCCTGGTCGAACGATTGATTTTACATTGTACTGTCTGATAAGATTGAAGCAAGCAATCGAAAAAACGGCCAGAACTGATCAACAGAAAGGGCTTCGTCTTCTATCAAGACAACACTATATCACACACATCTTTGATGACTCGGCAAAACTGGGAGAGCTTGGCTGGGAAGTTTTGATGCATCCACCATATAGTCCTGACATTGCACCATCGGACTACCAGTTGTTTCGGTCAGTGCAGAACTCCTTTAATGGAGCAAAATTGGCTTCAAGAGAAGCCTGTGAAAATTATTTGTTGCAGTTTTTCGCCGAGAAACCAGAAAAGTTTTACACTGATGGAATAATGTCTCTAGCAGAAAAATGGCAAAAAGTGGTCGACCAAAATGGTACATATTTGGTTCATTAAAGTTCATTATAAATATAAAAAAAAAATGAGTTCAAGTTTGATTAGAAATACGAAAAGACTTTTTCGACTACTTATTACCATATATTATCAGATCAGACAACTATAGCATATACTTAGTTGCCATACAAACTGAGCGACCAAAAGCAACATAAAGATATTTGCATACCATTCTATGCTATAAGAAATGCAACTGTGAAGAATGCTATAGCTTCGGTGCAACCGAACGAATTTATACATTTTTTGTTGCATTCCCATTAAGCTGGTGGCATAAGACCACACGTGTGTTTGAAACTAAAATTTCAATTATTTCAGCATTTTTGGTTGTGCTATTTTGCTCTGCTAGTGGTGCTAGAGTAAGCCAACAAGCACTGCATACCTGGAGATATACATATTGTGGTTGGTACTTTCGAATTTTAGATGTTATATGTTATTCTTTTATCTAACAGATATGCTGTTATGTGCCACTGCAAATGTTATTCGAATGCGAAACACTTGAACGCATATAAAAATGCCAGCTTAGAAGCGGACATATATACACACATACAGGCACGTGTACGAACATAAAAATGTGTTGTAATAAGCGCGTGTATGCACAATTACACACACACATAAGCATAGCGTCGTGTATATTGTATGATTTATGCATGTGTGGCACGGTCATGCGCTGTATATACATACATAATTGTAGTAGCTACTGTCCACCCAGGCGTATACGTTACTTTTGTGCACACACAGAGTTTTTGCGACACTCTGCATGAATTCATTTTGCAGGCGCTTATTTTTTTATGCAAACTTATTTTTTTTATGCAAACCTGCACTTAATAACTGATGCGTTGCTGCCATTCTCTCACCAACGTGATAGACATGTCCACAAGCCTGTGAGTGTGCATGTATGTATGTGTGTGAGTGTTTGCTTATGCTGTCAAATATTTTTGTCACACCAAAACAAGTGTTGCACTCACTTTTCACTTTGCAGCGGCAGTTTGTTTGTTTTTTATTGGATGCCGAAGTTTTGGCTTTGTTGACAGAAATTTTGAAAAACTATTGCGAGTCAGCTTAGTGAAGCTTAAAAATATAAATTGAGCTTCCGAAAATTTAACTCGGACCAAAGCTTAATATTTGATGCTCACATGACATTTGACAGCTGACAGAACACGAACTTAAAAATTGTAGAAAATTTAACATGATTTTTCACAGATAAAATTCCATAGGAGAGAGTTAACTGTTTTAATTCAAGGATTACAGCTGACAATTGACTGGTGAGGTACATATCAGATGAGATGCAAGTGGCCTTTGACAGACGTCTTTGCATAGGACGTGACACATGACAAGTAACATATGATAAGATGAGCTTCTGTACAAGAAACTTTTGCAAAATGGTATGCCGAAAAATTATTTAAAGACAATTTTAATTAAAATTTTGAGGAAATTAAAAAGATCCAAATTTCGAGAGAAGATAAGGTAAACCAGAGTGATGATTAAAAACATGATGTAATAACTTCTTGTGAAGAATAAATTTACAAACGAAAAATAAAATATTTTTTACGAAACTCCGAAGACTAATCTGTTTTATTGTTGTTTGGTAGAAATGCAAGAGATAATTTTTTTCTTTAGAGAATAAACTATGTCTAGGCAATGTGAAAAAATACAAATCTGCTATCTTTCTTCGTTCACACTTGAAACATATAGCCAATTTAACTTTAAGATCACACGATAGGGGGCGCTGGTGTCAAAATATTTCTAAAAACCATATTGTAGGTCAAATTAGGCTTTTGCATCCACTACAAACATTCAAACTCTTTGCCGGAAAAAAATAATTTAAGAATCATATTGACTATTCTTAGACCGTCATATTCACTATATGAAATAAAATATTTGCACCCAAAACATATCCGATAGCTGGCACTGAAATCAAGGTATCTCTCAAAAACTTTTTATTTTTTTTACTTGGAGGCAAAGCCATATGGCTTTTGCTTGATACTAGTCTACTACTACTAGTCTCTTTATATGCATCAAAGTATTCAATTCGGCATCCACTCCACAAAATCAGTGCGACATCGCCGTTTCAAATGTCACAAAGTTAATCCAACCGCATCAAACACTCTGCATTCCACAAGGGTGTTTCTAAAAACCGGCAAACTTTACTTCTTCAATCAAAGCGAGTCTGCACAACTCAAGTCAACTGAACTGAGCTCAACTCGACATAATGAAAGCGAGTGGCTGTGTGTAAAAAACCACACAAGGCAAATCCCAAACTTCGAAATAATCAGCACACGAAACACTGTGGTTAAGCTCAATTCACCTGCAGGAATTGAAATAAAGTAGTATGTAAATTTTATAAATTTTAAAACCCTTTCATCGGCTTTTTCAGAATTCAACAGTTCATAAATGATTCTATAAGCCCAAAAACCTCGCCGGTAAGAAATTTTTTTCATTTTCATGCCATTTTCATATTCTTTTTCTTCATCAATCTCTTTGGCGGCATCATATAGTATCACCAAAATTCAAATCCAATCCAATCCAAATCCAATTATTTTACCAACCTAACCTAACCTGAAACTGTCTTCTAAAGCTAACGGGAAACAGGAAATACACGGTTATCTGGCAGTTTGGACTTGTCTTCTTCGATGGAAGCTCTTCTTTTATCGACTTAATGTTTGAAGACCTGAATTATCTGTCTGGTTTGGATACATTAAAGCTTTAAGGCATTTAAGGATTGTAAATATTTATTTGGATCTGGATCATTCGAAACCATGAGTCAATTCTGAGCTGGTCACACATTCGTTACACTTTTTATTGTATGCAAGGGCTTCCTCTCTCGGCGAACAAACCCAAAACTCTATAAGTCCTTCATTATTCCCGTCCTGCTAGATGGTGCAGAGGCATGGCCGATGACAACATCTGATAAGTCGACGATACGAGTTTTCGAGAGAGGGGTTCTGCGAAAGATGTATGGTCTTTTGCGCATTAGCAACGGCGAATATTGCATCCGATGGAACGATAAGGTAAGAGCTATACGACGACATTGACTTAGTTCAGCGAATTAAGAGACAGCGGTTAAGCTGGCTAAGTCATGTTGTCCGTAGGGATGAAAACAATCTATCTCTAAGAGTATTTGAAGCAGGACCCGCCGAGGGAAGCAGATGAAGACCTCTACTCCGTTGGAAAGAACAGGTGGAAAAGGACCTGACTACACTTGGAATCCCCAATTGGCGCCAACTAGCGAAAAGGAAGAACGACTGGCGCGCTGTTGTAAACTTGGCTATAATCGCGTAAGAGGTGTCTACGTCAATAAAGGAGAAGAAGAAGCAATCACAAGCGAATACCAGGTGAAGGACTGTGATCTGAGCCACATTCCTCATAGCTATAAATTACCAGTTCAATATAATTTTCAGCTAATCTTCGAACCATTAGTGCATCTTGAAATTTAATCTTCGAATGACTTGTGCACCAAGTTTGAAGCTCTGCCGACCAGATATTAGTTACTTAATTTGAACACAGATTCTCCCCAGGTCAGTGGGAACCTACAGAATTTACGAATATGTTTAATACACTCATTCATCGTGTAGTGAGTAAGTTCACGACCGGCAACAAAAGATTTTCTACGACAAACTTCATTAGGAACCCTTTACCTCTAAGCAACTGTGAAAGACTGGACAAATGAGTTAATTTGTATCACAAATAGGAGAAGGTCAGCCAAAAATACTGGAAAGGTTTGGCGACCCAGGATACTAACAGGTCGAGATCTAAATTCCTCAAGCAACAAAATCTAATACCACTTTTCACTGTACATAGGGAAACATAACGAAAATCTTCAAAGAGTAAAAATTTCCCACAAAGGCTGAGTTATCAAAGTCAATGTAGCTTTTCCTTAACACATTAAGAACTTAACGCGTTCTCGCTCACTTCGTTTAAACGCTAAAAAATAAACTGTTCAAGCGAATATTAGCCGCTTGGTTGCAAATCAGACCCATAACAAACAAGTCTTTCGCCGTGCCACACGCCGAGTTGGTGTATTGTATAACGTCAATAGCTGCTTAAGCTTCAGCATCAGCGGGTATTAGCTAAATCATGCGCCAAATTAAGCAATTCCAATGCAATAAGCAACGAGCCAACAAAGTCTGGTGAATGCTGCATTGTTGCACCGACAGCCAAACGGAGAATGTTGCAAGCTGAGCGAGTAGAAAAGGTGTCGAGTGGAAATGACGACGTAAACACATGTTCGACGCACACGCACACACAGACACAGAGCACATACAGGCGCTGACAGGCAGCAGACAATGCGAGCACAACAAATAGCCGAACGTCGATTGTTGGGTTCAACATAATACCTGGTGTGACGACGAATTGGCAGAGAGGGCTGCTGAAATGTCAATAGTGCATACTTGAATGTTCTTGCCACAAGTACCGTTGCAAGCAGCGGCAAGATACTCAGTTCTGTATGCGTGCCGTTAACCACCGCAAGAGACCAATTTGTTCGGCAGCTTACAAGAAGACGTTGTTGCAGCTCGCATGTGACCAATTCTTGTTCAGTTATTGGTGTTGTTGTACAACAGGGTGCATTGTGTGCATTGAGCAAATCAACGTAAGTGCTGATCTACGTCAACGTACATACATACACTAGTCGAGCAGCGCCCAACTACTTTGTGTAAACGAGGGTTTGAGGTGCGAAGAGTGAGGAGCACTGGGTCAGCGAAAGACACTTGTGCTATCGCGGATGGACGTTTAAGATAAATGAAGCTTTTAGTGTTATTAAATTTTTGGAAATTGTTTTCTTTACAAAAATGCATCGCAATTCTAAAGAGATTTACGTTTGCTCGGATGGCTCACTTGAGCTGTAGCGAAGGACGGCGCGATTATTTATTAAGTGGCCAGGCAAAAATCAAAACCGCTGAACAATATTAAATCATTGAGAGGTCGCTTGCCCTTCAACTGAGCTTACAAAGCGCAAAGTACTAAAACATAAGTCCACAACCGAACTTCAGTAGACGTTTCGCCCTTGGTTCCAGTCGAAAAGTTGTTATGAGTTTAAAATTACCCTACCGAAAGCAAGGAACGTTACTTCCCATTGAACTATTGGTTCATAATTATTAGAAAACTCTTATAAGCTCATCTATCAGAAGTCCAGAGTAGACCAGTAAGCAATAAGTCTCTGAACCACCGAACCATTTTACTTGGCATTTTTTTGTATGATTTCCTTGAAGCTCAAAGAAGAAAACTGTGACCTCTACCACATATATAAAATTCTAGCATACTGCTACAATATTTCTTGGGTGATTGCTATGTGCCTTTCCTGAACTGGTCACCCGCGACTTGCTATCTTCTGAGACCCACAGTATCAACCCGATAGACTTGGGGCTGTCTCCTAAATGAGTATGGTTGCAAAGATACCCTGCCTTTTACGTAATTCTTACTACGACTCAATGTTTATTATAATATATGATACATAAATTGCCGGGATTTGAGGCCAAACTGCTTTACTAGAAAAACAGAGTAACGACTTGGGTTTTGGATAAACTTCTCCAACAAGGCGTTCACTTCAAATGCGCTTTTCGTTATATTTTAATTCTTTCTTCGGAGTTCATATCTTAGTGGGCTAACACTAAAGCTTCTAGACTTCGGTGGTGCTTTCACAGCTATCTCGAGGCAAAACTTGTCAATATCAAATGATGATCAACACGTCAATGAAATAAAGGATTTGGTGCCTGAGAATCGACTTTTAATAGTCGGAGATCTTACTGGCATCGTTGCAATATCGGAAGGAGCAGTGAAAACCAATTTGAAAGAATATTTGGGTCTAAGCTTTTCTTAAAAGCACGATTGGTTCCAAAATCACTCAATTTTTTCGAAAACCGGCGTCACGTTAATGTCTTGAAACGCATTATTACTGACGATGAGTGTAGGATATATGCTTACGGCTCTGAAACAGACAATCAGTCGCCCGAATATCGTGGCAAAGGTGAGCCGAAGCCGAAAAAACCACGTCAAAAATCAAGATTATTGTCAGTTTTCTTCGATTATCGAGGTGTGGTGCACTCCGAATTTCTTCCGACCGGCCAAATCCGAGATACATATGTATATAATTATCTTTTCAAACTATACGATACACTCAGATACATGTAGCCACCACCAAACATTTGCATTTTGCTAGCCTGACAGCATTTTTAGTTCACAACTTCCAAATCCCGTTATTTCGGTACCAGTAAAGTGAAAGCAATTAAAAGTAAGATTTTAGTATTCACCCCAATCATGCTCCTAACATCGCTCTTTCAGATTCATCACCACACAGTCAACCGAAAAATTTTCCAACTAATGACACAGAGTCTAAGCAGCTTTACACTGTGCAACAAAATATATGCCGCAAATTGGTTGAATGGTAAATTGCACTTTTCTAGCATCAAAGGATTACCAAAACCAGAATATGCGGTAGACGATGCTTAAAGCATACGAGTAGACAACACATGGCGAGTAGAAAGGTGATAATAATGACGACAACAACAACAACTAGCACACTCAGTCAAAATTTTAAACCAAAGCAAATGAAGAGCTGGAAATGCTTAACCGTACAAATTGCAAACGGGCAACAACAACAACAAAAAGCTATAGGAACAACAAAAAGAAGACAACCGGAACAACAAAAAGTTATAAGAACAACAGGAACACCAACAACGAAAGGAAACCGGAAGCATGCATTTGAGGTTAAGGAAAATTGGAAGTAACCAAACATTATGCACAGTCATTTGGTCATCATCAAAAGGAACAAAGGCACACGAGCACACGCACATGTGTGCACCTGTGTGTGTAAATACGAGTACACGCATATGTATATACATTCATGGAGCAAGCTTGCCTTCAACTATCTACCTTAATAGTGCTTTCAATTCACCAGAGCAACATTAGCGTAATTTTCACACGCCATTTTCAGGTTGCCACTGAGCAACAACAACAACAACAATACAAAAGTAGTGAAAATTGCAAATTGAAATGAATCTGTTTGGCAAAGGAAATGTGTTCCTTTTTTTGTTTTATGATTTGTCTTTCTTGCAATCTATTTTCCCTCTCTTAGACAGTAAATAGCCCACGGAGTATAGATGTTGGAATAACGGAGTTGATTGTGCACAGATTCGTATAAATACACACACGAAAGCACATTATTTGGTCAGATTTATTACACTTCACTGTTCATTGGACACAATTTGCTTGACTTCGGTTTCACGTTGGAACATTTTTTTTTAACTTTTCAATGTTTATGCCCTGAACACGGTATTTTAATTTTGCTACGAAGTTTGCAACATCAAGTAAGAAACGTCTAAGACCATATATAGTGTATATATGAATGATCAGCTTGACGAGTAAAGTCGAATTACCATGTTCATCTGTCCGTGTGACTCTATATACTAGGTTTGTACAGAGTGTAATAGGACTGAGCAGATTTAAAAAAATTTATTGAACCGATCGTTATAATTCTTCAAAAACTTTCAAAATAGGCTCTCTCTGCGTCGCTGCAGCGCTGCCAGCGCGATTTCCAATCATTGAAGGCGTCGTGGAAGGGATTCTTCGAAATAGCCTCTTCCCGGCCCTCCAAAAGCGCCTAGATGGAAAACTGTTAACAACCAGTTACTTTTGAAACCTGTTTCTTTGGAACCAGTCACTTTTAGAAACTAGTTATTTCGGAACTCGCTGCTTAGGAACCCAGTTACTTTTGTACTAGTTACTTTCGGACCAGTTACTTTTGGCCACATCTGGGTCGTAAGACGGCTGCGGAAGCGTTGGGATGCCGGCCTTGTTCACAAGAAAGGTGGTGTGCGCTAGGGCGTTGTCGTGGTGCAACTTCCAATCGGCTGCGATGTCTTGTCGGACCCGATTGACCCTTCATTTGAGTCTCTTGAGAATTTCCTCGAAAATTCGTGGTGGACGATGCCACAACTGCCGTACAACTGATCAAGCTCGTTTCGAGTCCTTGTATACACAAAATTTTAATTTGAAAGGATATCCTTAAAAAATTTTATACATAACAGCTCTAAAATTCCCGAACAAATCATTCAGATTTGACTACTCCAGCATATATGCAGGAGTCATTCAACATGACCGATCAAAATCAAATAATATATAATATATATCTTGAAACAAGCGGGTCGCAATATAAATGTGTATAAAACTATATACTACTCAACTATGTAGCGTAGCGTGGATGTGGGCTGTTTTTGGCATTTTAACAAAAGATGCGGCGATTATCGAAAAGTTTCAAGACTGGAGCATACTCTTGTAGGGCCACCACACACCACCTCTTCGTCAATTTTAAAGCCGCCTTTGACAGCTAGAAAAAGAACCGCCTCTATGTCGATATGTCTGAACTTGGTATCCCCTCAAAGCTAATACCGCTGTGGAAGCTAATGTTTCGAGGTTTCAGACAAGGAAATTATTTATCATGTTCATTGGCTACGGCAGTACTGCAGTCCATATAACGATGAGCTGTACCAGATATACGGCGACAATAACATAGTTCACCAAATCAAGAGACTGTGGCTACAATTCCGAGGTCATGTTGTCCGGATGGAGGAGAAGACTGCAGTTTTGAAAGTTTTCGATTCAGTTCCCGTCGATGAAAACAAAGGAAGTTCTCCTTCTTTGTTAGAGAGATCAGGTGGAGAAGAATCTGGCTGTTGTTAACGGTAAAGAAGAAGGAGTCGAACAATTTATTTGGATTACCAATTGTCTTCTGCAATTTCAAAAGGCTTAAAAACTCCTTGTCTCCTAGACTTCTTATTTTACCACATAACCACTGAATTAAATTTAAAAACACAACTTCTTTAATCAAAACAAATATCCATAAAGCATTTTCATAAGTTAACTGGCAATTGTTTGTTTATTAAATTTTTAAATAACTCCTGTCACAATTTCAGCTATTAAAAAATAATTTCAACCAAACCAGCTAAAGCACACACGCGTCAAAATATTTTCTTCCGTAAAAATAACTTTCATATCCGCTTATGTTGTGACAGGAGATTTTAGCCTTCCATTCACTTTTTTCTTTCTTTTTTTGTTGTTATTTCAAACATAAAATCCATTCATTTGTTCAAATCAACGGTTGACAGAGGACTTTTGTTTCGCAGCAAGGAAATCTACATATTTGTAGACGGTTACGAGGCAAGTTTGATTAGACAGGAAATTTCAATGTTGTGCTTTAGTATTTCCGAAATAAGTACCACAGCTTTAACTGCGCATAACTAGTCTTCTGGCGAATTCCCCAAAAGATTTTTGTGTGATCGTTTCGATTCATTGAGCCCTGTTCTATTTGACTAATAGAACGCATTTTTAATTTTTCCATATAACATGGTTTGAGGTAGTGAAAGTCAGATTTTTCTCCTTATGGCTAAGCTCTTTATTTAATTTTAGAAATTTACTTCCTGAAACTTGGTAAATCTGCGCCAGAGACGTTTGATATGATCAAGCCCGCTTACCCAGATATTGCTTTAGCAAGAACTGGTGTGTGTCGGTGGCATCAGGCCTTTTTTTGAGGGCCGGGAAGAGGTCGCTGATGAATGCAAATCCTAAGTGAAAACGATGATCATTGTCTTTTTTGAGATCAAAGGTACCGTCCACCATGAATTTGTTCCTCCTCCAGTTTTACGTAGAAGTCCTCAAGAGTCTGAAACGAGGAGTGAATCGAGTCCGACAAGACAGCGCAGCTGATTGGAAGATGCACCACGACAACGCCCCGGCTCACACCACCTTTCTTGTGAATAGCTACTTGCCCAAGGTCGGCATCCCAACGCTTCCGCAGCCGCCCTACTGCCCAGATGTGGCCCGCTTGGACTGGTCCAAAAGGAACTAGTTCAAAAGTAGCTAGTTCCAAAGTAACTGGTCCGAAAGTAACCAATTCCAAAAGTAACTAGTCTGAAAGTAACTGGGTTCAAACGAAACTAGTTTCAAACGTAATTGGTTCCAGAGAAACAGGTTTCAAAAGCAACTGGTTGAAAAGTAACTAGTTTGTAAGTTGATAACAGTTTGCCAACTAGCCCTTTTTGGAGGGCCGGGAAAAGATCGCTAATGAAGACCGGAAGAATGCGCAAATCTAAAGTGAAAACTATGCTCATTGCCTTTTTTGACGTCAAAGGTATCGTCCACCAAGAATGTGTTCCGAAAAAGCAAAAACTCACTGTTTTATCAAACAGGCCTAGTATTTAAACAATACAAGTAGTTGTGAATATACATTTCTACATTAAATTGCTAAATTTGTTATTTCAATTATCACATATATACTCGTACTATATATATATGTATGTATGTATATATATTTAGTATATTCTTACATGCAAACATACTGGCAACGCTGTTTAACAAATCGGCACATAAAGCGCTTCAAGTATTTGCGGGCAAAAGGACGTTGGTGTGAAACACTGGCAGTTGGAAGTGGCGTGAAATCACACATTCGCGCTAAAACGCTTGTTCAACAAACACAAAGGAATAAATATACATATGTACATATATGCTCGTAGGTACACATAATTACATATATATAGTATATATAGAAGTGTAACGTTACGGTTACAATTGCATATAGCCAATCCGTTATTTGTTTAAGCGTCACTGCGAGTGGCGGACTGCATTTGAGCCAATACCTGTGGGCTTGTAGCGCCCAAAAGTATACCTTGCGCTTTTGTAGTTCGACTGTTCTGCCTTTCTTTTGAAATTTCGACAACCCACACCCAACGAACAACTCCCTGGAGTACATTTCCAAACGATTTAAATGCGCGATTTTCACATTTCCCCGGGTCACCCCCTCCAAACATCGCTTGCATAAGCGAAACAACGCAAAAAACCCGAAATAAAGGGAGAACAAAAATATCTACAAGCAAAAATAAAAAACAAAAACAATAAAATCACACAAGCTACACTTTGTGGGCACGTCGCAATGGAACCGCAAAATGCGAGTCGCTCAGACACGTTGAGGCGCTTACGGCATCTAATGCACACACAAAGGGTGTAATTTCATTGAGGTTTGCTGCGTGTGGCAGTGTGCGTGCAACGAGTTGTGTATTTGTGTGTGTTTTTGTACATTCGTGTAATTCAATTTATAAAAAGTGCTCAGGTTCCTTTGAGATGACTGCTAAAAATTTCATTCCCCATAATTATAAGGACGATGATGATGATGACTCTGTGCTCAGTGTAAATTAAATAAATGTCACACACTCCGAGTAACTGTAGTTAGTGAAATTATGAGAAAAGTGTAATAAAATTTAAATGTGCACAGTTGAAATTTGTTTAATGATAAATTTTATGATCCGACTCTCTACTTGCAACAAGATGTTATGAAAAAATCTGGCTACAAGCTACAAATAAAACCCTGGCTGTACGTAGAGTTGTTTTTAGTAAAAAACAATCCAGGCAACTCTTTATATTAGCATCTCTTACTCCGACAAAGCGCCTTAAACTCATCACAAAATGTCTGAGGCGATTATTTCTATTCCCGCAAGTTGACCTAGATGACTGACTCTAAGGTGTTTTAGATTTCATCTAGTAAAAAAAACATTCAAGGGGTGATGTTCAAATTATTGTACATCTTCTTCTTCCTAACTACTTCCCCAGCTGGAAACTGGAAAAATTTTTACAGCCAATAACAAGTTAAACTCATCAAAAAAGGAAAGTTGAATCCTTCAAACAGAGAAGAGTTTATTAGACGTCTTACGTTTCTAGTAGTTGGCCAACGCCTTTGACGTCAATAACGACAATGAGCATCGTTTTCATCAGCGACCTCTTTCTGGCCCTCCAAAAAGGTCTAGTTGGAAAACTGTTATCAACTTACCAACTAGTTAATTTTCAATCAGTTACTTTTGAAACTAGTTAGTTTTGTTGCTTTTGAAATCAGTTACGTTTGGACCAGTTACGTTTGGACCAGTTACGTTTGGACCAGTTACTTTGGAACTAGTTACTTTCGCAACAGTTACTCTGGGACTAGTTATTTTCGGACCATTTACTTTGGGACTAGTTACTTTCGGACCAGTTATTTTTAAAACTACTTAGTAACAAGTTACGGCCAAAAATTAATTAGCAGTTTTTTGCATAACCGTCAGGATTTGTTTTGCTTTCAATGAATTTAAAAGCATTTACTTTGCATACTTTTCCTCTTTTGCTCTTCTTTATAGCTCTTTGGCAAATTGTTGACACTGGCTTAACTGCTTATTTGGCTGTCCGGAAAGTAATTAGACTGAGTCGATTTAAAAAAGTTATTGAACTGATCGTTACAATTTTTTAAAAACTTTCAAAATAGGTCAATGCATTGAAGACGCCACGGAAGGCATTATGCAGAAGGTTATTGGATCAGGTGGTTGCTCATTTTTATAGCAAATAAGGCCACGTCAGATCCAGGAAAGGCTTTTATTGTAGGCTGCTTCGTAAGAAATACATTAATATGATCCAAGTAAAGAACTTTGATATCCCTCGAGGATCAATTAGTACAAGAACTAAGGAATAAAACAGAAATAAGTATCAAGACCTCCCTATTCCATCATAAACTAAAACAAAACTACCTAAAATTATATCACTATGATTTTCGTACTAAATTATTTCCATTTTTCAATTTTTACACTTCATTTTTCTTCACTGACGCATTTTTGTAACGCAAATAATTTGCAATTTATTGCCCAAGGTCACTGCAATACGACTATCGTCATGTGTATGGCATTGAAATCTTTGTGAATGGTTATCGATTGCCAATGCCAATTTCGAGTCCACTTACATAACTATAAACACCCACACACTCACACACACCAATATCATCTGACACTGTATATAAATAACTTATATTTACTCTCACTTGCGAGAATTATGTACACCGTGCACCGGCGTGTGGAATTTTCTGGGAAAAATGTTCCAAGTGTTCGCCAAGAGTTTTATAAATGCATTTCTTTCAATTTTTATTAACGCATTTGCTGGAATTTTTCATTACACGCTGACAAAGTGCAATTTATGTAGCCTACTTCAAGGCGTTATTGGCTACCGAACATGAATGCAATCCCACAGTTGTTGGGTGCAGAGGGAAGAGGGGGAATGTGTAATATTTAAATGGAAAACTCAGAAAAAATTATGAAAATAATAAGTACGCGACAACTTGAGTTCAATATTTCATTCCATTCAACGTAGATGTTTTTGGAATTCTCAATAGGTTTATGATAATTTTTTTATAAATAATGCAAGAAGGCAGAGTTTTACACTTATAGTTATAGGCTTTTCAACTTAACACATGTTTTTTTATTTTACTTCAAAACTGTGATATGAAGACATAGACCTAAAAGGAAGGATATATTCCAATACACCAGACGCTTAAGTAATAATTAAAGTTATGCGATTCGTAAGAGAAACTATAATGAAACTTTTTGTACCACTCACCCATTATATGAGGACAGATCACCACATGAGTCAGCTGATTTTGCCTTCCATCATGTACTATTGCACAAATTATATTTTTTAACCACTTTAACACTTTGTAAAACACTTCACTTTAACTTCCGAAATCACAGTAATTCTGAAAAAAATAGAAAAATATATATTAAAATATCATACTAACTAAACGGTCAACAAACTGAACCAGAATAAGCAATAGAATAAAAGAAGTAAATAAAGTAAATAAATAAAAGAAACCTATTTAACAAAGGTTATTAAAGTCCATCAAGCAATTTTTCGTCACGATCCCAAAAAAAGAGATATTTCAACATCTTATTGACGTTTCTATTGGAACCTCTTCTAGTAGAGTAAGCCTGATTAAGAGTCTGAAACGAAGAGTGAATCGAGTCTGACAAGACATCGCAGCTGATTGGAAGATGCATCACGACAACGCCCTCACGCCGCCTTTCTTGTGAACAGCTACCTAACCAAGGCCGGCATTCCAACGCTTCCACAGCCGTCTTACGGCCCAGCTGTGGCCCCTGGGACTGGCCTAGAAGGAACTAGTCCAAAAGTAACAAGTTCCAAAGTAGCTGGGTTCAAACTAGACTAGTTTCAAACGTAGTTGGTTCCAGAGGAACAGGTTTCAAAAGCAACTGGTTGAAAAGTCACTAGTTTGTAAGTTGATAACAGTTTGCCAACTAGTCCTTTTTGGAGGGCCGGGAAAAGATCGCTAATGAAGACCGAAAGAATTCGCAAATCCAAAGCGAAAACGATGCTCATTGTCTTTTTTGAGATCAAAGACAAACCGTCTACTCCACACACAAACCGTCAACGCCAAGTTTTAAGTGGAAGTCCTCAAGAGACTCAAACGAAAGATCAGGTCAATCAGGTCTTACAAGACATCGCAGCCGATTGCAGAGAATGCCTTCCGTAACACCCTCAATACTTGGAAATCGCGCTGGCAGCGCTGTATCGACGCACAAGGAGCCTATCTTGAAAGTTTTTAAAGAATTGTAACGGTTGGTTCAATAATTTTTTTTAAATCGACTTTCAGAAAGCTTTTATACTCGTAACTATAAAACCATTTGGTGAATAAAAACCTGTGTCCGTTCCGATTATGTAGAACCGATTCTCGTAGGAAAAACGATGTATTTTTGAACTTTATCGAAACGCTAACTCGCCAACTGGTAGAATCTTTACAATCGTTGATAAGCGAAAAATATCTGGCAATATCAAAATCCAGCTTTATCGCAGTTTTCATAAATAGACCTTTAAGCATTGGATTTAGTATGATAATAGAGCTCTCATAATTATTTGGTAGACGCCAAAAAGGTAAAAGTTGATTCGAAAACACTTTAAAGTATTTAGTCAGTTATCAAACACTGATTGCAACGGGAAATGACCTTGACACATTTAAAAGTAGTAATTTCCATGGGCCACTCAAGTCGATGAGAATTTAAGAATTTATAGCCAGAAGACTGAAAGAAACACACAAAAACAATACAATGTGAGCCGGCCTTTTTGGCACTGTGTTGTAGCTGCTAATTTCGTATGATTTTATGCACCTTTTGGGTAATTTATATGCGTTGCCAATATCCGAGAGCGACTGCAACATACAAATATACGGGCACACGATAATTCACCGACCGACCAAAGGATACACAATATTAAGCACACACTCAAAATGGCCGAAAATCAAAAAATGCAAGCCAACTCCTTCGGTGGCCCGGTGAAACGTGATTTATGCTGTGCAGGAAGTAATGAAAGCTAGCCGGACTGCAGGGCCTGTCTGGATTGGCCAAAGTCAGAGGGTAGAGGAAATCAAAGGGAACAAAAGGTAAAGTGTGGTGTGGCAGCAGAACGAACCCAACCGGCCGGTAGTCAGTCGATATTAATGGCCGGTTAGTGAGCGGACAACATTAAGATAATCCATCGCTGTGCCGTCAGATGCGTACCGACGAAAAAGTGACTATGCACAAGGACATCGCCGAACGGTGTCTTTTGGCTTTCTTTTGTCATATTTTTTTTAATGGTGTTTAAGTAAATTTCCTTGTGTGTCTGACCAAGAAAAAACTTTAAAGTTAGCAGTTCAAAGGCAATATTTATTGCACTTCTTCCGAAGTAAATGTGTGTTAACTGTATTAGAAGTTGAATTGGCATGAGTCTATTACGTATACTGTAAGCTTATGAGGAAGCTTCGTAAGGAAGCCGAAATCAATTCCACGACATAATAGTAGAAATATGGTGAAACTTGTTTGAGTTAAGAGATTGGAATTTACAGGAATTTATGTAAAGCAGGACGCAGAGTTCATGTATGTACTAATCGGAAGTTGGGTTGACTGAAACGAATTTCGGGGTATTTCCAACAAACTTAAGGACAGGCTAGTTTTCAAGCGTCATTAGTCTACCAGATTAACCGAACCTAACCTTTTATGACAGCACTCTTACTTGCTCTTGTCAACTTGTCGACTTGTGGTTCAAGAGGCTTAGCGTTGTTCCACGAATATATGTTACACAACAACATTTCCTGAGTTAGGACAAGTGAAGTCATTAACAAGTTATAAGGCCTTCAAATAGCTATGTAATAGATAACTGGATACGGAACACAACTACATAGATCTTTTGAGGACTAAAGCTAAGCCCACACAATGGGAATTTATTTAATATTAAATTAAAATTTCCAAAGTGAGTTATTCAAGCGAAGAGGAGTAGCGTATCCTTCACTCCGTCCATAGAGAGATGACATTCACCAACCAACGAAATATATGTATATGCTCCAGGGAGCGGCAAATGAGGGAAAGTCCACGAGATGATGATTAAAATACAAATATGCAGAGCGATTATGGCACGCAATGAACTATGGATCTTGCAACTTATAAGTTAAAGAAAATAAAAATCTTAGTGTAAAAATTTATGGCCTACAAACCTATCAGCAACAACATAGCTAAAGGCTGAAATGGAATAAAAAACAAAGCGGACAACCAATTAAGCAGGTAAACCAGTGTAAACAATTTGCCAAAGAGCTATGAAGAGGAAGTAAAAGAGGAAAATTATTGCAAATAAATGTTTTGAAATACATCGAAAGCAAAACAAATCTTGACGGTTATGCAAAAAACTGTTAATTAATTTTTTATCGTAACTAGTGCTTATGTACTTAAAAGTGGCTGGTTGCAGTAATTTGTTAAAAAAAAAACTAGTTTCAAAAGCAACTGGACCAAGAGTAGTTAGTCCAAAAGCAAGTGGTCCGAAAGTAACTAGTCCAGGAGTAACTAGTCCAAAAATAACTGATCTGGAAGTAACTAGTTGCAAAGTAACTGGTCCAAAAATAACTAGTTCAAAAGTAATTACATCCAAAAGTAACTAAACCGAAAGTAAATAGTTTAAAAGAGCAAAGTAATTGGTTGAAAAGTAACTAGTTTGTAAGTTGATAACAGTTTCTGAACTAATTTGCAAGTTTTAACGAAATTGTATTTAATTTTCAGTTAGTATATGCGTGTAAGCAGATGCTCGACACCACCCGGTGCCTTTTGTCTCTCTCTAATGACCTGGTGCTACACAGTGATTGTAAAACTCCACCGTGCAGTGGTATGGTAGACAGGTTTACGGAAATCCACTTACCGGAAGGCTCAGAGGCTCGCATAACGGGCGCTCTAAGAACCACTCCAACGGCGGCTCTTGAACTGGTGGTAAGTCTGCCACTTATAGAACTCTTCGCTGATAGCTGCGCAGCAAAAACGGCGGAGCGACTATTCACATAGATAGCTCGGGGGGTAATGACGGGTTGGCAAGCACCGCTACATGATCCCACTTTTTAGTTGAGAAAGAAGATTCAAGGTAAACATAGAAAAAGATGGATTTTGCAAACGCATGTTAACTACACACAACACTCTAAACAATTCCAGAGTCAACATCTACGTAGACAGCCAAGCAGCAATCAAAGCAATAACTTCGTATCGCATATCGGCCAGAAGGAAGCAGGGCAGCTATAGAAGTGTTGCCAGAAGTAAGCAACTTCCCTTTTACTGGGTCTAAGATCACAAAGGTATCGAGGGCAATGAAATAGTAGACGAAAAATACAAGAATTTTAACATACTCTCCGGCCACACCCAGAATATATTAAAATTCGCGTCATGCGGAGGCATCTCTTGGACCTAGAAACTGAATTCCACCTGTTATCGCAAAGTCCTAAGCGCCAATAGCGTTGGTTTCAGGCAAGTCAAGTTCTGGTGGAGAGCTCGGGAGTGATGTTAAGCTTTCTGATGCTTCACCGACCACACTGTCGAAGAACTAACGGTCAGTGCTTGCAGCTCCAGGCGAAAAGCAACGGAAACTTACGAAAAGTAAAAAAATGACTCGTCGGGTATAGTCGATGAAGCGGAATGAGACGCAGCTTAGTTTTAAAGTATCATTGTTACTGTTATAGGTACACTTGAAGGACTACGACTATAACGAAACAGGTGCATTAAAGTTATTGATCTCATCTGAAACGTGTTGAAGAACGTGAGGTATTAGTAGCTCGAAACTTCTTCTTTGACTGTCCAGCTGCCGCTAGGACTTGATTGTGCTCAGATTGAGCCACCTTAACAGATTTAAGCAGACTTGACCGACTTCGACGATACATAAGGTCTATTGGTTCACACCTAGGACGGAGTCCGCGGGATTTCCGCGTTGGTTAGAGTCTGGAAACCTTTAGCGAGGTTTTATATATTTTTATAATTTTTAATGATGCCACTTTTGTGGGCGTGATAATGACCTAGTCAGTTATGGGTCTACACTGGCCTAATATATCATAAAGCATACATTCAGGCGCTAATTTGTTGAAAATCGCATCTAACTAATTTATACAGGTAAATTTTAAGTGGAATCTTAGTGGAACCCGTTATGAAAATTTCGCAAAATGTGTTTGTGTAAATAAACAGGAGGCTAAACATGTATGCATAATATATATTAAATGTAAATATGCTTATGTAAGTGTGCGTGTGTGTGTGTTGTGATGACAATCACAAGTCGAGTGTAAAATTTAAATGACAACAGAATTTTACCACACTGACACATAAATATTGTGGCATAAATACATTATATGTAAATATGTGCATACAACACAAATATAAATAAGTGCATGTGTGTGTGTGCTCACATACGATACATATATGAGTAAACATGTGCTTAGTTGAATTCCTTTCAACACATGCCGCACACACACACACACATACACACCCGTAGTATGAATAAACATAAAGTAGCAAGCTTGTGCGCCTAAAATTATGCTAACTCGCCTTAAAATATGCAAACATACGAAGATAAACACTCGGCACACACTTCGACAGCAAGCGAGCGAATGTTTCTGCATAAACAGACACAAGTATAAATAATTTCGAATTATTGTCAGCATGCTTAGTACCTTGTGCTTGCAACATATGATTTGTAAATGAAATCTAATAATAATTAATGCAATGCAGCACAGTTATGAAATGCCAACAAAAACAAAAACATATTTAGTAATTTTGTTGCACGTGCGTCCACGTACACATATGTAACTTTACATGGAAAACTGGCTGTGAATAAATAAGGAGGCACAAACTTCGAGTGGAGTCGAATATAAGATACCGTTGCAAGATGGAAGAGCAGTGATGCTCGAAAAGAAAACCAGGTGATTGGAAAAATTCTTTTTAAAAAAGGGTTCGAGTATACTTTACTGGCGAATTTATGGACCGGTTCCACCTATTTTGCTAACATGAGGGATCTTACTCAAAGGCATCGGAGGTCGAACCGATGAAAACTAACGGAAATTTAAAAAAGATGCGATTTTTACTAACGATACACCTGCTAAACTTCGCTAACACGTTCGAAAAAACGATTTTTGGTTGTCTTGTTGTCTTCAAAGTATATCTCCTTAGCGGCGTAACCTCCGCATTCGACTCTTTTCTGTACAGGAGAGTCTTTTTAAGGTTTGCTAACAAGAAGAAGCCGAACAGGATATAGTGGATGAAACAGCAGGTCGTAGCCAACCAATTTGAGTGTGGCGCCGTCGAAGTTGTGACTTTTCATAGTGGAAGTTTTGGTGTTTTATCTACAATTTAGCGTTGAATCGACCCAAACATTTGACTTTAAGGAGTCATGTGATCGATTTGCCTTATATCAAGTAATCCATGTACATATATCACAACTTCTGAATCCAAGAAAACGGTGGTCATCAACTTTCGGATCGAAAGACAAGGCTTCGTCTTTTTACGAGCACTTTCGTCGTATGAAATCCACGGTTTCGACTATCTCTTGTCCTCTGGTTTATACTAATATAATAATACTTCTTCGAAGCTCACGCAACAATGTCGAAACTTCTTAGTATCGCCCCACTACGTCAAAAGCTGGGGAGTGTTCGTCTCAAGAAGTGAGTCGAAATACTTTTTCTACGGTACGAATACATTTCTTTACAATTCAAGACAGATCTACACTTAAAAACGGCTGAGGAACGTTATTCTGGACAAATCGGACCGGTTCCGGTTACGTAGACACGAATGTCGTGGAAAGTGCGAACAATCGTTTTTCTTCCACCATATGTATTTCAGAAAAATAACTGTAAGTTTAGCAGAGTCTCAATTTTCTCACTGGACTTTGAAGTAGAATTTCAGATCGCGAGACAGAGAAGAAAGAAGAGAGGTATGCTAGGCTTTCCAACAGAATTTCTAATCAAAGGTAACATGAATCGGTTGAGAACCTAACCTCACTACGGGAATGTAAGGAAGACAAGGAACAAGGACAAAGGATGACTCAAATGAAATATTTTTCTTAAAGCCTCTTTCATTTCTCATCACTCGTTGGTACCAAAACTTGAACCCATTGTCGCCAAATTGAACTAATTTCATGCCATCGATGGCAGCTCAGTACTCAACAGCAGCATTTCGGCTCCAACAAATATTCGCACAACTATTGAGGAAATTAGAAAATGCCCGGCATTTACTAGCAAACTAAATTACAACACCTCCAAGTAACAAACAACACACACAGCTGTAGACGAGTGCATAGGAGCGTCCGTGTTTTGTTCGGATTATACAAGAAATTGATAATTATTAGGTTGATTGGACAGCTGTGAAGCTGCAACAATTCCTGCTCCACTCACACGGCGCTATTTTTGTTAGTGTGTGTAAGTGTGAACGCCTGTGCTTATGCAACAACAAGTTGTTTATTTGGTTTACCTCTCATATTCGTGGGCCATTGTTATTCGTGTCACCACGAAAGCATCGAAGCCTACCAGCTTCACCGGTCGCTTGTCATTCGGCATACCATGTACGTTGTGTTAATTGATTTTCCTCTGCAATGCTTGCACTTTTGTTGCAGCTGGAGGGTAGAGGTTGAGCTGAGGATAACTACTTTCTGGCTTCGATTGTCGCCCGAGTGTTTGGATTGTCGGTGCCGTTGGATGCCTAAAGCTTTAGGCTCACGGTTACATAAATGTATAAATGTGTATGTGTGTGTAAGGGCATGGTAATGTTGGATATTATTATTCTTGCCGATTATATTAAGCTGATTGGAGCATTGCGAAGTGAGATAGAATTTTCGCAACACTCGCATGCATTTGCTGTTGTAACTAGCTTGCGGTTTTGGGCCAAAGATGAAACACTTCCAGCTTCATTATAACATATATCTCATTATAGCAAATATTCCAACATTTAACGTGGAATGGAATGGTCGTTGAGCTTAAATGCGCTCAATTATGATAATTTTAAAGAATACCAAATAAAACGAACGCTTCAAGATTGCTGAAGGAACGAAGCAATAACATATGTTCTGTTATGGAACCCCTTCCCCTTTCCCTATGGACCGACTTATATATATATAGGAACGGTTACCTTCCCCTATGGACAACCCTGTCGAGGCAACTCTCTTCAATTCCCACGACTGCCGGTTCTACATACCGGAATTGACTCGGATTTCATCCGACCAAGGGCAGTCTTTTCGGCGATCTAACCCCGTTTGGATCGGTGAGTATTATTTTAGGCAACTCTCTTTTGAACCTACCGTTAAGTGACTGTGTTGGAAATTCCATCAAAACGGTCTACATTTTTTCTACAACAACCGGAACAAGCTTTTGTAACAAGAGGCCTTGTAACCGCGATTTAGATTCGGTCAAGTAGTGTTATCTCGATAGCTTTCCTTACAACTACTTGCCTGATGTGAAAAGACTACAACGCAAAGACCTCCTCTGAACTGAAAACCCCTATGGGAGTCGACCATAACCTCAAATTGTATTTAGAATAAATGCCATCTTACAAAGCGGGAAAACAGCTGGAACGTTAGAGTGGATTGGGTCAAAGTTGTCTACGACGTAAAAGCGTCAATCAGCGACCTTAGTGGCGTTGCCAGATTTTGCACTGAAAGCAAGGGACTAGATAGGCCGTTCCCACGACAATCGAGTCTACATAACCGACACGTACCTTTGGCAATATTACTCCAAATTACTTCAGAGTTGATTTCCGATCCTAAAACAACAACATCTCACGTAGCATAAAAAGGAATATGTGTAAACTGAAAAAGAGTACTAAGCAACATAACCAGGCGATATTAAAGCTTTGTTTCAAATCAGTCAATCTATAGTCCAAAATAAATCTAACCTCAATTTTCGCATATGTATTTTCAAGCAAATATTATTCACATAACTACTTTGAGAAAATTACTTTTCTCTTTTGAAAGCTTTTCATGTTAAAGTAAAAAAAATACTTTCTTTTGAAATTAAAATTTCAAAAAAATATAAGCTAACCTCAAATCGTTCATTTACATACATACATATGTAAGTACATAAATTTCAAGTTAGAATTATTGCGTAAAAGAACTGCATTTAAAATAACGGAATTTATAAAGAGAAATCAGCAAACCTCTTAATAGACGACAGCAGAATTACAAGGAGTTAAATATATTTTTCAAATTTTCAACGAAAAAAAAAACAAATAAAATGTCACGCTTAAGTTATGCTGCGAAAATATGGATGCAACCGCATCGATTGGCGAACACCTTAACAACGCTGAAGCGAGTCATTTCCACCACGGCGCCAAAACCGAACTTCAGCAGCCACGAAATGCCGTTAGCCAACGAAGCGGTGCACGTTTTAGCGAAATCCGAGGCGGTGGTGGATAGTAGTGTACCCAACAAAAGCAATAATCATGATATGAACGATGTTGTGACTGTGGACGAGGCGAAACCGACTACAACCAAAGAGGAAAAGCTACCCGAAATGACAATTGTGGACATAAATAGCGGCTATGGACGTATGGACTTCGAAGATCGCATGGCACATATGGATCTGGAAGAACGCATTAACGCAGCTAAACAAGACAATAGCCCAGTGCTGCCTTTGGTGCGCACAATGCCGACGGTGGTCAATATCGATGGCTACGGCGACGATATGATGTACGAAAACATGCCTGATTTGATTTTGCCGCGGAAAATGTCCACAAAAGTAGCTGAAGAAACTGAAGATGGAGCAGCTGCGAAACCAGTTGATGATGGTGCTGTAAGTGCGGTGCCAATGGCGGCTGAAACAGTGCCAGCTGCAAAAGGGCCCAAACAGGAGACAATAATAGACGCTGAGGAAGCAATTAAAGCAATTGGCGTGGATAACGCAAGCAGTGAGCAGAAGTTTGCGGCAGCCAGTTCAAAGGTAGCAAAAAATACCATCAACGATGTGGAAGTAATTTGCGAGGCGCCGGTGGACATAGATGCCTTCGCAAATGAGGAGGAGAAAAAGCAGGGCACTGTCGACATTGACGCCTATGGCGATGATGAGCGCTTTAAATTGCCACCGATACCGAAGGAGCGTAACAATGTATTCGAATTTAAAGGCATCAAGATCATTATGCCCAAGCGTATGCTGCGCGATTCAACTTATCGCTACCGCTTGGATCCAAACGATAAGGACAAAGCAGACGATATGCAAATCTGCGTTTATG
Organism: Bactrocera dorsalis; assembly: GCF_023373825.1. NCBI lineage: Eukaryota > Metazoa > Arthropoda > Insecta > Diptera > Tephritidae > Bactrocera > Bactrocera dorsalis. Next base: position 111,733,107 of record NC_064303.1, read on the forward strand.
AGAAGTGAATCTACAAATGTTGCAAGGATATTTTATGCAATTATCTTTTTCAAATTTTTATGTCAGTTTGTAAATATCATGTCATTGGTAATGTATTTTTAATAAACTTAACTGTTTAATAAACATAACAAAGCTCTGTCATATAGTAACTTATTACTACAAAAAACACTATACTACTATATACTACTACGTCGTATGTCGTATTAGGTACGTAGCTTCTTTGTCAACTGTGTGCTACTTCCTACCTTTCTACGTTTGTCCTTTCCACTTTCATCGCATGGACTTTTGCCCTCTTTCACTTCACGATTTATTTTGTAAGCCGCTGTCATGCGTTTTATATTCTCCTTGTACACAGTTTCGTGAATAACTATACGATGTGGATAATCTTCGCCCAGCACACAGCCATATTCGCGTTGTGCGCTCAAAGTTGCCTTCCAAGGTTCATAAATACACCCTGCTGGGTACTTGGCAAGTTCAGGTACATATTTTCTTATGTAAGCGCCAGTTGGATCGGTTTTCTTGCCGAAAGCAACCGGACTGTAGACACGAAAGTATTGATAAAAGAATGCTGAGGCTGAGAGCCACATCCAATTGCCGGCATTCAATGCCCAATCCTGATCGAGCAGTAATTCTTCGAATACTTTTTGGCCCTCCTCCCAAGAGATCCATAAATCACCACGTGTTAGAAAGCATGCAACAGCGTGGCGCGCTAAATGATGGATCCAACCCTCCTGACGCAATTGACGCATTATGGCGTCTATAAATGGATAACCCGTACGCCCATTCGTCCAAGCTGATAAATGTACTTCGTTGGTTTCCCATGGTATTTGCATGCAGAATTTATTACCCAACATACGATCAAAATTTGGCTCAGACGCTGCGGCTGTGTAGTAAAATTCACGCCAGAGCAATTGTCCTAACAATGATACGGGTGGTTTGGAATGTTTGGTTTGGCGCTTAAGTATCGACATTAAACGCTGATGAAACAAGCGTGAGCTGAGGCAACCAAACTTCAGGTAGGGACTAAGCACAGTTGTGCTGGGTTCAAGCGAATTCGGTGCAGTATTTGGTTTCTCAAAAGCAGCAACCCATGATTCGTTGCTCAACGAAGCATCCAAACGGCGTAAACCTTCCGTCTCGCCTGCAATAAGATTTATATGCAAATTAACAAAGACTTCCAAGCCCTGCTAGTACTTACCGCCAACAAATTTGTTTTCTCCTAATTCCTCGGGCCGCTTCACAAGTTCGTCTAATGTCGGATATGCATAGCAATTCGTGTTTTCTTGCTCCATTGTATCCTTGGGGGGCTTTTGTTCATCTGACAATCTCTCGGGGTTCGCCACCGGCAATGGCACATTTATTTTTTCGATAACGCTTAAAAATTTCTGATACGTTAGTGGCGCATTGCCACCATTTCTTTGAATTACTAAATCTGGATTATATATGGTATGCGAGCAAAATGCATCCACTTTTACTCTAGCTGCCTTAGCCAAACGTTGAATCTCTGCATCACGCTTCAATGCATATGGCTCAATATCACTTTCAAAGGTTAGTAAACTCACACGCCACTCCTTAAAGATGCGTTGAAAAACTGTAGCTGGTGTACCGCGCACCACATATAATTGCGTATTTAATTTCCGTAAATTTGTGTCCAAGTCTGCTAGTGTTTGTTGCAGAAAACGCCAACGGTTCGCGCCAACGCGCAACCATTCCAACAACGCAGTATCGAGTATAAAAATCGGTCGCACGCAATATTTTGTGGGTTGGCTTACTGCTTTGGAGAAAACCAGAGCTAATGCTGGGTTATCATGTACACGTAGTCCTTTGCGAAACCAATGCACCAACGTAATTTTTGACTCCATGGCTCATTGCCGGAATTAAATTCAAATTTTAAAATTTTACGCAAGAAAAATGCACTTGACTCTGTCAAATAGCGGAACAAATAACAGCTGTTCTTGTAAAATTGCATTCCAATTCCAATTGGAAGTATATATGAAACTTGGCAGCACTCTTCCCTATTTACCGGACTTGTTGCAGAGATATTATACGTTCTCTGCTTGTTTCTCAATCAAAACGCACTCGTTATGACATCTAAATTGTAGCTCACTTTTAAACTCATTAACTTCATTACTTCTCTTATTTAAAAGTTGTTTGTGTACGTAAAAAATTAAATTAACATCTGATTTTGCAACGAAACCTCCCGCTCAATGGGAAAGAAACAACACTGTGTGATTTACTTGCGTTTGCTTTAACAGCTCATTCGTGAATTCCAATCAGCTTTGTGGATTTTGACGTTTGTCTTCCGATTTGACAGTTCTCTGTTTTTTAATTTTTCTTATTTGTTTGCAGATTAATTTTCGTTGAACGGCTTCCAGTTGATTCTTGTACAGGTTCTTGTTCCCGCAGCTCATATTTCATTCAAAAAATTACAGTTTACACCGTTTAGCAGCCGAATTAAAGCAAAGATAAGACGAAAAATCTTGAGCAGAAAGTTTTATGCAAAAGAAGTGCCTGAAATTCGCCTTTTAAATGTTTTTATTAGTGAATACAGAAACGGTTGCAAAAGTGTAGTGAAAGCGGTGAGCGTGTGTGCCTAGCGTACTGGGAGATACTGGAAAACAAGAAAAAAAAATTGCAAAAAGTGACGCGGGAGCAAGGCGTTAAAATATGTGTTTTAAATGAAATAGAAGTAATTACAAAATTATAATATATACTTTGCAAAGTGCGTATTATGTGTGAATGCATAAAATATGCGTATCAACTTGCAATTAGCTTATTTGGGCCTGCTATCGGTGACGAGGTAAGCGCAAAATTTGCTGACCATACACAATTGCATGCAATACATACATATATCGAAATGTATATTCAAATATGTTTTACAAAATATTTACATGTCTGGTTTGCTAATAAAATAAATTAAATATTTTTCTTTTCAGTTGTTTTCTTTTCTTTGTGTTTCTCACAGAGAATGCTAAATTTGTAGCTGCATGTAGTGATGAATCGACAACGCTTCCTGTTGAAGCTGGCGCAGCTGTTGAACACAAAGCAGCTGCTGCACCGCCGGCAATAGAGGCGCATGCAGAAATTATACCGATAAATGAAGAAGTGGAAAAATTAACAAAAAATGAGGGTGAACATATTCAAACACCACAAACAGCTGCTCCAGCTGCTGCTAATGCGCCGAACAATGTTTTCGACGATAGCACAACAGAGCCAGTAACAGAGTCGGCTGAAGGTTGGCTGTTGCCAAGTAGTGTTATGTATAGTGCAAGTGCAAGTGATAATGATAGAAATGATATAATACGTGAAAAAAGTGCTGTAGTTATAAATGAAGCCGTTGAACCAGCGCATCAAAACGAGAATGAGGAAATGATCGCTGTTGCAGTTGAAGCACCTGCCTTGCTCGATGATGACTTGCAAAATGTGCAAGCAGAGCGCGAGAGCGTGCAGGAAAGGTAAGTCATTTTATAATCTATTTCTATATAACTTCTGAAGAGTAAACATGCATTTAATCACCATTTCACACAGAACTTTCTGATTACTGATGAAATTCGTTCAGTAATGTTCTTTTATTATGAAATGTAGCGATATCAACTTATTTTTATATTTTTTTTACAAATGCGACAATTTACTTGCGTTAAACGTTTTAAATAACCATTTATGATACATGTTAAATAATACTTAAGTGGTTGCGTATGAAATTGATCTGAATACTTGTTTACATTCCTCATTAATAACTTTGTTGTGGTTGCGTCGTGACTGCCTTACTGACGCCCATTGTTTATGTAAAACTACTTCCCTCAACAAATGAATATAATTTTTCGTCCAATAATACATTTTTATGTTTGTAAATGCTTGTATGTGTGTGATATAATATTAATTCCACATTCTACCCTCTTATCAAACTTACAATTATAAAATTAATCTCGTAACTTATATTTAGAACACTCGCGTCGCGTATCAAATCATTGAGGAAACTACTGCAATTCAAGCTTTATTTCTGCGGACGCTCACTCGTCGCCTTATTCATGCCTTGCTAAGAAAAGTAAATATGAATGTTGTATTGTTAAGTAGTAAAGTCCAGTATGCACTGTGAACTTCAGCTGATAAAATGTAATAATAACACTAATATATGTATACGAATGTAAACATATTTACTCATTTATCTTTTGGCATTGCAAACTTCACTACACTTTGCACTCAGCTAATTTTAATTAATATATACATACATACCATCCATAAGTATACATATGCATAGTATGTACCTTCGTACTGAAAGAGGGGCGTTTGGAAAGAAAAAACCCATTTATTTAAAAATATTTACGGCCACACTTTAAAAGTGCATTATTTTTTGTACAAAACGACTGGCTGGCGAGCGGCATCTTTGTAGTACTTAAGTACAATTTGTAAATATACATACATGTACTTACATATGTATGCACGTCTCGCAATTATCGACAATTTCTTAATGCGGAATTTCGTTCAAAATATGCAAAATCAAAGCAAAAAAAAAAAAAAACAGGTGAAAAATTAAATATGAAATGCGAAAATGACCATTAACAACAAGCAGGGGGGAAAACTAAGAGGCCTGCAATAAGGAAAATACTATAAATATTTCTCTTGTTGTTAATGTGTGTCAGCAAATCCTCAATATTTATAGATTGCCACAGTTCATTGGCGACTAATGAAATTTTGGCGAATATTTTACATGCCTGTGTGTCAAATATTGCTTTTGCCAAAATGGGGTAGCTTAATAAACTATTATTTTTCATGTCTTCTTATTTAATTATTAATATTTTCCGCAATTTCGTTTGTATGCCACTAATTAAGAGTGTAATCAAAAAATAATAATTATAAAATCTTGGTTATATGTGCATATGTTATAAATATCCTAATTGCATTGTCAATGAAAACTTATTAATAAAACTTTTTTGGTGAAACAGCAAGTTAAATGTATAAAAAAAGTAGAAAAAGACAAGTACTTATGAATTGATAATTACAGTGAATAATTTCATAATAATTCCGACCGCAATTCCCAAGTTCAAAACTTGCTTGAACCCAACAACAATAAATGTCTAATGACGTGTTTAAATAAATTACAGTGAAAATACTTTGTGTTATCAAGCAATCAGTCATTTTAGATTGCCAGTAGTAAAACAACATTATTATAAAAATATGTACCTACTTAACTAAACAGATACATATTTATGTACATATGTAAGCAAGTTGTTTAGACTGAATTTAAAGTAACCTTATCAACACAATGTTTCGTTTTCACATTAATTGTATTGTGTTATATTTATGTGCAAGGGGGAAAAACTGTGCGCACAAATAATTTTATAATTTATTCCAGATGGTTTTCACAACTATTTAGAATTGTAGTTAGCTGTAAAAGTTTTGTGAAAATTTCGCTTTTTTAACTTTTTAATTTAAACATTGACATATTTTTATTTAAATCAGCTGTTAGCGCTGGAAGTAGAATTGCTAAAAAATAATAAATAAAAAACAATGCGGAACCTCACTTCCACAATTTTATGTATAGCTTTTTGTTATGGTTATTTTATGTAAGTATTTATGTATATATGCACACACATATTTCCAAATACTCTACTTATTGTCGCTAGTTATCTTTTCAAAAAACATAACTGTAACTAAACGCATTGTATTTTCATTCATTGAAACATTGAAGATTGAATCTACAATTTTGATGTCTATAACACACATAGGAAGCTTTAAATGTATACAAAAATTTATACGTAATTATATGGTGCCACTTTAGTGGATTTCAGGCCTTCTATTTTTTGTTTGCTCAGCGTTGACACGCTAATCTTCTATTTGCATTTGCTATTACCGTTCCTGCTATCGGCGGCGGTGGCAAACAATGCCTGTCGTCGAGCACATTTTTGCACACACCCATTTAAAAAACATTAAAATAGTAAATCTAAAGATTGTTTAAAGTTATTTCGCAACTTACGTAAAAAATATGTCTGTTTATTCAATTTAATGTTCTATTTATTCTGCAATTCTATTTCTTGTCCACCAACAACAATGCAATTAATGTACGGTAAACGGCACTCAATTTTCCCTTGGTTTGGTGTTAAGTTCAAGGTTGCCACATTTGGCTTTCCGTTCGACTTCATGTCTGTACGAGTTAATGTGTATTTCGCTCTTTCGAAGGTCGCTGCTGTCACCGAAAACTTTTAGAAAGAAGCGTGTCGTATTATTATGCGCATTTTAAAATAAGTATATAGAGTTGTGGCGAAAATATTTGTTTGTACTTTGTTTTAAAATAAAAAAAGAATTGCGTATATTTATTTTTTATCAATATTTTTCCTTTATTTAACAATTATTTATTGAAATTGACTATGTTTGCCACACTCTAGCTTAGATATTAGTTTATTTTTACAATTTCTGATATTCAACTGCTTTCTCATAAAATTCGAAAATATTTCATCGATTTTTTTATATATTATTTTTCCCGTATGTATTATGGGAAACTTTTCTGTATATATTTATAAATATGTATAAGTAATAAAAATGTTGTATATAATAAAATTTGTGTAGGTATATAATTAAAATATAAACATGCAAATATTAAAAAAAACTAAATTTATAGTCTTTGTTTATGCCACGTGTTTTAAAGTATTTTTAGCATTCTTTGTTCTGAAATTCTTGAAATCTACATTTTTTTCAAATATATTTAGGCAAACCTTGTATCTTTGTTGCTAATTCCACCTAATTGTCTCAAACTTTTTTCATACTTTTTATAGAAATCTAATTTTATATCAAAATTGTGGACCATTTTGTTTTTGGGATTTAGTTGTGCAAATATTAATTTAAATATATGCATATGTTAGTGATTTGTTGTTTTTGTAGCGCAGAACACATTTCTCAAATAATTTGGAAGTATGCTGTAGAGTATTCCGTCCTTGGTTGAATAAAATTCCAGGTCCGTTCCGCATATGTGATCCGTCTTTCTTGGCAATAGGTTTTGCAGCTCTTAAAATTGTGGCCTCTGACTCCGAATTTCGATAGTAAATCTTAAAAATTTCGACTCGTTGTTGTATCGTTTATCGTTCCATGATAAAATGGCAAACCTTACTGAAGAGAAATGTCAAATGAGCGGTGTACTTTTGTAGCGTCCTTAGTAAAAAATACCATTATTACTTGTAGCGTGTTTATTTTCGATAAACCCATAAAAATTGTGCAATTTTTATTTCCGTACTTACCCTATTGCCTTATCAATTTTTACTGGAGTGACAATTTTTCAATGATGTTTGTTGAAATGTGGACCAATTCTCAACTTCGTAGATCCGATTGTTTTTTCAAACTCTTTCTTTGTATACCTTCATAATTTTAGTCATAAAAAAGTGCTATCGATTGTCATCTAAGATTTCTCGGCGACCTATTGGCTTTCCTAAAAACCTACCCTCAGGTCCTCCAAATCCCAAATCACCTAAGAAAAACTATGGCTTGCCATCTAAGATAGTTCGGAGACCTCTTGGGTTCCCTAAAAACCTGCCCTCGGGTCCTCCAGTGAACATTGTCGAAAATCCCAAACCACCAATAGCTACAATGATCTCAATCCTTTTCACTACCTCCCAAAAACAATCTCAGCAAGCGCTGCGTCCTGCTGTCTGAATTTCTCCTCGAGTAGTTCACTGACATCTCAGCGCTATCGTTCAACAGCTTCCCACACCATGTCACCAACCGAGAAACAATTAACATTTCTACCTAAAAAAAACAAAAAGTTTTGGAAAATCGAAAGCAAAATCGCCTTAATGCGCGCGCATGTCCATAACAATTTATCAGTCTGCCACTTGACCAGTAACGCCTGCAATTACCCGACGTTGCGCATTTAAATGTAATTTTTTATGACAACGAAATTAAAACGGTGAAAATAAAATATTTTGAAAAAAAATAAACAAAAACAATGAAACACTAGCATGAAATGAATTGAAATTGCTTAAAACCGCCCGCATTGATGGCGCGACGCATATGTGAATTGCCGACCACAGCGCGCCTCCGCTGGGAAGGTGGTGGCGCTGAGCGAATTTAATCGCGCACCATTTTCACCCCTTAGGGATAAATGCATAATTTTTACAGCAGCATTTTTGCGCATAAACAATATGTGAAAAGTTAAAAAACATATAGCATATATATGTATATGTATATATTGCCAGAGTAAAGGAAGAAATCTGCGCTTTTAGCAACCCACATAGCGCGCGCTGGTTATACAGCGTTAGCGCGCGGCCGCCCGCACTGCTACGCGGCGCGCAATGGTGCTCCCACGATAAATGGCGACTGCCATGGCGCACACATTTAAGCCACGCTGCTGATAACTAACTGTACGTCAACATGTATGTATGTATGTGTGCGCCTTTGTTGCGCGCCGCGTGCTTTAGTTCCAGTTTTGCGCTTCCAAACGTCAGCTTCTACTGCATGCCACTAGACGGCCAACAAAGCGCTAAGCAACACCGCCACCAACTACCGCCCCCACCCCACTGCGCGCGCACACACAATAACCTCTACTACAGTTTTACTTTCTAATTTTCTCGGTGTGGGCATTTCATTGATGCATAAATCGTTTGCGTTGGCTGCGCACCGTCGCCGCCGTCATCAAACATCCTTATAAAGGCATTTCACCAAATGTCAGTAGTACGTAGCAGTTGGCTAGCGCGGTAAGGGTAGCGGCGGCCGTCGTCCTCATTGCGGCCACGTGAGTTAGTAAATCGCCTGCCGTCGCGCTGCCGTCACATTTAATGGGAAAAATGTCAAACGCCAACGTGCCGCGGTTAAATGAAATATTGAAAACGCATTTACAGTCGACACCTGGCCTGTCCAAGCGCAGCGCACGCGCGCGCGCTCGCCCGACACCGCTCTCAATACGCTTAGCGCGGCCGCCAACTGCACTCGTCTGCTTCTGGCTGATAAATTTAGAGCTCAACTAGCTAAGCGCGTTAGGAATATTACTTAGTATGGATATAAGCCGCGGCTTAACTGCTTTGCGCGCGCACACACACACATGCACATCACGCTCAGCCACTAACACACACAGATTCACCCACTTAAGCTAATGCACATTTCACCTCTAGGAGTTACTGTGCTCGCGCTTTAAGCTAATTTAGAGTGCAAAAAAGGAAGAGAGGAAACAGCAGCAGCAGCAGCAACAACAAACAGAAATCAATTTACCCGCAGAGTCAAAGGAATAAATCAAAAATATGCACACATTTGGCAATAAAATTGTGTGATCACTTTCAATTGTAATTGATTGATATGGCACGACGCGGTGCGCGCGCGCGTGTGTGTGTGTGTGAGTCTGAACGAGCGACAAGCGCAACAAGTGGTAGTTAACTAACGATAGCAGCTTTAACGGTAAATAGATGTATATGTTACGAGTACAGCCACATTGATGCTTGTTTTCTATGCTGCTATTGTTGTTGTTGTTGATCCTGCTGTTGTTAATTTCCACAAAACATTCATTCATGTATTCAAATGTTTATCTTTTGTGATTGATGTTGCTTTTAGTAGTTAATTTTAATTCAACGCTATTTGTATTGCACGCCACACACACATGCACATACATACATTCACACTATCACTTCATTCATTATATGTAACTTTCTGTGTATTGAAATGTGTTTTAGAAAGGGGTCGTTGGGGTGTTCATCCGCATGTCCTCTGGCAAGTGCTTTCGAAAGTGCCATTAAACCACAAAGTTGTGTGAGAAATCAGTCAAATTTCGGTAAAAAAAAGTATGATATTTGCTCCACTTCTCCTTTGTAGCCTACACAAAAGCGGCCTCTCGCGTGATTCGATCCATTACGCCGACCAAAATGTTGCGGGAGGTGAGAATAGGAGGGAATATGAGTCAAAAAACAAATCCACTGATAAATTTGGACGCATGTCACTGTTTCGCACTTTCTTAAGCTTTGCAACAATTTTTCCGCTATAACCCCATTTTATCTGTAGCGAAGTTTCTGTATTTTCGTAGCTTACTTCCACTTTAATCTGCCTTTCGGCATAGCCCAAGAACGCATCTTGTTTTCTTTAAATAACATATTCGTGTTTTCACATAATCCATGACTACAACCCTATCCCATCTTCTTGATCAGGGACTTACAAGGGATTTTCAACTCGATTATTTCATCTGTGAATGTTATCCAAGTTTTGAAAGTCTATTCTCTGTGACTGGTAATTCCTGCAACACCTTTGGATATCCATAATTGCTTTTACAATTATTCCTTCCTTTTTGTTCGAGATCTCAACGAGTGACACAGAGAGCACTAGAGAGTACCAGTTTTTGTAGAGATCAGCAAGTTTTTGTTTGGTGTCTTAATTGCGGCTCGGTTACCTCTAAAAAACAACTTCGCTGCTTCCATTGATTCCCTCTCTTGCGATTTCAGTTGCAGCTGCCTAAATTACTGTTGAAAGCTAAGAATTAAGGCATGAACTCCATAACAGCGTTTTCAGAACTTTTGCCGTTATGTGTAAAAACTGTTTTTTGTCTGTATGAAAGAAGACCAATACAGCATCTTCTAATTAGACTAAATTTCACATTTACTAAAAGGACCAATGAAAATATAGATCGCCGTCAAACAATTTTCTAATAAGCACTCCCTTAAACAGATCTTAGAGGGTGGTTTGTTAGTGGGAAAGGGAGGTCGCAAGAAAGCCTGACTTAAAAGAGGACAATTTGTCTGCTTGATGGGTTTAATGAATCATAATTTATTGTGCATAATTTATTTCAAATTGGAACATTGGAAGCAGCAGAAGATATTCCGTTTCAACCGACTGAAGTCTGCATATTCGGCAAGCATTCTGCTGATTCCAACTTTATGAAACTAAGTTGTTGTTGTAGCCGAGAAAAGATTCCTAAAATAATTTTGAGGGACTCTGTCGAGTTGGCAGTCTATGGTGCCATATAAATGCGGGTCCTTTTCGGATACGTAGAGCCGACTATCGCTGGAAGGTATGATCATAAGAGTAAGTGCAGTGATGAAAACTCCTACGATGTTCAAAAACCATTTTTTCGGGCAATCTTTGAATTAACTGAACTGTCGTGCATAGTTTAGTCTTGCCTGCTGACAACTACGTGCTCTAACATTCTGACGACAATGTTGTTGTAATGGGAACCTAATCCCGTTAGGATGGTTAGGATTAGATAAGTTGTCAGCGAGGTCATCCAATGGTAGGGAAATAATCTGCTTCGGCGGGGCGGACTATAGGGAGAGATCATGCGGGGAGTTTAACTTGCTACAGTATTCAGAACGAAGCTGCGCAATGGTAACTCTCGATTCTGCGGCAACTCGAGCTTTTTGTCTGCAATGGTTGGTGGTTTGACAACATTTCCACATCAGCCGATTCTACGTCACCTAAATTGACTTGGAGCCGCTGCCAAGGTCTGTACTTTCGGAGATATGACTCCGTTTAGATCGATAAGTTTTAGAATTCTGACGATGTATTTTCTATTGGTTACCACATCTTTCAAATAGCACCCCTTGTCTGACGGTCTCAAAAAAGAGATTTTCGAAATCGAAACATCCTTAAAAACTATTTTGTTGAGGTAAGTCGAAATTTTTTAAACCTGTTACTCGGTAGTTTCAGGATGTGGAAGGTATGGATCCCATGTTTCCAATATATGGTGTTGACTATAGCCTGTTAGTTTAAATATCTAACCTTCGGTTGGAGTTTCAGCGACCAAATTCCAAGCTTGACGATATTATTGAGTATGGCAAACGAGCTCATCGTTCATTTAAAGTAATCTGATTGCAATAATTACAATCAAAAGTTTCTTTAAAAACCCAACTGTCTTTCGGAGAAGACTATCCGTTTTTCGCTAATGGCTAAGATTATCGTTTTCCTAATATTATAACTTAAATTATTCTATTCGCTATTTTTCCAAATTTCCTATAACCATCAAACCTGTCACATTTCGACCGCAGTAAATCATAATGTTAGCACTCGTAACATTTATAAATGGTCGAGCCGCAGGCGTTGTGACCCTAACAACATTTTTCAATTAAACCCTTACTTTTATGCCTTCCTTAATACAATTTGCTTGCACACAACGGCATGGAATCACGTGACCTCCACCAAAGTGGCGCAGCAAGCGCGCTGTGTTTGATCTTCAAATATGTTTTTGTTGCTATTGTTGGTCTGGTGCGGCAGACACAACATGGCTTTTGGCGCTATTAAAATCGCTAAGCGAGAAAATCCTACAGACACAAGCGCCTTAATTACAAGGAATCTATGTACGTTGCGGCGTCGCTTTACACATTTACAGTTATTTATATGCCAAAAACAATTTTTATGGTTGTCTTTATGCTACCATTTTTCATGCCAAACTGAAAGACAGCAGCGAAGAGGTGAAGCATTTAATGTTTCTATGAGTGGTTGCAAACATACACACACACAGTCATGTGTATATGGCTGCAAAGAGCGTGTGTGTGTGGTTGTTTTTATTTATTTATACTCAACGGACATGCATTGACCTTTTACCAAGCTTCAGCCCCAGCCACATAGCAGCCGCGGCAGTTGTTGACGCAGAGTTGCAATTTATTACACGCATAAAGTGTACCAACGCGGTCGCAATGTGTGTTCGTGTGTGTGTGTGTGTGTGTCGGCACATCGGATTGCCTGCAGTATTGACAAACACCGCTGCGGGTTGCAACATTTCCAAATGATGTCAATTAAAATGTGCAATAAAAACAAACAACAACAAATCAATGTTTGTACAAACATAACAACAACAAGTCAATAGTGCTCCGCATTAATTTAAACAAAAGCAAAGCAAGTGAAATAGTCCTGTTTAGAAAATTTAGAAAAAAATGTGCAGCCAAAAACAATTAAAGAAAGCGAAAATACAACAAACAACAACAAAAGCATTTGCTTAATTAAATTCAATAGAGCAGGTTAAGGGAAACATACGAACGGAGAGACAGAATTGAAAAAAAAGTGAACTTGGGCTGCTCCACCGAAGCTTTCTTATACTTGTTTAAGAGGATCTTTGTATTGATTTTGATTGACCAGTTTGTATGACTGGTATATGCTATAGTGGACCGATATCGACGGATAAATGAGCAGGACATAGCTAGATCGATACATATATTTTATGAGCACCCCGACACGAATTCCTTCTGGATGAAACAAATGTTCAGAGCATAAATATGTAGATAGATAGATAGAAATTAATTGAGGCTTTGCACTACGATCTATGGTCTATTGAGTCCTCTCCTATAGCACATATGTTCACAAAGGTCCAGAGCTCTGAAAAATTCCAGGAGCTTGCTGAACGTGACTAAGGTGCTGTGATACCTGTCCACGTAGGAGGAACCTAGCAATCTAAAATCCGGTGTTCTGGAGTTTCCTGTTCCATGTCGCAGAACCGACAGTTTGCGCAAGAGACTATGCCCACTGGAGACGTGTCTTTCATCTATCACAACATGATTCATCTGTTTGGCGGTTTTTCGATCAGAAGTTAGCCAGGTAGCTTGATGAATATTTTCGTCGAAGTCGGTTAGCCTCAACCTATTTGCAGGTGCATGCCCTCAAATCGTAATCCTTATTTCGTTTGTCATGGTCGTCATCAAAAGGGGGATTTCTCTTCCATGGCTTTTTGTTCCTTTTCATTAAGGGCGTTTTTTACGTGGCAGGTCCCAAACCCAGCTTACAACTCTAGGTAGGTTACGATGATTCGCCTTCTCACTTTAGCTCGCCTACAAACGGATGTTTTTTGGCTACCTAGATGATACTTGGTCTAGAAGAATCGTTTCTGGCCACACCCAAGTGAATGACGCTCAGAGAATTTTCCTCACTTACGTGAACATCTACACATTACTCCATCCTCCTTGAAGCACTTGCGTCCTAATTAAATACAGTTTAGACCTCGTCCTGAAGAAAGTTTTATTTTTGCACTAAAAGTTTTGGACAATCCTGCCGAATTGATAGGCTTAGGTTGGTATTAATCCTGGCTCGAAAATGCGTAGTTCCGACTGTCGCGGAAGTCCCAGTCCCAGTTCGTCGTATATACTCATTTCTTACGTTCAAAACTTTATCATAACTAAAAATTCTAGTTACCAACGCTCTTCATTTGGTCAAATGTCATGTTAACGAAGCTTCAATACTGAATGCAATGAAATGACATGAAATTCCTCATAATATTTTATTTGACAGCATCAATCCTAAAGGTTTTGGCAACTCGCAAGTTTAATAAGAGTCATTTCAGATGAATGTTAAAAAGTTTATATAAAGACCTGGCAGAAACTATAGTCTTAGACTACACAAATATTTTTACAAGCCTAGCTTACTAGCGAAGCTGCACCCTAATAAGGTTACCAGGGTTAAACTAAAGGATATCATCGAATTATTAAAGAGTTCAACGCATTTTGCGACCAATTTTCTTATACTGCTGGTTTGACAGCTGTCAAATTACAACCCTGAGATTTCGAAACCACAAATCGGGCGACACTGTATGAATGAACTGGATAACAAAGAGGGGAATAAATTGAAGACAATTAAGCTATTATTTGATTTATAATGAGCAAGTTTACATTTTTGTTATTGTAAATTGCCTGACTGGCCATTGTACGCATACAGAGCTGACGGGAGGGACAGACGAGTGAGCAATTCGACATAGCCTACGCTTTAGCTGAACTTTTACGATTACTTTAACACGCCAACAACAAAAACATACTTACATATGCAGCAGCGGCGAAGGCAGCGGTACTTACGTTTGCACTTGCTTACTTAATATACCCACATGCGAGTACAGGGGCCCGACACTTACCTGTACGCCGCGCTAGTACTTTCACTTTCATTATCAAGTCGCAGACAAAACAATTTTCGCACAAATACCGCAGCAATAAACGATGATCGTTGCAAATAACAAGCGACGATAATCTCACAAAATACATATTTGCCATCACCGCCGTGCCGCCGTTGCAACCGCCGACGCCGCACACGACACATGTGTGATCTTGTTTATTCTGCTGCTGCTGCTGCCGTTGAGCGCGTCGTTTTTGTGTTGTCATTGGCTGCTAAACAGCGAAAAGTCATGATCATGATGACGAGATCACCGTTTAAATGCGACAGACAGCTAGACAAGCGGGCAGCCGGCACATCGCGCGGGAGTACAGAAATGTTGGCATAAAAAAGTCTGCAACTACCAATCTACAATCTTATGCGTGAACTGACGTCTTCGAGCTGATTTGATGCTGTTCGCATTTTTGTTGTTGTTTCGATAGCATAAGCGCCGCCGCGCAATCATTCAAAATTTGCAATTACTCCGATTCGATCGCACAGCGCACGGAATTGCCGCAACGCGCTGCGGATTGGGAGACGCTCGATGGCAGTGATCGCGATCGCGATCTGCGCAGCAACAACCCGAGACTAAACGTGTACGTGTGTTGCCTTTTCAAACCGCGCCAGCGCATTTTCATTTAAACTTCGCAAATTTGCGCTTAATGCAAATGAGCTCGAGCTCGACTGCCTGCCGTCGAATTCAACTTTATGGCGCAGCGATCGCGATCTTACGCGCCGATCGACCGGCGTATAAAAGTGAATCCCAAGCGGTCGATACTAGCTGGTTGGCTTCGCGCGCACATAAGCGGTGCGCAATGCGCGATGTAATCAGTGCGTTGCTGCAATTGCTGGCAATTCAGTCTAGTGATTGCTGGCAATAATTGCGCTGGGAATTCGTTGAGTGACGCATTTTTCACGTTCGCCATTGTGGTGCGATGCTTTTTTGTTGTATTTTTATTTTTAATTTTCTTGTTTTTATTTTCGGCGTTTTCTGCCAGCTGCATTATTTATGGCTGTTTTTGTTGCATTATTTCCTCCATACAACACATTTCCACGCTCTTAAGTCATGGTGCTGGTGTTTTGATCTACGACTGTGGCGCATTTTCCTGGCTTGTAGATACTTAACTGCAACTGTCCAAGTGTTTTTGGGCTGCGTCGTAAGCCACTGAAGGAGGCGGCAATGCATTATGTATGTGGCAGTACTTGAGCTGGCAGTAACTGATTTTTTAACCGTTACTTGTTTTTTGTTTTCCGCTGCTGCCATTTAAACTCGACTCGTTGCCGCGCCATTCGCCATATATGGTGAGTTCACAGGCGCTCTGCAAAGCCAAACATTCGCAATTGATATGCGCAAGCTTGAACGCGGTGGAAAAAATCAATGAAAAACTTCGTAAAGACGCGATAAAAAATAGACGAAAATACCCACCTTTCGTTATCGCCACACAACATTGCAAAGTAAACATTTCATTCATTTGTAAGTCGGCGGAAAGACAATCTGAAAAACTCACAGGCCGCCAGCCGGCAGTCGGCAGTCGCAGCAGCGCACTCCCAAAGCCGTCGAGATGCTGTATGCCACCAACGCCATCCTTACAGCCACCGTCACAGCCTACCCACTTTGTATTTCAAAAGCTGCTGAATGAACTGGACGCGACAGCTATGTACAAGTAGACGGTTAACTACACGAGTGGACGGACGGACGAACGGACAGAATTGTTAGTAAGGTTTGTTGCCTGCCTGCATCAGCCGGTTGGTTTTTTCATGCCAATTTTTCCTACCATCATCATTTGCTTTTTTCGCCTTTTTGTTTCACCTTATTTGTTATGCGCACTTTTAGTTGTTGTTTACTTTTCAACTCTTCACTAGCAACTCCCGCCTGACGTAGTCGCGCATTTAGCGGCGACTTCACTCTTTGTTTGTATAGTATCTACATTGTCGGTTTGTCCGTCTTTTCATTTGACCGGCATCTGATTAGGTTCGCATACTCAGTCACCGGCGTCTGCCGTCACTGCCGGACTTCAGCGGACAGTAGGTACTTACTGGACTTGCCTTGACTGACCACCGACCGGCCAGACAATGCGGCGTGCCATGGCGGCGGTACACAATAAAGTCGCAAATAAATTAATAAATCAACATGCAAATGTGGCCGAAAGGAAAATTCGTTTTCATTTGCGGGAGAAATACGGCCAAACCACTGTGACACAGCGCCACAATTCATTCCAATCCAATGGGAATACACCTACGGCCGCCCACCACTTCCCTTATCCGAACTTTTATGACTTGTTGTCGGACAGTGGTGCAGTTTCCAATGGATTCGGTGTGTCGTGATGGCTTAAGTTCAGAGCACTTTGAATTCTTCGACTTTGTGTAGTATTCTTCGGTTGAAAAGATGATCATGCAATATTATCCACTAAATTTATTTTTACGAAAATTGCCTCGAGAGAAGTGGAACATTTTCAAAATTCTCGAAGATTATTTTTTAATTGGAAGGCCCGAGTTTCAAAGCCAGAACACTCCGGATGCTAACTTGTCACCTTTTACTTTGTCTTTGACTGACTGACTGACTGACTGACTTTGTCGAAAATTCTATATAACCTATACTACGTCAGCGGCAATGTCTATAGTAATCTGTATATTGAGAGCGAGGTATGAAGAGAGAAAAAGAGATAATACAATTCCGAAGATAAAAAGCCTTATTTTTGGCCGAAGTTTTCCGTCAAAGAAATGTCAAGAATTTGAGCTCTCTTCTGAACTCTATATGATATAATATAATATTAATCAATAAAAAGGCCAATAAAAAGTCTTGTGTTTCAGGAACTAGAGCTTGGATGCCCAAGTAAAATTGGTCGCTGACTCCGAAACCCTTCACAACTCCGAAATCCTTGTTTCTTGTCAATTTCGAGATGGAGTCAAGTAAGGAGTTTCAATTGAAGATAGAAAAAGTTGATCGTTTATTGATTAAGTTATTGATTTCTTAATTTCCTACCGAAACGATCATTTTCATACACTGTGTTAAGAAAATACGGTACGACCGCCACCATGCTTCGTCACAGATTGCCGTGACCATTGCATTACGTTTGGGGTCCAGCGTGGGTATATCGACACTTAAACCCACACTTACGAACGCACATACATACATACATTCAAGCATACATGAGTATGTGTATACATATGTAGATAGAAATGCCGACAAGAAAGTGTGGCTGTGTGTGCTGGCGTTGCAATTTGGTAACCTTTGCCGTTAGCATAGCATTGGACAAATTATATTGTTGCATTTATTTGTTTTATGTTGCCCAAAAATTTATTGCCAACAATTTCACTTTTGTTGAACGCATACGCCAGCCGAGAGACCGAGAAAAAACAAAAACTAACATCGAATAAAAATTAGACACTCCAACATTGCCGGGACCTGGCCGGTCAAGCAGCCAGCCAGCGAGCCAGCCGGCCGGCCGGCTTAAATGCCAGGCATACATAAGACATTGTTATCTGCACTCGTCTGTCGCTTAACAGCCGACAGAGTCGTCGTCTTCGTCGTCATCGCCATCGTCGTCGTGGCCGGTATCTGACTGCTTGTGTGTAAGTCTGTCACAATGCGGCTTGTTGCTGCAATTCTTAAGATAAATGCACTCAATGACACCAACAACAGCAACAACTGCCAACAGCAGGCGCAACAACAACACTATATCAGCAGTGACATCGTTGAATAGAGCAATTGTAATGCAACAATCGGTTCAACTGTAGCTGTCAAGTCGAAGTCAAACGTTTCGGCGCTTACATTTGCATTTGAACAACTTCCAACTCAAACGCGAATGCGAACGCGAATTCAAATTCACATCGAAAATGCAACTTTTAACAGCCGCTGCTGCTGCTGCTGCTGCCGCCAATAGCGATAAAACAGCATGTTAAACTAACAAAAAACTATTATGTAAATGTTAATGAAGTGGATTTGTTATTTTTACCGATTCCGATCGCATACGAAATGAGCAGCACACGAAGCGCAACACTGCCAGCGAACAATTTTCAACGAGTATATTTGAGGTCAGTTGAGCACGGCGGCCGTTGAGTGCCTGGGCTTAAGTCTTAAGTGTCCGAAAAGTGCCTAAAGTCACTCTTTGCTTTGTTTATCCATATTTCAAGCCGTTTGCAATTATAGAAAATGTCTTTTTCAAGTGTGTCTTGAGACACTAAGTGCGCTCACGTGTGGCTGTGTCGCTATGTGTGTATGTGTGTGTGGAGGAAGTGTCGAGTCGCAATGGGGAAGTAGTAGATGCGCGTTTTTCCCCTCATAGGCACGAACTTTAAGCGCCAAGTGTACTTATTCGTTATGTAAGACGCGCGTCTAATTTGTTATTGCATTACCTAATGCCTTAAAAGCGCATTAAAATGTCAAAACATTGCTACAATTCCCTTAGGTTCAGGTACTCAGTATGAGAAATATTTGTAGATCACTTAAATGTGCCCGATAATTGTAAGTTTTCTGAATGAAATAAACAAATAAATTTAAGTGTCAATAATAAATTGGTTATATAACGGTAATGCAATTTCAAAATGGCAGTGAGTTTATTGTTCACACGAGTTAAGTTTTTGTTCGAGCAAATAGTTTCTAAGAAGAAATAAGACCATAGTTCCGCAATTCCGACTAGTTATTATTACGTTGCAATGTTCTATAAATATAGTCGAAGTAAGGTAAAGAACTCATTTTGTAATATTTGACCCGGATTGGTTCTATAAATCGCGCGTGCAAACGGAATAGATATTTTTTTCTAGATTAGTACATTTTTTATGAGAAATAGCAGAGGATCTCAACATCTCTTATCGATCAATTCAACACAT
Source organism: Bactrocera dorsalis (assembly GCF_023373825.1). Taxonomy (NCBI): domain Eukaryota; kingdom Metazoa; phylum Arthropoda; class Insecta; order Diptera; family Tephritidae; genus Bactrocera; species Bactrocera dorsalis. Next base: position 111,752,739 of record NC_064303.1, read on the forward strand.
TTCAGTTAACTTTTTGGCCGATTCATACCCAGTACTCAGTACTAAAATTGTACGAAAATACCTGAATATTTTACGAAAACAACGTCGACCTGATTCAAGTAAGAGATACCAGACGACGTAGTGGAGGTCTCCACATTCATAAAACGCCTCATCACTGGTGACGAGACGTGATTTTCTGAATAAGAAGTCCACAGTCCAATAATCTAACGAATGGCACTCCAAAAAATGAGTCGAAACCGAAAAAAACAAAATTTTCTTTAGGGATGGCATTCAGATCCCAAGTATGCGGAATATAGGAGTAAGCCTTGAGATGCTTGGAGTGCCTATTTTTAAGGCGATAATTCAAATAAAATACGTGAAAATATAGCTTCCGTTTTTTCATAAATCCGGTTCATTTTTGATCATATGACATATTATAACATTTTTTAATATGTTGCTCCGAATTAACTACGCAGGAGTGAAATCTACAAGAAAAACCTTTGTTCTATTTACCGGTAACTTTGATCGAACCCGGGGTGCTTGATATGACACTTTTTGGGAATTTAGACCGATGCTGAAATATATATATCTAAAGCAAATTTGTCGACTTGTTTTGGAATTTGAGAATTAACCTCTTTTTTTAAGCTCTTTTTATGTTCTGTTTGTTTTTTGAACCCTTGGTTTCTTGAAGAAATAATTCTTTGTCGATACCGTCACATGATATATGATTTATCTTATGAGCCATACTATTTTGATAATAGTTTGAAAATTAATACCAGAGATTTACAATTTACGTTTTTTGGTCAGTATAAAAAACCTTGGCTCGAAGTAGGACACTCTTCAATCGAAAATCGCAGCTTGGTTAAAAATTTAGACAGGTTCTGTTTTAGTGACTGTTTTTTTACGATTTCATTATATCTTAAACAGGGAGAGTAGCTTATTTTAAAGCTCTCTTTGAAGGACTATCGAATTTTTACATAATATTAGATTCTCAAGAGTTCATTTTTCGAAGCCGCAATCCACCTAAAGAAATTCTCCCACTTTTCCCATTGGCTATGACAGTAAATCCCAACATAAACCCTATACTTTAAAGCTATAAAGACCCGTAATAAACAAATTAAAAGGTTCGCAAAAGAAAATTGCTTCATATGTATTACCGCTCTCCGCTTAATGCCCATACATACCACGGTCCCCACGTAGAAACTCACAAAAAACATCACATTCAATTCCACATTTGCAATTGCGCTGTAGAAAAAGCAAAAGTAATGATTACAACTATCGGAGCAATGTTGACAGTGACTCATTAATTTGACGCAGCACTTCCTTGGCAGTGGCGGTGGCCAAAACACGAGTCATAGCCACAAAACGCCTTTGCATACGAAGTCGCAGTTCCTATAAAATTGCTGCCGTTGCATTTTACCGGTGGGTGCCGGGTTGGGTGTCATTAGCTGACAATGCGCAGCAAAACGCATTCGTTTCGTCATTTGACTTAGCAGGGTCTCGGCTTAAGCTGTTGTTGCTGCTGTAATGCATTTCAGCCCACACACGCTGGAATGTGAGCTTTAATGTTTACTTATTTCTTACATCTTACATTTAACTATTTTTACGTTTTTCTAACTTTTGTTGTGACGGTAGTAGGATGGGCTAGTGATTTTATTCTAAAAATATTCTTGTAAATATATATTTTTTCCTCAGTGCTCATCTCTGTATATGAGATTTGAGGCGACCTCTCAGTGACGTGGTTAGTTTAAAATTCCCAAAGGGAACTTTAAAAAGTCACCGATACAGCCGACTTCTTCGTCTGCTTGTGTCGGAAGATCAAAAAAGTGGCAAGCGCAAGAGTTTGCAGAGGCTCGTTTGACTCGTGTTGCTGGATTCGTGCCGCTTGAATGAAGCCACTGAGCGAGCCCAAAAGCGAATGTCTCCTTAATGGGCAACAGAAGTTCTCGTATGTTGATCCAGTCTGACAAATTATTGAAGAAATTTTTTACTTTTAAAACAAAAAAAAGCCGAAAGTGACAGATGATGACAGTGCTGTTCATAAAAATAAGTTCACTAAAAATTGCAGCTATCCTTACAAGGATTCCGAATCCATTGTGCTCAAACTGAAAAGGATAAAGCTGATTTGGTGTCACATTAGGTCGATTTCCACAGCTATAGGACCAGCTGTTACGCATTTTTCCATAACGCTCTAAACTAAATTGTTTACATTAATTGCCGTGAGCCAAATTGATTGACCATAATAGGAGCGTGCCCAGGCCTATTATCGAAGTAAAATTGATAATAACTTTTAATTGCCATTTACTGTGGCCCAGAGGCAATTTTTTTGCTGCCGCTCTCAGTTAGTTGGACAATTATTTGATTTTTATTGATTTAATTACATATGCGTGTATTTGTTGTACATTTTACTTTGTCGCACATTTCTTTTGCCACGCATTATTTTTATTGCTTTGGCTGACAGCTGCTTTTCAACAGCGCCTCAAGCGGCATTGTTACGTTGTTGTACTTATTTATTATTTCTTTTCGAGTCTCTTTCTTTATGGTTTTATTTTTGTTTTTGTTTTTGCGTTTATGACAACGGGAAGGCGACCGCATCGAACGCAGGCGCTGCACCTGTGGCTACATGTTTGTTGTGGTTAATTTACTTGTACGCATTACGCTTAGTTGCTCTTTAGTTGTTAGTGGCATTGTTGTATTTTATTTCTTTTTATTGTTTTTCTTTTATTGCCACGACGCTGCCGATTAAATATGACAACATTTTTTCACAACAAAAACGCAGGACGCTCTGCGCTCTGGAATTTTCCCGAGTTTTTCTCAGTTTTCCACCTGCGCGTGAGAGCGAATGAGCGCTCGCGTGCGCTCTCACACACAAGCTCCTCAGCCGCTGCTGAGTGCTCTTATCGATTCTGCAACACATGTTGTTGTTGTTGTTGTTGCTGTTGCCGCTTTGCAGTCGGCAATCAGCTGCTTTGCTTCGCTGCAATTGTTGCTGTTGTTGCAAATCCATACGCGCCATTGCAGACATTGCTGTTGTTGCCATTGTTGTTGTGTTGTGCATGTGCAGCTCACATTCGATTCGCTATATTTTGTTGTTATTAATGTCGCCCACTTTTTTGGTTTGGCTTATGCACAGTTGTGTGTGTTGTTGCTGTTGTTTTTGGCGTTATTGCTTTTGCGGCAACTTACTCAAAAATGCATTGACTGCTCAGCAGCAGTTGGTGTGTGTCTTTATATCTATGCCTTGCATATTTCTTGTGTATCGCACTTTTTGCCAGCATACTTTTCGCCTGCCGCTTGCCGCCTTGCGGTTTGCTCCGCCGCCGCCAATCTGTCAACTCGGTGTTGCCACTCACTCGCAGACAGCGCTGGCAATTTGCACACTTGTGGCGCAGCGCGCTCCATAATTATTACAATTTCATTGGATTATCGTTCAGTTTCCACTGAGTTTTCCACGCGTTCGTATCGAGCGGCGCTCTGGTGTCGCGTTAAACCGCGTGACGCGCGCGTTGCATTACTGCACCATACGCCTCCTTAATTTATTTAACACTTATACACACATACACACAAGTGCCATTCGAGGGACGAGTGGACGCTTTGATGTCCTGCCATATAAATTAACATATATTTACGTCTACGTTTAAGGACGCTAAGTTTGATTTTCGTTTTGCATAGAAGAAGTTAATTGCAAGTGTTTACGCGTTCGGCTTCGCTGAAAGTGTGTTTGTGTTCGTTTGTTTTGTTTTCGTGCGTTTCCGTACGCATCCTTTCTGCGTGCTTCTGCGCAGAGTTGCAAAAAAATATTTTTTTTTTCGTTTCTTCAAATATTTTTATATTTGTTAAGTGATTTACAGTGCCGGCAGTGCACTTTCACGAAAGCGTAATAGAAAATTTTATTTTTTTTATTTGTTATTTTTTAATATTTTTTTTTTTTATTTAAGGAGTGAATAAAATATGTAAGGATTTTACATCTTTATTTTATAAAGGATGGCGACATTGAAAATATAAATAATTATGCTTAAAATAAATAAAAAAAACTTAATTTGTGTGTGAATAATATTAAAAAAAAATACGCTCACTAAATTTTAATTAATTATTAATAAAAAATAACATTTGGTTCATAACCTTACTTAATATAAATTTTATGTACTATATAAATGTTTTTTTATGTAAAAAATTAAAATTAAAAAATATATAAATGTAAATAGTATTCATAAAAACTTACAAAATTAATTTAATATATGAAAAAATATGGGGTAGTCGAAAAAGTCTTTTCGTATTTTGTCAATAGATGTCGTTGCAGTCTATACATACTATATAATGTTGGAAAGGTGAGATTTTAAGCTTTATTTAACAAAAACAAAATTAAAAAATCAGGAAAGTTTAAAAAAAGTTACAGCTGTTTAAAAATTAGTGAAAATAATTAATAAATTCGCTACATTTCGAAATTTTTGAAAAAAAAGGAGGAATGCCACGCAAGCCACCAATGAAACGCACAACAATGGTTCGCTCGCCTCCGTTCTGTAAATTTCGAAATTTCGATCTACACTGATGGAATAATGTTTCTTGTGAAAAATCGCTTCTGCAAATTTTAATGTGGAAGATGCACCTAGCTCTGATCGACTTATCGTTGAAAAAGTCCATGAAATTATGGAAAAGATTGACCAGGACCGTCACATAAGCAGCCATGACATCGCTAAGGAACTCAGCGTTCACCAACAAACGGTTTTGAACCATTTAAAAAAGGATGGCTATAAAAAGAAGCTCGATGGTGGGAACCACAAGAATTGCCATTGAAAAATTTAATGGACCGAACTAACATCTGCGATTCTTTGCTGAAACGAAACGAAATCGAACCATTTCTGAAGCGAATGATAAAATAAAACGAAAAGTGGAGCAATTACAACAATAATGTGCGAAAAAATCACGGTCCAAGCGTGGTGAAGCTCAACAAATGGTCGCAAAATCAGAATTCTCACCTCGAAGAGTTATGCTGAGTGTTTGGTGGAATTGGAAAGGAATCATCCACTATGAGCTGCTTCAGCCTGGTCGAACGATTGATTCTACATTTTACTGTCAACAACTGATGAGATTGAAGCAAGCAATCGAAAAAAACGACCAGAACTGATCAACAGAAAGGGCTTCGTCTTCCATCAGGACAACGCTAGACCTCTCAAATCTTTGAAGACTCGGCAAAAACTGGGAGAGCTTGGCTGGGAAGTTTTTATGTATCCACCATAAAGCCATGATCTTGCACCATCAGACTACCATTTGTTTCGGTCAATGCAGAACTCCCTTAATAGAGTAAAATTGGCTTCAAGAGAAGCCTGTGAAAATTACTTTTCGCAGTTTTTCTCCGTAAAATCAGAAAAGTTTTACGCTGGCACATATTTGGTTCATTAAAGTTCATTATAAATAAAAAAAAAATATATTGAAGTTTGATTAGAAATGCGGAAAGACTTTTTCAACTACTAAATATAATTTTGAAAATGAAAAAAGAAAAACGAAAATTAAACTTATGTTTGGCTATAAAAAGTAAAATTTATTTCAAATATTCAATTAATTATTTGAGACACTTCGAGTCACTAAGTCATATTCAGGCGATTTTTTCATTTTGACCATATAATAATAATTTCCTCAGTACGCGAATATGAGTTTTAATGAAAACTCAAATAAATGAATATTTTAACTTATTTGTGATGCCCTGAAAGCCTCACAATATTGTTGTGCCAAAATACGTAAAAATTTATTAAATTCGTATTTTTTTCATTTTTGTATGAAATATTGCATCGCACAAACTTTAATATTATCAAGAAATAATTTCAAAAAAAAAATAAATTAAATAAATCAACTTGAAATTATTAACTCGTAGGAAAAATACCCACAAGTCAAAAAAATAATAATATATTTTATAAAGTAAATAAATAAAAAAAATATATAAAAAAATAATATATTTCTCATAATAAAATTAATTTTTTTTTTGAAATTTGTTGAAATTCAAACAATTTATCATGAGAAAGTGAATTGTTTAACACTGAACTCTCAAAAACTTATAGGAATTTAATTGAAACGTTTACTTTATCATTAAATTTTTACAATAATAATTGCTATTGAATGAATTTAGTAACTAACACAATTTACAACTGAAATCCCTTGAGCGCTTTAAGCGCAAATTAGAGCAAAAGTAATTGAAAAGTAAAATGAAAGAAAATCGCGACAGCATTCCAACAACTGCAACATTTAATTTGGTTTAACACTTTAATTTGCCATATGGACGTACTTAGCCACATACATTCACACACACATATATATACAAATAGACATTTATACTTATATTCGAATAAATTTATATACTACAAGCGTTGGCCTTCAAAATCTGCTTATTAACCGGCTTATTGCCATTGCCACTGCTTTGTTATTGCCGCATTTGTTCGTGCAGTAGCCTTTGCGGCAGCCACCCAGCCAGCCAGGCCGCCATATGTTGCCACTTGTTGCATGACTGCACACGCCGCATGGCAACGTTTGTTTCCATCATTCATGTCATTGTTGTTGTCATGCATATTCTTGTTGTAGCTGCATGCCGTCACAAAGCAAAATGCCGCATTTAAACTCATCTGCACTCCGCCGGCCCAACTCACCAATTACGTATAATAAATGCTTTAAGAGAAAAAAAGCCAGAAAAAAAGTTGCAACTTACACTTTTTACAACACTTCATCAATTTGCGGCGCCGCGCATGCCTACTGTATTCATTATGTATGTTTGTCTGTATGTGTGAGTGCATGCTTATTCACAATTAAATAGTTTTAGCAAAATAATTTAGCTAAGCGAAGCTTTTATTATGTTATATAATCGTTGCTTATGCTTTCGCAGAACTCATAAAATTCAATGATTCAATAAACTCATAAACAGCTGTATAAATATGTAAATATATATTTTTTTCTACAATTTCCTTTTATATAATTTGGTCAGTATTTTGTTAGTCGATGAATTTCGCTTTCTTTGGCAGGACTTACCACATTCAGCATACTTTTAAATTTCGTCAATTAGTTTATCTTTTATTGAGTTAGGGAAAGGTCTTCATTGACCAGAGTTATCTATATGCTTAGCTAAGTGGTGCAGAGTACTTTCTAAGTTGAAAGCTTTTCAATGATAATTAAGAAAGATGGAGCGTCAAAAATCTAAAGTGAATTTTATTGCTTCAATTAAAACCACACCCTAAATGTAGGCCACATTTTTTCTCTATTTAAAGGTTAGCTTATTGCAGCCTGATTTGATTACAGCTATATTTTTATCTTAACAAACAGAAATCTTATTAATTTTGCTTAAAAAAAGTATATAATATAAATTATAGGAAAAAATATTTGCTGATAAGAATTCTCATTTTATTTCAAGCGTTGCCTACAATTAGGCGCCATGTTCAAAATTTTCTTACAAAGTAATTAGCAGAAATGAAGATCTTTATTGAAAATTGCGTGTGCATTACAACTATATTTTGGAAAAAAAAAATGGTTGATGGACAGTTTGTATTTGAAACATATTTTATGTATTGAAAACATATTTTATGAAAAAAGTGTCAGGTGGTGAGGTATATTTTTTTTATTATATTAAGGAATCACATGGGTTTCCTCGAATAAAAAAAGCTCCTTTTCAACAACTTTTTTCTCTTATAAAAAATTAAAAATTTTATTAGAATTTTTATTGTTACAAACATACACTATTAACAAAGAAATTCTGAAATTTTTGAAAAAAAATATTTTCAACTCGATTATTGCGACGCCATTTTCGAGAAATCTTGCCAACCGACTTCAAAAGCACAGTTTCGAGTGCGTTAAAAGGCGGCACAATTAGCCTACCACAAGTTCTCAAGGCTATACTATTATGCGGATTAACTTGAAAATTTAGGACAGTAAAAAAATTCGATTTTTTGAAACCCCTAAACCTATGTAACCCTTAAATTTTCCACGATGTTTGTAACACCTAAAGGAAACGTCGGACGCCCTATAAATTATATATATAAAAGATCAGCCATAGCCATGTTCGTCTGTCCTCTGTATATGGTATGCGCGAACTATTTTCTCAGTCTTTGAGATATTGGTCTGGAATATGGCATACGTAAAAATCGGAATCAAGTTAAATGTTTTGAGCGTCGGTACTGTTTTGAGTTCGTAATATGAAATATAAACTGAGTCTGAATTGTAAAGGACTAGCAGTGGCTTCGCGAAATAATCAAACAATGTAGTACTGCTGTTTCTTGTTGCATTCAATGTTGTAGTTAACTGTTCTAAGAGCCTCTAGATTCCCACTGATAGACGTCGAATAAACTTTTAAGTAGCTTAAGCTGATTCATGTATCATATTTTTCATACTCGTTAGATAGTCGGAACATTAAATGAAAAGTGTCAGCCACAGCTACTCTACTTCCACCTTTTCCCGCCTCAAGATTATGACTTTGCCTAACTTTCGTTATCTGACTTTTAAGGATTTTTGATAAAGGCTTGGATTAAGTTTGCCTTACATTTGGTATGCGCAATCACAGTGCCACCTACCGGCACTATTTACTCACAAAGTTCGTGGAGTGTAAAATAATAAATGTCACTCATACGCCCCGGAGACGCTGCGTTGCAGAAATCATATAATTTATTAGCTGCTAAAAGCATTTAATTTTCGCTGACGTATATTGTTTATCATGCTCACCAAATAACATTAATTGGCGTCGCAGCTTTTTCTTCATTATCATAAATTTTCCTTCAGCTATTAAGTTTTTCTTATCTTTTGCATCACTTTTTCCGTCATTTTTTACATGTTCCTTTGAATTTTTGCCTACCAAAGGCAGTCGCTAAAGTTTAATTATATTTTCCAATCAACATTTCTTATGCAAATGCATTTCATTTGCCGCAATAACACACACACACACAACTAATACATACATATGTACTGTTATTTATCGCATAACAATACGCTTAATTTTACAATCACCAAATTTCTCAAGTTTGCGAATTTTATGCGAATTTTCCCACTGTGAATATTCATAAAGATAATTGCAGGCATTTTGGAGCGTCAAAACATATTGATTTGAACACACACACACACACACACTGTAATAAATATAGCTATAACAAATCATACACAATTGAAAATCATTTACGTGTGTTTATGTGCATTTCAGTGTGCTGTGAAAGCTAACAGTAAATAGACAGAAAGGAAGCTTATCTCTTCGTTTTTGTTTTTATTCGCGCTCTCACTCTCCATTTCATATTTTCCTTTTCCATTTTCATGTTTTCTTTCCAGTCGCCTTTATGCTTTTCGAAAAGTTAAAGCCGATTCGAAAGATTTATGTCGGAATTTGTCGGTTTTGCCGTTACATGCATATTGTGTAGATAACTGCTTACAGTTTATCATTATTCAACTTTTAAGTGACACGTTAGTTTATCGTAATTGCGTTATTTGCATATAGAGATATAATAAAGATTTATTTTATTATTCATAAAAAGATTTTCAAGTCTTTTGTAGTGTTGACAATGGAATTAATTTGAAACGAAATGTTTAAAGTATCGAGAAAAGAAGAGTTGTGCCAATATGCTAAGTTAAGTTATAGTATTAGTCCAGCGAACTAAGTATACTAGATCTCGGCTAGAACGCAAACCTAAATCGGTAACTAACTAATTATTAGATTAATATCTTGAGACGATTGTCTCCTATTTTGGTATTCTGGCAGATACAGTATATAACAGGGTCACTAAATTACTATTGTGACAATTAGAGACATGAGACAATCGTCTCACGCAGAATACCGATATAAGGCAGTCTAGAGCCCTCAGAAAAGACCTAACTTTAAGAATTTATTCTAGGAATAAGACGAAATTCAGATTCTCTGTGGACGATCTGTATTCTAGGAACTTGTTTTTAGCCTTACTCAAACTAGAGTTCATTGCATTACTAAGTAAAATATTTCCAAACCAAAATACTCCAGAAGATCGAAGCCGCTTAAAACGGTTAAAAGGTTTTTTTACACGATTTTTTATGACAACGATTCGAGCATGGGCTTTTAATTGCTTATTAAGGGGCGACAGCTTTTAGAAAGCAATTTTTGAAGTTGATCCGATCACATCCTTAGGCAGACCCTCCGTAATGGTGGTGCGTAACTCAGTACTCTATAGCATGGTGAAAGCTTCCATATAGCGTTTCCATTGTGTTAATCTGGAAGCAGGTGTGATCCTATAGTGAAGCTCTTGCACCAATCTACTACAGCATAGAATTAAAGAGTCATTATGAGGATTCAGCGAGTTAAGGTTAGGTAGTGCCTCGGATCTCGTTGTAGTTGTTGTTGTAACGGGTACCTAATCCCCTTTAGGATGGTAAGATTTAGATCTTGTCATCGACGTCGTCCAAGGGTAGGCCAAGGAAACTTCCTATTTCGACTGAGTCGGACCAAAGGGAGAAGTTGTCAGATGTGTAGGGTTAGTAGGTCATGGTCAAGGTCTATTCTTGATAAAGAACTTTAACCTGCTGCAGTATCCAGAACGAAGTCTGGTCGGCGTATAGCTTTATTTCGTCTAGTAAGGACCTCTTTATGCTCCTAGGAGGCGGTTCCGCACCAAGCAGGTGACTACAGGGATAATTTCTCCAAACTACTTGGAGATGAATTCATTATGCTGTTCTGACAAATTTGCAGCTTCTGCGTTTCACTGCATCCAGTCGACCATATAGGCGCGGTCCCGTTTAGATCGGGGATCTCGTCAATATGATTCATCAGATTCCAAATAAAATTTTCATTTGTGATAATTTTAGGTTAGTGCTCATAGTGAGGGTGAGATTTTGTCGCTACGTCCAACTCTACAATTTTTCAGTGAGATATTTTGATTTCAGTACTCAGGAAGCAAGAGGAAATTTGGGTTAGAGCTTTCGTCAACCCTATTTATTTTTTGCATACAATTTTCCATCGTTTTAGAAGATTTTAGTTTTTTCTTTCTTCCAAAAATGACACGTGCAAGTCCATACTCGTGGGAAACTCGTTATAACCATTTTATATCCTTATATCCATGCATATTTTGTATCTGTGAACGGAATTCCCATAAACTGCAACTAAATCAGTTTCGAGGAAGTTATGAACTTATTGCAAACACAATTTTACAGTTTATTCAGTCGAAAAATTATGAAAATTCAGTTACACACACAAATACAACCACATACCAGAAAGGAAACCGTAAAGCGAAAGGTAAAACTAACTTTTCCTAGCATTTTATTTCACTGTGCAATTTTTATACCAATTTTCCTCGTATTGCCCAAACACACACACACATACATACATACATTCATAAGCGTATGCAAAAGCCGTTAATTAAAATTCTTTCAAACAGTCATAAATTTGGCACTTAAAGCGTCACGAAATCATATCTACTGACAATATTTATGCACCGAAATGGTTCACCTTGCGGGTGACTGTTAAAGACACGCTTATTGGCACATTAAAGTTCAGCTTAACATTGAATTGAAAGTAAACAAGGCAATCTCAATTTTCATGAGTGCCATTTCGAATGTCTGCGAATTTAATTGCACTCGAATTTTCTTTTTTTTTTGATTTTTCTGTTTTGAAGTCATCAAAAATGGCTAACGAATAAATTTTACATTGCCTGCAAAGCAACCCATCTGTGTGAGCCTGAGCCTGTGTATGTATGTATGTTGGTGAAAAATAGGTTATACTAAACGCCCACAGAAGCGGTATGCCAAGTACGATTTCTACATAATCTATAAATGTTGTGCTCATACTGGCAGCTTTGATATGCGTTTAACTCATTAAAATCGGCTCTCGATGCGCAACGAAGATCAGTCTAGTAACCATTCGAAACTGTTAGCGTTCTCATTCAAGGCCATATAGTGTTTCTGTGATGTTAATTTGAAGTAGATAAGCTCTTACTTGAAAATCTAGATATGATTGCAGATGTTATTGCAATTTCAAAAACTGTGGTTCCTACCGGTCAATATGGTTCAAATCACGTAGATTTCAAATCTATAGCATATCAAAAACTTGATTTTCTTATCGTCGAGCACCTTATTACATCAAGAGAGACCCGAAGGGTACTATTAGTGGAAGTGGAATTAGTGGTAAATAACTTAGGGGAACTGCTAATTGAATTTTGCCTTTTACTTACCATATTGAATCCCATGAGATTACTTTCTGATACATATTTCTAGTGCTAATTGCTATAAAGGTTTAGGTGATCGTAAGTCTAATTGGTCCACAGAATATACCACCAATTATGGACAGAATTATTAAGTAAACTCATTTTTTTGGACCTTTGCAACTTCAGCGCCACCTACCGACAAGTATAGATACCTATAAGACAAGCATTGCTTTTTGATTTGGCGCACAAGACCTTTCAGACCCCTCTCCGCACACATACGAATATTGTGCCTAACTATTAATGAATTATTGTTCGCATTTGTTGGTTTAAATATTTTCACGACTTCCATCCAAATACTGGCATTGCCATAAACAAACGGCAGCCGGTTGAGCGTCAAATAAATGGCTCAAAAATCCGCTAACGGCTCGACTACCAATAAGCAAGCCTGTGCATCGACGACGCGGTACCTCAGTGTGGTTCGTTCGCCGCTCACTTAGCCAATATCTTCATGGCAATTAAGCAAAAGTCTTGTTGTTGTGATTGTTTTTGTTTTTGAAGCGTTTATTTAATATCATCTTAATTGTGGTAATAAAGGTTTGCTTTCTGGCCTATTAATATGCAAAGCATTTGCCGCAGCCAGACATTACCGCCAGCGGTATTCAATATGAGTAATTTATGTGTTTTCACAAACATATGCCGAGATCACTTTTCCTGAACGTTTGTATCATTTAGGCGCTCTTGTGCGCGACGCGGTGTTTTTTTCTTCTGGCATTTCGTGTGCACATTTTTATGGCCACTTCGCTTTTTATGGCGCATTGCCGTTACTTCTATCACTTTAGTCGCACCCACTCACCACCCGACATCGTTAGACGCAGACAGATCCTACAGCCGACAGTTCAGAGCACACACACTCGTACGGGTTTATGTGCGCCAGACTAGTGTGAAAGTGAATGTTAAGTTCACTTGTTCATGATTTTTGGAACGCCGGCAATGAAATGTGTGGGATGTGGCACTAAAATTCATTCAGGAATTGTGGTGAGATCGCAGTTCTATTTTTTATTCTCTTTAAAAAGTATGGAGTTCGTAGTTTGATCCGTTTTGATTAGAGTTTTTGATTGGTTGATCGTTCCAGATCGTCGCATGCTTGGAATTTCCAATGTTAATCACGTTTTCTGGTGGTAGCTGTACACCACTCTTGGTAATCTTCTTCACTATCTCATTGCCCACGATGCCTTTGTGCCCCGGCACCCAGTAGAGCTGAAGTCGCTTGGTTCTGGTACACTATCCGCACCTGGCCTGCTTTCCAAGACTCTAGAGTTGTCTGCTGACACATTACAGGCTAACTCCGGTACTTTACTAATAGCAACGGCCTATGCTTGAAATATAGCAAGTCCGGTAATTTAAAAGGCTGCCTTATGCCTAACTCTGTTTTCTATTTTCGAGCCATCCGTATAAATGTTTAATATGTTCCGTGCAGATAACATGTCTTTATGTCAACCATATTTTTCTTTTTTAACTCTGAACCTTCTTTCCCAACTAAAAAGTGTTACGTAAAAGTTATTTTGCTCTAGTTACATTTGAACTAGTTACTTTTGGACCAGCTTATTTTTGAACTAGTTACTTTCGGACCAGTTACTTTGCAACTAGTTACGGTAAAAAAATTACAGTTTTTTTTTATAATCGTCATTATTTGGTCTGCTTTCAATGAATCTAAAGACATTTATTTTGCATACTTTTCCTCTTTTGCTTCAACTTTATAGCCCTTTAGCAAATTGTTTATACAGGCTTAACTGCTTATTTGGCTGTCCGGAAAGTAATAGGACTGAGTCGATTTAAAAAAATTTATTGAACCGATCGTTACATTTCTTTCAAAATAAGCGCCTAGGTCGATGCTCTAACGAACGTTTTACACTACTCACAGAAACACGTCGCGAAAAAATGTTTGTTCTGACGCTCCAGGTGCTGGAAGGTCGGATGAAAAGTTCGAGTCGATAGGTCCTGCCGTTTTAATGAAGTTTTCCTCAGCGGCTCTGAAATTCTAGTAGCAGATTACATTAAGTATATGAAAAAAAATAGATTTGAAATTCACATAAAACGCCTTAAGATATAAGACCTCTATCAGAGCTTAAGCTATACATGGAGAAAACACTTCACAAATCTGCTAATCGGCAAAAATTTTAACAGAAATAATTCCGGCGCTGTCAGTGTGTAATATCTGCATATCATTTAGTTGGTTAACAATAATTATATACTTTTGCATGCGGTCATAATTTTTGATCCCTTCAATGGTAATTATTTCGAAAAAATCTTCCCACACAATTTTCCAACTTTTCATTGCTAATCACTTTTCATATTTTTCACTTTTAATAATGCTTTCGTGTCGTGTCTGCGTATTTTCTACACGTTTTCTGCAAATTTATGATGCAATTTAGCTACTTCCTTGTACAACCCCACCGACAACAACAAAAACGATAAGCTAAAACAACAACGCCTAGCTACTGTACAGAGCAATGGACCGGACCACACACACGCAGCACTTGGTATAACTCATTATTGTAGGTGCATTAACGTTTGTAGTTGTTGTTTTTGTTGTAGAAACTTGTTATACACCGTAAAGACTTTCTGACCCACTTAGTCGCCAGCCCGCAGCAATGCCGGCCGTTGCCGGTGGCGGTCGCTGGAGATTGATTGGTCTGGGCTAGACAGTGAGGCAGCCGGCAGCCGGCAACCCAAGTGTCGCTGAATGATTTACATGCTACCCACATACATACTTGCATACTTGCATGCGCTTGAGCATGCGTATACTGTTGCATGTACACTTCCTTGGAATTCGCAACGCGTGTGCGCACGCTAAATATACAGCTTGTGCGCACTCTTCACAAGCGCATGCGCGAATATGCGTGCCCAAGTGTGAACGCGTGTGCGTTTTGCATATCACCAGTGTAAGGTTTATGCACTCTCATGTGCGTGCAAATGCCGCTTGTCACCACAATGACACGCGCCCACTAAACAGTACAATCCCGAAGTACTTTTATGTTATGTCTTGCAAATCGGGTGAAATTAGCACCCGGGATTTCGTTGTTTACTTTTTTATGGTTGAAATATTTTCGATTTTCATATCTGTAGTCGTTGTTTTGGGAAAAAAATTGGAAAAATCTCGACAGTACCAGTCAGTCGTATATTCGAAACTCTCCTTTTATTATAACCTAAGGCCTCTTTGTTTGACTAATCATTGTTGACCCCGTGACCAGGAGCTGTTGAAACCCTTCTTACTTTCTTCTGTAACCTTAACAACTCTTGCTTGTTGAAAATATTACTGGTTGTTAATACTATTTTCCAGCTCTAAAACAGGAGTTGGAACTCGAAAGTCCAAACCATTTCGTGTCAAGTTCGAAATCATTGTTTTAATAACATCCCAGTCAAACTTCTTTCATATTTTCGGAGTCATCAAACCAGTCGCCGGCTTGTGTCATCAGTACATTTTCTCAAAGTATTTATCAAAGTAATTTTATTAAAATTTCTTCCCTTAGTAATTATGAATCCCGAAGTTCAATTTTTAGCGGCCTAGAATTGAACACCTGATTGTCTACTCTTCGTGTGTGCAGCTGCAGCTGTATAATATTGTCTACCAAGTATGAAAAAAATAATAAAGTTGATTGCGTGTTGTTGCTTATTGTCTTACAAGGCGTATTAACCGCCCTCTTGTGGTAATTAAGCAAAATTTTTAGTTTTTTCGCTTTTGCTTTTCACTCTTTGTGGATAACTCTCTTTTTACGCATTTTTCTTTTCGATTCCATCTCCTCATCATCGTATACGTATTTAATATTTGAAGATATGTAAAGATAGTTTTTCACGAAAATTATTTACTCGAAGTCTTACAATTAGTTAGTTTAGTTGCTAGTTCCAAGAGGAGTAGTCATCCTTGATGCGAATTTTAACAGACTCTGTAGCCTCACTATCGATACCTCCTCGAGTACCATACCGTGGGGACCCCAAATACTTACAGCGTAGTCCGCCACCGTTTCCTTGATGCCCTGCTCTAGACATTTACTGCAGGCTTCTCGATCTTTCAGCCGCATCTTACGGGCCTGTGCCGCCACCAGACAGTGATCCGTTAGTATTCCTATCATGTTCCTAAAAAGATAGCTCGTTACATCGGGTTTTTATTTTCTTTGCCATGCTTCTGTCAAGATCGTCGTATAGACAATGCATTTGTGCCCCAATGTTGATCACGTTTTCGGATGTTAGCCGTACTCCATTTATGGCAATTTCGTCCACTGTTTCATTACCCTCGATGCCTTTGTGGCCTGGCATCCAGTAGAAGTGAAGTCAAGATGGTACTGAAAATCATACCCAGCCGTATTTGGTCTAACATAATCATGTGTACTCCCGCTAAACTCTCAAGGAATGCTGGATATATACATATGTTAACACTTTCCGTGTGCTTAACGTGTCACTGTTTCCGGATCCTGAAATAAAATTTGCTTACATTTCCAAATTGTTTATTTCCTCATTCAACTATTAATTTTCTTTCATTTTCATTTCGTTTACAAACAAGTTGATTTCGGCTTCTACTCTATCTACAACGAAAACTCGTAGTTAAATATGTATGTAGGTTTCGTATGTATAGATGTACATACATATGCTTATGATCCGCGAACAATATGTCTGAAGGCGTGTGTGGTGCAGCTGTTGCTCTAAATAACTTAATTTTAGCTTTATTTGCGTCCCTCCAGCGCAGGCGTACCGCACAAGCCAATACACATACATATGCACATACGCTCACATTGTTAGCTATATTATTACCGCGCTGCTGATTGCTGATTTACGTAGCAACAATGCGCTAGAGGCGCTAAAGAATTTCACGCGACCCACTCAACGAATTTGCAGCTTGAACTGAATTTTTTATCGCAAATCGTGATTTTAGGTTTTGAGGCAAATTTTTTGCCACACATTGTTTTCGCTAATTGTTTCCTCATTTACGAGTCGTTTGTGTATAATATTTTTTTGCAATATTGTTTCATTGAAAATTCGTTTATTTGCAAGCGGTGGCTTAATTGCAACAACGGTTTCGTCTCCTTGTCCCGCATTTAGTATAGATTTGGTGGGGTCTTGCGTGGAAGATTCCCATAATATGCAGCATATAGATACATAAGCTTGCTAAAGTGGATAAACCCACCTTATATTTATAGGGACCCTCCGGTTTTTTAAAAATTATGAATACCTCAATCTACATCTGAACCGATAAATTCAAAAACCGCAAAACAATTTCTCATACGACACTCTCTGTCAATCTTGACATTTTAAGAACAAAAGTATTGGAAAGATATCTTTATGTGTTTGACTTCGGCTATAGTAACAATCTCTGATCCATTGTCACGGACTTTAATGCGAAGACTGTCGGCCGAAAAAGTGATGACTATCGATGGTTAAGATGAGGCCGAATCGCATAAAAATTCCTATTTAGCGAAGAAAAAGGCGCTCTTTTACCATAACAATGCAGAAGCCGAGGTAGTGGTTATAAAATTTTTGATCAGCCTCTGAAGAATATCATTTCTTCCATAAGGGAAGTTTCGTATACTAGAGTAAGAGATAGACAATCACACCAAGATGAGCGATTCTAAAGAACCTTAGAACTACCCTAATGAAAAAAATATATATTTTGATTTTTAGTAAGTTTTTGAGTGTGTTAACTTGACGTTTACTCTTCAGCGCATATTATGCAACAAAAACTTTGTGTTTTTCGCTCCACCAACCTGCAATAACCGCTGCACAAAGTCAACAAATGTAGACAAGTGTTTCGCTTGCTGCTTAAAGGTAATAGTTTCATGCTCAGTTGCTGGTAGAGCATGCCTAAGACAACACAACTTCACACCACACCACAAATTTCCCAACTACACAAACAACTGCCGTTTTCAACCAATAGCACCAACATTATCTGGTTTGTACGTGCCGTGACGCAGCCACACTGCACGAGACGCCAGAAGCGCAGCTGCTTTGCTTTAATGCCAATTGTTTTCTTAACACCAACGCAAATTGTTTACCACTTGCACTTGCGCCGTCTGTCTTTCGGGTAAAATCAGATCAGATTACACTCGCAGTCGGTTTGTGGTGTGAAGTGGCACAACCGCCTCGCTGTGGCGGCCAATACGTTGCTTGACTCCAAGCGCTAACCGAAGATCGAAACTTTGGCTAATTCAAATATAGCTCCATTTATATTGTTGTTGTACTCGATTTGTTTGTTGTTCCTTATTACCTGCTTGGCGCATTGGCCTGCAATTTGCATATTACAGGTGGCTGAAATAATGCAAATACGATTATAGTCCTCCAGTGTTAAAATCAGTGACTCCGTTGCCTCTCCTGCCCTCTCTGCTTTATGTCGGCATTAGGCCTAGCGGGCTCCAGCTGGAATGTTGCCGAATTGGCGGTTGTCATTTCCTTTCTATCAACATTTGCGAGATATGCAAATATTTTTACGCCGAAATATACTTACGTCGGTCTCTGTCTGTCTGTCTGTCGTGGTTGTTTACGTTGTCATGGTGTGCTCAGAAATCTGGGCGTAAATCTGTAAATTAAAATACTCAAAATTACTGTAATGGAATTTCATATTTATTGCTTTCAATTTCGGGATTATGTAAAAGCCATTTAAAAGGAAATATGTTCGTATTGTATTGCCTTACTTGACTTACGAATGAAATGGAACGTGGACCTTACTAGCGCAGTGAAGGAATAAGAAGTTGCAGTTGTGGTTTGAACGCAGTTGTATTTTTCTCTAAAAAGATTATAAAACTTAGGAACTAAGAAGGAAATGTTGCAAAGGTTTACGAGAAACTAATGAAGTCCGGACAGCTTTAGTCAATTGTCGAGGTTTTATTTTCACCTAACATAAAGAATTCTGAGACAATCGATGAACCTTATAATTTAAACCGCATAGAATATTTATTAAGGTTATAGATGAGTAAATGTTACATCTCTTTCATAACTGGATTTATTTCTGTCGTACCCGGTTTCTGGTAGAATATAGACCCTGCCATGAATAGTTACCGATTAATCGGCTTCAACAGAAAAAAAAATTCTAAATAATCTCATATAGTGATCTAAGATTCTCTTCACTCTGCAATTTGCTAAAAAATTGTCAGAAGGTACGAAGAGAGTCACAATCTGATGCTAAACTCTGGGATCTTGTATATGACTTGATAAGAATATCGTGATTCGAATAGTTTTGAAAGAGAGTTAGATCTACGTAAATTTCTCTGCGACGGTAATCTATATAAGTTCCTTCCGTCGGACTATAGTTGAAAATAATTATAAAAAAGTTCGAAGGTAAGAAAGAACGTTCGTAAAGAAGAAAATGTGGCAGTTTCCGAGGCAATCGCCAATATCGAACCACTGTAGGATATAGCTTTTGGAAAAATTGATCCATCAAAATTAAGTCCTTGTGTGAAAAACATGATTATTTAACAAGATATCTTCTCGAAATTTGGCATATTTTCTTATATAAGGCAGCTCGTTGTTCAGATCGAACCGCTACAGTATATACTCGTCGTATAAACTTACCGATGAAAATCAAGATTAACAATTTTTTAAACCCTTATGATATAATGTACCTGTGAAAAGGCTATTAAAGCTTCTATGCAGCCAAAGTTTAGGTTTTTTTTGTTTCTTAAAATTTAAGTGTTATAGTTTCATCAGAAAAATATAACCTTAAATATAATATTATTCACCCAAATATTTTTAAATGCACTTGTCTGTGTTTGTTTGGTTGCTATTAGTCAAGAACAACGTCAAGGAAAGTCAAAATGCCGTATAATTCATATTTTTTATAAAACCATATGTTTGTGCTACGTGATTATACTCAAGTATGTATTAACTCACAATTTGTGCAAATAAAAATATTACGCAATTAATTTATAATTAAGAAACAAAACAAAAACGCAAAGTGTGCACAGTTGCAGAAATGGCGTGAGGAAGGCAATTGCCGAGAAGCACGCCATGAAACCGCATTATAATGTCGCCCCCCTGCTAGGTAGCGCCTCCTAAGGCGCCACCTGTTGCTCTGCCAACACGTGTTTTGGCCTTTTCATAGCGTTTGTTTACGTTTACACGTTTTCTTTGATTTCATTTTTCGTCACATTCGGTCAATGCCCCAAATTTTGCCAACATACATACATACATATAGATGTATATGTGAATGAATTACATATATTGGTATTAAAAAAAGACATTGTTTGTATTATAAAAAGCGCGGATGAGATAAAAATATAGAAAGCATGACAAGCGAGTATAAATTTTCAATTAAGTAGCCGGCGATGTAGGTCCAAATGCAGGCAGAAAATATATCAGTGCATTTGTTTTGGCTATAATTTATTTCTTCGTTGAATTTAATCTGTTTTTTTTTTTATTTATTTATTTATTAATTTTTTATGTTTGTTTTGCTTTTTTCTTCTTATTCGCGTACTAGTTACATAGTTTGGTAATACAATTTTCTTCTGATTTCATTTTGATTACAGTTCTTGTTTCAAAGATAACAGTTTAAAAATTAATTGGTACTGCCGATATGTTTAGTTATACATTTGACCGAGTTTCTAAGTCTTTCTGGCATATGTCACGAAATTATGTCGGCTTATTATGAAGCTAATATCAATGTATAAATTCGGCTCTGCAAGTTAAACGTTTCTCTCGGCTTAAATAAGGTGAGCTCTGTAATATTTATTTCTCGATAGGCGAAAGAAGTGATTGTTAATCCCTTAAGAAATAGTTTCAGGCATTTTTCTGAAAGGTTAGGTAAAATTCTATAGCTGACCTTATCTCTCGTGTATCTGGCTTGTTAGGATCAACTGAACCAAAGTTACCAATTGATCAATCCAATTCTTATAGTATCAGTCACTAAAAGCTAACCCTTATAATGGGATTTTGATTTTGTTACACCAACCTATTGGAACCTTTCTATATAGGAACCTCCGAAACGAGGAAAGGTTGTCTTTGTCTTCTGTGTTAAAATGTACTCGTATGTATGTCCTATTATAAAAAGGAGTTTTCCATTAAATGGCTGTGGTAATCTGTATCTCGCGTCGTATAAGTGCGACATTAGAAATGTCATTAGAATGACATTAGAAAGATAAGATTTCGTATTGCCAAAACAAAAAAAGTAAGAAAAAATACTTCATACATATTTCAAATTTTCTTCGATAAAAACAACAATGTAGACTAAAAATTTGAACAGTGTGCATAATCCTGATACAGTTATAGTAAATCACGCGCAATTTTGGTTCCGTCAACACCGTTCCTGTACCAGGTTCTTAAAGGCCAATTGTCGAAGACCTCTTGGACCGTATTTCCAACTGCGAATCGCTTGATGTTCAAAATTTTGGTGTGTGTTTAGTGGGATTGGCGGGGAATCATCTACTCGTACTATGAGCTGCTTCTCAACAACCAAACTCCTAATTCGAAGCTGAACTGTCAACATTTGGACCGTTTGAGGAAGCAATCGCCCAGAAGGGGTCGATTATAACCAACAGGAGACGAATTGTGTTCCATTAGGACAACGCCAGGTTACATACAACGATAGGGACTCACCAGAAGCTCCGTACGTTTAGTAGAAAGGCTCCTATGCATACCTTACCAGTAGTACGGTCCTGACATCAAGCTCCTGTATATTATGAATAAGTTGCTGATTAAAAATTCACCTCAAGATAAGTTTCTGAAAATCAACCGTGCCATTTTTTGTTATATTATATGCGCTGACCAGGTTTTCTACACGGTGCACTAAGAGTTTGAGGGAACCTACAGGTTAGATTGGGTTAGATGGCTGATCGGTGATCGCACGTGGACTGTTATATGGAGTCCTTTGTGAAGCCATAGAAAATGAGAGCCTGCAGAGTCTCTTCAAGATTCTTTGCACACCAAATACAGGTGCCTATTGAAATAGAAATGCGACTGATCGCTGATATGTCTCAAGTACTCTGTAAGTTCGCTGCTCGGTATGTGAGTTTGAGATTTGTGAATCACCTTGTACAAGTAGTTACAAAAGCAATAAAAAAGTTCCTCTATCGATTAGTTACTTAACATTTAGTTTCAGCGAATTCAAGCCGCTACTTATAAAGAAAATAGCATTCTTAACTAATTCAGTTTAAAAAAATTTCAACAAAAGTAATAATAACGATGTAAAGCACCTTCAACAATTCATATTTAAATAATTGTGTCAGTAATGGTTTTTTTTATTCATGCATTTGTAATGATTTTTTCAAACATAAACTACTACAGGCTTGTATGTATAGTTTGTATGTAGCTTCGGCAAAAGCTATTATAAATTGTAACACTAAATGCAAATGACAGCCGCTGCGCTTAATTGGCGCTTAGCCGTCTCAGGTGAGGCGACGGCAGCCACGACGGTGCAGGCAATTAGCCGTGCGTGTTTCGAAAAAAAGCGACGCTTTATCTCGCCTCTTTATCTACATACAAATTAAATGCTTTCGCGTTAAAGCTACTTAGGCAGACAGCATTCACCAACAGTGTTTTATGCACGAATGCAAATCGTTAGCTGCGAAGAAATGTCAAAATGCAAAATGCGAAACTGACAAACTAGCAAACTGGCAAGCTGCGCGAAGTGTGGCTATAAAAAGTGCAGCTTAAGATAAGGTGTCTGTATGTAATTCGTGAATGCACAGCAGGTGATGCTGCGTTGTGTTGTATGCTGGTGAATAAAACAAAAACTTGTAGATTAACATATTTGTTATTCAGACACAAGTAAGCAATCAGCTGTGACTCGGAACAAAACGAAAGGCAAAAAATAAAAAACAAAAAACAATATAGCAAACAAATTGCGAAATTTTTGACAAAATTTCATTGTCAAATGCAACGTGCAAACAATAACGAATAATTTACGTATTTTATGCACAACAACGCTTCTAAGAAAATTTTACAAAACACACAATTTCGCTTTGACGCATTTAATGACTGTGTGACCAATGTTGCATTCTCGCTTGAGTTTTTTTTTTTGTTTTGCATCTCTCTCGCCGCTGCCACTTTTTATGGGTGAAAATGCGCAAAAGTCGGCATTGTGTGGGGAAATGTCTGAAAAAATATGTAATTATATGTCAACACGGTTGCGACGATTGTGAAGGCTGCCGAAATGTGTGTCAAAACTGTTTCACATACCAGCATACCAACATACACAATGCGCTTTTGACGTGCGAATGCGAAAATTTCACAAAAATGCTATAAATAGATGAAAATAATGTCACGCTTCATATGCGCAGTTTTGCAAATGCGTGGGTGCATATTATTAAAGGACCCAGAAATATTTTAAACTAATTAGTAGTTGTTGTAATGCGTGTAAATATATTTAGAATCCAATCGTCAATGCAAATTTTTACAATTGTGTTTTTGAATTGAACAAATAAGCTCTAAAGACCCTCATTATGAAGTGTAACCTCCCATAGCTATGTATATGTAAGCTATATTAAGTATATGTTTCAAATATATACATATACATATACATACATACACATACTCCATATTAAGTTTTCAGCATTCGAGCAGCAGGTATCAATCGTTGGAAGCTAGTTTTTCCTTAGAAAGCGGGTGAAAAATGTTCACCGTGAGATTCACCATAAAAGATAGACAGTCTGCCAGGTTACACCGTGATTTTTTTTACATGGTTCTTCTCTTAGGGTTCTTAAAGCACGTTTAAAGTTTCTTTGTTCGCTCAAACCGATCTACGGCTATAACTTAAAAAAAAGTATTTTGACTTTGAATTTTGAAAAATACTCTGGATATTTTTGAATATCTAAACTATCGAAGTGTGAAGAAGAAATTTTTGGACTACTTAAAAATGTTGGACTAGAAGGAGGGTTGAAAAAACATCAGGTCTTTCATATTCTAAATGTGTACTATGGTCATTGCACTACGGGCCAGTATCCAATCTGAGCTAAAGGTTGTGCGAGATAGTCTCTGACCTTATCATAAAATAGTCGTACCGGCTGACAACTCTTCAACTATTTACTTCTTCTTCTTTATTGTCGTTCCATCGAATGCGGTATTCTATGTTACCAATGCGCAAAGAACCATTGATCTTTCGCAGCCCTTTCTCTCAAAAATTCTTAGCGCCGACTCATCTGATGTTGCCATCGCCCATGTTTCCGCACCATATATAAGGACGGGAATGATAAGTGCCTTGTGAGATTGGTCTTTGTTCGTCGAGAGAGGACTTTACTTCTCAATTGCCTACTCAGTCCAAAATAGCAGTTGGCAAGAGTTATTCTGCATTGGATTTCGAGGCTGACAAAATAGACGAATTATCTACGACTTCGACGTGTATTTCATCAAGATCGGTTGAGTAGTTCACGAGAAATCTTGACAACCGTCTTTGCACAGTACGCGCTTAAAGACGGCACTTAGCCTAGATTGCCTCGAGTGCACAAGTTCTCTTGTATCTCGTTATTGATCAGATCAACTTGCATTTAGGACAATATTCTAGAGTATAGAATTTAAGGAGGAGAACGGCGCGCATGTTTTAATGTTGTCAATATCTCGGTCCATAAAAAGGCGGCTTCGAACTTGTTCCACCTTTCATTTGCTGAATATCAGCTCAAGCTATGAAATTCTGCAAATAATTTAGACGTTTTTAAATATAGTCTCGTTCGAATTTAGACATTCCCTACCAGTTCGAAATAAAATTAAATGCACTGTATTTTTGTACTTGTTGTCCATTCGTAACACCTGATAATATACATAAGTATATACTACATATATATTATATAAATAGGTGCCGCTTTTAAATTTAATTAAAACTTAAATTTTGCATGCTTATTTCATTTTGTATTGTCAACAACAAATGTATTTACCTACATAAAGGGTGATCCATTTCCATTTTCTCTACTTCTTTAAAGAAAAAACACATAAACTTCAAATTTAATGGGAAATGTTTATTATCATTCCAAAGAATATTCTTTAACATTTATTTTTAAAAATTATCTCTTTTAAACGTTGGCCGCGGTTACGTCTCAGATGGTCCAACCATTGACTCCAATTTTCGATGACTCGTTCGAGCACTTCGACTGTAACTGGCGAATCGAAGGGATTGTCCGCATAGACTTTAGACTTTATATATCCCCACAGAAAAGTCTAAGGGTGTCATATCAAACGATCATGGTGACCAATCAATCAACCATGAAATTATCGCCTCGAAGTATTCTCTCAATAAATTCATTCACTGATACGATGTGTGGAAAGTCTTGTTCAAACCAAATGTCGCCGAGATCACGAGCCACAAATTCACGCATCAAATAGTCGGTTATCATCGTGAGATAACGGTCACTTTTGACGGTTACATTCTCACTGCCATCATTTTTGAAGAAATATCGACGATGATTCCATCGGGCCAACAAAATGGTTTTTTTTTATGAAATGGTAGCTATTGAACCTTTTCAGATTGCTCTTAGTCCCAGAGCCAGAAATTGGCCTCATTGCTGAACAAAATTTGGCTCGAAAACGTCGGATCTTTTTTTTGAACTTTTCAAGAGTCGCATAGAGCGAAATGCCAAACAAAACCGAACAAAATAACAGTTTGACAGCTTGCAACGACTCACGCGTAATATGTCAGAAAAGGCTTATGAAAAAAGTACCTCTACTTGGATCACCCGTTATAAGTACATTGGTAGGTGGCATGTACATATGTAAACACTTGTATAATTATACAAGTGCTCGCATATAAATTACTTAAGATCTTTTGGCATTGTCCTCTGGTAATGTACTGCCGCAGTTCGGCTTCGCAAGTTGTTATCTTGCACCAAGAACAGTTGTTGCTGGTGCATTTTATCATTGTTTTGACTCCTCAATACCCCTGTAGGTGTAATGTGCATGTATTTGTTCATATATTATTTCAGCGCGGACTGAAAAGCGTTTTGTACTCGAAATTTCGTTAACTCAGTTCTTATCTACTCAGTAGGTTGGCATTTAAACAGTCACGCTGACGTGTCTCAAAACTACTGCTCGGAACGTCCAAAACGGGCCAAAAAAACACAAAAGTTGTTTGAACCCGATAATCAGTTGTCATACTGACTGTGATTATTATTATTTTTGATTGATTTATCGGTTAATATATAATAATTGAACGCCGGTGTATTGCTGATAGCAACCTGAGTAGTTTCTACAATTTTCTCATGTGAAATCTAACGGTAGTACGAGTTGGCGTACAATTTGTATTTGCTAATGGGAACCGTTAATTCGATATATTACACTATAATTGCTTTGTTTGCCAACGTGTGGGTGGATATTATTGCGCCCCATTTATTTGTTTTTTTTTTTTTGCATGTAATCATTAAACTGACCAATCATGTATTGGTGTTAACAGTGAATTGGCAAGTACGCGCCGTAAGCCGAATTGGTACAAATTAAATGTTGTTGCTGTTGAGTGATTATTTTTTAACTAAATAAAATATAAAAATAATAACAGACGCCTCCAAAAAGGGTTTTTTTTTTATTAAACTCTTTTAAAAATATATTTTTTCACTCCTGCCCGGTTACAATTAAATGGAAAGCAGTGTGTAATAGCGTTTGTGTATATGTGTACCCACTTTGTTTACTTAGAATCTGTGCAAATTAGCAATCAAATAATTGAAAAATCATAATGTTGCTGAAAATCGTAACGAATTTCGTTTGTGGTGAAGTGAAGAAAGTCAAAACGAATTTGACGATGTTCTTGATCTTCTTCTGGGTGATTTGGTTCTCGCAATTGATTGCCATATCGACGATGTTTCTCAGGTAAATAAAAATTATGAATGTGTTATAAATGCAAATATTTTTGTACATAACAACAAGCACACAAAAAGTTAATTACAGACGAAAATTTGAAAATGGTTTTATTGTTTTTCAAAATATTCCCCAAAAATCTATATACTATATATTTAATAAAGTTTTAATACTAAAATTAGACTAAATTATTATCTTTCTCTTTGCTTTTTTCTAGCTTGCCGGATATCACGGAGATTCCTACAATCACTGTGACAGAATTGCCATTGGAAATACTGGAGCCCACGCGCGGCAATATCGAAGCGCTCGTCATTGATGCCGCCAAAGAGACCATTGCGCGAGAGCATGAAAATCATACATTGGACGTATTGGAGAACAGCAGTGAGGCTATAAGAAAGGGTGAGTATCAAAGTTTTACTTCTTTATTTGTTCTACAGCCTCCTTAGGTTGTGTAAACTCTTCAGGGATGGAAGTCTTAGTTCGCTGAGATAACATAGGTCATCCCTTGTCTCTATAATTCAATAACTGAGAGAAATTTCCTTGTACTCTTTCTATTTGTAACCTAGCGTTAACCGAACCTTCTCTTCGATTTCTGAAATTAAGTCCTGTTCGTAAAGAATAGTTAATTATACCCTGAACAGGGTATATTAAGTTTGCTACGAAGTTTGTAACACCCAGAAGGATACGTCCGAGACCCTATAAAGCATATAAATTATCAGCATACCGCCTGAGTCGATTATGTTCGTCTGTCCATCTGTCTGT
Source organism: Bactrocera dorsalis (assembly GCF_023373825.1). NCBI lineage: Eukaryota > Metazoa > Arthropoda > Insecta > Diptera > Tephritidae > Bactrocera > Bactrocera dorsalis. The sequence continues at coordinate 111,780,350 of NC_064303.1, forward strand.
CTTTATATACACGAACTAATCCCTGAGGTTTTGAAATATGGATCTGAATTTTAGTACACGTTCTTTTCTTCTGCTCTTTGTCGAAACCAAGTCTTTGCATGGAAAGCTTTTTTATTTGACAAGCTGTCTTCACGAAATTTGTCATAGGAATTATTCAGATCGGATCGGTATATACCGGTATAAATCAAGATAAACATCTGCTTAAAGGAAAAATCTTTCTTATAAAGTTACCTTAATTCGATTTGAAGGCTAGAAAGAACTAGATTGAAATTTTCCAATTTTTGTTGCATGTAGTATGCAGTCACACCTATCAATTTTTCCTCCTTTTTCTGTCCTCACATATTCTATACCTCTGAGGATCTATAGTTGCTCAAATCCTCAACAAAAAAAAATGTCTTACAATATTTAAAAAATCTTTGCAGACGAAGAAATCATCAAATTTGACGACTCTGGCGGTGGTGAACACACACAGCCGACGCTGACGGGCGCAGATCTCAATTCCAGCGAAATTCCATCAAACATTCCAATTGTTAATGCCACCAAAGCACCAACGAGGACAACACAAAATGAAAGCGATAGTCCAGCCACTGCCACCCCTGCCGTAGCAGACATCGCGGCTGGTGATAACAATGACGGTAATACCGTTAATCTCACTGTCGAAGAGGTGCCCATACCAGTATTCTCCGAATGGGCGCAAAAGCAAATGGAGGCCGCTGAAAAGCAGCAGGCAAAAGAGCAGGAGGTAGTAAATACCGCCACGCAGAAAAAGAATCACACCAATGGGGATGGCAAACGTGCAGCGCCACTTAAAATGCGTAACAAGAACTATGCATCACCCGATTGTGGTGCCAAAATAATCGCCTCCAATGCGGATGCGAGCAATACGGGTGCAGTGTTGAGCTCCTCAAAGGACGAGTACATGTTGAGCCCCTGTGGCAATCGCATTTGGTTTGTCGTCGAACTCTGCGAGGCGATACAAGCGCAAAAAGTCGAATTGGCCAATTTTGAGTTGTTCTCTTCGTCGCCGAAAAATTTCACCGTCGCTGTCTCAAATCGTTTCCCCACACGCGATTGGTCGAATGTGGGTCGTTTCATAGCAGAAGATAAGCGGAATGTGCAAAGTTTTGACTTACATCCACATTTGTTTGGCAAATTTGTGCGCGTTGACATACACTCACACTACTCCAAAGAGCATTTCTGCCCGGTGTCACTTTTTCGCGTCTTTGGCACATCAGAGTTCGAAGCTTTCGAAACGGAAGATACACCGCACATCGATTTGGATGATTTTGACGATGAATTCGGGCAAGAACAAGTACATGCGAAGAGTCCTGATATGAATCTGTTTAAGTCCGCCTCCGACGCCGTACTCTCGATCGTCAAGAAAGCGGCCGAAGTGCTTGTCAAACCCGCAAACCAACAGAATACGACACTAACAATCACGCAAACACACACAACGCAGTGTCGTTCACCGGCAACGGGACCATATAACTGCGTCGACTGTGGTCAACCGCTAGTAGCGCGCATCAACAATGCGCTCTCCTGTGAGTATCAGTCTCTGCAAGCGCTGCTTAGAGTGCCATGGCTGCTGAAAGATCTACTGCGCACGCGCATTTGCGCCAAGGATTTTGGCATTGAACTGAAAGCAAAATCTAACGGCGAACTGGGTATGCGCATGCAAATGGACGTGAAAAACAGTTATTACCTGAATTTGCTGCCGAGAGAATATGTAGGCGCGCTGTGTCAAATGCTAGCGACGCAAGCAAAAGCGAAATCACCAACAACAACTGCAGCGGACGACACGCAAGACGAAAATGCGGTTACGGAACCGCCTTTAAATCTAACTATCGACAAGAAATTGAAAAAAGACGATTTTCGAATCATCGACGGCACGCAAAAGAAGCTAGTTACAAGCGAAACCACAAAACTCGGTGACGACATTACAACTGAAAACGCTGAAGCAACATTTAACGGTGAAGGTGCACCACCACCACCACCAACAACAGCAACAAGCACAACAGAAAGTGGGACAGCGGAAGCAGAGCAAATTGCACGTCCACCGCAAGCGAACATAGACGACGCAACGACAACAACACATGCGCCACACACAAGCGGTGGCAAGGAACCAACACCCGATGTAAATATATTCAATGTACCTGCACATAACGAACAACAAGAATTGCAAAAACCATCGCAACCCAGCGAACCAAGCGCTGGCAGCCACACAGCGGAGCAGCAGAGCAGCGGTGACTCAAGTGATGACAGCAGCGCTCCAAGCAGCACAACAACTTCGATACCACCTGCAAACGGCGACAGTCTAAAAGTGCTTGCTGACAGCACGAGCAGCGATAACGCGCCACCGCCGGTGCAGCCAACGCCAACCACTACCGTTACACCCTCATTGGGCTCACGCAGTGAAGAGGATGCCGCCTCTTGGGAGAACATCGATAACTTGATTACTTCTACGACAGCAGCGCCGAGTGGCGGCGAGGCGAGCGCGCATGGCAGTCAGCCTGGCGTGAATCTACAGCAGAAAATACCCAGCGGTCCACAATCGGAGAGCGTCTTCATACGCTTGTCCAATCGTATTAAGGTATGTTTCGGCGTATAGTTGTTGTTAAATATTTATTAAGGTTCAACTGATTATTGAAAAAAATTAGCTTTATTTAATCAATCATTAAAGTTTTTAATTCGGTTTAAAATCTCTCATTTTTTACCCTTTGAATCGCGCAAATAAAGCGGCTCAACGCTTTACTTCAAAATGAACAGTACATTACGCCCAACTGTGTGAATTGTGAAGCCTTTTTTTCTATAAATCCTACTTCCATCGCTCTGGGTGATCTATTTAATGGATTTCCAAAATATTCAGCGCGTCAGTCGTTTCTTCTTTTTGCAAGATGGCGCCAATTGGAGATTCCAAGCGAAGCTAGGTCCTTCTCCACCTGTTCTTTCCAGCGGAGTGTAGGTCTTCCTCTTCCTCTGCTTCCCCCGGCGGGTATTGCGTCGAATACTTTCAGAGCTGGAGTGTTTTCGTCCATTCGGATGACATGTTCTAGCCGGCCGGTCTTTTAATTTGCTAAACTATGTCAATATCGTCGTATATCTCATACAGCTCATCGTTCCATCGAATGCGATATTCGCCGTGGCCAGCACGCAAAGGATCATAAATTTTCCGCAGAACCTTTGACAGGGCGTGAATAATGAGTGATTCATAAAGTTACTCTTACTAAGCGAACTTGTTACTTTTTTGTTATCCTGACAGACAAATAGTACCTTCTTAATATTCTCGCATTTAAAGGGTTGGGGCTACTCATTTACTCAACTGATTGGTTCCTGCTTTTCACTATAGTATCCTTCAAAGTTTATTATTGTTTTAGTCATGTCAGCTGATCGACTAACTGAAGTACAGAGGCAGACGTCTATTTAAACTAGTAAACCTGCAATTTTGATATAAACAAGGTGCAGCAGCAAGCCGTTCGTCCTTCTATTGTCATGTCTTGGACGTGGCTTCAGTGGGTGGGCATTAATAATGGCGAATTTGCGTGTTCGACATTGTTGCTCCGTTTAGCTTAACTAACGCAAGGTTCTTTGATTTCTTCACGTAAACATTTTTTTTTGTTTTGGTTGGTTGTTGTGGATGTATTTTTGTTTTCTTAGTATTACGCAGGTCTAGAAATTAATCGGTGTTAGAGAACAGTGGGTCAAATGTATATAATATTTTTCCTCGCCAAGTTAGCAAGTGTCCTAAAACTTAGTATACAAATTAAAAACGCTCAGCACAGGAGATACACGACCGCAACGATATCTAATGACAAAATACGAAAAGACTTTTTCGACTACCCAATATTTATAAAAAATCAATTAAAAACTCTCTCAATCATATTAAGCTTTAAAAAAGAGCCAACCTTTGTCGAGGAATAGGAGCAAATATAATCAGGAAATTGCATTACAACAACAAAAAATCACAAAAGATGGTTGATACGGTTTAAGCTTAAGGTTTCTTGAAAGTGGAGTAGAGTAACGGCAGTAACATTTGAGAATATCATTGAAAACTCTGTCCTAACAACCCTTAATTTGAATAATGCACTAAAATCCCCAAAAAAATCTATATAAATAAATTGTTGCCTACTATTAGGCGCAATACCTCGTGGCTAATTTTTCCTCGCAGTCGGAAAAAGTAAATCTCTAAGTTGAAAATACATTTTGTCTTTAACAATTTGCTACACTGTCTCGTACTTGGTTGTGAGTTCAAACTTGCTTTTCGTCGAAAACACACTCTAACTTGACTAACTCTATCCTTGCGTTTTCAGTTGCTATCCGACTTCAGGTGCCTTTGCACTATATTTAACTATTTTTATACATACATATTTATTTTGCACATATTTATTTCTATCGCACATTCAATTAATTTTATTACTCACTCTTTTATCCTGCAGGCGCTTGAGCGGAATATGTCCCTATCGGGACAATACCTGGAAGAACTATCCCGACGCTATAAGAAACAAGTGGAAGAGCTACAACTCACACTCACGCAAACGGTGCAAACAGTACGCACGCTGGAGGAACAGAATCGCCGCCAAAGCGAGCTACAACAATTGCTCGCGCAACGCAATACCCAACTGAAGGAGGAACTGGACGACCTGTCGCTGCAGGTGCACGCATGCATCGTGGTCATCATCTTTGTAGGCGCCTTCGTCTTTCTCGTACTCATGGTCAGTATACTCTTCTATCGTTCTATGCGACGCCAAACCAAGGAAGTGCTAGCGCTCTACACCAGCACGAATCGCAAGAAGACAGCTAGCGCGGTGGCTGCAATGCAGAAAAAACTCAATCGACGTAAGTCATTTGAAGATTTCTCAGATCATCAGCAGAGCGGTGAGAAAATGCGACGACCCAGTGAGGAGGCGCTTATGATACTGAAGGAAAGCAGTGATGGTAAAACTGTCGAAGCTGTTGGCGATGCAGCGAAAAATCCAACACAGCGTGAAAGGAAAATGTCCATTTGCTACAGCAACAATATGAGCGGAACGAATCTCTCGCATGATACAACTATCGTGCGTGCGGAAGGCGAAGCAAGCGCTCAAAATATCAGGCAACGACGCAAAGGTGAAAAACATTCCTGGCCAAATACCGAACATGCGCAGCAGCAGGCACGCCGTCATCTCGCCCAGCTAAATGCCGGAAACGTTACTACTGCAGAGCTGATGGAAAATTTCGACAAAGTTAGTGGACGACCACCGCGTGCACCGCCACTAGCATCTGGTGTTGAAAACCACAATAAGTCCGCTGGCAACAAATCGAGACGAAAAACGCAACTGCCGCGCCGACAAGCCTCCGTATCGCACGATTTTATGGGCAGCGCGAATTCAAATAATACGGCATTACTGGATATAGACAGTGCAGCGGAATACGATGAAAGTCTACGACTCGAAGAGGATGATCTCGACAATTTCATACCCACATCGGACCTGGCATACAACGAATTTATGCCTGAAGGTCCATCTGGCTATCAAGTGGACGATGGTGTGGAGACCGAGGTTGGCGCCAACGCGGATAGTAAGAAGGCGAGCAAAAAGCTAAGTCGTCTAACAGCGCCGGCTTTCTTTAAATCACCATTCGGCAAAAGCCGCAACAAACTACGTAACAGTAAATCGACAAAGCATCCACATGAATCCACCTCCTGGGAATGGTATCGCTCGAAAAACGCCGAGCCGAAGGCGTTAAGTGGTTCGGTGTCAGCAAGTGGTGGTTTCATGCGCGCATCACCTACCGTCAGTTTGGACTCATCATCACTCTCGGAAATTTTACTACCAAACAGTCGTACGGAGAACTCTTTTCGCATACTCGAAGAGGCCATACTTTCATCGGGCGAAAGCATAGCCGCGAGCAGTGTGGCAACAACTGGCACGAGTGCCACAGATAACGGTAATGGTAATACCAACACTAATGGCAGCCATAGCAATGGCAGTAGCATCGCTAGCAATAGTAATCGCAGCTCCACTTCATCCACATCGACAAAAAAGAAAAATCGCAGCTTCAATAAAATATTTCGCAAAGTATTTTAGACCATTTTGAGGTGTATAGTATTTGCGTAGTTATTATTTGCTTAATTAATATAAATTGTTTGACTAAAGACAGTGCGCTTAGGAGAATGAGAGAGAAACCGTTAGAAATAGTTAAGTTTTGAAATTCAAGCGCCTATTTGAGTGCATTTAAGCAGTGTGTATTTAAATGATTTCTGACATAAGTGCTCACGTACAGTGCGTCAAGTGTTATCAGATAATTATCCGAACACACAAAGTATTTATTGTTGGATTTCAGTCGCCTGATATAGCATAATGCGGTTGAAACAGGAAGCCCAGTAAGAAGTATATTTCTTATATATTTTCTACGTAAAACGCAAAGCTTAAAGTCTGAAATTTTACACAAATTTACAAATATGAAGTAACGATCACTTCGTGCATATTCGTGTAGTTGCATACGAAGTTATAATAGGGTGGTCCAATTAGAAAATTGTTGGAACTCTGCTTGTAGTTTTCAAAAAAAAAAATATTCAACATGTTGAAGCGTATTCGTAACTTTTTTGGGTTAGAAAATATCAGAAAATCTATACTTTTTTTTTTTCAAAGCGCATTCGAACACTTAAAATTTCAGTTCAGCACATTATTTTGTTTAATTTAAATATTTTTATTTATATTTTCAAATTTAATTAACAAATTCTATACATTTTGAAGACTCTGCATTGCTTTATACGCACATTTTCTTCAGTTCAAGCATTTTCAATTATTAAACACTTAATATACGACATTTTACGCTTGCCTGCCGATATTCTTGTAATAAATTTATTTCTTTAAAAATATTATTCAATATTTTCATACAAAATAATTTTGTTTTTGATTTAGTTTTTAGTTAAGAGAGTTCAAAATAATTATATGGCTACGATCAACAATTTTGACAATTCGAAGGATTGCAATAAATAAGAAAATTACTACTAAGTCAACGATTTGATGAAAAGTTGGGAAGAGAGTACGCGAAGAGAGTGTAGCTTCAAAGCTTCACTGCATAAATTTAAGATTTTTTATTATACAAATGCTCGTAATTAGACCAGACAACATGTAAAATTTACTCATTCGAAATTTTAAAAAACAAACTTATGTAATTTTGTGATTTAAATGTTTTTCTAAAGTTTTCCAAATCCCACTTCAGTCATATTTTTAATATATGTCATGAATACTTTAGTTTTGTATATATTGTATGCATGTATATGGAGGAAATATTCTATTTATATGAACTGTTGTAAGTAGCCATTGTATGTGGCGAAAAAATTGTTATTATTGTAAAAAGATAGTACATTTTTGAGACTTATTTAACAAAATTTTTAAATCGCCTGAATATTGTTATTTATAAGCAAATTTATGTACATACCAATATGTACCTGTGTGTATAGAGTGGTTCAAATGTGCAGTACATTTATGTACTCAAACATATTTGTAGGCTGTTAAGTAAAAAAAAATCGAAAGTATCCGTTTCGGCAAGACTTACATATGTACACCTTGATATAGAGTCATCTAGATACTTAAATATTGACTGTTATTGCAAAATAAATTTTCAATTTAAGTAGTTACACATAGAATATTGAATTATTTTGTATTTAGAGAAAGAAACAGCAGCGATTAATCGACACATACATATTTTCATCGAGCAATTGTGTTGATAATAACAATGCGCGTAGATTTTGCTTTCATTAACATTTGTATTTTAAATTTTTCATAGTACTGTATTTTCTTTACTGGCATACACACACTAGTGCATATAAACAACATACAAATATTTGGAATAATCCTTACTTGTACTTGTTATTCATACACAATTGCCATTTTGGTAGCTTCTTTTAATTCAGTTTTTCATTTTTCTCATTGTGTGTTGTATTTTCATATCTACTATTTCTAAGTTCCTTTATTGCATTATTCCATACCATCATAAAATATTGTTATCATTTCATTACAACGTAAATATTTCATGCATTCACTAGTTTGTAAATTATATTCTAACTTTATTCATATAAAATGTATTTTAAAGCAATTGTTATACATAAGTACATATAAGCTTATTTGTTACATACATACATACTTACAAATTTTGTTCAGATATTATTTTTGATTCATTTGCACATTCAATGGCTAATTTATTTAAAGTTGCTATTGAGTGTAAGCTCTTAAATATTCTTCTTTCGTGTGTATATTTCATGCTTGTAGTTGTATTATGTAAGGGCGCGTACCTTTATGTATTTGTAAGAGATATTTGCGTTTATAGCATAAAATAATGCAATGCCATAAAGCTGTTTTGTCTATAGGCGTTATTTATTTAATAAAACAAGGATGTAGTAGTATTTTAGGTAAAATAAATATACATTGGACTTTACGAAATTGCCACATTCATATAAGACTATAATAAAAAGAAATAAATTTCGAAAATGTATTTTTTTATTTATCGCCATATACACAATTGCGTGCATTAAAAAACTTAGCATAAACGGGGAGGGCTGTTAACCGAGAATGAACTCGTTAACATTTTCTACTGCTAATTCATTCTAGGAATATCAGGCGCAAAATTGCTGCTTTTGAAGTGTAATTCGAGCATGTCACTGCTAAAAATTTACACCCATAACCTTACTTTATCTTGATTTTGATGTATCATCCGATCCGATATGAAAAATTTTGACGGAGATTGTAGCGTTGCATTGGATAGTAGTCTATAAGGTTTGTCCGGAAAGTAATAGGACTGAGACGATTTGAAAAAAATTTTCGAACCAATCGTTACAGTTCTTTAAAAGCTTTCAAAATAGGTTCCTTCTGCGTCGATGCAGCGCTGTCAGCGCGATTTCCAAGCATTGAAGGCGTCACGGAATGCATTCTCCGGAATATGTAGCCTTGAGAAAAAACAGCAATTGCTTTCATTAACATTTGTATTTTAAAATTTTCATAGTACTATATTTTCATAGCATATCAACTTACAAACTAGTTTTTTCAACTAGTTACTTCCGGACCAGTTTCTTTTGGACTAGTTACTTTCGGACCAGTTACTTTTAGGCTAGTTCCTTTTGAAACTAATTACTGCAACCAGATACTTTTGAAACTAGTTACTATTAACAGTTTTTTGCATAACCATCAAGGTTTTTTCGCTATTAACAGTGTTTTGCATAACCATCAAGATTTGTTTCGCATACCTTTCCTCTTCATAGCTCTTTGGCAAATTGTTAACACTGGCTTAACTGCTTATTTGGCTCTCCGGAAAGTAATAGGACTGAGTCGATATAAAAAAATTTATTGAATCGATCAATTATTACAATTATTCAAAAAAATTCTGAATAAGATCCTAGATCGATGCAGCGCTGCCAGTGCGCTTTCCAAGCATTGAAGGCATCGCGGAAGGCATTCTCTGAAATAGCCTTGAGAGCCGAGGTGCCTGCTGCTTGGATCGCCTCTGTCATCTCAAAATTCCGCTTTTTCTCGGGATCATACTCAAAGATACATGACTCGTCACCTGTGATTACGTTATTCAAAAATTGGAGGCACTTGCACACATGTTCAAATTTTCTTGGCACACTTCCACTCGCCGCAATTTCTGGTCGTGAGTGAGCACTTTTGGGACCGTCTTCGCACACACCTTGCGCATGTTCAGGTGCTCCGTCACAATGTCATGAACCACAGATTTTGATAAACTTAACATATACTTATTCGACGGTCTGAGTTCAAAACTTTGCTCACACGAATCACGTTAAGAGTGTTTGTCGAAGTCGCAGGTCTCCCAGCACGTTCTTCAGCAGCGACCTCTTCCCGACCCTCCAAAAAGGACGTGTTGGAAAACTGTTATCAACTTACAAACTAGTTACTTCTAAAACTAATTAATTTTAGACTGTTTACTTTTGGACCAGTTGTTTTAATACTAGTTACTTTGGGACTAGTTACATACTTACCAGTTATATTGAGAGTAGTTACTTTGAGGGGAGTTACCTTGAACTAGTAACTTCCTTCGTAAAACTTGGGTCAAGAAAGAACCAATGAGCATCGTTTTCACTTTTGATGTGCTCATTCATCAGCAACCTCTTATCGGTTCTCCAAAAAGCTGGTGCCACCGAAACACACCACCTCTTGCTAAAGTAACATCTGCTTGATCTTATTAAACGTCTATGTCGCAGATTAACCGAGTTTCACACAGAATTTAATTGCGTAAATCTGCTCTAAAGAACGCTGCATTTTCGGCTTGCACCACTCACAGAAACACGTCGCTCGAAAATATTAATTCTGATTCTCCAGGTGCTTGGAGACAACTGACCAGCTGCTCGTTGGTTAGCTAGGAACGCCCTCCACCGAATCCAGTCGTTGCGCGCACGCTCCGAAGTACAGTCGATGCGGTCCTATTACTTTTCGGACGAGGACACTTTTTGTCGCACAAACCGTGTAGGCGAGGGGACGACGAGGAAAGATAAAGGGACCGTGCAGCTTGTGCCCGGATGGCTCGATTTGTGTTCTTCTTTGTAACAAAATTTATGAGTTGCCAAAATGCTTAAAACATAGCCTTGTCAATAGGTGCTCCATTGTTTCCCCGTTGCCTTGCTCTTGTCATTTTCTGCAGTCTTCTCAATCTGATTCCCCCCCCATTCTGTAGGCGTCTGCCGCCATCATACTGTGTTCAATGAGTTTTCTAATCATGTGCCAGTAGGAAATTTGTATATTTCCACTGAAATAATGATTGCCCACTATGCCTTTGTGCCCAGGCACCGGTGGTTCTTAGAGCTCTCGTTATGCACAGCTTTCCGGTAGGTGGATTTCCGTAAGCCTGTCCACCATACTACTTCACGGTGGAGTTTTACAATCACCAGGTCATGAGAGAGAGAGAGAAAGGCCCAGGCTTACATACTAGCTACTTTTTAACCACTTACTTTGCAATTACTTACTTTGGGACCAGTTATTTTGAAACTGGATACTTTCCGACCAGCTACTATGGACCTAGTTATTTTTGGACTAGTTACTTTGCAACTAGATATCCGTGAAACTAGTTTTTTTTTTATTAATTACTTTGCAACCAGATACTTTTACGATTAACTGTTTTTTTGCATAATTGTCAAGATTTCTTGGTTCCATTTCAGCCTATAGCTATGCCGTAGCTGAGAGCTGGTAAATTTATATGCGTCTGGAGGCCAGAACTTTGAACACTAAGATTTTTGTTTTGTTCAACTTATGAGGCTAGTTACTTTTAGATTAGTTGCTTTCGGACCAGTTGCTTGGGACTAGTTACTTTTGGAACTGGTTGCCTTTGGACTTAGTTACTTTTCAACTGCTTTAAAAATAGTAGCTTTGTAACCAACTACTTTTGTAACTAGTTAGGATCAAAAATTAATAAAAAAATTTTGTATACCATTACCATGGAGGGATTTGTTGACGCCGTTTAAGATCGCTAATAAAAATTGTAAAACAATGTATTTCATGAAACATTTTGTAATATGATGCAATTTTCAATTACCTATGATTAAAAACATTTATTAATTGAGAACTAGCAGGCTTAATTTAACTTTATTAAATATTGAAAGTTCAAAAGTCAATTGTTTTAATAAACTATTAAATCATAAAAAAAGATTTAAATACCATTATCCCACCGTACCACATTCACTATCGATTTTTAATGTTTCGGTTAATCGATAACAACCATGAAAATGTAAATGCTTAAACGCGACTTTCCCATCGTTTGTTTCTAAAAGGTGTTTAGCTGCTGTGCAAAAATCATTTTTGTGTTTGAAAAAGTATTGAAGTATTGTTAATTAATAACCAGATGGGTGATCAGGTATTTCTATTTCATTTTGTTAAATAGGAGAGACTTTTAATTATAAAAATTCACAGCCTCCACAAATGTCTATGCCGCCAGGTGCCGTACCGATGCAAAGCGGTCCACCTCCATTGCTTGGCATGCGGCCACCACCAGGTTTGTTACCTGGACCACCGGCACCGCCAATATTTCCACCCGGTCTTAATATGCCGCATCAACAACTGCCGCCCCCACAACAAATGCCCCCACCACCACAGCAAATACCGCCACCAACTCAACAGCAATTGCAGCCACCACCACAGCAGTTGGCACCGCCGCCGCAGCATTCTCTACAACCGCCATTACAAATGAATCCTCAGCAAATACCCATGCAACAAATGAATCCTCAACAGATGCCACCACCACCGCATCAACAAATACCGCCACCACAACCATGGAATCAGGGGCCACCACCATCTCGTATGGAGGTACCTAAAAATGAACCGGTCGGTCGGCCCATGCCACTCATGTCTATGCAGCTTGAGAAACCTAAAAGTGGTAACGGTAGTAACACAACGGGCAGTTCCACAACATCGGATAATGTAGGTGAAGCTGGCGAAAGTAGTGAAAATGTCGATGATGACGAAAAAAATAAAAAGCCTACCGAAGTGGTTCTCCCGAAAGCGCTGGAAGATGTTTTGGCATTAAAAGATCAGCGCGCGGCTGAATTTCATGTGAATGCGGAAGATTTTACTTCGAATGAAGCGAACAGTGGTGGCGTTGGAAATGCTGGCGTCATAGGTAATGACTATGGCGATGCTGGTGATGACTCAGATGATGAAGGTGAGGCTCAAATGAATGGTGGCATAACTGGGAAAGGTGGTAAACAAAGCCGTGCCGAAAAAAATAAAAAGAAAAAACGTAGAAAGAAGCAAAATCGCAAACTTAGGCAGCAACGTGACAACGAGCGCATAAATGACGTTGACAATGATCAATCTGCCGAAGCTGAAAATAAAACCGATGAGGCAGAAGCAGATGACGACGCACAGGCGGCACGGAATGAGAAGAACTCGGATGATGAAATTGAAGACAAAGATAAAAATAAATCGAGCAGGAATAAGAAGGACAGAAAGGGTAAGGATAGGGATAAGGATAAAGAGAAACAAAAACAAAAAGAAAGCGCTGTTGAAAAGAAAGATAAATCGGAGATTACCGGTGATGATGATGTGACCATAGAATATATACCGGAGCGCATAACTATAGCCGATTTAGCGCCAATGTATAGGCAATTTTATCGCGTTTTCGAAATATTTAAATTGGAGAACAAACCGAAGGTCACAGAGAAGGACAAAACAACTACGGAGAATGAAGGTGCAGCTATTCCCAAAAAGCCAATAGACAAGATGCAAGATGATGATGATGACGAAGATAATGAGGTATTTTCTTCATATTTGTGTAAAGCCAATACGTTTTATATTATTATTTATGCTTTTTGTGATTGTTACAGGATACCAAAGAGGACAAGGAGAAATTATCTAAACGCAAACTGAAGAAACTCACGCGCTTGAGCGTTGCTGAATTAAAACAATTGGTCTCACGACCCGACGTTGTGGAAATGCACGACGTCACTGCGCGTGATCCCAAATTACTTGTACAACTAAAGGCTTATCGCAACACTGTGCAAGTGCCTCGTCACTGGTGTTTCAAGCGAAAATATTTGCAGGGTAAACGTGGCATTGAGAAGCCACCCTTTGATTTGCCAGCCTTCATCAAAAAGACTGGCATTATGGAAATGCGTGAATCGCTACAGGAAAAGGACGATGCCAAGTCATTAAAATCGAAAATGCGCGAACGTGTACGTCCTAAAATGGGCAAAATCGATATAGATTATCAGAAGTTGCACGATGCCTTCTTCAAGTGGCAGACCAAGCCGCGTATGACCATACATGGTGATCTATACTATGAGGGCAAAGAGTATGAGACGCGTTTGAAAGAGAAGAAACCAGGCGACTTGTCCGAAGAGTTGCGCATAGCACTCGGTATGCCGGTTGGCCCTAACTCACATAAAATTCCACCACCATGGCTTATTGCCCAACAACGTTACGGGCCGCCACCATCATATCCTAGTTTGAAAATACCCGGCTTGAATGCACCCATACCCGAAGGCACCTCGTTCGGCTACCATGCAGGTGGTTGGGGTAAACCGCCTGTAGATGAAAATGGCAAACCATTGTACGGTGATGTATTTGGCACGAATATAATGGATTTGGATGTAAGCCTTAAGAAAACGTATACATATATTTTCGCTTTGAATTCATCTTTACTTGCTTCAATTTCAGAGTGGCATTGATGAGGGCGATATTGAGCGCAATCAATGGGGTGAACTTGAGTCCGAGTCTGAGGAGTCATCTGAAGAAGAGGAGGAGGATGGTGAAGATCTGGCTAATCAACCAGACGATAGCGGTCTCGTAACACCAGCTGAAGGTTTGGTAACACCGTCGGGTCTAACAAGTGTACCAGCCGGCATGGAGACGCCAGAAACGATTGAGTTGCGTAAGAAGAAAATCGAAGCCGAAATAGAAGAGTAAGTAGTATGATTTTTTTTCCTTAAACTTATTTAATCATATTTTTCTGTGGCAGCAATGACACTCCTGTTCTCTATCAAGTACTGCCCGAAAAGCGTACCGATCGTGTTGGTGCTTCTATGATGGGCTCCACTCACGTCTACGATATAAGTGGTGTTAACAAACCGGCCGCACGTGCCGCTGTCACGGTCGATCGTGAGGGCACCGTCGAATTGGCTTTGGATCCCTCCGAATTGGATTTGGATAATGAGGCAATGGCACAACGTTATGAGCAACAAATGCGCGAACAACAAAGTCATCTGCAGAAGGAGGATCTCTCCGATATGTTGGCTGAGCATGTGGCACGTCAGAAATCAAAGCGTAAACGGCAACAAGCCGACACAACAAGCAAAACAACAAAGAAGTATAAAGAGTTTAAATTTTGAATATTTCCCAGCAATAATTTGTATAAGCCAAGTAATATGAGCATTGTGTTCGACGGCATTTGTATTTGGCGCATAAAGCATACAATAAACATCAACTTACATCTCGTATCTAATATTAAGGCCTTCGTTGAATTAATATCCTCACTGAATTTGTACTACGTCTGAAACTCTTTAAAGCGACTTTGTTTCAATTTTTTATTATAATTCATAACAAACTTCATCAAAATTTCACATTTCTCACTTTATAACCAATTTTGTATTAAAATATTTAATTTAAATCTTTAATTCATTTAAAAACTCCGTAACCTCTAACATTTCTTCCTTATGCAAATTCTGCTCTTTTGCCGCATTATTTAAGCGCCGAGCAGCAGCGCCCAAATCTTTCTTCCATTCCGCTATACTTTTGTACTTTTCATTATTTGAACAATAAATAATCTCATTTATATCCTCGTCCAGCTTATAACAACAAACCGATTTGAAAGCACTGCGTAGTTGTAGTAAGGCTTCGTCCCGCAACGCTTCATCACGACAAACCAAATTCAATATGAATAAGCCTTTATCGCCAATAATTGACTTAATGTTATTTAGCACTGTCGGTTCAAGAAAACTTTTTGGCGGACAACTCATGCCAAGCGAAAGATCTTTGCTGTCTACATCAAACAGCACGGCGTTGAATTTGATCTCTATGAAAAGTATATTATTTAAAAAAAAAAATTGATGCATATTTTATCAAAGTTAGCTTTACCTTCATTTTTGCAAGTTTCTAAAAAGGACAAGCCGTCATCGATTACTACATGAAATCGATTATCTTGCTTTAATTCAAAATACTGTTCTGCCACTTCCAGCATGATGGGATCTATTTCAACTGCTGTCAACCGCACACTACTGTAATAATTAATCATTTTACAAAATATTAATAGCGATTATTAAAACCCCTAACTTACGGCACAGCTGCATGTAGAAAACTGCAGAGACCACCACCGCCTAGGCCCACCACTACCACATCTTTGACCTCATTGGCAGCATTTTTTGAACCAATGGCCAATTGTACACCAGCAGACATATATAAATGATGTTGACATGCCAAATAACCGAAATCAATTTTCTTACGCTCCTTTTTACCCTTCAGTTTTACTGCAAACATAAATAATTATTAGTTAATAAATTAAATAGTACAACTACTGCGCCTACTTGTCTTGACCAAAGCTTCTGATTGTACTACAAATTGATTACTGAGGAAGATCAGACGCCGAAATATTTTTCCATCGTTACCCTCCACCTCCTCAATGCGAAAATCGCCGGATATTTGGGAAAAACCACTTACTAGAGTTTCACGTTTACCAACATCAGCGCCTAGAGATAGGAAAGGAATCTGTAAAGCAGAGCATTTAGTTAACTATAAGTATATTTTATTATTCATATTGATTACCAACCTGCTCCGTTAGACCAATAGGCGCTAGGCTCTTGATGCTCTCTGCAAGTTCACACTTAACTGTGTCCAATGACACATATTCCTGATCGCGATGAAGTGTCACAACTGCTAGGCGCTGAAATTTCGCGGAACTGTGTAATTTTCTACGGCCCTGAGTTGTGGCAAAGAGCCATTCAATCTCTCTGGAAAACAAAGAAATAGAAGGTGTAAAATGGTAAAGCAAGTAAGTTTTTGTATTACTAGTTGACTTTACCTGCCCTGAGGTACAATGAATGCGGCAAATTTACCTAAACCCCTTGCCGGTGGTTGATCCAGGACATGGACTGTGTAACGCCGAGTAGATTCGCCAGGTTGACACAAATCCATTACAACCTCTTCATGTCCTATAAGACATTGCATATATATGTATATTATTTGTTTCGTTTTTTTTTTTTGTTTTTAAATCAACATTCTATATAAGTTAACTAACCTGCAATATTTGTGCGAGCTAAACCATTGCATATCAACGCCGCTCTTTGTACAGCCGTCACAGCATTTTTCAACTCCTGAACATTTGGTAAACGTTGCATTTTGTCCTTACCCAAGCTAAATTCCAATATCTAAAATAATATAAGTAAATAAATTACGTAATTATAACAAAGCAATTGTTTACCGGTATTGGTAATGCCTTGAATTTGGTTGCAATAACAATAAAGACAGGCATTGGCATAACATCAGGATTATCTGCATTCTTTTCCTGATTGGCACGATCTGCATCGGCACAGTGTACCACACGTAACATAAAACCATTACGTGGGAAATAATCTAAAATATATTTCAATATATGTTCTTGTAGTAGGGTTATACACAAGTAACGCCCACCATTGCTAGAGTATTGAAAGTAAAAAGTATATAATGTCCAGAAAACAAGTATGATATGTAGTATATACTTACCGCATAGTACGTTTGATTTCATTGAAGTAGCGTTCCACGGTTGCGTGTACCTCCGGTGTGTCGTCAACAAAAAGCGCATCCAATGTGCCTTTATCTAAAGCAACGGAAAAATATTCGTCCTCAAAAGTCATTTGCGTCGCATCCATTTGCAGAAATTTCATACTCTCACGTTTATGAGCATTTACTTCTAACATTTTTCTAATTGCCACCGTTGAAATATCAATGTTTGTTATATTTCTAAAAGAAATCACACAAACAATTTATGTTGACTCGTACCATATGTAAGCGGAAGTCACACTTACCTAAAACCTGAGTCGTACATATCCATGCTAAGCTGTGAATTACCACAACCCAGCATTAGAATTTGATCTGTATTCTTTACATATTTGTGTATTTGCTCGCATAATTCCAAATATTCGCCATACCTATACGCGTGGAAGAAATATGAAAACCCGTTAATTATACTTGCAAACCGGTGCGCGGTTAATTCACGTAAACAAACCATTCAAAGGCCTTCTCACCGCGTTTTGTGAAGAAGGAATTCCAGTATTCTGGTTGCGCGAATTCCTCGTGTGATTTTGGTAACAAATTCATGACTAACTTTTTAAAAACTGTTTTTTGTTTACCTCACGTGCTAATATAAAATGTTCAAAGAATAAAGTTTACAACCGAACATGCACAGAAAAGCTGGGCCAGCTGTTAATGGAGATGTGTCATAATCGATTAATTCCCAATAAGGTACAGAGTGATGCTTCTAATAAGCACTAACATTTAAATACTTACGTAGTTGTATAGATTTTAAATACAATCAAAGTACGAACAGAAAGGGCAGAAACATTTGAAGATATACATATAAAAAATTATATGCATAAATTTGTTTTCAAGATCAGTATTAAAAATATTAAAATATACAATAAAATATATATTCTTATAAAAGCACCCCCTATGTTAATCGAAATTTTTTATAAAAAAAATTCACATACGACAACAAATATTTGACGTTTAGTGGCAGCAGATAGGAAAAATACTGATTGGCTAAATAATTAAAATTGTAATTAATTAAACTATTGCAATAACGATGGTACATAATAGGACACAAAATAATACGTCTGGTTCTTTTAAGTGCAAAGTTTAAACGAAAATATCCATCTAATTGCAGTACTACATAAAAACAAAAGTACTATTTGCTAGTGAAAGTATTGAAGGGGT
Organism: Bactrocera dorsalis; assembly: GCF_023373825.1. Taxonomy (NCBI): domain Eukaryota; kingdom Metazoa; phylum Arthropoda; class Insecta; order Diptera; family Tephritidae; genus Bactrocera; species Bactrocera dorsalis. Next base: position 111,798,733 of record NC_064303.1, read on the forward strand.
GTAGGTGCATGTGTGTGTTTTCTGGAAGTGGCACTTTGTTCAAGTGAAAAGTGCCAAAACATTCCTTTCGTGGGCTTTCCACTTTATTTAAATATTTTGGGCGTATACGACATTCTTCTATTACCATATTGACTCCCACATTATCGTCCTTAGTACTACAAATGATTTTCGTTGGTCAGAGATCTGCAGTAAAAAACGGATAAATGCGTGCAAATGTGAGTCAGATGTTGACGCATGGAGCTAGTGAACCGATTATGTCGCGTCCGGATTACGAGCAAAATGCGCTACATCACGGTTGTTTGTTGGTGCTATTGCGTGGCGTGGGTCCATCCAAGCCACGGTCGCTGCAAAAGGCGTTTGATAAGGTTCGCCGCGTCAGCAATGTGAAAATAAATGGCAAGTTACTGCAGTAGACAAATGTAATGTTAATATAATTAACGAATTATTTGCAGACTCGACAGGTATTACACGTGATATTTGGGTACGCTACATACATGACCATCCGGTAGAAAATAATGATTGGGGTGATTTTCAAACACACCGTCGTCTTCTAGGTTTAATTACTATTGGCAAATTTGAAAATCAAACAGAATTAAATGAGCTTTGTAGGCAACATGAATCGCTCAAAGTTCGCTACAGTGGCACACTGTACGACTCACGTGCAATATTTTTCGGTCCATCATCAGCACACGTTGCGGAAAACATTAATTCTGCCGGTGGCGATCAACATTTCACGGATGCAAGCAACCTTACCATTCATGATAGTGTTAATTTAAATTCTAACAGTGTAACGAATCATTGTCCTAGACTTGAAGAGGAATATACTACTCCCTCCAATTTTAAGGCGCAAGCCTTTTTCTATCGAGAACAAGATTCTTGTAGTGATTTAGAATCACACATAGCTGAGTTCATACATGCGCTATTCTGGGTGCTGGAATCAAAGCGTTTGGATAGATCGCGTGAAAAAGTAGAAAAAGTTAGTTTACTATTAGCACCATTTGAGAAACGCGATTTTGTCGGTCTGGATATGGATTCACGCAGTAATCGCAAACGCACTGTTGGCCGTGTCACTAAGAATTTGGCGGACCTGTCGTTACAAGCTGGTCTAGTAGTAGACGCGCTAGGTTTATACCATAGCGCCTGCGAAACTTTGCGTGCCATAGGAGATTTATTATGGTTGAGCGCTTCGGAAGAAGGCTTGTGTTCAGCTTCAGCAATACTTTTATATCCACATTTACGTGAAAGCGAAACTTTACATCGAAACACTTCCTTGCAGGATGGTAAGTGTTTATTTGTATGAACTATCGTCAACATATCAATATTTCATAAAATTTATTTTAGGTCCATCACCTTTGCGCAGCACACCCGAAAAATGGCGAGCTAGCGATGCAACAGTTAAAGTGCATGCGCCCGAACATCAACATAATTCGCACCCAGACGCTCAAGGCATGGCCTCTACGGTGCAAATGACCTCGGCATCGTCGTCTTGTTCTTCAGTATCTTCCCTTTTAACAAATTCCTCAACTTCCGGTACACCATCATCGTCATCTTCTACATCGACTATCTCAGCGGCGCAGCATGGTGCTCGTTCAAGTGAATTGCCAAGCAACATACTAAAACCAGATGAACTTCACGGTTATTACAGGCGTGCAATTATAAATTATAGTAAATATGGTCCTGCCGCTATAATCGAGACTGAGGCGGCGCTAAAGGCAGCGCGTATTATGATTGAGCAAAATCGGCCATTAGATGTGGCAATGTTCCTGCAAAATATTTTCTTTATAAATGTGACCATGAGCGAACCGGAGCGTGTAAAACGTTTAGAAGTGGTTAGCGATTTGTATCACCAAATCGGCTATCGACGTAAAGCGGCCTTCTTTCAGCACCTAGCAGCACTCAAATATGTACAACAAGGCAATCCGAATCCCGATTGGTCGCAGACTTATCGGTTAATGTTGGAAAGCTTTTCCGGCTATTTACTTTCGCTCGATCCAATGGAGGTGATCGATAATGCCGCAGGTTGGCCAGCTTTACAAATAGATTTGTTGCAAGGTGTTATCGCAGCGGCGCGACGCTTAGGTCAATCTGCGTTAGCTACACGTCACATGACTTTTTTACTGCAAACACAGTGGGCGCATATGACACCAACGGAGCAGAGCGAATTGTCCGTGCAATTACAGAATTTAAGTGCGCAATGTGAAGGTTCACCTGTGCCTCTGGTGCTGGAAAACGGCACTGTCATACCACCAGCCAATCTAACGGATTTACCCTATTGCATGGACTTGGTTGTGCGCGATTTGCCGGCACATCTGCGGCCGCAGCGTATAAAAATCGTCAAAGCAGATAGTGGACCTTTCCTATTCACACCCATACATCTCAATTCGATGGATAGACGTGAAAAGAAGAAGGAAAAGAATAAAATATGTGAGTTTTAAATAACAACCTATTTCTAATTTGATATATATTTCTGGTAACACATTTGTTTTCAGCTTTTCTTTGGGTGCAAAACAATCTAAGTGAGGTAACACTGCGGTTGCGCAATCCATTGCCAATCGAGTTGACTGTTAGCGATATGCGTCTGTTAACTAACGGCATAGTTTTTGAATCGCTACCACAAACAGTAATTTTACAGCCGCATGTACCAACCACTGTAACACTACATGGCACACCTATCGAAGTGGGCCAATTGGAGATTCAGGGGTATAGCACGCATGCGCTGGGCGTCAAGTCCAATTGTCGCTTGAAAAACATGCGTGGACGCAAATTTCCGCCCAATTATCTGGTGGATGTGATACCGGCATTGCCCCGAATATCCGTAAAGACCTCGTTGCCACAAACGGCGACATTCAGCCAATTAGCAAGTTCCGACATTGTTATAACATCCGCAAGTTTAACATTGTACAACGGCGAGTCATCAACGTGCATTGTTACCATTACAAATGACAGTCCGCTACCCGTGGAACATTTGGAGATAAGTATCAGTTCGAATGTGGAACAAGAAGTGCAGAAAAAAATTTTCATTATCGATGAAAAAGAATTGCAAGTGAGTATACACATGAAGAAATGCACAGAATTGTATCAAAAGCATTGATTTGAAACAAATATTTTCTCAACAGTCAAAACTTCCCATACAACCCAATAGCTCAATCGATTTTACGGTGCATATATATGGCGAAGCGGACTTCGTCTGCCCCATAGTAAGTCAACGCGCCGCCTCAGTGCATTCTAATAGCACAGTGACAGCTGCTTTGCAAGCAGATTATGCGGGCGCCACAATGGGTGCTGGACCGTATTCATTGCAATACTCAACACTATCATCATCGGGTCACGCGAGCTTGCCTTCACGTGTTAGTTCGCCCAATCAACAGCAAACGTCATATAATCGTCGCAATGATCCAAATAATCTGAGTTTTCGCTCCTCAACGTCGGGCGGCGCACCATCACTGGCAGCGCTGAGTTTGCCACCTGCAGGTACGCAAGGCAGCACTCATGGTTATGGACAACACGTGGAAGCACAGTTTCGTGTGAAATATTCCGGTGGCGAGGCCATGCAACAGGGCTATTGTCGTCAATGTGCAATATCATTTAACATTGAATTGTTGCCGAGCGCACAAATAACCAGCTGGGATGTGCTACCGGCAGAAATGTAAATATATATCTATTTCCCGTAATATATCCCGTTTACATTTAAAACACCCCATTTTTAGTCCATCGCAATTCTATTTGGTGCTTGATGTGTCCAATTTGACAGCTCAAGAAATGTCGCTCAATTACACCAACAACAAGAGTATACTGATTGAAGCCAAAGAGAGTTGCCGTGTGCCAATACCAGTCGACCGTTGCTCGTTAGAGCAAGTAGTGGCCGCACGTGAAGCTGAATACGCTGAGAACATGGAGAAAGGTACCTACGTGTATTTATAAAACATGCTCAATGAAATGTAAATAACCAAATAAGCTTCATCTACAATTTGCAGACCTTTGCTATCGCACCCAACTGCTTTCTTTTAGCGACAGTATTAGTAAATTATGCTCGGAACATATAGCAGAGCGTGTGAAAATCAGTTGGTTGCTCGCCGGCACCGACATACAGGGCATAGCATCATTACACGGCATCGTGCTGACATCAGCCATGATCGATTTGACAACCGTGTCACCGCTGGAATGGAGTAAGACTGAAGACGTTTCTAACTCCATAGAAGCTGTAATTAAATATATATAATTTTTTGTATATTTTTAAAGCGGTGTCATTCCAAAATACACCCGTCCAACCGCAATCGGAAATTGTCTGCGCCGCCGGGCAGAGCGCCATATTGAATGTAAGCGTAAGCAATCAATCGGCGCAACCGCTACGTAACCTTGTGCTCACCATCAAATTTTACCAGGATTACTTAAATGGCATGGAAAATTACAATTTAGATACACGCGTTGCCATATCCGGACCGAGCAGGTAAGTGGAAGTTTTAATATAAGTTTTTTTGAAAGTATGCATGTCATGGCTACACTTTTTTTGTTAACAGAGTCTCAATACCGCTACTACAAAAACACGCACAAATTCAACACGAGTGTACCGCAATATTTTTCACACCTGGTCGCTTCAAGGCAAGCATCCAATGCTGCTCCAAGCCACAAGAGACCTCAACTCAATCAGCTCGTGGCCAATTGTTAGAACACAAAATGCCCGCTGTACAAGTCAGCGACATTGTTGGCAGCGCAGCTAGTTATCACGAACAACAGGAGCACATCTGGAAATTTATACCGCCTATTGAAGTTACCGTTATCGAGCAATAATGCAATATATGCATAGTTAAAATAGTATTTATAGGTAAAAAGTCTACAACGGTTGTGCCCAACAACTGGATGTTGCTGCGTTGTTTGTTGGCTTTGCGCGCTGTCCAGACAGTCATTAAGCTTTCGCATTTCCACGCAGAACTACGATGAAATATGTCATCATTTGGATGCGCTGCTCCAAAAGCGCATCTTTAAAATCCGCTTATTGTTTATATATCTATACATATGTACATATAGATTTTTTTCTTATTTGAGTTGAAAACGTTTAGAAAATTAAAATAAGCGAGCTATGCGATTATCAATATGCCTGGAAGCGTGTAGAAATAATTGTCTTCATAAAAAACACACAAACTGCTACTGCTCTTCATTTCTTTTGTTATTAGAATTGTATTTTTGTTAACGTTAATTTAGTTATTCGTTACTACTCTTAATATTGAAATTTCGGTTTTAAGCTGTAAAATTTAATTGAAAAATGTTTGTGAAGCGCGTCAATTACTTGTCCAGCAGTAGTTTAGCTCGTACAAAGAGAACAATAACCAACATTAATTGTTAAAACAAGGCTTGTTTTGTATATATTAAAAATATATAAATCTGTATATCATTAATATATTATTATTCTGGCTGAACTCTATAAATTAAACAAATTTCTTAAATTTGCTGCGAATAAACGTTTTGTTATTATTTTTTCTTTGTTTACAATCTTGTGATTAGCTGGCAACTGCGGCGTTACCAGACGTCACGTTAATGCCATAACTTTGGCAGAAGAGTTTAAACAAATTATTAAATAAAATTTTGTTATCACAACCATATTCATACATATATGTACGTATGTATGTGTTTTCATACATGCAGGGAAAAGTTTTACCATGGTGGTCTGCCAAGAGTTAGAAAAATAAAATTCTGACGGATGTAAGTCAAATTTTGACATATTTCGTGGTGAATTTGAGTGTCAAGAGCTGGGTAAAATTTTGACAATTTATGAATCTGAATACAAGTAAGTGAAAATAATTTGAAATAAAAAAAACTAATAAAATTATATGTAACATTTAAGTCAAAGATTATAATATTAGTTAGTAAAAATTGATGTATTAATATTAACTTCAGAACGAGAAAGGCTACTGTTTCTGAAGGTTTAATAAAAATCCAAGACTAAGCTGGACTTGAATTTCAATTTTCAAAGTTTTATTTTCACTTTCCAATAAAATCTTTCACCCCATATCAACACGGAGGAAAAAGTGACCGTTTGGCACAGGAAATGAAACAAAGAATATATTAATACTTTATAATAAGTGGAGCCATAGGAATATTAAAATATTAATTCGACAAATGATTCTAAACAAAATGTATTTTTTAAATACTATTTGAGCAAAAAACAAATTTTGTTTAGTAGGGCCAATCAAATGCAGGGTGACTCTATATTCTGTTTGTTTTTGACACATTAATAAAAAAAGCTATAATAATTGGAAGTTTGTAAAAAATATTTATGATTAAAGTGTTATTAAATAAGAAGTTTTAACTTTCTATTGAAATTTGTAATATTTGAATCTAAATTAATTAAAATGCAATGTTTTTTTTAAATAAAATTTAAGCAAAAGAATTTTTAAAACATTCATTAAGTATTGTGTAAATCGTTGTTCAAACAGTTGATAACACTAATCTCCTTAAGTAACAACGGTTATTATCTACAAGTGTCTTACACCTATTTATTTACCCAGCAACTTAATCTTGTTTATCCAGCAAAACTACTGATAAGAAAGTAAATGGTGGACTGTCAAGTATTTAAGAATAGTACATATGTATGTATGTATGTCTTTATTAAATGATTATAATATTTTTGCCTTTTGCGTTTCAATATACAATTGCGAATAGCAACTTATCTCTAAATCAATTTGCTAACATATAGGAAATGAAATTTTTAGAGAACACAAAGTTATGACTTTTTCACAGAAAATCTCATTCATACATGAAGTATCCACTTTTGTGTGGATTTGGAAAACTCGGTTTAAATTATCTAACATCTACAGATACGCGACAATACTTAGTCCTCCTTCTTTTCGGCTGCCGATTTCGGCGTATTTTCGATAGCCGCCTTTTCTGCTTGTTGCTCTGACGCAGGTGCCGCAGCTTCAAGTCTCTTTTTCGACGCTTCTTCCTCCATTTCTCCGGAGAAACCAAATTCATTTACGCGCTTGTAATCAACGCGATATTGCCAGCGCTGATACAAGAATACGAAGAATATAATATCATCACGGAAACATCCCAACCTATACATAGTAGGCATTTTGATCACAAAAGCAAATATATCATCTATAAATGTGTTGAGGAATTTATATGTCATCATACGCCACGGCAAATGTGCTACGGACTTTAGTTTATAGTTGATGAACAACTGAGGCGTCATCATGATGAAGCCAAATGTTAGGAGGTAACCATACAGCATATTCAGCACAAATGAATACCATCCCTTGTGCTGGTTATACACTAAAGAGTAGATGAAATATCCAATTAGCAGTGGAAAACATGCCCAGCCTAGATATTTGAAGGCAAGATTGTCATATTCCTTTGTATTACTGTCCGCATATGAACCTTTATCTTGGAAACTAATTTTCGGGAGTATTCCCAAAATTTTCTGGTCAGTGTTGTAATCGATATCGACAACCTTGTGGATTTTCCAAATTTCAATGCCTAATCCAATAAAGCATGAAACTCGAATCATGAAATTGGTTTCATTATCCAGGACATAAAGTAGCACAATTAATGACTGAAATACTCCAAAGAAGACGGAGCGCACTGAAAGGCCTTCCAGCGACTTACGGTTATTCCAGAACTGTATATCGTTTTTAAAAGCCAACAACTCGAACACTGAATGCAAAATTGATATAGCAATTGTGAGTCCCAGCAAATATATATTTGTGTCAAGGAGTGTTTCTTTCAATGAATCTTGATCTTCATCCGACTCCTAAAAAAGTAATGTGTATATTATATATGTATGCATATATACAAATTTTTAAAACTTACCTCAGGAGCACCAGCTGTCATTAGTTCTCCGAGCATATTTCCACCCCATTTGTTCTTCATCTGTTGTGCCGCATATAATTGCCATTTGAACATACTCAAAGGTTGGAAAGTTATATGCAAATCTAAATCCGGGGTGGTTTCGTTTATTGGGAAATATTCACGTTGCAAATTCCAGTAATCATTGATAAATACAATTGGCAAATATGTTTTACCACCATCTACAAACTTGACGTACTCATCTAAAGGTGGTGGCACCGTACCCGCAGCCCAATTGGTTTGATCTACCACTAAGTTTATAGTTATATTTGGATGCCAATGTGAAACTATGGTATCTTTAAGGTTTGCTTGTTCCAACTCTTTAGCCAATCTTTCCTTCTCTCCTCCTAGAAGATTATAGTTGCGATTAAGGCGTATCCGTTTGTATTTATTAAGAATTCTGTGTTGGTAACCCATCATTCCTTTTTTCGCATAATTATCTGCGTCCGGGTCAGGACTCTCTCCAGCACGTGTAACAAACGTATGCAAATAAATGCTACCATTGTTCATCAACGATTTGGATGCTTTTACTTTTAAGCTATGCGTATAAATACCATCATGTTTCGGTCCCGATGACCAATCGCCATATACAAGATCTTCTTGTAACCATATTAAATTTGATTTTTGTTTGAAGTCTACATTATCTGAATGTTCCGACAGCCAAACATGCAAATCAAAGAGAGTACCGTTTTCGAAGTAATTCCATGCGTTAACACGCGGTGCAAGATTTTTAGCTTTTTGCTCACTTGCTTCATTAGTTGCTTGTTGAGGTCGGCGGAAAAATGAACTTATAAAATAAATTATAAGAGCACGTAATATCAATGATTTTGTCATTGCAAAGAAAGATTCCATTTTAGTGGGTTGCCGTTGTTGTTGTTGCTCTTGATTGTTAGGGCCAGCAACACCATCAGCTGCTGGTGCCAGCTAGGTAGGTTTCCAAAATTATAAATCATTAAATAATATATAATCTTTAATTAGTAGTGATTTCTTACCTCGCCATTTCCCTGCGCAGCTGGTTGCGGCTGTGCGTCAGTTGACATTTTATACAAATAAACTTTTAAGGCGAAACTACTAAGATATGTGTCAGTAACGGTGTTCTTTGATTGGAGAAGTTCTGAACAAATGCCTCCTCTGGATATTTGTGTACGATTTTCTTACCACATGACCTTTTAAGTTAATTTTTTTCAATCAATTCTCACGACTATGTAAAAATGATGTGGAAAAAATTTGACTTTTATAATGGGCAGTGTTACCAATTTAAAAAGGCAAAGAATCTTATTAGAGTTGCCATTTCTCTTGCATCAAAAATTACCGATGTACATCCATTTATTTGTATATACTTAACTGAATTCTTCATTCCTGTTACATATTTGCTCTGTTGAACGTTAAATGGTACAAATACAAACATGACAATAATCTCTAAAACTTTCTGCTAAATTATATACAAAGAATTACAAAGTTAACACAACAAATTCATATAATTGTTAAGATATATATCAATAGTAAATTGTGAACGAGACATATTTTCTTAACTTGGCAGCACTTATGATAAAGTGTCAGAAAATTTCCTGCCATATTAAAAAATTCCCTTTTGATTTCTTTTCTAGCATTTCTCTACACGTTTCTGGAGGTAAGCTCATTTCTGTTTGGAAAATTTGTGTTTTAATATTAGTTTTTATACAGAAATAATAAATTATATATTTTTCATACTTTTGAAAATCGCGTGAGGTGATTGTGTTTTGTTTTTAGCATTATTTTACGTATAAAGTGAAAAAGTTTGCACGATTCTAATCCTAACCTATAAACGCACACGTCACAACTCGTTTTGCTGTGATCTGAAATCAAACCACAATTCTTTGTTTGTGTTTTTACAGATAGACGGGCAAAATGCAGATTTTCGTCAAAACCTTAACTGGTAAGACCATCACCTTAGAGGTCGAGCCTTCTGACACCATCGAAAATGTCAAAGCTAAAATCCAAGACAAAGAGGGTATCCCCCCAGATCAACAGCGTTTGATCTTCGCCGGAAAACAATTGGAAGATGGGCGCACCTTGTCCGACTACAACATCCAAAAGGAGTCAACCCTCCATTTGGTTCTGCGTCTTCGTGGTGGTATCATTGAACCTTCCTTGCGTATCTTGGCACAAAAATACAATTGCGATAAGGTAATTTGCCGCAAGTGCTACGCTCGCCTGCACCCACGTGCAACAAACTGTCGCAAGAAGAAGTGCGGACACACCAACAACTTGCGCCCCAAGAAGAAGTTGAAGTAGACCACTGGAATATGGAAAGTTTCGACGTTTGCGGAGAGTGTTGGGGGAGAAATGCATACTAACAAACGCATTCTCCTTTTAGTTTTTCTATGTGTACATCAGCTATGTATGAATTGAAGTGAAAATTTTACTTTGAAATTTGCAAAATAAAACAAAAACCATAATTTTTTTGTTTTTATTCCGATAGTTGGAGAAAACATTTATACATATTTGTTTAAGAAAATCATTATAGTATTAGCTATGTGGAGAACACATCTCAGCTCTAGAAAAAAAATCAATTTTGTTCAATTGTGACAAGCTTTGACTAAGCCGCGTGTTGTAGGTCCGGTTGTTGTTTCCAACCAGTACTAATGTTTCCCCAAATAGTGGTCTGCTAAAATATTGACTCGTGCCAAACAAAACTAGTTCTGGGTGGCTATTCCCAGATAATGTTCAATGTTCACCTTGGCCTCTATTTCCTGATTTTGTTGTGCGCGAATTCATAACTCCGAAATGGGAGAACATAGACTCTTACTCAAAAAATGCAATAATAGAGGCCTGAGGTTCGGCAATACTCTGAAAAGATGAGGAGGCTATAGACGCAGGGTAAACCTTATTTTTAAATATTTCTATTTAATAATCTGGGTGACAAATATCCATTTTGTATAGTATATATGTATGTATGTATATAGCTTTTAACTCCAAAACAAAAAATTTATAGAGTTAGTTCTACCCATCTTCCAAGAAAAATAAAATTTTTAGTATTTGGAAATCGCTGTAATACTTCCTCGGTTTTTCTCAATGAGGATATTTCATATAAATACTTTTATCCCAAGATCTTTAATATTTCGCCACAAATGCGAATAGTAACGCTGAAAAGCGTATATTAACTTTGCCAGGAAGCTTGTAGTACCCAGAAAGGAACGTCCGAAAACGACGAGCTGAATCTATTTAACCATGTTCTAGTCTCTCAGTTATTGAGATATCGATCTGATATTGTACGCACGTCCTTTCTTCTCTAAGTAGCTTCTCATTTGTAGCAACCGATATCGGAGTTCTATAGCATATACATATGTACATAAGTACAAGTATGTAGTTGTCACAAAAACTGATCGTTCAGAATCCACTTGTACGCCAACATATACATTAATATGATTGTATGTATGAAATATCCGCAGGATGACTAATATATGGTACATATGTGCATGTGTATAAACAGGAGTAGCATCCAACTTCTACACAAAAAGCCCGAGCTATCTATGACTAATGCCCTGACACATCGCATCAAGCTTCTACAATAAGTAAACAATACCATAATAAGTAATTTGCTACTTCACAATTTAGTAATCAAGCAGTTACACAATCGCAGTGCAATGGCGTTAGTCCTATTTGATCCGCCATACTCAATGTTCGAATGACGGACAATGCTTTCCGGTCTGTCTTTCATGGCCGCCCATTGACGGAAGCTAAAATGTCGCTCCTATGATATCCGCCTTAAAAGAATTTGATGACTTAAGCCATATTAGAACCCAGGTGAATTTTTGCATATTTACTTTTATAATTATAATTATTGTTATTTAAATAAATATCAAATATTCTAGTTTTCGTGCTCATTTTACTAAACATCAGTTAACTGTCGTTCATGCCAAATGTTCTCAGTTGGCAATACCGACGGCAGCTGTCATTTTTAGTTTAACAGCGAGCAGCTGTCTCGCTTTCGCATGGAGGGAAAATTAAATGTTGTGAAATATTTGTGAAAATAAAACATTGGCCAAATGATAATTATAGGTACCTATATACATATACACATATAAACATATACAAATATACCGTATATATTTTTATTTGTAGTCAATATTAAAAATAGGCAAATTATTTATGACATTTAAACGAACAATTAATATCCGCAGTTTATGGGGAATTGGAAAATTCAAAAGGCATTTCCTTTAATTCGCTACATTTTTAACGAAATGCATGAAAAACGTTCATTGTATTATATAAAATGTAGTATAAGCCTTTGCACTGTTTTTAACCCCCCGAACCAGCAACGAAGAAGTGTCAAAATATAAGTATGTACATCTGTGAACAATATTCATTCGTTAAATACACATATATATGTATGTATGCATATTCGTCCTGTCAGAAGTCCTATTAGACAGAAAAAGATCAGATCATAGAAAGAGATTTTCTAATGGACAATTGCTCTACAAGCCAACAAGCCTATTCTTCGAACTGGGTCTGAACGAAATTGAAAACGATTATGGATTTACGCCTATAGGATATACTATATACATACATACATACATATGTATGTATTTACATATAAACCGAAGTGCATCGTCGAGCTCATACAAATGCATCGATATGCGACCAATGATCCAACAAATCGAACCAAATTTTCACAATAGTTTCCAGTACATGTTGTATCTCTTTCCCGCATTTGCCTAAAAGCAAATCTATGGCGGCCACAATCATGTGAAATTAGGTATTTCACAACATCAAATTTCGGCAATGGTGAAATTTTCTTGTATAAATCCAAATACATGCCAGCAATGGATCCAGTACTACTAAAACGGTTCATAGTTCATTTTTGGAGAAAAGTATTAAAGAAGTAAGAAGTTTTAAGATTTTCAAGTTAAAAAAATAATTTCAATAGAATATAAAAATACTGTGAAACATAAATTTCAGTTCCAAAATATTATTTAGTGTCTTAAATGAAATAAAAAAATAAATATTTTCAATAATTAATTATAAAAAATCACATTTTTCATCATAGAAAAAGTTTCACCATGAGGATGACACGGATTGAGCCCAATCTTGTTGCTTTGGCCGAGAAATATAATGTGAATAAAATGATCTGCCGCAAATGTTACGCCCGTCTGCCGCCGCGGGCCACCAATTGTCGGAAGAAGGACTGTCATTCCAGCGATTTGCGTCCCAAAAAGATATTGAAGGATTACAAATAAATGTGTACAAATACTGCGACCAAACTACCTCTACATATTTATGGAATGATACATGTATAAAATGTGATTATAAATTATACTGCCGTCGATACCTCTGGAGGCAGTCTCCAATAATATTTGTAATCAAACAATCATATTATTATGTATTATTAAACATTTAATATACTGCGTACTTGTTGTATAAGTATTTTTTTTTTACTTTTTTAATAAAATCATTTACAATAAATTTTTTTATATTTTATATGAAAAGAAGTGTCAGTAGGAAGTCCCTAAAGTCACGGGATTTGTAAAAATTTGTAAGATGTTATTAGTTTTGGTATATAGGATCACAGTAGGGATTGGCAGCTCTGGTAAAATTTTTCTTTGAAAGTGGGCGTGGCTCTGCTCCTTGATAGGTTTCATGAACATATCTTACAAATCACAAAGGGAATATCAAGCAAACGTCCTGAAAACATCTTCTTTTAGTACTTTATAATATGAATGGTATGAAAATATATGAAATCGGATAAAAATCACGGGCATCACGCATACAAAGGTTATCTTGGAAATACTAAAAGTGTGTCAACTCGTTAAATAAAAACTGAAGAAGCCATTTCTAGCAAGGAAAGAGTTCAAGCCAATATAAATGTTCCATTGGGCGTGGTTTTCATGGTTTGTTCAAGTACAAGTAACTGTGATTTGTGTGTTTAGATCTATGTACATACATATATACTAGATAAGACAAGTACAAGATAAGTATGATTTACTGATATGATTCATTTGCATCACATATGATATACCAAAGACTTTACGAGCACGACTAGTCAGTTTGACTAGATTTAGATCTCTACGATTGCGATCCTAAGCTTCTAAATCTATGATTTTAAAGGAAAATCAACTATTTCAGTTTCGCGCACTTTTTACTAATCACCAACTAATAACTAACTGGCGTTTATGCGAGGAGTTCGTCTTTGGTAATACTGAGGGCTACTATCACTCTCTATTTAACACACAATAGCTGTCTCGCTTTTGCATGGAGGGAAAATTTGCATGTTGTGAAATAATGTAATTCCTAAAATAATTTGGTATATTTGTGAAAATAAAATTTTGTTCGGACCAAATACTTATACATATAATACTTATATGATGCGCCTTTGTAAATAGTATATACATACATACATATATAAGTATTTGGATAGGAATATAAATGAATAAAAAAGTCAAATTAATTTTTAATGTTAACGGAATGAACAATGGATATCAAAATGCATCTATTTATTAAATTTCATTCGTGTATCTCAAAAACTGACGAATACATTTTTTTGATCCCTTAAGGACTTCGCCTTAAAAATCGCGGGTTCGTAACTAGTTTTAGACCCATAGTCCCTTGGAAAAAGTTGTTCAGAATGATCCGTAGAGCAGTTCCCGCTTCCAATTTTTCCGATTTTATGGCTTCCTATAAATCGACCCGCTCGAATATAACCGCAGTATGTACCCAGCAGCGAAAAATAGCGATCTAGTTAAGAAATATACCATATACATACATATGTACATATGAAAATTATATACCTATAACCATATACTAGTCTGGAATCCAACTTGACTTTTAACCGTTCTCTGACAATTGTCTTTTCGTAGCATATCAACACGTAAAAAACACCCGCTGTTTGAATGGAAAAAGGCCAATTGGTCGACTAGTTCAGGTTCATACCAGTTAAAAAGTAATTTATAACTAATTGACACATTGGTTGGTTGTCATTTAAAGTTTCACAATAGTCTCCAATGCATTTTTCATCTCTCATCAGCATTTGCTTAAATGCAAAACTATGAAATTAGCTATTTCACAATCTGTGTTTTCAGTAATTGCGAAATAATATTGTATAAATCTGAAGGCATGCCAGCAATGCAACCAGTACTTCAAAACAGTTCATGCTTAATTAAAAATTAAAAAAGTTTTAAAATTTTCAAAAAAATAAACTAATATTCAGTGTGTTAAAATTAATATTTTCAATAATAAAACTTAAAAGTTAAATTTCTCCCTCTATAAAACTTTCACCATGAGGATCGGACGCATTGAACCTAATCTCGTTGTTTTGGCCGAGAAATATAATGTGAATAAAATGATTTGCCGCAAATGTTATGCCCGTCTGCCGCCGAGGGCCACCAATTGTCGGAAGAAGAACTGTCATTCCAGCGATGTGCGCCCTAAAAAGATATTGAAGGATTACAGACCATAGACCAATGCTTGCTTATAAATACTGTGGACAACCTACCATATGGAATTTGGAACGGTGCATGTTTATGTATACATATGTAGATATACATATGTGAGCGTGTGTAAGAGGAAAAAATTGTATTTCTACTGCGGTACTTCTAGTGACAGCCTCGGACATTCAGTACTTCCTTGAAATCAAATTTTAACATTTGTGTATTTTTTTTATAAATATATGCCGATTTTCTTAACGCACAAGCATATTGTAATGTTATATTAAAATTTTGGTGTATATCTATATTTTTTATAATTTTATTAAAAGCATATACAATAAATTTCTTTTGTTGTTTTGGTTACATTTTGGTAGAAAAAATATATACTATACATACAAAAAAGTTATAATCCCGTAAAATCTCGGTATCAAAAAAATAAGTAATAATTGTAGTATCACAGTTATAGAAAATACGAGGGCTGCTATATATATTTTTGGCCTAATAATGAAAATAGGCATATTTATCAACGAAAATGTTTTTTTTTTTCGTTGGATTTGGCTCGTCTTGGAAGACCCACACGGTCGATTGCTGTTTTGTTTCGGGCTCATACGCATAGATCCATGATTCGTCACCTGTGACGATCTTATAAACGTCTTTTGAAGCACTGCGACCGTATTTTTTCAGCATATCTTTACACTAATCCACACGAGCCTTTTTTTTTGAGCGGTTGTCAAATTGTGCGGGATCCAACGAGAACAAACCTTTTTTACGGCCAGGTGTTCATGCAATATCGAATGTATGCTGGTGGGAGAAATGCATAGGCATGCCTCTATCTGAAGGTATGTTACATGACGGTCTTGCATTATCAGTTCACGTACGGCATCGATGTTTTCTGGCACAACGGCTGTTTTTGGACGACCTTCACGGAATTCGTCTTTGAGCGAGCATCGGCCACGATTGAATTCGTTGTAACAATTTTTCACAGTGCTACAGGATGGTGCTTCATAGCCATATAATGATTTTAGTTCATCGATGCACTCTGGTCGTGATAATCCACGTCGAAAGTTGTGAAAAATGATCGCACGAAAATGTTCACGAGTTAATTCCATTTTTTGGCCGAGATGAATTTTTTAATTTCCTGTAAATAAAACAATTCACGATTAAATGACAAAACGTTCTGAGTGATGTTATGCTAAAAAATGTCAAACTTTCCAATGGAAATGTCAGATTGCACCTGGCAACACTTAGTGTTGCCTAGTCCAGAAATATACATATATAGCAGCCTATGTAGGTAGGTAAGCTTTGTTTTATGCTACTGAATATATTTTATGTTATCGGTTATCCACTAATACTGGAGTGAAGTTAGTGCTTTCGTAACGCCAGCGAATACCAAAGAAGCCATCTGCATCTTACTTTTCCATACTTCCCTTCTACAAGGCATTTTTTTTTAATATATAACTGAAAATGTTTGTTCCTTGTGATTAGTAATACGCATCGATCAGTTATGTTTGCCTCTGTTAGGCTAGAAATGACCAAAGGTCGCAGTGAAAATCCCAACTCCGTATTCTACAAACTTCTTACTTGGTCCATTATATTATATGTTCGGTGATACTGCGGAGGTGTTCGAAGCTCATAGCTCATAAGGTAAAATACACATAAGTGCATTAAGGGGTTACATGGGTTTCCTCGGGTAAAAACCAATATTTTTTCAACAATTTTTTTCTCACATAAAAAGTGAAATACTTTTTTATTGTTACAAACATAGACTATTAACAAAGAAATACTGAAATTTTTGGAAATAAAATATTTTAAACTCGGCCACTGCGATGCCATTTTCGGTGACTCCTTACAGGATCATCTAAAGAGAAAAAAATACTACGAGTTTCACTTGAATCCTTAACTTAAAACTTGGACGAAGGAAAAAACTGAAAGTGGGATTTTTAAGAGAAATTAAAAAAAAAAAGAAAATTCGGTAAAAATTTCGCAACATTTTCTTTTTTCAAATAGTTCTAGTCGAAAAAGAAAGCCTTCGTCCAAGTCTTTAAGAATTGTATCCCAAAAACCTGTGTAAAATTTCATGAAGATCGCTTATGTAATCTCGAGAAATCTTTCTAACCGGCTTCAAAACACCGTGTCGAGAAAAACGCGTTTAAGAATGGCGCACTTAACTTAGCTGGCCTCGAGCGCACAAGTTCTCAAGGCTGTGTCTCCGAAACTATTACTCGGATAAACATGAAAATTTAGGAAAATATTCTAGAGGTGCTATAGAATTTAATAAGACAATTAAAAAAATAGATTTTTTTAAACCCATAAACCCTTGTAACCCCTTAAATCTGAAAGCATTGTGGAAAGCATGAAAGCATAAAACTGTCTTCACAGCTTGAGGGGCTCGATTACTTGCTCTATAGACTTCATATTTTTCAGAAGATAGCTACGCATCTTTGTGTATGTGTAAACTTTTTAGAGCTTTATAAAGCTAAGGAGTCATAAGCTTTTACGAAATACTTCTTCCATGTACACGAACCGGATATAACTACTACCAACTCTTAGAAGCTTTGTTTATACCATAAAGTTTGCATCCAAATAGCTTTTATGGTTTATTTTAAAAGTATTTCTATTGATTACATGGTTAGCTGGGTGGTTGAATTATCTATTAGTGGGAGGTAAGTCATATACAAGATAAGTAGGATATGTGCCTGACATTCTCATATAGATTAGAATTATAATAACCTTTTCGTCTCAATAGCAAGAGTCTGAAAGAATTGTCGTCTTTCGGTGTTCGATCATTGCTTTTTCAATACAGTTTGAAATTTATCAAAATTGCACTATTACCCAAGACTATGTTTTTACTTTGTCTCCATGTCATATCGGGCATAGTCAGAGTTTGACTCTTCTCCATATAAAGATAAATAAGGTTTTTCCAAAATTTAAATGATTCATTATGTAAAACACTGCTTCCATGCGCCTATTTAGCGATTAATTGAGCTTTCACTAAAGCTTTCCTGGAATGGCTTTCAATTAAATGGAAGCAGCATAAAATTTGAAACGGTGATTAATGCATTGGCAATAAATAAAAGATTACAAAATATAAACAACATAAAAACGAAGGTCCACAAGGGCCGAAAGTGCAGTTGTATGCACATATGTATACACAAATATACAATATATAACGGTCAGCTCAGTAAGCGTACTTATGTACATTCGTTTTTGTACTTTGCTTGGATTTGTGTGCCCATCACCGCCGATTTCGCGGGTTTCTCACTCGGAAATAAAAAATACAAAACGATTAATTATCGCAGCGCTCGAAGAGTGCACAGAGTAGAAGAAGAGCGCCACGGGACGACAGGTGGCATGTAGGCGTACCTCGGAGGCGTGGCGAGTTGAAAGCTCAACGGAAATTAATTAAATATCTCACAAGCAACGCAAGCAACAACAATATACAAACAAAAATATTTTTATAACAACAAAACAGCTTTGTTGGGCAAACAGTGTGAAATTGTGCAAATATCGAGAAACAATGAATTGATTGCAAGCGAAGAAAAAATAAAAAAAAGACAATAAAATAAAACCGAAGCGTGGAAACGGTAAAGTAGAAAGCACAAAAAAAGCATAAAACGATAAAAACAAAATCAGCACGTTCCGGCTGTACGTGGTCCCGGTCAATTATACTAATGCACTCATTAAGAAATTGAAAACAGCGGCAGAGAGAAATTAATGAAAGCAAAAACATAAAAAAATAGACATAAAAAATTGCCACCGAAAACTGTCAGATGGAAGAGGTCAAAAGGATTGCCATATATTTCCTATATTCGACGAAGTTCCTAGTGAAGAAGAAGAAGAAATATGGTCATTGCGCTAAGTGCACTACAACAACACTACACCCCAGACATAGAGCGGGCCGCATTGGGAAAAAGAATGCACGAACTTGCACACATCCATACTTTGCTACCAAAGCTAAGTAAATTACAAAAAAAAAAAAACAGTAAAAATGGAAAATGAGAAAAGAACGGAAGCTTTGGTTGTAAATTCCAGCTAAATTAGGGAAAGAGGTGACAAAGAAGGTTTAAACTTGCATTAATTTTATTTTCTATAAATTTTGTGTGTTTTCCTGCCTGCCAACTGTGCCCCAAAGACAGTTGTTGTCGACGAATAACGAGTCAGCTTCGTTTTGGTTAAAGTTTTTGTGAAAAAATGAACAAATTTGGGGAGTTTTGTTTTGGTAAAACTATTTAAAATTTAATATGCTCATGTATGTTAATCCCTTTATGAATATTTCTTTAATAATTTTTAAATTACCTAGAGTCTACCCTTCAGCTACGTTTACAGTCTAAGTAAATACAGTATACTCTCGAAAAGTAAATCGATTGGTATTTTGGGTAATTTACTTTTTCGAATAATTTACTTTTCCAAATATATACATAAATTATCTGTTTTTATAATATTAAATGCATTTTTAAACTTAAAAAATTCATTCATTTATTTGCTTCAATAAAACATATGGATTTACATGAAAAACATATGTATTTATTATGAAGAGAAAAAATTTTGAATATTCTTTTGTTTTTTTTCTTTTGCAATATATATTTTCTGACCATTTACATACATATCTCAAAGTTTATTTACTAAATAGACACGATAAACAAGAGAGAAAGTGTTTTTGCAACATCGTAAAAAACGCTGCTTGCTTCGTTTCGAATTTTTTATCACACTCTCTGAAAAGTAAATTAAAAAATTTACTTTTTCGAGGTGCATGTGTAATCTTAAAGGTGATTTACTTTTCCGCGATTATTTACTTTCTGAGAATTTACTTTTCGAGAGTATACTGTATTAAGCTTTTTTTCAATACTGACGACCTGCGTTCAACTCAAGAAGGAGTAAGCAAGTGAAAAGTGTAGAACACAATTAAGCACTAAACAACAACAACAAAACATGTAGTAGCCGTAACGCTTCGTCGGCACTAACGGAAACCAGCGTGGCGTTTTTTGCTGCTGTCAAGCACTATTGCCACTACTATTACTAATGTTTTGCCAATACTCTTGCCATTCGCTACTACACTTGCAACGTAGAACGTGCAACGTGCAATTGCTAGTGCCACTGCTATTAGGTACGCTGCTGCGCCAGCTGTCACGCGCCATTCACTCAATCGATTAGTGCAGTAATTAGTTGAGCGCGGATTAAAAGTTGCACAACAACAGGAACAAAGTGCAAGTTTGTGTGAAGCAAGCAGCTGCCGGAGCAAAAGAAAAGCGCAAAAAATAGTGCTGCGAAAAAAATCACGAAATTACCGTCTAGTTGGCTGGGCGTTCGCTGGCAATATTGAGCGCAGCCAGCGCGTGGAATTGAGCTGAGTATTGGGTATTGAAAAGTGCAACTATCAAATTACTGAAATTAAAAATGTTGCAAACGCAATTGTCGCTGGCAAGCGATAGCAAGAAAGTAGCAACAAACATTATTTACCTATTTTATGCATTAAATAGACGAATTTCACTTTTTTTAGTACTTTTTTTGTTTTTTCTTATCTCCCACTACTTTTCGTTGACTGGCTTCCAAATATGGTTGATTTTCGTGTAAATTGAGGCATTTTATGGCGCGCAAATTGCAATTCATTTTTGATTTAACTCAGTTCAGCGCAATTGAATGTTCATTGATTTCGAATTGGCTACTCGTTTCGGCCACTTCATTTGTTCACTCCAGGTTGGCCGACTCAGGACCCACCATTGCGTCTGCTGTGTTTTTGCTTTAGTGACGACTTCGTTGGCAAGAAGTTGTAGGGATTTCATAAACATATTCCTCTTCAAATATACATATTTATGTATGTAATACATATGTACATACAACTTTGCTTTGTTATTGTAGTCACAGCTGTTAATGCAAATCATTACCTAGTTTAGCCACAAATTACCTTTTAATGAATGATAAACACATGCCATTGCTTGGATCGCTGTTTTTGTAAGATTTATTAGGCCTTGCATAACCTGAACAGGTTTAATATAAAAAAATACGAGAAAATCGGTTAATTACTGAACATATAGAATGTATTAAACAAGAAAAAATCGAATTTAATATCCTTCACAAATGGCCGTGGACATCACGGAAAGGTGTATGACTACGAAAGCGCCCATTAGACTCAAAGAGTCTGGGTTCCTAAAATAACACGGGTCTAAACACTCGGAAATCCTTCATCATTCGAAAATTACCATCTTCTCAGATGGCAGAGCGGAGATACTAGCCTTAAACTCATTTACAGTGCGTTCAGGGCTGGTCTAAGACTACCTAATCTCGCAATCAATAGTATCGAATAGATTTATGATAAGACTGGTATGGATGTCAGAGTACAGCGGCATCGCAGATAAACTGTAAAGTTGATGAGCTAGCAAGGCAAGGCACTCTAGAGCCGTTATCGACAGATGGAATAGGATCGGTGCTCCCTTATCCTCTTGTGGTCGACTTTTAAGTAGCTGGGCTTCGCGAAAACTTGTCCAACGCTGGGACACAAACGGTACATAAGCTGTCGCAAAAGCCTTTTGGCCCAAGATGATGGATTTTTGCCGCCAGTAGGGCTAGCCTTTCCCTAGTAGTAGGGCTCTTAACGGGCCATTGTCCTATTGGCGTCCATGCAGTAAGGCTTGGATGCTACCGGACGCTATTTTTGGAAGCTGTATGGAAGAATATGAGGTGGAAACGTCATCGAAAGAGAACTTTACTTCTCAATTGCCTGCTCAGTCCGAAGTAACACCTCTTGGCAAGAGTTATTCTGCCTGAAATTTCTAGGCTGACATGGTTGGTAGTGTTTACACTGGTTCCAAGATAGACGAAATTATCTACGACTTCGAAGTTATGATTGTCAACAGTAACGTGGGAGCCTAGTCACGAGTGCGACGACTGTTTGTTTGATGACAGAAGATATTTCGTCTTATCCTCATTCGCTACCAGACCCATTTGCTTCGCTTTCTTATCCAGTCTGGAGAAAGCACAACTAAAGGCGCGGTTAAAAGGGCTTACCATCATATAAAAAGGGTTGCCATCAATTCGATCAAACATACAATTCTTGATTCGCTCATTTTATATACTATTTTCATGTCATAAATATTTTTTACGTTAAAAAGAGTATTGAGCCAGATAAGCGTGGCTGTACATCCAATATTTAATTCTCGTCTAATAAAGCAATTTAATATATAATATAAAATCTGTTACAGAAAAACTTTCATCATTCACCAAGTAACGTTATCTGTCAAATATAACCATATCAACTGCATGACGTAATAATTCTTTCAATTCAATTTTTTAATCCAGTCCATGCAAGCCAGTGTATTTTTTAGCTCCCTTTATCGTTTTTTAATATTCTCTTATTATACATTATGCTTTTTATACATTTTTTTGCGTTTTTCTTATTGTATAATAACAATTATGTTGTTATATATTTTTATGCCGACGCCAGCATTTTTTTTTCTATTATCATTGCATATTTGTTTTTGCTAGTCCGTTATGGTTTTTAATTAATTTTGCAACCGCATATTTGCGCCTTAACAATTGTGCCCTGTTTGCACATTGTTATTGTTGTTGCTTTTTGTTGGAATTTTTTGTCGCGCTTATTGACTTGGCAGCATGGGACTCCTCCGCATATTGTTTATTGTTTTTTGCCGCGACAATTCCAAAAGAACACGGACCCGAAAATCTTCGTTTGGACACAATAGGCTTTGTTTCGTTGGCGGCATATTTGCCACTTTGTTTTCCTCTTTTTTGTCGTTCCTCTTTAGCTGTTTTTCTGCCCACTTTCCACTATTTTTCTTCGGTTGCTTTTGTTTTCTTTTGTCGGTAAAGTTTTTGTTACTGTTGGCTTCGAGCGCAAGTTGTTGTTATTTTTTTAATTTGCCGCACACTTTTCATACTTTTGCCGCATTTTATGACCTTTTGCATTTCGCTTCTTGTTTGTTTTTTGTGGTGCCTCTTTTTAGCACGGAGTCTTTTCTGTACGAGTACAGAACCCTTTTGTCTGCTTACGATTCTTGTAATCTCATAAAAGCGGCCATGTTGCCGCTTCTAATTTCTTTTATTCGCAATTTCTTTCATTCCTTCTTTTGCTCATAACTCTGCACTGCCTTAATTTCGACTTCGCACAGCTTTTGGCACACTAAGCGCCAATATGTTTGCGCCGTCATTTCAAAATGGCGATTCGTGGCTAATCCCATTACGTGTTTCGCTTGCCTTCTCCACTCTCCTCTCGCTGTTTGTTGTTTGTATAATACAACATATTGTCACCTGCAAGTTATTAGAAAATTAATAAAGTTGCCAAAAATCTGTCCGCAGCCGGTCGACGAACAATCGCCAGGCACGACACACAAAGCCATGCTCACACATAGTCGGCTTATCGCGGGGAACGGCTGTCGAAAAGGGTTGCAATACCCCAGATCGTAATCTTAATTGAAAGTTTGTCTGCAAGGGAAGTCAATTTGTGGCAAGCAGCTTTATTGCTATTATTATTGTTATTGTGAAATTTTTTCTCAAGCCATTGTATTCGTGGTTGTCTTGTTGTAATTTTAAGGCGAACTCGTTTCCTGAGCTCTTGATTTCCTGAAAGCAGATGGAACTCGTTAGCATAGTGTTTGTGAAAAGAATGATTTTACAACAAAAATATTGGAAAAAAATTATTATTAAGTTAGTCGAAAAAGTCTTTTCGTTTTTCGAACATAAAAAAATAAGTTGAAGTTTCACTAGAAATACGAAAAGACTTTTTCGACTAGCCATTACATGTATTTAGTTTATATTTTAAACGACGAAACTGTTTTTTTAATTATTGTAGATTCAC
The DNA here is from genome assembly GCF_023373825.1 of Bactrocera dorsalis. Lineage (NCBI taxonomy): Eukaryota > Metazoa > Arthropoda > Insecta > Diptera > Tephritidae > Bactrocera > Bactrocera dorsalis. The sequence goes on from NC_064303.1 coordinate 111,822,784, forward strand.
TTATATTTAAAATGAACTATTATAATAATCAGTGTTCTTATAATTTCTATTCCCAAGTGGTATTCCAAACTTATATTTTTTAAGGGCCACTTAATTTAATTGTTATTATTGAGTAGTTGTTGCTTACTTTGAATACATATTTATGGAGATTTCATAACTTTTATCAAATTACTTAAAATATGTTAGCTAAATAAAAGTTTTTACAAAATTTCTCAAAACAACAACAAAGTAAAATAAAGACATTAAACTTCTCTGCTTTCAATTAAGCGAAGAATCAGTGAAACAAAAACCACGCTGATGGCACTACTTCACCGTTCTAGTGGTATAGTTGGCTGTAATTAACTCTTTGTCTTCCAGTTGAGAGCACAACAAACAAACGGTGGTTTTGATGACTTGGACAGCTTCAAAACTTCGCAGACAAGCATTATATAACCGAGTGAAAGGGGAACAGGTGGAATAGTTGCGAGAGATAATATGTTCCTTTAAAAATTTGCCTAAAATCTCAAAGATAAATATTATATTTACATTTTTTCATAATTTAGCGATTATGTTAAATTTGAGCATGCGAAAATCAAAAAAAAAAACAACAATAAATTAAAATGTATAAATTTTGTCTTAATACTTGTATAACACAAATTGCAACTTTCCGCTTGACCAATTGCCCTGGCATTACATACACATGTTTTTGTCGTACAAGCCAAACGAAGTCTTTTAGATATACATTGGAACAACAGAAACATTGACTTCAACAGTAGGGGAGCGCTTTCACCCGATGGAACTGAATATAAGATGCTCTTGTGAATTCTAGGTATATAAGGAGAAGGCATTTCACCACTCTCTTTCATTGTGGACTTTTTTCAAACTTATGAGAGTTGTGTGTTCGGTTCCCCACTTATAAACTTTTAAAGAATTTAATACAGATAGTATTGAACCACTAAGAAAGCAGACTTCGGTACGAATGTACATAGGTATTAGCTGTAGTTAATAATTAGATCTTAAAATGCTCAAAAGGGCAATACAGTGGGGATTGTTATCGAGTAGTTTGCGAGAACAAAAATTTTAACTCAATATGGCCCCTTCTACTATCATAGTCGGAAGACTGTACGTTTAGTCAGTGGAACTTCATGGCAATATGAAAATGTTGATGTAAGTTATTTTGTTTGCGTGGCATTAGGTTCTTTCATGGACATGGAACTAGACAGTTACTAGTTTTGTCATGCTACAATGTCAACCAACCTGTTGTACCCTACGTAACAAGGAGCGATCGTATAAACAACAACAGCTTGTGTATTAACTAAATTGCTGACTAAAAATTTAACTGACGCTGCAGAAAATGACGAAAACAGAGGAGTCGGAAAAATTCCCTAAGAGAATTGCAGAAGTACCAACTTTGCTGCAACTAACAGCAGGTAAACAAGCGAAACTTAACAGACATTTCTAGTAAAGAAAATAAAGTTGAGCAAGAAAACGTATATTGAAAAGTAGACGGAGGGACGCAGCAACCAGGCGGCAGTGTGGCTGGAAGTCTTTGTGGCACCATAGGTAACTGAGAGGCTAAATAAAGACGATGTAACGGTATGAGCAGAATCGGTCTCTCACAATGCGTTTAACAGGAAGTGTATGTATTTAAATGTGTGTTTCTTATGTTTGTATATGCTTATTAAACTGGTATAAACATATGAAATCGTGGCTTATACTTACAGGTGTATACAGTGAAGTACCCTGTAAGAAAGTGACAAAGTAATTCGAATTAGTAAACTATTTTTCTTGTGAGATTTTAAAAATTTTTTTGAAATGTTTCTTTTTTCAATTTCAGTATTAATACAGAACATTTTTTTAGTTTTGGCTAGAACCTCAATATATTAGGTTAATAGGCTAGGTATATGACCAATAATCGGAATCGAAGTGTATGCTAGGAATTAAATATAGAAAAAGATTGCTCTGAGGTTCGAAACATTACTGACAAGCGACTCTCTAAACCTATTAAATGCTTCTTTTCGCAAGCTCCATCATTTCGTCGAGGTTTCAGCATTAGAAGAAGAGAAACGTGAAACTAACTTTTGCCGAGTCGACAGGAAGCTACTAAAAACTAAACGACAGCGTAAATATGCTGTAAGGAAAGAACAAAAACACACATTTCGAGCAAAAATGGACATACAAGCAATAAAGACAGCCTTCCATCTTTCAGCAACTTTGGGAAAGGTGAGGCATATTAGACGTGTTGTGTATCAGAAAAGGAGCAAAGACTACAATTATAGGACGTTGATCGAATATAAGTGTGGACATATGTGATTTTGAACTTAGAAATGTTGCAGCTAACATTTGCAGCTATAAATTCCCTAGAGGTAAATATAACTGGTCGGTAAAAAACTAGTTTATAACTAGACCCTTTTAGAAGACTAATTTTATATCAAGAAATAAGTTAAAGCATATAATTTAAGCTGATTTTGGATGTAGAATTTAAATCAAAATATAATTTATTTGCTTATAATGGAAGGCAAAAATCAGGTGCTTCGTTGGCTGCCTTAAAGTTGATATAAGTAACTAGTATCCAACTAGATGCGAGGTGCAACAATCTCATTTCACTACCGGGTACACAACCAAATGCGCAAGTGCATCAGCATGTCCGCTGTGATGGCAACTTTTTATTGTCGGGGTTTGAGAACTGAAAGACATTTAGCCTGCGAACATCACACCAGCAGCTGGCCGGTTGAGTTTTGCAGCAGTTTGATATGAAAGTATACAAAGCAATAATCAGTTAGAAGTGCACTTGTAGTCGTGTATGTCTGCTCTTAAGGTTCGACGTCGTGCCGCAACGGGCTGTGACTTTCATTTCTTGACCGGCTTGGCTGGCCAGCTGCTGCCTGTCATCATTGTCCGAAATGTGCAGTTTTGTTGTTGCATTTGTTTTCTATGCTTTCAAGTTTTTAGTTGTTGATTAGCAGTGTCTGTATGTATTGCGTAATATTGTGGTTCTTCGTCTAGCACTTTTCTTAACTTGCAGTTAAGTTACTTTTTGTTTGTATGTAATTTGTAATGTTGTTGTAGCTAACGTTTAGTAAAGTTTTTGTAGTAAAATTTCTATGTGGTGATGAGTAAAATATATATACTATGTACGTATGTGTATTTCTAAAATATTATACTCTTGCATACCCTGTAGGAAAAAGCAACGGTGCTTTGACAATTGTGACTCGTGCTATTTTTCGTCTAACTGTGTCAATCGCTACCCTGTACATCACTCTTCTCGAATATAGAACAACATACGAGTATGTACTTATTACAAAGCGCTTCTTAAGAGTCCTTGAAACTTTTCCGAGGTAATGTATGACTAGTCGTATTTTCTATAGGGTGTTTTTAGTATCGGTTTAGTTTCCTTGTTAACAATAAAAATTGACATTTTCCTGCAGTTGACATTCTGGCTTGTTTATGAATTCACTTTTGAAGTCAGTTGGTAAGCACGTCAGACTGTACGTCAACAAGTCAATCATTCTGTTTGTTAATTGTTCATAGAAGTTTTTGCAAATTCGCTTTTTAATTTTGTTATCGCCTATTTTTTGCGTTACAAATTAATGTATAGTATAGTCTAACTGTTTTATTTATTTACAGATTCAAAAATTTTGTGTAACAGAAATGGAGGAATTGTTAAGACTAATTTTGTTTTGTCCGAATAGAGATATGTAGTTTTGATCAATTTTTAAGAGGCATCCCTATGTGAGATATTGAAAAAAATTATTTTTGTTTTATTTTGGTACATTTCGATAGTCTTCCTCTTCTTCTTTACTATGTAGACACCCCTTACGCGGTTATAGCCGAGTTAACAATAGCCCGCCAATTGGAGATTCCAAGCGAAGCCAGTTCCTTTCCCATCTGGTCTTTCTAACGGAGTGGAGGACTTCCTCGCACCCTCTGTCTCGAAAACTCGCAATGTCGACTCATCAGTTGCTGTCATCGTCCAAGCCTCCAGAGCTTATAGAGTTTGGTTTTTTTTCGTCGAGAGGACTTTACTTCTCAATTACCTACTCAGCACGAAGTAACACCTATTAGAAAGAGTTATCGCGTTGGATTTCGAGGCTGACATTATTATTAATACTGGTTCCAAGATAGACGAAATTATTTACGACTTCGAAGTTATGGGAGCCTAGTCGCGAGGGCGACGACTGTTTGTTTGATGACAGGAGATAATTCGTTTTGCTCTTGTTTACTACCAGACCAATTTGCTTCGCTTCTTTATCCATTCTGGAGAAAGCAGAACTAACGGCGCGGTTATTGAGGCCAATGATACCGATGTCCTTCCTTATTTAGCTTTGCAGCTCGAATTATTTTCTTGAAGAGTAGATTGAAGAAGTCGCATGATAGGGAGTCGCCTTGTCTGAAACCTCGTTTGGTATTGGACGGATGGGAGAGGAACTTTTAGTATTGCTCACACAGCCGTATTATTTTGCGGGGATACTAAATTAAGACACCGCAGCATAAAGGCAGGTTCTTGTCGTGCTGTCATAAGCAGCTATGAAATCGACGAAGAGGTGGTGCGTGTCGATTTTCTTTTCACGGGTCTTTTCCCATATTTGGCTTTATGATGAATATTCGGTCAGTTTCTGATTTGCCAGGCCTAAAGCTACACTGATAAGGTCCAACCAGTTTGCTGACGGTAGGCTTTAATCTTTCACACAATACGCTCGATAAAACCTTATATTCACTGTTGAGGAGACTTATCCCACCATAGTTGGCGTAAACTTTGGGATCTCTCAGAAGCACATCAGATATGCAATTTAGATTTAATATTGAAATCCTCTTGAAATTTATTCTAAAATTTTATTAAGCAACTTTTATAAATTCGGTGTAAAGTTCACTAAAACACAAAACCCAAAAATGTGTGCCAAAAAGCAATAGCAACCACACACAACCAAAAAATGTATGAGCATGTTCCCCAAAGCCTGAGCGGTCAGTAAATTCACTTTGCGCTTCGACCACTAATATGTTAACAACTACAACGTTGGTTATGTCATTGGGCAAAAAAAAAATAAGCACCCTCTGCATGAGCATATGATATTGGAGCTGTCTAAACATAATAACTAACAATTAGGCCGATTGCACTGGACCCATGTCAAAGTTCTTTTATATTTACGAAATCATTATAATTGGAAAAACTTTTGTACTCCAATTCACCAAACACACAACAACAAACATCTGTATATGTGCAGGCATTGTAGCATATTTATGTATGAGTGTTCATCCATGCTCGTATGTGTCTCTGTTGTGTACCTTTTTCCCACACAATCCCCCAAATGGGGGTGACTCAGGAGCAGAGGTCCTTTCAGCCGAACAGGGCCATTAAACTCACATTGGCGCATCAGCGGTTGCCCAGCAAATTAAAAGCGGACAACCCAATTCGACATTTATTGTAGCGACCCTCCTTTTGGTGTGTTTAGCGGCCGAGCGGCACACTCAAACACACACACACACACACGAAGCAACAATGCAATTAAATTAAATAATACATTAACATTCCGGGCATGGCGGCGCTCAACAGCGTTCCGTTGGTTGGGAATTCCGGCGTCCAGTATGTTGTGTAAATTGCGTATGTATACACGTATAAGTGCCGTTCGGAAAATACGATGACATCGAAACGGATGCGATATGCAACAATAGCAATGAGTTTGAGTGGGCGCTAAAAATTTGTTGTACTCAAACCGCCGATTTTCGGCTACGAACTGCTGTTTATAAAATCCTGCCACAAATACACATATTTAGATATGTTTGTATGTATTGTTTGTATCTTTGTGCATGTATTTTATTGAATTGACGACGTGATAGCCCATTGATAGTGGCCCCATACAATATATGGCATTGTGTAGCACAGTGTAAAGTAACAATCTTTACTGTTGTTGCTTTTGTTGGCGCTTGAACCAATATTAGCGAGCAGCGCTCGGTCGTTGACAGCAATAACAACGTAACTACATATAGACAAATATATTGCCGGGCTCTTATTTGCTTAGCAAGTTACATAACTTACTATGCGCATGTGTGTTTGTGTGTATGTGTGTGCTTTGTTCGCTTTTAGTTGGTATGCATGGTTGTCGTTGCTAAAAATCAATTATTTCAAGCGACCACAGAAACAATAGCAAAAGTAGTAATTGACATTTGTAGTAGGCTTAGAGAAATCGTTGAGCGCAGCGCTGACATTACAAAGCAATACCGTTAAAAGTATTAGTGAAACGCTCGAAAAAGCCCGCTAGGAAAATCCTGTGCAGCTGCTTTGCCAACAATTATTTTTTTAGTAAATATTAAGCACAGTTAGTTTCAATTATTTTCTCAAAATTCGTTCATTTGACTTAGGTTATTTCTCAATTCAAATATTTTTGAGTTCTTAATATTTCGAGCATTATATAAAAATTATTATTTTCAGTTTTTCTCATAGGGTCTCCAACCAATTTATTTGCACTAAATGACTCGGAAGCTATTTCAGTTTCAGAAGCAGAATGCAATTGTTTTCGAAATAGTAACGGCATAAATTATTTATAGCAATTATTTGAGAATTTGTTTCGGCATGAATTAAATCTTTAAATATTTAGTTTGCTGTTATAGGATTATTTAAAATATTTAAGCAGAACTGTAGTATGTTTGTAGGCTTCTATATCATCAGAGATGTATTCATCTTTGAAGTATGTTTTCTTGATATCCTTGACGGCATCCGAATTTAGTAAAGAATCGTTATTGATAATCAAACCATTTCTTCAAAGTCGTGGTTTTCTGTTTTACCATTTCTCGTTATATTTGTTAAGTAGATTGGTACCGAGGGGGAAGACAGAGGTTCTCAACAATGCCCAAAACTAACGGTTTAGTATGTTACCGGAATTGCCCCGGATTTCATTATAAATTTAGGCGGTTATATTCACTTGAAAGTCAGAAAAAATCGTTTTTTGTTAACTGACTTTAAGAGGCATGTTTAGGACATAAAAATGTATGTCTGCAGAATTTTATGTATTGTAAAGTTCTGCGATTAATTTTTAAAAAAATATTATTTCCTTAAAGATGTAGCCGATCTCTAGGAGGACATTCTAAAAAAGGAGTTTGGCGATGAGCAACATTTTTCTGCTTCAAATTATCTTAAACGAAAAGGACAGATAATTATCAAAGGACTCGTCAAAATTTTGATTTTCGACGAAATCTCAGATTTTCAAAAAAGTACTTTTTCGTAAAAAATTTACACTTCAGATAAAAAATTAATATTATTATCAAACAACTCATTTCCAGTAATTAACTAACAAATACGTAGGTTACTTTTTTATCTCGGTATTTGGCAAACCTGCTAACCACAGCCCACTTTATGTAAAAGGTTGAAATTTTTGATGTTTTTGTAATCATAACGTTTATTTATTTTTTGTTTTTTTACAGTAACTTAAAATAATCGTTTCACCCAAAAAAATGAAATTAATACATTTTTGCAACTTTTGAGATGGAATGACGCAGCAACAGTGCAACGATGAGCTTAATTCAATTTTTGACGATGAAGCACCATCACGGACCAGTTTTAACGATGGCATGATATATCCAATCGAGGTCGTAGATCATTCTAAGACGAATTTCGTGAAGGTCGCCCAAAATTGGTTGTCTTTGATGCTGAATGCAAACTGATATTACCAGATCGTCATGTGACCTATCGTGAGATAGAGATAACCATAGGCATTAGTGGGACTATTATACATTCAAGATTGCATAAACTGTAAAAAATTTATTCACGTTGAATGTCATATAAATTGCCAATCGCTCAAAAAAGGCTTGTGTCGATTGCTCGAGAGAAACGTTAATAAAACATACGATAGCGGTGCTTCGAAACATGTCTATGACATCGTGACAGATGATGAATCGTGGATTTATGCGCATGAGCCCGAAAGTAAACAGCAGTTTGACGCTTAGACAATTAGGCTCAACTCTCCGAAAGGTTTCTCCGGATCAACTTCAAAAAACAGATCAAAGTTTGACAACCACCTATAATTTGTGGCTAAAACAGTTATATTCAAGGAATCCTTTCTTTACTAGTTAGTATACCACCAAATCAGTATCGAAATTTAAGAAAATTTTTCAGCATTTAACAAACGCAACCTTCCAACTATCTGTGATCCTCTGCAACATGCTTTACTGATTGGCTTATTATAATTTATAAAATCCACACCGTAATGCAACGATGTTTTCACGCTTCAACGATGCGTTGATTACCATACCGACGACTTAACTGTATACACGAGTAAATACTCGAGTAAAGATTCGGCGCGGAGTACGAAAGCATACAAGTACGTGCTTAATATTAAAGTTTCGATTGGCTGAACGAGCAGGTGAAGCCGAATGTTGCAGCGTTTCCGTAAATCGCGTAATTAAGTAAATCGGACGATGTTGTCGCACGCGATGACCGATGTTTCTTCACTTTTGCGAAAATGCTGAATTATGTGCGCACGTTCATACTTGCATGTAATCCTTTTTAATTGATTATCCTTAAATATAACCTTAATTAAGAGCAAACGTAAAACACATATTGTTATTGATGCGAACGTGTGTGCGTAACGAGTTTTCAACACGACTTTTTCCAACAAATACACAATTTTTAAGAACGAAAATATACGAAAATGATAATGGCAGCAGGCGAGGCAAGTCATGTGGCGCTTTAGGTATATAAATACCAACATATGTATAGTCGTGTCTGTGAGCTCGCCTGCGTTGGTATGTGCAGAAGTATTGTTGAAAGCATTCAATTTAATGCGAAACTGAATGCATTTTAACGTTTGTCAAGTGTGCGCACACGAGTGAGGCTTTTAAGAGCGGAAGTGGGAGGCAAACACGCATTTACAGTGGCATTTGCATAAACGCACACACACCCGCGCACATACAAATACAAGTAGTATATAAGCATGCAGGCTGTTTTTTCTTTCACTGCCTGTGACTGCGGTGAATGCGAAAGAATATAAGAATCCGTTCCAAGTGCCGTCGTTTATAGTATTCACACGTCCTGGCTGACAGGCTGCGTCGACTTATGCGTGTTGTTGTGGTTGATGCTTTTATTTTTTGCCGGTGGCAGGCGCTGTCTTATCGTGAGCTGCGTAAATCTCCAGCAAAATGAAGGACATAAATCAGCGTGCGACGCTGCATGTGTATGTGTGTGTGTGTATATGTGTTTTACTTATATATCAATATGTATGTGTATGTGTGGCGACGCACTTGTTCTTAGCATGCTACATATACATATGTCTGAATTGAATTCAACGCGCTTATTTAAATGAAATACATACACACACACGCATACGAATGCAAATTTGCAAGTGTATATTTTAATTTATTGATTTAAAGAGTGGCATTTGGCTTCGACAAGGTTTAAAATTAAATAAGACGTCGGACTATCAATAATATAGCATACATATGTATTTATGTGATGATATGAATGCGGGAAGGAGCTGTATATTAATGCAATATACACATACTCACACACACATGCATCTTGCACCAATTTTCCCACACTTGCACTTGTACTCACACAAAAGCTTTCACACCCATCGCCTGCCCCGCAAACTCATTTGCATTTACAGTTTGGTCAATGAATAATTGCAATCCACCGCTGCAACCTTCATGCAAACATGTGCGTGTGTGCGTGTGGTTGTGTGAGTGCTGCATACAATATGCATTCGTTTTGCGCTTCACCGTTACCGCCGACTTATTGCAATAATAATAACAAATGCCTTCATGTTTCCCTCATTGTATGCTCGGGATCTTTCCCCCGCAATGCAACGCATTCCCCTTCAACGTCGGTTCAAAAAGCGAAACATGACATACAAATAAATAAATACGGGAAAAAATTGCTTTTGAGTGCAGCGAACCGAAAACGCGACGAAAAAGCTGCGTCGCACTTTGTAGTGGGTTGCGCAGCGCGGGTCAGGCAATTGTTGCAAGTCAAATGTTGCGAGTGCCTGCACTTCGTGAAGGGCAACTTTTTGCTACATTTCGTCTTTGCACGCCCCTTCCATGCCAATGCAGCCTCAATTTCATTTTAAGTACAGCATTTCAATGCGAAAGTGAATTATTTGCACGTGCGCGTCCAGCAGCGGTTAATATGCGCTCTTCTGGCAATGCCTCTTCGCATATTCTCCAATTCCGTATTCTCACGTGCGACATAATATGATTTTGCATATTTTGCTTGGTCCATCGTGAAGATTGCCAACGTCATTGCATTCATTATATAGCCATTATGTCTACAAATGCTTTGAGGAAGTTTTAAAAATCTCACGATTCATCATTCGGGCGTGTTTGCGTGTGTTTATGCGTGTTTGGGTTGGAGATACATAAATGTTCAAGTGGCATTTAGTGGTATGGGAACAAACGCTAGTCTATAATCTTCGAACCTTTGTCTCATAATTTAAAACTTGGCGGCATAACTCATACAAATTGCTTGTATTTATGTACATTTCCCATTATTTGCATAAAAATCGCATGCGATTTTTTCTTGCTTCAAAAACAACAAATCATTTTATTTCTTGTTTGAATTTTTTAATAGTTTGAAGGTTTCAAGCGATAATCGGAATTTATGTGAACTTTTAAAGTCATAAGTTTGGCTGTATGTAATCCCAATAAATAAAAAAAAAATAAATTAAATAAATAATAGTTTTATAACAACACAAATTGAGTAAATTTTTTACTCGGAATTCTTAGCTGATGAGTACTGGGTTTTTAGACTATTGGGAGGGTGGAAGGTAGTTCCCAGGGAATGAAAAAATCTTAGCTATCGACTTGAGAATGATTAGATTATTAGCCTCTTTCACAAAACTCCGATATTAATAAGTAACGACTCGCGAAATAATAGATGAACATATAATTCTTAAATAATACCGATCGTAATTTTAGTTCTAAAATAAAGTTCTAAATCAGCTCCGTAATGAGATTTTAATTTTAACTTTCAAATGCTGTCCAGTTCAAGTAAACACCAAAATTTTATAGTTACTTATTTACACTAAATATTGAAATTTTGTCGAAATTGAAATTTTTCGAAATTGAAAATTTTCGAAATTGAAAAATTTTTCTAAATTCAAGATTTTTTCGAAATTAAATTTTTTTTCGAAATTAAAATTTTTTCGAAATTGAAACTTTTCGAAATCGAAATTTTTTCGAAATTGTATATTTTTCTAAATTCAAGATTTTTTTGAAATTAAATTTTTTTCGAAATTAAAATTTTTTCGAAATTGAATTTTTTCTATCCAATTTCCAATCGAGTTCTAGTGCACAATAGTTCAACAGGGTAGACTATTATGAGCCCATCTGAGGAAAGATTAAATGTTAGAAGAACTACAAGATTTTAATGATGAATATTTTGAAACCAAAGTGATTTTTATAAGTATTTATTTACATTATTTGTGTCATCTTTAAAAAATTTTATACAATATATATTTTTTGCTTTTTGCTATAAAATATTTCATTATATAAAATAACTGATGCAGCATTGGGTGTATGCCTATATCTATTTACTTTATAAGCACTCGAGTATTAAAAGAAAGACGTCTGCAGTGAGGACTGAGCGTGAAGCACTGAGCGGCGCTTACCTTTAGTCAATGACAACTGACAAAATATAAATTGCAAATTTGCAAAGTTGAACAGTAGCATATAATGATAAATATAAATATATGGAAAGTACTTTTTAAGGCATACTTTGAATAAAGCTGTAGGCGAAAGCTTCTGCCAAGTAAAGCAAATCTAAAACATTGATTTGCAAATGGAATAACGTGCAATTTTGTAATGTGGACAGGATATGCCAACGGATATTCATCTATATGTTTATATTATATAACAGCAAGCGTGTATGTAAATGTATGTATGTATAGTATATGTAAATATACGTCTACATGAACGGCGGTAGGCGTTTGTGTAGGTTTCGCCAGCTGCTTGGGGACTTATGCCGTCAAATAGAGACCAATTTATATTGGTTGTTACGCTGAAGTTCACACCCTGTAAGAAGTAGTTGAAGTATTCTAGGTAATCAATATAAAGACATAAGGCTGTTAATACGGGGTTAAAAATATTTTATATTATATCTCATATATTTTTTTGCTATAAAAAAAGATTTTTAGTTTTTTAACAAATAAGAGCCGTATGATATGTTAAACATGGTTAGTAGTCGTCTATCAGTTAAGTTCTGCTTAAAAAAAGGTTCTTTACTGAAAGAAGGAGTATTGGTTAAGTCAACCAGAACTTAACAGACAGATCCCTGCTAGCCAGACATTGAGAAAATGGCCTTAAAACGTTCACAGATGAATACTCGAATATTCGAAATCGCCTTGCCAACAATTAAAGTTGTTGCCTACAATTAGGAGCATGATAAAATTAGCCTATCATTTCTCATATTTCACTATTATCTATATTTCGAAATACATTTTGCTTTTTTAAACTTAATACCTACACAATAAATTTTTTTTAAATTTGAAGTTTTCATTCTTGGGACACAAATTTCCTAGAGACCCTCTTGCCAAACACACTGGCATGAATAACTTATGCAGAATTGAGAGTAGAACAAAAGTATCGATTTATGCATATTAAATTGCCAATGCTGCCATACAAATAAGCAAATATCGCGCATTTGTATCTATCAGCTAAAATGTTTAGATGGCATGCGGGTAGGCAGGGCCGTGTCTGTTGCTACATACATGATTGAATTCTGCAATTCGACTTTCTCTTTACTGATTTGCTGCAGCGCAAATCTCAAGCAACGCACTTAAGTACATATCTATGTGCGTATGTTTGTACTCTTGGGCTGATAAAAATATATACGCTATACCGTTAGTCGAATTATACCCCGCCTTAACGTTTTCATTGTTATCTAGACGTCTACGCGTAGGCCGTTGGATTCCCACGCACACACACAAACATGCAAGCGATATCTAGACCATTTCTGATATCTGGCCTATAATGGTTGGGCTCAATTACAACGGCTGTTGCCAGTTGCCGGTTGCTCATTTCGTATTGATACGAATATTGCTCCTATTTCCTCCGATTATTATTTTTTTGCTGCTTTATCGCCAGCTAGCTACTGTTAACTATTCGCAGCTTCAATCTCGCTGGCAATTTATGAATACCGACGATTCCCCGGCGTGAAAGTGCTGGTAGGCCGCATTCCCTTCGTTATGTATTTGCAGCTTGAGTAGCACTGCGGCAAGAGCCACCACAAGCAGTTGATTGGCCGTTAAAGCGCGTAAGTATTGCTACACACAAATGTTGCAGAAATATTACACCTAAATAGATATGCGCCTACGTACCCGCATCATTGTTGTGCTGCCATTTCACACGCTGATATCGTTCGCGTCTTCAAGTCCAATCGCATCTTGATTTGTAAGTCAATTGCCTGTCGAAGTCAAATCTTAAGTATCTACCTACATACCTTCGTATACTTATATTTATGTAAGTATGTGTGTATGTTTTTGTACGTTCTTGACTTGTTAACGTTGGCTTGGAGCACTCACCAGTGTGGCTTCGCTCAGCCGCTCCCTCTCTGCGAATAATTTGTATGACCGTCGGACTGGAAAGCAACGCATTGCTCTGTATGGCGGGCACATAAAGTCATAGCAACTTTAGTTATACTTTGTTTGTTGCTTTCAACCGGTTGGTGCGTTGGTGAGTTTGTGAGTATAAGAGTTATGTAGTTGTTGCCTTTCCATAAGTAGTACTCAGAATGTCAGCTTGCCACAACTGGTTTGGATGTTGCAAATAAAGAATATTTTCCGTTATTATAAATATATATGTGTACCACAACATAAATATGTACATATGCGTATGTAATAGTTCGATAAATATATAGGTGTGGAATAATACATTGACATTCGTATCGACTATCGATAAAAACGCCGCTTCGATCGCGTTTATTATCGCTCACAATATTACTTATATTAGATGTCTTTAATAGAGTCAGAGACGATATAGATTCAGTTCCAAATAAAAGTGTATAGTATATTATGTTGTTCCATGTATTGATATAGATCAGAAATGGCTGATGGAGTATCGCTGAGCTATTAGGTTGTCAAATATTCCCCTTCCGCCTTTTTGTCTTTTGAAATTCGCGGCTATGTATAAAGCTCTACAGAGCTGTGATACGAATATTTTTTGGGAGGTACTCTCACTCACTCTGAACTGCGGATGGTTTCGATGATTTAAAGCGGGTGAAAACGACATCATGGATAAGCCAGCCGACGGAAGACCTGTGACGACCGTGTTAGACCGGCATGCGGCATCTCGTGACATCGCGCAGAAGATGGGAGTTAGTCACCAAACCGTTTTAAAACATCTGCAGAAGGTTGGAACACAAAAAAGCTTGATGTTTGGGTGCCGCATGTTTTTTCGCAAAAAAAATCTTCTTGACCGTAGCAACGCCTGCGATATGCTGCTGGAACGAACTTGACCCATTTTTGATGCAAATGGTGACTAGCGACGAAAAATGGATCACGTACGACAATATCAAGCGAAACAGTCGTGGCCAAGCCGGGCTTGACGGCCACTAAAGTTTTTCTGTTGTTTGGTGGGATTGGAAGGGAATCAACCACTATGACCTGCTCGCATATGGCCAGACGCTTAAATCTACCATCTACTGCGAGCAACTGGACCGCTTGAAGCAGGCGATCGACCAGCAGCGTCTAGAATTGGCCAACCGGAAGGGTGTAGTGTTCCACCAGGGCAGCGCCAGATCACACACTTCATTGATGACTCGTCAGAAGCTACGGGAGCTCGGATAGGAGTTTTTATCGCATCCACCATATATCCCGGACATAGCGCCAAGTGATTACAACTTGTTACTGTAGTAGTAATCGAAAAAGATCCTTCATCCAGGTCTTTAAGAATTGTATCCCAAATAACTGTGTAAAGTTTCATGAATATCGGTTGAGTAGTTCTCCAGAAATATTGCCAACCGACTTCAAAAAAGTAGTTTCGAGAAGAACGCGTTTAAAAACGGCGCGCTTAGCACTTAGCTAGCCTCGAGGGCACAAGTTTGCAAGTATCTAAAAAACGTAAGTTCTGACCTTACAACAAAAGTATGATTAATTTTCTCTTTACAAACCTCACAACCAGGGGGAAGGGTTACACCGCAGCTACACTTGTTTCGACATTGCCTCACATGTATGTACATATTTGCGCGTGAGTTTCATGCGAAGTTGAACTTCCTGCCTGTGTGGACAAAACTTCGAATAATGCTAATTGACTTGAAGTTTTTCCTTTGTTCCTATTGCAGCACTTCCTGCATTAATTTGCTGCTGCTTTTTGCTGTGCTCCACATGCATATTGTTGTTATTGCTGCCAACTCAGCGTCGAGTGTTTGCTTACAAATGCGTAAGCAACAACAAATATTTTTCAATTCAAATTGCAACTCAACATGCCGCAGCGTTGCGACGACGACGTTGACATGGCGCGGAAATAAAACAGTTACAACGGTAATGTTGACGACAGGGCGCGTCGTTGTTGACACCGAAGCGGCAGCAAATGCCACACGCCAACAACTGGCCAACGGTGGTCAACAGTTTTTGCAGCCGCACACATAAATATAGAGCGGCCAATAACAAAATCAACACTGCACACTCGGCAAATTTGCTATTTATTATTGTTTTTGTCAGCCAACTGTTTTTCAAACGCAACGCAATTTCCATGCCATATTTGCATTTCCTTTGGCGCTTTAGATGCGCGTGTGTGCGTCAGCGTCGCTGCGCATTTCCGGCGCTGACATGCGAGTTGCGTATTGACGAACTGCCAGTGTAAATACACATACATATATTTGTACAACAAAAATAAACTTCAGTGTAAAATGAAACTTTAATTAATTTTTAGCGCTAGTTTCAATAAATGTCAAACATACACACACATGCACATAACATAACATATTGGATTACATAACCTTATTTATGTGTGTGAAGAAAGTTTTCGCCCCGCAATCGTGCGGTTGTTTTCATTAGCAAACCTCAAAATCCTGCTCAATGTCACCATAAACAAACTTACACAAGTGAAATTTCCAATGGCTCAAGTTTATGACAACAACAAGCCCGTGTACGTTGGAAGCAAACAAATTTTAAAGAAAACGGCGCACTTTAAGGGCTTCACCGACGTTTAGCTTATCGTCTCAGTTTCTTGCCAAAAAAGCTCGTGTAGCCAGCAGCCAACAAAGCTATGCTATACTTATGGATATCAACAACAACAACTTGTATTGAGTTGAGTAAGAGTTGCTGCAACAACAATGCCAATGCGAACCAACTAACCTAGAAGTTGGAAATAAAGGAAGCGGTGAAGTTTCTGCGGTTTCGTTTACATTTCTCAGCGAGAAGACCACAGCGCAGCACCGAAGAAATGGAGCAAAGCAGAAAAATGCGAATATCGTAAGCAGATTCTGCAGATTATGGCAGATTATGCTGGAAGCGTACACAAATATATATGCATATTGTATATCTATAGGTTGGAATTTGATAGCGCAGCGAAGTTAATTTAAGGCGCATAAAAAGTTTGTGGTGAGGAAATAATTGGAATATTGTGTTCGAATTGTGCCATATTTGTTTGCAAAAGTTTTCAGTTTTTTGACAGTAATTAAGTGTCACTTCTTATGTTTATTAAATAATGTAACTTAATACAAAGAAGTTTAAACCTGGAAAAAGGGTGGTGTATTGGGGCCTCAGGAACCTTATACTTGAAGGCAGAGAGGTAGAGATGATCAAAATGGTCAAATATCTTGGTCTCACGCTGAATTCCACTCGGCGGTAGAAGCAGCATTTTGACCTGACTTTGGTCAAGGCGATCAAGCTACTAATGACGTGCAATCAGCTGGTCGGAAAATCCTGAAACTGCAGGCTAAGGATCGTCAGGTGGTTGTACACCATGATTGTGCGACCGATAATCACGTATGGGATATTGGCTTGGGTTTTAAAAGCTTCGCATACTTTGGTACGGCTCCAACTATCGAAGCTGCAACGACATGCATGTATCTGCATGTTAGGTCTAATGCGCCTTTCTCCGACGGCAGCACTTGAAATCATACTTGAGGTGGGCTCTAATTATCGAAGCTGCATTACGAAAAGGGTTAACTTCACCAAGAAGTTGAGAAGATTACCCTTGGCAGCAAAGCCGAATAGACTGATTCCACTCTCGAGCTACTGCTAAGGGATGGTACGATCAAGTGCTACACTGACGGCTCGAAAACGTCGAAGGAAGTCGGTGCAGGTGTCACAGGACCACGTACCAAACTCTCTACACATATGGGAAGTTTTCCGAACATTTTTCAGGCAGAAGTGTTTGCCATAAATCGGCGCATAGATATAAACCTTCAACGTAACTATCGATACATACGTATAACCATATCTCATCCTATGAGGTCAATTGCAGGAGTGTAGAAAACGACTGAAAAGTATGGCGGAACGTAACCGTGTGCTCGGTTATGAAGATATAGTCGATAACGAACTGGCTGATGTGGTCGCTCGCTCCGCAGCATTCACCAACATGGCAGGACCTGAAACCTTCACTGGAGTGGGTGCCCATACCATAAAAGAGTTGCTCCGCAAGGAAGAAGGAGTAGGCAGATAGGCATCGGTAACAATAACACGGCATGCGGCATGTCATGTTGCTAATGGGGGCGTATAACATCATCTTTGTGATTTAAGAGAGGGCACAATGGACCTAAGGTCACGGTGCATTCCTAGGTTAACATTCAATCAATCAAGCAATCGAAGTAATGAAAATGTTGCTGTCGTTCAGCCAAGTGAAAAATGTTCCAAAGAATTGGGATTGTCTCAGACTATAACAGGGCGGATTTTGAGAAAGGATTGGAGATTGCATCCATATAAAATTGTTCCCCCTCAACAACTGAAGCCTTAAACGTAAACGTTGTGAATTTGCTGATTTAACCTTGAAACAACTTGAAAACGATAACGATGTTTTTAAGAAAATCGCCTTCATCGTTAGAGCTCACTTTCACTGATTCTAATGCGAAGAAAATCCTCAAATTATTCAAGAACAACTTTACATTAATCTAAATGGACAATTTGGTTTGGGTTTTGGTCCGGTGGAATTATCGGTTCGTACCTCGTTACCATCAATGGAGAGCGGTATAGATCAATGATAACCAACTTATTATTGCCGCAATTGGAAGAAGTTAGTCTTGACAACCTCTGGTTCCAACAAGTCAGAGCTACATGCCACACAGCACATTCAACAACCGAATAATTGCGAGAAAAGCTTGGATATTCATTTTTTTCAAGAAATTGTGACACTGAATGGCATCCAAGAAGTTCAAAATGAACACCATTAGACTACTTCCTATGAGGTTATTGGAAGTCATTGGTATTTAGCACTAAACCAGACCCTCCTCCAGTTCTAGAAGTTAATATTGAACGCGCTATTCATGAAATACGACCTGATATAGTGAAAAAAGTACTCGAAAATTGGGTTCATCGAATTCGTTCCTGCAGAAGAAGTCGTGGAGACCATATATTCAGAACTTAATTTTATTGATTTTACTTCACATTAAATAAAAATATTTGAATGTCCTTAACAATTAGTGTATTTTTTTGAAAAGTAATCATTTCACTCTTATTGAAAACCTCTGTCTAAGTGCCTCAAGTGTATATATGTTTATATTATACTTACGTGAAATACCCAAAACCATCGGTACAATTTTTGCCGCAAATTGTTAAATTACTTTGCTCAATTTTCAGTGCGATCAAATATTCGAAGAAAGTTATTGATGGCGGCTTAATGACACCCGAAAAAACCCCAAAAAAATATACATATGTGCATACAGTATAATAAAACTTTCGAAAGTTCCGCTGGCCATTAAGCTATTACTAAAGCGTTTTTGTAGCGTTAAAATATGCCATCCGTTTTTTAAATGCAGCTGTTGACATTTTAAACTTTTCCGAGCAAAGTTTGAACAGTTTATGTAAATTTTTTTCCGAATCGGTATCAAGTTTAACAAGCAACATTTCAATATTATGAACGTCAGCAACAGCAGTTCGGGCGAAAACAAAGCGCTGGCAAAACAGCGCGCAAAAATGTTTCGTCATAAAATATTTGCAAAAACAAAAACAACAAAAAAGACTTTGCCGTAAGTGTAACATGTTAATATTGACCATATGCCGTTGAAATGTTGCAACAAAGCGACGGACATGTCTGCAATGCTTGATGTCGAATAGCGACATTTTTGTGGCAACTGAAATTTTAATTGGTGCATAGTTGTACACGCCAGTGTTGTTGTTCCAAATAACTTTGGTTGTTGGTTGGACGGTAGGGTGGGCGGTAAACATAAATAAATGTGGCGTCGAAGAGTAGATCGCTGCAATAGATGAAATTATAGAGCGATCGAATGATGGATGCTTACTTAGAACCATTGAGAAAAGTCTTTTTTATATGAAATATTAATTTTAAAGACAACCAAAGAGTGGAAAGTCGTTAGGAGTGATTAAAAAAATATTAGTTGGAGTGTAGCGGTGGTTGTATTATAGAGACTTTGCTGTGGTGGTAGTATCGATTAGTCTGAATGTAACCTTTAAAATATCCACATATTTCGTTACAATTCTGCAGTGCAACTAATTGTATGTAGAATCAACAGCCAGCAACCACAACCAACAAACATCAACGAACGCACCACTACAACGTGCCTCCGTGAACTCTCTCCTCACACAATATTCACGAAAAGCGCAACCGTTGACATGTGACTGGAAAACATGTTGTGAACACAAAACAGAAACTCTCCAAAAGGAAGAAATTTACCATTTCAACAACAACAACAATAACACTGACATCGCAAAACGGAAAGTAAACAAACAAGTCAAATAAACAACGTTGCTGCACGACTAGTTAACAATCGATAGTTGATTAAGTATCCTTGCCAGCGTTTGGCGCAAGCAGCGACAACTTAAACTTGCCCTTGCGTTCGGTGAATTCGCTCACATTTGCATGCCGAGAGGGGCGACCAAAGCTATATGCTCAGTCACTGTCTATGATTCAATACAAGTGTATATTTATGTATATACAAGTATGTATGTGTATACATGAGAGAAGGATTATAGAGCGCTCACTAGTTTAGGGAGAGGGTGGTAAATATTGGCGTTTATTTCGAGTTTCAGCAAACAAAATAGCAACTTTCGTCTGTTGTTTGCAATTTAGTTTCGAAAGCGCGATGTTCTATCACACACATTGTTGAATGTTTGTATTTTAAGTCGAAAAGCTATTGGACCGATTTTGCTTTAATAAATATTTGATACCAGAGAAAATTTGTTTCCCTGCAGCTTGTGTGTGTGTATCCCCAATTTATGTATAACTGGTGCATGCGTCTCTATTAGGCCTTCTTTCTCCTATTTTTGGACGAGAATAAGTTTTAATCCGACGGTGGCCGTCTAATGAACCTTTTGAGCAGTTTTCTTTTACATAAATACGCTCGAAGGTTTGCTGTTGAAGAATAGAAATAAACATAATAAATTGAGCACATAATGTTTGTAGAGTTAGGATGTATATCTCACCGCTGTATAAAGGTGGTTTGAAATGCGTGATCACTAAGGAATAAACCTAAAACAATCGGTGATATTTTTTTAGGTCTATAAAATCTTTTTATTACAAACTTCAGAATATTTTTATTAATTTTGGGTAGTCGAAAAAGTCTTTTCGTATTTTGCAATTTCGCTCGCTTCCTTTCTGGAAATTTCGATTAACACTGATGAAAGCGGAAAAATGGCAAAAAGTGATCGACCAAAATGTTACAATTTGTTTATTTATTTATTGGTATAATTATAAAAAAATAAGTCAAAGTTTGAGTAGAAATACGAAAAGATATTTTCGACTACCCAATATTAACCTGTGTATGCCACAATAAGCACTTTCTGCTACAATTATATTCTACATAAATGTGCGCCATCTTTCCGCTAAATTTCAGAGACATATAGTAAGACTTCGGTTAAAGTGTTAAGGTTCTTCTTTGGCCATTCATTTACCGTTTTGACAGTAGAGGTCGAATATCGAAGACGCTTACAAAATTTTTTTCTTGCATTTTAAGTATTCGATTTGGAACCACAACCCACTGTGTAATATCAACCCACAAAACATAACCGACTATGAAGTTCATTACGCGTATAATTACCTATATTTATTATATTTATTACGCCCACAAATGATCGTAATTTATCAATACACACATGTACTTACAAACAACGGCCTCGCCGTACACTTGTGCTTCACTTACATGCTTCCATGTTAGTTGGTTATTTGTTGTTTAGTTTCGTCGTGGGGCACAACGAGCCATGGATTATTTATTTAAAAAATCTGCATGGTTTTACTACCAGTTGACTCGGCTGCTCTACTTCACCGATCTATTTTACAACAAGACAACAAAACGTTTGGAGCGCCAACGACGCAATCCACGCAAGCGACGCATAGTTCATCGCGTATTGTTCTGGATGATCGGCTTATACGACGCTCAGATAATACTCGTAGCACTCGTTGTGTTATATAACATATCAGAGATTACTTTACGGTATGGAAACTACAAATTTTCCACCATTCCGTACGTATTATTTAGGTATTTTGGATGCCTCGCCAATGCTGCCATTATCTTATATCAAATGCAGAGGGGCAGCACGAGCAAGATTCTGTTAAAATTACTCAACACTTTATTCGAAATTAACGAAAAAGTCACAACACTGACGGGTCTAAGTGCTAGAGTTGAGCTATATATAAAATTATTATTGGTCTCCAAGTTAGCTTTTATTATTTGGAATTTAGAAGTGGCTGCGCGTAGTTTCCAACCCATGACAAGTGACATCTTTGGCTTTCCAATATTCGAACTTGCTTATTTTGCCAAATATATGCTGCTACTAAATTTCCTAAAGCTCTACCAGATTTTAGGCACTTTTATCAAGAGTCAGAGCGACCAGCTGGCCTACAAACCGAAGTGCAACGCGAAATGTAAGGAGCATAACGAACCAGTTCGTAAGACGATAATGCTATACAATCAGAACAATCAGGTGCTTGGTAGTATTCTGGAGCGCTTCAATTGGTTTGAAAAACTTTTCGTCTTTGGAAATTTAAGACTCATAAGGTTGCTTAACCTTCTACTTATGTGTGTAAATTCCACGTGTTATAAATGTGAGGCATATATACCAAACGCATCGCTGTACGTCCTCAATATGCTACTATATGCCATGGTAAATGATGAGCTGGTGGAAAAAGAAGAAACTTTTTATGGAATGCTGACAATAATCGTGGGGAAGTTGCTGAAGCGCGACGTCGTTTGCGAAGACTGCAAAGATTTGCTGCAATTGGTGAATAACTTACAATAAATGCATATATTATGTTCTAAACTGTATTTCTTTAGATCGATGGGTACTTCTGCAAGAATAACATTAAAATCATGCAAGGTTTGAGTTGGTCCAAGGAGTACATATTCGATTATATTCACGGTTTGATACTCGTCGCAATTAATATGAGCCAATTTCAGATGGATGCATTAGGTAGTAATTGCACTGTGATCAATAGCAATGTGGCAAAAAACTTTTGATACAAATGCAACAATAAAGATTCTGTTGCACTCTATTTGGGCAACGATTCTATTTTAATATTGGGAAGTCGAAAAAGTATATTCGTATTTTGTCAATAGATGTTGTTGCGGACGTATATCTGCAGTGCTACCAGTCACATTGTGTCATGCCATATAGTCTTGGAAAGGTGAGATTTTAAGCTTCATTTAACCAAAAAAATAAAATCGGGAAGTTGAAAAAAAGTTAAATTTGTTCAAAAATGAGTGAAAATAATAAGAAATTCAGTATATTTTAAAATTTTTGTATAAAAAAGGGACGCAAGCCACCAATGAAATTTGTGAAGTTTACGGAGATGATGCTGTATCAGTTCGTGTAGCACAACAATGGTTCGCTCGCTTCCGTTCTGGAAATTTCGAAATTTCGATTTACACTAATGTAAGTTTTACACTGATGGAATAATGTTTCTAGCGGAAAATGGCAAAAAAATGTTCGACCAAAGTGATACATATTTGTTTATTTATTTATTAATATAAATATAAAACAATAGGTTAAAGTTTGATTAGAAATACGAAAAAAACTTTTTCGACTACCCAACATTGTTTGAAAGGAAAAATCTATAATTATTCTGCTTCGTCTCATAACTTATTTTTAAAAAAAATATCTTCGCCTTCAACTCAGTTCACCAAATCAAAGTCTTATATTTCGACAAGTTAACCAGCTTTACTTCAGTTTTAGTGTGAGGGTCGTGTGAACCCTAGTTGGTACGTCGAAAACGCAGTTTGCATCGCAAATCGCCTACGAAGTCTATATATAGATATTCAAATATATTGTTTTCACTAATTTATGAGACATTTGTCCCTTTCGTCAAGCAGCTTTCCAACAAGTTTTGCATTTCCATGTATACTTTCTTCACTTTTCTCGTTGTACAGCCATTGGTCGCGTGATAAAAAAAGGCCAAACGGCGCGCTGACAAGTCCCAAAGTGTCAGAAAGACACGTTTCGGTTAACAAAGTTTTAAGGGTGACGGCTCGCCCTTTTGCACCATTTGTGCTTTAACATGTTGTCGCCGTTATTGTGAACAATGTTGCCACCTTATAATTTTTTCTAACAAATTTCAGAGAATGTTTGCAAAGCTAAAATTAAAATGTTCAAATTCAAAGTAATTTGAAGAAATTTTAGCAATTAATTTGAGATTTTAGATCATATTTCTGTATAGTAAGGCTGAAAATACACTAGAAATATTGTTGGCGAAAACTCAATAAACACTTCCAAAAGCCAAAAGAAACTATCAAAACTGCTTTGCATAACACGAAAATATAAATTTTAGCTCTTTCAAGACATTATGGCAACACTGTCACTTAGCGTCGCCGATAACTCTGCTAAGACGCTACTATTTGTAATTCGTTGCGGGTATTTGGCGTCGTCCCTCAGCTCCACACTTAGTTTCGACAGCTACTTTGTTGATTCAGCTTGTGTTTTTCTTCCTTCTGCCTTTTCCATACATACATTAGTTATTATCAGCACTTTTGTTGTTGTCGTTTTTCGTCTGGACAAGAACTTTGACTGTTTTATGCAAAAAAGATTGGAAAAGCACTACAAGCATAAAAATTAAATGAAGCACCACATTTTTGGACACTGACATACCTTACCTTTCCCTGCCCTTCACATCGCTTTGCTTTCCGTATTTCTCTTCCTACTACTTTTTGGTTTTGTTTTTCTCTGTAAATATGTATTCGCAATAATTTTGGGTTAGATTTTCGCAGCTGTTGTTTTTGTCCGCCCATACACTATACACAATGTATGCAGCGCTTGTCTGCAGCATATGCCCCACTCCGTTTCTTCGATTACCAGCGCGCCTTCGCCTGCAACTTTGACAACTAACTACTTTCGTATTCCAAACTTGATGTGCGCTTTATTGAGTTCAACTCGCTCTTTAAGTTAATGCTGTGCGCTGCAGAGTGGGAGAGCAACGCTGAATAAATAAGACAGCTGACTTCTTTCTGATCGGCGAGTGAGGAGTGGGCGGCGAAGGAAAATGTGTTTGTTGGCGCAACTTTTTTTAAGAAGGCGGTAATTTTGTTTAATATTTATGGCACAATTTGTGAGTCCTGGAATGGACTGCAGAAAATGTACGAGTATTTTAAGATCTTTCAAAGTAGTTTTAGCTTCGCTTTAAGTAGCTCATTGAAGTTTGTAAAACTTTATCTTGTTAGGAAAGAAGCCTTGCAATGCACGTATAAGTATCTGCATAGGAAGAAGTATAATTTAATATTTAAAATTTAAGTAAGCAAATGAATTGGTAGATGCGGTTGAATGAAGGGAAAAGGGAAGAGAAATGCAATGAATTTCATCAATACCGTTACATGAATGCTGGGTGTGGCTATTATTTGATTATGTCGATTTTGCATGGTACCATACTTCGACCAAATTTTAAAGATGTTCGGAGACCGTTAAAGACATGACTCGTTCTGGACGACTTTCGACCTCTTCAATTGATGAAAATATTAAAAAAGTGAAGGATATGGTGCTTGAAAATCGTAAGGCTTGTGTTAGAGAGATGGCAAGAGAACTCGACATCTCTCGCGCGAACATTTGAATGAGTTTGGTGGATATTTTGGGTATGAAATAAGTTCTTACTCTACTCGTTCCGATAAAGCTGAATTTTTTCAAAAGTCTACCGTAAATAGGTGTCTGTGGATATGCTTGATCATGCGAATTTCGATCCTATATTCATGGAGAGCATTATAACTGCCTATTGACATGTGTTTATGAGTTTGACATGCAAACAAGTCAACCATCATCGGAATGGAGGGGAAAAACTGAGACGGAGCCAAAAAAACCATGACAAATCCGCTCAAAAAGCAAGATTATGCTTATATGTTTTTCGATATTCGTGATTTGGTGTATTACAAATTTGTTCCAGAGGGTGATACGGTTCTTACGGAGTTATATTTGTCATATTGAAGCGTTTGCGTGAGAACGTGCGTCCAAAACGCATTGCACCGAGCCAGGATTGTGACTAAATTTAAAGCAAACAAGTAAGGAAGGGCTAAGTTCGGGTGTCACCGAACATTTTATACTCTCGTTATTATCCGATTTCTTCCATTTTTGAACTGTATATGGATATGCCTGAAGGAAACGACTCTATAGAGTTTGATTGACATAGCTATCACTTTTCCAAAATGAATCCTATGGAACATCGAAGAGATAGAACAAAATTCGCTGAAGAAAGAAATTTCTCTTTTTTACGATCCTTTTATTTAGGCTTTCGTAAGCCCCATAAGATCATACTTAAACAAAGAAGAACAGGGACCCTATTCTGTATCTCGATTCGTAAATGTATTCTGTTCGAAATTCGGATCTACTTTATATTTAATTATGCGAAAGTTGTATCACCCTGTGCCAGTATAAATACGTGCATTTTCGTTTTTGCTTTTTCCAACTCAAAAGCTAACGAATATTTTATTCGAAAATTGGCTTGAAAATCCGAAAATCGAGTTACGGAATATAAAAAACTGAACTATATAAAATTACAAAAAAAAAAACCATCAGTCACATGCTCCCTTGCGACTAATCGCGAGCTCACCCCAGACTAGTCGCAATTTTTGCACGAATTATAACTGAAAGAAGACTTATCCGCAAATTTATGAATATATGTGTATGTGTGCATTTTTGGAAATTTA
This sequence comes from Bactrocera dorsalis, assembly GCF_023373825.1. Classification (NCBI taxonomy): domain Eukaryota; kingdom Metazoa; phylum Arthropoda; class Insecta; order Diptera; family Tephritidae; genus Bactrocera; species Bactrocera dorsalis. The sequence goes on from NC_064303.1 coordinate 111,848,981, forward strand.
AATTACTATATTCTAATTAAATAAATAATTTATGCACTACATAATATATGAAGCATAAATAGCCAAGATTTGGAATTATCTAACATGCTCGCACGACATCCTGCTATCACATCGAATTTACGTGCAGACAATTTTTTCAAGTGCACATATGGTTTGTGAGCAAGTGAGTTGTGCCATTCATAATCAAAATTCCCTGCGGGTCATCATATTCCAATTGCATTATCTTCTAAAATTTATGTGAAAATTAAATTATACTCAAATGCATAAGCAACAATAACTACAACTGTAATAACATTGTTAAAACAATAGCACATAATACTAAATACAACAATTACGCACACGCATGGGCCACAAATACACAGCATATATACATATACACACACATACATATATACCATATAGACAAGTATAATGACCAAATGCAGTAAATGGTTGGGAAAGGCGAGTGCTTTCCGCACGAATGCACACCGATGCTCAGTACACACACACACACGCATGCTTGTGTATGAAAGGGCTAGTGTCCTTGCAACCAAATAAATTTGCATGTAAGCTTGTTTCCTGTTACGTTGCACACACACATTTGCATACATGCATGCAACTAAATTGTACGGCAACATAATTGGCTGCGATAAAGTGTTGCAAGCTGCAATGTATGCAGTCGTTTGTTGCCAGCAAACTTCAAATGTGAAAATTTAATTAATAACAAAGTTATTAACTTGAATGAAGGACGTAAATATTTGCGCATTAACATAGCTGCGCATGTATGCGTATAATTTAATATGCATGTGATTATGCGTTTATGTGTGTGTGTGTAGTTGTATGTGCCTGCATATTTGATGATATTTTGCATGCCTGATTCCTCATTTCTATATTTCCTTATTTGTATATAGTTTATAGTTTACTATACACATACAAATGTATATACTTGTATGCCTCACAGTAGCTATTTGCAGGGATGAGCTGTAATAAATTTCTCTTTGTGTTTCCAATTTATCTAATTTGGGCTTAGCGCAAGAGCAAGCATTAATGGAATTTAATAATGTAAATAACTTATTTGTAATTATTGTGCATAGACATTTTTTTAATCTACATGAACATGCGTAATCTCGATGCTTTCAATAGTCTGTCAGTAGCTAGCGGCATTGAAATTGCTGCTAGGCATATGCCGCTTATCGCCAGCTTCTTTTAAGCTCAATCAATGCAGTATCGGTGAGCTTTAATCTAGTATTTGCATGCTAAACTGGCTGCAGTCGACCAGCTCATATTCAGAGCACAATAAAATTCGAAATTACCGACTCGACTGCGTAATCAACAAATCTACACCAAACAGCTGTTGACTGGATGTGCAATAGTGCATTGAGACAATTCTTCTATGAATGTCTACGCATATTTACCTACATATCTATATCGTAAGTATTATCATGACTATTATGGTATCGTTCTGGCAGTGACAGTCATTGCTCAGTGTTACCACGCTTCAGTGCTGCCATTTTAATTAATATGTCAGAGTGAAAATTTACCAGCAGACATACATAGCAATTATCTGAAAGGCATTCATTCACATTTGGGATTCCATTCACATCTATGGATTTGGAAAGGCACCTTTGCTGATAAAGAGAAAATGCATTTATTTGCCTTTGCGGCAATCTAAGATTTTATAAATTCCCTGCGCTCATTTTTCAATCGCATGCAACAATTTTTAGTGTCTCCGTTTCGGGTGACAAGGCAGAGTTCACAGGAGTGTTGCTCATCAATGAAACGTAACAAGCAACCATATTTTGCAAAGTTGTCTTGACTTTTTCTGTTGCTGAAATATAACAAAAATTCACTCGAGAGAATTTGCCGTGAATTGGATGAATGTAAGGAGTTAAAATATCACAGCTCGAAAGATTAAAATTTTGAAGATATCTACAGAATTCACTTAAAATAAGATAATAAGAGAAAAGAATCGATATAATTTCAGATACGAGTCAATTTGTATATTTTCGTTATTTTTTCTACCCTGAACAGGGTATTTTAAGGTTGGAAAGATGTTTGTAACACCCAAAAGAAAACGTCAGAGACCCTATATAGTATATATATAATAATTTTTGTTTTTATAGTAGATGAAAGCATTGAAAGCCATCCCACCTCAACACCATTCCATAGAACCACTGATTAAGTATTACTTCGTGGGAGGGACGGGACATTTAAGTCTTCTCTATTGTGCGGATTCGAGGACGACTAATCTGTTGTAGTCTCAGTTTTGTCATTTTGAAAGAAGACACTTCGCTAACCGCTTTCCATTTCTCCGTCGACTGACACATGAGTATCGTTAAATTATCGACCCTAAAACTACCATCGAGTGTGGTTTTAAGTTTTTCCTTTGTATTTGAAATACGGGGGCAATAAAATAATACATGCTCAGAGTCTTCTAGATACTCTGTACACGTCGTATAGTTCGGACTAATGTAATTGGGGAATCTGTAAAGGTAGCTTCTAAACCCATGTCCACTAAGTATTTGGGTCAGATGGAAATCCAGATCCTCATGTCGTCAGTCTATCTATGAGTGGATGTCCGGAATAAATCTGTTCAGTGCCCTTTGGATGTGGATTGCCACCGCTGCTGTCACATTTTGATGCTCTTGTTCCTTTCCTCTGACTTTGCCGATACTATTTCTGATATAATCGCTCGAGTTTATCTCCCTAAATGTCAATGAGTGGCACAGATAGATAGATAGATAATTAATAATGTGGTATTGCACTGCGACCTAGGGTTTATTGTGCCCTCCCCAATATCACATCTGGTCAGCAAGGTCCAGCATCCTGATTAAATCCAGAAGCTGGATGGGCGCTACTGAGGTGATGTGATTCCTGTTCACGCAGATGGCACCTAGCGCCTTAAACCCTCTTCTGCAAATTTCTGGACAATCCAGACTCAGGTGTACTGGGGTTTCCTGTTCCATGTCGCAGAACCGGCAGTTTGCGCAGGTGCCTATGGCCGTATTAGACAAGTGCTTCCTTAGCCTACAGTGCCTTGTATAGAGCGCGACAAGGAGGCGAAATTTGTCACGATGGAGGTTGATTATTACCTTAAACCTTAAGAGGTTGTAGCCTCCAGGAAGCAGCTTATCATGGCGCATTCCTACTGCCTACTGCCAGTGCTGTAATATTACTCTCAGATACTTCAACTGCGGCTGTGAGGTAATCTCGCTCTCCCCTATGGTGAGCTCTATTCGTTCTTCCACCTTCCTGGTGCTTATGAGTAAAATTTTTGTTGAGTGCTCCACCACTTTCAGACTCGTAGAAGACAACCATTGGCATATTCCATTTAATTTATATACATAATCGGCGTGTCGGGCTGAGTCGATTTGGCCATGTCCATTTGTGCATCTATTTGCGCGTCCCTTGGTTTTTGAGTTATCGTTCTGAAATTTGGCATCCGTCCTTTTCTTTCCAAGGAGCTGCTTATTTGTTAGAACCGCGATTATCGGAACACTGGAACATATAGCTGTCCTACAAATTGGCCGATCAAAGCTCTTCTAGTAGAAGGTATTTGTTGAAAATCTTAAATTTCTCAGTTAGGAAAGACTCATCTATAAATATGCTGCATTAAAGGGAAAAATATCGATATTTTAAAAAAAAATATTTGCTTATTGTTTGTAAAATATAATTTTTTATATGAAAACATTTATATTCCCACAATAACAAGTACTTATAACAGCACTCATAACAGTATTACTCCTCTGGATATATTACTTAATTAGTGAGCTGGACTATTCATGTATTTAATATGAAAATTTAAGCTAAAAGCCAATGCTTATGCGTATACTATAATTACACTTGTATAAATCGAAAAACAATGGATTCTGCTATGAAAGCAGGAATTTGAGTGCCATAGTTTTTGCTAAAGGCCTGCTGATGAATGGAAATTCGGTATGTGCTAATAAAAGTTTACTAAATAGAAATAGATAAACAACTAAATAAGTAGATATACATAATTTGTATATTTGTATGCGTATGTGTGTGTAAACATGACAATTGTTTGACAACAATTTCCTTTCAACCATGTCGTTGCAAATCGATTGTCACAATATTAATATTTGCTGAAAAGAAGAATTCAGTTTGCAGATAACAGCAGAGAATCGGAAATATTTAGACGTCATACTACTCATACATACATACATATATACATATGTATATTCATGCAGTAAATTTGCGTGTGTGGCATTTTCGAAATTGCCTGGCACATTGTCGTGCATGCCGTTATTAATTTTAATGTTTATTGTTGCCTGTGTATTTGTGTTGTGCGCACCACTACGTGCGCACATATTTGCTGAAAATTAAGCACACAAACAAATCGAAATAAGCCGTAAGCAAAATACTTCAATTTGTTTGTTGAAATTTCCAAAATTTCTATTGTGTGAACTTGCAAATGCGTCAGTGTGTGCGTCTATGCGTGTGTGTGCGCGCACAAAGTTTACGTTGCATACAATCAGGCGCCTTTCACTCCATTTAATTTCGCTTTATTTGCTGCCAGTGCTCGTTGTAGACATTGTTGTTGTTGTGCTGCGCTCATTGTTCTCGGCGCTTTGGCAACAATTCTGCAATTTCGTAGAAGCGAGTTTATTGACTTTGAACTTTTACCGTTTGTGGCACTTGCTGCATATTTATTTTAGTGTCCGCAAAATCACACACACGCACACGTAGTTGTACATGTGCGAGTGTGTATGCCTGCGTACTAGGTTCTTCGAAGATCAGCATGCATTATTACCCGCATTTGTGTTTATAAGTGTGTGTGCGTGTGTGTGCTTAAGCGTCGCCTTGAGTGTAAAACAAATTAAGTTGTTAAGCTCAACGTTACATCATTCTCTTGACAGCTTGCCACAACTGACTGAACTGTCATGCTGTCAGTGCCGGAAGTCACCACCACTGTTTTGATGTTCGTCTGACTGTTTGTATGCAAGTTCCGTTAGTTCTTCGTTGTGCCGAGAGCAAGGGTTAAATGAAAAGCATTTGTTGGGCAAGAAGGAAACAGTATGTAAATAAATATATGTATACAAATACAAACATAAGTTTGGGAAATACGCATTTCAACATATTCATTTGCATGTGAATTATTGTGAGATACCACTTCACTGGAAGTCTTTGAAGTTTTACCGAACTGAAGTGTAAATATTGCTTACATACTTGTATATATAAAGAATTTTAAGTGTACTGCGGAACTATAAGGAGAGATCACTCAGGTTAGGGTTATCTATGCCATATGTCAAAAAAGTTATATTTTTTGCAGAACGTAAATATATTCCAGAATAATAATTTTTAGCAGATAAAACTTTATCATCGAATTTTAATACTCATGAAAGTCTGTAAATACACATCTTTATTCTCTGTGTATAATAAATTTGCCTCGAAGTTTGTAACATCCAGAACGAAACGTCGGAGGCCCTATAAAATAATATATAAGTAGCATCAATGGTCAGCAAGAAAAGCGCTCTCCTCAAGCTGGTCCTCCTCATTTGTCGGAACCGCCGATATCTGACCAAAATCCCATATAACTGCCAGACAATGTTAACGAACGAAATCTAGTACTTATAAGGTAAACTTTTTCATCTGAGAAGATGTCTTCAACAAACTTGGTATGCATTCTGGTTGTTGACTTGGCTAAATGTGAACAAAATGGCAGGCTTACTCGCAAAATGTAAAATGTAAACTAAGAAGTCTTTGACTCCAAAATCTAAATAATGGTTGTTGACTTGACTAAATGTAAACAAAGGTTGTGAACTTGGCTAAATGTAAATAGAAGGGTCGTTGAACTCATATTCAATGTTAACAAAAGAATCACTGATCCCCTATGTAAATAAATGTAGTTGAATTAATTAAATGTTAAAAAAGGTTGTGAGCTTGGCTAACTGTAGAAGGGTCATTGACCTCATAAAATGTAATAATAAGACCTCGGAAAAATGTGAACAACATGGACAACGACAATGACAAAAAGGCCACTGACCCCAAATGTAAACAAAGGTGGTTGACTTGACTTTAAGTGCAAAAAAAGTTAAGCACTTTCTTTTTTTTCCAAGAAATTAATCATTGCTCGGAATTGCTCCAATCTAACCATTGTAAGATTCAGCTGTCATACAAAGTAATTTGTAAAAATCAATCACCATCCTATAGCACTATGAAAAACTGGTACAACGAATTCAATCGTGGCCGACGCTCGCTCAAAGACGAATTCCGTGAAGGTCGTCCGTGAAGGCCGTACGTGAACTGATAATGCAAGACCGTCATGTAATATACCTTCAGATAGAGGCATGCCTATGCATTTCTCCCACCAGCATACATTCGATATTGCATGAACACCTGGCCGTAAAAAAGGTTTGTTCTCGTTGGATCCCGCACAATTTGACAATCGCTCAAAAAAAGGCTCGTGTGGATTGGTGTAAAGAAATGCTGAAAAAATACGATCGCGGTGCTTCAAAAGACGTTTATAAGATCGTCACAGGTGACGAATCATGGATCTATGCGTATGAGCCCGAAACAAAACAGCAATCGACCGTGTGGGTCTTCCAAGACGAGCCAAATCCAACGAAAAAAAAAAAAACAAAAAAAAAAACATTTTCGTTGATAAATATGCCTATTTTCATTATTAGGCCAGAAATATATATAGCAGCCCTCGTATATATGTGTGCATATGTACTCGTATATGCATTGCTTTTGCACTATTTTGGTTTGGAAATATGATATCAATGCAACATTTAGCAAATATCAACAAAATAATGGAAAACCGTGGAGTGTCGCCATGCCAGTGTTGCATGCCACATTGTTGGTGATTCTGATAATAATGCAATTTACGCACTTTAACGAAGCTTTTACTGCCAGCGCTTCAACTGCAAACAGTTTGCATTGCCATCTATGCGCTGAGCTGATGTGCAGCAATAATGATGACAAAGTATAACGGCAAACGTGGTTGAACTCGAGAGTACATAGTTGGGGCAAGCAGTGTTCTTGAGTTAATGCCACGAGGCAAGCTAGTACGCAGTGGCAGGCTGGTGTTGGTGATTAACGCATCCTAAGCACTGCGGGAAATGGAGAACTGTTCGCTGGGTTTTAATATACACTGACCAAGGTGATTTAGACTTATAATTCATATCTGTCGATATGAGTGTTTACAGTGAGATCTGCCTCAGGTTACCCATACCAACACTGGCAACAATTTGATTTTGTCAAACTCTGAAGCATAAGCAATCGGTTTGCATCCTCTTAAAATGGAGTTAGTTCTTTTAGACTTGAATCGGCTTTTTCGACCCGTCTATTTTCCTGCAGGGAACTCATCCATAACTTCTATATACACCCACAAATCTATCCTTATGCGCCGATATGCTGCCATATGCATTCCGCCATAAAATGCGCTTGCACGCTCGTTTGCTTAGTGGGACAGCGGCAGCTTGTGTGACATTTATGAGCATTCATGCGCTCGTACGCCCGTTGGCTCGTTTGCATTATGCAGAGTTTGTGTACGCTGCTCCATAAGCGTAACTCAATTTACGCCAAACTAAATGAGCGTAGACACATTCGTTAAATTTCAATAGCATCAACGATCTTCATCACATCTCCATATCATCTGCACCGCCACTGCTGCTGCTCTGACCACATCTAATGCACAGCACACACGCACACATAAATATCCTCCGTTGCTTGCATAAATCGAGAAATGCACATCAGCCTGGTGTTCATCGCAGGCAAATGCAGATGAGGATATTTTCCATGTCAAGCTTGGCAACTCAAACTTTCCAGCTAAATGCCAGGGGACGAGAGCGGCAACGGTTGCTGCGCTTTGATGGTGTGCGAGAATATGGCGCACAAAAACTTACAATGATTTGATTACTTTTCTATGATTTCGCTTTTGAATGCAAATACTGCGTTGCCATGTTGCAACAATGCAACATTGCGTTGCAAATCAGTATTTGAGGCGCGAGGTGCAAAAAAATTAATTTCTTTTTCCATATGCCGCTTTGAAGCGCGTTTATGTGGCATATTTTGAACGCAAAATCGCATTATCGTCGAATACAATGGGAAATCCAGCGCCCATGGAAAACATTTCACTCGGTTTTTGCAGCAGAAACCGTATTTTTATTACACATAGGATTTGCAGTTTTTCGCATTAGTGCAATTTTTTGCATTCCATGTGAGTTTGACATGATTTTTCATTAAAGGTGGGGCTTCATTTGTGAGTTAGTGTTTGAAAGAAATTTGTGGAATTGTTTTTTTTCAGTTTTAATGTAAAATTTTCGCTTTATTTTGACTTTTATGAAGTAAATAATGAGAAAATATGCAACATTAAAACAATTTTAAAAAAGAAAAAATTATTTCATATAAAATATAAGCTCAGTTAATGATTGTTTAGGACCAAGTAATAACTAACTGATATTAAAATACATGAAAACACTACAACACAGCTTCGAAATTGGGTAGGATATTGGGTAAATAAAAATAATAAATAATAAAAAATGACTCAACAGCTACCTGAGGGCTCCACTTAATTTCAAGTCACTTCGACAAGAAAAAACGTTAGCTGAAGAAAGGCCGCTCTTCAACACGACAATGAGAGTCTTACAAAACATTCATTTGTTGAGTCATCAACCTTATAGTTCCGATTCATTCGGTACGACTTCTCTTTATTCCCATTCGTAGAGGATAAACCAAGAGGTCAACGTTTTTCGACACCTGAAGGAGCGGTTGATGCGTTCATAAGCACGTTTTGGAGATGCCTCAATCAGAGTGGCAAAGGTGCTTCGACAGTTGATTCAAACGCATGCAAAAATATAAAGATATATATTTTAAAAAACAATAGAGCGGTTTTCAGTGCTTGAAAATTGTTTTTGTTCTCTAATCCCGAAATATAAAAGGCAACCTACCTACACCGTTGCCTTGGATAACAACCGGTGCCGAATTTGGCGACGAAATCCCCTTAAATGAAAGAGTTTTCCGTAAAAGCATTTGGTTCTGACCATCCAGTTTGTATGACAGCTATATGCAATAAGTGGTCTGATTTCGATTGTTTCGACAAATGAGCAGCTTCTTGATGAGAAAATGACAGGTGCATAATTTCAAAGCAAGATCTTAAAAATTTAGTTCTCATATATGTATGTAGCTGTTTACAGCTATATATATAGTATGTATATATTTTATAAGTTTTCTTAGTAAAGTCAATAAATCCTTTCAGCGTATAATTAACGACAATATATTGGAAGCATAGTGTTCATACAAATGTAGTTATCAAGCTAAAGTTCAAAATCGCAATGATCGTAGCGCATAAGAAAGTACAATATTTAAAGAAAAATGTTAGAAAGCACGCGCAATACATTATAAGTTCATTTTCCAATCACATTAGTGCAAAGTAAGAGTAAATGTTTTTAGTGCGACATGGCGTATGAGCAACATTTATTTAATACATTACGCGCCTTCAAGAACTCCAAAATTAATTTTAAATATTGCGCTTTTGCACAGAAAAAGTGTACTAAAACATACACTTGTGTATTGCTTCAGCTAGTTACCAACACTACCTTCAGCTCGCCTCCTCACTGCTCACCAAAAGCTCTCGATATTCACGAAACGCTTGTTGTAGTTGCTTTTAGCGGTTTTTTTGTACACTTGTAATGTGTTGCCCCCACCACTAAACACACACAAGCGCAGCGCATACATAAACGAGCGAAAAAGTTTTGAGTTCGAGCGAAATTTCGCTCATTAGTTTGGCATATTGATTGACATTTGAAGCAATTTCATATAATTTCGCAAAGCAATTTTTTCTTATAATTAAATCAATGTACGTGCGTGCGTATGTGTGCGGCTGATGTTTTGGTTTGTTTAGCGCCAGATTTCATTTGCTTGTTTTGTGCAATTATTCTTTGCTTAATGCAATGGGAAAATATATAATTGGAAAAGTTTTGACCGAACTTGGCGAAAAACGTCAAAATATGTTTTTTTGGAGGCTCTTGGATATGTACCATGTACACATGTGTAAAAAAGTATACTTGTACATAAAGCTGTGCTTATGTATTATGAAGAGCAGGGCGCGAATATACATAACAACAGCATACACATACATACAAACAATGAAAAAATATGTAAAAACAAATCTTCTTTGAAAATTGTCTTTAATTTGAGCAATGTATGCCTGTTAGTGTGACAGCTTTGACAGCTATTTGTTTATGATACCAAAAATAGGTCTCATGGAAAGTTTGGCTACTATCACTTGGCTATCCATTTCTGTTAAAGATAATAGCATTGCTGTAGGAAATTTACTTCGAAAATCGTCTATCTGGCTTTGAAGAGATTGCAGGGGCTCTTATTATTTTCTGTGAGAAAATTCCTATTTATTTTCTGTAAGAAATCCGGAAGAATATGCAATAGCCTTGAGAGCCAAGGTGCTTGCTGCTTGGCTTCCCTCTGTCGTCTCAAAAAGCTTGCGTTCATCGGCTCTTTCAGGCAAGGAAACCAAAAAAATTTCGGCGGGCAACATCTGGGCAGTAGGGCGGCTTCGGAAGCGTTGAGATGCCGGTCTTCGTTAGGTAGCTGTTCACAAGAAAGACGGTGTGAGCCGGGCCATTGTCGTCCTGGAACTTTCAATCGCCTCCGATGTCTTGCCGGACCCGTTGACCCTTCGTTTAAATCTCTTGAGGACTTTCACGTAAAACGCGTTGGCGTTGACGGTTTGTCCAGGAGGAATAAATTTATGGTGGATGACGCCTTTGATGTAAAAAAAAACAATGAGTAGCATTTCTACGTTGAATTTGCTCATTTTCCCGGTCTTCATCAGCGACTTCTTCCCGGCCCTCCAAAAAGACCTGGTGCCACCGAAACACAGAATTTAATTGCGTACCTTTGCTTTAGCGAACTCTGTATTTCCAGCTTGCGTGAAAATGTTTGTTCTGACTCTCCAGGTACTCGGAGACAACTGACTAGCCGGTCGTTTGTTAGCTAGGAACGTCCTCTAACGAATTCAGTCGGTGCGCGCATGCTCCGAAGTACTGTCGCGGAGGAAGAAAATCAGTTCTATTACTTTCCGCACAAACCCTGTAGAACGCTTATGAGACCATCTTATTTCAACGAAAGACCATCCAAGTATTTAGATTCCTACACCCTAAGGATACATTGTCTTTACGGTGACTTATTTTAGGATTTCTGATCTCTAGTTTAGGAATTTATGACCGCCAACACAAAATCTCCATCGTAGTAGTTAGAAAATATAATTCTTTGATAAAAAATATTTCAATTGCGATTTCTGGGAACCAAACAAAAATTCTCACAAAGCGAAAGTTTCCAACTCAACTGGAAGTGTGAAGTCTACAGAGCTGTACTATCCAGTTTCCTGGACACATTGATCAATAAAGAACTACTATTGCCAACTGCTGGTATGTGCTGAAAAAGTACACAATCTGTCACGTGATGTATGTGAAATCTCTGCTGCACTCCCTACCTCTGCTTAACATCCACTGACTTAAAAGTGTGCACTGAAGTGCTAACTTGAGCGCCCAACCAAAGTTTGGCAATTTCATACATTTATGATTAAGCACACACGGGACGCTTATAAATGGTCGCCCAGCCCTAAGCCGTACGCATGTACAGTGCACAAAATTCCTTCAAAGCGACACCAATTGGACCCACAACTTAGCAGAATTGCTAAGTCACTCGAACAAGACAAAGGACACAGCCAAGCGAGGTTCATACATCCACGTCAGCGCCAAATTTGCCAAGTAGCAGTGGTGTGGCAACATTAAAAATCAGCTTTAATTTCTTTGTGTGCACACATGTTAGTGTGCTGCATGGGCAGCAGCAGCTTGTTGGGGCGTAAATTTCCGTTGCACGACGTGTTTTATTACGCAATACGGCGCAGCTGCCTATGTGCAGGACACGCCGACAGCAACAACAGCCACAATTACAATACTAATATGCATTCACAGTTAGAGAATGAACTGGCTCGGCTCGGCGGCGGCCTCCACTGCTGGCAAGCAAACATCAATTCCCAACGGTATTGAATGTGCCAATGCCAGCGGCAATTTCTGCCATTAAAGCCTCGCCAACTTTTGCCACTACCTCATCACGCTCGCACACAAGCGCGTGGCGCACATAACAACGAACGAGCAATGGGCTGATGGCTGCTGGCTTGCACTGCAACGTGGCAGTAAAATGCAGTGAAATGTGTAAGGACAAGTGTAACATGAGCACCACTCGCAAGCGACAGTGGCGGTGCACGCTTCGACTATGGCTGGCTGTCACAGTGGCCAAAGCTTAGGCGGTGGCGAAAGCGGCACAAGGACAGCGCGTTGAGGAATTGCGCCGGCTGTGGCAAGTTGTGTGGCCATTGCCATTGCTGTGGCTTTGGCCATTCCGTTTGTTGTTGCAACAAGGCTGTGAGTGGTCATACTTCTAAATTGCTGTGGATATTGGTTTTGTTGTTGCCGTTGTCGTTGCCGTTGCCTTTACCCAAATATGCACTCTGCACGCAGCAATTAAAGCAAACTTTACGCGACAGCTTGGGTCGGCCGGTTGGCAGTGGAGTCGGTTGGTTGCAGGGTCGTTCTGTTGACTGTTTGGTCGTCGCGCGTTGTCGCATGTAATTCATGTTGCTGCTTTGCTTACTGTTTCGCTCATATTCTAGCTCGCTACAGACACATGCAAATTTACGGCCATTTCCTTACTTAACATGTTCGCTGGCATTGGCGAGTGCATGCGAAAGTTCATACTTACACACACACACGCAGTTATTCGTGTTTGTGTTGACTCCGTCGTCACATGTGGACATTCCACTGCTGACGGAAGTAATTATAGGCAAATAGTTATGTGAGAATGCAAAGCGCTCGGGGGTAACATTCTTTTCTTGCATTTCCTTTTACATTTCTCGACGATACCAGTGGTATTGGGTATACTGAGGTAACAACAGAAACTAGACGAGGAAGGACTGCGTTGACCATTTCTTCAAACTGTGGGCATAGGAAACAAATATTTTGTAATTTTATTCAAGGCCTTCTTAAAATGTCAATAACTCCCTCTTAGCCGAAGGTGGATTTGTTTTATGAGATACCTATATATTCTAAATATTTATATATCCACCACCACTCACGCGGTTACAGCCGAGTTAACAACACCAGGTGCTGCCAAGTGGAGAATCAAAACGAAGGAAGGTCTTTCTCCACCTGGTCTTTTCAACGGAGTGGAGATCTTCCTCTTCTTCCGTTTTTGTCCATTCGGACGACATGACCTAGCCAGCGTAGTCGCTGTCTCTTAATTCGCTGAAATATGTCAATATCATCGTATATCTCATACAGCTCATCGCTCCATCGAATGCGATATTCGCCGTGGCCAACGCGCAAAGGACCATAAATCTTTCGCAGACCTTTCTCTCGAAAACGTAACGTCGACTCATCAGATAGTACCTTCTCTATTTAGTTCTGCAGCTCGAATTAGTTTCTCCAAGAGTAGATTAAAGAAGTCGCACGAAAGGGAATCGCCTAGTCTGAAACATTGTTTGGTATCGAACGGCTTGTAGAAGTCCTTCCCGACCCTGACGGCCCCGCCGCTTTGTTGTTCTTCAGGCGGGTAATTGCTATTCGAACTTCACCACGGTCGAACAATGGAAGGTCTGCTCCAACGTCATGGATTGAGGAATCGGCTTCGCCTTCTCTTGGCGTTCTATCTTCAATGCCATTCAGCAGGTTGGAGAAGTATTTTCTAAACAATTTTAGTATGCTCTGAGCATCAGTCACTAGATCACCTCTAGAACCCCCAGAGGGTATGCTCCGGTTCTGAAACCTTCGGTCGGTCAGCATGTCAAGCTCTTCATACTCACGCATTTCGGCCTCCACAGCACTTTTTTGACAGCAATGATGCAGGTTTTATTTTACGAGGACATCAACCAGCTGGGCAGCGGTACCTTCCCTATTTCAGGTTCCTGCCCACAAGTCGTAATTCTTAAAGCGTTTGCCATCGTCGTCATCAAAAAAATTGATCTCTCATTCGGGGCTGTTGCTTAGTTTTCATTGAGGGCGTTTTATACGTGGAGGGATGGTTCGCCTTCTCGCTTTAGCTCGTCTTCTCACTTTAGCTTCCCTT